>NC_047035.1:27911657-29161657 GCF_011762595.2 Tursiops truncatus | reverse complement strand
ATGTATCTGTGCACTTTCTGGGGCCAGATTCTTCAACTTTCTTTGGTATCTCAAAGGATTCTGTAACTACCAAAAATTTAAGAACCACTGATTTAAACAGTATTCCATGATCCTTATCTATTATCTGACTTTAATTTCAGATTTCTGCTTTACGAATTTTCATATTGTCCACAAAATTCTCCCTTTTGTTTTGATACACGGCTTCTTTACTCACTCCTTAAAAACAGTGGAAAACTAGAGCTTCATAAAATGAGGAAAGACCCTGTCTACTTAAAACTTCAGTCAGGGGCTTCCCTGGTGGTCCAGTGGATAAGACTCCGCACTCCCAATACAGAGGGCCCGGGTTCAATCTCTGGTCAGGGAACTAGATCCTGCATGAATGCCACAACTAAGAGTTCGCATGCCACAGCGAAGATACCGCATGCTGCCACTAAGACCTGGAGCAGCCAAAATAGATAAATTAAAAGATAAAAATAAAATTGCAGTCAAAGTTGGTTTCAAAAGCTGAACCTATATATATTTAAGAAACATTTAAAAAAGAAAGCTATCTCTTCTGAGAGTTTTTCTTTCAGTTACACAACCAATTTTATCTTTTAGTTGATCACTTGCCTTTCAACTGAGAAAACAATTGGTGAACTGAATTTGCAGTTCAGCTATTCTTACCCTTATCTTTTAAGGCATGTTGAGACTTAACAGATAAAAATACATATGACCATCACCCCTAATCCCACAAAACACATATACAGAGACTGACTTCCTAAGATGCTGTTCCTTCAAGGATTAAACCTTTACTTATAGAACAAAATTGTTTTGCTCTGATATAGCAAGGACTGATTTAGCAAGGAACATCTTGATGAAAAAGGGCAGAACTGCTGAGAATGCTAGCCTACTTTTCAACTGACTTTCCTCCTCTAAGCATCTGTCAAGTGTGGGATAAGAAAAAGGTGCTGCAATCTGGAGAGGCAGACTAGAATAAAAATATATTTGGTTCCAAGAATTTTTTAAAAAGACAGAAATGCCACAGGAAAAATGATAGACATAAGAAGGTTGAAAAGAACTCTGCTCTCCTTTACTGACAAATAACTTCGCAAATTATCTACACATATCATCTCTTCAATTCTTTAACCCTCTCCAATCTGACTCCTTCCTTTCCCTCACAACCCTCTCCCTTCATCCAAGACATCAACAAAAGACTTGTAAATATATCTTAAATCCGTCCACTGCTCTTCACCTCTACCATCAGAAGCATAGTCCAAGATTACTTCATATCCTACCTGAACCACCATCAGCTAGTATTCATTTCTATTTCCTCTGCTGTCCCCTTCTGATCAACTATGTACAAAGTAGCCAGCGTAATCTTTAAAAATGGATCATGGCACTGAGTAATAGTTCCATGGCTTCCCAATGCATCTTCAAATTAAATCCAAACTCTCAGCATTCAGAGAGTCAGTATGGCACAATTACTCACAATGCTCAAGAAGTGCTTGGAACAGTGGCCAGCACTTCACTAACGCACAGCAGATGTTAGGGTATTAAGGTATAGCCCCTGCCTGCTCTCCTACCTCAAGGTGGCACTTTCCTCAACTAACTAGTATTCTTTCAGTTAACTGCAAGCTCTTTCCCACTTTGGGCCTACTGTTTCCCACTGTCTAAAATGCTTTTGTCTTTGGGACCTCCCTGGTGGTCCAGGGGTTAAGACTCTGTGCTCCCAACCCAGGGGGCCCGGGTTCGATCCCTGGGGTAAGGGCACTAGATCCCGCATGCCATCAACGAAGACCCAGCACAGACAAATAAATAAATAAATATTTAAAAAACAACCAAAAAAAACCAAAAGAACTTATGTCTTCCACTCATACTTCAAGTCTCAACCTAAATGTCACTTCATTGATGAGGCCTTCTTTTCCTCTCTTTCTAAATACAATCCCCTATAATTCTTTTTTTTTTAACATCTTTATTGGAGTATAATTGCTTTACAATGGTGTGTTAGTATCTGCTTTATAACGAAGTGAATCACTTATACATATACATACGTCCCCATATCTCTTCTCTCTTGCGTCTCTCTCCCTCTCACCCTCCCGACTCCACCCCTCTAGGTGGTCACAAAGCACCAATGTGATCTCCCTGTGTTATGTGGCTGCTTGCCACTAGCTATCGATTTTACATTTGGTAGTGTATATATGTCCATGCCACTCTCCCACTTTGTCCCAGCTTACCCTTCTCCCTCCCTGTATTCTCAAGTCCATTCTCTAGTAGGTCTGCGTCTTTATTCCTGTCTTGCCCCAAGGTTCTTCATAACCATTTTCTGTTTTTTTAGAATCCATATATGTGTGTTAGCATACGGTATTTGTTTTTCTCTTTCTGACTGACTTCACTCTGTATGACAGACTCTAGGTCCATTCACCTCACTACAAACGACTCAATTTCATTTCTTCTTATGGCTGAGTAATATTCCATTGTATATATGTGCCACATCTTCTTTATCCGTTCATCTGTTGATGGACACTGAGGTTGCTTCCATGTCCTGTCTATTGTAAATAGAGCTGCAGTGAACATTATGGTACATGACTCTTCTGGTTTTTTTTTTTTTGCGGTACGCGGGCCTCTCACTGTTGTGGCCTCTCCCGTCGTGGAGAACAGGCTCCGGACGTGCAGGCTCAACGGCCATGGCTCACAGGCCTAGCCGCTCCGCAGCATGTGGGATCCTCCCGGACAGGGGCACGAACCCGTGTCCCCTGCATCGGCCGGCGGACTCTCAACCACTGCACCACCAGGGAAGCCCGCATTGTAGTTTTGATTTGCATTTCTCTAATGATGAATGATGCTAAGCATTCTTTCGTGTGTTTGTTGGCAATCCGTATATCTTCTTTAAGAAATGTCTATTTAGGTCTTCTGCCCATTTTTGGATTGGGCTGTTTGTTTTTTTGATATTGAGCTGCATGAGCTGCTTGTAAATTTTGGAAATTAATCCTTTGTCAGTTGCTTCATTTGCAAACATTTTCTCCCATTCTGAGGGTTGTCTTTTCGTCTTGTTTATGGTTTCCTTTGCTGTGCAAAAGCTTTTAAGTTTCATTAGGTCCCATTTGTTTACTTTTGTTTTTCTTTCCATTTCTCTAGGAGGTGGGTCAAAAAGGATCTTGCTGTGATTTATGTCATAGAGTGTTCTGCCTATGTTTTCCTCTAAGAGTTTGATAGTGTCTGGCCTTATATTTAGGTCTTTAATCCATTTTGAGTTTATTTTTGTGCATGGTGTTAGGGAGTGTTCTAATTTCATTCCTTTATATGTAGCTGTCCAGTTTTCCCAGCACCACTTATTGGAGAGGCTGTCTTTTCTCCACTGTATATTCTTGCCTCCTTTATCAAAGATAAGGTGATCATATGTGTGTGGGTTTATCTCTGGGCTTTCTATCCTGTTCCATTGACCTAGATTTCTGTTTTTGTGCCAGTACCATACTGTCTTGATTACTGTAGCTTTGTAGTATAGTCTGAAGTCAGGCAGCCTGATTCCTCCAGCTCTGTTTTTCTTTCTCAAGATTGCTTTGGCTATTTGGGGTCTTTTGTGTTTCCATACAAATTGTGAAATTTTTTGTTCTAGTTCTGTGAAAAATGCCATTGGTAGTTTGATAGGGATTGCATTGAATCTGTAGATTGCTTTCGGTAGTATAGTCATTTTCACAATGTTCATTCTTCCAATCCAAGAACATGGTATATCTCTCCATCTATTTGTATCATCTTTAATTTCTTTTATCAGTGTCTTATAATTTTCTGCATACAGGTCTTTTGTCTCCTTAATAGGTTTATTCTTAGGTATTTTATATTTTTTGTTGCAATGGTAAATGGGAGTGTTTTCTTAATTTCTGTTTCAGATTTTTCATCATTAGTGTATAGGAATGCAAGAGGTTTCTGTGCATTAGTTTTGTAACCTGCTACTTTACCAAATTCATTGATTAGCTCATCTTTAGGATTTTTTATGTATAGTATCATGTCATCTGCAAACAGTGACAGCTTTACTTCTTCTCTTCCAATTTGGATTCCTTTTATTTCTTTTTCTTCTCTGATTGCTGTGGCTAAAACTTCCAAAACTATGTTGAGTAACAGTGGTGAGGATGGGCAACCTTGTCTTGTTCCTGATCTTAGTGGAAATGGTTTCAGCTTTTCACCATTGAGGACAATGTTGGCTGTGGGTTTGTCATATATGGCCTTTATTATGTTGAGGTAAGTTCCCTATATGCCTACTTTCTGGAGAGTGTTTATCATAAATGGGTGTTGAATTTTGTCGAAAGCTTTCTCTGCATCTATTGAGATGATCATATGGTTTTTCTCCTTCAATTTGTTAATATGGTGTATCACATTGATTGATTTGCATATATTGAAGAATCCTTGCATTCCTGGGATAAACCCCACTTGCTCATGGTGTATGATCCTTTTAATGTGCTGTTGGATTCTGTTTGCTAGTATTTTGTTGAGTAATTTTGCATCTATGTTCATCAGTGATATTGGCCTGTAGCTTTCTTTCTTTGTGACATCTTTGTCTGGTTTTGGTATCAGGGTGATGGTGGCCTCGTAGAATGAGTTTGGGGGTGTTCCTCCCTCTGCTATATTTTGGAAGAGTTTGAGAAGGATAGGTGTTAGCTCTTCTCTAAATGTTTGACAGAATTTGCCCATGAAGACATCTGGTCCTGGGCTTTTGTTTGTTGAAAGATTTTTTTTTTTTTTTTTTTGCGGTACGTGGGCCTCTCACTGTTGTGGCTTCTCCCGTTGAGGAGCACAGGCTCCGGACGCGCAGGCTCAGTGGCCACAGCTCACGGGCCTAGCTGCTCCGCAACATGTGGAATCTTCCCGGACCGGGGCACGAACCCGTGTCTCCTGCATTGGCAGGCGGACTCTCAACCACTGCGCCACCAGGGAAGCCCTGTTGAAAGATTTTTAATCACAGTCCTAATTTCAGTGCTTGTGATTGGTCTGTTTATATTTGCTACTTCTTCCTGGTTCAGTCTCGTAAGGTGGTGCATTTCTAAGAATTATTCCATTTCTTCCAGGTTGTCCATTTTATTGGCATAGATTTGTTTGTAGTAGTCTCTTAGGATACTTTGTATTTCTGTGGTGTACGTTGTAACTTCTTCATTTCTTATTTTATTGATTTGAGTCCTTTCTCTCTTTTTCATAATGAGTCTGGCTAATGGTTTATCAATTTTGTTTATCTTCTCAAAGAACCAGCCTTTAGTTTTATTGATCTTTGCTATAGTTTCCTTCATTTCTTTTTCATTTATTTCTGATCTGATCTTTATGACTTCTTTCCGTCTGATAACTCTGGGGTTTTTTTGTTCTTCTTTCTCTAATTGCTTTAGGTGTAAGGTTAGGTTGTTTATTTGAGATGTTTCTTGTTTCTTAAGGTAGGATTGTATTGCTATAAACATCCCTCTTAGAACTGCTTTTGCTGTATCCCATAGGCTCTGGGTCATCATGTTTTCATTGTCATTTGTTTCTAGGTATTTTTTGATCTCCTCTTTGATTTCTTCAGTGATCTCTTGGTTATTAAGTAGTGTATTGTTTAGCCTCCATGTGTTTGTATTTTTTACAGATTTTTTCCTGTAATTGATATCTAGTCTCATAGCATTGTGGTCAGAAAAGATACTTGATACAATTTCAATTTTCCTAAATTTACCAAGGTTTGGTTTGTGACCCAAGATATGATCTATTCTGGAGAATGTTCCATGAGCACTTGAGAAGAATGTGTATTCTGTTGTTTTTAGATGGAATGTCCTGTAAATATCAATTAAGTCCATCTTGTTTAATGTGTCATTTAAAGCTTGTGTTTCCTTATTTATTTTCATTTTGGAAGATCTGTCCATTGGTGAAAGTGGGGTGTTAAGTCCCCTACTATGATTGTGTTACTGTCGATTTCCCCTTTTATGGCTGTTAGTATTTGCCTTATGTATTGAGGTGCTCCCATCTTGGGTGCATAAATATTTACAACTGTTATATCTTCTTCTTGGATTGATCCCTTGATCATTATGTAGTGTCCTTCTTTGTCTCTTGTAACAGTCTTTGTTTTAAAGTCTATTTTGTCTGATATGAGAATTGCTACTCCAGCTTTCTTTTCATTTCCATTTGCATGGAATATCTTTTTTCATCCCCTCACTTTCAGTCTGTATGTGTCCCTAGGTCTGAGGTGGGTCTCTCGTAGACAGCTTAAATACAGGTCTTGCTTTTGTATCCATTCAGCCAGTCTATGTCCTTTGGTTGGAGCATTTAATCCATTTACATTTAAGGTAATTATCAATATGTATGTTTCTATTACCATTTTCTTAATTGTTTTGGGTTTGTTATTGTAGGTCTTTTCCTTCTCTTGTGTTTCCTGCCTAGAGAAGTTCCTTTAGCATTTGTTGTAAAGCTTGTTTGGTGGTGCTGAATTCTCTTAGCTTTTGCTTGTCTGTAAAGGTTTTAATTTCTCTGTCAAATCTGAATGAGATCCTTGCTGGATACAGTAATCTTGGTTGTAGGTTTTTCCCCTTCATCACTTTCAATATGTCTTGCTACTCCCTTCTAGCTTGCAAAGTTTCTGCTGAAAGATCAGCTGTTAACCTTATGGGGATTCCCTTGTGTGTTATTTGTTGTTTTTCCCTTGCTGCTTTTAATATGTTTTCCTTGTATTTAATTTTTGATAGTTTGATTAATATGGGTCTTAGCATGTTTCTCCTTGGATTTATCCTGTATGGGACTCTCTGTGCTTCCTGGACTTGATTAACTATTTCCTTTCCCATATTAAGGAAGTTTCTGACTATAATCTCTTCAAATATTTTCTCAGTCCCTTTCTTTTTCTCTTCTTCTTCTGGGACCCCTATAATTCGAATGCTGGTGCGTTTAATGTTGTCCCAGAGGTCTCTGAGACTGTCCTCAGTTCTTTTCATCCTTTTTTCTTATTCTGCTCTGCAGTAGTTATTTCCACTATTTTATCTTCCAGGTCACTTATCCGTTCTTCTGCCTCAGTTATTCTGCTATTGATCCCTTCTAGAGAATTTTTAATTTCATTTATTGTGTTGTTCATGATTGTTTGTTTGCTCTTTAGTTCTTATAGGTCCTTCTTAAACGTTTCTTGTATTTTCTCCATTCTATTTTCAAGATTTTGGATCATCTTTACTAACATTATCCTGAATTCTTTTTTTTTTTTTTTTTTTTGCGGTACGTGGGCCTCTCGCTGCTGTGGCCTCTCCCACTGCGGAGCACAGGCTCCGGGCGCATGGGCTCAGCAGCCATGGCTCGCTCCGTGGCATGTGAGATCTTCCCGGACCGGGGAACGAACCCGTGTACCCTGCATCGGCAGGCGGACTCCCAACCACTGCGCCACCAGGGAAGCCCTATTCTGAATTCTTTTTCAGGTAGACTGCCTATTTCCTCTTCATTTGTTAGGTCTGGTGGGGTTTTGCCTTGTTCCTTCATCTGCTGTGTGTTTCTCTGTCTTCTCATTTTGCTTAACTTACTGTGTTTGGGGTCTCCTTTTTGCAGGCTGCAGATTCATAGTTCCCATTGTTTTTGGTGTCTGCCCCCAGTGGCTAAGGTTGGTTCAGCGAGTTGTGTAGGCTTCTTGGTGGAGGGGACTAGTGCCTGTGTTCTGGTGGATGAGGCTGGATCTTGTATTTCTGGTGGGCAGGTCCACGTCTGGTGGTGTGTTTTGGGGTGTCTGTGGCCTTATTATGATTTTAGGCAGCCTCTCTACTCATGGATGGGGCTGTGTTCCTGTCTTGCTAGTTGTTTGGCATAGGGTGTCCAGCACTGTAGCTTGCTGGCCGTTGAGTGAAGCTGGGTGCTGGTGTTGAGATGGAGATCTCTGGGAGATTTTCGCCGTTTGATATTATGTGGAGCTGGGAGGTCTCTTGTGGACCAGTGCTGCTCCTGAGGCTGCTGGGAGAAATTTCCCTTTCTCTTCTTTGTTCACACAGCTCCTGGGGTTCAGCTTTGGATTTGGACCTGCCTCTGTGTGTAGGTCACCTGAGCCCATCTGTTCTTCGCTCAGACAGGACGAGGTTAAAGAAGCAGCTGATTAGGGAGCTCTGGCTCACTCAGGCCAGGGGGAGGGAGGGGTACGGAGTGCAGGGTTAGCCTACAGTGGCAGAGCCCAGCGTGACGTCGCACAAGCCTGAGGTGTGCCGTGTGTTCTCCTGGGGAAGTTGTCCCTGTATCACGGGACCCTGGCAGTGGTGGGCTGCACAGGCTTCCGGGAGGGGAGGTGTGGATAGTGACCTGTGCTTGCACACAGGCTTCTCGGTGGCTGCAGCAGCAGCCTTAGCGTCTCATGCCTGTCTCTGGGGTCCACGCTGATAGCCGCGGCTCACACCCATCTCTGGAGCTCCTTTAAGCAGCACTCTTAATTCCCTCTCCTCGTGCACTAGGAAACAAAGAGGCAAGAAAAAGTCTCTTGCCTCTTTGGCAGCTCCAGACTTTTTCCCGGACTCCCTCCTGGCTAGCTGTGGCACACTAGCCCCTTCAGGCTGTGTTCACACAGCTAACCCCAGTCCTCTCCCTGGGATCCCACGGAAGCCCGAGCCTCAGCTCCCAGCCCCCGCCCGCCCCAGTGGATGAGCAGACAAGCCTCTTGGGCTGGTGAGTGTTGGTGGACACCGATCCTCTGCGCAGGAATCTCTCCACTTCGTCCTCCGCACCCCTGTTGCTGTGATCTCCTCTGTGCCTCTGAAGCTTTCCCCCTCCGCCACCCGCAGTCTCCGCCCGCAAAGGGGTTTCCTAGTATGTGGAAACCTTTCCTCCTTCACAGCTCCCTCCCACTGGTGCAGGTCCCATCTCTATTCTTTTGTCTCTGTTTTTTCTTTTTTCTTTTGCCCTACCCAGGTACATGGGGAGTTTCTTGCCTTTTGGGAGGTCTGAGGTCTTCTGCCAGGGTTCAGTAGGTGTTCTGTAGGAGTTGTTCCACATATAGATGTATTTCTGATGTATTTGTGGGGAGGAAGGTGATCTCCACATCTTACTCTTCTCCCATCTTGAAGCTCCTTCCTCCCCTGTAATTCTTTACTGTTACTACTCTTTTCATTTCCTTCACAGTGCTTTATATTTTTTAATTACTGGGTTTCTTTTGTTTGTTTTGTTTTTTGGGGCCATGCCACACGGCATGTGGGATATCTTAGTTCCCCAACCAGGGACTAAACCTGTGCCCCCTGCAGTTGAAGTGCAGAGTCCTAACCACTGGACGACCAGGGAATTCCCTTTACTTACTTTTTTTGTTTCATTGGTTAAACTCTTTCTTGAACATCATCAGATGACTAAACATCCATCTAATAAATTCTCTAACTTGCTTAATGTAGGAAACACTGGATTATGTTGTTTATATTCAAAATAATCTTAACTAATGTAGGTATTAATCTCCTCTCACCAAGAAGCTAAAAAACTGGTCACTAATATAAATGTGTCACAGTCTGTGCTATGATTCATTATACCTACACACTTCCATTAATTGTTAATTAAATACAACCCTGTGTCCAACAAAGTACTGTGCTAAGTGCTGGAAGAAGAGGAGTCAAGATGAGAAAATAAGGATTATTTCCTCCATTAAGATCTTGAATGATATAAGCATAGGATGGGAGAGACCAAAAAATAGGGCATTTCAAGTAGAAGATGGGGTAGGATAAAGAGTCATAGCATGTATGTAAAAATGTATATTTCATCAAAGCTAAGATACCGTCAGTTGCAAGATATATCATTATTTTATGTTCCAAAAGAGAAAAAAATGCTGCCAAAATTAATTGTTAATTAATAAATTGTTCATTAATTGTGAAATATCATCAATAGTAAGATGCATCTCAATATGAGAGATACATCCCAGTTCAGATATGTTCAAGTGTAAAGAAAAAGGAAGAGGAGAAGGGAGAAGAAAAGGAAAAGAACGGGGAGGAGGAGAAGAAAGAAAAAGAAAATGACTATTCTATGGTTAACACAAAATCAATCTTTTTGAGACTTCCTCAAAACATCTCAATGATATGGAATATTAGTTATTTACTAAAGTTTGCTATCAGGAAGGGGACAAAAAGCCACTGAAAGGAATGGTCACAGAGCAACTCTTCCTTTCTTAGTGTTTCCATTTGCCTTGTATATCTTCACCTATCCCTTTTATTTTTCTATATCACCTTGTGTCTCTTGTATACAGCATAGTTGAGTCCTGCTTTGTAATACAAATTGAAAATCCTGTTTCTTTTTAAAGGTGAGTTAAATATAACAAAAAGATAAATCTTTTTTTTTAAGATTTTTTTGATGTGGATCATTTTTTTTAAGTTTTTATTGAATTTGTTACAACATTGCTTCTGTTTTGTTTTGGTTTTTTGGCCACGAGGCATGTGGGATCCCAGCTCCCCAACCAGGGATCGAACCCATTCCCCTTGCTTTGGAAGATGAAGTCGTTACTGGACTGCCAGGGAAGTCCCAGGATAAATCTTTTAAAATCCACATACTTCAAAATTCCAATTGACTTGTGGGTCCTGGGTCATGGCTTAAGGAGGCAAGCATAACTGAAAATCACAACAGCAAATTAAAAATCTTAAAAATGTGTAGTTAATAATAATGAAAATACTCTATTTCAAACCTCATGAGCCACTTACAAATGTATAGCTCTAAATGCTTATATTAGAAAATAAGGCTAATAACTGGTGAGCTAAACATCTATCTGAAGGAATCAGAAAAAGAATAAAGAAAATCCAAGGAAATTAGAACAAAAGACCACCTCCAGTAACATATTAGGCTAGATTATTCACCCAATTCTCTGAAAACAACTAAAAGTGAAAACAACTAAAAGTGATGGATAAAATTTTATTTCAAAAAATACTAAAAGTATCGAGGAGCTCAAAAGATGGTAAAGGAATAACCAGACCAAAATCTATAAGAAAGAGATAAGTGGCTTAATAAAACTGTCTTTGTCCTATAGACATCTGCCTAACTCACAATGTTGAGCTTCAGATTTGATGATCTCCTGGCAAAGAACAGAAGTCAAAGTTCAAGACCCACCCAACATGGAAAATCTAACAGAAGACCCTTTCTTCATAAAGCTGGGACGGACACACACACACACACACACACACACACACACACACACACACACCCCACCAAAAGTTTCATCCTCAGGAAACAAGTGAACCAGAAGTAAACCTAGTCCACCCATTGCCACATAGGATCCCCAAAGGACTACAAGGAAATTTGTCTTCCTGTGGCAAAAGAGAACAAGGATTCCTAAGAGATTGTGAAGACAAGCAAGCCCACGCACATAACTGTAACCCAAATTCAATTCCTTTGGGTGGTCCAGAACCTCAAAGGATGAATCTAGTCACCAAACTGTAGTACCTGAGGCATCTGGAAAAAAAAAAAAAACAGACGTAAATCCTCTTGAAGCAATGCATTTCCTTCTTAGGCCTCAAAGAACACCCACAAATATTTTTTCCAAGGAAACTAAGCAGTTCACAGTCAAAATCTCACATAGGATAAATAAAAGAAATTGATAACTAGGCACAACATATGAAACTTCAGAAAATCAAAAACCACAGAGCTCAAAAGCAGTCCGAGGTAAAAACAATTCGCTTAAATGAAGAACTATTTGGCAGCTGATTTATCAATAGCAGCAATGGAATCCAGAAGACAGTGGAATTATTTCTTCCGATGACTGCGAAAATAACTACCACCCCAGGATTTTATACCTAAAGAAGGTAATAAAGACTTTCAGACAAAATAACTGAGTTTACTATAGAAAATCTCATTAAAGAGAATTCTAAAGAGAAAATTTTCTGAAAGATAGTATGCACATGGAAAAATCTGAAATCTCTAGAGGAATCAAGAGCACACCAAGCTGGAACTGACATCAAATTTCAGAGACTCATTTTCACTATTTTCTGCCATGTAGACTGAAGAGTAGAAAAGCCAGTTGATAGCAAGACAGAAAGAAATAGACTTAAAGGAAAGAGAAAGAAGTAAGGTCCTAGTACCATTGTAAGCCCTGCTTCCAGCTGTTTTTAATCCCTAATGAAAGCCTGTCCTTGGGAACTGGGAGACACCCCACTGTCCTTATGTTAGACCCTGCATTTAAAAATGAAGAAGGGAGAAAGGTCAGAAATTAATGAAATTGGAAATATACAATAGAGAAAATCAAAGTCAAGCGCTGTTTTTCTGGTGAGGCTAAGAAAATACATAAAATCTCTAGCAAGACTGATGAAGGAAAAAATGGAAGGCACAAAAAATATGAGGAATAAAAAAGACAGAGATAAATACTTACACAACAGAAATTTAAAACAAAAAGAATGCTTTAAACAACTTTATGCCAAATACTTTAAAAACGTAGACAAAGTGGATGGATTCTTAAAAAAAAGAGAAAAACTTTCTAAAACCTGGCTTAACTAGAAACAGAAATCCTAGATAAAACCATTTAGAAAACCAAATACATATCTCCCCCTCAAAATACTAAGCTCACACCTCTCCCCTCAAAACACTAAGCTCACACCTCTCCTCCCAAAACACTAAGCCCAGAGAGTCAAACAGAAATTCAACCAAACTTCCAAAAAATAGATCATTCCAGTCTTTTCTTTTTTCTTTTATTTATATTATTTTTGGCTGCGTTGGGTCTTCATTGTTGCAAGCAGGCTTTTCTCTAGTTGCAGGGAGCAGGGGCTACTCCTTGTTGCGGTGCGCGGGCTTCTCATTGCAGTGGCTTCTCGTTGCGGAGCGTGGGCTCTAGGCGCGCAGGCTTCAGTAATTGTGGCTCGTGGGCTCTAGAGCACAGGCTCAGTAGTTGTGGCACACGGGCTTAGTTGCTCCGCGGCATGTGGGATCTTCCCGGACCAGGGCCCAAACCTGTGTCCCCTGCATTGGCAGGCGGACTCTTAAACCACTACGCCACCAGGGAAGCCCTACCATTCGAGTCTTATACAAATCCTTCTGGGAGGTGGGGATGGGGGGGGGGGTTAGTTCCCACCTCATTCTTTAAGGTTGGCATAATCTAGATACCAAATCAAATAAGGGCAATACTATAAGAAATAAAAATTATGGACCAATTTCATCTGTGAACATACATACAACAATTCTAAATGGAATATTAATAAGTTAAATTCAACTACACTTTTTTTTTTTGGCCACTCCATATGGCATGTGGGATCTTAGTTCCCTGACCAGGGATCGAACCTGCTCCCCCTGCAGTGGAAGTGTTAAGTGTCAACCACTGGACCACCAGGGAAGTCCCTCAACTACATGTTATTTAAAAAGACCATCATGATTAAGTTGGGTTCATCCCAGCAATGGAAAGGTGATTCAACATTAGAAACTTGATAAATGTCATTCATCATATTAACAGAATGAGGACAACCACATGACCATCTCACAAATGTAGGAAAAGCATCTGATAAAATTCAATACTCAAAAAAAAAAATTTCAATACTCATTCTTCACACACATACAAAATCTTAGCCAAATAGCAATAGAAATGCCTTTAACCTACAGAGTATCTATCAAAACTCTATAGCAAAGATTATTCTTAATGGTAAAACATAAGGAGCACTTCCTTTTAAAAACTAAGTGCAATATAAGAATGCCCACTGCTGGGACTTCCCTGGTGGTCCAGTGGCAAAGAATCTGCCTTACAATGCAGGGGATGCTGGTTCAATCACTGGTCAGGGAACTAAGATCCCACATGCCACGTGGCAACTAAGCCCACGCGCCGCAACTAGACCCCACATGCTGCCAACTACAGAGCCCATGCGCTCTGGAACCCGTGCACCACAACTACAGAGGCCATGTGCCCTGGAGCCTGCGCACCACAACTAGAGAAGAGAAAACTCGCATGCCACAACTAGAGAGAAGCCCGCACACCACAACAAAGAGCCTGTATGCCACAACTAAGACCTGACACGGCCAAAAATAAATTAAATAAATAATTAAAAATTAATTTTTAAAAAAAAATTCAAAAAAAACCAAAAACCAAAAACAAATGCCCACTGTTAACACTTGTATTGAATACTGTAGTCAAAGTCCTAACTAGCATAGTAAGGCAAGAAAAAGAAACAGTGTAAGCACTGGAAAGGAAGACACAATTACAATCATCATACTTTAGTAACTAGGTACTAAACATAGATCTATATACCAAAAAAGCTTATATCAGCAAACAAAATGGAAAAAAAGAGGAAAAACATACTATTTACAATAGTAACAACAAATAAAGTATCTAATAATTAAATTTAAGAGATTTGAGAGACCTTTACAGAGAAAAAGAAACTTTACTGAAAAATACTTTAAAATATCTAAATAGCTAAAAAGATATACTATGTTCAAAGAAAGGAAGGCTCAATATCATAAAATAAAGAGAATAAAGTAAATGCATGTGTAGATTAAAGCTTCTGGAATCTTGGGCTCATATACAAGCAAGTCCCATTTTTAATAACAGCTTTTGAATTTTTACGTAACTTGACTCAAATTACTCACTTTGATGGATATTTTTGCAATTGGTATAAACTTATTAAGCACTAATTATATATACTTTTTAACTAATTGTAGCAAGAGTTGATATCACACTTCAGAATTCTGACAGCTGCAAGGAACAAGTATGAGTGAGGAGCATATGATCGGTACATGGCCAAGTTCTAGTTGAATGTGCTGTGGTTCCACTGATTCAAAGGTCATTCAGTGTGCACAATCACCACAATGTAAGTTCTAATAACCACTCCTGCAAGTGATGAAATGTTGCCAACATTTTACATAACACGTAAAGTTTTCATTCTTGATAATTATCTGTGAACACTGCCAAAACACCATCTCCTTAAAAGTCACCTAAAAATGTAAACATTTATTTTGAATACAAATTCCTCTTACAAGAGGAAAACAGACAAAACACATTCATCATACAATGATCATATTGAGCTCAAAGGTTACCTCTAGTGGACCTATGTGTGGTGCTTACACATACAATACCCTTTGTACATGTGAGACCGATAAGCAGTTGCCCAGTCTGCTTTTATAATAGATCTGAACTTGATCAAATGAATGATTTTCTTTAGGTCTAACTTATTCAATTTTAATTTTGGTTTACATAGATTTCATGAGCTGCTTAAACTTTGCTTTATCCAAATTTCCTAATAGAGTATTAAAAATAATGATCATCTGTTTTACTGGTTGTTAGGAGATGATAATACTAATAGTTAATACTTATTGAATGCTTAGTGTGTGGAAGGCACTGTTTTAAGTGCTTTGTATACAGTAAATCATTTAATCTTCACAATAACCCTCATCAGGTGGATAATATTACTATCACCGTTTTACAGATAGGAAAACTGAGGTACAGAAAAGTTAAGTAACTTTCCCAACGTCACACAAGTAAGTGGAGACGCTTAGTGATTCATACCCAGGTAGCTGTCTCCAGAGCCCAGACCCTCAATTACTATATTATATTTCTTTTCACGATATTTAAAAGATACACAAAATTACTATGGATGAAAAAACTCACCATTAAAAAAATTATCAATAAGAGTTAAACAACAGTTAAGCAATATTAATATCAATACAACTTATCATAGGTTGACACTTCACAGCTATTTCAAAGTTTCATGGCCATGATTAAGAGTTTTGAAGTTGGACAGACCTGGCTCTGAATCTTGACTGTGCCCTTTACAAGCTGTGTGACTTTGGACAAGTTTCGTAACTTCACCAAGCCTCAGTTTCCTCATCTGTAAAATGAGAATAATAAACATCTCACAAAACTGTTGTTAGTAACATAATTACTGCTACATTACATTGATATGTAAATCCAAACAAAACAACAGATACACAAAATAGAGGAGGTTCACAATTTCCCCCAGAAATCAGGGCTTTATTATAAATAATGAAGATGACCACTCCAAGTCACCACAGCAACTATAAGACTCCCATACAAACAGAACCATAATACCCTCTAATTCATAATAAATAATTCCCCTGGATAAAAGTCAAATGCCTAGAGGTAAATTACTGAATCTCTGAAATATAAAATACCATATATACATAGAGAAAGAGACAAATAGATAAGACGTTGTTTGTTGATAACAACTCCCACGAATCCCATTTCACGCATACACTTTCTAAGACTAGTAGTATTCAAGGGGCCCAAAAGAGGAAGAGCAGTGTCAAGAAGGAGTGATTCCTGGCACTGGTGGGAAGAAATTTTTTTAAGAGAAAAACATAAAGAAATAAACATGTCATCAAAGTAGGGTACAACTATCGTTACCACCAAAGAATGATTGTGTCCCTTTACACCTGGCATTTTACACTAGTCAAAACAAGTAAAACTGTCACTACTGCTGTCTTTAGAACCTCAATAAAATAATTTTACAATGAATAATGAGATTTCTATCAATTCCTGCATTTACCAATAATACGTCCATCTGTGATAAGGTTAGGTGTTTCTTTGACGGGGGTGATTTTAGCAATACAATACAATGATCATTTTAAAAAAGGAAAACTAGGAATTATATTATACAAAAATCCTATAGGATAATTTTGTTAAACAGCTCATCAATACTATCATCAGGGCTTCCCTGGTGGTGCAGTCGTTAAGAATCCGCCTGCCAATGCAGGGGACACGGGTTCAATCCCTGGTCCAGGAAGATCCCAGATGCCACAGAGCAACTAAGCCTGTGTGCCACAACTACTGGGGGTGGGGACCACAACAGTGAGAGGCCCGCGTACCACAAAAAAAAAAAAAAAAAATTACTATCATCAAGGTGAGTTTTTATGAAGGTTACTAGTCTAAAATATGAATTATATTAATTAAAATAACGTATTACATTAAAATAATTATTAAAATGACTGTGTGTTCATTGTAGCTCAAAGATTTAATAAGGAAAGAACTTCCATCCCCCAAAATATCCCCTTTTAACAAATAATTGCAAAAATGGCCTTCAATTTTTCTTCTTCTTTTTTTTTTTTTTTTGCGATACGTGGGCCTCTCACTGTTGTGGCCTCTCCCGTTGTGGAGCACAGGCTCCGGACGTGCAGGCTCAGCGGCCATGGCTCACGGGCCCAGCCACTCCACGGCATGTGGGATCTTCCCGGACCGGGGCACGAACCCGCATCCCCTGCATCAGCAGGCAGACTCTCAACCACTGTGCCACCAGGGAAGCCCCAAATTTTCTTAATAAATTTGTAAAATTATCTGTCTGGAACAAAGGTCATCTAATTTTTACAAAGCACCTTTTTAAAGAAAACTTATTAGTTATATAGGAAATGTTCAGGAAATCCTTAAACTACCTATTTTATAAAAGTTTAAGGAAATGAACATACGACATGAGGTACTCGAGGTTACTACGCCAGGACGGAAATACAAACAAAAAAATCAGGTCCTTTGACTCTGTATCTTAACAATTTGGAGTTTTTCTACCTGATCAGCATTTCCTTCACTACTCTACTTCCTCTAAATGATGAGAATAATTTTTCTGTCCTTTTCATGAGTTCTACAAATCACTGATAAGGTCAAGTCGGTTCAATCACAACTCAAATATTTTAATTTAGGAATTTTTAGGTAAATTTTTTACCTAAATTTTTTATGTAACATAGAGAAAATTTGCAAATATCACTAACTATTTACATTTTGCCCCATTTGCTTTGTCAGTCTCTTTCTTCCTCACACATTTTTTTCTGAACCACGTGAGAGTGAGTTGCAGACACTGTAGCATTTCGGCCCTCAATATTTTCAAGTAGTTTCTTAGGAACACACACTTTCACTTAGATAACTACAGTATAGCTAACCAAATCAGTATTGTGTCAATGTTAAAATTTCTACTATATAATTATAGCACATATTCAAATGTCATTAACTGCCTTAAAAATGTCCTATAAAGCCATTAAATGTCCATTTAAAAATGTCCTCTGATCTCCCCAGTCCAGAATTCAATTCAGGATCATGTACTGCATTTAGTGGTAATGTCTCTTTAGAATCCTACCATCTGGAATAGTTCCTTAGTCTGTCTATGTCTTTGAAGACTGATATTTTTAAAGAACACAGACCATTTATTTTGTAGAATGTTCCTCAATTTAGGTTTGTCTGATGGTCTCTCATGTTTAAATTCAGGCTATGCATTTTTGTAGGAATGTCACAAAGTCATGGTAGGTGCTTCTCACTGCATCATATCAGAAGCTGCAAGAGGCTAGTGGGTTCTATTGCCAGTGATGCTAACTTTGATCACTTGGTTAAGGAGTATCTGCCAAGTTTCTCCACTGTGAAGTTATTGTTTTTCTCTTTGTAATAAGTAAGTATTTCGTTAGGAACTGTCTTGAGACTACGTAAATATATTCCTCATCAAACTTTCACCCCATAGTTTTGGTACCTGCAGAAGATTCTTGTGAGAAAGTACTATTTTAATTGTTCCAAAATGGTCATTTTCTAATTCCATTTTCTAATTCTACACCTATTAGCCATTTTAATGAATAACTTTCACTTCTCCCCAACTTAGTAATTTATTCATTCACTTACTTATATTTGTATGGTTCTTATGTTTTCAATGGGTTATAATCTATAACTATCATTATTCATTTGGCCGGTGGATGCTTCTCCAAACTGGTTCCTGTTCCTTTTGACTGTCCCCACCATTCTTTGACTATCTCCTTACTTTCTGCAACAATAATATGTTCCAGCCTCCTCTTGTACTTTCCCTGATCCAGTTCCTCCTGGGATCATCCATTTCTCCAAGGAGCTGTGGTTTCCTTTAAGTGGAGAATGGTTTTGAAACCAGCATATGGGAGTTAGGTGTGTTCACTGTAACTGCTTCTAGGCCTCTTAGCAAACAAAGCTGGAATATACACAAATACATCTACGCATATGCATACACATATATACGTATACATACAAATATACACATATGTCTCTAAGAGAAAGATACGTAAGTGTATACATGCATACATGTATGTTTCTCTGTCTTTATATAAATAAATGTTAAAAACCATGAGTTCATAACCTCTGATTCAAATCCAGCGTCACAGGGTTCATTGGAGTCTTTTCTTCCTTATATCTAAAACTCCCTTCTCCAACAAAGAAAAACCTGGCTCCCATTTTCCTCAATACACTCATTCATTTGTTGATTCCTAAAATAGATAGAAAATAGTTTCAAAATTACCAATTCACACCATTACAAAAAACAGCCTACAAATTAGGGTTTATTATTTGTTTACAGCTCCTTTTATCTTGAATTTCAAAGTATAGGATGCTCAAAAGTTATTTGGCTTACTTTCTCCCTTCAGTGTGTTTATGTTATGAATTTGAAACACAGGTTTGTTTCTGTTTATATTTTAGTGTTTTATCCCGACTTTATTGATTTCCTTTTATGTTTTTAATATAAAAACATGTTATTTATGTTATTAATTTGAAACAGGTTTATTAATTTGTGTGTTTATGTTATTAATTTGTTTATATTATGTTATTTAAATTATGTTATTAACTTGAAACACAGGTTTATTTGTTTCTGTTTATAGTTTAGGGTTTTATCCCAACTTTATTGATTTTCTTTGCTGATTTTTTGTTTTGTTTTGGTTAGTATCTAAAACATTAGCATGACAATGTTCTCTGATATTCTGCACTGATATCACATGCAATGCTACCAGGGGTTCTCTCTCAACCAGTGATTGTAATACAACTTCATAGTTTAGAAAGTATATTTCCCACAAGAAATGAGCCTTTCTGTAGCCAATCACATGTATCTACCACCATCCCACTGAGGCCAAGCTGTTTTCCGGGAATTACTGTTTCTAGATATAGAAAGAAGGATAAAATGAAATGGGCAAACCCTACTACAGCAAGATATTACTTGTAAAGTAGTTTTCATGCTACTTAGAGAGATGCCACAGGGTAGAAGAGGGCAGGACCCAGTGCGTAGAACTCCAGGTCCCTGCCCTGACTTGAATTCAAGATGCTATTGCTTTCACTGATATAATATATTGAGCTTTAGTCTGAGATTTTGCTCATCCAATTCATTCAGCAAACATTCACTGAGTGTCTATGTTGTCCCAGGCACTGTTGTAGGTGCTTCAGTGAAAAAAGCCTTCATGGGACTTACAATTCTAGTTGTGGGAGAGATAAACTATAAACCTAAGTAAACTGTATATAGTTAGTTAAAAGATGAAAGTTATAGAAAAAATTCAACAAGATAGTTTGCAATATTATATAGCATGTCCAGTTTAGGTCTCACTGAAAAAAGAAAGCTTCCTTTTATATGAATAATTTTTTTAAGTTTGAAAGTCATTAGGAGAGAAGAAGAGCAATCCAATTTTTCAGTTGGTGCTAACCTTATGTCTACAGGCCCAGGGACAGACTATGAGAAAAAAGTCATAAGACATTTTCCTTCCTTCTTTCACTGAATCTTAGCCAAAATCTAGAAATATTTAGGTTGGTTTTTCTCAATCCAGATCCTCTACTTTGTAAGTAATTACATATCTCTCCTAGACTCTGGCAAAGGGCTTTCCATCAATCTCAAACTCAAAATATTAAATTTCTTTTTTTCTTCAAACGATTTTAGTGGGAAATTGATAGAGGCACTATCAGGGCTGTTAACCACTCTTTTAGACCTTTAATCCTAACCAGATCACACTATCACTCCCCTACATTTACAATCAACAAAAGACTAAGCTAGCTAATCTTTCTCAGTTGTGCTAGACCATACCACTCAAATCCTAAACAACTGGGTTTGTTTGAACCTAAGTGCAGAACTTTATAATAACCACAGGTAACAGTTAATAGTCCCTGCCACGTCCCAGGTATTATTTTAAATGACTTATATATATTACTTCTTTTATACTTCAAAACAACCCTACGTGATAAGTATCATTAGTACATCCCTTTTATAGATGAAGAAACTGAGAAATGAAGAGGTTAAACAACCTGCTCAAGGTTACAAAGCTTCTAAGTGATAGAGCTGGAATTAAAAAACAGGCAGGCAGTTAGTTTGTGCCATTAACTGCACATATTAAACTGATTCTCAAAAAATCTTTATATAATGTGTTCTAGATTCTATCTTGCTAGATTTAACCAATTCAGTCTATGGAGGGAAAAAATATCTGACTTCAATGCTGTCATCCCATATATATGCTATTTTTCAAAGCTTCAACTGAATACTTGATCACCATGCCATGAAAAGGTCCAATGAAACTATTAATAAAAATGTGACCAGGAATAGTAGCAAATCAAATCCAACAATGTATAATAAGAATTATACACCACAACCAAGTGGGATTATCCTCAGGTATGCAAGGCTGATTCAACATTTGTAAATCATTTAATGCAATCCATCACATTAACAGGTTGAAAAGAAAAGTCACATGATCATATCAAGAGATACAGAAAAGGCATTTGACAAAATCCAACACTCATTCATGATAAAAATTCTCAGCAAGCTAGGAGTAGAGAGTAATTTCCTCAACTTAATAAAGAACACCTACAAAGGCCTACAGCTGACATTTTACTTAATCATGAGAAACTAGAAGGCTTCCTGAAAAGATCAAGAACAAGGCAAAGGGACTTCCCTGGTGGTCCAGCAGTTAAGACTCTGCGCTCTCAATTCAGGGGGCCCAGGTTCGATCCCTGGTCAGGCAACTAGATCCTGCATGCCACCACTAAAAGATTCCACATGCCGCAACTAAAAATCCGCATGCCGCAACTAAAGATTCAGCATGCCGCAACTGAAGATCCCATGTGCCCACATGCTGCAACTAAAGATTCAGCATGCCGCAACTGAAGATCCCATGTGCCCGCATGCTGCAACTGAAGACCCAGGGCAGCTAAATAAATAAATATTTTTTTAAAAAAAGGAACAAGGCAAAGATGTCTCCTCTTACCACTCCTTTGTAACATCATATAACTCCTAGTTAACATCATTAACTAGGAAATGCTAGTTAATGGAATAAGACAAGAGAAGGAGATAAAAGGTATACAGAATAGGAAGGACAAAGTAAAACTGTCTTTGTTCGCAGATGATATGATCATCTACATAGAAAATCTAAGAGTCGGCAAAAAAAACTCCTGGAACTAATAAGCAATTAACGATAGCAAGGTTGCAGGATACAAGGTCAATATACAAAAGTCAATCACTTTCTTAGAGTATACCAGCAATGAACAAGTGAAATTTGAAATTAAAAATTATACATTTACATTAGCACCTAAAAAATTAAATACTTAGGTATAATTTATGGCAAATCTAACAAAATACGTACAAGATCTTGAAAACTACAAAATTCTGATGAACAAAGTCAAAGATAAACTAAATAAATGGAGAGATAATCCATGTTCATGGATAGGAAGACTCAATATTGTTGAGGTATCAATTCTTCCCTACTTGATCTATAGATTCAACACAGTTCCAATCAAAATCCCAGCAAGTTGTTTTGCAGACATCAACAAACTCATTCTAAAATTTAAAGCCCCAAATGGACCCACATAAACACTGTTAACTCATCTTTGACAAAAGAGCAAAGGCACTATAATGGAGAAAAGATAGTCTTTTTAATAAATGATACTGGAACAACTGGACAGCTACATGCAAAAAAAATTAATTTAGACACAGATTTTACACCCTTCACAAAAATTAATTAAAAATGCATCGGAAACCTAGATGTAAACTGCTAAACTATAAAACTTGTAGAAGATAACACAGAAAAAAAAAATCTAGATAACCTTGGGTATGATAATCACTTTTAAAATAAACCAAAGGCATGATCTGTGAAAGAAATAACTGATGAGCTAGACGTCATAAAATTAAAAACTTCTGCTCTGCATAAGACACTGTCAAGAGAAGAGAATACAATCCACAGAATGGGAAAAAATATTTCCAAAAGACACATCTGACAAGGGACTGTTACCCAAAATATACGAAGAGGGACTTCCCTGGTGGTCCAGTGGGTAAGACTCCACGCTCCCAATGCAGGGGGCCTGGGTTCGATCCCTGGTTGGGGAACTAGATCCCACATGCATGCCGCAACTAAGAAGACTGCATGCTGCAACTAAGAGCCCACATGCCCCAACTAAAGATCCTGCATGCTGCAACGAAGGTCCAGCATGCTGCAACTAAGACCCTTCGCAGCCAAAATAAATAAATAAATATTTTAAAGTATATATATACAAAGAACTCTTAAAACTAACAATTCAATTTTAAAAATGTGCAAAAGACTTGAACAGATATCTCAACAAAGAAGATATACAGGACTTCCCTGGTGGCACAGTGGTTAAGAATCCACCTGCCAATGCAGGGGACACGGGTTTGAGCCCTGGTCTGGGAAAATCCCACATGTCGTGGAGCAACTAAGCCCGTGCACAACTACTTAGCCTGCGCTCTAGAGCCCGCGAGCCACAACTACTGAGCCCACACACCACAACTACTGAAGCCCTCGCACCTATAGTCCATGCTCGGCAACAAGAGAAGCCACCGCAATGAGAAGCCCATGCACCACAACAAAGAGTAGCCCCCGCTCACTGCAACCAGAGAAAGCCCGCGCGCAGCAACGAAGACCCAACACAGCCAATAAATAAATAAACAAATAAATTTCTAAACAAAAAGGAAGATATACAGATGGCAAATAAGCTCATGAAAAGATGTTCAAAATCATATGCCATTGGGGAACTGCAAATTAAAACGAAAATGAAATACCACTATACACCTATTGGAATGACTAAAATCCAGAACACTGACAACACCAAATTCTGGCAAGGATGTGGAACAACAGTTACTTTTCATTCATTGTTACTGGGAGTGCAAAATGGTACAGCCACTTTGGAAGAGTATGGCAGCTTCTTACAAAACTAAACATACTGTTACCTTACAATCCAGCAATCCCCTCCTCCCAGGTACTTACCCAAAGGAGCTGAAAACTCCACACAAAAACCTGCACATGGTTGTTTATAAAACCTTACTTCATAACTGCCAAAACTTGGAAACAACCAAGATGTCCTTTAACAGATGAATGGATAAATAGTAAACTGTGATACATCTAAAGAATGGAATAATATTCAGCACTAAAAAGAAATGAGTTATCAAGCCATGAAAAGACATGGGGAAACCTTAAGTGCATATTACTAAGTGAAAGAAGCCAATCTAAACATACTGTATGATTCCAACTCTACGACATTCTGGAAAAGGCAAAAATATGGGGACACTAAAAAGATTGTCAGTGGTTGCCAGGGACTAGAGGGTTTTGAGGGATAAAGAGGCAGAACACAGAAAATGTCACGACAATGAAACTATTCTATATGATACTCTAATGTTGGATATGTTATATATGTGCCAAAACCCATAGAATGTACAAAACCAAGAGCGAAACCTAATGTAAAATACAGACTTGAGGTAAGAATGATATGTAATGTAGGTTCATTGATTGTAACAAAGGGCACCACTCCAGTGCCAAATGTTACTAGGCGGGGAGGTTGTTTATATGTGGAGGCAGAGGGAATATATTAACTCCCTGTACTTTCTGCTCAATTTTGCTGTGAATCTAAAACTGCCCTTAAAAATAAAGTCTGTTAAAAAAAAGAAAAAAGGACCAGACCCAATTAGGAAACTTACAACAGGCCAAAAAGACTTCTCTCCAGGATCAAGTAGGCATGGAACCATATATGTTTGCCCTTTGTGTATAGCATTTTACCCAGTTATCAACTCACCTACCTGAACTATCAAGAAACCCACATTTTGGGTAGAGGTAGAGAAACAGGTGAAAGGGATGAAGAAATACAAACCTTCAGTTAGAAAATATACAAGCTGCAGGGATATAACATACAGCATAAGGAATATGGTCAGTAATATTAGAGGACTTCCCAGGTGGCACAGTGGTTAAGAATCTGCCTACCAATGCAGAGGACATGGGTTCAACCCCTGGTCCAGGAAGATCCCACATGCTGCAGAGCAACTAAGCCCGTGTGCCACAACTACTGAGCCTGCACTCTAGAGCCCACAAGCCACAACCACCGAGCACATATGCCACAACTACTGAAGCCCGCATGCCTAGAGCCCATGCTCCGCAACAAGAGAACCCACCACAATGAGAAGCCCTCGCACTGCAACGAAGAGTAGCCCCTGCTCGCCTCAACTAGAGAAAGCCTGCACGTAGCAACGAAGACCCAACACAGCCAAAAATAAATTAATCAATTAAATAAAATTTAAAAATATAGTACAGGGCTTCCCTGCTGGCACAGTGGTTGAGAGTCTGCCTTCCGATGCAGGGGACACAGGTTCATGCCCCAGTCCAGGAAGATCCCACATGCCGCAGAGCGGCTGGGGCCGTGAGCCAAGGCCGCTGAGCCTGCACATCCGGAGCCTGTGCTCCGCAACGGAAGAGGCCACAACAGTGAGAGGCCCGTGTACCAAAAAAAAAAAAAAAAAATTACAATAACTTTGTATAAGGACTAGACTTATCGTGGTGATCATTTCATAACGTATGCAAATATCAAATCACTATGTAGTACACCTGAAGCTAATGTAATACTGTTTGTCAACTATATTTCAATTAAAAAAGAAACCCACATTTCTATATCTTAATCCAAAAACATGTCTCAAGAGTAACAGTTCCTCTTCCTATATTAGACAAAAACATCTAAGTGCTGCTTCTTAATTCTAGAATTATTTTTTAATGCAGTTTGTAAAAAACATTGTTATTTGAACCAGAAAGCATACCATATGAATTGGGGACCATTTATAGGACAGATACTCTTCTAGACTGTGGAAATAAGGCAGAGAATTAACCAAAGTCCCTATCCTCCTGGTGGTGTATTCTATTTGGGGAGAATGTGAAAATAATAGAGAAACAAATATATGTTATGTTATGAAGAAAAATCAAGCATGGTGAGAGGAAAGAAAGTGTTGGTGTTGGAGGGTAGATAGAAAGGACTCTCTTTTAAATAAAGTGATAAAGGAAGGCTTTGCTCATTAGGTTATACTTGAGCAGACAATTCTGAAGGTATTGAGTAGCGAGAGGGTAAGCCCAAGTAGAGAGGTGGGAAAGAACATTCCAGGTCAAAGGAATAAGTGCACGAGTCCTGAGGCAGAACTATGTTCCCTGTGCTAGAGAAGAGCAAGGAGATGATGTGGCTGCAGCTCCTACAGTGAAGGGAAGGTAGAAACTGAAGTCAGAAAGGAAGCCAAGTGCTTCAAAGGGTTTCACAGGATATTTGGCCTATTTATCAGAAATACAATAAATCTTGGTCTTCTATTCTTAATAAGACAAGCCACTGGAAGGTTCTGAGCAGAGGAATAATGAGATTCATATTTTTAAAGGATCATTTTGGTTACTGTAGTTAAACATCATAAAGCTGGAACTAGTCAGGAGGCTATTAAAGCTGGAACTAGTTAGGAGGTTATTAAACTAACTAAACTAGTTAGAAGGTTCTGAGCAAGAGGAATGAGATTCATATTTTTAAAGGATCATTTTGGTTACTGTAGGTAAACAGATCATAAAGCTGAAACTCGTTAGGAGGCTATTAAACGAATCCAGGTGAGAGGTGATAGTTGCTTGGACCAGAGTGATAGCAGTGGAGGTAAGACAGGTCAGAGAGATAGGTGGTCCATTTTTATATGTGCCCTCAGCTCAAGAAGAGACCACACCTGGAGCAGCAATTGCATGAGAAATCACCAAATGAATAAATTTACAATAATCCACAGTCATTTTCCAGGACATGTATCTTAAGATATATCTTAAGAATGGAAAAAAAAAAAAAAAAGAATGGAGCTGACAGGATTTTGTTGATGAACTGAATATACAGAGTGAGAGAAAGTGAAGAATGAAAAATGACCTTAAGGTTGCTGGGCTGAGCAATCGCAAGAATGGAGTTGCCGTTTACAGTGATGCAGAAGACAGAAGGTGGAGTAGGCTTAAGGGGGTAAATGAGAAGTTTGTTAAGCCTCACAAAATGTAGACGTTTACAAATGAGATAGTTATATATTTTAACTATTGGTATATGTCATGTCCTATAGAGCTTAGATACCTTGAAAGCAGAGTTCATGGTTTATAGTTGTACAATAGTAAAAAGGCTTACCATTTATTGAGCACATTTAACAATTAGAGCTCATTTAATCCTTCTATTATTGCTTCTATTATTAGTATATAACACATGGGAAAATTCTGGTTCAGAGATATTAAATAATTCTATTCATCCTTCAGAGCACTGGTCAAATATCACTTCCTCAAAGTAGCTATCCTTGACCACCCCCATCATCTGAACTAAATCTCTATAATAAGCTCAGAATACCCTGTACGTCTCCTCTACTGTTTATCACAATATAAATAAATAAGTGTTTTCTTGGTATCTCTCCTCCCTACAAGAATATAAGCTGCATAAAGGCAGGATACCCATACGTTAAGTTCACTACAACGATTAATATATGCTTTAAATAATTTATAATATTGCTTTATTATTTTTTAAAATAAATTTATTTATTCATTTTTGGTTGCGTTGGGTCTTTATTGTTGCACACGGGTTTTCTCTAGTTGCGGTAAGCGGGGGCTATCCTTCATTGCAGTGCGCAGGCTTCTCATTGTGGTGGTTTCTCTTGTTGCGGAGCATGGGCTCTAGAGCACAGGCTTAGTAGTTGTGGTGCACAGGCTTAGTTGCTCTGCGACATGTGGGATCTTCCCAGCCCAGGGCTCGAACCCGTGTTCTCTGCACTGGCAGGTGGATTCTTAACCACTGTGCTACCAGGGAAGCCCTGCTTTATTATTATAAATTATTAATATTATTTAATAAATGACTTAATAAGTAGAGACATCCATTACAAATTATTATAGAGTAGATCAGACCAATTCTCTTGGCAAGATAAACTATTAAAAAAAAATAAATAAAATAAAGAAGGCAGCCAGGATGTAAGAAGTCAAAATACCAGGGGCTTCCCTGGTGGCACAGTGGTTAAGAATCCACCTGCCAGGGCAGGGGACTCAGGTTTGAGCCCTGGCCCAGGAAGATCCCACATGCCACGGAGCAACTAAGCCCATGCACCACAACTCCTGAGCCTGCACTCTAAAGCTCGGGTGCCACAACTACGGAGCCCGTGTGCCACAACTACTGAAGCCCACGCACCTAGAGCCCATGCTCCGCAACGAGAAGCCACTGCAATGAGAAGCCCGTGCACCGCAACGAAGAGTAGCCCCTGCTCGCCACAACCAGAGAAAGCCTGTGCACAGCAACAAAGACCCAATGCAGCCAAAAAATAAAAAATAAAAAAACCAAAATACCAGCAAAAAAGGAAATGCATAGTTAAGCCTAACATTCTCCACTACTTTTTCCTCTTGAGACAACTAGCTGCAGACTAGAGCTTTTAGTAGTCTTACAGGCCTGCAGAGACAGAAATCAGAGTTCAGGGCTTATCAAGACAAGCAGGATTTGAGGGACTAAGATTTCAGAGAGAAGGCAACCATAGAAAAGTGCGTCTGGACATCCTGTACTGTTTTTGCCCTCAGGCTATTTACTGAATTCTAACCTGTGTGGGGCCAAGAGGCCAAAAACCAAGCAAAGTGCCTATTTTAAAGCAAAATGGTAAGTAGAATTTTTGGTAGTCTCACAATGCCAGGAAAAGAAAAATTACAGTTCAGGGCCTGCCAAGATGGAGAGGCCCTGGCAAACACCACAGGATTCTATTTGATACCTCTGAAGGACAGCGCTCTTGGACTAAGGGGAAACTGGATTTAAACCAGCCCTTAAGAGGCTTAAAACAAAGCCTCAAGTCATCAAGCCTGTATTGAATCAGGGTCATCTGCTCCTGCTTCTAACTACCACCAGAAGAAAATTAGATCCTCCCTAGAGAACAATATCACCATCAAGAGCCTCTATAATTTCTCATACATAATGTTTGACATTCATTTTTTAGATTACCAGGAATCCTAGGAGACAAGACCAGATGACTGAAAGCCAAGAGAAAAAGCAGACAATAGAAAAAGACCAAAAGGGGATCCAGATATTATAATTATTAGACACACACTTTAAAATAACTGTGATTAATATGTTCAGGAAAACAGATGACAAGATGAGAATTTCACCAAAGAAGTAGAATCTACAAAAACAAATGAAAAATAATTAAATTAAAATTCTAGAACTAAGAAATACATAATAAAAAATTAATAATAAAACAGATTCTTGTAACAGCAGATTGGACACTAAATGAAATAGAAAATAGGTCAACAGAAAATATCCAGATGAAGAACAGGGAAAAAAAAAAAGATGGAAAATACAGAAAGAAGGAAGGAAGGGAGGGAGGAAGGAAGGAAAAGAGAAGGGAAGAGAAGGGAAGGGAGGGAAGAACGGAGGAAGGGAGGACGGGAGGAAGTCACGGAGGGAGGGAGGGAGGGAGGGAGGGAGGAAGGAAGGAAGGCAGGAAGGAAGGAAGGAAGGAAGGAAGGAAGGAAGGAAGGAAGGAAGGAAGGAAGGAAGGAAGAAAATACCGAACAGCACATGAGAGATATATGGGATGCAGAGAAAGATCTAGCACACATCTAAAACCCCAGAAGAAAGTCAGTGCAGGAGTGGGGCAGAAGCAATATCAGAAGAAATATTCCAAACCTGACAAAAGACATCAAGCTACAGATTCAAGAGTATCTATGGAACTCAAGCACCTTAAATACAAAGAAAACTGCCTAAAAGGCCTTACTGAAAACATGAAAAACCAAAGACATTACCTCTCTAACAAAAACAATGGAGTCAGAAGGCAATGGGATGATACACTTAAAATGCTGAAAGAAAATAACTATCAACCTGGAATTCTATACCCAATGAAAATATCCTTTAAAAGTGAAAACAAAATAAAAAGTGCTTTCAGACAAAAAGAGAATATTCACTACCAGTAGACTCACACTAAGAAAAAAATGATCTAGTGAAGTCAGTCAGACAAAGACAAATATTATATGTTATCACTTATATGTGGAATCTAAAAAATAATACAAATCAATCTATATACAAAACAGAAACAGACTCACAGACATAGAAAACAAACATATGGTTACCACAGGGGAAAGAGGGGGATAAATAAGGAGTATGGAATTAACAGATACAAATTACTATACGTAAAACAGATAAGTAACAAGCACAAGGAACTATATTCAGTATCTTGTAATAACCTATAATGGAAAAGAATCTGAAAAAATATATATACATATAACTGAATCACTATGCTGTATACCTGAAACTAACACAATATTGTAAATCAACTATACTTCATTTAAAAATTTAAAAAGAAATTATCTGTGAAGAAAGAAATACTCTCAGATGAAAGCATGATAACACAGGAAAGACTCAAGAACACCAGAAAGAGAAAACATGAGTAAAATTAAATAACTATGAATTATTTAAAACAATAAAAAAATAAATAAAAACAAAGCAAAAAAAACCCCAAACAAACAAATAAACAAAACCCAAAATGGGAACGATAAATGGAATGAAAGAGCTGTAAGGTACCTGTAGTGTCCAGAAAATAATAGCAGTAGACTGTGTACAAAAATGGCCACAATAATTCCTCCCATTCCTTATGCACACCCCTTTACAATGTGACTTTGCTACTCTTCCTATCAAGAGGTGGAATTCATTTTCTCTACCTCTTGAATTTGGGCTTGGACATATGACTTGCTTTGGCCAATGGGACATTAGAAAATGTGATACAGCAGAGACTTTAAAAGTGCTTGCACATTTCAATCTCTCGGCTACTCTTAGAACTTTGAGTCATCAGGTGAATGAATGTGCCTGCTGGAAAGAACACATGGAGAACAAACTTCCCACACCCTTACCCTGGCCAAAAGCTTGCCAACCAACACACATATAAGTGAGGCTATTCTATACCATTTGGCCCTAGCCAAACCACCACCAGACTACGGAGACCAATATACCCCAAACTGACAATCCACAGAACCATGAGCTATTAAATGATTTATTTTAAGCTACTAAGCCTTTTAAGTAAAAACTAACTGATACAGCACTAATAGGTGTAAGTAGTCAGTGGTTCTCAAACAAGGTTGATTTTGCTCCCAGGGGACATGTGGCAATGTCTGGAGACATTTTTGATTGTCACAACTGGGTGAGTGCTACTGGCATCTAGTAAGTAAAGACCGGGGATGCTGATAAACATCGTATAAGGTCTCCACAACAAAAAATTATCCTCCCCAAAATGTCAACAGTGCCCAGGTGGGGAAACAAAAATTAAAGAATGACAGAATGAGGCAGACTTTAGAACAATCGTATCCAACAGAACTTTCTACAATGATGAAAATGTTTTATATCTGTACTACCCAATACGGTAGCCACTAGCCACATTTGGCTAGTAAGCACTTGAAATGTGGCTTTGATGGAGGAATTACTTTTAAATTTTATTCAGTTTTAATTAATTTAAACTTAAATAGCCACATATGGCTAGTGGCTTCTTTACTGAATAGCACAGCTCTAACTACTGAGATACTGAGAGTAGTGAAAATTTGGTTGGATAACAGTGGAAACGGGTTTGATAAAGTTAAGGCCCATAGTCACTTGCTACAAATAAATATTCCAAACATTCTTCTCTGTTTCAATATCTATCAATTCTGAAATGTACTACACTGATAAAACTATAACTGAAAGTTTTTAATAAATTTACCATATCCTCCTGCAAAAAACCCCAATTATTCAGGAAATGCTGACTGACAACCTTAACCAGAGGGCTTTTCTAGATTATTAGCATGAAAGCCCTAGGAATTTCCTAGGGCTTTTTTCTTTCCCCCCAAAGTTTAAAGTGATCCAAGAAGAACTGCTGCACTTTAGAGGTCTTCAAATTGTACCAAATGAATAGCTGTTTTTAAAAATTAATTTTTATTGGCGTATAGTTGCTTTACAATGTTGTGTTAGTTTCTACTGTACAGCAAAGTGAATCAGTTATACGTATACATATATCCCCTCTTTTTTTAGATTTCCTTCCCATTCAGGTCACCACAGAGCACTGAGTAGAGTTTCCTGTGCTGTACAGTGAATAGTCTTTAATCAAATCATTTCAGGTAATTAAATATTCATTTACTCCCCTGCCGCAGTTCACTCTCCTTTCTTATCCTCTTCTCTACTCCACCCTATCCACCACAAGAGAAGGAAGAAGTTAATCCAATGCTGGTACATTTCCAAAGATTTTTTTTTTTTAACTTGTCAGTATTAAGTAGGTCAGTTCTCTGCTATTGGGTGTTTTGGCAATAGGTTTTCTTACTAGAATACAGTGGCTACTCAGCCTGGTAAGCACATAACACAAAGAAAAAACAGACTCTGAATAACCTCCTAAGGGAAGAACAGGCTGCCTAATCTCTAGAAGAAAATCCCTGAGTCTTAACTGAATACTACCAGGAAATTGTGACAGCAAAACAAAACAAAACAAAAGTAAAGAAAGTTCCAATTCAAAATTTGTTCTACATAGTGAAGTCTAAAGATTCTAAATGCCCTCAGTGCCTAGCAACCCACAGAGATTTTGTTGAGAGTCATATGTTATCAGCTCAATTATAATCACTGAGATTATAAATCAAAGGAAAGGTAATAAAGGATACTCAATCTATCAGATGTTTTGTTAAGCAGTCTAATAAAAAAAAAACTTTATCACTAAAATGAAAATTATGGAAAACCTCTCCCTTGTAAGATATAACTTCCTTGTGAGGACTTTTTTTTTTAAGTGAGAAATGACTTAAAACTTTTAATGATTGTATTACAGCAGAAAGCAAATTTCGTAGAAGTTTATTAGAATAAATGATTTATACATAATTAAGCTATCATTATTTCTTTTAAAAATCATTATTGTCTATTGTGGCTCTGAGAACTCATTTTTAATCATTTGTCAATCAAATATTAAAGAAGAAAACTGACAGGTACACATTCAACTAGTTAATTTATTTCATATCAGACCAAAAGTTCCTGCAGGGGCAAGATTAATATTCCCTATTAAGAACAGTGGTTCAGGGAGTTCCCCAGTGGCCTAGTGGTTAGGATTCCAGGCTTTCACTGCCGTGGCCTGGGTTCAATCCCTGGTCAAGGAACTGAGATCCCACAAACCACACGGCCAAAAAATAAAGAACAGTGGTTCAAATGAAAGAAAGATCAAAACAACTATATTTACTGAATTTGTTTTCCAGAAAGTTTCAAGAATTTTGACAAATTCTAGAAGAAAAGAATGGAAATACTGCAAACCATATCTTTTTTTTTTTTTTTTTGGTACGCAGGCCTCTCACTGTTGTGGCCTCTCCCGTTGCGGAGCACAGGCTCCGGACGTGCAGGCTGAGTGGCCATGGCTCAAGGGCCCAGCCGCTCCGTGGCATGTGGGATCCTCCCGGACCAGGGCACGAACCCGTGTTCCCTGCATCGGCAGGCAGACTCTCAACCACTGCGCCACCAGGGAAGCCCCCATATCACTTTTTTAAAAAACAATTTATTTATTTATTTGGCTGCACCACATCTTAGATGCAGCATGCAGGATCCAGTTCCCTGACCAGGGATCGAACCTGGGCCCCCTGCAATGGGAGTACGGAGTCTTAACCACTGGACCACCAGAAAGTCCCCAGATCACTTATTAATGTGACTATAGAACACACTTAATAAATTACATGAAAAAATAATGCACTGTGTTCAATATTCATATTGCTATAAAATATGCTGACATTCATTTTACCATATTTCACTCGCTATTAGAAGCAAAATATTTAGAAATATAGAACATCCCAGATATAATATAAATTCCAGAAAAAAGCCGGAAATTCACTCACATTCATTTTTACTTAAGAACTAAAATAAATGCACTGCTAGACTTTTTCTTTTCTTAAAGAAAAGGAGTTTCAGCCAAGAAGCTACCCATTCTCTTTTCCATTGTCAGATGTTAAAAGTAGACAAAATCAAATTTAAATAAGTAAAATTTTAAAATCTGAATGTCAAAATATACAACGGCTCTACAGAAAAAAATTCCCAATACTTATAAATTCTGGCTCCTAATTTAACAAAAGTCTTTAAAATAAAGTACTTCCAGCTTATTGTCTATGTGGGCCAAGAAGAGTCACAAGTTCTTACTGGGATCTTTTCCCCTGTTTTACCAGCTTGGCACCATTAGTAGCAACTTTCACAGCAAGTCTTTGTACATTTTAAAGTTGTGTTTCAGAATGAAATACCGTGCCAGAGGTAAGGAAAGAAGAATGATCTAACTATTCACAACAGGGATTAAAGGTAGGTACTCACAGGTATAGCCACATATGATGTGTTCTGCAGCAGGAAAGGCATAGTTTTTTTCTGTGTCTTTTTAAACTGTTCTCTTTTTAAAAGTATAAATAACATTAAAGTACTTTATTGTTGAAGATAATGCAGGTGAACTGAGTTCTAGGATGTATAAATGGATACAAACAGCTAAAAAAGAAGTAAGATCTTTAATACAGCTACTTTTCTCTATATAGAAAAAGAACCTAAAATGAAGTTGATGTAGACTTCAGGTGGGAATGGAAACTAGTACAGCCTTTTTAGAATACAGTTTGGCAATATGCATCCAAAGACTTTTAAATGAAAATATATCTAGGAATTTATCATATAGAAATCATCAGATCAATCAGATAATTTACAGTACATCTGTATACTTCTACAGTGCTTCTCAAACTTCAGCATGCATCAGAATCACCTAAACAGCTTGTAAGACCATAGACTGCTGGGGCCCCAACAGAAGAGTTTCTGATTCTGTTAAGTCTGGGTAGAGGCCAAGAATTTGCATTTCTAACAAATTCCCAGTTAACACTGATACTGCTGGTCTAAGGACCACAGAGAACCACTGAGCTACAGAATGGACTTCCATGAAGCCACTGAAAATGAAGTAGATCTATATTGATATAATGTATATATGCAGTAGTGTCCTGATAAACTGGCTCTGGATTCTGGACAGACCTCAGCAGGGAAGGGGAAGCCCCGATTTGTAGCGTTTGCCAATTTCTTTAGTGTAACTACTCCCACCATAGCTAATATCAAGTTACCAATGATATGGATTTGCATAATTCTTTAATTACTGGCTCTGGTGAGTCAATGATTTAGAAAAATATCAAAAAAGATATAAGGTAAGGGACTTCCCTGCTGGCGCAGTGGTTAAGACTCCATGCTCCCAATGCAGGGGGCCCAGGCTCAATCCCTGCTCAGGGAACTAGATCCCACATGCATGTCGCAACTAAGAGTTTGCATGCCCCAACTAAGGAGCCCAAGTGCTGCAACTAAGGAGGTTGTGAGCTGCAACTTAGGAACCCGCCTGCAGCAACTAAGACCCAGTGGAACCAAATAAATAAAGAAATAAATATTTTAAAATAAATGCACAGACACTATATGTCAAAAAAAATGATATAAGGTAAAATGGTAACAGTTATCTTTGAGTAGAAGGATTACAGGAATTTTATTTTCTTTATGGCTTTCTATATTGATTGTTTTGCAATGAACATTCTTACTTTTATAATAAAAAGCTATTAACATTTTGAAAAATAAAATGAAATTATCAATTTAGATTAGAGTTTGTTTTTGTTTTTTTTGCGATACGTGGGCCTCTCACTGTTGTGGCCTCTCCCGTTGTGGAGCACAGGCTCCGGATGCGCAGGCTCAGTGGCCATGGCTCATGGGCCCAGCCGCTCCGCGGCATGTGGGATCTTCCCAGACCGGGGCACAAACCCGTGTCCCCTGCAAAGGCAGGCGGACTCTCAACCACTGCGCCACCAGGGAAGCCCTAGAGTTTTTTATAGTTGAAATTTAGCAGCCCTCTATCAGAGGAGACAGTGATATTTATTAAATGCAGGTCTAAGTCTACTCTTGAGCTATCCTTCTCTGCTAACCTGGGCTTGCCAAAGTGGGAAAAAAAAGAGAGAAAGATAAGGCCCAATGGGGAAATCTTTGAACTCTAGCCCTGGAACATCAAGGGCTAGATGTCATCTTTATAAAATGAAGCGTTAACAGCTGCCCTAGAATCCAAGCAGAAAACAGACTGAGCCTGCAACTTGCTATAAACCCAGTTTCACAAAGGGAGCAAAGCATGATGCCTCTAGCCCTGCCTCGTCAAAATGCAGGCTTGATTAATAGTTCACCAAGGTATGGATAATGAGAGGAAAAAACGTAAAAAGCATAAATGTGCCATAGTAGATTAAATAACTTAAAGCCAGAAAACGGAATGATATGCACCTATTACATGGTGATGTAAAAACATTTCCAACAACAGGGGAAAATGGTCATAAATTATTGTGAAGTGAAAAGTATAAGTTATGAAATTGTGTATATGATCTTATGAATAATCAAAAATACATATTTGTGTATGTGTATACGAATTTGTACATGCATGAATATTTAAAGACCAGAAAGATACAGCCATATTAATAGCAATTACCTCTGGACTGGAGTATTAGAGATGACCTTTTTGTATCTGCCTATTTGTATTTTCAAAAATATCTACAACTAACAAGTATTGTTTGGGTAACTTTTTTAGTCAATATGCAGGGGAGACACAAATGACATCAAAGTAAATAAAGAGATACCCAACCTCACTCTCAATCACAGAAATGTAAATTAAAACAAAATACTACTTTATTCCCATCAGATTGACAAGACTAAACAGATGGATAAGACCAAATGCTGGCGAGGATTTAAGGAAATGGGAACCTTAATACACTGCTGGTGGGAGCATAAACTGGGAAACCATTCTGGGAAACAATCTAGCAGTATTTAGTGAAATTAAGTATGTGTATAGACCACAAGTCAGGAATTCCTTTCTTCAGTATGTACTACAGAGAAATCTTTGCACAAGTCGATAGGGGATATGTATAAGGAAGTTCATAGCAGTACTATTGTATCAGTAATTTTTAAGCCACACCTAGAAATCCATTATCAGAGAAATACATAAGTAAAATGTAGAAATACATATAAAATGCAATATTATACAACAGTCAGTAGGTATAAACTAGATTTATACACGTTTAAGTCTTAAAACAGTGTTGAGCAAAAAGGAATGAAATTCCCAGCACAAAATCATTGTACCAAGGTCCCAAAATTCAAGCCAGTTTCATCTTGCGTAACCAAAATCTCACCTTCACAGCTAAATTTAAAATTCATTTTGTTTCCTGTTTCCCTTAGTACCCAGTAAGATGTTATTATGTAATTATAAAGCACCTATGTGTTGAACATCATACTGAAATAAAATGAATGCATTTCTAAAGTAAAATGAATGCAATCATATAATTGCGACAGATGCTGTTTACTGGCTACCCAAAAAGCCACTCCCAAAACCTTCCGCCCTCCTTGCCTCTCTATAGAGGCCAAAAGGCTAACTACAGTTAGAGGTGTCCATATAACCCAATTTAGGCCCATGAGACATTAGAAGCACTTCTGAGCAAGTCACTTCTAGGAAAGCTTTTGCTTGGCCTGGATCTTTTGCCTTCATCCTTAATTGTGCGTGGAAGGCTAGAGCTACAGTAGTTATCTTAGGACCATGAAGGCCAAGCAAATCACAAAGATATGGGCCCCAACATTGTTGAGTCACTGAAGCAACATGAGCAACTGCCTACTTCCAGACTTCAGTAAGAAAAACAAACTTCTCTTTGTTTAAGCCTTGTAGTCAGATTTTTAATTACTTATAGTTTATACAATCCTTATATATCACCGTATCAGAAACTCTACAACTTTAACGGTAAGTAATAAATTAGCCTGACAAAGTTCTAACCTCCTGATAAGGACTATTCTAATGAGTATCTGCTCACAGACCTGCAGGAAGTCTGAGCTGAGGGAAGAATGAGAGAGAACAAGAATGTAGAATCAGGAAGCTCTCTAGGCTCTGAATTGCACACACTGTAAGAGCCCAGACTCTCAAAATAACCACCAAGAGCATATCATCAGGAGAGCCATCTCCTTGAACAATAACTTAAGCCTTCAAGAGTCAATTAAAGCCCTGGAACATTAAGACTACTGTCCAAAAAAACCTCATACTGTTAATATTCTTAGGTATGATAATGGTATTGGATAATGGTACTATTCTTTCAACATTCTTATACATTTGAAGGTTTCATAACAAAAAGTTGGTGTTAATGTTAATTTCCTGGTTTGGATATTGTGCTATAGCTATGTAAGATGTAACCACCGGAGGAAACTGCGTAAAGAGCACACAGAACCTCTCTGTCCTCTTTTTACAACTTCCTACGAATTTAAAATTATATCAAAATAAAATGTTAAAACAAAACGCTGGGAAGACTTCCAGTTTAGTAATAAACACACACCTCTCTTTATCTCCCACTGAACTAAACTATAAAGCCTGGACAGAATGCATGAAGAACTATTTGAATACTGTGAAATGTAAATATTACAGGTAGATCTGGGAAGAGCACCAGAATTTAAAGTATCACCTAACTTGCTGTGAGTTTACCATTTTTCCCCTCTAGTATCCCCCAGCCTGCACTCAACACAACCCAAAACCCAGAAGTGAGCACTACCTGTGCAGGCAGCGAGATACAGGAGAAACCCTCTAGCTCTGGCTCAAAGCCAGAAAAGGGAACTCCTAAAGTGCAAAGAAAGTGGAGAAATCCACTTGGGTATTTTTTCTTTCTCCTTTCTCTCTCATGTCCCAGTCCCCAGGTCTTCTGTGGTGGGTGCAACAGCAACAATAGCAAGATCAACTGGGAATGGAAAGCCTTCAGGAGTGAAAATTGTGAGGGGAACATTCCTCTCCATTCAATGGAGCCCTGCCTCCAAATGGGCAGACCAAACTCCATTGTTTTCTTCCTTCTCTCTCCGTTCTCAAGAAAGTGACTCCATAAAGTTGTTTATGAACTCCTGGGCTCACACTCAACCTGTGTAGGTATGAATCTGATGCTAATTAACATAGTAAAATTTTTGAAAACCGAGAAAATGAGTAGACCTCCACCCAGATCCCAGACTGACCAACGAGTGGAACACATATGGGACAGATCTGACACTGACAAAGCTCTGAAAACTGAATTGACATTGGAACCACAACCCACAGAATGCTAAAACAAAAATATCAACATTTTCCACAGACTTTAACGAAAATCTAGAATCTCATTACATAATACTCAGAAGGTCCAGGATACAAACCAAAATTACTCAACATAAGAAGAACCACAAAAATCTCTGCTCACATGGGAAAACACACCACCAATGAAGAGATGAACTTAGATGTGGGAATTATCTCACAAGGACTTTAAAGCAGCTATTGTAAAAATGCTCAAATGAACATCAAACACTCTTGAAATAAATGTTAAATTAGAAATCATTAGCAAAAAATTACAAGACATAAAGAAGAACAAATTTTAGAACTGAAAAATCAAGTAACCAAAAGCTGTGAATAAGATTTCAATGTCCTTTGAATTAAAATATACTTTTTCTTTCCCTCCCATTTTAATGTTTTCAAAAAAATCAAACTACTGAAATACGTTCAGTCTAAAAAAAAAGAAAAAAGGAATGAAAAAAACTCGGAAACCATTCATCTCACATAATGAACCAGGAGGCACCTACCACTCTTCTTCCTCATCTTTAAGCAACCCCTCAGTGTAGACTGACCTCTTTTCAGACTCCAACTTACCTAAAATCCTACTCAATCACAGGACACCACTCAAATGCCATATCCATGAAGCAAGTAAGAAAGAACATTTCTCACCTATAAACTCAAGAAGTACTATAAGTTGCACACTGAAATTTGGCATCTATGTTAAGAAATATAATTTCTTTTTTATAGTTATTTACAAGTTCCATCTCGTCTAAAAGATTTAAAATGCTTTCAGACCATGAAGTTTGGCTCCCATCTCTTACCCACCTCAACATCTTCACTGAATTAATATAAATTTGTTGAATTTAACTTCAATTATTAAAAGATCTTTGAAACAAAATGTACTGAATTAAAGAACTTTGAGCTACATCAAAATTTTCAGTTTCTCTGTTTTAGTTTTGTTTATGAATCAAAACCTACATAATCTACAGAATGACAAATCATTATTTTTCACAAAAAAATGAAACAAGGATTTACTGTATAGCACAGGAAACTATATTCAATATCTTATAATAATCTATAATGGAAAATAATCTGGAAAAATATATATATATAACTGAATCACTTTGCCATAAACCTGACACTAACACAATATTGTAAATCAACTATACTTAATTTTTTTAAGAAATGAAGAAACATGTAATATGCAAAAAGAGACATATTCTTACTCCTTTTCTTACAAAAGTTTCTTTTAAAAGAGAAAAGAAATAATATTATAATTTAGTCCCCCAATAGGCAAATAGAACACAAAGGAATTTAGATATAACTTGTTAGGATAAAACAGTTGAAGTTGATCCTTTAAAATGGGATTAACTTAAAAGTTGTAATAACCACCTTCAACTTTAAACAAACGGCTGTAATGCTATCAATTATTGCCTACTCTCAAATTTCTTATCTATACACAACAATGCCATACTATAAAACAGGCATAGAAGGTGACCATAAAATCAACTTTCCCTTCTACCCCCCAGAAGTCCAATTTAACATCTATCCTTTGGGCTAAAAATTATAGACAGTTCACTACAAGTAAAAGACACCCAAATCAGTACTATGGGCAGTGGAAAGGGCACATCCACTCTTTGGAATTAATCCTGGATTTAAATTCTCATTCTGGCTTTCAAAGTCATTTAACCAGTCTAGGCTTCAGTTTCCTCATCTGTAAAAACATCTACCTCATTCGGATTAAATAGGAAAGTATATACGTGGCTTAACATAGCAACTGGTATACAAATAAATGCACAGTAAACAGCAGTTGGTATTATCATTTCACCACTGGCAGAACCACTGAGAAAATATTCTTTTTCCAGCTCCTCCAACCCTTAGTTGTCCTGCTCTACACAGGAATTCTGATATCATTCATTCTGTTTACTAATGAAAATCTTAAACCCCTAAAGTGACTAAGTACCAAAAGTCGTCTTCCTCTGTGCCTGAGATCGAAGTATCAGCAGGCTTGAAGAACCTTTTGAAGAAACAAACCGAACTTCTAACAGGACAGAAGTCTCAACATATCACCTGACTGTCCTGAAGCCTTTCCATTAACAATTGCTACTATCCTTTCCAAACAAATTAATGCCCCTTTTAAAAAGCAAAACTTCTCCTAATGTCCACTAGAGAGTGTGGTATCACTTGTTTTCTAAAAAAAGGCAAGACTCAATTTAGAAAATAGGGAGGGAAGCTAGATTTCTAAATGACTCAGAAAATGACAGAATTAGAAAATTCTGGGAATTCCTTGGCAATCCAGTGGTTAGGACTCAGTGGTTTCACTGCCATGGCCGGGATTCCATCCCTTCTGGGGGAATTAAGATCCCGCAAGACACGGGGGGCCGCCAAAAAAAGAAAAAGAGAAAATTCTGCACCTAACAATAACAAGGAATATCCAAATCTTGCTAGTCTCTGGATATAGGAAAATCATACAAAGGGGGTGGGGGGAAGTACCCAATTACATATTTTTAAAAAGAAAAAATTTAACCTAACCTACTTAACCTATAGTGAAAGGCTACTCCCCTGCTTTAATTTCTTAGTAAATTCAGATACCAAATATCGATTGTTTTCAAGTTGGGACATATATACATTTCTAAATTTCACTGAACAAACTAGAGTTAGTGGGTACAAGTGGTTAATAAATCAAACTAATTGTTGGTTAACACTATGATTGATAACAATAAGTAACATTTATACATGCCAAGCACTGTGCTAAGGCTTTTAGATGCACTGTCACATAATTCTTAGACCCATGAAAATAATTCTTTTAATAACATACAAGGTTGTTATACTTCCACAAATTTTTATGCAGTACTTGTTAACAAAGACACCAAATTTTATATCTTTCCGACACACATCTGACAGATAACAGAACCTCTGGCTCACAATGAACTAAAAATACACCAACAGCCACTGAGGAACTTCTAAAACCTTCCCCTATTAATGAAAAAAATTTTTATGCATTTAAGAAATATTTACTCAATACATTTTCTGGGTAAGTCACAACCCACATAAAATATTATGGAAAATAGCAGAACATGACCTCAGCAAAGTTCTAGTACAATAAGAAACATACAGAGATAGCCTCATCCACCAGTGGGCAGACAGCAGAAACAAGAAGAAATACAATTCTGCAGCCTGTGGAAGGAAAACCACATTCACAGAAAGACAGACAAAATGGAAAGACAGAAGATTTTGTACCAGATGAAGGAACCAGATAAAACCCCAGAAAAACAACTAAATGAAGTAGAGATAGGCAACATTCCAGAAAAAGAATTAAGAATAATGACAGTGAAGATGATCCAGGACCTCGGAAAAAGAATGGAGACAAAGATCGAGAAGATGCAAGAAATGTTTAATAAAGACCTAGAAGAATTAAAGAACAAACACCTAGAAGAATTAAAGAACAAACAAACAGAGATGAACAATACAATAACTGAAATGAAAAATATACCAGAAGGAATCAATAGCAGAATAACTGAGGCAGAAGAACAGATAAGTGACCTGGAAGACAAAACGGTGGAGTTCACTGCCACGGAACAGAATAAAGAAAAAAGAATGAAAAGAAATGAAGACAGCCGAAGAGACCTCTGGAACAACACTAAACGCAACAATATTTGCATTATAGGGGACCAAGAAGGAGAAGAGAGAGAGAAAGGACCCGTGAAAATATGTGAAGAGATTATAGTCGAAAACGCCTCTAACATGGGAAAGGAAATAGCCACCCAAGTCCAGGAAGCGCAGAGAGTCCCAGGCAGGAGAAACGCAAGGAGAAACACGCCAAGACACACAGTAATCAAATCGACAAAAATTAAAGAAAAATTATTGAAAGCAACAAGGGAAAAACGACAAATAACATACAAGGGAACTCCCATAAGGTTAACAGCTGATTTCTCAGCAGAAACTCTACAAGCCAGAAGGGAGTGGCAAGATACATTTAAAGTGATGAAATGGAACAACCTACAACCAAGATTACTCTACCCCACAAGGATCTCATTCAGATTCGATGGAGAAATCAAAAGCTTTACAGATAAGCAAAAGCTAAGAGAATTCAGCACCACCAAACCAGCTCTACAACAAATGCTAATGGAACTTCTCTAAGTGGGAAACACAAGAGAACAAAAGGACCTACAAAAACAAACCCATAACAATTAAGAAAATGTTAATAGGAACATACTTATCGATAATTACCTTAAAGGTGAATGGATTACATGCTCCAACCAAAAGACACAGGCTCACTGAATGGATGCAAAAACAAGGCCCATATATATGCTGTCTACAAGAGACCCACATCAGACCTAGGGACACATACAGACTGAAAGTGAGGGGATGGAAAAAGATATTCCACGCAAATGGAAATCAAAAGAAAACGAGAGTAGCAATATTTATATGAGATAAAATAGACTTTAAAATGAAGAACGCTACAAGAGACAAGGAAGGACACTAGATAATGATCAAGGGATCAATCCAAGAAGAAGACATAACAATTATAAATATATATGCACCCAACATAGGAGAACCTCAATACGTAAGGCAACTGCTAACAACTATAAAAGAGGAAATCGACAGTAACACAATAATAGTGGGGGAGTTTAACACCTCACTTACACCAATGGACAGATCATCCAGACAGAAAATTAATAAGGAAACACAAGCTTTAATGACACAACAGACCAGATAGATTTATTTGATATTTATAGGACATTCCATCCAAAAACAGCAGATTACACTTTCTTCTCAAGTGCACTTGGAACATTCTCTAGGACTGATCACATCTTGGGTCACAAATCAAGCCTTGGTAAATTTAAGAAATGTGAAATCATATCAAGCATCTTTTCTGACCACAACACTATGAGATTAGAAATCAATTACAGCGGAAAAAACGTAAAAAACACAAACACACAGAGGCTAAACAATATTTTACTACGTAACCAAGACATCACTGAAGAAATCAAAGAGGAAATCAAAAAATACTTAGAGACTAATGACAACGAAAACACGACGATCCAAAACCTATACGATGCACCAAAAGCAGTTCTAAGAGGGAAGTTTATAGCAATACAAGCCTACCTCAAGAAACAAGAAAAATCTCAAATAAACAATCTAACCGTACACCTAAAGGAACTAGAGAAAGAACAATAAACAAAACCCAAAGTTAGCAGGAGGAAAGAAATCATAAAGATCAGAGCAGAAATAAATGTAATAAAAACAAAGAAACCAATAGCAAAGATCAATAAAACTAAAAGCTGGTTTTTTTTACAAGATAACCAAAACTAATAAACCATTAACCAGAGTCATCAAGAAAAACAGGGAGAGGACTCAAATCAATAAAACTAGAAATGAAAAAGGAGAAGTTACAACAGACACAGCAAAAATACAAAGCATCCTAAGAGACTACTACAAGCAACTCTATGCCAATAAAATGGACAACCTGGAAGAAATGGAAAAATTCTTAGAAAGGTATAACCTTCCAAGACTGAACCAGGAAGAAATAGAAAATATGAACAGGCCAATCACAAGTAATGAAATTGAAACCGTGATTAAATATCTTCCAACAGGGCTTCCCTGGTGGCGCAGTGGTTGGGAGTCCACCTGCCGATGCAGGGGACACGGGTTCGTGCCCCGGGCCAGGAGGATCCCATGTGCCGCGGAGCGGCTGGGCCCGTGAGCTATGGCCGCTGAGCCTGCGCGTCCGGAGCCTGTGCTCTGCGGCGGGAGAGGCCACAACAGTGAGAGGCCCGCGTACCGCAAAAAAAAAAAAAAAAAAAAAAAAAAGTTAAAATATCTTCCAACAAACAAAAGTGCAGGACCAGAGGGCTTCACGGGTGAATTCTATCAAATATGTAGAGAAGAGTTAAAACCCATCCTTCCCAAACTCTTCCAAAAAATTGCAGAGGAAGGAAAACTCCCAAACTCATTCTACGAGGCCACCATCACCCTGATACCAAAACCAGACAAAGACACTGCAAAAAAAAAAAATTACAGGCCAATATCACTGATGAACGTAGATGCAAAAATCCTCAACAAAATACTAGCAAACAGAATTCAACAACACATTAAAAGGATCATACACCATGATCAAGCGGGATTTATCCCAGGGATGCAAGGATCCTTCAATATACGCAAATCAACCAATGTGATACACCATATTAACAAACTGAAGAATAAAAACCATATGATCATCTCAATAGATGCAGAAAAAGCTTTTGACAAAATTCAACACCCATTTATGATAAAAAATCTCCAAAAAGTGGGCATAGAGGGAACCTACCTCAACATAATAAAGGCCATATATGACAAACCCACAGCAAACATCATTCTCAATGGTGAAAAACTGAAAGCATTTCCTCTAAGATCAGGAACAAGACAAGGTTGTCCACTCTCACCACTATTATTCAACATACTTTTGGAAGTCCTAGCCATGGCAATCAAAGAAAGAGAAATAAAAGGAATACAAATTGGAAAAGAAGAAGCAAAACTATCACTGTTTGCAGATGACGTGATACTATACATAGAGACTCCTAAAGATGCCACCAGAAAACTACTAGAGCTAATCAATGAATTTGGTAAAGTTGCAGGTTACAAAATTAATGCACAGAAATCTCTTGCATTCCTATACACTAATGATGAAAAATCTGAAACAGAAATTAAGGAAACACTCCTATTTACCATTGCAACAAAAAGAATAAAATACCTAGGAATAAACCTACCTAGGGAGACAAAAGACCTATATGCAGAAAACTATAAGACACTGATGAAAGAAATAAAAGATGACACAAATAGATGGAGAGATATACCATGTTCTTGGATTGGAAGAACCAATACTGTGAAAATGACTATACTACACAAAGCAATCTATAGATTCAATGCAAATTACCGATGGCTTTTTTTTTTTTTTTTTTTGCAGTATGCAGGCATCTCACTGTTGTGGCCTCTCCCGTTGCAGAGCAAGGCTCCGGACGCGCAGGCCCAGCGGCCATGGCTCACGGGCCCAGCCGCTCCACGGCATGTGGGATCTTCCTGGACTGGGGCACGAACCCATGTCCCTTGCATCGGCAGGCGGACTCTCAACCACTGCGCCACCAGGGAAGCCCCCAATGGCATTTTTTACAAAACTAGAACCAAAAAATCTTAAAATTTGCATGGAGACACAAAAGACCCTGAATAGCCAAAGCAGTCTTGAGGGGAAAAAAAAGGAGCTGGACGAATCAGAGTCCCTGACTTCAGACTATACTACAAAGTTACAGTAATCAAGACAATATGGTACTGGCCCAAAAACAGAAATATAGATCAATGGAACAGGACAGAAAGCCCAGAGACAAACCCACGCACATATGGTCACCTTATCTTTGATAAAGGGGGCAAGAATATACAATGGAGAAAAAACAGCCTCTTCAATAAGTGGTGCTGGGAAAACTGGACAGCTACATGTAAAAGAATAAAATTAGAACACTCCCTAACACCATACACAAAAATAAACTCAAAATGGATTAAAGACCTAAATGTAAGGCCATACACTATCAAACTCTTAGAGGAAAGCATAGGCAGAACACTCTATGACATAAATCACAGCAAGATCCTTTTTGACCCACCTCCTAGAGAAATGGAAATAAAAACAAAAATAAACAAATGGGACCTAATGAAACTTAAAAGCTTTTGCACAGCAAAGGAAACCATAAACAAGATGAAAAGACAACCCTCAGAACGGGAGAAAATATGTGCAAATGAAGCAACTGACAAAGGAATTATCTCCAAAATTTACAAGCAGCTCATGCAGCTCAATATCAAAAAGCAAACAATCCAATCCAAAATCGGCAGAAGACCTAAATAGACATTTCTCCAAAGAAGATATACAGATTGCCAACAAACACATGAAAGAATGCTCAACATCATTCATCATTAGAGAAATGCAAATCAAAACTACAATGCGGGCTTCCCTGGTGGTGCAGTGGTTGAGAGTCCGCCTGCCGATGCAGGGGTCTTGGGTTCGTGCCCCGGTCCGGGAGGATCCCACATGCCACGGAGCGGCTGGACCTGTGACCCATGGCCGCTGAGCCTGCGCGTCCGGAGCCTGTGCTCTGCAATGGGAGAGGCCACAACAGTGAGAGGCCCGCATAACGCAAAAAAAAAAAAACTACAATGCGATATCATCTCACACCGGTCAGAACGGCCATCATCAAAAAAATCTACAAACAATAAATGCTGGAGAGGGTGTGGAGAAAAGGGAACCCTCTTGCACTGTTGGTGGGAATGTATATTGATATAGCCACTATGGAGAACAGTATGGACATTCCTTAAAAAACTAAAAATAGAACTACCATACAACCCAGCAATCCCACTACTGGGCATATACCCTAAGAAACCCATAATTCAAAAAAAGTCATGTACCTCAATGTTCACTGCAGCTCTATTTACAATAGACAGGACATGGAAGCAACCTAAGTGTTCATCTACAGATGAAGGGATAAAGAAGATTTGGCACATATATACAATGGAATATTACTCAGCCATAAAAAGGAAATGAAATTGAGTTATTTGCAGTGAGGTGGATGGACCTAGAGTCTGTCATGCAGAGTGAAGTAAGTCAGAAAGAGAAAAACAAATACCGTATGTTAACACATATATATGGAATCTAAAAAAAAAAAACAAAAAAATGGTCATGAAGAACCTAGTGCAAGACGGGAATAAAGATGCAGACCTACTAGAGAATGGACTTGAGGACACGGGGAGGGGGAAGGGTAAGCTGGGACAAAGTGAGAGAGCGTATGTGCACATATACACTACCAAACGTAAAATAGATAGCTAGTGGGAAGCAGTCACATAGCACAGGGAGATCAGCTCGGTGCTTTGTGACCAGCTAGAAGGGTGGGATTGGGAGGGTGGGGGGGAGTGAGACGCAAGAGGGAAGAGATATGGGGATATATGTATATGTATAACTGATTCACTTTGTTATAAAGCAGAAACTAACACACCATTGTAAAGCAATTATACTCCAATAAAAACGTTAAAAAAAAAAAAAAAAAGGACACATGCATCCCAATATTCATTGCAGCACTATTTACAATAGCCAGGTCATGGAAGCAACCTAAATGCCCATCGACAGACAAATGGATAAAGAACATGTGGTACATATATACAGTGGAATATTACTCAGCCATAAAAAGGAACGAAATTGGGTCTTTTGTAGAGATGTGGATGGATGTAGAGACTGTCATACAGAGTGAAGTAGGTCAGAAAGAGAAAAACAAATATCGTATATTAATGCATATATGTGGAACCTAGAAATATGGTACAGATGAACTGGTTTGTAAGGCAGAAATAGAGACACAGATGTAGAGAACAAACGTATGGAGACCAAGTGGAGAAAGTGGCGGGGGTGTGGTGGTGGTGGGATGAACTGGGAGATTAGGATTGACATATATACACTAATATGTATAAAATAGACAACTAATAAGAACCTGCTGTATAAAAAAATAAAATTAAATTTAAAAATTAAAAAAAAATACAAATAACAGAAGTATACATACTAGAAGGAATAAATCACTATACATAAAATATCCTACAGGAATTATCAGGACAAAAGATAAGTTTTGGCAGGGATAAAAACATCTAGGGGGTATTCCCTGGTGGTCCAGTGGTTAGGACCCCATGCTTTCAGTGCTGAGGGCAAGGGGTTAATCCCTGGTTGGGGAAGTAAGATCCCAAAAGCTAACAACAGCAACCAAAAAAAAACATCTAGGGAGGGAGTAGTGTTTAAACCAGGTAGAATCATAGAACCTAGGATGACAGGACCTGGGTTACAATACCAAACTCACCAATTCACTCATTCAACGTACATTTATTGAACAGTAACTCTGTTCTAAGCCTTGGGATAAAGAACTGAGTAAGTCTTGTCCCTTAAGTAGTTTCATTTATTCAGAGAAACAAACACAAAACACTGTAAGTGTACTTAAACTCTTTAAAGGGAGCTAGAGAACACAGAGTAAAAAGAAAAAAAAACAAAAGCTTCCTGGTAAAGCTAATTTTTAAGCTGAGTCTAGAAAAATAATCATTCCTAACACTGAATTATTAAATGATCAAACTTTGCCACTAAAATATTTACTCTAAGAGGATATCTATTTATCTTACCTGAAAACTATTTTTGGAACCACCCTATATGAAAAATTAAACCTCTTCCTTTGCTCTACTGAACAGTGGTTAAGTGGGATGGCTCTAGAGCCAGATTTTGCTCAGGTTTGAGTCACATGCCCTTTACTTATGTGAATATTTGAGCTTCAGATTCCTCGGCTGTCAAATGAGGATAACAACAGTTCCTACCTTATGAACTTGCTATGAGGATTAAATGAGTTAATACATGTAAAGGATTTAGAGCAGTACTTGGCACACAGGAAAAGGTCAATCACTCTTTGCTATTACTATTACATTTACCAGACCTTAATTAAACTCCTATTATGCACCAAATAGTATGCAGTGTGTGATACAAGAAAAATCAAGGTAAACTGATCTCCAATTTTCAGTCTAAATTTTATTAAAAGTCTCTTAACAAAGATTTATTTCCTGTGATATCAACTATTGAAAATAGAAGGCAGCATGGCCAATCTAAAACCAATCTAAAGCTTATCAGGTCCAGTTATAAGCCAGGGGGATCTAGCCTAGTTTTATTAGATGCAAGCAGGGTCTAATAAACTAGGATGAGGCAAGTGAGGTACCCTAGCACAAAATTTAAGGTGGCACTCACTCTCAGGGTCATGCAAGTGGCTCACCCATGAAGCTACCACCCATTCATTTATTCAACAAGTATCGGATGAATAGGCCCATTCCTTGTCCTCAGGGAGGTAGCAGTGCAGTGAAGATACACTAATAAATAATTGCAATTTAGTTTGAGAGTTGCTATAATAAAGGTACATGCTAGATACAGAGGTATCATAGAAGATGAAGTGGTTAAACTGACTTGGGTAAGCCAGGAAGCAATTCAGAGAAGTGATTTAGCTGGAGCTTAAATAATTTATCATAGTACCCCCAAGAGGCTAAAGGTGGGCAGCAAATAGCATTCTAAGCAAGGGGAATAGTTATCAAAAGCTCAAAGGCAGAATTTACTGAAGGAACTACAAGGAATATGGTGAGAATAATCTAAAAGGAAGCAGTGGGCTGTAAAACTGAAGTGGTAGCTAGAAAGCAGATAAAGTTCAGGCCCATAAGGTAAGGCTCCTTAAACACCACATTTAGGAATTTATTTCACAAGTAGTAGGGTTTATTTATGAGTGGTAAATCAGACCTGTGACTTAGGATAATTCTGGTTATTTTCTGACTGTTCTGGACTAGAACAGTGACCTCCAAACTTTTTTGATCCTGTACCCCATTACCAAAAATTTTGAGCATATCCCTCAATGTGTGTGTATGTATACTACATCTAGACATTACTATAGTCACATATTAAACACATAAGTAGAAAATGTTTAAAGGATGAGATGATAAATATAATGATATAAATATAATAACGGTCAAGAAGTGGAAGCAATCCAAACATCTATCAACTGATGAATGAATTTTTTAAATGTGCTATATCCGTACAATGGAATACTATTCAACAATGAAAAGGAACAATGCTGCTTGATACATGCTACAATATGGATAAACCTCAAAATCATTAAGTGAAAAAGGCCAGACACAAGACCACATATTGATGTGTGTATGATTCTATTTATATGAAATCTCCAGAAAAAGCAAATTTGTAGAAATGGAAAGTAGATCACTGACTACCTGAGGCTGGAGGTAGGAACAAGAATTGACTGCAAATGGGCACAAGGAATTTGGTGGGGGGGAAGGAGGGGGTAATGAAAATATTCTAAAATTGAATTTTGGAGATGGTCATATAACTTTGTAAGTTTACTAAAAGTCACTGATCTATACACTTACAACAAGTGAATTTTGTGGTATATAAATTACAGACATACCTTGGAGATATTGCAGGTTCAGTTCTAGACCACTGCAATAAAGCAAATATCACAATAAAGGCATACAAATTTTTTGGTTTCCTAGTGCATATAAAAGTTATGTTTATTATATGTAGAACAAATGAACAAACAACAAAACAGAAACAGAGTTACAGACAGAGAGAACAAATAGGTGGTTGCCCTAGGGGAGGGGATGGGGAGGAAAGAAATAAGTGAGGGAGATTAAGAAGTCTAAACTTCCAGTTGCAAAATAAATGAATCACGGGTATGAAATGTACAGTGTGGGGAACACAGTCAATAATTTTGCATGGTGACATACTGGAACTAGACGTGTCATTGTGATCATTTTGAAATGTACAGAAATATCAAATCAATATCTTGTATAACAGGAACTAACATAGTGTTGTAGGTCATCAAAAACAAATAAAACTCATAGGAAAAAAGAATCAGATTTGTGGTTACCAGAGGCAGGAGGGTATAGGGAGGGGGAATTACATGAAGGCACTCAAAAGGTACAAACTTCCAGTTATAAGTACTAGGGATGTAATGTACAACATGATAAATATAATGAACACTGCTGTGTGTCATAAATGAAAGTTGTTAAGAGAGTAAATCCTAAGCGTTCTCATCACAAGGAAAAATTTTTTTCCTATTTCTTTAATTTTGTATATATATATATGAGATGATGGATAAGTTTCACAAAACTCACTGTGATAATCATTTCATGTTATAGATGAGTCAAATCACTATGCTGTATACCTTAAACTTATATAGTGCTGTATGTAAATTATGTCTCAATAAAACTGGGAAAAAGTTATTTTTTCACTATACTGTAGTCTAAATATTTAGAGTGTACAACAGCATTATGTCTAAGAAAACAATGTACATACCTTAATTTAAAAATACTATATTGCTAAAAAATGTTGAACATCACCACCAATGCAACCAAAGAACCAACATGATGATGTTTCCTCCCACCGTGAAAAGAGGAACCAAGGAGAGTTACTTGGAAGGAGAGAGACGGAGAAACCAATCTAGTTTCCAGTCATCATGTTAGAACCGAGCACTCCCTTCCCTGTAGTAAGAATTGTAAGAAATCAGGAATTGGAGAGCCCTTGATTATCGAGAAGTTCAATGATAAATTGAGAGGATGTACTGGGTGGAAGTTTGGACTATATGTTTGTTTTTTTCTTAATCCTTTACACAGTTGAGATTGTCAATTTCCAGACATATCCATTCACATTTTCAACATTATAAAAGAATTCAGTGAGGTCCTTACTCTCTGGGTAGGGAGTTTACTAAATCACTATTCTCACATGAAAGCATCTGCTCTGTTAATGATGCACATGGATTTTAGGTTCCTTAGAGGAAAGAACCCTTCCCAGCAAGTGGGGCCTCTTGGTAGCTGGAGGCATCCATCAACCTTATGACTGCCCACTACATGAAAGTGGACCAAGCCATGATCATCTTCCAACATAAAGATTTCAAGTGAAAATGTTAAGTGTTTTTGAAACATTACTCTTGGAAGGAATTTCTTTCCAAAAATCTCTTTATGAAAAGAAATGTTATTAAGGGTTTTTTTGTTTTGTTCTTAAAATAAATATTGCCCAAAATAGCCAAGCTGGACAACCTTGCCCTTCATTAACATTGCAGTATATTTGCATTCGTCCATCCTGACCCCAGAGCAACTGGTTCAGAAAAAAATGAGGTTACTCAACTTTACCTCACTTTGGTACAATTGCAACAAATTCCCCTACAGAAGATTAAAAATTTAGGTTGGGACAATGGCCATCAACATTTAAGTTCCAATAGGTATGCAGTTTTGCCCTGTCCAAAGCAGCCTGACTCTGATAGGATGGCTGAGTGATGTTCCTAAGGGCAGGAGATGGGCCCTGAGTTATTTAAGGATCCTATTACCCCACCAGGGGAAACAGACATGAGACAGAGCAAAAAGCATGTGTAGGTGGAGAGAATGATCTGGTGAAGTACGAAGCCAATCTTTGAGTTTCCTGATTTCCCATCATGTCACTGGGCCCTCTGGAACCAATCCAGTAGTGTAAAAAAAAGAATCAGCACCCACTGCAAGACCTGGTTCTAAGATGTTAGGTCCAGAAACATCACTAGTATTTGGTCTGTCTTTGTCAACTTACTCAGGTGACAGAATGAACTTTCATTAACCACTCTCCAGAAAGCGTGAAACTTTATTTTCCTTCTTATTTGAGTAAACGAATTATTCAGGATGATCTATTACCTTGTTAAGGATTCTGGACATCAGTGGATTTCATGTCATTTAAAAAAATTCTGAAATATTTATTTTTCAACAGTGTCGTGTATTTTAACATCATACTGTGCATTTAAAAAATGAAAAACAAATCATGTAAAAACAATACTATATTGCTAAAAAATGTTAAATATCACCTGATCCTTCAGTGAGTCATCATCTTTTGAAACAGTAACACCAAAGATCACTGATCACAGAACACCATAACAAATATAATGAAAATGAAAATATCTGCAATATTGTGAGAATTACCAAAATGTGACACAGAGACATGAGGTGAGCAAATGCAGTTGGGAAAAACAGTGCCAACAGACTTGCTCCATGCAGGGCTGCCACAAACCTTCAATCTGTAAAAAATGCAGTATCTGTGAAGTACAACAAAGCAAAGTGCAATAAAATGAGGTATGCTTGTATTGTCAATAAATCTACCTAAAAATAAGAAATAAATATAATTAAAAATTTTTAATGCAGATATCTATGCAAAGCAAGTTCCTAATAGACTAGAACACAAAGCTGGCAGTAAAAAGGCTGGTTGGGGGCCTATTTGACAGTTGAAAGACATCAATGACACCTAAATGCAAGACAATGACAGTGAGAATGCAAAGAAAAAGACTTGCTTAAAGTTAAAATGCAGAGCAAGACTATTAAATTATTCACATCACAAAATCATCCTGAGATTCCATGTTTAGCAGGTCCATATTACACTGATAAAATAAATGACAATATTCTTATTAAGCTTAAAATTCCAAAGACCAGACCCAATCAACACTATCTCAGTTTTGCTCTGGCAAAAAGAGTTAATTTCAATACAGTACCCCAAGCTCTGGGAAATTCCTTCTTATGGCACTGTCATCACTTTCCAGACTTCATTTGCAAGCTGCTCAAGCCTCTAAAAGTTCTCCTCTACTTTTTCTTAATCAACATGTCACGAATTGGGTAAAATGCAATTGCTGAAAATGGCGCAGTTTTATGATATGAATAACCAGGTTTTTCTTATATAGTTAATGGACTCAGAAAATAACACATTTTTCATTCAATCACATTTTTCTGTGAAACAGTTCTTAATAAATATTAACTAGTATTAACATATTCAAAAGGATGAGATATAATGTAAAGAAATATAAATATCCAAATATCCCGTTAGGGCTTCCCTGGTGGTGCAGTAGTTGAGAGTCTGCCTGCCGATGCAGGGGACACGGGTTCGTGCCCTGGTCCGGGAAGATCCCACATGCCGCGGAGCGGCTGGGCCTGTGAGCCATGGCCGCTGAGCCTGCGCGTCCGGAGCCTGTGCTCCGCAACGGGAGAGGCCACAACAGTGAGAGGCCCGCGTACCGCAAAAAAAAAAAAAAAAAAAAAATCCCGTTAATCTTTAATTCATCCTTCGCTGCTCATTCTAACCCTGGTTTTATTGAGCACTGAGTTTTCTAATTTACCTTTAACCACTGCCAGAACTGGACTTTCCTGATGTTTATCGCTTTAAGACTCTCCAGAGATTCAAAGATATCAAAATTCTCAAAGACTCCCTTTTCTAAAGATTAAATTATCCCAACGGGAGAGGGAGCTCTGACTTCCTTCTACTGTAGTCAGAAAAGGCTCTTAGGATTCACCTTTCCTGTAAATTTAAATGGTTCTCTGTGAGTCGGAGTTAATAGATAAGTTTTCTCTTCCATAGCTAGAAGATAAAAGAAAAACATCTGTGCAAAGTATCTCTAATGTTAATGTTTACTGATTAACATACAATCTGTGCCCTTATAAACAGAGGCTTATGTCATGAAGTTTTTACTGTCAATCCTCTGACACAGACTGTTCAATCAGTCAAAGTAACTTGGAGTTAGTAAACTTCCAAATTCTCTCAGAAGCTAACATTTTTTAAATATTATGATCAGGTTAAAACCAAGACAAATTTATATCTCTACTGATATAATATAAAAATGGCCAGTCATTATGAATGACTAAGCTCTTATAATATGCAGAATTGGGCTTCCCTGGTGGCGCAGTTGTTAAGAATCCACCTGCCAATGCAGGGGACACGGGTTCAATCCCTGGTCCAGGAAGCTCCCACATGCTGCGGAACAACTAAGCCTGTGTGCCATAACTACTGAGCCCGCGCTCTAGAGCCCACGAGCCACAACTACTGAGCCCATGTGCCACAACTACTGAAGCCCTTGCGCCTAGAGCCCATGGCCCCACAACAAGAGAAGCCATGGCAATGAGAAGCCTGCGCACCTCAACAAAGAGTAGCCCCCACTCGCCGCAACTAAAAAGAAAGCTGCACGCAGCAACAAAGACCCAACACAGCCAAAAATAAATTAATTAATTTTAAAAAAAACCACCTTTAAAAAATAATAATATGTAGAACTTCTAATTTACTGAATTGATAAAAAAGAAAAGTTAGTATTCCACATAATGTGAAACATCACCATATGCATCAAAAGGCAAGACCTCCTTGGCAAAATGTAGAAAATAGCCTAGCCTCCATTAAACATTGTAAATAGTTAAGCATAAAAAAATAATGTCCTGCTACATAAAAGAATAAAATTAGCACACTCCCTAACACCATACACAAAAATAAACTCAAAATGGATTAAAGACCTAAATGTAAGGCCAGACACTATCAAACTCTTAGAGGAAAACATAGGCAGAACACGCTATGACATAAATTACAGCAAGATCCTAGAGAAAAGGAAGTAAAAACAAAAGTAAACAAATGGGACCTAATGAAACCTGTAAGCTTCTGCACAGCAAAGGAAACCATAAACAAGACAAAAAGACAACCCTCAGAACGGGAGAAAATATTTGCAAACAAAGCAACTGACAAGGGATTAATCTCCAAAATATACAAGCAGCTCATGCTCAATATCAAAAAGCAAACAACCCAATCCAAAAATGGGCAGAAGACCTAACTAGACATTTCTCCAAATAAGATATACAGATTGCCAACAAACACATGAAAGGATGCTCAACATCACTAATCATCAGAGAAATGCAAATCAAAACTACAATGAGGTATCACCTCACACCGGTCAGAATGGACATCATCAAAAAATCTACAAACAATAAATGCTGGAGAGGGTGTGGAGAAAAGGGAACCCTCTTGCACTGTTGGTGGGAATGTAAATTGATACAGCCACTTTGGAGAAAGTATGGAGGTTCCTTAAAAAACTAAAAATAGAACTACCATATGACCCAGGAATCCTACTACTGGGCATATACCCTGAGAATACCATAATTCAAAGAGAGTCATGTACCACAGTGTTCACTGCAGCACTGTTTACAATAGCCAGGACATGGAAGCAACCAAGAGTCCATCGACAGATGAATGGATACAGAAGATGTGGCACATATATACAATGGAATATTACTCAGCCATAAAAAGAAACAAAATTGAGTTATTTGTAGTGAGGTGGATGGACCTAGAGTCTGTCATACAGAGTAAGGTAAGTCAGAAAGAGAAAAACAAATACCGTATGCTAACACATATATATGGAATCTAAACGAAAAAAAATGGTTCTGAAGAACCTAGGGGGAGGACAGGAATAAAGATGCAGATGTAGATAATGGACTTCAGGACATGGGGAGAGGGAATGGTAAGCTGGGATGAAGTGAAAGTGACATGGACATATATACACTACCAAATGTAAAACAGATAGCTAGTGGGAAGCAGCCGCATAGCACAGGGAGATAAGCTTGGTGCTTTGTGTCCACCTAGAGGGCTGGGATAGGGAAGGTAGGAGGGAGACGCAAGAGGGAGGAGAAATGCAGATATATGTATATGTATAGCTGATTCACTTTGTTATACAGAAGAAACTAACACACCATTGTAAAGCAATTATACTGCAATAAAGATGCTAAAGAAAGTTATTATGAAAAAAAAAAAAAAGAATGTCCTGGGGGCTTACCTGGTGGCGCAGTGGTTGGGAGTCTGCCTGCCAATTCAGGGGACAAGGGTTCAAGCCCTGGTCTGGGAAGATCCCACATGCCGTGGAGCAACTAAGCCCATGTGCCACAACTACTGAGCCTGTGCTCTAGAGCCCGCAAGCCACAACTACTGAGCCCATGTGCCACAACTACTGATGCCTGCATGCCTAGAGCCTGCACTCCGCAACAAGAGAAGCCACCACAATGAGAAGCCCGTGCACCGCAACAAAGAGTAGCCCCTGCTCACCCCAACTAGAGAAAGCCCGCGTGCAGCAACAAAGACCCAACACAGCCAAAAATAAATAAATTTATTTAAAACAAAAATAATGTCCTATTCAATACTGTACTAGACATGCTAGCTAGAGAATTAAGCAAGAAAAAGAAACAGAAGGAATCCAAATTATAAAGAAGTAAAACTATCTCTATTCTCAGATATCTTGATTCTACATGTAGAAAACCCCAAAGAATACACACACACACGCACACACACACGCATTAGAGCTAATAAATGAAATTAGCAAAATTTTCAGGGTACAATATCAACATACAAAATCAGTTGAGTTTCTGTATAAGGTTGACCCTTGAACAACACAGAGGTTAAGGGCACTACCCTCCATGCCATCGAAAATCCATGTAAAACTTTACAATCTGCCTTACATATCCGCTCCTCCCAGTCCGAGGTTCCACATCTATGGATTCAACCAATCTTGGGTCTCATAGTATTATATGCATTTATTGAAAACAATCCATGTATAAATAGACCCTTGCAGTTCAAACCCATGTTCTTGTTTTTGTTTTTAATTGAAGTATAGTTAACTTACGCTTCAGGTATACATCAAAGTGATTCAGTCAAACCCATGTTGTTCAAGGGTCAACTATACTAGCAGTAAAATATCCAAAAAGGCAATTAAGAAAACAATGCCATTTATAATAGCATCCAAAAGAATAAAATACCTAGAAATAAGTTTAACTAAGACTTCTGTACTGAAAAAAACTACAAAGCACTGTTGAGAGAAATTAAAGACCTAAATAAATGGAAAGACATTCCATGCTCATGAACTGAAGAACTTAATATTGTTAAAATGGCAATACTGGGACTTCCTTGGTGGCACAGTGGATAAGACTCTAAGCTCCCAACGCACAGGGCCCAGGTTCTATCCCTGGTCAGGGAACTAGATCCCACGTGCATGCCACAACTAAGGAGCCCACATGCTGCAACTAAGGAGCCCACCTGTCACAACTAGGGAGCCCCCCTGTCGCAACTAAGACCTGGTGCAACCAAATAAATAATTTTTTTTAAAATGGCAATACTACCCAAAGCAATCTACAAATTCAATGCAATCCCTCCCAAAATTCCAACAGCCTGTTTTTCAGAAATAGAAAAGACAATCTTGAAATTCATATGGAATCTCAAGGGGTCCCAAACAGCCAAAACTATCTGGAAAAAGAAGAACAAAGTTAGGGGCTTCCCTTGTGGCACAGTGGTTGAGAGTCCGCCTGCCAATGCAGGGGACATGGGTTTGTGCCCTGTTCCGGGAGGATCCCACGTGCCGCGGAGCAGCTGGGCCCGTGAGCCATGGCTGCTGAGCCTGCGTGTCCAGAGCCTGTGCTCCGCAACAGGAGAGGCCACAGCAGTGAGAGGCCCGCGTACAGCAAAAAATAAAATAAAAAAGAACAAAGTTAGAAGACTCACACTTCCTCATTTCAAAACTTAACTACAAAGCTACAGTAATCAAACAGTATGGTACTGACATAAGGATAGACATATAGATCAGTGGAAAAGAATTGAGAGTCCAGAAATAAATCCATATATCTATGGCCAATTGATTTTCAACAAGGATGCCAAGACCATTCAATGAGGGAAAGAATAGTCTCTTCAACAAATGGTGCTTAGTCAACTGGATAACCATATGCAAAAGAATGATGCTGAGCCCTTACCTCACGCCATATAAAAAAAATTAACTCAACCTTACACCCTATACAAACATTAACTTGAAATGGATCAAAGACTTAAATGTAAGACCTAAAACTATAAAACTCTTAGAGGAAAACATTGGCGCAAAGCTTCATGACATTGGACTTGGGAATGAGTCCTTGTATATGACACCAAAATCAAAGGCAACAAAAGTAAAAATAGATAAATTAGACTACATCAAAATTAAAAACTTCTGCTCATCAAAGGGCACAATCGACAGAGTCAAAAGGCAACCTATAGGAAAAATTGTCTACAAAACTTATATCTGATAAACAGTTAATACCCAGAGCTCCAACAATGCAACAACAAAGAAAACCAAACAACGTGATTAGAAAACAGGCAAAGGACTTGAATAGATATTCTCCACAGAAACTATATTTATATTTGTATAATGGCCCACGAGCACAGGAAAAGATGCTCAGGTGGCTCAACATCACTAATCATTAGAAAAATATAAATCAAAAGTACAATGAGATACCACCTAGCACCCGTTAGAAAGGCTATTATTTTTTTTTTTTCCCCCAAGCTTTAATTCCAACTGGAGCTGGCCGCTCAGGGGAGAGAAGATGACACAGAAGGAATCAATGCAGACTTCCAGAAGTGATGGGGCCAAGGAGGCAAGCAACATTTACTGAATGTCTAGACTGTGCCAGGCCATCCTAACATTTAATACTGAATGATAGAAGGACAATTGTACCCTTCTAACAGATGAGGTTAACAAATGTGCTCCAGGTCACATGGGTATGAAGAGGTGGGCTCCCCACCAGCACTCACTCCAGTATATCTGATCAAAAGTCCATGCTTTTTGCATAGAAAGGCTATTACTGAAAAACAAACAGAAAATAACAAGTGTTGGTGAGGATATGGAGAAACTGAACTCTTGTGCATTGTTGGTGAGAATGTAAAATGGTGCAGACACTATGGAAATGGTATGGCAGTTCCTCAAAATTTAAACATAATTACAATTCCACTTTTGGGTATACACCCAAAAGAACTGAAAGCAGGGGCTCAAAGAGGTATTTGTACACCAGTATTCATAGCAGCATTATTCACAGTAGCCAAAAGGCGGAAGCAACCCAAGTGTCCATCAAAGGATAAATGGATAAACAAAATGTGGTATATACAATGGAATATTATTCAGCTTTAAAAATGAAGGAAATTCTGATACATGCTACAGCATGTATGATCCTTGAGGACATCATGCTAAGTGAAATAAGCCAGTCACAAAAAGATAAATAGTGTATGATTCCACTTACATGAAGTACCTAGAGTGGTCGAATTCATACACAGAAAGTAGAATGTTAGTTGCCAGGGGCTAGAGGGAGGGAGGGAATAGGGAGTTGTTTATTGGGTAGAACTTCAGTTTTGCAAGGTTTAGAGTTCTGGAGATTGGTTGCACAACAATGTGAACATACTTAATACTACTGAACTGTACACTTAAAAATGATTAACATGGGGACTTCCCTGGTGGCGCAGTGGTTAAGAATCCACCTGCCAATGAAGGAGACACGGGTTCGAGCCCTGATCCGGGAAGATCCCACATGCCGCGGAGCAACTAAGCCCGTGGGCCACAACTACTGAGCCTGTGTGCCACAACTGCGTAAGCCCACGCACCTACAGCCCATGCTCCACAACAAGAGAAGCCACTGCAATGAGAAGACCGCACACTGCAATGAAGAGTCGCCCCTACTCACTGCAACTAGAGAAAGCCCACGTGCAGCAACAAAGAACTAATGCAACCAAAAGTAAATATAAAATAAAAAATAAATTTATAAAAAGAAATTATTAATATGGGGACTTCCCTAGCAATCCAGTGGTTAAGACTCCATGCTTCCAATTCAGGGGGCACAGACTTGAGCCCTGGTCAGGCAACGAAGATCCCACAGTCGTGCAGTGCAGCCAAAAAAAAAGATTAATATGGTCAAATTTTGTTTAAATACTTTATTTATTTATTTGGCTACATCAGGTGTTTAGTTGCAGCATATGGGATCTTTCTTTTGCGGCACATGGGTTCTAGAGCACGCGGGCTTAGTTGCCCCATGGCATGCGGGATCTTAGTTCCCCACCCAGGGCTCGAACCCACGTCCCCTGCATTGGAAGGCGGATTCTTAACTACTGGACCACCAGGGAAGTCCCCAATATGCTCAATTTTATGCTAGGTCAATCAATTCCTTGCCACAGATTTTAAATACTTTTGTTAAACATTTCATATATAAAAGGTACCATACCTTTTAATAATGGGGCACACACAAGAAGAAAGTCACACAACTTCTGTTTTGCCAAAAACCTGAATGAGCATGAACTGAACGCCATTTGTTAGAAATAAGAATCTCACCAAAAGATAATGGTAAGCAGGAGAACCACGACCCCAAAGAAATATGTCTGCCTTCCACAATTATTCAAAATTCTTTTTGCGTTTTAAAAGAATATTTACACAGACATTCATATTTACAAGAGAACCTCATCATTTACCTCCTTCCATGAATTGAATAAAGTACCACAGACTAAACACCACCATATTTGCAATTTCTATATGGTGTTTTAGGAGTTTCCATTGTCTTTTGTTTTAGCTTCAGTCAGAAAGCAGTATCTCACTTACTTAAGGGATTTTTATCCCCTCAGGCATTGGCCTTGTGGAAAGGAGGCAAGGCAAAGTATTCAATAAACCTGAAGATGTTATCAGCAATTCACCTATTCAGACTACTTAAACGCAAAAGTGGGCTAAAAAAATGCTTAAAACAAAAAAGGCAGCAAGTTAGTTGCTTAAAGACTTTATATATGTTCGTACATATATGCACATATTTTGTTGTTGTATAAGATACACTATTTTATAATATCTGTAATCATTATTCCCAATCTAATTCTCCTGGAAACCATCTCATCTTGTTTTTAAATGCCAAGAAAAACAAAAACAGCTTTCCCAATTATTGTACCTTTTGAACTAAAATATATTATTTCACAAATTCAGTCAATTCTTATTATTCACAGTTGAGAGAAAAACGATTACCTCTATTGTCACAATAGCTGGCTCAGTCACTTTCCATTGTAAAGTATCTATCTACCTGTGAGTAGTGGGGAAATAGTAATGAACCAACTCAACTGAATTAGGCTCATTATAACATAAATCAACTAGAAATGGGAAAGCATCTAGACAGCAAGAAAATGTTCTGGGTCTAAGAGATAACGAGACGCTTGCTCCCTAGAACTTATTTCCCAGCTATAGTGAATGGATCAACACCCTCATGTAACGCTTAGAAGATTATCTAAAAACATCCCGTTACATCCAGAAATTGAGTATTAGCTATATTCAAAATTGCCACAGAGCTATATAATTTTATATAATTATATAAATGTCACAATTTATATAATTGGTAAGTGTGATCAATAAGACAACCAAATATTCTATAACTTTCCAAGTTTTACTGTCACACTGAAAAAATATTTTCCTATTTAGCGGAAGTTTAGCAGGTAAAAAAAATCCTGAAAAAGATTACATAGTTTTTCTTAAAAGAAGCAGAGAGACAAACTTGATACATATGATGATAACACTGGCACTAATTTCTCAAATCTAAATACTGTATTGGAAATCACTTTCCCAAATAATTCTCAAATTATTAAAATAAACAAGGAAAAAAAACCCCAAGTAAACTTTGAACAAAAATAACTAGCATTTTCTAAAAAACAACAAACCCGAACTACAAATCTTATTTTGCATCTTGTGTATAAATTTTTGTCTCTACTTTTGATTATAGCAGTATGCTGCTTTGTTGATACGCAAGAAAATTAAAAATCTATTTCACTTCTTCCTGTTTGGGCATCTTATTTTCAATATCATATTCTAGTAGACAAGAGCACAAAAAATTCTTATTGGACTCATACACCATAATTTCCTGCAAATATCCTAGTTTTTCATTTATTATACCCATGTTTATATTCTTTATCTTAAAAGTAATACAAATTGTGGCAGATTGTATCATCCAAAAATGGCTACAATGGCAGATTCCATCCCATATGCTCTTATAAATTGATGTTGATACTCTTCCCTTCAAGTGGTGGGGTCTATGTCCAGCCCCTCCTCTGAACCTGGGTGGACCTTTATGACTACCTCAACCAACAAAAAAAGAGCAGAGTAACACTAGGTGACTTCCAAAACTAAGTCAAATATGCCATGTAACTTCGCCTTGCTCTTTTGGGATGCTCTCGCTTGGAACCCACCATGCTGTGAGGAAGCCAAGCAGCCAAAAAGAGAGGTCATCTGCAAGTGTTCTGGCCTACAGAGAGCATTAACCACCAGACACATGAGTGAGCAAGCCTTCAAATGATTCAAGGGTGGGAGGGAGACACGAGAGAGAGGGGATATGGTGATATAAGTATACGTATAGCTGATTCACTTTGTTATATAGCAGAAACTAATACAACAATGTAAAGCAATTATACTCCAATTAAGATGTTAAAAGAAAAATGATTCTAGCTCCCAGCCATTGAGCCACCACCCTCCCTCCAGCAACCCCACCTCACACCACTTCTTAACAGAGACAAGCTGTCCCCACCAAGCGAGCCTTGCCCAAATTGTGGATTCATGAGCAAAATAAATGACTGATGTGTTTCAAACCACTAAGTTCCAGTGTTTTGTTATGCAACAATAGGTAACTAACGCAAGTTCATAAATACAATTTGGAAAAACATACAAAAAGAAAAACATTTTAATTACCCTAAGTTTCACCACTGATAACATTTTGACACATATTTTACAATCAAGAAAATGTTTTGCCCACCCACCTAGAATTCCAAATGCTTTGTTTTTAATAGGATAAAGGGTTAAATTCTTAAAGGCAGTCAACTGTTTGCATCTAACAAGAAATACGAAGGAATCGTATTAGCACTCATTCTACTTTTCTTATCCTTCTTATCTCTTTCACTTACCTGTCCTCAGTGAGGTGTCTGAGGATGGCTGGCCCACCAATATTCCAATCTATGGATGTGGATCAAAATCTTGGGTTGCAACAGCAGCTGCACTGGCCTTCTTCCCTGGAAGTTGTTTAAGCCCCAAATCTGAAATTTTCAAGGAAAGAAAACGCTAAATATAGACATCTTTTTAAAATCACTTATAATTCCATCTCTACAACTGAATGGGAGCTGTTAGAGTAGGTTAAAATTACATGGAAGTGAATGCACAGGTTTCGCTAAAATGGATTTGGGTAACATGGATTCAGTCCAACTCTACTTCTTAACAGCTATATGATCTTAGTGAAGGCACAAATTGTGCCTTAATCTCAGCATGTGATGAAGACTGAGGGGACAGGATCAAAATTTGGGGCTGAGAGTCAGAAGATCTGGGTTCTAAACTCAGTGGTCATTCTGCCTTGCTGTAAGAACTTGGATACTTCTCTAGATTCAGATACATCATCTCTAAAAGGAGAGGACTGCATTAGATAATAGTTCCTGAAATCTAATTCTTGAACAGGTACCAGCCATGACCAAAAAGATGGGTTTAAAGTTACCAAACTGTGCTTACTATGAGATTGCCTTTCCTACTTTTTTGGTGTTAAAATGGCTTCTTTTATGAGATGATGTGATAGACAGTAGTAGTTGTGTTTTAAATACCCTAAATAGGCAAAATCAAAAGCTGAAGCCCTATGTAAACAATCAAAAATTCTATTTTAGAAATTTAGTGTCTAATATTTACATGAGCTCTAAAATTCCTTTTACTTCTAACATTCTACATATTCATTCACTACTCAACTTTTATTAGGTAACTAATATATGACAAGTACTCTACTAGTTGCTGGGGGGGCCCCAGAAATACTTAAAAGACTAGTCCCTGCTCTAAAAAAATCTCCCAATCTAACAGGGAAACAGACACATAAACCTCAAATACAATTTAATGGGTTAAGTCTTCAAAGAGAGGTCTTGCACCTACGACAAACATACAGGAGGTAGAACAGTAAAATGAATGAGTTTTTAAATTAAGTAGGATTTTGGACTGAGTTTTGTAGCTGTATGAGGAAACTACCTCTTTGAACCTCAATTTGCAAATTTCCACATTTGCAAAACAGGAATGATTACAGATACCACTGAGTTGTGGTAAATATGACAAGATGCTAAAAATAAAGGGCCAATCCACCCACAAATTTGGCTTATATACCTTCCTGAAGACAAAATAAAAATGTATCATGTATTAATGAGCTGGCACAAAAGGGGTTATTTACAACACTGATTTACACTCAGTGGTACCTTTCTCTACTAGCCTCTGAACAACTGAAGGACACACCCAAGTTTGCTCCATTTTACATTCCTAGCACCTAGTACAATGCCTTATAAAGAACAGGTATCAATAAAGTTTATTAGGAAAAAATGACTTATTGAATGAATGGCTTCTCTCTCTTTTTTTATACAGGAATTAAAGTTATAGTAGCTGAAAGTAAAAATTCTTAAGATTTTTATTCAAAACTAATTTTAAGTGTATATGTTAAGCACCCAAACCTGTCGTATTAGAACCTGGATATGCATGCCTGTTTTAAAAAGCAAAACAAATTCATCATAGACAATGCAATAGTGGTGTTCCCAAATAAAAAGACTAGCAGCAACTAACATTTATTGAATACTTACTGTGTGCCAAAACTCTTCAAAGCATTTTCCGTGGATTAATTATCTCACTTAATCCTAACAACAATACTTATGAAATGGACTATCAATAATTTTATAACCAGAAAAACTGAGGCACAGAGAAGTCAAGTTACTTCCAACATCACAAAACTACTAAGCAGTAGGGTTGGGATTAAAGAAAAAAAATCAGGCTGCATGACTCCAGACTCCTCTTTTTATTTTTCTTTAACTAAATAACTAAGAAAAAACAAAACAGATTTTACCAGAACTAGAAACATATGCTCCTAATGAGTCTTAAAAAAAAAACTAAACAAAGAGTCCTTTAATATGTGCGCTAAACACAAATATATAATATAGTTCCTGCCCTCAAAGGCTCAAATACACACCAACGTGGTGAGGTAATATTAACAAGTCACACCCTAATTTTATTCTTAAATTTAATTCTTTCAGTGTTAGACTTATCTGTATTTTCTTTCTCATTTACTTTACATTTACATTACTTTTTCATTTATTTCATATTTCAATTACATTTCCAGGTATTACTATCTTTTGAGTTTTCAGAATATATAGGAAAGGCTTATATGGTTCTAAAGGAAAACTGGGTTAAAAACTGGAAAACGTTAGAAACTTATTTTGTATGGACACCTACTTTGAGATATTTACATTTTTATTTTTTATTTATTTTTAAATTTATTTTATTTATTTTGGCTGAGCCGGATCTTAGTTTCGGCATGCAGGCGTCTTAGTTGCAGCATGCATGCAGGATCTAGTTCCCCAACCAGGGATCGAACCCCGGCCTGCTGCACTGGGGGTGAGGAGTCTTACCCACTGGACCACCAGGGAAGTCCCCAGATAACTACATTTTTTAAAACCCACAGAATAAGAACAGCTGAATTTCATTTCCAGTAGATGCTCTAACAAAACAATTTCAGATGTAATTCGCAAATATATTTTTAGCCTATAATGTGTTTTACTTAATTTCTTCCTTGGCCTGATTCTAGAACAGACTATAATGCTTTTAATGTTTTACTTTCAGTTTTAACAGTTATGTTAAAAGAGAACGAAATACTGAAATAACAATAGGTGCAGCAAACGCTTTTCAAATATGCCAGAAATCGCACTGGGTATGTAACTAGCGAAAAAATTTGACATGTGGTTCATTTAATCATAATGAACTAATACAATTAAAGGAACACTGAGATTTTGTCCATGATTACATTCCACATCTTTCTGCCTACATAACAGTACAATAACTAAGTCTCCTTACAATATTATAACTATTGGGTTGGCCAAAAAGTTCGTTCGGGTTTTTCCTTACGGAAAACCCAAACTAACTTTTTGGCCAACCCAATATTTTAAAAGGAAACCAACATGTTCCAATGACACTAAAACAAAGAGCCATAATAAATTATGGATGTTAGTAGTAATTCCCCAATATCTTCAGATTGGAACAAACTAGGTGTTATATTAAAGAGGATACATGAAAATATGTTACTTTTAAAATAGTACCAGAAAGGGGAAAAAAAAATCTAAACTTCTAAAAACACAACAGGAAACACTAGCATTGTGAATTCATAAGACTAAATAAAAGGTTGCTGGTTCAAAAATTTGGCTTGCCAAATTTTTCTCTATGGATAAATGCTTGATACCCACTGGACATTTTATACCACCTCCAAGATTAAGAGTCTTCTGCTAATTCTGTGAAGATAAATGAATTCCCAGGTTGCTTATGCTCCAAGTAGCTGTCACCAGAGGAACAGATCAGAGAAGGGCAACTTAATCACATTTAAGCTTATTCAGATCTGTAAAACAAAGGAATTTTTTTTTTTTTTTTTGCGGTACGCGGGCCTCTCACTGTTGTGGCCTCTCCCATTGGGGAGCACAGGCTCCGGACGCGCAGGTTCAGCGGCCATGACTCACGGGCCCAGCTGCTCCACAGCATGTGGGATCTTCCCGGACCGGGACACGGACCCGTGTCCCCTGCATCGGCAGGCGGACTCTCAACCACTGCACCACCAGGGAAGCCCAAACAAAGAAATTTGACATACTCTCCACACAGAATATGCCTATGGAAAAAATTATACTATTTAAAGAAAAAAAAACAAACACTTATTTTTACTTTTTTTTTTACTAGAATCACTATGCCAATTAGAGTAAGTATAAAGAGAGAAAATCTTCCCAATTACAAACTAAGTCCTCCTAGTCAATACCTAACTCTTAACAAATTTTGTTTCTCTGACTAGATATTTACTTTTATCACACCTGAAGATCCTCATCTCTTTCACCGCCTAGTATCTTTTCAAAGGTTTTAGACCCACCCACTATCCAACCTCAGTTGATTACCTCCTTAATACCCCTTCTTTGTATATGAACATTAACAGCTCTTATCATTTCACTTCACCAAGGCCAAGTTCTGAGTGATGTGCTGCTCAGAATTCCAAGTCTGTGCTGCATGGCCCCAAATCACTCCTCTCAAAATGGTAGCAGGCTATTCTTCTTTTCTCTTATTTATACACTAATTCCTTGCTACACAAAGTGTGGTTCACAGATTGGTAACAGAAGCAGCACCCAGAAGCTTGTCAGAATTGCAGAATCTCAGGCCCTACCTTAGACCTATTGGCTAAGAATCTGCAATTTAACAAGATCCTCAGGTGATTGATACACATAGAAAAATTTGAGAGGCACTGTCCTTGTTCACTCATTCAGGGTCTCTTTCTCCTGCTTTACAGTTCCTCACTTCCTATCTGGCATATAAGGGACCAGATCCTTTTTCTTTTGAGCATACTGAAAGCTACCAAAATGAAATAAGGAATCTTTAAATAAGACTACATAGTTTCTTCCTAACCTTTTCATAAAAGATTGTAAACTCCATGAAGCCAGGGGCTTCATTGTATCCTCAAAACCAAAACAGTGCCCGGCAAATATTTGTAAAGGGAACAAAATAGATAGCAGATGATCCCTAAAGTCCTCCAACTCTTAACTCTTTGGCTCTTCCATTTGCTATGTAAGCAGAATTCTACCTAAGGTAAGGGAAGCTAAAATATGAGATCACCTAAATTTAAAAAAGGAAAAATATAACACTTTAAAGGATTTGATCGAGGTCACAAGGCAGGTTCATGATTAAGTTCATAAGACTCAACAACATTTTAATCAAATCATTACATAATTATTAATATTACTGTATTTCATTATTATATTCTAGGTCAAAAGACTATAATACTTCCTCTACGTATATCAATACATCCTCCACTATCATCTAGGTAGCTAGCAAGTTCAACTGTCCAGAAGAGTTATGCACTCAGAATTTAAGGAAGCCTAAAATTTACACACTGCTGGGCAGAATCTGTACATAAAAATTAAAGATTACATGGTATGATTAATTTTTTTAAAACCAGAAGAAATAAGTTCTTTCGATCCTTATCTAGCTCTTGTTGAAACAGAGAAAAGAAACAAAAGGAAAAGAAATGAATAAAGGTATGGAAAAGACAAAAAAAATCAGGAACCAGATATAGCAACAAGATATAGAAAAGAAGAGATCAGGATTAAAAGTAATCAAAGGTCTCAAGGAATGAGATATAGGCAAAAGTGGCTACAAAGACAAAGAGCAGAATACCAACCGAGGCAGCATCCTCGTCAACAACCTCTAATGATGACACATAATGCAAGAAATTTTTAGAGCAAGTAGACTGTAGAATATCTCATGAGGTTAGTGTATCATTTCTCCCATCTACTATATCCTACATATCTAAATTAACAAGAAAATACATCCCAAACCCTTAGAGATCAATAAAAAGCAAATTAGGTTCAATATGTACTATGTTTTCTATGGCAAGTTAAGTATTGGTTTGGAAAAGTTTTCATCAATCTCTATGAAGATTTTCATCCAAAAAAAAAAAAAAGGTTAAAATAAAGTTTTGATTCCTCACCTGCCTTTTACATTTCATTTTCCCAAACTACTTACAATATCAGATTTAATTCAAAACAGATTTAATCAGTTCATGCAGAGATTTCTATTTCTAAAAAAACATTTTCTAGAAATCTCTCAATTTTATACATATATATATATAAAAAATATTAAATCAGGGTGGGCCAAGACCACCAGAACAACGGGCCAAAACAGAAATAGTAAAGGACTAATAAAACTGACTATAAAAATGTAAAACATCTACACTGCAAAAGACATTATGAAGAAAAATTAAAAGACAAATGACAAATTGGGAAAATATCTACAATATAAAACAAAGGTTTACTATCCTTAGTGTATAAGGAGCTCTTACAAATTAATAAAAAGACAGGAGCAGAAATACATGAATACCAACTGACAAAAAAAGAAACAAAATAATAAGCACAAGCTGTTCAACTTCACTAGTAGCGACCAAAGAGATGCAAATTACTATAATTTCTTGACAAATACGAAAATGATCAATAAAACCCAGTGTTTTATAAGGTATGGGGAATCTGGCACTCCTATTCACTATTATTGGAACTATATATATATATTTTTTGCATTTTATTTTTAACTTTTTATTTTATATTGGAGTATAGCCAATTAACAATGTTGTGATAGTTTCAGGTGCACAGCAAAGCGACTCAGACATACATATACACATATCCATTCTCCCCGAGACTCCCCTCCCATCCAGGCTGTCACATAACATTGAGCAGAGTTCCCTGGGCTATACAGTAGGTCCTTGTTGGTTATCCTTTTTAAATGTAGCAGTGTGTACATGTCAATCCCAAACTCCCTAACCATCCCTTCCCTCCACCCTTCCCCCTGCCCCCCTATAACCATAAGTTCATTCTCTAAGTCTGTGAGTCTGTTTCTGTTTTTTAGATTCTGCATATAAGCGATATCATACAATATTTGTCTTTCTGTGTCTGACTTACTTCTCTCAGTATGACAATCTCTAGGTCCAACCATGTTGCTGCAAATGGCATTATTTCACTCTTTTTTATGGCTGAGTAATATTCCATTGTCTATATGTTCCACATCTTCGTTATCCATTCCTCTGTCGATGGACATTTAGGTTGCTTCCATGTCTTGGCTATTGTAAACAGCGCTGCAAGGAACATTGGGGGTGCATGTATCCTTTCGGACCATGTTTTTCTCCAGACAGATGCCCAGGAGTGGGATTTCAGGGTCATATGGTAGCTCTATTTTTCATTTTTAAGGAACCTCCATACTGTTCTCCATAGTAGCTATACCAATTTACATTCCCACCAACAGTGTAGGAGGGTCCCCTTCTCTCCACACCCTCTCCGGTATTTATTCTTTGTGGATTTTTTGATGATAGCCATTTTGACTGGTGTGAGGTGATGTCTCTTTGTAGTTTTGATTTGCATTTCTCTAATCATTAGCAATACTGAACATCTTTACATGTGCCTCTTGGCCATTCGTATGTCTTATTGGAAAAATGTCTATTTAGGTATTCTGCCCATTTTTTGATTGGGTTGTTTGTTTTGATGATATTAAGCCACAGGAGCTGTTTGTAGATCTTGGAGACTAATCCCTTGTCAGTCACATCATTTGCAAATACTCTTCCCAATCTCTGGGTTGTCTTTTCATTTGTTTATGGTTTCCTTTGCTGTGCAAAAGCTTTTGAGTTTAATTAGGTCCCATCTGTTTATTTTTTATTTTATTTCCATTACTCTGGGAGACAGATCAGAAAAGATATTGCTGTTATTTTTGTCAGAGAGTGTTCTGCCTATGTTTTCCTCTAGGAGTTTTATAGTGTCCAGTCTCACACTTAGGTTTTTAATCCATTTTGAGGTTATTTTTGTGTACAGCGTTAAAGAATGATCTCAATTTCAAGTTTTTACATGTAGCTGTCCAGTTTTCCCATCACCATTTGTTGAAGAAACTGTTTTTCCATCATTGTAGAGTCTTGCCTCCTCTGTCATAGGTTAATTGACCATAGGTGCGTGGGTTTATTTCTGGGCTTTCTATCCTGTTCCATTGGACTATAGTTCTATTTTTGTGCCAGTGCCATACTGTTTTGATGACTATAGCTTTGTAGTATAGTCTGAAGGTACTATATTTTAAAATAGTTTATAAAAACTTTTAGGAAAATAATCAAATTTCAAAATATGCCTATCCTTTGACAAAACAGCCCCACTTCTAAAAAATTTATTCTAAATAAATGGATGTGTGCAAATATGTGTGTAGAGAAGAGCCATTACATATGCCTAGCATATGGCAGGTGTTCAATAAATATTTGATGAATGAACCATAATATTGCTTATAATAGCAAGAACTGTTAACAGTAGAAATGTCTACAAATAAACCATGACATATCCATACCCTGAAACCCTATGTAGCTGTCAAAAATGATAAAAACAGATCTATAATTATTGATTAAAAATACATCTATAATAAATTATAGATGTAAAAGAAAACCAGTAAAATGTATGGCCATTCCTCAAAAAATTAAACGTAGAATTACCATATGATCCAGCAATTCCATATGGTATATACCTAAAAAAAATTGAAAGAAGGACTCAAACAGGTATTTGTACACCAATGTTCACAGTAGCATTAGTCACAAGAGCCAAAAGATGGAAACAATCCATGTGTCCGGTGATAGGTTAATGAATAAACAAAATGTACATACAATGGAATATTATTCCAAATAGACATACAATGGAATGTTATTCAGCCTTAAAAAGCAATGTTCTAAACGTATGGACACCAAGGTGGGAAAGTGGGGGGGGAGGGCGGGTTGGTGGTGGTGGGATGAATTGGGAGATTGGGATTGACATATATACACTAACATGTATAAAATAGATAATTAATAAGAACCTGCTTTATAAAAAAATAAAATTTAAAAAAAAAAGCAATGTTCTGATAAATGCTGCAACATGGATTAACCTTGAAGAAATTACACTAAGTGAAATAAAGCCAGATACAAAAGGACAAATACTGTATAATTCCATGTATATGAGATATTCAGAGTAGTCAAATTTGTAGAGGCAGAGAGAAGAATGGAGGTTGCCATGGGCTGAGGGAAGAGGAGAATGGGGAGTTAATGTTTAACGGGTACAGAGTTTGAGTTTGGAAAGATAAAGTTCTAGAGATAGATGGTGGTGATGGTTGCACAACAATGTGAATGTACTGAATGCCACTGAACTGTACACTTAAAAATGGTTAAAACAGGGCTTCCCTGGTGGCACAGTGGTTGCAGGGGACACGGGTTCGTGCCCTGGTCCGGGAATATCCCACATGCCGCGGAGCGGCTGGGCCCGTGAGCCATGGCCGCTGAGCCTGCGCGTCCGGAGCCTGTGCTCCGCAATGGGAGAGGCCACAACAGTGAGAGGCCCACGTACCGCAAAAAAACAAAAACAAAAACAAAAACATAATGTTGATTAGCCAAAGCAAGCAAGAATATACATACACCATGGTTCTATTTTTAGAGTTAAAAAATAAATAAAACTAAACAATATATTTTTGAAATACATGCAAATGTGGTAAACTTTTAAAAAAAGGAAGGGAATGATAAGTAAACACTCCAAAACAAAATCCTGAATAGTTTCATCCCTGGTGGAAAGACAAGTAGATGGAAAACAAGGAGAAATATACCAACAACATTGGTAATGTTCTTTTTCTTGAGTTGGGTGGTGGGTTTACAGGTATTGGTTTCATTATATGCCTCATTACTTAAATACGCAGTACCATATTCTAATCTATATATCAAATAGTTCATAATGGGAAGGGAAAACAGAAAACGAAGGGAGAGGGAAGAAAAGGAAAGGGAAGGACAGACATCAATAATGAAAGTCAACATGGAACTCCTATCTCTCCCTGCAAAGGGCACATAAACTTGCATTAAATATAGGCTCCATCCTGAAACCCCATTAAAACAAAAGTTTTTTGTTTTGAAAGCATAAATCTGAAATGAAACGCAAGTAGGTAACTTACCTATCCTCAGTTTTTAAAAATTACGATAATGTCTAGGGCTTCCCAGGTGGCGCAGTGGTTAAGAATCCGCCTGCCAGTGCAGGGGACATGGGTTTGAGCCCTGGTCCGGGAAGATCCCACATGCCTTGGAGCAACTAAGCCCGTGCGCCACAACTACTGAGGCTGTGCTCTAGAGCCCATGAGCCACAACTACTGAAGACTGCGGGCCTAGAGCCTGTGCTCTGCAACAAGAGAAGCCACTGCAATGAGAAGCCTGTGCACCACAACGAAGAGTAGCCCCTGCTTGCCACAACTAGAGAAAGCCCACGCGGCAACAAAGACCTGATGCAGCCAAAAATAAATAAATAAAATAAATAAAAAATTTTTAAAAAGATAATGCCTAATGTAATATAAGAGGGGAAAAAAGTACTTTTTAATAAAATATTTTAATATGTAAATGTACCAGTATAACCATCCTAAAATTCATATTAATAAGAAAATAGACACTTGCTCCCACACACAGAAATGCCATGAACAGGGACTTCCCTGGTGGTCCAGCGGGTAACACTCCGTGTTCCCAGTGCAAGGGGGCTGGGTTTGATCCCTGGTTGGGGAACTAGATCCCACATGCATGCTGCAGCTAAGAGTTCACATGCCGCAACTAAGAGTCTGCATGCTGCAACTAAGAAGTCCGCATGCCACAATGAAGATCCCTCATGCTGCAACTAAGACTCAGCACAGCCAAAATAAATAAATAAATACAAAAAAGAAAAAAAGAAAAGAAATGCCATGAACATGACAGCTACAAATGAAGACTGACACAAATGAGCTGTGTTGGGAAATCAAATACCACAAGGGGCAATGCCATTGGTAATATGATTTTCCAAAACAGTTAACAACTCATTGTAGTTCTGAACAAAACAAAGTACAATTTGCTCTCCATTTACCCAGGAATTACATTCCTGGAAAATTCAGTGTCTATTAAAGCCATGCAAAAAACCACTTTGTGTTTAAATGTAAAACAGAACTAGGATCAGATAAGTACAAACAGGTTTTTCACCCTTAAGAAGGTCTGGGGAAATGTTCAAAATTCATGCACAACTGTCTCATACCTTGTGAGATGTATGGCATTCCTGAGTCCTGCTCACTAAATGCCAATGCTGCACCTACCCCACCTTAATCACTGTGGCAACCAAAGGTGCACACTCAAAGATCCAAGCACATCATAGGGGAAGTACTTACTCCATTGAGAACCGGTGACTTTGAGAAAGGCTAGGTCCCAATTTGGATTCTAGACGCCCCTTATTTTACATGACATCACGAAGCTGCATGTAAATGATAAAGTCTAACCAATTTCTAACTTTGGCAAAGGAGGAATCCTCATAAGGTGAAGAATTTATTGTTAGGGAAAATATAAAGGCAGGCAAAAACCTAAGGATATTTGCCTTAAATACAACTGATACATCAAACCAAAAGTTGGCAGTCTTTTCACCCAAATGATGGCAATCCTTAAGGACAGTATTGCTATCTGGCTAAAATACAACAAATATCACAACTGAAAAACACTGTAAGAAAGATTATGTTATAGATCACAAAACATTTTTAATTTTAATATTTATAGCAATTCTATGGGACAGATATCATTATTCTTTTCAAATTACTTATAAGGAAAACAATCTAAAAAGGTCAAGGCTTCCCTGGTGGCGCAGTGGTTGAGGGTCCGCCTGCCGATGCAGGGGACACGGGTTCGTGCCCCAGTCCAGGAGGATCCCACATGCTGCGGAGCGGCTGGGCCCATGAGCCATGGCCGCTGAGCCTGTGCGTCCGGAGCCTGTGCTCCACAGCAGGAGAGGCCACAGCGGTGGGAGGCCCGCGTACCGCAAAAAATAAATAAATAAATAAAAAGGTGAAAGTCGGGGCTTCCATGGTGGCGCAGTGGTTAATAATCCGCTGCCAGTGCTGGGTACACAGGTTCGAGCCCTGGTCCAGGAAGATCCCATATTCCATGGAGCAACTAAGCCCATGTGGCACAACTACTAAGCCTGCGCTCTAGAGCCCACGAGCCACAGCTACTGAACCCGTGTGCCACAACTACTGAAGCCCGCGCACCTAGAGCCCGTGCTCTGCAACAAGAGAAGCCACTGCAATGAAAAGGCTGCGCACCTCAACGAAGAGTAGCCTCCGCTCACCGCAACTAGAGAAAGCCTGCGCGCAGCAACAAAGACCCAACATAGCCAAAAATAAATTAATTAATTAATTAAATTTTTTTTAAAAAAGGTCAAAGTCACAGAGCTAATAAACTGACAGAGACAGGACTTTAAGCCCTCTGATTTCAAATCCTGCGTCTTTCCCTCAAACTAGTATCTGCTTCACAAAGGCCCAATATGGCAATACAGATCAAAGGAAATTCATCACTCAGTACAACAGAAGTGTCAATATATAGCCTCAATCTATTTTGATATATGACAGATAGTTGCACTTATACTACATATGTCAGTTATTTCTCAATATGAGAATTTTTTTTTTTTTTTTTTTTTGCGGTACACAGGCCTCTCACTGTTGTGGCCTCTCCCATTGCGGAGCACACGCTCTGGACGTGCAGGCTCAGCAGCCATGGCTCACAGGCCTAGCCACTCCGCGCCATGTGGGATCTTCCTGGACTGGGGCACGAACCTGTGTCCCCTGCATCAGCAGGCAGACTCTCAACCACTGCGCCACCAGGGAAGCCCTATGAGAAATTTTAAAATGTTAACAGTCTTGTCTCATATTGAAAAAGAAAAAGAAAAATACTTAAAAAGAAAAAAGTAAACTTTTAGCAGTTACCATGACATATAGTGTCTAATTATTTCCTAATATCAGAAAGATTCTGGATCAGAATCCTAATGAATCTTCTACTGAATCAAACACTTCAGAATCCCCCCCACAGATTCTGACAATTAAAGAGTTAATGAAGTCTTCTTTAAAAACTTTCAGTTTGGGGAGAAATGCATAACCATTAAGAACTCTTTAAAAATCTCAACTTAAGCAAAATACCACTAACGTAGTCACCAGCTGGATCAGTCCTCTCTGAAACACATATCTAAAGTTCACCTGAGAATGACTACATGATGGGATGACATATTGAATTAGTTTTCATTCATGACCAGTAGATTAAGACTCTAAATGGTATTGTGCCATGCTTCTTACTTTGAACCACTTTCTTGGTTCCAAATACCTATATGTGCACAATAGTTTACAACATAAGACAAAAATAAAAGCCCTTGCATCAGGGCTTGATGCAAGAGGAAAAAGGAAGTAGTGTGTCTTATTATTTCAGCTGAAGAAATAAGGAAGTAAGATCATTTATCAGCAAGCACCATCTTAGACACATCTCTAAAGGGCAGAATAATCGATTCGGCATAACCTTAAAAACAGTAGTAGCTGATGATCTATCAGACTCACCCTTCCACTAATTCAAACCCAAAATCCAAGAAGAAAGAATAATTTAACTGACATTTCTCTTTTAAAAGAAAAAAATTTTTAATTTATGCTTCTGAATTCATGGGTAAAGTTTAACAGACTAGAATGAAGGCTTTAGGGGTTACAATATTCAAGCATATTAGTTATACCTAAACACACAAACTGGAAATCTGTCATAATATTTTATCCCTCCTTTTTGTTCCTCTTTCCCAAAGAGGATCTTTACCTCAGCGTAACTATGCTTGTCAAAGCCAAAACCTCTCCCTCAAACCACCCTTTTTCCTCTCTCATGCACACTTTTAACATTCCCTTTCCTGACTTATAATTCACTCCGCTATAACTTCCATAATCTCTATGATCTTCTCACATACTGCACTGACTTTTTGACTAGTAGCTAATGGAAAGTACATGCAATAGAGCTTAAAATAATATCAATTACTGGACTACCACAAACACAAAGAATAAAGCACTTCAGCACTTTATTACATTGAAAAAAAATTTGTAATTCCTCCTGAAAAATTTCCAATTCAAGCTTGCCAAAACACAGATTAAAATTCAATTTAAATGTCCCACCAAAAAGCCTCAAAACATGCCATAATCCCCAGACACATTTGCAGAAATTTCAAATAATGACTGACAAGTGTTTTGGGGTCACTACATATATATAATGCACACTATATATATACACACACTATATATGTGTGTGTGTGTGTGTGTGTGTGTGTGTGTGTGTGTGTGTATACACACACACACACACACACACACTGTCTAAACACAGAAATCAACAAGGAATTCTAGGACTCACCTGAACATACAACAGCTCCCGTATATAGAGAACTGACTTTATGCTAGGTATTGTTCTAAGAATTTATATACAAGTGTGTAAAAGGCTTCTCAAGGTGGTACAGTAAATTCACCCAAATAACAATCAATATATAAACGTATCAAATACATAAACAAACAATGCAGGACTTGGCGCAGTGGTTAAGAATCCGCCTGCCAATGCAGGGGACACAGGTTCGAACCCTGGTCTGGGAAGATCCCACATGCCTCAGAGCAACTAAGCCCATGTGCCACAGCTACTGAGCCTGCACACTAGAGCCTGTGCGCCACAACTGCTAAAGCCTGTGTGTCACAACTACAGAAGCCCGCGCGCCTAGAGCCCGTGCTCTGCAACAAGAGAACCACCACAATGAGAAGCCCACGCACCACAGTGAAGAGTAACCCCCGCTCACCACAACTAGAGAAAGCCTGCACACAGCAACAAAGACCCAACACAGCCAAAAATAAAAAAAATAAATTTGTTAAAAATTAATTAATTAAAAGAATAAACAAACAAGGCATAGCTGGCTCAAAAAACAATATAAATATCTCTCAGGCAGTGATAAGGAACAGAGATGCAAAATGATGTGGTGCTGAAACCAGAGGCCCACTGGGTTCCTGGTCTAGAAACAGGCGGTGGCAGCTGGGACTTTGGCTTCCCTGGGGAACAGGGACTAAAAGTGCTCCATATGAGACAGAGGGCTTATCAGAGCTAGGCCAGAGCTAGGGCTGGGTAGGGCTCTCTTATAAAGAAAACAACTGCCAACTCTGCCTGAGGTTATGGGTTACAGGAAATAACCCCCAGGAAGGTTGCAGGATACAGACACAGCTTCAAAACCAAGAAAGAAACCGGGCCACCTGGTAGGTCTGTGACTGGGTCTGCAATATCCACAGTATCACCAATATCTCTGAGGGGCAGGAACTCTAAGTCTGGTTCTAGAACTGGGGTCCAAAGGCAAGTGTGAAACTACTATACAAGGAGGGAGGTGAACACAAGAGGGACAAGGAAAGTTAGCTGAGACTCAAGAATAGAAGACAACTAAAGGGACTTCCCTGGTGGTCCAGCGGTTAAGACTCTGTGCTCCCAATGCAGAGGACCAGTGTTCGATCCCTGGTCAGGGAACTAGATCCCGCATGCCACAACTAAGAGCCTGCATGCTACAACTAAAAGATCCCACGTGCCACAACTAAAAGATCCCACATGCCACAACTAAAAGATCCTGCATGCCGCAACTAAAGATCCCGCACACCACAACGAAGATCCCATGTGCTGCAACTAAGACCCGGCACAGCCAAATAAATAAATAAATATTTTTTTAAAAAAAAGACAACTAAAGCTGCTGTTATAGTCTGAATGACATTCCATTATCTATTTCCTGAAAGTGTAACTATTAAGACCGTTTCCAGGGCTTTCTCTTACATCTCAGTATTTATAAGATAAATCCTCATTACTTAAGGTAACCAGGAAAAACCTAACACTCTTAAACCTTTTCTACCTTCCCAACAAACCAATAATCACGATAATCTGAAAAGATTATTTTTTTAAATGCAATGAAGTGGCAAAAACCTATTTCTAAATGATAGCCTTTGACAACTCCAAAATCTAGCATCCAGTTTCCCACGGTTAAAGCAAACTGTCTTTATAACTAAATGTGTTGACTATGCCTACACAAACTTTAAGTGATGTAGTATCTCTCAAATTCAGCCTTCCTATTATCAACCAGACACAGGACTTTCCTACCACTAAGAAGGTTGTGGTTTCCAGCTTAAAGATGACACAATTGAAAGGTTCTGAACGGCCATTTAAAATAGTCTCTAGAAAGAATAACTCGAATAAAAAGTGTTTTGGTAAAACAAGCATCAAATCAGTAACCCACCATTTAAATTCTAGACCTACTTCTGCCACTAACTAGCTATGTGACTTTAGCTAACCTAAACTAGGCTTCATCTTTACCTGTAAAACAAACACTATAAGTCTCTAGGGCTTTACTAATTGTAACATTGTAACATTCTTTTAAACTTATGGTAAGAATGTTTGCTAAATGCAGACAAATTCATCATGTATGCATTTTCTAGAGCTTCAAAGAATTTTATAAATGCCAATAATGCCTGTCCACCGCTCTCTCCTCCCAAAAAGTTACATATGCAAAATCTAAAAATAAAACAACATTTTCTTGAGACAGTTTTCCAAAATACTTTTTAGTATGGTAACATATTACATGCTAGAACTTTAACTGAGGTATAATTTATATACACTAAAGTTCACTTTTAAGTGTACACTTCTGAGTTTGAAAAACACATAGTCATGTAAACACCACCACTGTCAAGATATAGAACAGTTAACAGACAATATAGAACACCACAAAAAACTCCCTCCTACCCTGTGTAGTTAAACCATCCCCCCCACACCTTGGCAACCACTAGTCAGTTTTCTGTCCCTTTAGTTATGTTTATTCTAAAGTACCATTAAAATGGAACCATACAGTATGTGGTCTTTTGAGTCTGGCTTCTTTCATTTAGCATAATGCATTTGATACCCATCCATGTTGTTGCCTGCACTGCCAAATAGTACTCCATTTTTATGAATGTACCAAAGTTTATCAATTCACCAGCTGAGGTTCATCTGGGTTTGTTTCCAGTTTGGGGCATTAGCATATAGATTTGTGTGTGACTACAAGTTTTCATTTCACTTGAGTAAATACCTAGGAGTAGAACTACTGGATTATTATGTTAACTGTATGTTTAACTATATATAAGAACCTGCCAACCTGTTTTTTAAAAAGACTATACCAAAAATGAATAAGTTGTTTAATGGTTTTAAGGAAAAGTAAGTTTAGATCTTATGTCACAAACTTCATAGAAAGATCCTAAATAGATCCAGAGGAAATTATTTATTTATCAGAGGAAATTATTTTCCTATGTCCTATTTATAGGAAGTAGGAGTTAACAAAGGAAGTTGATTTGATAAATAATAAATATTCATATTGATAAATATCTGTATTTATCAAATAGACAAAAAAGATTTTTTTAAGACTTTAAAATATGTCATGTTTTACACAAAAGTAAACTCAAAATGGATTAAAGACCTAAATGTAAGGCCAGACACTATCAAACTCTTAGAGGAAAACATAGGCAGAACACTCTATGACATAAATCACAGCAAGATCCTTTTGGACCCACCTCCTAGAGAAATGGAAATAAAAACAAAAATAAACAAATGGGACCTAATGAAACTTAAAAGCTTTTGCAGAGCAAAGGAAACCATAAACAAGACGAAAAGACAACCCTCAGAACGGGAGAAAATATTTGCAAATGAAGCAGCTGAAAAAGGAATTATCTCCATAATTTACAAGCAGCTCACGCAGCTCAATATCAAAAAGCAAACAACCCAATCCAAAAACCGGCAGAAGACCTAAATAGACATTTCTCCAAAGAAGATATACAGATTGCCAACAAACATGAAAGAATGCTCAACATCATTCATCATTAGAGAAATGCAAATCAAAACTACAATGAGATATCATCTCACACCCGTCAGAATGGCCATCATCAAAAAATCTAGAAACAATAAATGCTGGAGAGGGTGTGGAGAAAAGGGAACCCTCTTGCACTGTTGGTGGGAATGTAAATTGATACAGCCACTATGGAGAACAGTATGGACGTTCCTTAAAAAACTAAAAATAGAACTACCATATGACCCAGCAATCCCACTACTGCATATACCCTGAGAAAACCATAATTCAAAAAGAGTCATATACCAAAATGTTCATTGCAGCTCTATTTACAATAGCCAGGACATGGAAGCAACCTAAGTGTCCATCGACAGATGAATGGATAAAGAAGATGTGGCACATATATACAATGGAATATTACTCAGCCATAAAAAGAAACGAAATTGAGTTATTTGTAGTGAGGTGGATGGACCTAGAGTCTGTCATACAGAGTGAAGTAAGTCAGAAAGAGAAAAACAAATACTGTATGCTAACACATATATATGGAATCTAAGAAAAAAAAAGGTCATGAAGAACCTAGGGGCAAGACGGGAATAAAGACACAGACCTACTAGAGAATGGACTTGAGGATATCGGGAGGGGGAATGGTAAGCTGTGACGAAGTGAGAGAGTGGCATGGACATATATACACTACCAAACGTAAAATAGATAGCTAGTGGGAAGCAGCCGCATAGCACAGGGAGATCAGCTTGCTGCTTTGTGACCACCTAGAGGGGTGGGATAGGGAGGGTGAGAGGGAGGGAGGGAGGCGCAAGAGGGAAGAGATATGGTAACATATGTATATATATAACTGATTCACTTTATTATAAAGCAGAAACTAACACACGATTGTAAAGCAATTACACTCCAATAAAGATGTTTAAAAAAAAAATGTCATGTTTGAAATCACAGTCGTAAGCTCTATAGGGACTTCCCTGGTGGTCCAGTGGCTACGACTCCGCACTCCCAATGCAGGGGCCCGGGTCTGATCCCTGGTCAGGGAACTAGATCCCACATGCCGCGACTAAACATCCTGCATGCCACAACTAAAGATCCCCCATGCCACAACGAAGATCCCAAGATCTCGTGTGCCGTGACTAAGACCCGGCACAGCTACATAAATAAATAAATATTTTTTTTTAAAAAAAGCTCTATAGGTCACTAACTCTGTCCGTGTGCGCACCCACTTCAGTCTAGCTAGAATGTGGGTTTAAACTGTCTATTTAGAATGGAAGGTTCCAAGTGGTTAAGTCTTCACAAATTCTGGTCATTTGGAACATAAATGAGAAAGACATAATAAAGAAGATTTGATCTTTCCAACTCACTTGTTCAACTGGCCGTCAGAAACAATTCTTAGTTCTTAGGACTTCCCTGGTGGTGCAGTAGTTAAGAATCCGCTTGCCAACACAAGGGACATGGGTTTGATCCCTGGTCTGGGAAGATCCACATGCCATGGAGCAACTAGGCCCGTGCACCAGAACTACTGAGCCCATGCACCGCAGCTACTGAAGCCCATGCATTCTAAGGCACGTGCTGCAACTACTGAAGCCCGAGTGCCTAGAGCCCGTGCTCCGCAACAAAGAGAAGCCACCGCAATAAGAAGCCCACGCACCACAATGAAGAGTAGTTCCCGCTCACCGCAACTAGAGAAAGCCCATGCACAGCAACAAAGAGCCAAAGCAGCCAAAAAGGGGAAAAAAAGAAGAAATAATTCTTAGTGCTTAATGAGAGGACCTATTTATGAAAGTCTCCACTTGGTCCTTATCAATCTCCTGGTTTCACTCCTTTTTTTTTTTAGGTGGCGGGGGGGGGGCCTCGCCAAATGGCATGCAGGATCATAGTTCCCTGACCAGGAATCGAATCCGTGCCCCCTGCAGTGGAAACACAGAGTCTTAACCACTGGACCACCAGGGAAGTCCCTCTCTTTTTTATCCAACTAAGATTTCACAGTCCAACAATATAATCACTCCTTGAACTCAATTCAATGTTTCCCATGTCTCTCTCCTTCACACTCTCCTAGCAAAATTCCAGCTAACCTTCTCCAAGACTGCAACAGAGCAGTGGAATCTTGAAGAAGATAACATATCCAGGCAGAATGGTTATTGTCATAAATTCACACTTAACAACTTCAACCAAGTTCGTGCACCTAACAAACAGTGAGGCCAAACAAACCAAAACATCGGAGTTTGGAGTGAAGAAAAATTTATTGCAAGGACCAAGCAAGGAGGATGGGGCAGCTCATGCTCAAAAGGCCCTAACTCCCTGATGGTTTTCAGGGAAGAAGTTTTACAGGCAAAATTGCAGGGAGGGCTGCAGGGTGTGTGACCTTCCTCTGAGTGGTTGGTGATGAGGTAACAGGTGGTGTTCTAGGAATCTCAATCATCAGCCTCTGGTTCCAACCAGTCTGGGGTCCACGTGCTTATGCTTAGCCTGAAGTTACCACACTCCACCTGGGTGGGGGGCCTTAGTTCCTATAGAACTCAGAGGTATGTATGTATCAAATTGCTATGCACATCCTCTGAGGAAGAACCAGGACTCTGCCCATCATTGCACTGGGGCTTCTTTCTGCATTCCTACACTCCCTCAATTAGCAACTGTTTGAATCTGCCGTTTGGAACTCAGGGAAGGTCTAGCAGACTGAAAGCCTTTTTTCTACAAACAAGAAACAGGGACAGGGAAAGGCCTCTGTGCCTGGGAGGGCCCCATAGGGTCCCGCTCAGTTTCAATATCGCTCTAAAAGTTCCCCGTAGTTGCTGCTTTATACTTTTTCCTCAGTTCTTAAACATCTCTCCCCTCCTCTCCATTTCCTCCCAACTCTTTTTTTTTTTAATTTATTTATTTTATTTATTTTTGGCTGTATTGGGTCTTCGTTGCTGCGTGCAGGCTTTCTCTACTTGTGGCGAGCGGGGGTTACTCTTCATTGCGGTGCACGGGCTTCTCATTGCGGTGGCTTCTCTTGTTGCTGAGCACGGGCTCTAGGCGCACGGGCTTCAGTAGTTGTGGCAAGCGGGCTCAGTAGTTGTGGCACGTAAGCTTAGTTGCTCCACGGCATGTGGGGTCTTCCTGGACCAGGGCTCAAACCCATGTCCCCTGCATTGGCAGGCGGATTCTTAACCACTGCGCCACCGGGCAAGTCCCCCTCCCAACTCTTTTAATTTGACACTTTCATTAAGAAAATGGAAGCTACATGCAAGAAACTATGATAGGCAACTGTGGGAGTTACAAAGAATAAGTCAAAGTAACACGGATCCTGGTCCCAGTATGTACATAATCTAGTTAGGGGGGAAAATGTAAACTTAACTATAATGCAAAGCAGACGATATGCCATATGACATTGGTATAAAGTGCTAAAGAATCAAAAGAGAAAGAAAAAATGTAGAGAAAGTGATAAGAAAGCCCTCATGTAAGGAGATGGTTCTATTATGGCTTGGAAGGACAACAAAGAAAAAGCATTCAAAGCAGACCAAACAACCTTAATGAAAAGACAAAAAGGGAGAAAGTAAAGGGTATATAAGGAGAGGAGGTTAAAAAGATCAATGCAGCTAGAACATGAGGAACTACAGAGTTCTACTGCAATGTTTGATAATGGTAGTTAGGAAATAGGAAACAAAATTTTCAGTCAGTGTGATATAGAACTCAACTTTATCCACTATAAAATGAAAATATGGAGTATTTTCAAGTAAATGAAAACGAATGTCCTTTCCAGGTCTAAATTCCAAATGACGGAGCTTATACAGACAACTAGTTTTAAAGTAAAAGATACTCATAAAGCATGTTTCATCAATTTCATGTGAAATTTATCATGACTTTTAAAGTGGTTTTAAACTATTTGTCTAAACTACAATTTTTCAAAAATCCTGCTTACTCTTTCCAAAACTGTAACCAAAGGGAGTATGGAATGGGGCAGGGAGTGGGGGGAGCATTCAAGATATTTAATATTACACCCAGCCTAAATTTCAAAGTAATTTAATTAAACATTTCCACAAGGAAAAGCCAAGTATTTTAGTGGTATTCTCAAAAGTCAAGAGTCATATTTTTACTGATATTAACTTGTGACACGTTGTTGTCCATAAGCTTTATAGAACATAACTAGCTGTTGTTCATTATACTCATTCAATAAGTAAGTGTTGATTACCAAGCAGTATTACAGTACTACACACAAAATCACAGAATTTTATAGGCTAACAGAGAGAAGAAAAATCAAGATAATTTTAAAGAATAATGAAGTGGGGGGATGGGGCCTCACCATACCAGACATCTAAATTTATTACAAAGCTACAGTAAATAAAGACAGTGTAGTACTGCCTCATGGATAGGCAAATAGAGAGAGCATAAAAACAGGCCCATGCGTATACAGAACATGACATATGACTTAAGATTCTCACTGTAGGGCATTCCCTGGCGGTCCAGTTGCTAGGACTCGGTGCTTTCACTGCCGAGGGCCAGGGTTCAATCCCTGGTTGGGGAACTAAGATCCCACAAGCCACGTGGTGTGGCCAAAAAAAAAAAAAAAAAAACCAGATCCTCACTATAGATCAGTGAGGAATGGATGCTACTCAATAAATGGGGTGTTAGTACTACTTATTTTCTATATGGAAAAACTGAATTCTATTCATTGTATTATTCACTGTAATTTTTAGAAGAATTTAAATATTTCAGCATCAAAAAAACTTTAAGGATCTAGTCCAATGACTTCACTTTATTAAAGAAGAAACAAAGACCCAGAGAAGTTAAAACATTTAGCCAAATCACAGAGTGTGGCAGCACAGGAATTAAACTCGTATCTCATGATTTATTCATTCGGGAATTGGCCTTCCCTCATTTAATACACACAAAATACTTCCCACCCACCCCAACTTCAAGTTACCCATGATATCAACATATCAACAGACACAAATCAGAAGTGGAGGAAGCCACAAAAGGTATGGTGAAAGAAAAAGCCGATACTTCTTTCATTTTCTTCCATCTCCAAATCTTCTTTCAAGGAAATTAGCCAAAAAATATAGTCCTCCCCTCAAAGATTAATCTTATCTAAACCCAAACTAATGACAAAGAAGTGTTCCATGGGTCAGTATGCAGGGGTTTCAGAAAGAAAGAAAAGAATGTCAAGAACTGTGATTCCCCATCATAAATATCTATGAACATTAAGTATTTTAGATAGTGCTGTTATTAGGCCCAACATTTTTCAGGCACAAGTTCCATCAACCTCATATCTCACTCAGTTTGTTTCCAGAGGATGTTAAACATTTACACTTAGAGATTTTCACAAAGACCAGTTAAACAAACACTACTAAAGACTGTCCAAAAATAAATGCTCCAATTCCAAGAGTCAGTTAAGGTATAGAGAGAAATGACATCTTCTCTAGGAAAGCACTCAATCTCAGGTTACTAGGGTTTCCATCATCTGTTAATTCAGATAAAACTTTCCTTCCATAAATCACCCCCCGGGATACATGACAGGAGTATTGATAGTGAAGGGAGAGAGACTGGTAGACAGCCTATGTTCAAACTTAGAAATCCCAGTTTAAACTCTGACCACCACTACCACACATTCTATAAAGAATGCAAATTTGACCTCATTTGATTCAATTACTTTAGCACTGAGGGGTAAGAATATGAGTCCATCACTTGCTCTATGATTTGGGGCAAACTGCTTAACCTCTGTGCTTCAGATTCCTCAACTGGAAAGTAAGGATAATAACAGTAAGGATTAAATTAGTGCATGTAAAGCACTTCGAGCAAAGCCTGGAATACAGTGTTAGCTGTTGGTAGTATTATTATTATTACCTGATACCCTTACTAGACTATCAGTTCTCATGTGTGGCTCAAATACAGAATAGTTTTTGAGCCAGATCATGCAATATTAATGTTCCTGAATCAATGATTCAATTGCAAAAATTCAAAAAGCAGCTCTACAACACACAGTCTGAAGTCTTCCTTTTGAATCATTTACTTATCAAACAAAGTTCTCACAAATATTAATCAACAGCAAATGTTTACTTAACTCCAAGAAACCACTATGAATTATCACTATGATATGGAACTTCTGAAAAATCTTAATACTTGAAATATTTTTCATTTTACTTTTAATTACAAATTAATCTGTGATCTTACAAATCAGATAAGTCTAGATCCATTATATAGTAATAAAACACACTGAACTTTCTGTTAAAGTATTTACTATCAATCTGCAAATTTGCCTTTGTAAAAGATTTTAACCAAAAAAAAAAAAAAATCAGTAAGTGCTCAACATCTTTAGTCACCTGGAAATTGCAAATTAAAACCATTCTAAGATATCACTTTACACCCATTAGAATGGCTAAAAGTCAAAAAGACTAACAACCCAAGTGGTGGCAAAGACATGGAGCAACTGGAGAACCATTCAGCAATTGCTTATAAAGTTAAACATATATCTGCCCTGTGACCCAACAATTCCACTCCTAGGTATTCGACCAAGAGAAATGAAACATATGTTTAAAAGACTTGTACAAGAATGCTTACAGCAGTCTTATTCATAACAGGCAAAAAAAAACAAAAACAAAAAAAACAGAAATAATGCAAATGTCTATCAACAGGAGAATGGAAAAACAAAGTGTATTATATTTATAAAATGGAATACTATGCCACCTAGGAAGTTATCTGGTGTTTACAAAAATGTTTTGAATTTACTATTCAGTGAAGAAGTCTTATTTTTATTTTCTTCAAATTCTCTCTCATTTTAAAATGCATTTTAAACAATCCCTAGTTGAAGATAATTTTTATTCTGAAAATAACCTTATTTTTTGTTTGTTTAGTAACTAACTTGAGTTTTCTTGCCACAATATAAACTTTTGAGAAATGTTTTAATTGGTGCTTTTAAGAGGCAAATAAATCCCAGGGTTTTATTAAATGATTCTCCCACAGAAACTCTTTAAATGTATTTGCACATACATATTTTTCTTATGCATTCCTGGTGCATGTTCATCCTGAGTAGAGTGCTCTCTCCAGAAATTACCCACGTATAGAAATAAGACTGGCTTAAAATGGCTACTGTGATGGAAATGGTGTCTTAGGGAGATACAACTTGGACTTGAGGTAAATTAAATAGTTAACAAACTGTGGTTTAGAGAATGCTTTAATGGCATTTTATTTTAAAGGCCATACCATTGCTGTAATTTTCTATTGGTTATGGTTTCCTTAGTAATAAAAGTGTACAAAACAAAATGAATCTCAAAAATATGTTAAACAAAAGAAGTCAGATAAAAAGAGTACATATGGGGTTTTGGTTTGTTTTTTGGTTTTGGGGGGTTTTTTTGGCCGCACCACGCGGCATGCAGGATCTTAGTTCCCTGATCCTCGAACCATGCCCCCTGCATTGAGAGTGCAGAGTCTCAACCACTGGACCACGAGGGAAGTCCCAAGAGTACATATGGTATTACTGCAAATATATGAAATTCAAAAACAACAGTAACTTAACTTAAAGGAAATACTTAAAGGTTAAAGATCACATTTAAAATATCTGGCTAGTGATCGAATAAATTCAAATTTAAGAAATCAGTTACTATTTTCTCTTTATGTTAACATTTTAAATATTTAAAATACTTTAAAAGGTATATATCTCAATCTTATGTATCGCTAATGGGAATGTAAATTGGTCCTACCACCTTTCTGGAGAGCAACTGTGCAACGTTTTGCTCTCTTCAAAGCCCTAAGAAATGTATGCCTTGACTTGATAGTTCCATTTACAGGAATCTATCTTAAAAATACAGAAATGTGGGACTTCCCTGGTGGCGCAGTGGTTAAGAAGCCGCCTGACAATGCAGGGTACACGGGTTCAAGCTCTGACCTGGGAAGATCCCACATGCCGCAGAGCAACTAAGCCTGTGAGCCACAACTACTGAGCCTGCGCTCTAGAGCCCAAGAGCCATAACTACTGAAGCGTGCGCCTAGAGCCCGTGCTCCACAACAAAGAAAAGCCAGTGCACCGCAGCGAAGAAAAGCCCCCGCTCTCCGCAACTAGAGAAAGCCCGCGGGCAGCAACGAAGACCCAACGCAACCATAAATAAATAAATTTATTTTTTAAAGAACACAGAAATGTGGACAAAGATCTGGGTTTCGCATATTCACTAAAGTTTTGTTTATAATAACTGGAAATTAACAATCTAAATGTGAACACTATGGACACTGGTTGTATAAATGATGTATCCATTATTGGAACATTCTTCAGCTCTTTTAAACTGTTTTCAAATAACTGTAATGATATTAAAATGTATGTTAATAAAATGTATGTTAATAAAAGTGTCTGGATTTTATTGTAAGAACACAAGTGATACCCCTCACTAACTAGGTCTACTGGAGGGGGAAAAAAAGACCAAAAGAGTAAGAACATTCATTAAAGAAACACACCATTAGTATTATATTATTTCAGATACAAACAGCCAACTCAGCAAATGAAGTCAAAGTCCTTCAGGGTATGCTAACAAATCTATAACAAGAAAAACTCACAGAATTCAATGCAGTGCAAATATATATCAATCATATTTAATTTGAACTGGGGAAAATAATTAGATAATTTAGTGATTTTCCACAGGACTGAGCTCAGCTCTTTTACAAAGCAACAAAAGAAGGGAAAGGCACAGCAAGAAGTCAAGCCAGCAATCTGATTTCCCAGGAAATTAGCTCTTTCTTGGCAAAGTACTGGCCTCATATTCTAAAGAAGCAGAATTCTACAGAGATGAGACACAAAAAATTCAAATACTCCGTAAAAGATGTATACTTTTGCCTTTGCTTGTAAGACCTCCAAAAGAGAATAATTAATGCCTCTTAAAATAGGAAAAAAGTTAAAAGCCCAATTTAGAGTTAAATGTTCTATAAATAATGTTTCTTTCAAAATGCTAAGTAATCTCACAAGTTGTAAAATAACTGTATTTTTATTTTTTTTTAAATGAAAGGAAAATACCATGCTATTTCTAACCTTCAACTAGGATTACAAGGAAAAGGAAACTTTGATATTATTGATATTAATTCTGGATTTTAAATTTACCAAGGTTAACAAAAATACTTATAATTTCTCTATAATGTTTTCAATCGTCACTATAAAACATTTCCTTCAATCTCCAACTTAAAATAAAAAAGCCTTAGTATTTGATCTTCCTTCAGAAAAAGACTATCTGTTAATAGTCCAAAAGAAGAGTCTTCTTAAGATAAAAAGGTAATAGGATAGGTGAGTTGAAGAAGGAAAAGGGGGGAGGGGTAGGAAAAGGGGCCATAATAGAAGCTTTTCTTCTTTTAAGCCACATGTTTAAAAATCTGACCCTGATTTCCATTAAATGGTCCAGCACTGAAGCTTCTGCAGAACTATGGGACATGGTCGCCCAGTAGGCAGAAAAATGGCAGCTGAACTTCATATAGTATTCAAGTATAAAGTAATGTAATGATGAAATTAGACAACCATATATTTAAATCAGCGGGTTCATTTATAACCCATTCTTGCAACTCTAAACTGTTTCCCTCAGCACCATGACCCCAACTGCCACACTAGACCAAAAGGCCAACAAAATGCTACTTCAAAGAATCAGTAACAAAGCAGAAAATTTTATTAAACTTTTCTAACAAGCCAATAAACAAAAAGTAATGGTCTCAACAAATGGTGCTGAGACAACTGGATAACCATATGTAAAAGAATTACGTTGGGCCCCTTCTCCATACCATACACAAAAATTAACCCAAAATAGATCAAAGAACTAAACATAAGAACTAAAATTTGTATAAACTCTTAGAAGAAAACATAGGCATAAATATTCATGACCCTGGATTAGGCGATTGTTTCTTAGATATTATACCAAAAGCACAAACATAGCGCTATATCAAAATGAAAAAGTTTTATGCTTCAAAAAAAGTTTCGTGCATCAAGAATGTGAAAATAGGGGCTTCCCTGATGGCGCAGTGGTTAAGAATCCGCCTGCCAGTGCAGGGAACACAGGTTCGAACCCTGGTCCAGGAAGATCCCACATGCCGCGGAGCAACTAAGCCCGTGCGCCACAACTACTGAGCCTGCAAGCCACGTGCCACAACTACTGAAGCCCGCACACCTAGAGCCCGTGCTCCGCAACAAGAGAAGCCACCGTAATGAAAAGCCCGCGCACAGCAACAAAGAGCAGCCCCAGCTCGCCGCAACTAGAGAAAGCCTGCATGCAGCAACGAAGACCCAACGCAGCCAAAGATAAATTAATTAATTAACTTTAAAAAAGAAAGGAAGAAAGTGGAAATACAAGCCACATACTGGGAGAAAATATTTGCAAATCATACATCTGACAAGGGACTTGTATCCAGAACATATAAAGGTTTTTCACAACTCATAACTCAATAATAAAAGATGACCCCGTTTTTAAATGAAGACCCAACGCAGCCAAAAATAAATTAATTTAAAAATAAATAAATAAAGTCAATTCCAGTTTTTCTAACTGCCACATTGCTTATAATCACAGTATCTGGGATATTAGCCCTTCCTAGAAAGAGAAGTCTAATATTGTTATAATTACTAATAAAAAAAATTAACATCATCATGTGTTGAGTGCCCACTATAAGCAAGGTACTACATAAAATGCTTTTCATTTAATTCTCAGCTTAGTTAAGGAGGATAAGCTCTATTTTATAGATGACAAAACTGAGGCTACAAGAGATTTAATAAACTGCCCAATTAGTCAATTAGTAAATGACAGATCCAGGATTCAAAAACATGGTCATACAATGATAAAACTTGGATTTTCCTTCCATTCTATCATTCTTACTCAGAACACAAATGATGCTTTTTTCAATTTCATAATACGCTATTACAAATATACTTCTGTGATCATCAGGCTATTCTATGACTCCATGAGATTCTAGGTTGAAAAAAAAGTTTATCTTGATGAAATAATCCTGGGAGCTAAAATTCCTGATAACAAAGTCAGCTATATTAAAAATAACTAGGTAAATAAACCCTTATAAATTATGCAAAGCAGTACCACATGACACAATTGAAAGGTACCCATGGAGTACTTGTGCACAGCTGACCAGGACAAAAGCATCACTTTTACTTTTCTAAGGTCAAAGGAAGTCAATCTTAAAGATATAAATTTTGCTTTTTTCTGTGTTCCTGACTTCCTGACTTTGCCTTTATTCAGGAGCCAAGCAGTGTTCTACGGCTTTAAATCCCTCTTCCTCCCCAACTAAACTGGAAAAAAACTGGATAATAATCATTTTCCTAATTAACTATATCCACCTTAATATAAACAAGTTACCACAATTAATATTTTGCTATCTAATCAGAGAACTCAAGACTTTGATCCTGAAGGTAAGGTATCAGCAAGCAAGTAGGGAGAAACAGTTTCGGTAGAGAGGGAAAGGGAAGTCACTGAACATTAATTATTAAGCAGCCCCTTGGTTAATCCATTTAAGATGACTGGGAGTCTCTTCCTACTGCCTAATCCCAGACTCCATTAGAAAGGACAACTGGGAAGACTTGGCCTAGTTACAATTGTTGGGCACCTATTCCCAAGAACTGGAGAAGCAGAGACAAGTGTCCAGCCTTCTAAATCCACATGGTCCTGCAAAGCCTCCCATCCTAGGACTAGCAATTCTCAGTGTATTCATTTGTATTCTGACACGCTTTCCTGAGAGGAACACAACAAAGAAAGAGTTCTAACAAGCACAGCGAAAAATATGTCCGTGCGAGAATGTTGCAAATAGGATCATCCTCCTTTACATATGTCACTCCAGGAAAACTGCCAAGAAAGGCTCACTCCTCTAGACATACTTCCTGCAGATCCTCCGACTCCTCCTCAAACATATCAGTATTCTCCTCATTCTCCCTTAGTCTCAATCCTTTTGCCCCAAGATTTACAAGTGCATATTTTATATTCTCAAAAATATATGGCAATAGGATAATGACATCCTATTTATCATTACCTGTGTCTCATATCTGAACAAACGTCCTAAAGCCTTATATAGAATTTCCATCTTTAATAATGAGATTTCCAATACATTATATTACTGAATATAAATTTTCTTTGCAAATAAATTTTTCTTTCTTTCCAAAAAATTGTATTTCTTTGCAAATAAAGGATTTATCATAATGTCAAGATAAAAAATAATATAGCAAAAAAAATTTAAGAAGTACAATTGTTTCCTTTCTCCCTAGCCCCACCAAGGAAACATATATCAGAGTTCAGAAACTGGCAAAATTAAAGATCCATTCCATAGAAATCAAAATTTATTAAACACAATACATGTATTTTGGCAAGTCCAAAATAAAACGTAGCTTTCCGGGCCTCCCTGGTGGCGCAGTGGTTGAGAATCCGCCTGCTAATGCAGGGGACACGGGTTCGAGCCCTGGTCTGGGAGGATCCCACATGCCGTGGACCAACTGGGCCCGTGAGCCACAACTACTGAGCCTGTGGGTCTGGAGCCTGTGCTCCACAACAAGAGACCGTGACAGTGAGAGGCCCGTGCACCACGATGAAGAGTGGCCCCCGCTCGCTGCAACTGGAGAAAGCCCTTGCACAGAAACGAAGACCCAACACAGCCAAAAATAAATAAATAAATTTATTTAAAAAAAAAAAACAGTAGCTTTCCAAGTACTCTATTAAAAGACTTTTTTTAAGGTAATAAGTTTACCAAGGGACCTTTTCTGATAAAAGGAATTCTCCCAGCAAACTAAAAACCAGATGTTGGGGTTCTGTACTTTCACAGAACTAGATTTTCAGGCAGCACATTTCCATTAGGATTTATTGTATGAGTAGTTGAAGAGAAAGAAGCAGAGAAAGCAGATCAGAAGCGATGTGTAAAAGACAAAACTTTATTGAAATAGAAAATAAACTTAATGAACTAGTGTTAATTGAACTTCTACTTTTAAAAACCATTTACCTGAATAATCTTTGAAACTGGAAAATGAGCCTCACTAAATTGTACCATCAGGAGCAGTTTCTCTGGAATTTAAAAACCACCATTTTTTCAACTACAAATTAACAAATCTCACTGTAAAAACGGCTGAGCAATCAGAGATATTCCTAGATAAGTATGATTAAATTATGGGTGAATAATAAGTCAACTGAATAAAGTCCATTCATTAAAAAGCAAGTAAGTAATCAAACTAGTTAATGTCCACAATTATGACGAATGAATTTTATATTTTTCCCACACTCGATTACTAAGATTTTACATTCTTACATCAGTTAGTAAAAGAACTGAATGATCGGGCTTCCCTGGTGGCGCAGTGGTTGAGAGTCCGCCTGCCGATGCAGGGGACACGGGTTCGTACCCCAGTCCGGGAAGATCCCACATGCCGCAGAGCAGCTAGGCCTGTGAGCCATGGCCGCTGAGCCTGCGCGTCTGGAGCCTGTGCTCTGCAACGGGAGAGGCCACAACAGTGAGAGGCCCACGTACCGCAAAAAAAAAAAAAAAAAAAGAACTGAATGATCTATACAAAAGTGCCCATCAATTGTACAATGACTTAACCATTTTGGTGGTAGGGATACTACATTTAACTCAAAGCAAGTAATTCAAAAGCTTTCATCCTTGGAACCTCTGTCACAAAAAATTAGTAAATTTGTTTTATGAAAAGACTGCTTATGTTTTTCAACTCAAAAATGAAATAATTACATGTTTCATAGTCTTCCAAACAAAAATTAAAATTTTGTAAAAATATAATAAAAACATGAAATAGAACTAAAAATTATTTTTGAGAGAAAAAAATCTAAAAATCCTGATGCAAAGCTACTCCAAAAGTTTCTTCACAATTTCATAAAACATTAATGAAAGGGTTATAAATCCCCTAGATTAAAGATTTTAAAGAGAGCTATAAGAATCTCTTTCAGTTTTCAATACTGTTTTCTCTGTCCTTACATCCATTAAAACAAACATGAATCAACTCTTTCTAAATATAAACCATCTAGTCTTACAGAAGAAAAATCAAACGAAGAACAGCACAAAACATACATATATATTCTTAATATAGCTTAAAATAAGTATATAGATTACATTTGGGTCCCTCAAACAAGTTAAATTTACAACTCTATGCCAGATCCAGATCATTCTCAAGGGAGAAAACCATCAAAACAAAAGCTCCTGCTTAATAAACTATTTACTTTGTAGTTAAAAACTCTATCCCAGGTGCATCTGAGCATTATTACTATGTCTTCTCTCTTCAGAAACCTAGAAATCTAAAATACACAAGTATATCTGGTTCCCTTAAAAATGCTTTTATATTATATATTTTGTATTAAGGCCATGAAAACTTCAGAATTCCTTACTCTCTAAAAAGGAAACAGCCTTTTGCTTTTCTCTTTTGAAATGTGTCTTATTTGGTTTTTGCTTACTTTCTATACAGGAACTGATCTCAAACCAGTCTATTTGTGTTGGTTGTTTACTGTCAACACGTCTGTGTATACTTAGGTTTTATACAGACAGTGCTTTACAGTACACTGGCAAAAAAGAAAAGGTAAACAAGAGGGCATGAGTGAAACAAAAGTGGACCACATCTGAGAAACACCACTCAATTTCACCTCTCTACCTCAAATTCCCTTTAGTCCTCCTGTTAAAGATTCTCAGTATTTAAAAAGAAGCGCAACACAATGTATGATAAGGCAAACACAGGAGAAACCAATTCAGAAACTGAAGAAATTTAATAGAATGTATCACCACCTGATAAAATTACCACAAAAAGAAAAATAAATAAGCAATAAACCCAGTCGCTGGATGTCCCTACTGAAGGGCTGCTTTTGCTGCACTGCATGGCTCAAAACAGTTTTACAAACTCTTTTTAATGCAAGAAATACATTTTACATTGTGACCTAGTACACACATGTATGAGCAAAATTTCCCAAAACAATATTTTTCCTTGCCACGTGCAATGGTAGTCAATTCTGTTCTATTCTATTTTTAATCAATTTAACCCACTAAATTGATTTTATAAATTACTAATAAATCATGATCCACAGTTTGAAAAACACAGGCTTAAAATACGGCATCCCTTATACATTATTAGGATCTTTGTTTTGCAATTTGCTTCTACCTGTCTCTAGCAGGGTAGACAAGTATTTTAAGGTTGCTACATTATTACTGTTTTCAATAAAGCAAGTGGTTCCCCTGACCAACATAAGCCATCACCTGAGATAAATGCAAACTCTCAGGCCCCATCCCAGACCTACTGAATCAGAAACTCTGGGTGGAGCCAGCAGCCTACGTTTTATCAAGCCGTCCAGGTGATTCTGGTTTAAGTTAAAGTTTGAGAACAACGCATTAAAGAATTCAGGACTTTCTTTATCCTCTACACATTTAATAATCCAGTACAGTGCTTACTTTGTGCCAGTCACTATTCTAAAAGTTCCACAGATATTAACTCATGTGAAAAAGCAACCCTAAGAAGTAGGAAGTATTGTTATCCTTATTACACAGATGAAACTTCCAAACAGAGAGAGGTTAAGTTGTCAAAGCTAAGTGGTAGAACTAGAATTCAAATTTATTTCTAATTTGGCGAAAGTTAAGCCTGTTCTCTTCATGCCTCTCTTCTTTCTAAGTTCCCGGTCGCACTCCTTTAGTTCAGCTATCCCCTTTTCCCCTTTTAAATTCCCCATATTGTCAATGTCCTTATTTTCTAACATTATTGCTCGCGTCCTAAAACAAATTTCTTTTCTAAAGCATTGGAATGTAAGTCACAACTCTGCTTTTAGAACCCTTTCTCTGGTCCTAGATGGCATCTTAGTATTATGAAGCTGAAGGTTCTACTATTTCTGAAGTCCTTAGAACCTATTAAGGGTCCCATGTTAATTTCTCATATCTACTGTTCCGGCCAGTTTCCACAAGACCTCTAGTCTCTTCCCGAGCAACTTTCTCGCTCCCTCCTACTACACCCTACCTCCCACTCCCTTCCTACAAGGAAACAACTTCTCCCGCCCACCGCCGTGTCATTTTGCTTGACTTATCCCCAACTGAGAGAACTTCCATTCCTCAGCCAAACCCCTCACCACAGTCTCAAACCCGAGCTACCCCTCCAAAACTTTTTTCAAAACCCTGGTTTCCTGGGGACCCTCAGACCTAGGGGTTCCCAGGCCAGTCTTGAATTTCCCATCCCAGACCAGCGGTGGGGGGCAGGGCGCTCCCGTTCCTCCCCAAGCTATTCAAGGTCTCCACGGGTCCGACACTCCAAAGCTCCCCAAGAACCCCAGGAGCGCTCCTCTCTCGGATGGCCGCCTTTCTCAGGAGGATCCTCAGGTGCCTTCCCTGCCTTTCCTCGACGCCCTCGCTGAGACCCCGGCCGCCCTCGGCCTCCCTTCTCCCTCGGACCCGGGCCACTCCCAGTCTCCCGGCCCCCCAGCTTTCTCCTCTCGGGCCGCTCCCAGGCTTCCCGGGTTCCCCTTCCTCCTCGCACCCAAGCTGTCCTGTCCGAGTCACCTGGCCCGCGGACCAGGTCGTAACCGGTCACCCCGGGTCACCCCTTTCTCTGGGACCCCAGACACCCCCGTCTCCCCAAGGACCTACCCCTCACACACCGGACGCCGGGCAGTGCCCCAGACCCGCGCAGCTAAGCGTCCCAAGGGACCTCCCGGCCTGACCCGCTTGGGTCTGGCCCCAGCCTACCTTGCCACCACGAACTCCGCCGCCAGGAGCCGGGCTGCTCTCCCACCAGCCCAGTCAGCGCGAACTCGCCGCCGCCGCCGCCGCCGCCCCCGCCCGGCCCCGACCGGGGCCCGACCCGGCCCGCAGTCCAGGCCCCCTTCCGCTGGCTTCCGCCTCAGGAGCGCCGAGCTGGAGTTTCCGCCCCGCGACTGCCCCCAGACCTCAGGTCCGCGTTACCAGTACTCACCTGCCGCTGCCCGCGGTCAACTCCAGTGCCACTGCCTCTACCTCGGGCGCCAGTAGCCACCTAGCGCCACCACCTCCCCCATGACAACAGGCCCACCCCGCTTCACACTTCCTATCTCTCCATTGGGTAGTGGGGCGGCAGCTCTCTGCTCTTATTGGTTTAGTTTACCCGTCCGTCAAAGCTTCCTTCCCACCCCTTTTCCTGACCCGGTATTACCCCCCCCTCCCGGACCTGGAGCGTCCTAGACCAAGCTTTAGTTGTAATTGGTTGATGGTTGGGCAGTTCAAAGTTCTGATAGGCTGCCGAAAGTGTCTGTTAAGTCAATTGGCAAAGTATGTGACGGCCATGGTCGGTTCTAGCTTGGGCACAGTTTGGTTGCGCAGTAGAAAGCAAGGGGCAGACGCTCACGTTCGAGGGGAAGGGTTAACTCTTTGTGGTACAGTGGACTCTGGAAACTCGTCCCTTTCTCCAACTTCCTCCCTATAAGGAGAAGCTTATCACTAATAGCTTACCCAGAGGGTAGTACTTACAAAACAGCAACATCAGAGGTTGTGTTTAAAAATCATTTACAACCCCTTGAGAGAAAAGCAGTATACAGATTAAAATTTCCCCTTCTTGAGGTCCTAAGATGCCCAGTTTCCTTGACGTTCTTTCCAGAAGTCTCCATGCTAAAGGGCAAAGCACAACCGTTTATTTTGCAGAGGTCAGTCCACTTTGGTTGCAGTTAATAAATTGAAGTGGCGTGTTGAGGGTTCTCCAGCTTCCAGACTCACCCCTGGCTGGCTTCTGCGAAGTGACCAGGCAACCAACAGCAAGTTTGGACTAAATGGGCCATATTTTACCCTTGTGATGCTCTGGACAAGAGAATTCGGCTCCCGCAACTTGATTTTTATGCTCAGCAGTTCTTAAATAGCCCTACTAGTTGTGTGTCAGATACTTAAAAACTTGTCTTTTTTTCTAAACCTCTCCTCTTCCTAAGCAGTCTAAATTAGGACCATTGAAAGACTGCAGTTCCTTTCGCATATTGGCACAATGCACAAGAATAAATGATTGCATTTTTACTCATTTGGGTACAAATCACAGTAGACACTTTTGAGAAATTTGGTGTTGCTATAAAAACTCTTGCGCTCCTAGAAATATATCCATCATTAGTTTTTTGCATTTCTTTTTCATTTCCACCCCTTTTCCTGCTCCTAAATAGCAAAATGCTGGCCTAATTATTCTTTCAATTTCTGAATCAGATTTAAATGTACCTTCCTCACAACTCCACCTAGCATACACAAACCTGTGGGTCATGAAACATACACTCAGGAATGGACTGGGACAGGTCAAGGGTACTTCCCTCTTAAGCATCCCTTTAGTGGTTGGGGACTTTCTGTGGCACCAAGAATCTGGACTTTGCCCCTTTCTTATTCCCACTAACTCTTTGTTCCATATCTCTTCTATTTACCCTTATATCCTGTTCCAGCAAGCTACAAGGAGTTTAAAACTGCATGGTTCATTATCCAAAAAAACATTGTCTATTTTCTAACATATATTTTTAGTCAGGTTTAAATAAACTACATACCTCTATCACCAAACTAAGCGGAAATTATTCCTCCAGCAACTCTACATAACAATAAGGTGTCTTTTCCCAGTTATTTTCCGGAACTTTCCTCCCCCTTCTCTCATCCTCACCTTCCAATTTAGAAATAACCTCCCCTTCAATTCAATGACTCATAAAAAGCCTGTAAAAGGAAAGTGGAAAAGCCAAAATAACTTCAGAGTTGTCTGAATCATTCAATTGAAGGAAAGATCAGACATTGACCATGATAAGACGGAATCCAAGACAAAAGGCAAGGCTGAACTAACATCCCATAACAAAAGAAGTAACGTGTAAATGTGAAGACGCTCCAATGAGAAGGAGGTAGCAGTAAGTCCTTTACCCAGCTTTTTAGTATATTACCAGCAGCTCTCTTCTCTCTAGTCTTGGCAGTGTGTCCTACCTACCAATTTTAGAGCAAGTTAGAAGGCAATTAATGTCCTGGAAGATAGGAAACAATAACGTCATAGGAGGACATGTCCATTATTATGGTACTTTGGGTAATAATGGCTCTTGCACAGTCATAGTCACTATGTGCCATAGAGAACATAGAATTAGGCCAGCCTCACTAAGAGGACTTGTCATCTAAGTTCAGGAACTGAACAGAATTACTATCACAAAACCAGGAAAATTGCCACAAAGGTCAGCTATTCCTTCTATTTCGTTTTATTTATTTATTCATTTTATTTTTTGGCCACACCACACGGCACGTGGGATCTTAGTTCCCTGACCAGGGATCGAACCTGTGCCCCCTGCAGTAGAAGAGCAGAGTCTTTTCTTTTTTTTTAATGTTTTATTTATTGCTGTAATACAAGTGCCTAGAACAAGTGCCTGGCATAGAGAAGATGCCATTAATGGCTTTGGGGATTTCTGTTCTCTCCTTTTCTTGGGGACTTAAGTAGTGGGTGAGGGGTGCATAGTCCCTGGTACCGTCTGCTCACACTGACACCCACAGCGATGGCAGTCACTTGGACTGGGCTTTGAACATCAGCCAGGCAGGGTGCTGCAGAGGTGTCCCTAGATCCCAGCTGTATGACTCCTTCAGGTATGGAGGGCCCCTCTGTGACTTCCCCGCTACTCTCGGGGACACAGAAGTCATTTGGTTGCTCCCATGCATGACAGGGTACAGCAACTCTTCAAGGCTGTCCATCTGCCCAGGTGCTTGCTGAGACTCTCCTTACTGGGCTCATTTTTTTTTTTTTAACATCTTTATTGGAGTATAATTGCTTTACAATGGTGTGTTAGTTTCTGCTTTATAACAAAGTGAACCAACTATACATATACATATAACCCTATATCTCCTCCCTCTTGTGTCTCCCTCCCACCCTCCCTATCCCACGCCTCTAGGTGGTCACAAAGCACCGAGCTGGTCTCCCTGTGCTATGCGGCTGCTTCCCACTAGCCAACTATTTTACATTTGGTAGTGTATATATGTCCATGCCACTCTCCCACTTCGTCCCAACTTACCCTTCCCACTCCCCATGTCCTCAAGTCCATTCTCTATGTCTGCGTCTTTATTTCTGTCCTGCCCCTAGGTTCTTCAGAACCTTTTTTTTTTTTAGATTCCAAATATATGTGTTAGCATACGGTATTTGTTTTTCTCTTTCTGACTTACTTCACTCTGTATGACAGACTCTAGGTCCATCCACCTCACTACAAATAACTCGATTTCATTTCTTTTTTTGGCTGAGTAATATTCCATTGTATGTACGTGCCACATCTGGAAGAGCAGAGTCTTAACCAGTGGACCGCCAGGGAAGTCCCCCTCCTATTTCATACACTAAAAGAAAAAAAGCGTTTATAAATATTTTTGCTCACACATACATATACACTCCTACCCTCCCATTCCTTGTGAAAATCAGTTAAGAAGAAAAATGGGGACTTCCCTGGTGGTGCAGTGGTTAAGAGTCCGTCTAGTCCGTCTGCCAATGCAGGGGACACGGGTTCCGACCTTGGTCTGGGAAGATCCCACATGCCGTGGAGCAACTAAACCCGTGCACCACAACTACTGAGCCTGCGCTCTAGAGCCCGTGAGCCACAACTGCTGAGCCCGCGTGCCACAACTACTGAAGGCTGCAGGCCTAGAGCCTGTGCTCTGCAACAAGAGAAGCCACCACCATGAGAAGCCCACGCACCGCAACAAAGGGTACGCCACAACTAGAGAGAGCCCATGCGCAGCAGTGACGACCCAACACAGCCAAGAATAAATAAATTTTCAAAAAGAAAAGAAAAATGTAATATAAACACGTGCAATGCAGTAAGAAGAGAGAAAACCTTAAAGAAGGAAGGTTTTAAGGAACATTCTTTGATCCCACAGAAGGCTATTGTGTTATCGAAGCCCATGCAGTACTGGAAAAGTTAATGCTTGAACCCTACATTTTAATTTTGTTTTGATTTTGTGTGCACAAAGTAACCTTGTAAAGTAATTACTCCATCCATCTTCTCTTTTCTTTCCTGTGTTATGTGCTTCTCCATCACTCTCAAGGGCCCCTCTTAAAAAGCAAGAGCCCTGGGGTCAGGGAGTCTGCAGCTTTGCGTCGCACGGCTGGCTGTGGAGGTGGTGCAGATGGTATCTGTGCAAAACCACTTGAGCAAGACCAGGACGACAGGTATATTACAGGCAAAAATAACCTTTATAAATCCTGATGAAGTGGAAAATGATGGACTCAGAGTGATGCCCCAATATCTGAGTGGTATGGTTTGCCTTGGGCTCTAGTGTGTGCTGGTGCTTTTTGCTCTCTTTTCTTTGCTACTCCTCTCTTTTCATCATATCACTTTTCAAGGGAGCAGAATCTAAGTCTCTTTTCATTTCTGTTTTAGTCCAGGGGTCAGTCTCACTATGGAAAAGCTCCTTTTGGGGGTTTTTGTTTGTTCGGTTTTGGATTTTTTTCTCCGTGATTTCTACACACAATTCCAAATGGATTAGAGAAACAAACAACTGGTGGAGAAGAAAATCACTCAGATAAGCGGACAAGGGCCAGAGCTGCCTGCTGCTAGAAGTTAGGGGCAAAGCCATGATATTTGATAAGCGATGGTTCCCTGAGTTTGGGACCCCTGAAGGTGGAGGTTGACAGGGATGAAGGCATCGGAGAGAAGGGAGGAAAGAGAGAGAAAGAGAGACAGAGACAGAGGAAATGAGAACTGAGAAAGAGAAAGAAAAAGAGAGAGAGGGCCCATAGAGAAGAGGGTAATGAAATCGAGAAAGAGTCAAGAGGCCACAATCAGAGTGCTGAGCCAGCTTAGAGTCCTACCCCCACCTCCGCAGCTATGGACTTTACACCAGGTTGCACAATTGCACCAACCAAGCGCAGCCTCTGCCACTGGTTGAAAGGAGAATGGGGCCAGAAGGCTACCCTATGGGATCATCGTTCTCCTGCCACCTGGAAATCGCCAGGTGCTGCTTCGGCACCAGGGCAAAGCTGACAAGGAAGGATAGATCCCTGCAGCCAGCCATCAAGTGCATCTTCATTTGATTTCATAAAGGTGACCAGTGGCATGAAGCTCTGGATAAAAAGGGAAATTTTCTGGAAGAAGATGTTTTTGCCATCCCAAACTGGGGAGCTTCCAACAAAAGGACGTGCCAAGCTGCTTTCCATGCTCGAACAAAGCACTGTGGTTTCAAAGTTCAAGGCTCTGTTCTATGGAGGGAAGAAGAAAAAAAAAAAAAAGTCAGTGGAAGAGGGTGTTCCCTCAGGCAGAACCATTTGCTTTCCAATTCCAGGGCTCATGTGATTTTTAAATAGCACACCATACCTTCTCATAACTCAATGCATGAATTTTCATCCTCAAGAAAAGTGTGTGTACCCCTCTACCCACCTTGCATAGCATAGGTAAGATGGCTTGAGTGCTTGTAAAATGGATGGGCTGCAGCTCTTAGCTCTGCCATTGTGCTATTGAATGGAACCCCTGGTTACTATCACCAGATCTATGGGTGGACCAGCCATTCTTCTGCAGCAGGGAGTGGGCCGCTCAAAGAACTTTTAAACTTTTGTCCATCCCAGTTTTACACACACACAAAGAGTTTCCTGGAAACATGGCTACACTCCAAGGATTTCAGAGAGTAGAATACCTTCTAGACCTCCAGTTTCCTAATCACTTGGAATCTCATAAGAAAGTAGACTTGACCTCAGACTCTTGAACCTAAACGTGTTCAGATCCTGGCTCTGCCATTCGTAGCTGTGTGACTTTGGGAAAGTTGATTCATCTACCTAAATTTCAGTTCCTTCATCCACAAAATGGGATATGTATTAGTTATCTCTTGCTGCACAACAAATTACGCAAAAACTTAGTAGCTTAAAACTGCAATTATTATCTCTGTTTCTGTGGTTCAGAAATCCTGATGCAGCTTAACTGGGTTCTCTGGCTCTGGGGGTCTCACAAGGCTGCAGTCATCTCAAGGCTCAATTGGGGGACTTCCCTTGTGGTCCAGTGGTTAAGACTCCAGGCTCTGAATGCAGGAGGCCCGGGTTCAATCCCTGGTCTGGGAACTAGATCCCTCACGCCGCAACTAAAGATCCTGCATGTCACAACGAAGATCCCCCACGCGGCAACGAAGATCCTGAGTGCTGCAACTAAGACCCGGCACAGCCAAATATATAAATTAATTTTTTTAAAAAAAAGGCTCAATTAGGATGAATCTGCATCCTAGCTCAGTCATATCATTGTTGGCAGGGTTCCTTAGCGCACAGGCTTTAGGCTAAGGCCTTAGGTCCTCATGAGCTGTTAGCTCAGGACTTCCCTCAGTGCCTTGCCTTGTGGATCTCTCCATAGAGCACCTCAAAACATGGCAGCTTACTTCATCAGAGCAAGCCAGCAAGAGGGCAAGAGAGAGGGCCAGTAAGAATGAGACTGCTAAAGAGACGCAAGTCATAGTCTTTTGTAATCTAATCACAGAAGTGACATCCCAAAATTCTTGCCACATTCTATTAGTTAAAAGCAAGTCATTAGGTCCAGCCCACACTCAAGGAAAGGGGATTACACAAGGATGTACATACCAGAAGAGGGATCATTGGAGTCACTTTAGAAGCAGACTACCTTAGTATAATAATAATAATAATAATAATACCTACTTGTAGGTTTTGTTTAAACATTAAGGGAGAGAATATGTTCAATTCAGGGCCTGGCATATATTATGTACCTGGTGTATACAATAACTATTATTACTATTAATGTTATTATTGAGTATATAATGATTGGTTTTCTCTCCCTTCTAGCTACTAGGAGGAAACTTTTATGAGCAATAAATGAGATAATCTACATAATTCAGGAAGGACCTGACGCATAGTAAGCGCTCAGTAACCATTAATTATTATTAATGTTATATGAGTGTATGCTATCTGGTTGCCCCTCCAAGCTACTGGAAAGATATGTTATGATTACGGTAACTTCCAGAGTGGTCTAATTTTCAAATGTTTTGCCTCATTTATCCATGTGTACCCTATACTTGCCAGAACACAATTCTAGATTTGGGGCTCATAAAATATGACCAACAAAGCCATGATCCAGTCTAATTTCCTGCCTGCGCTATACTAAGAAAGGCACGCTCAAAACAAGCAAGATGGGCTAAGTACGGCAGCGCCTTCCAGTATGCAGAAATCTGAGCCTGGATCCATTAAAGTTCCAGAGAGAGGGGAGTGTGCCCAGAATGAGCAAGGACTTGGCTGTGTGACTTTTGTCCCTTTCAAAAGAAGCTGGTCACTGTGTAGTCTGCTGTCAGTCGTTAACTGAGGATGAGAGAAAGGGGGATTCTACCCAGGCTCCGTGGATGGAGTAAGGACACCCAAGAGGTGGATTGCACACCTGGATTGGGAGAAGTCAGAATCAAGAGACTGAAGAAAGAGAAATTTTGCAATTAGAAAGTTGGAAGAAGAGAGTCCAGTTTGCAACATGAACGAAAGATCACTACAAGGTTAGAGTGACCCAGCAGGGCTGCGTTGAGTGGATTCCTTGTAAGGGAGGAGGATATTGAGGTCTGGCTAGTGGCCAGAGAAAATGAGGAACTATAATCAAGGAAACCCCGTTATTTTGGCTTTGAGTCATTTCTCAGGGCTCACCCATGATTATTATATAGAAAAATGGCAGAGAAATACCCCTAAAGTATAAATGATTTTTAAACCGAAAACACTGTAGAAGAACAAAGGTCCAAGTGCATAGCTCACCTCATCTTATCTTTTCAGGCTAGGAGTAGGTACTCAAATATTCTCTCCCTCCCTCCCTCCCTCCCTCTCTTTATATTTGTACATGTTCTTTCCTTTTGTCTGTGTTCCAGGCAGAAGAAGAAACTATCCTCACAAGGAAATGCCCTAGGATCTTTTCAACTGGAGCTGTTTCCTGATCCAGAGCCTCCGTCTCCAACAGTTTCTTCTGTGGTGCTAGACCATTAGAGCTCAATAAATAACAGGTAATAACAGTTACACCTCTGCCTCCAAATCAAGTCACCTGTGCAGCTGTGATTTAAACAGGCCCCTTGATTTTCTGAGATGCACCAGCTCTGGTCCCTTCTCCTCTGGGCGTGTTCCCAGGTGTTTCCAGGTTTGTGCACAGAAAGGCTCAAAGCAGAAGTTGCTGGGAAAGTTCCGTGAGGTTAAAGGAGAGGTGTATAGCAACATCAAGTTCCTCTTCCTGTTACTCTTGTCTCTTCTTCTTCTAACTCTATGTTTCCTCTGTGTTTGAGAAAGGGGAGAATAATAAATAAGGCTCAGTACCACTCAGCAGCCAGAGAAGATCTCTGTCTGCTTTTTTGCAGGATGGCCAATTTTAGAAGGGAAAGGGGCTGAGGAGATGAGGACTTGCCCCCAGGAAGTCTGCCTACACAATAGAGATGGTGTGTTTATTTATTCAGCCTTTTCCTACAGGCAGCCAGAGCAACAGCCATTTCATTTTGTCCTCAGGAAGTGTATTTAGTGGTAGGCTTTCTTTCTTTTCCTGTTAGTTTCCTGCAAAAGGACACCAGTGTCTTCTCAGAGCAGCAGCTGATAAGAAGGATTTTGTTGCTCAAGTGAAGGCAGACAAACATATTTCCTGAGGCAGACCCAGCACATCCCAAGGGCACGGAGAACTGAGCCTGGGTGTGGAAATAGAAGAACCTGATTTTCACACCTATTTCCCTCGTGCCATCTTCCTCCCTGAAATAGTCTCTCTAGTGGGATACAATAATTACATCTTCCACTTGTGTAGAATTTCACACTTTCCCAAGGTCTCGTCACACTGTACAGAAGCAGACTCCAAGGCACTGTATTTGAAGGAGCCTGGGAGTTACTTTGGAGGGTTGATATAAGGAGGCAGCTTTGGGTTTAACTCTATGTTCTGGGGAAATTATACCAATAGTATAGGGTTACCCTAAGTTAGATTCCATTTACTAGCTGCTTCTCATCTTACAGATCTCACCTTCAAAGTCACTACTACAGTGGGGCCTGCTGACACCTCCTCTCCCAGCCACCACTGGGTTGGATGCCCCTCTTATACACACTGCACTTCCGTGTGGAATACACACACCCCATGTGTAAACTTGCGTAGTGCCTATCTCCCCTGCAGCATTGTGATACCAGGAAACTCATCCATCCTGCTCACAGCTCCTAGCACAAGGCCTGACCCAAACTAGCTCACTAAATGTTTAGTGAATGAATGAGTCAGGAGTTGTCTCTAGGGGCAGCCTTCCCACTCTACACCATCATTTATTTTGGGGTGGTGCTATGGGAGTTATGAAAAAGGCATGTGCTAATTATCATATAATGATCACTAGTGGTTACATTAATTAGTTGGTAAAAGCACAGTGGGGGGATATGACTAAATAAAGCCTTCTACCAGTGTGCATAGGGCCTTCCCTGCATTATGAATTGGAAATCTCATTGCCTGTCTCTGTTGGACTCCCATAGAGAGACAGGGTCATTCCTTCAGTCGCCAAAAGTGGGGAGAGGGAGAACTCGGTTTCCTCCGACTCAGTGAAACTGTTCTGGTCTGAAAATTAAATTAAAATGCTGGGCTGGTGGTGGCCCTCTGCTACTTCCCTCTCAGGCTCTGGGATGGATTTCCCCATCAAGGGTCTGCACTGAGTCATTCCTGCTCCAGATAAGAAACAAAAAAATTCAACTCCCTCAGGATGAGTGATGCAAGCAAAGACTCATCCTGCTAATCCTCCCGTTGGGGGTCATTGTTCATGGCCTTGGCCTCCTCCTTGGGAACAAGAGGATAAACTGAGAGAAAAGACAAAACTCTTCCTTCCCATTCCTTCCTAGCTCAAAAGCTCTTGGTCTGTGGTTTCCTCTTCTTCTGCAGAGGGGAAGTGAGGATGGACATAGAGAAGGAGGAAGGATACACCACAGGACACAGCACTCTGATGGCCCTGAGATGGTGGGGGAGTTGTGAATTGGGATGAAGGATGACAAGACATGAAGAATCCCTAGGGATCCTTCAACAGGATCCTTCAAACAACCAAGGCACAGCCCACTTGCCAGGACACAGGGAATCAGAAATGCAGTCAGTGGGAAGTGATGACAGCAAAGAAGCAGGCAGATCTGACACACAGGCCCTACTAAGAACTATGCCCCATGGGAGCACAAATTGCTGCAGATTGGGTGGTAAAGAGAGGGAGTGAGCGTTGAGTGTGAGGTCTTGGATCAGGAGGCCCACACTCTATTTCCTGCTCAGCCATCAGTTGATGGAAGGACCCCATGCAAAAGATGATTGTCAGAGATGTGGCTTCATCAGCTACCCAAGGAATGGGCAGATGTTTGTGAAATGCTTTGAAATCTCTAGATGAAAAGACATGCCAGGAAAAGTTGTTATTATTTTGATTGTTGATTCATAAAGGACCCGGAGCATCTTTGAGCTCCTGTATTGGAATCAGAGGCCACAGTATTTTCATCTTGGGTGGACCAGTCCCTGGAGATCTGTTTTCTAATAACCTCAGCTGAGAACATGTTCATTGCCGATGTCTGTAAGGAATACAACCAAAAATCCCCATCATTGGAGTATTACAAATTTCCAACCAAGCACCAGTAAGTTTTCTGTGCAACAGATCCTGGCCAGGCCTAATTTGTGTGGAGGGATGTATACCTGGTAACACTTCTCCCTCTCTCTCTCTCTCCTAAGCCCTCCCTCCTATCCTCTTTTTTACATGTGTGTAAGGCTACTTAGGAACTTTGACTTATCAAAGGATATTTGGAGACTCCAAAATGATCACCCCAATTGTGGCTCTCCATCTCCCACCACTTAGCCCTTTTATTTTTAAGGAAGTGGTTAAACCAGACCCTTTTTCATTCTATTTGGCAGGTATGTGACCCTGGTATTCTACTTCTCTATTCACTCCCTTGTATACTTTGTTATAAATGCTCCTGCCCCACTACCCCTCCTGGTCTCTGTTCCACAGACCAACCAGATTGTCATTCCAAAGTGACATGTTAGTCATTGAGTTCTTAAGTGAAAGTACATTCCCCTTCTTGGTGTCTCCAAAGCTAACAGGCTGACTAGACTCATAACAGGACTTTAACCTGAGCCTGTAACAAGTACTTACCTGTCCTGAATGACCTAAGCAGTAACAATCCCAGGTCACAATCATCACAGGAACAGATATTATTTTTCTGCTGTTGCACAAAGTGGACAAAGGTTGTCGAACTGATGCAGAATGGATCACCTAATAAAGCCAGAGCTGCTTGTAAACCAAGAAAAAGCTCAAGAATGGGCACGTGACTGCTAGGCATGCTTTAGGGGGAGAGCGGAGCTAACTCTATAGTATCACAAACAGCATGGGGAAGATCAGCAGGAACTCTGCTCTCAAATCCCCGAATCCTAGGATTATAACATCATTGACAAACTTCCAGTAGAGTTAAGATGAGGACTGGTAAAAAAAAAAAAGAATACTTTAAGGTGTAGGTAATAAATGCATGGAGCTCATTATCCAGGGAGGGAATATAGTCAGAATACAGAAATGATTAGAGCAAATTTATGAACTGCAGAGTCATACATGAATGAACCAGTCATTTTTCAACCCCAGTCCTACTGCAGAGTCCCAGATCCCTTTCCTAGTTCCAGGGGTTCCACTTCATTAGGTTGGAGTAGGGTCCAGAGATCTGTACTTCATTTTTGCAAAGCTCCACCAAGTGATTCTGATTCATAACCAGGTTTAAGAACCACTACTTGAATAACCTTTCGTCCAAGGTAAGAGAATATTAAATGGACTATAGGTCTGTCTCAACCTGGTAATCCTTATGGTCCTAACTGTCAAACTGCTTGGTTAGTGAATGCCAACTCAGAGACATAACAGCTGGTATCTTTGTGATACGGACCAAACTCCAGAGTAGCCATTAGACCCTGGATCCAGTGATCAAATGTAGTAATATAATTCTCCGGCCCCTGGCTCATTTAGAACCTTCTGCAAGATCTGTGAGACTTTCCCACCTCAGGGATGAATCAACTGGAGCTTTTTAGAACAACCTTTGGAAGGAAATATTCAAATCTGCTTACCAGAATACAGTGCAGACTTCTTTAAACATTTCCCTTGTGACTCTTCATGTGCAGTGCTTAGAATACTAGGCATTCACTCATTCAGTAAATATCCATTGACTAAAAATTAGACACATACTCTATGCTAATAGTTTGCTGCTGAGGGTGTAAATAAACAAATAAGACAGTGGTAAAACAGATGTGGTCCCTAGCCTCATAAGTAACTAATAGGCTCTCAAATTCTTTTTGTTTTTTTATAATGGCTGGGTACCGTGGAACTGCCATCCCAGGAAATTCTATGAGGGCCATTCTACCCTCTTAGGGACATAGCATTTGAGTTCTAGATGTAGCTCGCCTGAGGCCAAGAACAACTGTAAAATGAGATGCCCCCCCCCTTTTTTTCCCCCAAATGTACCTACAAGTAAAGGATAAAATGAGCTTCCAGAGGATAAGAACTATACTTTGTTCACCTTTGGATCCGCAATTCCATGTAGAGTACCTTGTGCATAGTAAGGTTCAGTGTTTTTGAATGAGTGAATGAATGAATGAGGCTTGAATCTAAGTTCTGCTGCTTACTGTGCATCCTGTACAAGTCACGGAATCTTTCTGACCCTCTGCTTCCTCACGATAGAGGCAATAACTATCTTGCCTACTTGTCATACGATTAGAAATCACATGGTCACTAGCACTATAGCTGGCATAAGGCAGGCAGGTACTCAACAAATGGTTGTAGGGATGGTACATGGCTGTTACTGTGAGAACAGGTAAACAGAAGCTTCCAGGAACCAACTTGCATGGTCAGACTGACACCTGGTGGTGCAATCTTAGAACCTATGCCAAAAGTATAGTCAATTGCTGGATTGAAATTTAAGTTAGGGAGTAACCAGGAACTAGTAAGATGGGCTTTACCCAAGTAACAATTTTTTTTTTTTTACACAAGTAATATTATTTAATCCTCACCAGTGATTTTCAATCCTGACTGTATATTAGAATAATCTACAGAGCTTTTATAATCTACTGCTATCTGGATCTCACCCTCAGAGATTTTGACTTAATTTGTAGAACAGGCTGCCACATTTTTTTTTAATTAAAAAAATTTATTTTGATGTGGACCATTTTAAAAATCTTTATTGAATTTGTTTCTCTCTCTTTTTTTTTTTTTTTTGGCTGTGTTAGGTCTTCGTTGCTGTGCGTGGGCTTTCTCTAGTTGTGGTGCGCGGGTTTCTCATTGTCGTGGCTTCTCTTGTTGTGGAGCACGGGCTCTGGGCGTGCAGGCTTCAGTAGTTGTGGCATGTGGGTTCAGTAGCTGTGGCTTGCGGGCTCTAGAGCTCAGGCTCAGTAGTTGTGGTGCACGGGCTTAGTTGCTCCATGGCATGTGGAATCTTCCCAGACCAGGGCTCGAACCCATGTCCCCTGCATTGGCAGGTGGATTCTTAACCACTGCGCCACCAGAGAAGCCCACTTCTGTCTTATGTTTTGGGGTTTTTTTTGGCTGTGAGGCATGTGAGATCTTAGATCCCCAACCATGGATCAAACCTGCACCCTCTGCATTGGAAGGTGAAATCTCAACCACTGGACCACCAGGGAAGTCCCAGGCTGCCACATTTTTAAAAGCAATGTTAATGTGCAACCAGGTTGAGAACCACTGCAAAAGACCCGTGAGATAATTATCATTCTTCCCATTTTACAAATGATGAAAGTAAAACTCAGAATGATAAAGTACTTTTCACAGAGTCACATAGTTATTCGTAGCAGAAGGGAGTTCGAACACGACTCTACCATTCTTCTCTATATCACATTTTCTTTTTTTTTTTAACATCTTTATTGGAGTATAATTGCTTTACAATGGTGTGTAGCTTCTGCTTTAAAACAAAGTGAATCAACTATACATATACATATATCCCCATATCCCCTCCCTCTTGCGTCTCCCTCCCACCCTCCCTATCCCACCCCTCTAGGTGGTCACAAAGCAGCAAGCTGATCTCCCTGTGCTATGTGGCTGCTTCCCACTAGCTATCTATTTTACGTTTGGTAGTGTATATATGTCCGTGCCACTCTCCCACTTTGTCCCAGCTTACCCTTCCCCCTCCCCGTGTCCTCAAGTCTATTCTCTAGTAGGTCTGCGTCTTTATTCCCGACTTGCCCCTAGGTTCTTCATGACCATTTTTTTGTTTTGTTTTTTAGATTCCATGTATATGTGTCAGCATACAGTATTTGTTTTTCTCTTTCTGACTTACTTCACTGTGCGTGACAGACTCTAGGTCCATCCACCTCACTACAGATAACTCAATTTCGTTTCTTTTTATGGCTGAGTAATATTCCATTGTACATATGTTCCACATCTTCTTTATCCATTCATCTGTTGATGGACACTTAGGTTGCTTCCATGTCCTGGCCATTGTAAATAGAGCTGCAGTGAACATTGTGGTACATGACTCTTTTTGAATTATGGTTTTCTCAGGGTATATGCCCAGTAGTGCGATTGCTGGGTCATATGGTAGTTCTATTTTTAGTTTTTTAAGGAACGTCCATACTGTTCTCCATAGTGGCTGTATCAATTTACATTCCCACCAACAGTGCAAGAGTGTTCCCTTTTCTCCACACCCTCTCCAGCATTTATTGTTTCTAGATTTTTTGATGATGGCCATTCTGACCGGTGTGAGATGATATCGCATTGTAGTTTTGATTTGCATTTCTCTAATGATGAATGATGTTGAGCATTCTTTCATGTGTTTGTTGGCAATCTGTATATCTTCTTTGGAGAAATGTCTATTTAGGTCTTCTGCCCATTTTTGGATTGGGTTGTTTGTTTTTTTGTTATTGAGCTGCATGAGCTGCTTGTAAATTTTGGAGATAATTCCTTTGTCAGTTGCTTCATTTGCAAATATTTTTTCCCATTCTGAGGGTTGTCTTTTCATCTTGTTTATGGTTTCCTTTGCTGTGCAAAAGCTTTGAAGTTTCATTAGGTCCCATTTGTTTATTTTTGTTTTTATTTCCATTTCTCTAGGAGGTGGGTCAAAAAGGATCTTGCTGTGATTTATGTCATAGCATGTTCTGCCTATGTTTTCCTCTAAGAGTTTTATAGTGCCCGGTCTTACATTTAGATCTCGAATCCATTTTGAGTTTATTCTTGTGTGTGGTGTCAGGGAGTGTTCTAATTTCATTCTTTTACATGTAGCAGTCCAGTTTTCCCAGCACCACTTATTGACGAGGCTGTCTTTTCTCCACTGTATATTCTTGCCCCCTTTATCAAAGGTATGGTACCACGCTGTCTTGGTAGAGGCTTTTGGAAGTCTGATGTGCTCCACTTAGCTTCTGCCTGTGAAAGTCTCAAACTCAGAGGCACTGGAAAATTCCATGACCCTATGGGGTGAAGTACCCCAAACAGCATTTTGGTGTTGAGAGGGTAAAATGGCCTAATGAAGGCACTGACTTCCTGAATTCTCTCTATAGAATCCCTCTTCCCAGAGCTTTAAACTCTACTGCTCTGTTGATGGACAAATGAGCAATTTAAATTTGTTTGACTCTGAATTGAATAGTTACAAGATATATTTAGAGCTTTTTTTTTTTCTTTTCTGAGATCTGGGATATGTTAGAGAACTAAAACAGATTAATTATCCATTACTGAGTTCCAGGAAACAGCCTCCCATACAACTAGTGCGCACTTATATGTTTGTCCAAAAACAGTTGAGGTGACAGGTATCAGCAGATAAAGAAGAATGAAAGGGCTAAATCCTAACATCTGAGACTGTGTCCTAAACTGGCCTCCCAAAGAGATTCTCAGAGGACAGATGATCTTGAAAGGTATGGGAAGCACAAGCGCCTTCCAAACCTACCCTGTAGGAAGTGCCAGCTCAGCCCAGGCATGGAAAATGAATGGGGCCTCACTGGGTCACTGAGGAAGCCTGCAGCATCTTATACAGATGGGTGAGATCCAGGCCACTGCCTAGCTCAATTACTTGCTAGGACGATTCCTCTGAATTTTTGAGGAATTTTTCTTTGGTTGGTGCTGGGCAGCACATGGGAACAGGCTGAGGGTGCTGAGGTTCAGCCAGGTGAGCAATAGCCTAGAAACTCACCCTCTGAAAAGCCTACATCAGGGGTCACAAACTCTCAGCCCAAGGGCAAAATCTGGCTCCCAGATGTGTTTTGCACAGTGTTAGTTTTCAGTGTTTTTAATATTTTTAAAGTAATTGCCAATGTTTTACAGTGGACAAGTTTCATGTAAAAATCTAGATTTTTTTGCATGAGTTATAATGTAGAAAACCTTGACTATCCTGGTCACTGCTATATCCCAGAACCTAGAACAGTTCCTGGAATGTAATAACTCTTTAATAAATATTTTTTGAATCAATGTTTTTTTAAAAAAAACAAAACCCAGTCCTATGAAGTAGGAATTATTGTCACCATTTTACAGTGAATGAAAGAAATCTCAGGGCTTCCCTGGTGGCAGAGTGGTTAATAATCCGCCTGCCAATTCAGGGGACAAGGGTTCGAGCCCTGGTCCAGGAAGATCCCACATGCCGTGGAGTAACTAAGCCCGTGTGCCACAACTACTGAGCCTGCACTCTAGAGCCTGCAAGCCACAACTACTGAGCCCATGTGCTACAACTACTGAAGCCCGTGCACCTAGAGCCCGTGCTCCACAACAAGAGAAGATACTACAATGAGAAGCCCACGCACCACAACGAAGAGTAGCCCTCACTTGCTGCAACTAGAGAAAGCCAGCATGCAACAACGAATACCCAATGCAGCCAAAAATAAATAAAAAAAATAAATTTATTTTAAAAAATAATAAATCTCAGAGAATTTAAGTCACTCACCAAAGGTCACATAATTAATAAGCAGCAAAATATTTGGACTCAGGCATGTTGACTTCCAAAGCCAGTGTTCTGTTCACTACTCCACATTGCACAGCATCCTACACTTGTGGGCCTTTCACAGTCACAAAAGCCTTTCGATTTAGATTTTTTAAAAACAGCCGAATTGAGGTACAATTAACATACTATACAATTCACCCATTTAAAGTGTATGATGCAATGTTTTTTCATTTTATTCACAAGGTTGAACAATCATCACCACAGTCTAATTTTAGAACATATCTGTTCCCCCAAAAGAAACCCCATTAACAGTCAATTCCTATTCCCCTCTCCAACTCTCCCTCCCCCATTCCCACCTCTCCCAGCCCTAAGCAATCACTAATCTACTTTCTGTTTATATAAATTTGATATTCTGTAATCTTCTGCAAAGGAGGCAAGAATATACAAGGAGAAAAGAGAGTCTCTTTAGCAAATGGTGTTGGAAAAGCTGGACAGCTACATGTAAAAGAATGAAATTAGAACACTCCCTCACACCATATACAAAAATAAAATGGTTAAAATACCTAAATATAAGACATAACACCATAAACTCCTAGAAGAGAACATAGGCAAAACATTCTTTGACCTAAATCGTAGCAATATTTTTTTGGACCTGTCTCTTAAGGCAAAGGAAACAAAAGCAAAAATAAACAAATGGGACCTAATCAAACTTATAAGCTTTTGCATAGCAAAGGAAACTATCAACAAAATTAAAAGACAACCTATGGACTGGGAGAAAATATTTGCACATGATGCAATTGACAAGAGGTTAATATCCAAAATGTACAAACAGCTTATGCAACTCAATATCAAAAAAAAAAAAAACCCAACCCAGTCAAAAAATGGGCAGAAGACCTAAACAGACATTTCTCCAAAGAAGACATTCAGATGGCCACAGGCACATGAAAAAATGCTCCACACCACTAATTATTAGAGAAATGCAAATCAAAACCACAATTGGGCACTACCTCATACCGATCAGAATGGCTATCGTCCAAAAGTCTATATAAAGATGTTAAAAAAAGAAAAAAGTCTATAAAAAAATGCTGGAGAGGCTGTGGAGAAAAGGAACCCTCCTACACTATTGATGGGAGTGTAAATTGGTGAAGCCACTATGGAGAACAGTATGCAGGTTCCTCAAAAAACTAAAAATAGAGCTACCATATATCCAGCAATTCCACTCCTGGGCATATATATATCTGGAAAAGTTGAAAACTCCAATTTGAAAAGACACATGCACTCCAATGTTCATAGCAGCACTATTTACAATAGCCGAGACATGAAAATAACCCAAGTGCGCATCAACAGACGATTGGTTTAAGAAGGAATAGACAAATTAAAAAATTTGTCCAGTCTGGAAATTTCATATAAATGAAATCATACAATATGTGATCTTTGGTAACTGGCTTCCTTCACTTAGCATAGTGTTTACAAGGTTCAGCCACGCTGTAGCATTTATCAGTACTTCAGTATATTGATTTATAATGTGTTAGTTTCATGTATACAGCAAAGTGATTCAGTTATACATTCTTTTTCAGATTCTTTTCCATTATAGGTTATTACAAGATATTGAATATAGTTCCCTGTGCTATACAGTAGGTCTTTGTTGTTTATCTATTTTGTATATGGTAGTGTGTATCTGCTAATCCCAAACTCCTAATTTATTCCTCCCTACCCCTTTTCCCCTTTGGTTACCATAAGTTTGTTTTCAATGTCTGTGAGTCTCTTTCTATTTTGTAAATAAGTTCATTTGTATCATTTTTTTAGATTCCACATATAAGTGATATCATATAATATTTGTCTTTCTCTGTCTGACTTACTTCACTTAGTATGATAATCTCTAGGTCCACCCATGTTGCTGCAAATGGCATTATTTCATTCTTTTTTATGGCTGAGTAGTATTTCCATTGTATATGTGGGTATACATTTATATGTGTGTATATGTGTATATATATATATATATATATATATATATAAAATCACATTTTCTTTATCCTTTCATCTGTCGATGGACTAGTACTTCATTACTTTTTATTGACAAATAATATTTTATTGTATGGATACACCAAAGTTTATTTATCCATCCATCAGTTGATGGACTTTGGGTTGTTTCCACTTCTTGGCTATTATGAATAATATTGCTATGAACATTCATGTTAATTTAGATTTTTGACATTGTTTCCAAAGTTAGTCATTGTAATTTTTTGTGTTAAAAGCAATAATTTAAGTGGATACATTAAAAACCTACTGTATTTTTAGAAATTTCATTTTGGCACTTCATTTTTAAAAATATAGCTGAAGTCTCAAAAAAGTCAGAGTATCCAGCTCACTCTTGACCTCTGAGAGGCACTGATGCTGCTGCCTCCAACAAATGAGCCCCTTTTATCCAGTAAGAAAACAAACTCCTCAGAGTCAGAAAAACTGTCTTACACTTCCTGGCACAGCCATGATGCCTAAGTATAATCATGCATTTGGTAACTATTTGTTGACAGTATAGCTCTTCCAGAAAGGATACGATGGAGTGGGAGGATTAAGTGATAACCAATGGGAGGTTGTGGGATGGGAGAGAACAAATTCTAAAGAACAAACTCTAACGCAGGTGTTTTCCTTCGACCCACCGCCCTCCCTTTGCTGTTAGTCTGGTCCGGAAGATTTCTGTTGATGTAGTTCACTAAGGGATGCTAACTTAGATGGAATATGTAAACTAATAAGGACATGAATCTTAGCTGAAAAATGGAAAATTTCTCTAGATCTCGACAAAGAGAAGGTCAGCATAGTGTTTCTCCCACAAATTGGGCCAAACAGAAGCTTCCTTTTAAAGTAGGATAGGCAGCAATCCCTTGTCTAATCAACCTGTGGAGTTAGCGAATGTCTGTGGCAGAAGAAAGGAGACAAAAAATGGAAAGAGCAATGGAAAGGAGACAGCCAAAACATTCTGTGTGGGAAAACTCTCCTACAACTGCCTCAGTCTGGAAGGACAGGCAAGGATCTCTGGAATATTTTGTCATTATAACAGTTTATTAATATGAATAGATACAGCTAGAAAGCACAAGGGCAAGGAGAATGGATGACCTGCTTCTTTATTGTGAAGCAACAAGTGAACCGATTTGGAAACACAAGAGGAAAATGGAGATGTCGTGGAGCCCTGCCGAGTTCCATCCTCCAGCTTTTCTCGTGTCCTTCCCCCCACCTGGAAGATCTTCCCTCCTCCCCTCACTCTATCTAAGGCTCGTGCTATCCCTGAGACCCATGACTACTCCAGCGCCCTTCTCCCCTGGACTCCTACAACACATCTTCTGTGTACCCCACAATTCCTACTAGATTAAGCATACTGTCTTTCAAAGGTTCTTATATGTGTGTTTTATAGAACCCTTTGTACACTCCTCAAAGACAAGGGCCATTTCTGCTGCTTCTGCTACATCTCCCAGAGTACCGAAGGCCTAATAGACCCTCTGTTTGGCCTTGCTGACTGACTGAAGGGTTCCGTTCAGGCTTCTTGTTCCTGCCAGTGATGCAGAGAGCACAATAAAGTCCTTTCATTATGAAATGACAAAGTCAAAGATAGAAGGGCTGAGAAAGTACTCACACAGAATTACTTATTGTCTCAAATGTCTCATGGCAGCCAGATCTCAGAATCTTCAGACTTGATAGATGTGGAAATAATTTTGATGTATGTGATGGTGCTTTTTGGATTAGTATTTAACTTGAAGTGTGTAAATTAATAAATAAAAACATGGGTTACATGAGTCAGGAAAAGGGAAGATTTTCTTTTACATACTTAACTGATATCCCCCCAAAGTTCTTTTTTCCCCCATGTTCAATAGCTGCTAGGTGTTCATAGTGGAAATTATTGCTTTTTATATTTCTGATCGTAACAGTGCAACCAGAAGAGAGGATCTGATTAGGGGGAGAAAAATGGAGAGAGAAATTAATATTGGCTTTATTTTAATCACTGAATGTCCCAAAGCTATTTAGGGTGTAAACAGCAATCAATATTTAGGAAAGAAAGCTGGATGAGTTCTGCTACTATGAGTTCTGAATCTTTCCTCTTCCATGGCAATTTTTTGGATATTGTGTGCTCTTACGGGATCCCAGCTTAGGATACAGATACCGTTTGTAACTCTCCCATGATGCCTTAATCTTTTAAGCATCAAGTACATTAAGGAGGCTCATGAGAATTGCTAATCAGCCTTGTGAAACTGCAGCAATGCTTCCTAGGGATCTAAAAGTGTTCACACCCACCCACACAGTACAAGGTGGAAAATATTGTACTAGCTCTGTTTTCTTGTAACAGTCCAGTGACATGGCTTCCTTATTGCCTTCTGGGCTGCAGTTAAAGAACTTGCTCTAAAACAAGACTAGACTTGTAGATAGAAAACATCACTTAAGATTTTCTTTCCTAGATTAATGGGATTCTAGTTTGGGTTTCAAAGGGCTCTTTGTATAGCTTACAAAAGATTCTGGGTCTTTGAATATTTCTATTCTAGTAAAATTTGGAGTTCTGACCTATATTTAATATAGGACTTTTCTGGGTTATGGAAAAATATGGACTGTCACCTAATGTGTTGTCAATTTTCTTTAACCCTCTGTGTAAATGGTGCACATTAAAGAGCCAGGTTTACTGTTAAACAGATTTTTCTTTATAAACATAATGACAAAGAGATACACAACATCAGTTAAAGAGAAGAATGTGACTAGGTCCACTGCTGCCTGTGTCTTGGAGAAAGAGAAGGGCTCATCCCAGAAATAATTACCTTTCCTTCTAGGGGAAGAGGACACGACCCTGGAAAAAACTTGAGTTTTTACTTAGCTAGAGATCTTGGTTGTCAGATCCAAATGGTCCCATCGCAATTCTTTTTTCCCGGGCAGTGCGTAGATCTTTGACAAGTGATGAATGACCTCTGCTTCTTGTGCTTAGGCCCGGGACTGGACTCTGTGACCAGGGATTTGGTGTGCGGGGCCTCACAGGCTGCAGAGAGATATTAACATGTGAGCGCATGTGCAAAATGTGGTCTCATGTGACAGATCCAAAGAGAAAGCCTCTTCAGCCATGGTTTTATCAGAATAGCTCTGTGAACTACCATAATAAATGAAAGAATAGAATCTATGAGTCCAAGACCTGCCTGTTTTGATTGCAGTCAGCAGCCTAATGTGGAGAATATGCCTGAATTTCCCACCCAAGGCTTGGACCTCCACACGGTGATCTTTGGGGTTAGCCTGTGTTTTCTATGTCTTTATTAATATGTAGTCGTAGCAGCAGCTATGGGAACTGTAGTAGCAATGACTAAAGAGCTTTATTCTTCATGTGTGCTAAGGTGGATTCACTCAGGGTGAACAGCCCCTGGGGACACAGCGCTGCTCTATTTTCACCTTATAAACCAAAGTAGTGATGGCCGTAGTTGAGTTTGTACCTAGGTTAAAGCATTCCCAGGAATCTAGGCTGTTCTAATGTTAATCTAGGTTTCTGTATTACTCTATGAAATAGTAAGAGAGTTATCTATCTCATTCCCAAATGTGTTCTTAGCTTAGGGCCAAAGTACAAATGGAATTCCATTTACTAAACGTCTAAATATTTAAATGTTATAAATCAAGCTAGTAGGGATTTCCCTGGTGGTCCAGTGGCTAAGACTCCCACCCACTGCAGGGCTCCCGGTTTGATCCCTGGTCAGGGAACTAGATCCCGCATGCTGCAACTAAAAGATCCCGCGTGCCGCAGGATCTTCTAAGACTGGGCGCGGCCAAATAAATAAATAAATATTTTTTAAAAATCAAGCTAACAAACGGTTTTGTTTTGTTTTTTTTTGTGGTACGCGGGCCTCTCACTGTCGTGGCCTCTCCCGTTGCGGAGCATAGGCTCCGGACTCGCAGGCCCAGCGGCCATGGCTCACGGGCCTAGCCGCTCCGCGGCATGTGGGATCTTCCCGGACCAAGGCACTGAACCCGTGTCCCCTGCATCGCAGGCGGACTCTCAACCACTGCACCACCAGGGAAGCCCCAAACTTTTTAAAAATATATATATATATTTATTGACTTGGCCGCACCGCGTCTTAGTTGTGGCATGCGGGATCTATTTCCCTGACCAGGGATCGAACCCGGGCTTCCTGCATTGGGAGCACGGAGTCGTAACCACTGACCACCAGGGAAGTCCCCAAACTGTTAACTAAAATACATACTATCACCTACATTGACAAAAAGACCAGGTTTGAATTTGGAATTTTTGCAGTCTTTGGAGCTCCTTACCAGAATGTGGTGGTGCAGGAAAACTGCATTATAAATAAATGCACCATGTTTTTCTTTTGTGATAGGATCAAGCAAAATAGAATACATCAGAATTGTGTATTTGCAGGGAGCAAACCTCTAGTGGTACTACAAATGGTGAATTTTTTTAAATTTTAATTTAATTAATTTATTTTTTGGCCATGCTGTGAAGCATGCAGGATCTTAGTTCCCCAACAAGGGATGAAACCTGTGCCTCCTGCAGTGGAAGCATGGAGTCTTAACCCCTGGACCGCCAGGGAAGTCCCTTGTGTATGTATATATCTTCCTCCTTCATTAAATAAATAGGAAAAATTTTATTATGATGTCTAATGAATTTAATGGGATTATTTCTGATTTTTTATATTGGGTCGGCCAAAAAGTTCATTCGGGTTTTTCCCATAAGATGGTACAAAAACCCGAACGAACTTTTTGGCCAACCCATACTTGACTATTCTTTAATTAATCTCAAAAGCCTAACCCCAAAGTTTGATATATGCCCACTTACATATATGCAGAGAGAACACCATGCCTTGTATAATATTTCTTATTTCACAAATAACTTACAATTTTAGCTACATATTATATTGTATTTTTGCTATTTAAGGAAAAAGAACCAACACATTATTTATTATCTTGTTTTTCATTACTTAAAAAATTGAATAAATCAATTGTGACGGGTCATATCATTTTAACTTTTAATTTGTAAGTCTCACCTGCACATGAATGTTTGTAGCAACTTTATTCATAATCATTAAAAACCAGAATCAACCTTCAGTAGGTGAAATGAAAAACAAAGTGTGGTATATCCATACAATGAAATATTGTTCACAGACAAGAAATAAGCTCTCAAGCCACAAGACTTGGGTGAACCTCCTTGAACATGTATCGCTAAGTGAAACAAGTTAGCCTGAAAAGGCTACATATGTATGATTTTAATTATATGACATTCTAGAAAAGGCAGAACTACAGAGATAATAAGAAGATCACTGATTGTCAGTTGTTTGCGGGGAGGAAGAGAGGATGGAAAAGAGGAAGCACAGAAGATTTATAGTGTGGTTAAACTATTCTGCATGATACTGAAATGGTGGATACATGGCATTATGCATTTGTGAAAACCCGTAGAACTATACAGCACAAGAATGAAACTTAATGAATACAAATTAAAAAGAAAATCATTTAGGAGGTCAGGGAATCCCAGGAAAAACCCAGACTATGACAAGAGAATATAACCGTAACCTCAATTTAAATACATATTTTTGTTACAGACAGTGTTATGATGATGAAAAATATTTTCAAGCATAAACATATAGTATATTAGAATAAAATTCTGTCTGGAAGTTATTTCAAAATGGAAATGTAAGCTTAAAAAAAGACATTAAATTTTCAACTTCAAAGAAGAGCTTGTTTATTTTATAATTTTTTTAAATGGATGATGGTAGGTATCGAACTGTTATAGATTTAGTTGGATGTTTAAAGTGATGTAACGGTTTTTTGTGGGTTTTTTTTGCGGTATGCGGGCCTCTCACTGCTGTGGCTTCTCCCGTCGCGGAGCACAGGCTCCGGACGCGCAGGCTCAGCGGCCATGGCTCATGGGTCCAGCCGCTCTGCGGCATGTGGGATCTTCCCGGACCGGGGCACGAACCCGTGTCCCCTGCATCGGCAGGCGGACTCTCAACCACTGCGCCACAAGGGAAGCCTGATGTAACAGTTTTAATTTAAAATATCAATATATATAAATGCTGGACTATGTAGATGTTAGAAATTAGATGCTTTGTGTCTATTTAAACTTAAAAAAAATGTTTGATGCCAATGAAAAAAGGTGAAGAGGTGACGTAGCTTTTCACAATTCTTTTAGAGGGTCCATGAGCAAAAGAGTTGGAAGTTCAACATCCTAGACAGCATCTTACATGATGTTCTGCAGGACTTGGCAGACTTCTGTGAAGGGCCAAATATTAATAGTATATATTTTAGGCTTTGTGGGCCTGATGGCCTGTGTCAAAACTGCTCAGCTCTGCTATTGTAGTATGAGAGTAGCCACAGACAGTTTGTAATGAATGAGTGTGGTTGTATTCCAATAAAATTTATCTGTGGGCACTGAAATTTGAGTTTTGTACACATTTTATTTCAGAAAATATTATTCTTCTTTTGATTTTTTTCAACCATTTAAAAATATGAAAATCATTCTTAGTCCACAGGGTGTGTAAAAACAGAAGTCAGGCCAGATTTGACCTGAGAGTTATAATTTGTTGATCCCTAATTTACAGTAATTTGGTAAAATAGTTTTACAAATTAGTGAGTCAGTAGTCTCAAAGTTAGACTGTAATCTGTCTCACATTTGCCAAAGCAAAGTCCTATATCCTTGAGGTCTTAAGCAAAATTATTCACAAATGTATAAAGTTAAACATGAAAGTTCTTCTATTGCCAATAATGCCATTCCCCAGAGGCAACCTCTGACTTCAAATATTCAACTGTGCAGTCACACACACAAATACAACATATGTGGTTTTAAAGAAACTATATATAAATGTATATGGATTTTTTAAAAAAGGGACAACATATATGTTGTGCTGCAATTTGATTTTTCAGTTTACAATATATTTTCAACATCTTTCCTAGTCATTATTTTTAACAAGAATTCTTGAAACTTAGTCGACATTTGAGTCATTTCCAATTTTGAAATGATAAGCAATGAGCATCTGTATATATCTCTGTCTCTATCTCTCTCTCTATCTCTATATCTATATATGTTTGTACACATGGATGAATATTTCTGTAGGATAGATTCCTAGAAGCAGTATTACTGGATCAAAGATATCCACATTTTTATGTTGATGGGGTCATCCAAAAGTTTATCCTAGGGTTTCTCAACCTTGGTACATTTAGGGCCGGATAATTCTTTGCTGTGGGGCTGTACTGCACATTGCAGGATGTTTAGCAGCATCTCTGGCCTCTACGCATTAGATGCCAGTAGCATCTCCCCTGTTGTGACAATCAAAACTGTCTCTCGATATTGCCAAATGTCCCCTGGAAGGGAGGGGGGGCAAAATCATCTTGGGCTGAGAACCACTACCCTGGACACTTGTTTTTCTTTTTTCTTTAATTTCTTTTTCTCCCTATCCCCCTTTCAACAACTTATCATGTTATCCTTCCTTTAAAAAGGAAAAGTGCTTAAAGGAATTTGTGACTTAGTGTATATCACCCCTCTGTTATGGGATAAATTGTGTCTCCCAAAATTCATGTGTTGAAGTTCTAACCCCCAGTACCTCAGAATGTGACTGTATTTGAAGATAGGGTCTTTAAAGAGGTTATTAAGTTAAAATGAGATTGTAAAAATGGACCCTAATCTAATATGACTGATGTTCTTATAAAAAGGAGAAATTTTAACACAGAATTGTACAGAGGGAAGACCATATAAAGATTGGGAGAAGGCAGTCATCCACAAGCTAAGGAGAGAGGCCCCAGAAAACAGCCCTGCCAACACCTTGATCTTGGACTTCTAGCCTCCAGAAATTGTTTTCTGAAAATAAACTTCTGTTGTTAAAGTCAGCCAGTCTGTGGTACTTTGTTATGGCAGCCCTGGCAAATTATTACACCTTCCCAGTGTATTTGAATTTTAAATAAAGAATGAATGAAAAAGGCAATGACTTATCCAAAGGTATAACTATCTAACAATGGGATTTGGTAGGGGAGATAACTTTTCTGAGAGGATTCAGATCATTCTATGTAGATTTAAACATGGGATTGGCTCTATTCAACCTCTTTTCTACAGCAGCTTCTCTGATGAACAATTAGTAACTTCTGTAATCTCAATGTCAAATTTCTTTCATTAAACAAAGATAATATCAATTCAAAAAAATAAGAGCAAGGCAAGCAATGATTAGAGATCAGAAGAAATGAAATGAATTAGGGAGAGTGAAGTTTGTGTTTAAAAAAACACTATATATGTTTTTCTTTTTTTCTTTTTGGCTGTGCCCCACAGCTTGCGGGTTCTGAGTTCCCCAACCAGGGATGGAACCCTTGCCCCTGCAGTGGAAGCACAGAGTCCTAACCACTGGACTGCTAGGGAATTCCAAAAAAAACACTATATTTTTAATTGCACAAATGATATGTACAATGGAGAAAACCCAGACCAGGCAAATATGCAAAGAAGAAGAAAATAAAAATCACCTGGAATCCCACCATCCAAAGACGATCACTGTTAAATATTGTGGCATAAAGACTCCCAAACTTTTTTCAGTAGTACGTATATATGGATGGATGTATAGATAGATAGAAATACACATACATATCGACACACACATATATATCTCCCAAATGGGATCCTACCATAATACTTATTTTGTCTGCTTTTTTTCTTATTCAATGATATATTGAGAACATTATTCCATGTCAGTAAATATATTTCTTTTTCTTTTTCTTTCTTTTTTTTGGCTGTGTTGGGTCTTCGTTGCTGTGCACGGGCTTTCTCTAGTTGCAGTGAGGAGCAGGGGCTACTCTTCGATGCGGTGCGCAGGCTTCTCCTTGCGGTGGCTTCTCTTGTTGTGGAGCACGGGCTCTAGGTGCGCAGGCTCAGTAGTTGTGGCTTGCGGGCTCTAGAGCGCTGGCTCAGTAGTTGTGGCGCTCGGGCTTAGTTGCCCTGTGGCATGTGGGATCTTCCTGGATAAGGGATCGAACCTGTGTCCCCTGCATTGGCAGGCGGATTCTTAACCACTGCGCCGCCAGGGAAGTCCCAGTAAATATATTTCTGAAAATGGTTATTAATAGCTGCTTTTGTTGAACTAAGTAGAGCCACAGGAAAATGATGAAATTAAAAGTAAGTCAGTCTCCAAAAGGTGTCTCCCAGTCACAAGGGAAACTAGAAGACAGATAGCAACAACATTCTTTACTTGAGGAAATCACAAAATGTTGAAGAAAGAAAAGGATGAGGTCACAGGAAAGACTAAGAGGAGGAGATATTGTACAGGATGTGGAAAAGACAAATTTACAGCTCTCGTCTAGCTAAGCCCAGTGTTTCCCAGCTTTGCCAGCAGAGAAGCATAGCTCATCCCCCCAGTTCACTACAGGATGTGTCCACTGTCTATTGAAAACCGCTCCCTTTGAAAAAGCAATGAAACCTCCCAGTGCCATCCTTGACCTGCCCTCTGCAATATTTCCCTGGGGAATCTGATATCAGGGTCTGGCCAGCACACACAGCCTGTATGTCAATTAGGAAGAGGGCTCCCCCTCTGCTGGCCCTTCCTCCAGACACTGCAGCCCTAGAGTAGGGCACAGGACTTTCGAGGATAACATCGGTTGGTTTCAGACCCTACTCTGGCCCTTGGCCAGGTAACTTTGCGCAGAGCGATACCTCACACGATGGCCTTGTCTGAAACGGTCCCACTCACCCATTTAAACTTCCACAGGGCACAGGCAAAAATAGTCTTAATCTTCCCATCCCATGCTGTCATCCTGGCCAATTCAAGAACTTCTCTGACTCCCCCACTCCTAGTTTCTCTGAACTAGGCCAGAGGCACAAAAGCCATCATACAGGTCCTTGCTCCATAATAATAAATTATAGCTACAATTTTTTAAGTGTTTAGATCTGTACCAGATCCTGTGCTAAGTGCCTTGCATGCATTATTTTATGCTCACAATAAAACATTATTTTCTCCATACATCTATGAAGAAGTATGTTCAATGACTACTCCTACTTTACAGATGAGATTACCGAGATCTGAGAGAGTAACTTGACTGAGCTAATGCCACAGATAATGAGTAGCAGGGACTCAATTCTGGTTGGTCTGCTTCCCACAAACATTTCCTGTGCATCTTCTCTGTGAAGAGCAGTGTGCTAAAAGCAAGAGAAAGAGGCATAAGGAAGTCCTTTGCTCGAAGGAGTTTACAGTTTAGGAAGTTTAAGAAGGAATCTGATATATGATACACCAATACATGCACAATGTGCTAAAGCAATGTGAAAGGGCCAAAGTTCTCCTGTGACTAGGGAGATGGGAGAGCCTTTGGGGAGGAGATGGAATGTGAAATGGGCTTTAATAAGGGTACTTATTTTTATTTAAGATTTTTTTGATGTGGACCTTTTTTTTTTTTTTTTTCCTCCGTACGCGGGCCTCTCACTGTTGTGGCCTCTCCCGTTGCAGAGCACAGGCTCTGGACGCGCAGGCTCAGCGGCCACGGCTCATGGGCCCAGCCGCTCTGCGGCATGTGGGATCTTCCCGGACTGGGGCACGAACCCGTGTCCCCTTTATCGGCAGGCGGACTCTCAAGCACTGCGCCACCAGGGAAGCCCCATTTTTTTTTTTAATCACAAACATTTATTACTTTCCCCAAAGCAGTTTGAAAAACATTTGGGAGGCAATGTAGAAGGCCCACTAGGTAGAATTAAAAGGCTTCTTTCTTTCCTTTTTTTTTTGAAATATAGTTGATTTAAAAGGTTGTGCTAGTTTCTGGCGTACAGCAAAGTGATTCTGATATATACATATTCTTTTTCAGATTCTTTTCCATTATAGGTTATCACAGGTATTGAATATAATTCCCTGTGCTAAACAGTAGGACTTTGGTGTTTATCTATTTTATATACAGTAATGTGTATATTAATCTTTTTTTTTTTTTTTTTTTTTTTTTTTGCAGTATGCAGGCCTCTCACCGTTGTAGCCTCTCCCGTTGCGGAGCACAGGCTCCAGACGCCCAGGCTCAGCGGCCATGGCTCACGGGCCCAGCCGCTCCACGGCATGTGGGATCCTCCCAGACCGGGGCATGAACCCACGTCCCCTGCACCGGCAGGCAGACCCCCAACCACTACGCCACCAGGGAAGCCCCTGTATATTAATCTTAATCTTAATCTCAAGATCCTAATTTATCCCTCTTCTCCCCTTTCCCCTTTAGTAACCATGTTTGTTTTCTATGTCTGTGAGTCTATTTCTGTTTTGTAAATAAGTTCCTTTGTATCATTTTTTTTAGATTCCACATAAAAGTGATATATGATCTTTGTCTGACTTACTTCACTTAGTATGATAATCTCTAGGTCCATCCATGTTGCTCCAAATGGCATAATTTCATTCTTTTTTATGGTATATATATATATACACCATATATTCTTTATCCATTCGTTTTTGGACACTTAGGTTGCTTCCATGTCTTGGCTATTGTAAATAGTGCTGCTATGAACATTGGGGTGAATATGTCTTTTCGAAATAGAGTTTTTGTCTTTTCTGGATATATGCCCAGGAGTGGGATTCCTGGATCATATGGTAGCTCTATTTTTAGTTTTTTAAGGACCCTCCATACTGTTCTCCATAGTGGCTGCACCAACTTATAGTCCCTCCTACAGTGTAGGAGGGTTCCCTTTTCTCCACACCCTCTCCAGCATTTATTATTCGTAGACTTTTTGATGATGGCCATTCTGACTGGTGTGAGGTGATACCTCATTGCAGTTTTGATTTGCATTTCTCTAATAATTAGTGATGTTGAACACCTGTTCATGTGCCTTTTGGCCATCTGTATGTCTTCTTTGGAGAAATATCTATTTAGGTATTCTGCCCATTTTTTTTTAAAGATTTATTTATTTTTATTTATTTATTTTGGCTGCGCTGGGTCTTAGCTGCAGCACACGGGATCTTCGTTGCAGCATGTAGGATCTTTTAGTTGCAGCATGTGGACTTCTTAGTTGTGGCATGCATGTGGGATCTAGTTCCCTGACCAGAGATCGAACCCAGGCCCCCTGCATTGGAGTGCTGAGTCTTACCCACTGGATGACTAAGGAAGTCCCTCTGCCCATTTTTTGATTGGGTTTTTTGTTTTTCTAATATTTAGCTGTATGAGCTGTTTGTATATTTTGGAAATTAAGCCCTTGTTGGTCACATTACAAATATTTTCTCTCATTACGTAGGTTGTCTTTTTGTTTTGTTTATGGTCTCCTTTGCTGTGCAAAAGCTTATACGTTTGATGAGGTCAAAAGGCTTCTTTCTTGAACTGAAGTTTCTCTCCTATTCTTGATCAAGTCTCTTGTTCTGAGTTCCAGAGAATATGGCAGGGGAAACCAGCAACATTGTTTCTCATCAAGGCCCAGTATAAACCCACATGTTGAGCTGCCTGTAGAGTTTGCAATTTCTTTTTTTTTTTCTCTTAATCATTATTAGAGTATAGTTGCTTTACAGTGTTGTGTTAGTTTTTACTGCACAGCAAAGTGAATCACCTATATGTATACATATATGCCCTCTTTTTTGGATTTCCTTCCACTTTAGGTCACCACAGAGCATTGAGTAGTGTTCCCTGTGCTATACAGTAGGTTCTCATTAGTTACCTAATTTATACATAGTATCAATAGTGTATATATGTCAATCCCAATCTCCCAGTTCATCCCAACCCCCCCCCCCATTGCCCCCTTGGTATCCATAGGTTTGTTCTCTATGCCTGTGTCTCTATTTCTGCTTTGTAAACAAGATCGTCTATACCAATTTTTTCAGATTCCACATATATGTGTTAATATACGATATTTGAGTGTTCCCTGGGAAGGCAAAATTGCCCCCACTTGAGGACCACTGTAATAGACCATGTGAGAAATTAAAAGTGTAGATGTGACACCTGGGTAGGGGTAAAATCGAAATGCTTTCTCAAGGGTTTGGATAGGAATGTGAGGAAGAAGATTGAGAGATCAAACAGAAACACAGAAAAGGCCCTAGAGGCCATGTAGTCTAACCTGCTCATAATTGCTTGCAAGGTTGTAAACTCTTTGGGAGGAAGTTTGGTAAAACCTATAATAATCACAAAAATTATCTTGCCCTATAATAATCACAAAAATTAAATTGACCCAGCAATTCCATTCCTGGTAATCTATCATAAATGTTTCAAATGAAGACAAGTAATCTTTATGTATAAAGCAACAATAGTTACATGGGGACAGTGACCATGTTCTCAACAATTGCACCCTCATGCCTACCACAGTGCCTGTTAATGAGAGGCCCAGATTTAAGAAGTCGATTTAAGGTTCAGAGGAGGTGAGTTTGAAGATTCTGGAGAGAGAAGTTGTAGCTAATAAAACAAAATCCCAGAGTGGGTGTGAAGGGCAGTTATCAAGAATACAGAATGGCCCCGGGGGCTTACCTGGTGGCACAGTGGTTGAGAGTCCGCCTGCTGTTGCAGGGGACACGGGTTCGTGCCCCTGTCCAGGAGGATCCCACATTCCGCGGAGTGGCTGGGCCCGTGAGCCATGGCCGCTGAGCCTGCGCGTCCGGAGCCTGTGCTCCGCAACGGAAGGGGCCACAACAGTGAGAGGCCCTCTTACCGCAAAAAAAAAAAAAAAAAAAAAAAAAGAATGGCCCCGATTCCCCTGAGGAGGCGCAGGTCGGCCCCCTCCCCACCCCTGCCGCCCGAGTGAACTGGATTGACGAGGGACCAAAGTTCCCCTGGACCAAGACGCTGCGCGCAGCTCTTCCTAAACAGCATGGGCAGCTTGGAGAGAACACGTGGGACTCAGAGTTGGTCTCCCGCAGCAGCTCGGGGACACAGGAAATTTTTTGGATGGACGCTCAACTGCCACCAAAAACAGTGAAGATATCGCTCACCTCTGCATCTCCGGTGTCTAGAAGAGCGCCTGGCATATGGTCACCTCTCAAGACCTTCTGAAGTAGGATAACACTAGACGTGGACTCTAAAAAGAATCGTAGGCAGCCTGTATATATAGTGACGCTCCTCTGAGTCACTTTGACTGGAGAAACTTGGGTCACTTGGTTAAGCACAAGCCAATCATTGTGGCCAGGCCTTCCACAGTCTGGGAGCATTCACTGTGTTCTGCAGCACTTCTGGAGACCAAGTGAAGTCCCAGCACAGGATGAGGAAGTTCTTCAAAGGAAATTCAGTGTCTTTCGTCGCGGGGGCGGGGGTGGATGGCCGGGATGCATGCTGGGCAGGTAGAGTCAGCATATGTTCACTGAATATGGAATTATTAAGTCAGAAAATATTCCTTTCCAGTTTAATTAAGAAGTAGCCTTGGAGATGAACTTCAAGTTTGAGCTGGATTAAACTAGCAAAGATGAAGGGAAGAAAAAGGAAAGTGTGCATTTCCTTGCAGGTTGATCGTGTCCTCTGAAACGTGTCCCATGAAGGCAGGTGATAGTCTGTTTCGTTGTCTTGTCTATGATTGTTACTCCGATGCCATCGCAATGTCTGTCACTTACTAGTCAGTAAACATTTGTTAAATTAAAAAAATAAAATAAAAAAAAGAATAAAAGTAGAAAAGTCTGTAGCTTCATTTTCAGAGAGAGAGCAATGACTGAAAATTTGTAATGGAGAGGGGAGGAAGGGAAGTTAGGCGGAGGAATTTAGGGCTTCAATCAGTCTGTAAAGAGACCCAGGTGGATCGAAATTTGAACCTAGAACTTTGCCTGAGGGCATTCCTTGAAACCAAGAATTGTGCGCTTTCTCATGCAAAGCTGCTGGGGAACGTGTTTTTCAGAAACGGGGACCTCCCGAGGAACACTGCAATTTGCAGACACTAGAAGGAAAAAGTTCAGTAGCTAACTTTCTTTCTCCTGGAGTCCTTGGCAACTTGATTTGTAAACTGCCCCCTAAATATGGAATTCGTGTTAATTTGGCAGGGACTCCGCCGCTCTAGCGGGAAGCCATGCATTGAATTAACATTTTCTAAAGGGGCCAGCCGGAGGCGCCGGCGGAAGAATGGTGGGCGGGGACAACCCAGAGGCGGCTGGAGGCCCACCCCTTTCCCAGAGTACACTGCGGAAGCCGACTGCCTGAGCCGGTTTCTCGCCATCTCCCGCTGGGCTCGGGAGAGGGTAGGACCATGGACGGGCTCCGGGCTAGCGCTGGGCTGCCGAGGCGCGGGCGGTTGAGGCGCCGGCGCCAGCCACAGCCACATAGCGGGTCGGTCCTGGCCCTGCCCCTGAGGCCCAGGAAGATCCGAAGGCAGCTGAGGAGAAGTGTCGCCTCCCGGATGGCCGCGCTGAGGGCCCAGGCGCTGCCGAGCGAGGATTCGGAGGACTCAAGGGTGGAGTCGATGGTCGACGATCGCAGGGACCCGCTGGCTGGAGGGGCGGCGGCCCTCTCGGATGTGACCCGGCGGGAGCCGTACGGCCACCTCGGGCCCGCGGAGCTGTTAGAGGCCTCGCCCGCGTCCCGATCCCTGCAGACTCCCCGCGCCCTGGTGGAGGCGCAGACCCCATCGGCGCGCTTGGTGGAGGCGCAGACCCCGCCGGCGCGCCTGGTGGAGGCATCCGCCCTGCCGGCACGCCTGGTGCAGGCCTCGGGCCCCCCGCCGCGCTTGGTGGAGACCTCGGCCGTGCTGTGCTCTGCCCAGCACTTGGCGGCCGCCCCGCCGTCCGTGGCTCCAGCGACGCTGTCGGGGCCGCAGGGGGAAAGCGCGGGTGGGGAGCTGCCTTGGGACTCCCCGCTGCAGCGCGTCTTGGCTGAGCTGAACCGCATCCCCAGCAGCCGGCGGCGGGCGGCGCGCCTCTTCGAGTGGCTCATCGCGCCCATGCCGCCCGACCATTTCTACCGGCGCCTATGGGAGCGCGAGGCTGTGCTGGTGCGGCGGCAGGACCACACCTACTACCAGGGTCTTTTCTCTACCGCCGATCTGGACTCAATGCTGCGCGACGAGGAGGTGCAGTTTGGGCAGCACCTGGACGCCGCGCGCTACATCAGTGGGCGGCGCGAGACCCTGAACCCACCCGGCCGCGCCCTGCCCGCCGCCGCGTGGTCCCTGTACAGGGCCGGCTGCTCCCTGCGCCTCCTCTGTCCGCAGGCTTTCTCCACCACCGTGTGGCAGTTTTTGGCTGTGCTCCAGGAGCAGTTTGGAAGCATGGCAGGCTCCAACGTTTACCTCACGCCCCCCAACTCGCAGGGCTTTGCCCCCCACTACGACGATATCGAGGCTTTTGTGCTGCAGCTGGAAGGTAGGAAACTCTGGCGGGTCTACCGACCGCGGGTTCCGACCGAGGAACTAGCCCTGACATCCAGCCCCAACTTCAGTCAGGACGACCTAGGAGAGCCGGTGCTGCAGACGGTGCTGGAACCTGGAGATTTGCTCTATTTTCCCAGAGGCTTCATTCACCAAGCCGAATGCCAGGATGGAGTGCACTCTCTGCACCTGACCTTGTCCACATACCAGCGCAATACCTGGGGCGACTTCCTGGAGGCCGTACTGCCTCTGGCAGTGCAGGCTGCAATGGAGGAAAATGTGGAGTTTCGTAGGGGACTGCCCCGAGACTTTATGGATTACATGGGGGCCCAGCATTCGGAGTCTAAGGATCCGCGAAGAACTGCTTTCATGGAGAAAGTGCGGGTCTTGGTTGCCCGCTTGGGACACTTTGCCCCTGTCGATGCTGTGGCTGACCAGAGAGCCAAAGACTTCATCCACGATTCTCTGCCCCCAGTGTTGACTGAGAGGGAGAGGGCACTAAGCGTTTATGGGCTCCCAATTCGGTGGGAGGCTGGGGAACCCGTAAACGTGGGGGCCCAATTGACAACAGAAACAGAAGTGCACATGCTTCAGGATGGTATAGCTCGGCTGGTGGGTGAGGGAGGCCATTTGTTTCTCTATTATACAGTGGAAAACTCCCGAGTTTATCATCTGGAAGAGCCCAAGTGCTTGGAGATATACCCCCAGCAAGCTGATGCCATGGAACTCCTGCTCCGCTCCTACCCAGAGTTTGTGAGGGTAGCGGACTTGCCGTGCGACAGTGTGGAGGACCAGCTTTCCCTGGCGACCATGTTATATGACAAGGGGCTGCTGCTCACCAAGATGCCTCTAACCTGAACTAGTTACTCCTTGATTGCCAGAAACAAGACAGTAGTGATTCTCTCCTACCACCACCACTTTTTTTGGGAGGAAAATTCGTTCTTACCTTAATAACCATGACTGTGCTTACATTTACCTTTATGACTGCTTCAATGTCACACAACTCAGACGGTCTTCTAGGAAACACCACCTCATCTAGGCACAAAAGTAAAAGCAGAAGTTGGAGGTGGAAGAAGGAGCTTGTTCTGAAGTAACCCTGATTCCTGATCGTTTGAGAGTACCAACTTCATCATCACCCTCAGGCTTCCGTGTACTGTGTGGCATTTGCTGTGTTACTCTGCTTGAGACATTAGAAGTTTTTATTTGGAATTTGCATCCTTCGTTTGAGTTCTCTTTCATCAGTTTGGGGGGAGGGTTGGGGTCAGTATCCTGTTTGTTACTGTGAGTCTGTGTGAAAGTTAGAAAAGTTATTAAAATGCCAGAGAATGTTTTCCTTTTTCTAGGGCTAGATTCTTATGTGGCATGGTCTGAAGAAACGTGGGAGGAGGGAGGTCGATAGGGAAAATCAACAGCTGAGGTGAAAGGTAACTTGGGACGGCTGTAGGATTGGGGCCAATTCTGCAACTTTGGGGGTAATTGATTCATTTTAATCATGTTACTCGAACCCCAAACAGCATAATCCTATTAGAAAAGTTTTGAGTATATTATGTTTTTAAAAGTGTATTAGGGTTTTGCTCAGTGCTTGCTTGCATCAGTGGCTGGCACTGCTCCCAAAGAGACAGAATGTCACCTAGTTGTGCTGTCATAGGCCTCAGTCAGCCAACTTGTAGCAAGCTGGCCATGAGGGAAGGCTGGTGTTCAAGTTACTTTCCACTCTCATTTTTTTCTGGCAGTTGGAAGAAACTTCCCCAAATCTGGCAAGTGAATATTCTCATGGTTGGTGGAAAAGAGCCTGGTGTACCAGAGAGAGCACTGGACTTGGAAGCAGAAGACCTGGGTTTGGGGTGGTGGCTGGTGGGCAGCTGGCTGAATGACCTGAGGCTGCTGCTGCGCCTGGGCACACTGATTTTGTAAGTATGTTTTGGTACAGCTTGATGTCTACACCTCATCATTTAGGTTGTATCTGGAACTTTTAAGATCCTTTCACCGTAACTGATAGGTTGAGTTATGTAAAGCTGAGAACTTTATGAAATCGTTTTTTTTTTAAAGTTGCAAAAGCGTAGATGTACGTATAATCTCACTTTCCAGAGGTAATATTACTATTCAAGGTTAAGCTTCAAGGATTTTTCTGAGTGCTTAACCAGACGTACACACGGCAGTTTTTTGTTTTGTTTTTCTAAGGCGTCCGTTTTTTGACCTAACTTTCAAATTGGTTCAGATAGAATTACATCATTCTTTTTTTAAGGGGCAGATAGCAAATCAGAGCCTGGGGGAGGGGGACAAGGAAACGATAACAGAAGGACTGAGAGGATGGTGGCCAAGAAGAAAAGAAAGTGTCCTTTCCTGGCTCTCATCCTACAGGGCTCACAACTAAGTCCCCAAACATCCAGTCATGAAAAAGGCTTGTTAAAGGAGTCAAGGCATAGGACTCACCCCTAGAAAACTTACCCTGAAAAGTTTCTTGGAGAAAAGTATGGAATTTCAGTGGTTTTTGCCCTTGTTTGGGTTGCATGTAAACACGTTTTGCTTCCTCCTTCACTTTTCCTATGACTGTCTCAATCTTGAATATTTTCTGTATCAACAGTTCCTTTTGGCTTAGTGTTTGAATCTGAATCAGAACAAATGTTGAAAAAAACAACTATACTAGGCTGTAAATCATCAAAAAGCGTTAATAAAGTAGCATTGCATCATGCTTATTAGTATTAGGTGGTATGTAAATGCCTGAGAACATTGTTCTCTGGTGATATTGGTTGGACATTTTTCACATCTGTTATTGAAAAATTTACTTTAGCTTTTTGGACATGATGAAAGGAATCTGCTAAGAAATGCTTGCTTGATGTGAAATTGGTTTTGTGAATCATATGAAGAATCTTTTGCCTTTTTTTTTTTTTTTTTTTTTTGCGGTACGCGGGCCTCTCACCACCGTGGCCCCTCCCGCTGCAGAGCAACAGGCGCCGGACGTGCAGGCTCAGCGGCCATGGCTCACGGGCGCAGCCGCTCCGCGGCATGTGGGACCCCCCCCAGACCGGGGCACGAACCCGTGTCCCCTGCATCGGCAGGCGGACCCCCAACTACTGCGCCACCAGGGAAGCCCTCTTTTGCCTTTTTAAAGTCCTTTTCCCTCGATTTTTCATCTCCTCTAACAGCTTTGAAAAATTAGAACCACCTGTTCAGCTAGAGTTCCTTTGGTGAAAGAGCCCAGATTAGGAATTAAGGAAAGTTTAGAAGGAAAAAGAAAATCTAGGGACCTCCCTGGTGGCGCAGTGGTTAAGAATCCACCTGCCAATGCAGGGGACATGGGTTTGAGACCTGGTCCGGGAAGATCCCACATGCCACGGAGCAACTAAGCCCGTGCGCCACAACTACTGAGCCTGTGCTCTAGAGCCGGCGAGCCACAACTACGGAAGCCCGTGTGCCTAGAGCCCATGCTCCTCAACAAGAGAAGCCACCGCAGTGAGAAGCCCGTGCGCCGCAACGAAGAGTAGCCCCCACTTGCAGCAACTAGAGAAAGCCTTGCGCAGCAACGAAGAACACAGCCCAAAAAAATTAATTAATTTAAAAAAAAAATCTAGGGGGCCTATTCCAGTCCCTCATTCCTTCTTTATGCCTATCTGCAAAAAAGAAAGAACTTGAGTTTAGAGGATGGTGGGGGAAAAAAAGGGAAGGAAAGGAAACAATATTTCAGAAACAGCTGATTTTGAGGGCTACTTGACAGGCCTAAGGGGATTTTTGCTGTTTTACTTTTTACTAGTAGGATTTTATAATCCTATCTTGCACAGATGTATTTTGTATCTTCAAGTGAGATATTGTATCTGGGGCTGTAGAAAGTATTTCTGTGTTGGGGAAGAGGGTACGTACATGCTTAGGGGGAAAAAGGGGTCTGAGGAACCCTTGAGAGCCCTGAATTTTTTCTTGAAAACATAGCTTGTACTTATCTACCCTGTTCTTGATCTTCTGAAGCATTTCTTGGTTTCCTTCATTTTCTAAGTTGAGTATCTTCATTGCATGGTGAATTTCTCTGAAAGGTAAGAAGGACTTCTTAGGCTGTTCTTCCTATCCTTAAAGCATGGAGGTGGAAAATATAGGACTTGGAATCAGACAAGAATCCTAAGTTCCAATCCTAACTGCAGTTTTGCTGAGCTTTATTTGCAAAAATTGTATGATGCTTAGCTTGTAGGGGTGTTCTGTAGTTTTTGAGATGATATACTTGAAGGTACTAGTAGATATTATTTATTGAACACCTTTATGACAGGTACTAACATGTTATCTCATTACTCATCACCACAGACCCATAAGGCAGAGTGCCGTCTGCGTTTGATACATGAAAAAATGGGCTCAGAGAATTTAAGTAACTTACCCAGACTCACAGAGCTAGCACATGTCTGAGCTGGGGTTCAAATCCTGGTCTTTTTGACGCTAAAGCCTATCGTCACTAAGTAGGCACTTGATAAATGTTAGTTGAATAAAAAAACCCACCTGGGATGATGAACAAGTATGTAAACTACATGAGCTTGACTTTTAATCTAATTCAGGCCAGTTTTTCTGTTACCCACTTGCTCAGTAGATGAATGGCCCAGGTGAGCCTGTGCTTTTTACAGCCATTAAGCAGCCTGGAAAGGCAGGCACATACTCTGTTAACAAGGTTGGGAGAGTTGGCAGTAAAAGAGGTCACGGCAGGAACCAGAGGGTTAGTGCTTACTTTAGAACAGCATCATGGTTCTCTAGGAGCAGCATGTCTAGGAAGGTGTCCCTGACTCGGTCTCCTTGAAGTTTGAGGGCTAGGATGCTACGGCAAGCCTCTAGTCGTACACCTGGTGATTCTTCATAGTGTATAGCCCAGAGCAGGGAGTCTATCAGTTGGGGATTCACGTGGCCAATTTGTCCCAAAGCTGCAGAGATTAGAGGGCAGCGTGTTCCACTGTCACTTAAGATTGAGCTTGCTATATCCTAGCATCCAGAAATGGCCTTATTAATAAATAATAATAATAAGGTATAGGCAACCACTTGCAATTATTTAATTTGCAATTAAATATTGCAAATACTAAACTAAGTATTTTGTCTTTACCTTCCCTTTTAGATGACAATTACCATTAGAATTTTAGGAATGGGTTAGAATAGGACATTATCCCCAGAGAATTCCCAGAAAGGGGGGGGTATTCCACGCCATCCTTGTCCATTAGGATGTGAGAATATACTAATTTACCTATTTATCTAGGAATGAGATATGGGGTAGATAACTCAGAAGACCAACCTAGTCAAGGCAGGGTAATGGGGAAGGAAGGCACAATTACTTCACAGCTTAACCCAGGGCAGATTCTTAAAGGGACCTGCCAGACTGTCAGAGAGAAACAATGCCAAAAATCCCTAAAAAGAAACTCTAGGAAATTTGAGGGCAGGATTTTAGGTTTGTAGCAGTCTTGAATCTGGTCTGACTTTTACAGAGTCCTATGGTTGAAACCTCCAGAGAAAGCAAGTATATCCAACAGTGGATACCTACTTGGAACTCATACCTAACTCTGTTGGCAGGGATTGTCCTTTCAGCCCTTTGCCTTAAAGCGTTTGACATAGACCTAGACGCCTTAACTAAAAATTAAAAAGAACAAGAAAATAATCTTTAATTTCTCAGGCAAGGAACTTCTGAGAAGCTGTGATTATCCCCTCCCTTACGCTCTACTCTCTTCCTAAAGAGGTTCTGGGGATCATCTATACTAAAATACGGGAAGGTTGAGGAGCTGGGGCCACTCCTGTAATACCTCGAATGGCAAAGGCCTTGATTTTCCAGCAGGGATCTCTCTGTGTGAGATTCAGAAGGCATTCAAGGACCTGGGATGGATAAAAGGCAGTGCTGAGTGGAGAGAATCAGAGCAAGAATGAACCAGAGACAGGGACCCCTCTTGTCTAAATGTGCTTTAACTGGAAAAGTGGCCCTCTATCAAATCTAGTGAAAAAATGAGCTGGAGCCAGAAGTACTGGCTTAGGCGCAGAGTGCTCTTATCTCCTGTCTGTAGATTGATTTTCCCAGCTCACAGATCTATGGCCATATAGGCTTCTTTTGAATACCTCCATCAGGTTTTCCACTAATAACTAGGGATTATAACTCGATTCACTGGAGTCGATCCCTAAGCCTATCAGCACCCATGTAATGAGAAGCTAGTTAACTGAGGTGAGAACAGGATTCAGGGGTGTGCTCTAAAGTGAAGTCTAGGCTGGCTTGGAGCTAAGTGTGGTCCAAACTGTTGGTGTGGCCTATATATCTCCTCACCTTCCTGGTTCTGATCTCTCATTCTGTGTCCCCACAGAATGGTGAGTATGCTATGTACGAATGAAGCACAGGGTAATGCCCTCTTGGGTTGATCAGGTAAGATGGGTACATGTCTCCTTGACTCACCATATTATCGTGGATCTGCAGGGCACCAGCAGCCAAACAAGCTGCCTGCCGAACTGCCGTGAAGTCATCAGAGAAGCAGTTCAGAAAGCTTGGGAGAAGCTTGGCGGTCATGAGCTTGAGCCCACGAATCAGGGAGAGGGCTTCCACACGCTCCTGGGAGTTTCCTTGGCCCAGCTTGACTCTGTAAGGCACAGGTGCTTTTATTTTCCCTCCTTAAACTTTTGGTCCCTCTCCCTACGCCCACCCCCAGTGCCCTCAGGATAAAATCCAACTTCTGTAGGCTCTCCATTATCCATTCCCACCCTTTCCTACTTAGCCTTATGCACATTAATTTAAGTTTCACCAGGTAGAGAGACCTCAACTGTTTTATTTACTTGAATCCCTATTACCTAGAGTATGCTAGGCGCTAAACTATGTTGAATGACTGAATAAAGGAAACTTTAAACATGGATCTCTTGCTACAGTCAAGTTCTCTTCCCCACTGCCCTCACATGTGCCATGTTCATTTCTGTATTTGGCTCCCAGTGTGGAAGGTCTTACCTTCTCTCTGCCTACGTAGTCTTACCCATCCTTCATGAAACTTGACTTTGCTAGGCATTTGTGTACCTTGCCTGTATAATCAGAATCATGGCATACATCTGAACTCTCAAACATCTAAAACAGTGCCTAACACCTAGTGGGCATTCAGTTAATGATTCTTCCCTTAGCTACATTGTTAGTGTCTGTAGGGGCTGTTAATGTTTTATTTTATTAAAAACAAAAAAATTCTGCAATGGGATCTATACAGTGCTGAGCAGACAGAGCAGCTTAACAAATGCTGGCTGGCTGGAGCCCAGGCTCCCTGGACACTTTTAAGAATAAAAAAGCTTCTTTCTCCATGTTGACAAGGTCTTACCTGATTGTGTCATGCACCTCTTTCCCAAGGCTCATTTGCCCCAGAGCTTGGGCAGCTGCTTGTCTCACTTTCTTATTCCAGTCACCCAACATCAGCTGGATCAACTTATGTTTCACATCCTACACAGAGGTGTAATAATTAGCTACCATTTATTACCAAGTCAATTTTGTACTTGGCACTGTGCTAATAAGTATTTCCACCTGTCGCGTAATCCTCCCAAACAATCCCATAAGGCAGATATTACCATTTATAGGTGACAGAATGGAGGCTTAGATTTCTTGCCCAAGGTTAACCTGCTGAGTGCTGGAGCCAGGACTCAGACCCAGGCCTGTTTTTGAAGCTTATGCTTTATTTATTCATAAATTTATTTTATTTATTTATTTGTTTATTTATGGCTGTGCTGGGTCTTCGTAGCTGCATGCGGGCTTCAGTAGTTGTGGCTCATGGGCTCTAGAGTGCAGGCTCAGTAGTTGTGGTGCACAGGCTTAGTTGCTCCGCAGCATGTGCGATATTCCCAGACCAGGAACTCGAACCCATGTCCCCTGCATTGGCAGGTGGATTCTTACCCACTGCGCCACCAGGGAAGCCCGAAGCTCACGCTTTAAACTACTGTATTATATCTGTATTTGAGACTCTTAAAATTTGAAAGTGATACATCAGTAGGGTGACCAACTCATTCCAATTTGCCTGGGACTTTTCCTGGGTTTAGTACTGAAAGTCCTATGTACTGGACAAGCTAGGACAGTTGGCCACCCTATGTGTTAGTACATCTCTCAAAGGGAAAGGGACGAAGATTACTAGTTGGTGATTATGTAATGTGCCCAAAGCTATTCTCCCTGCCTGAAACATCTCGCTTTTCCACCCCTATCTGATACCTGATGTTTTCCTGTTCTTTTAGGATTGAACTCAAAAAGCATCTCCTCAGTGAACTCTCCTCTGCCTTCTGTAAGCAATAGGAAATCCCCATAATACTTTACAGCTACTTCTGTTATCTTTGCATCCCCAGTGGTAGCATGCTGCCCAGCATGTAGGATGTGGTCAGAAACTGCTTGCTTACTGAATGAGTGAAAGGACTGATGGACATATTGCTTAACCCCAGCAGTCTGATGTGAAGTTCTCATCTTTACCCCGTCCCCTGCTTGCTCTGCATGGCTTTTTACTTTCAGTTGGCCATCCTGAGTAACAAGTGCTGAGGAGGTGAATGTGCAAATTAATCAGATGTTGTTAAAATGGTGTTGTTAAATTCAGGTTCTGATTGAATTGACCAGAGGTGAGATTTTTCACTTCCAGCAAACTCCCGGGTGATACCTATGCTGCTGGTCCAAGACTTTAGCAGCAGGGTACTACTATGGCAGTCGAGGCAGAATTAACCCAGACTAGAATTATACTGATTACACTGAATTGGCCAGGTTTTGTGCTTCCCACATCAAAATGTGAGGGTCAAGATGGAGGGTGCTCTCTTCTCGTGGGAATGGCAGTGTTCTGGGCCATTTTGGAGTTACTTAGTGTTATAAGGAAAAGATAGTGGCACATAGGAAGAAGGGAAAAATCCCATTTGGACAGCTGAAGTTGATTTTAAAATAATGGCAAGAAGGAGGTCAGGTGAAAGCCTAAATGATGGTCAGGGTTTCCCGTGCCTGGAAGTATTTTTTTCAGTTCTGTCCCAAGTCTTGCTCAGCTGACCCACACTCCTTCCTTCACAGAACTTTAACTGACAGGTTCAGCCCACACTAATCTCTCTCTGAAAAGTTTTGAGTACATTACATTTATCACTTGTTCTTGAATCATTTGTGTATGTTAGTCTTGTTACTCTAACTCTAATGTCAGGTTTTTGAAAGTAGGGACAGTATTGACTGATACTTATAAAAGTACCTTGATGTGGAGGCAATGTCAAATTACTATAAAAGTTTCTAAACTTTTCACTTTTTTTTTTCTTGCTTACTTCATTGTAGGTAGGTTACAAACAGTTTGTGGACTGCCACCAGGCTGAGAAGCAGTGTCTTAAGTAATAGAACGATATGCTGGCATTTGAAGAGAATTCTGGGTTAGGAGTAAGAGGTAGCAGTATGGGAACAGAGATCTGTGTGGCAAGAATGGGATACTAGATAGCAGCAAAAAGTGGAAGAGCTCCCTAGCTCAGTTTTGCTTAGACTTTCTGTCCTGGAAACACAGGAAGAGAAGGCTTACCACATTGACATTTCCACCAATCTGGGAGAGAGCTCGGCAGGCTACAATCCGGTCTTTCCATTGATGGCTATTCAGCTCCACGGCAAGCATGGTATGTATCAGGGTCTGAGGAAATGGAAGACGTGTATGGATATCCAAGATCACTTTTAGAGATGATGGGGCCTTGAAGAAGTTATATCCTAACCTGGCATCCAGCATAGTTAATGTCACAAACACATGAGATGCCCGTTGCTAGCAAAGGAGAGTGGGTTTACAATGGGGCACTCTTCCATCCAAGCCAACTGATTTCTGGGGAACAATATACAGATTTAGTAATCTGAACAGAAAATTCCTAGGACCTTCTCTTCTTAATTTAACTATCTTTCCCCCTAAAATGATTTGTATATGCCTCAATCTGTGAGTTTCACATTTCTACTGGAAGTAAACAGAATTGTAGGTCTGTGTAGTTTTCAGTGGTAAACTTCTAGCAGAAGCAAATTCTGCATATCACAACTTTCCTTGCCTACACAGTTAGAAGCCATCTGCAGCCTACTTTTCTCACCTTTCTCAGCTAGCTGTTGTCACTCTTCCTTGTATACACGCCGGTTCACCCACACTTAGTCCGGTTTTACCTGTGCTTGAGATGATCCCTATCCAACCACCTGCATTTTCAGTTCCTTACATGCACCGACCTCAAAGACCCAATTGTTCCCCCCAAACTCGGTTTCTTTCTCTGACCCCGTAATGGACACATACTGTCTTTGCACTTAGATGGCTCAAGAGCATACAAGACTGTTGCTCAGTGTCCTCATTCTTCTTGTTAAACAGCTGATGGAGGATCCTCGTAATCACGGGGTAAGTGGCAGCACCTTCCAGAGCCAGGCACTGAGCTGCAGCCCAGCTGTCCACGCTATTACCTGCCACAGTGGGGTGAAAAAGGAGTCCAGAATGGCGATCTCTTCTCCCCATAGAGAGAGCAGCCTTTGGGTTGGTACACAAGGCTGCTACCTGCCTGATATCTCACTTCCCTCTGCCCCCTGTCTCAAAATTCAATCCCTTATTTAAATCATATTTAAATGGATTGTATCAAGGTTCTAAATATAGACTGAAAATCTTAACCTGCAAAGTCAAATCCTAATATGTTTTTGTTAGGTAACAGCAGGAAGGCACTTCCGGCCTGGGTGAGAGATACAGTTGTCCCTCTCACTAGAGATTGGGAAGTCTGGAGTGGAGGCTTTCTTAAGACAGATGAATTAAATCGTTGAGTATCTCCGTGCCGAAGGCCAAACTGGTCAGCCAGTTGTCCTCCACCCCTGCCGCCACGCAAGGAGCAGGTACATCTTTCAGACAGAGCATTTGGGCACCTTGGGCCTATCATCTGACAGAACCTTTCTGCTTGTATTACTCCAGCAATGCTTGTGGACAATGCCTGTAAGTTCAAGATGCCTGGAAGCAAGATGTGTTCAAGTAGTGATTTAAAAAATTTTTAGAACGTATTCTTTAATATTACATTATCTTTTCAATTGAAAATCTGGTTTATGAAAGGGGACATGGTTTCTGTTCAAATGCACTTATGAAACGTTTAGCCCAGGTACCACTAGGTGGCAGTGTACCTATTTTGTAAAGTACCTGGGAAGAACAAATCTCTGAGTATCTAAATGGAAGCCCAGACCCAATACAGTAGACATCATAGAGCATGATGGTGGAGAGGAAAGGATTAGGAAAAGCTGATGGTGAGGTGTCCTCTCTTTACCCCATATTTCCAGGTCAAAAGTAACAAGGAGTTACTCACCCTTCAAAAGGGCAGTCTGCATGATTTCCCGGGCAAGAAGATTATCTGACTGCATGGCATATTGGCATACTGCTGCTGCCATCCGCACACTGGCGTTCTTGTCACAAAGAGCAGCCTTTAGGGGGGCCTGTAGAACCTCTGGCAAGTCCTGGATAGGTGGAGCTTTGACGGTTTCCTTGTCTGTAATCAAAAGAAAGCCAGTAAGAGGGTGCTAGCTAGCCCCTTTGCTTTCCTCTGAAACAGAACTTTTTCCTGTAGTCACATGGTGGCCAACCTCAGTCTCAGTTGCACATGCTTACTGCTTCTTAATATAATTAGAGTTTAGCTGAGCCCCTACAATGGGCAGGATTTTAAGGCTGACTTTTGTGCTGGGTATTCCTGTTCCGAATCCTTTATCATCTGGCCTCTAAAGAGCTATATTCAAGCCAAAGGAGAACGTTTCCAGCTAGGCTATGGTGACCATCACCATTAGTTTTAGTGATGAAAATCAACCTATTTAAATATTTTTGTATTTTTAATAATAATAGCAAATATATTTAGGTAGTGCTTTGCTGCTTATATGGTGTTTCATATTCATTATCTCATTCAGTCTTCTAACCCTCATTGAAGTAGGCAAGGCAGGTATGACTGCAGAGCTCACCTGAAATATGTGTATTGCAGGAGTCCTTTCAGGTTTAACTACACAGTCTCACAAGACTATCATAGGCCACGCATGGCACTAATCTTTGGAAGGAAATAGGATGGAAGCATAGTTTGCCAACAGGACAGCATCAGGCGTTCCTTTTGGCAAGAGTTCTTGAGGTGGTTTGTCTAGCATTCCATGGAGCCTTCTGGGGACAGTTCAGGAGCATGGAATCGATCCCCAGGTATGTGTCTTATGTTCCACCAGAGTTATTATCTCTTTTATAGAACAACTCCATAGATATAATTCCAAGGTCCTCAAAGGGCATGCTTTGACAAGTTACAGCATTCATGGGAGCCCAAAGGATGGTGCCTCCTTCAGGCGTGTATATTTCACTTACAGTTCTTCCCAGTCCAGATGTAATTTATCAGTCAGGGTTCATTTTTATCATAAGCAATGTTGCCTGCAAAGATAGTTCCTATCCTTATCAGGTTATCGGGACAACAGGTAGGCATTTAACTAAAGCTCATTTCTCAAGTAAGAGGGGAAAGTGTTTTGTTAACCTTTTGTCCACAACTAGTTTCATTTTATAGATAAGGAATTTGAAGTTCAGAGAGGTTAACTGACCTCCCAAGATGTGGCAGAGCTAGTTCTATAGCTAAGGTTTTAGAATTTCTGATCTGTCCTTCTTGCTACTACTGTGGGCCACTGTGCCATCTGTTAAGAATGGGCTAGGTGGAAATATGTGCATTTCAGGGGAACAGACAGAAGCCAATTATTTCAAGAAATAATGAGTAAGATAATTTTCTTTGGGAAGTTGTGGGGAGGAAACAAGACAAATCAAAATCTAGACACCCAGGAAAGGGATCACATGAAAGGGAAAGACAAAGGTATTCTCTAATGTATGTGGAAAGATTTGGGGATAAGATAATATCTCTTGCCACCTATTGAAGGTTTTCTCTATGTGCCAGGCACTAACATACATCATCCCATTTAATACCCAAGGAAATAAGCGTTTAAAATAAAGGATGTGTACATGTGGAAGCATATTAGCAGGGACATCAAACCAAGTCTGGGTGGTGGGGCAGGGAAGACTCCTCAGAGGAAGTGATACCTTAGCTGAAAATTGAAGGGCATGTATAGAAGTTAATCAGGTAAAGAGGGAGAGGTAGAGTTTCCCAGCAGAGGGAGCAGCAAATTTGAAAACCTGGAGTTAAAATGCCCATATCTGGAACTCAGAAGACAGGAAATAAGTGAAATGAAACTTTAAAAACCTGACAACTTTGTAGAGATAAAATTAGTTCCCACCTCTAAGAAGTTCCTTGTTTGGTAGAGATGGCAGAAAAGTAAACAGACAATTATGACAGAATGATAAATGTTAGGGCAGAATAATATCAGGATGCTACCAGACTTCCCTGGTGGCGCAGTGGTTAAGAATCTGCCTGCCAGTGCAGGAGACACAGGTTCAATCCCTTGTTCGGGAAGATCCCACATGCCATGGAGCAACTAAGCCCCTGTGCCACAACTACTGAGCCCACGTGCTGCAACTACTGAAGCCTGTGTGCTGCAACTACTGAAGCCCATGTGTCTAGAGCCCATGCTCCACAAGAGGAGCCACCGCAATGAGAAGCCTGCACACCGCAACAAAGAGTAGCCCCCGCTTGCTGCATCTAGAGAAAGACCTCACGCAGCAACGAAGACCCAGCGCAGCCAAAAATTAAAAATAAATAAAAAATTTAAAAAGATGCTACCATCAGCAGAGAAGGAAGAAGTATCAGCCCAGGCTTCTCACAAAAGGTGGTATCTGAGAGGGTACTTGGGGGTTAGTAAGTCAGTTGGTTTTATGTCCTTTCAGCAGCATTTTATAGTTTCTGTCATCTGGGTCCTGTGTCTTGTTAAGCCAGCTCCTTGGTAGATTACAGTTCTGGCTCTTGTAGATGGGAAATTTTCCTTTTAAACTGCTTATTGCTAGCAAAGAAAAAACTATTGACATTTCTTTTTCAAAAGATTACAGACCATTGGGGAAAATGGCCAAGTCCTTAATTCATTTTAAAAGGCTAGTAAAAACTAAAACTTGATAAAGATAGTATAAATAAACACAAAACTACCGATTTCACTTATAAATGTAGTAAAATATTCTAAAATATTAACAAATCAAACCCAGTGGAGTGAAAGAAAGATCCATTAGGATTTTTTCCAAGAGTTTAACAACAGAATTCATTATATCCACAAATTAAAGGAGAAGAAACTAGAAAATGGCTGGTAAAATTCAACACTCATTTTTGTAATAAATAGAAAAGCTCACATGTATGTTGGCATATGTTTGTAAAAGCATAGGGAAAATGGTGGAATGCCAAACTAAACATTGGTTACCCTGGGGAATGGCATGGGGGTGGGATTGGGACTGGGAAGTGAGTTGGGGGAAGGTAATCACCTCTTTTTTTAAAAATTTTTTTGTCTGCACTGGGTCTTTGCTGCGTGCGGGCTTTCTCTAGTTGTGGTGAGCGGGGGCTACTCTTTGTTGCAGTGCGCGGGCTTCTCATTGCGGTGGCTTCTCTTGTTGTGGAGCAGGGGCTCTAGGCACATGGGCTTCCGTAGTTGCGTGGGCTCGGTAATTGTGGCTTGTGGACTCTAGAGCGCAGGCTCAGTATTTTTGGTGCAGGGGCTTAGTTCCTCTGTGGCATGTGGGATCTTCCTGGACCACGGATCTAACCCGTGTCTCCTGCATTGGCAGGCAGATTCTTAACCACTGAGCCACCAGGGAAGTCCCACCTCTTTTTATACTCCTCTGTGTTGACTGATAATGACACTTTATATTGCTTTCATAATAAAAAAAATGTTTAGGAAGCAGAATCTGTAGAATTTATTCGTCGATCGGTTGTGGGAAGAGGAAAGATTTTATCCAGGATGACTCCCAGGGTCCTAGCTCAGAAACTGCATGGATTGTGGGGATGCCGATTGCGATGTGGAATGTGGGGAGGGGTCTGTGGAGAGGGTGATGAGTTCAGTATGGGACATGTTGAGTTTGAGATGTGCTGTCAAAAGAAGCGCTAAAGTGGAGTCGGGAGAAAAGTGTGTGCATTCACACACACAGACACATACTTTTTGGGTATTATGAATGGGATCTCTCAAGGTAGAACAATGTGAACTTACTTGTAAGCTACTGATCATCAAAGGGTGATGAAATTCATGCAAAAAGCACTAGACTAGGAGTCAGGAATTTTAAATTCATCTCTATTGCTGATAAGAGATGGGTCTTGGTTTTTCAGGTCAGTCTCTGGGTCTTGGTTTCCATTTTGTGAAATGATCTCAGATAAGCTTCAGGGTCTCCGCCAGTTCAAAATTTCTATGGCTCTGCGAATTGCTTATATTCTCAAGCAGTCCAGTTCTGGCTCTCACCTGAGTCCCCCTGGCTGATGGCAGTACGGGGCCGTTCTAAAGCAGCTGTGGCACAAGTGATGATGGCTTGGATGCGGACGTCATCATGGATGTCCACCAAGCTCTGCAGCAGGCCCCCTATTGTCTTATGGTGCCACTCGATGACTACCATGAGGAGGAAAATTAGAAGAGAACCACCTGGTTAGGGCTAGATATTGTGCTGCAGGCAGGTGACAAGAAGTCCCCTTCCCCTAGGACAATTCAAGCAAAACAGTTCAGAAGAATAAAGGGCTCCAGAGATGGAGTCCTGTCCTGAGGGAAGTTATTTCTCTGATGATCCATGTACCCTCTTAGGTAGTTCCCAAACAAAACTCCTAATCCCATCCTATATTCTTTTTTTTTTTTGGCTTAAATAACTCTTTATTGTTATCACCTGGTAAATAGTTAGGTACAATAAAACATAGCGGTTAAGGAGACTTAGTCATCAGACATACCTGGTTTGGAATCGCAATTACTAGCTATGTGACCTTGGACAAATTACTTAACCTCACTGGGCTTGAGATTTCTCATTTGTAAGATGAGAATAATGCTGGAACCCATTGTATTGAGTTACGTTGAGTGTTAAATGAGTTAACTGGACAAAGTGTTTAGCAAAATGCCTGCAAGATAATAAGGGCTCACATGTTAATGGTTGTGGTTATCATTAGGTTTCCTTGACTTCTAGGGCTCTTCCATCTGGCTTTCAAGGGCTTCTTCCTTTTATTGCTAACTGCTCTCTTTATAGCTTTGGAGCTTTTATTTCAGTGCTCCCACCACCTGTAGGTGCTCCCCACTGGTAGCTTTTACTCAGAATCTCTTTTTCAACTCTCTTTTTGTTTACCTGAACCAGTTTATGTGATGAATCACCTCTCTTTTTCCTGCACTAACTAAACTAGTTTTTCATGTTCTGAAAGCCAGCAGCCCTTGAGTCCTCAAATCTTGCAGCTTTCAACACTCCTTGCTGGGCCCTTCCTCTGTCCCAGGCACTCAGCGTTCTATTCCCATATCGCTGAAGGCAAAGTAAATATATGATAATCCCAAATTTACAAATGAATTTTGGAAAAGGGTTGTATATACCACGGCCAACTGAAGTTTCTTTTGATCACTGCATTTCCATTGCTTGGGCAGCACATTTCACCCTTTCTTTCACGCATCACTTATTGAGTGTAAAGTTTCAGAGGTCAGTAAGATAGGGTCTCGGCCTGTGAAGAGTTCTCAGCATAGTGAGTTTCCACAAATTACTGATGTAAAACCTGCCCGTGCAAAAAGTATCTAGATAAATGCAGCTGTCATTGTGTGAAAAGCTCTTTTCTAGTCTAACCTTGATGAGGCAACCAGATTTTTATGTCTCACAAGAGAGGGATGGATTTTCAAAGATTGAGAAACACTAGTCCAAGGTGAGAACCTCCTCCTTCACAAATAACATGCTGATATGTCAGGACCCCCGCCCGCCCCACCCCCTTCACTCACTTAGAGCCCAGGCCATCTTCCATTCCTGCAGCATCCTCCGCAGGACCACCAGTTCCCAAGTCACATTCTCCTTCAGTGACTCTGCCTGCTTCTTCAGTCTCCTGGTCTTCATGGGCATGTCCTCCTCACCCACCTGCAGCAGCAGATCCTTGGCCGGTATGGGCAGAGCTGTCCAGCGCCTGGCTCCTTTCACAGGCCTGCAAGCTGTGCGGGGCAGCAGTATGAGGTATTCTGCCCACTGCCCTAAGCGTGTGTTCCCAGCCAGCATCACATTCCTATTCCTGGCTAGCACTAAGGCAAAACAAAACTGTCAAGAGCCAACTTTCCTGTGATTATGTAGGAAACTGAGTACAAGTCCCATAGGGAGTTATGACAAGTCCTGACTACAAACATGATAAAGCCATGATGATGGAGCAGAGAAATTTGGGGAAGAAAAGTTGAGATACATATAAGCCTTTTTATAAGTTTAATAAATCTTTAGGAATATAAATATGTTTATATGTAACAACGTTTGCTCATAAAATTCAATACTCGATATATTGCCATTTAAAGTAGAATGTAATTGGCCATTAATTCCTAATTTATTGTTTTCTTTTTAATGTTTTTAATTTGGGAGGAGGAATGGTGCTATAAGCTGCTAAGTGTTTACGAGTGCCTTGCTATAGGAATGATTAGTGTCTCAGTTTTAATGAGGCAGCTGAAGCCCTGGGAGGTGACTTGCTAAGACCCAACCCAAGGCTTTGCTACATGCTTTCTTCACTGCTTTATAATCGTAGCCCTCAACAAAGGAGGAGGCTGTGTGAGTTTGGTGGAAGCTGCCCACATCTGCCGTCATTAGCACCTCCTCTGCTCTAGTGGCTATTGCCTCTAGAGCCAGGCAGCACTAGAGACAGGTTTGGGGCTGGTAGGAAAAAGAATGGTTCACTACTGCTGCTAGTTTCTGCACACCAGTGGGCCCATCTGAACGGTGACACTGCAAAAAAAAGAGTCATGGGGAATGGAGACGTAGTCTCTGGAGGATGGGCACTTTTTTTTTTTTTGCGGTACGTGGGCCTCTCACTGTTGTGGCCTCTCCCGTTGAGGAGCACAGGCTCCGGACGCGCAGGCTCAGCGGCCATGGCTCACGGGCCCAGCCGCTCCGCAGCATGTGGGATCTTCCCGGACCGGGGCACGAACCCGTGTCCTCTGCATCGGCAGGCGGACTCTCAACCACTGTGCCACCAGGGAAGCCCGAGGATGGGCACTTTTTGTTTCATAAGTTTATTTCTTGGTTAACTCCTTTCCCTCTACCTTACCTAACTTACAGAATGAAGGATGATGTACTCATGAAACAGAAATTTGAAACACAGGTTGATTCTAGGGCCTGAAGCAGGTATGGGCCTGAGAATGGAGTGGGAGGGTAGAGCCAGCCCAAGGAAAAAGGGCAGAGTGCTAGATCAGGGGTTTGATGTACTTCATTTGGAAGCATTAAGGTGAGATCTGTCTTATTAGGAATTACTGGCCCTAAACCACTTGGTTACAACTAAGTTCCATCTCATTTCAGCTGTATGGGCCACAAAGGCTTTTCCTGTTACAATTAGTATTTTATAAATTTATGAGATGATTTTTAGTTAGTAGGAAGGGACTCACCTAGATGCTGGTGGTGTCCCAGCCTATGAAACAGGGACCTTAAAGAACTAACCCTACATCCACCTTTACCCCCATTATCAGCTTCGTGCTTACATGATTCAGGAACTGGCTGGGAAGTCCACCTTTCTGGGGTTTCAGGGAAGACCTTAGATAGCTGCTTGCTGTATCGATTGAGGTTTTCCAGGAAAATTTGGTCTCTCTTTGCACCAATCTGGTGGATGATCTGGACTTTATCTGTGAACAGATAAATAATGAGTCCCTAGAACCCGCCTCCTTCCTCTCTTCCTGGGTTTTTGGTCACCAGGATCAACCGAGTTTCCTTTTGCCCTACTCTAAGCCTCTAGGACTCATGACTACCATGCTCTGGGGGCATCCCTTGAAGGTGACTGTTGCTTGGAAGTATGACCTGGTGGCCTCATAAAAGCCTGGAAGCCAAGTCAGAACCTAACTTACAGGCATTGTCCGCTATGAAAAGCTGGATACTAATGAAGGGTTACCTAATTCATCTCTTATCAGTCATAAATACCTTTGTCTGAATAATTTTGTTAAACATTTTAAGAAGACTTTCAGTTGAAAGCAGTTTCGGAACAAGATGAGGGTAGGGAAGAATAAACAGCTTGGAACGTGCAATCCTAGATTGTGTATCCTGGAAGCCCAGGCATCTAAAGGGTAGCAGGATGGAAGGGGAAGGTAGTAGACATTCATGGGTATTGGGCAAGAAGCACTATATTTCTTGTCTACTTAAAGTGCATTTTTGTTAATATTGTTTTACAAATAAGGTATGTAAGGCTTGGACAGCTTATATAATTTGCTGAAGGTTAGTAGGAAGGGGCTAAGCCAGGATTTAAGCTCAGATCTCCAGAGCCTGTGGTTGTTTTTTTCCAACATAGCACCTCATTGGGGGAATTATCTCAGTGAGAGAAGGGAGAACAGAGAAGAGGTAGGTTGTTCCCAAAGCTGAATCTTGCTTACTTTGCAATCCTACCTCCACTACCTCTTTAGTAAACATAAAGGGATAGAGAGAGGGGAAAGAGGAAGAAGAGTTTCCTTCCTATCAGATACCTACCCCCTGTCCCCGGCCTCCACCCCACAAACCCAAAAAAAACCTCATGTACTAGTAACCAGGAAGTGTCAACATGAACACTTGGTTCATCCAGGGCCTCTCATCCACACCCATGACTGTGTTATCCCCCAGCTACCTTCCACCTCCCTGCTCCATGTCCCCCTAGGCCCCCACTACAGGGCCCAAGCTCCATTACCAAAGTAAATCTCCTGTTCAAAGGTGTTGTCTGTGGAGTAAGCAAACTTTCCAGCTCGGGGATTCACCTGTCGGAAGTGGCTCTGCCTTGGGGGCTGGTAGATGCTCCCCTTTCCATCGATGTCCTCAGCAGTCTTACTGATGCCAGGTGTGATTTCAACTGTCTGCACTTGCGGCAAGTAATTGGGCAATCTTGGAATGAGTGACATGGGGAGAAAAGGGGGGACGGGTAGCTTTAAAACTGGTGCCCTTAGAGGGTGCATGGACTTGGGGAAGGGAACCCACCTCCTACATTACCTCACTTTACCTATTATGTGTGTGGTTGTTTAGTGGACAGACTGTAAGCTCTTTAAAGGATAGGTCCGTGTCGGTTTCATTTACATTGTATTCCCAGCACTTTGCAGAGTGCCTGGAAAGTGGTGGCAATGCAATTTATATTTGTCCAATAGATGAATAAATAAATGTTTCCACTTATCTTTAGTTCACTTTTAGGAATCAGGGATGTTATAGCTCCAGTCTTCCTTAGAGTTATAAATGAAAAGGAAGCAATGTGAGAAACGTGCAGTTATCCTCTTCTCTAAGCTTGTTTAGTTCTCCATCCTGCGCCAGTCAGTTTTCGAGTCAGTTGACACACTGGCTCCTTATTCAGACTGAGGCAGGACCAAACCTCATGAGGTCTCTGCCTTCCTCACTCCCACCATGGATTCGTTTCTAGGAGCACCTGGATAGTACCTGGAACAGCAGAATGGCTCAGTCTGCTGGGAAAGGCTGAGAACCCATTCCTTTAAAGGCAGTGGTTCTCAGCTGGGAGCAGCTTTGTCCCTCAAAGGGACATGCGTCAGTGTCTGGAGACATCTTTGGTTGTCACACCTGGAGAGTGCTACTGGCATGCAGTAGGCTGCTGCTAAACATCCTACAGTGCACAGGACCAGCCCCACAACAAAGAATTATCCAACCTCAGGAGTGCTGAGGTTGCGAAACCTTACTTTGTGGAAATCTTAGCAGGTTGGTGGTGGAAAACACAAGAGGTTAATGTGACAGTGTGTTCTGAAATAAGGAGTGTGAGGCCACCCAGGAGTCCTTGAAGGGGAGCCAGGGATTCTCAAAGGCGCGCCCGAGGCCCCAGCCAGTCTACCTATAATAGACAGGAAGCAGCAGCTCTGGCTTCTTTTCCTCCTGGGTGGGCAGAACGACACTTCGATCCTCAAATTCTGCTGTCTCTTCTTCCTCCAGCTGTTTCAAGAGCTCCAGGTCGCTGGAGGAAGTGAGCTCATCCCGGATGTGGCTCCAGTCGTACTGCTGGTGCAAGAAGCTCTGCCACTTACTGGGGGACACCCCAGGCCTCAGAGGACTCTTGTTCTGGATCCATCGGGCAGTGCGCTTGTTAAGCTTTTCCAGCACGACAGCCTGCCATGCTCTGGCCTCCTTCTCAGAAGGGGGAAGCCAGGTTTCCCTCTCCTCCAGGTAGACATCTGGAGAAAGTGACAGATCCAGCACGTCTAGCTCCCTGCTTGGATGAAGATGGAGAGGACCAGATGCTTCCTGGACTGCGCTTGCTGGCTTTGATTTCTTCAGCTTCTTAAGATTGGCAGAGCTTTCCGTCTTCATAGCCTGGGAGGTGACCCTTGTTGAGGGACCTGAAAAATCCAGGAACTTGAAGCTGACGGGCTTCTCAGCTCGGGGCTTCCTGACTTGGGGAGGCTGGATGATGCCGTCTGCATCGTAGAGATGGTCAAAGCTGTTTTGGCTGTAAGGAATGCTGGCCAGCCCTCGCTGCTGCACCACCTCCCGAGAAAAGGTGAGGTTTGCAGCTGCCTGTTTCAAATATTGGTTCTTGAGGTTTGCACAGTGCTGCGGGCTGGAGTGGAAGACTGGAGGCACACTGGAAACGGAGGCGCACTCCTCCTTGTTTCTTGGTTTTAAGTAGGAGAAAATCATGCCCCATCCCAGCCGTGGGGGGAGTGACTGACGGAAATGCTGGGAGAGAAAGGTCTTTCCCTTCTCGGTCTTAGTCATTGTTTCCCAGCAAATGCTTCCTTCCACACTGCCTGGTCCAGAGGAGGACCTGGAGGCATGACCAGGCACCTGTTAAGGGGTTGGGAAGAACTGGTGAGAGCTCTAGGTCAGTAGAAATTGGTAGCCCATAGCAGTCAGTAAGAAAAGAACTTGGAGAACAGGTAGGGGAGGGGGGAAGCCATGGCAATTAGAAAGACAAAAGAAAGAAATGCTGCAACATTTGAAATGGTCCTTGTTCAGACCTTTGCTTCCAGTTCTCACATTTGTCCCAAAGCTCAGACCCTCATCTCCTTATGAGGGATTACTGCTTTTCAGCAGTATCCCAGGTTTCCAGTTTTTCCCCAAAAGTTGCTTCCTCCCTGTTCAAAGAACTTACAGCGTAAAGTTCAGACAACTCAGCCTGGCATTCAGGGTTCTCCCTGAGTATGACCCCAGTTTATGACCTTGTCCTGACATGTAACCTCTCCTCTCGACTCTCCTAGCTCTTCTCCGAGTGTTCTTCCCTCCACAGGTAGCTCTTCCTTCTGTGCCATGTGAAGCCTTTCTTCCATACTTGACACAAATTCTGTCCATTCTTCCAGGCCCAGCTCAATTCCTGCCTACTCCGTAACTCTTTCTTGACCTATCCAGGCCTCCCTGTCATACACAGATTTACAAATCACTCCTAGTCCATTCCAGTTATTTTAACTTTTAACCCTGTGACACCTCACATCGTTAAATATTTGGCTCCTTAACTGCACCGTAAGGACCACGTCTCCAGTCTGTTGTCCTTCAGAGTCACCCAGTACTTTTCCATATTGTTACATAGTCTTCATTGTTAAAATGTTTTACAGCTACAGAATATTTTATCAAATAGGTAAATCACCTTAGCTCTTAATTATCAGGCAAGTTGTTTCCAGGTTTTAGCTAGCATGGAAAACACTGTAGAGAACAATTGCCCAGAGTTAGTGCTTTTTAAAAATTTTTCCTTCTGAAGCACTTCCTTGGCCTAATAATAATAATTGACAATTATGGGTACTTTGCTAAGGGCTTTACACTGGGGTGATATTATGGTCTTTATTGCCTGTGGGAAGAAGCTGAGGCTCAGAGAGGTAGGTAAATTACTTCAGATCACATAGGCCATAAGTAGCAGAGTCAGGCTTCAAAGTCAGCTGCCAGATTCCACCCCAGAGCACTTAACTTCTGTGCCACACCGGCTTTGGCTCCATACCACTCATTTTGTTGGCCTTGCCATTCCCAGGGGCAGGTGACACTGCCCCCCAACCTCTGCCCCAAGCATGAAGGTGAGACCATTATTCTGTTATGCTTAGTGCCAACTCCTGCCTTTCCTGCCCTGTGCACAGGGTACCCCTTAGCCTGGATCTGACTCTTCTCTCTCTCTTTCACAACACCCAGCACAGTACCTTCTCTTTTTAGGGCTTGATTTATTCCATTGTCTTCTGTGTATTAAATCTGTCCTCTTGGTGTGTCTTTTTGTTAAGGGTCAGCTTTTACCTAGATGTCACTAGGCCAGAATTAATGACCTAACTCACATTAAGTCACACATGATTAATGTGATGTCCCTCCAGGAATTTTTGCACATAAGGTTAAATTTAGTCGTTCCATCTCTTCACAGTCACGAAGGCAACATGGCCACCGGGCACTGAGTATTTTAAAAGTCAGCCTAAAAAAATTAGGGCAAGGCTAGAGGGTGGTCACAAGGTGCTGTTTTTCTTTAAACAGTGTCTACTCTCACTGGTTGAAAATGAACTGCGAGATGAACACAATATTAGTGTTCTCCTGCCTTGTGTATTGCCTAATAGAACATCTTATTCTTAACATATCAGTGTGTCAGTATCTTGCTCCTAAGTCAGGGGGCATTTTGAGCCTAAACACTTGAAAAACAGAATGAGGACTGGTTTCACCCTAAGATGACTACTTATATGGAATGATTTGGGATGTCCCCAGATATATGCCCTTTAGCCTGTGACATACAGAATCTTTGGTTACAATGCTGTCATCACAGAAAGAATACCATGTTATCATTATCAGTTATTATAAATTCTCAAGGAATAGTTATCATCATCTAAGATAATGGCTTGTTGAAAAAGGATGAACACATGATAGATATGTTTTTGTAAAGGAATTGGGACAGGACAAAATGTTCTAAGGTTTGGTCAAAAGAGGTCTGTCCTGGACGGACTTAGAGTCAGAAGACAAGTGTCAGGCCAGGTTCTGCACTTCCCAGCCATGTTTAAACGATTTAATATCCCTGGTTTGCCTTAGTTTGCCAATCTGAAAATAGAGTCTGATACCTGTTCTAATTTAGTGTTGATATGAAGCTCAAAATTAGGGAACATGTATGAAAGTTCTCTGCAAGCTGCAAAGTATTACATAACTGTGAGGAATTGTTATTGATTTAGAGCCTGGAGTATTGTCCTTAGAAGGCAAGTCTCTGGGGCCCCACAGGTAGATGCACTGGGCACTTAGGGAAAAGTTTAGGAATACTGGGGCCCTAGGCAATTAAGAGAGGGAAGAAAAGACCTACAAACAGAGTTTGGAAGCTCCATATTATCCAAACTTAAGTATTACTTGGACTAACATCGAGGCAGGGTTCCCTCCCAACAAATAGCCCTTAAGAACCAAAAGCAGAGTGGCAGGTTCCGGGTGCTTTTGTGCACTGACAGCATAAGAAATTGAATAAATTGCATCCTACAGTTATTCAAAGCTGGCATAACTGCAGATCAGGCCCTGTAATCTGGTAAGCAGCAACCACCAGATTATCTCTTGCATTTCTAGGAACTTGGCTAGACAGGCAGGAGTGGGGCTCGAAGGTTTATGCCACATGTGTCCAGTTAACACCTGATATAAAAATCCAGACTCAAAATGGATGCTATCTCAGAGGTTCCAAATTTAGTTCCACTCTTCTGTTCACTTCCCAGTCCCCGACCCTCACCCCCGGTCTGTTGCCTTTATTCTGCAGAAATAGTTGAAGTGGGCTAAATAATGCATGCTGAAAGGAGAAATATCTTGTTTCTTTCCTTCTGTTACTAAAGCAGTGGAAACTGCCACAGAAGGAAAGGCTATAAACCTTAGCACAGTATCTTGAGAGGTGGTTTTTTTTTTAAAAAAAAAAATTATTTATTTATTTAATTTATTTGGGCTGCGCCGGGTCTTAGTTGCGCCACGCAGGGTCTTCATCACAGCATGTGGGATCTTCTTAGTTGCAGCACTCGGGGTTTTAGTTGCGGCACATGGACTTCTTAGTTGCGGCATGCGGGATCTAGTTCCCTGACCAGGGATGGAACCCGGGCCCCCTGCATTGGGAGTGTGGAGTCTTATCCACTGGACCACCAGGGAAGTCCCATCTTCTGAGAGTTTTAGACAAGTAATACACTCTGATCTACACCCACAGATTCTGAAGTTCTGAGGAAGGGCCCAAGAGGGGACAGTCAGCTTCTGTGACAGTGCTTGTTAGATACAGTTAAAGGACCTTCTGCATCAAGATCACCTGAGCAGTTTGTTAAAATGCAGATTCTTGTGTCCCACACTCTAGAATATTGATTCAGTGGGCTGCAAGTGAAGCCTAGAGATCTGCATTTTAACAAGCTCTCAGAGGTTTTTATACACATTAAATTTAGAGAAACCATAGCTCCAAAATGTATCTGTCAGATTTGTGAAGGAAGTTTGGTTAGTGGGGAGAGTGGGATCAGGGAACACAGCCTTTTAACCTGGCTTATTTCAAATACCCTCTCTCTGCTGCCTTTTTTTTTTAAGTTAAGTATTTTTAAAATTAATTAATTTATTTTTTGGCTGTGTTGGGTCTTCATTGCTGCCCATGGGCTTTCTCTAGTTGCGGCAAGCAGGGGCTACTCTTCGTTGCGGTGTACAGGCTTCTCGTTGCGGTGGCTTCTCTTGTTGCGGAGCATGAGCTCTAGGTGCGCAGTCTTCAGTAGTTGTGGCATGTGGGCTTCAGTAGTTGTAGTGCGCAGGCTCAGTATTTGTGACTCATGGGCTCTAGAGCGCAGGCTCAGAGGCTACTTCAGTAGTTGTGGTGCGTGGGCTTAGTTGCTCTGCGGCATGTGGGATCCTCCCAGACCAGGGCTCGAACCCATGTGCCCTGCATTGGCAGGTGGATTCTTAACCAGTGTGCCACCAGGGAGGTCCCTGCTCCTCTTTCTTTTTTTTTTTTTAACATCTTTATTGGGGTATAATTGCTTTACAATGGTGTGTTAGTTTCTGCTTTATAACAAAGTGAATCAGTTATACATATACATATGTTCCCGTATGTCTTCCCTCTTGCGTCTCCCTCCCTCCCATCCTCCCTATCCCACCCCTCCAGGCTGTCACAAAGCACCGAGCCAATATCCCTGTGCCATGCGGCTGCTTCCCACTAGCTATCTACCTTACGTTTGTTAGTGTGTATATGTCCATGACTCTCTCTCGCCCTGTCACAGCTCACCCTTCCCCCTCCCCATATCCTCAAGTCCGTTCTCCAGTAGGTCTGCGTCTTTATTCCTGTCTTACCCCTAGGTTCTTCATGACATTTTTTTTCCTTAAATTTCATATATATGTGTTAGCATACGGTATTTGTCTTTGTCTTTCTGACTTACTTCACTCTGTATGACAGACTCTAGGTCTATCCACCTCATTACAAATAGCTCAATTTCATTTCTTTTTATGGCTGAGTAATATTCCATTGTATATATGTGCCACATCTTCTTTATCCATTCCCTGCTGCCTCTTTCTTAACAGAAAGTTCCCTTCATTTTTTCCCCCTCTACTTTCTTTTTTCTTTCTTTCTTTTTTTTTTTTTTTTGGGGCATGCCGAGTGGCTTGGGGGATTTTAGTTCCCCTACCAGGGACTGAACCTGGGCCAGAGCAGTGAAAGTCCTAACCACTGGACTGCCAGGGAATTCCCTCCCCTCTACTTTCTAATTCCCATTATTTGCCATGCACTCATACAGGTACACTGCTGTCTCATGAGATTACTCTGGAAATGCTGCCATAAAGATAATCTGTTAAAACTCTTTTATATTAGGTTTCAAAACCAAGGTCTGGAGAGCAGACGTGACTAAGATCACAGTACTGCTTAGTACCTGAAGCAACACACTGATACTTTGACACTTAATCCAAAATATTTTCAACTACTTCTGTCTGTCTCTTATCATTCATCTGATGCTAATAAGCTCCTTTCACATACTGATGAAGCAGCAGTGTTTTGAAATTACCTTCAAAGTGGCTTCCCACACACAGTCTTCAAAGGGAAGCAAGTTTCTTCCATCTTAAACCTTCCTTAGTTTTAGGTTCCAAAGCTGCTTATATTGGTTACTAGGCAACCACCTCTTTAGAATTCCATGAGTCTACTCACAGAACCTATGGGTTCAATCAGGGGTATCTTCAGCTATTTATTAAATTTCCTTCTTTGTAAATTGAACTTTGGGAAGTTGCATTGTATTTACTGATTGGTGGCAAAATGGATTTCTTGGTCATCCTTTGAAAAATAAACCTCTAGGTCTATGCAGCTCAATGTCCCCGCCCCACCATTTGTTCATAAGTCCTACTGAGAAAGAGACAGAGCAAGGGAACACATGAACACCCAGCTCTGGCATGCTTCAGACCACCAGGTTGATAGAACAAACAGTAAAGCAGAATGAGTGTCTTTGGGACCTTTCCCATTCCCCTTTCATCTCTGCCCCTGCTTAATCTCCTTCCTTCACACAGTTCAGTTCCATCTCCCCTGCTTCCCAAATTCTGGCTAGGTTGTCAGCCAATAACACTATTTTTTTCACAAGGGGACTCTTCAAGTCCTATATTTTTAATAATAAAATTCCAGGCCTACAGAATACTGGTCTTCAGGCTTCCCCTTGTGAAGAGAACTAATTTGTCCTGACAGTAAAGAAGATCTCTGGCCATAATGTTCTGTCTGTCTCGTTGATCTGGGGCTGTGCTATTCAGGTGGTTACCATCTCTTGCTGACCAACCTGAACACTAACTTTAGTACCAGGGCTCAGTTTGTGCTCAGACTCTGGGTCCCTCACAAAAGAGTGAAAGGACATGTTCTCTGAGATGAAATGAATGAAAGAATTAAAAAATTAAATATTAAAACACTGGTTAAGGGCTTCCCTGGTGGCGCAGTGGTTGGGAGTCCGCCTGCCGATGCAGGGGACACGGGTTCGTGCCCCGGTACGGGAGGATCCCACATGCCGCGGAGCGGCTGGGCCCGTGAGCCATGGCTGCTGAACCTGCGCGTCCGGAGCCTGTGCTCCGCAATGGGAGAGGCCACAGCAGCGAGAGGCCCGCGTAACGCAAAAAAAACAAAAACAAAAACACTGGTTAAGGTTCCTCAAGAAATTAAAATTAACATGTGATCCAGCAATTCCATTTCTGGGTATATACCCAAAGAATTGAAAGCAGAGGCTCATACAGATGTTTGTACGCCCATGCTCATAGCATATTCACAACAGCCAAAAGGTGGAAGCAACCTAAATGTCCATCGATGGATGAATGGATAAACAGAATGTGGTATATACATACAATAGAATATTATTCAGCTTTAAAAAGGAATAAAATGCCGGTACATGCTACATATATGGGTGAACCTGGAAGATACTATGCAAAGTGAAATAAGCCAGACGCAAAAGGACAAATACTGTATGATTCCACTGATCTAAGGTACTTAGAATAGTCAAATAATAGCTACAGAAAGTGGAATTATGATGTCCAAGGGGCTCTGGTGGAGAGGGAGGAATGAAGAGTTGTTTAATAGGTACAGAATTTCAGTTTGGGTGATGAAAAAGGAGATAGGGTTAAAGGTTGCACAACAATGTGAATGTACTTAAGTAACTATGCATTTTAAAATGGTAAATTTTATCTTTGTATATTACCACAGTTTAAAAAAACCAACCCTGTTTAATTATAAAAGTCATGTGTTTTTTGGTGATAGAAATTCTGCACAAAGAAGAAAATTAAAACTACTCATGATACCCCAAAGCCTAAGAGACAACAGTTTAGGGTAGCTTTCTACTAGTCTTTTTTTTTTTTTTAATGTTTATATATATATATATATACACATATATATATAATGTTCTACAAACTGTTCTCTACCTGCTTTCAATGTCATGAAAATTTCCTCATCATATTCTGCTATATCATTTTTAATGGCTACATCTCTTCTGTTGTATTACTGCATTACAATCAAATTGACTAAACCAAATTTATCTTGCTAGTTTCTTTTTCCTCTGTTAAAACAACGATATGGTAAACATTGTTATAGCCAAATATTTACACACATTTATGAATGTTTATTTAGGCAAAGTTTCTAGAGTGGAATTGTGAGTCAAAGAGAATGCATCTTTTAAATATTTTTAACCAGGTTGCTCTGAAAAGCTCATACCAGTGTGTACATCCACCAACAGTATATGAATGTCTGTTTCCCAAATCTTCTCAACTAGGACATCATCATGTGAGAAACAAAGCATAATGGTTCAGAGCACAGGCTCTGGAATTGGATTGCAAAGGTATAAATCCCAGCATTTCCACTTTCTAGCTGTGTGATCTTCTGCAAATCAATTCACCTCTCTGGGCCTTAATTTTCTCATAAGGTTCTTGTAAGGATTAAGAGTTAGCTATTATTATTTACCATCTTTAGTTTGAGTCTCATGCACAAAATACACTGTGAAGTATCCCACAGAACCAGTACAAAAGTAATTAGAGCTAAAGGGAGTTGCATGATTAATGACCAGCAGGACAGGAGAACATTTGAAACTAGGTAAAAAGTCTTGTCTGGGAAGCTCATGGGGGTGGCCTTATTAGGAGCAGAGGCAAACACAGGTTTTGTGTGTTTGAAGCTTATACAATTTGCAGGTTTCTCTAATAGAAAGGATATGAATTCATGAATGTAAAATCAAGTACAAGGCCTTGGAAGGGGCCTGCAGTTAAGTTTGATGAAAAATTCACCACTGGATGGAACCCATAGCTTATGAAATAGTGGGAAAAGGTGAGCAGTCCAGGGCGAGAGAGAGATAACGTTTGCCTAAATGGAGCAATATAAGAGTCCAGATAACAAAATAACAACTTTTACCTCATTTGGCTGTTTTTACACCCATAAGGAATGAAAGTGAGGTCACACAGCTAGTAAGACGCCAGGCCCCTTAGTTGTGGAATGGTGTGGAAAAATAATCATAATAGACAAATAACATACAAGCAAAACACCATGGTGCACATTTTATTTTTATTTTCTTTTTTTTTTTTGGCCGTGCCGCACAGCATGGAGAACTTCCCCTAACAGGGATCGAACTCATGCTCCCTGTATTGGAAGGGCAGTGTCTTAGCCACTGGACCGCCAGGGAGGTCTTTCTTTTTTTTTTTTATTTTATGGTGCACATTTTAAAAGAAAAGACATGATTATTAGCTGGTGTGAATTACTCAACAAAGTGACAAAACTCAATTCCAGTCCACTTCTCTGGCAATTAATGTTACCGAACATAAGTCCATGTGCCTGACGCACAGTGAGGCCAAACAATACCAAAACGTTGGAGTTTGGAACAGAGAAAGGTTTATTGCAGGGCCATGCAAAGAGATTGGTGGCTCATGCCTTAAAAACCCCAAACTCCCCTAAAGCTTTCAGCAAAGCCCTTTTATAGGAAAGGTGGAGGGGGCGTGGTTAGTTGTTGCAAACTTCTTGATGTTAGATCCTTTTTTAAAAAAAAAAATTATGTATTTATTTAGTCGGCACCAGGTCCTAGTTGCAGCATGCTTGCAGGATCTAGTTCCCCGACCCCCTGCATTGGGAGCGGGGAGTCTTACCCACTGGACCACCAGGGATGTCCCAGATCCTTTGTTCTTGAGGTCAGGTCAGGTCAAGGTCAGGTAACGATATTCTCATAAATCTCCACCAAACAAATGTTATTCTCTGTTCCAGCCTGAAAGGGCAAGGTCCCAAGGCACAACTTTCACCCTCAGGGCCGGGTCCCCACACCCTGCCCAGCCGTCATCACTGAGAGAGCAAGGCGTCCAGAACCCAACTGGCCCTCAGGCTCTTCAGGCCGCCCAAAAGGCGGAGGTCAGGTCCCACAGACTGCGACCCAGGCAGACTACCGCTGCCATTAGGTCGCAGAGACGGGCATGGGGGAGAGGTTCACCACTTTCTCAAGGCCTGGGCCCCGCCAGTGGGCAGCCTTGGCAAGGGCTCTGAAGCCCTACAGGACACAGCCCCCAGCATGTCCTGGGGCTCCCCAGCGCACCTGCTGGCAGGAGGCTGCGGAGGGCCTGGAGGGCCCCAGGGAGAAGGCCGTGGTCTGATCCACCTCTTACCTAACTCTCCGCTGGAGGACCACCGCCGGTCGGACAGTTGGCGGAGAAGGACCGCTAATCGCCTCTCTAACCTTCCCGCTTTCGGGTTCTCACGGTAACCGGTCGCCCAGAGTAACTGCGTGCAGCAAATGCTGCGCGCCAAGGGCTGCTCGCTGCCCCGCTCCACCACAGGATCTCGGGCAGGCTCAGGGGCTCGGTCCCGCCGAGGGGCCGGCGCTGCCTCAGCTGCCGTCGGCCTTATCAGCTGGGCTGGGGGCGGGGCCAGAGACCGGGGTCGCCCCGGTCGGCCCGGGGCCCGCGTCGGAGCCAATCGGGCGGATGGCTGCAGGAGGCAGCGGCGGCCGCACGCTCCTACATCATAGAGGCCCGGGGTCCGGCCGGCGCGCCCTACCCTATTACATTAATTTTGGAGACCGGACACTTTGTTAAGTGCCAGGTTCCTTCAGGGGCAGCCCGGTCCAGCCCACGCTGCACGAACCAAATAACTTCTGAGAGGCAAAACTAGGAAAATTCTTCCCAACATAAAGTTCCTGTGTGTCTGCTTTCGCTCTTGCTTTTAAAGGTCGGCCACTGATCGGCAGGACTTCGCGGCCCTCCAAAGAGTTAGAGCAGGCTGCTCGGCCCCATGAGGCCTTAGGCTGCAGGTAGGCAGCCTGTCGCTAGAGGGACTCTAGTTTCTAACCTTCTTCACAGCCCTTGAAGTTGACCTGAGATCTGAAAAAGGCGCAAAATGGTGGTCTCATTTCCGGCTCTCCTGCGACCCTTCCGACTCTGTCGATGGGACCCGACACCCTGGGCGCGGTTGGCAGGGCCTACAAAGCTCAGGACCGGTGACCCAAACTCTTGGGCCCCTGCCAGGATGGCGGTGACAGTGACGCTGGAGCCCGCGGGCCGCTGCCGCTGGGACGAGCCGGTGCGCATCGCCGTGCGCGGCCTGGCCCCGGGACAGCCGGTCACGCTGCGCGCGTCCCTGCGCGACGAGAAGGACGCGCTCTTCCGAGCCCACGCGCGCTACTGCGCCGACGCCCACGGCCAGCTGGACCTCGAGCGCGCGCCCGCGCTGGGCGGCAGCTTCACGGGCCTCGAGCCCATGGGGCTCCTCTGGGCTCTGGAGCCCGAGAAGCCCTTGCTGCGGCTGGTGAAGCGGGACGTACAGACGCCCTTCGCCGTGGAGCTGGAGGTGCTCCATGGCCACGACCCGGAGGCCGGAGGGCTCCTGGGCCGGGCGGTGCACGAGCGCGACTTCCTGGCGCCGGGGGTGCGGCGCGAGCCCGTGCGCGTGGGCCGGGTGCGCGCCACGCTCTTCTTGCCGCCGGGTAAGCCCCCTGCTTCCCTAACTGTTTATCTTGTCTGTGAGAGAGAAAGGTAGTAAGTAGGTAGCTCCCAACATTCCGAAGGTCTGTGGGGCCTGAAAATTTCGAGTAGACAAGAATGGAACGTAAGGCTGGCTGGGGAGGTGGCTCTGCTGCTCCAAGACAGAGGTCAGAACGAAGACATCGCAAGGAAAGGGTAAAGACAGTTGTAATTAAAAAAAAAAAAAAAAGTATAAGGAGTTTGCAGTTTTTAAAGTTTTCTTTCTAAAGTTTCTCAGTTTTACAACTTTGCTTCTAACTCCCAGAGTACATTAAGATTTAAGAAAATTACCATGAAGGAAGAAGGCCTCTTGCTATCCACTGGAAATCTTCTGAATTATTGGTTAATTTTACCATTACATAAAAAGCAACAGGCCAATGAAAAAGTTAAAAGATGCTTGTCCTGATTAGGATCAGGGAAATGCAAAGTAAAACTAAACACTACACTCAACACCCTCAAAATTTAGAAGTCTAACATTACCAGTTTTTGACCAGTATGTGGAGGAAAAGGAACTCCCATACACTGCTAAAAGGAACACAGAATCTTCCTGCCAATTCAGGGGACACAGGTTCAAGCCCTGGTCCGGGAAGATCCCACATGCCGCAGAGCAACTAACCCAGTGCACCACAACTACTGAGCCTGCGCTCTAGAGCCCGTGAGCCACAACTAGTGAAGCCTGCGCTCCACAACAAGAGAAGCCACCACATTGAGAAGCCCACTGCGAAGAGTAGCCCCTGCTCACCGCAACTAGAGAAAGCCTGCCAGCAGCAACAAAGACCCAACGCAGCCAAAAATAAAATAAATAATTGTTTTTTAAAAAGGAACACAATTATTCATCTACTCTGGAAAAAATTGCTTTTACTTAGAAAGTTGACTGTCATTCTACTCCTGGTGCACCAATAGGTATTTATGTTTGTAAGAGCAAAAACAACTGGAAACAGCCTAAATGTCCATCAGCAATAAAACTGATGAATAAATTGAGGTATATTTATAGCACAAAAGTGATTGAAATATAGTCACAAGAATCAAGGGACTTCCCTGATGGTCCAGTGGTTAAGAATCCACCTTCCAATGCAGGGGACACGGGTTCGATCCCTGGTAAGGGAACTAAGATCCCACATGCCGCAGGGCAACTAAGCCCGCGTGCCACAGCAACTAAGACCCCACACAGCCCAAAATAAATATTTTTTAAAAACCAAGAATCAAAATGGATGAACCTCAAAAACAGTGTTGATGGAAACATCAAGTCCCCAAAGAACACATTCAGTATCATTACATTCAGATAAAATTCAAAAATTAGGCGAAATAAACAAAATGCCATTTAAGGAATACTTACAAGTAGTAAGACTGTAAAGAAAATCAAGAGATTGATAAAATTCAGAATAGTGGAAAGTGAGGGAAGGGGAACAGGTACTGACAGGGCTTTGATGGTTAGTACTGAATTAGTAAAGTTCTGAGTATAAAGTACTTGCCTTATAAATTGTCCTTAAAATTTGCACATTAAATACAAACTTCTACTGTAAATAGTGAAAATGTGACATAACTAGACTTATACACAGTAGGTAGCTTTTTTTTTTTTTTTTTTTGCGGTACACGGGCCTCTCACTGTTGTGGCCTCTCCTGTTGCGGAGCACAGGCTCCGGACGCACAGGCTCAGCGGCCATGGCTCACAGGCCAAGCCGCTCCGCGGCATGTGGGATCCCCCCGGACCGGGGCACGAACCCATGTCCCCTGCATCGGCAGGCGGACTCTCAACCACTGCGCCACCAGGGAAGCCCATAGGTAGCTGTCTGAGTCTAGCATAATGTATTTGAGATTCATTCCTGTTGCTCCATATATTGGTAGTTCCTTCTTCTTGTGTCTTAGAAGTTTCCCATTAGATGGATGCGGCACAGTTTGTTTATTCTTTCTCCAGTTGGAGGACATTTGGGTTTCAAGTCTTTGGAGATTAAGAATAAAGTCACTGGAAACGCTTGCATCCAAGTTTTTGTGTGAACACAAGTTTTCATTTTTCTTGGGTAAATACCAGGGAGTGAGATTGCTGGGTCATAACCTAAGTGCATGTTTAACTTTATAAGAAATTGTAAGCTGTTTTCCAAAGTGATTGTATCATTTTGCACCCCCACTGTTGCCCTTAAATATAAAAGTTAGTTACTTGACTAACAAAAATGGGTTAATTTGGGAATAGCAGAGAATTGCAAATTGGAACAAGCAAGCTACGGCTAAAACCATAGGTAAGTGCAACAAAGCAAGGAGACCAGAGCCGTTCAGCATTTCTGATTGTCAACAGAAAACTCTGACATCACCAAATAGGTAAAAATGGCTTTTGACGCCACTGCAAAGAGTTTCAAGTATAGTTTAGTCTTGTGTTTTGTTTCTTCCCAAGGACCTGCACCCTTTCCTGGGATTGTGGACATTTCTGGAACTGGACGTGGCCTTCCGGAATATCGAGCTAGTCTGCTGGCTGGGAAGGGTTTTGCTGTGATGGCTCTGGCTTATTATAACTATGAAGACCTCCCCAAGAGCATAGAGAACCTCCACCTGGAGTACTTTGAAGAAGCTATGAACTACCTGCTTAATCACCCTCAGGTTGGAACTTCCTCTGATTTTTATGTTCTGCCTATCAGTCCTCCTTCTCTTAAATGCTCTTGGTTTTCACAGAACTTGACAAATTCATGACAGCCCTTTCCTGCCCCCAACACACACTACCTTTCATAGTCGCTTTTCCCAGACAGTTTCCATGCAATTAGATGTAGCCGTAATAGATTTCCTGCTAGTAAAGATGTCCTAGTTGGAATTATGGAATTTTAAATTCCAGTATTTTATACTATTTCATTACAAGCCCAAACACATTGAGAACCCTGGGTTTGACACAGGAAGTAGAGGAAAAGGGGAACAAGATCAGTGTCTCTAGTTTAAATGTTTGTGTTTAATAAACCTCTCCTCCATGTGTCCCTCTGAGAGTAGAGGATTCAGTTTTAAAGAAGAACCTGGTGACAAAGAACCTAGGTAGTACGGAGCGTTTGGAGGGCTCAGGATATCAGAGGATTAGAAGATAGACCTTGCTTATTTTATAATTCAATCAGAGCTCAAGGGGGATGGAAGTGCTGGAGCTCTTAGAAAATGTGATGGGGTGTAGTGGAACCGGCACAATATGTTTGATAGAGAAAAGTTAAATTTGAGGTTTGATTTTGCCACTTAACTAGCTTCATGACCTTGGGGCCTCTGTTTCTTCCTCTAAAAAGTTGGGATGACAGTAATATCCCATTCCGAGTATCTTTATGAGAAATAAGTGGCTGAAAACAGTTAAGGGTGCTCTTGTAGAAACCACAACAACAACAACAACAACAACAAGTGCTGTTGAGAGGTCAATAAAAAGGCATTTGTAACAGAAGAGTTTGGTAATTGACTAGCAGAGTCCTTATGGAATAGGGCAAACCCAAATTACCCTGGAGGGGATTGAGTAGAAAATGAAGAAAGAAAATAACTACAAAGTTTCCCACAAGTTTTGCTGTGAAAGGGAGTAGAAAACTGGGGCAGAGTGGATTTAAGCTCAAAGGATTGTTATTAAAATGTAAGAGGTACTAGAGCTTGGGGTACACTGATGGGGATGAGCCAGTAGAGAGGAAAGTTATGAAGGAGAGAAGGAGGAAGTAATTGCAGGAGCAAAGTCCCTGAGGATGAGAATAGATGGGATCCCAAGCACAAGCAGAGGGTGGCCTTGAATTAGAGATACTTTGGAAACAGGAAGGAAGGAGGAGAGCTTGATTCATGTAGAACTACATAGACTTGGAAGGGAAAATTGAGGACAAGTTCCTACCTGATAGCTTCTATTTTTAGTGAAGGGGAATAGGGGTTAAAGGGGCTTACAGAGGTAGGAGACAAGGTGGAATGGCCTTTTGGAGAAGTGGAAAGCAAACATCAGGGAAGCAGGATTGAGGGGCAATATGGACGCTTATTTGAAATTTGTGGTCAGGACATGAAAGTAAGATCTGTCCGCACGAGCATATATATATATATTTTAAATTAATTAATTTAGTTTTGGCTGCGTTGGGTCTTTGTTGCTGCGTGCAGGCTTTCTCTAGTTGTGGCAAGTGGGGCTACTCCGTTGCGGTGCGCAGGCTTCTCATTGCGGTGGCTTCTCTTGTTGAGGTGCGTGGGCTCTAGGCACACAGGCTCAGTAGTTGTGGCTCGCGGGCTCTAGAGCACAGGTTCAGTAGTTGTGGCGCACGGGCTTAGCTGCTCTGCGGCATGTGGGATCTTCCTGGACCAGGGCTCGAACCCGTGCCCCCTGCATTGGCAGGTGGATTCTTAACCACTGCACCACCAGGGAAGCCCAACAAGCGTGCATTTTTTTCTCCAGCAGTGTTCATTTGCACAAATGCAGGCCAGGAGGAAGTGAATAACAGGTGCTAACTGAGGTGAGCACTTTTCTAGGCGAGTAGGACCAAAGGGAGAGAGGTATTAAGGGAGTTAGGAGTGTTTGCAGGGGAGCGATAATAACGATGAAGCTTGAAATCTAAGCCAGATGAGGTAAGAAGTGAGAAAATGAGAGGTACTGATAGGGAAAAAATGGCAGTCAGGGTCTCAAAGAGGTGGGAGTGGGCAGTACTAGAATTGCTAAACTGGAGGTAAATAAGTTGGTGATTAGACAGTAGAATGCTTGAAGCTGATGTTTTGGAGATGATGTACTTATTGATGACTTGACTTAGGTTATGACAATGGGAGTGTGTGTCTGAGGTCGGGGAGAGAAAAAGATAATGGGAGGTTTGGAGGTCAAGGAACTGAGAGGCCAAAGTATTTAGCTGTCGTCCACATGGTTGAAGACACCAGGAATGGTGATGGAGAAATTGTGGACAGCAAGGTAGAGAGGAAGGCTAAGTCAGTATCCCAAGGCTGCAAACCCTGATAAGTGGGAGAGCCCAGATCCACGCTCAGTTCTAACCGACTCTCAAGTCCAGGCGCTACCCGCCACACTGCACTGTTCACGGACTCATTCTCCTTTTCCCTTTGGCCTTTTCTCAGGTAAAGGGCCCAGGGGTAGGGCTGCTTGGGATTTCCAAAGGAGGCGAACTCTGCCTCTCCATGGCCTCGTTCCTGAAGGGCATCACCGCGGCTGTCATCATCAATGGCTCTGTGGCCAGTGTCGGCGGAACCTTACACTACAAGGGAGAGACACTGCCGCCTCTGGGTGTCAGCCGAAGTCGACTCAAGGTGACCAAAGATGGCCTAACAGACATTTTGGATGTCCTGAACAGCCCTTTGGAAGGACCTGATCAGAAGAGCTTCATTCCTGTGGAAAGGGCTGAATGTGCCTTCCTGTTCCTTGTGGGTCAGGATGACCACAACTGGAAGAGTGAATTCTATGCTAATGAGGCCTCTAAACGCTTGCAGGCCCATAGTAAGGCGAAGCCCCAGATCATCTGTTACCCAGGGGCGGGACACTACATTGAGCCTCCTTACTTCCCCATGTGCCGGGCTTCCCTGCACACCTTGGTGGGCAGTCCTGTCATCTGGGGAGGGGAGCCCAGGGCTCATGCCAGGGCCCAGGTGGATGCTTGGCAGCAGCTCCAGACCTTCTTCCACAAACACTTGGGTGGGGAAAAGGGGCCAATCCCAGGAATGCTGTAATCGTTTATCCCGGGGACAGCTGCCACAATTAGTGTATATGTGTAGTTTTTTTCTTTTTAATAATTACTTCAGTGTTAAAGTGAATGTACCAAGAAATTTTCAAGATATTTCTAAATTACATACTTTTTCAGTTGTTTGGGAGGAGAGTGATTCTACAGAAACCACAACAGGTGGAGAGAGCATGCCCTTTGGTGTCTAACAACACATAACTGACAAGACTTTAGCTCTGAAAGGAAAAGAGTAATACCTGGTACACAATTGGTGCTTAGTTATTATTTGAATAATTTACTATTGATTTTGTTTAATAATTAATTTATAAATAAATGATTACCTACTGTGGAAGAAAAGCATATAAAATGTCAAAAATATTATCAGATCTGAGTTTCTAATCTAAGAATGGAAGTGAACATCTTAGCTGTAAATTACTATACTAGTTATAGAACTACTTAGATGAAAAAAATTACTAAAAATTTTCAAAGCAAGTATGGTTTTAGTTCTTTGATATCTTCTCCTTGAATGAGTAAGCATTCTCCTCATGCAAGTGTATTTTAAGTTATTTTTGTATCTTTACATATGGACCTTTGTGATCTAGTTATTTTGAAAGCTGGTAAAACATTTAGATGAATTTCATAAGTGACTTTAATAATGATTAGCGTGCAAATAAATTATTCAGTTTTGTACCACTTGATATAAATAGTTCCATATTAAACTTACTGAACTTTTCTAAAGCTTAATGTGTTTAAAATAAAAAACACCTTAATTTGTGATATGGTATTCCAGTTCCTCAACTTTCTTTTTCAGTAAAGCAATTCCTGACAGGTGTTTCTTCTCAAAATTCAAAAACAGTACAGAACTCTTTTTGTTTTGCCAGCTGTTTTTTTCTTCTATACCATTGTGAGGCAGGTGTCGTCTTCATTTTACAGATGAGGAAACTGAGACTCAGTACCTGCGTGGTACCTCTAGAGCTGGGGCCCCGGCTCCCCACATCAAGCTTCTTCTCTCTTGAGCCCGTCCATGCCCTGTGCAGGGCAGCAGCCCCAGTCACAGGCAAAGGAAGTGGCTCGTCTTTCTCCTGCCTAAGTTCTCAGGGGAGTTCCTGGACTTGCAGTGGGGGGGTAGGGGTATTTCAGGGCACTGTTGTTGAAAGAGTAGATCTGGAACCGTCTTTAAACCCTTGACATAGTAGTATGGTTTTGCGGGAGCTGACAGGCAACTCAAAATGCCTACACTCCTTCCCTTGATTGTTAACAATGTGTATGTGATTTGCCCTCCTCTTCCTCTTTCCTCTCTTTGTCTCTCTCTTTCTGCTACTTTCTGTAAACAGCGTCTTCCGTGACACTCGAAGGAGTCGCGCCATCTATCAAGCTGGAGTGTCAGTCTTCTCTGGATGCTGATCATGAGTGATAAAAGGCAGAAGCAGCAGAAATTTGGGGGCCAATTAATGACGAAGTTAAATTGTAGACCATGTATTTCAAAAGACACAAAGATGATTTCCTCTTTAAATTCTCTTGAGTAGGAGGATCTAAGAAAAGGGGAAATAGAGACACCATAGGCACGTGTTCTGGAGGGGAGAGTGAAACTACATACTATGATGTGAAGATTAGAAAAGAATTCAGAGTGATAGTGGCTTTTGATATGGGTCTTAACTGATAGGATCTCTTTTTCTCGAATCTAGAGTAATAAAAATTCATAGAAAACTTGGAAAATAGAGAAAATTATTCACTAGAAAAGGAGTTGCATATAATCCATTCACTAGAAACTAGCACACTTAACATTTTAGAATATTTCCATTTTCCTCTAGGCTGCTTGTTGTGTGTATTGAGTTTTTACTCAATTAAGTGTACATCCATTTTACCTCAGTATTGTATGATGTTTTTCTTACCACGTTATTATATTCTTCAAATACATGACTTTTTAAAAACAGTGATATGTATTCCATTGATTGGTGCTACAACTCTTCATTTAATCCATCCCCTATTGTTAGCCCTTGACATTGTTGATAGTTTTTCTTTATAAAGTCCGTTCCTATGGTGAAGGGACATATACATGTATAAGTCTTTGTGTATCACTGATTATCTCTTTAAGAGAGATTCTTTGAAAGGAAATTACTGGGTCAAACTTCTGAACAGTATTATGATCCTTTACTATGCATACCAGAAACAATCAAGTACACCATCAAAGACACCGTATGAGACAGCCATGTTGTCAATACTGGTGTAATGTGTGTGTATAGGTGTGCGTGTGTCTAATTTTTATAATTTTATAAATTTTATAGGTTGAAAAGAGAATCTCACATTGTTGTGCTTTTTTGTTGTTGTTGTTAGTGAGGCTGAATATTTCCCTCACTTATTGGGAAAATATTTGTATTCCTTTTAATCTACATTTCCCATTCCTTTAGAATGTTCACCTGTTTCTTCATGACCTAGAGCAGCATTTCATTATGTGTTTCAGAAGTAGATAATTCTAATATGTGTTGGCAACATTATATTACCTTGTTATTTGCCATTTAAACTATGTGTATGTGTGTGAATATATGTGTGTCAGGTTTTGCAAGATGGACTTGATGACGGAAGGTGGAAATGATAAGAAATATGTGTACTGGTCTCTGCCTGTACCTTTCTCCCAACTTCCAGCACAGAGCTCCTAAACCCTTGTAAGTTCCTAACTGATAAAAGCACTAGTAGCATCTTTTGTTCTATCGAGGCAACTCTGGGTGGGCTCCTGGATGGCTCCTGGATGGGGACTGGTAACCAGAAAGACCAATCCATGATTAGAAGCTTGGAATTTTCAGCCGTCTTGCCCCATTCTCCAGAGGAGAGCAGGGCCAGAAACTGAGTTAATAATTGATCATGCCTAATGTGAGGAAGCCGTCAGAAAATCCCAATAGTATGGGGTTTGGAGAGCTTCCCGGTTGGCAAGCACTACCACACAGGCAGGGTGATGCACCCCAACTCCACAGGGACAGAAGTTCCTGTAGTCGGGACCCTCTCAGACCTCGCCCCACGCATCTCTCCATCTGGCTGTTCCTCTATATCCTTTGTGATTTCCTTTAATAAGGTAGTTGATGTAAGGGTTTCCCTGAGTTCTGCGAGCTGCTCTAGCAAATTAGTTGAACCTGAGGAGGGGGTTGTGGAAACCTCGGATTTATTGCCAAATCACACAGAAGTTGTGGATACCCTGGGGACCTATCACCTGCAATTGGCAGCTGAGGAGGGGTGAGAGCAGTTTTGTGGGACTGAGCCTTTAACCTCAGGGAACTGACACAGTCTCCGGGTAGACAGTGTTAGGACTGAATTAAATTGTAGGACATCCAGATGGTTGTCTCAGAGATTTGCCTGGTGTGGGGATAAAAACCTCCACACATGTGGTAACCAGCAGTGTCAGAAGTGCAGTGTTCTGTGTGAGTAGTAAAGGAGACACATAGAAAAGAAAGACACAGGAGGAGAACTGTAGGTTTTTCCTTCTATACAGAAGACATTTTAGGAAGTCAAAATAACAGGCTCAGTGGTGGAAAACTCAAGTGTGTTCAAGTATAGTTGTCCATGTTAGAGCATAGGGTACACATAAAATAGCAGTGTGTAAACACTACAAAAGGAGGAGAATGCTGTGTGATAGACAGTCTTAACTGTGTTTAATTGTACAGGCAAAGGGAGACCTTAAAGACTGGTAAGAAAGAGGGTGATATAGTTGCCATTGTACTTTAGAAAAAGAATATGGTGTGAAGTACCCACATGGGCACTATTGCAATAGTGAAGGATTCTACTGCAATGCCTTATGGGAAGAGTGGGCCCTTTCTATCTTACACACTTTATAGGATCTCAAAATTTCTTGATACTTTCTAGTTAAACCTAGAAGCTGTAGGGAGGGAGGAGGAGTGTTCCTTTTCCTAAAAGAGGTTTCATTCTGAACAGTACTTGGACACCAATTCTGCATGGACATCAGTTTGGATCTGGAGAAGCCCCAGGGGTAGGAACTAATCAAACCTCATTTTAGGAGAGGACAGTGCTCTTCAGGCTTCTTCATCCAGCCACTGACTGGACCACGTCTAGCTAATCAGACCCCCTTGACATCATCTGTTACCTCAACAGTATCCCTTTGTTTGTGCTCTATTTCAATACCTGTTACTCTCTGAATATTAACAAAATTTCTACTAGGAATGCATGTGGTTTTACCTTATCTCACGTGTGTAGGGGAGGAAAATTTTTTACCTATACTCTTTTGGAGTTTCTGAGTAGGCTTGAGAATAAAATTGATGTAAGACAGATTAATAAGAGAAAAGAATACTAAGTTGTTTTCTTTTTACATGAACATCAAGGTCTCAACAAGGAAATGAAGACCCGAAGAAGTGGAAGAACCGAAGTATTTATACAGTAGTTTGAAGAGAGTGCAAACTGTGGAAAAGTAAAATATACTGGGAAACTAAAGGAAGAGAAATTATCGTGACAGTCATGTGCAGAATTCTCTCAGCCTTGACTCCTATTTCTGGTGATAAGACTGAACTTTCCTCCCGTATAGGGAAGCACCGCTCACAAGGGAGTCTCCTCTTCTGCTTTCAAGGAAAAACGGGGGATAAGTGCCCTTCTTGCGCCTGCTGTTTTTCAAGTGCCTTTAGCTCTAGTCAGTATGCCAAAGTGACATATTTTGGGGTGGCATCTGCTGAACCCTTCACCTGAATTGTTTCCACAGTGTCTCTCATCCCCACTTGACTTTGAGAACTGAAGATAAACTGAGGGAGAATTTTCATCTTGCTGTGAAATACTGTGTGCTTAATTTCTTCATGTTTCCTAACATGTTTTTTTCTAATGGCAAATTCTGAGTTCAAATCTAAAACACAAGAATATTCTAAAAGTTAACCTCTAAATTCCTTAACTGGTCCCACTAATAGTCATAATTCTTCTTCTTATTTATTTATTATTTAAATAATATATTTATATATTATTATTTATTATTAGTCCCATATTATTATTATTAGTTATTTATTATTTATATATTATTATTATTAGTCCCATATTTTCCTTCTGTAAATTTTAAAAAATTCCTTTCTTGTTCTAACTTCTAGAAAGCCACCAATACCGTAATGGGTCTCCTCCACTGCTCTCAGGGATGTTGTCAAGTGCTTACCCAGCAAACATTACCCCTCCTCCTGGTATAAGACTTCCGGATTTTCATTCAGGAATTGGCCATCCTCTGCAGCTATGGGCATCAGGGAAAGCTAACTCCACCCTGATGGCAAGGGCAATGATGGTCATCCCTGTTGGGTTTAAGTCAATCTCAACATTCCATCCAGGGGAAAGTATGTAACTTAGGTGACATACTTGGAATTCTGGATTTTCTCCCTCCCATTAAACATGAACGAAGATGCAGGAAGCCCCAGTTATTCCACCAGTCACCATGTGACACTGTGATTGTCAGAGCGGACAGAAGGAAATCGTTCTTGGTGTCATCATTGAGCTATCGGATCAATCAAATATGAAGCCAGACCTATTCCTGACTTTCTATCAAATAAATTTCCTTATATTTTTAAAGCCTTTATTTTTTTGAGCATATTTAGGTTCACACTAAATTGAGAAGAAGGACAGAAATTTCCCATAGATCCCCTTCCCCCACATATGCACAACCTCCCTCACCATCAACATCCCACACCAGAACGCTACATTTATTACAATTGATGATGCTACATTGACCCGTTATTATTACCCAAAGTCCCTAGTTTACATTAGGTTTACCTCTTGGTGGTGTACATTCTATGGGTTTGGACAAATGTATCGTAACATGAATCTACCCTTATTGCACCATACAAAATTGTTTCACTGCCCTAAAACTCCTCTGTGCTTCACCTATTCAACCCTCCCTCCCTCCAACCTCTGACAACCACTGATCTTTTTACTGTCTCCATGTTTTACCTTTTCCAGGGTGTCACAGAGTTGGAATCATACAGAATGCAGCCTTTTTAGATATAACTTAGTTATATGCATTTAAGGCTCCTCCATGTCTTTTCATAGCTTGATAGCTCATTTTCTTTTTATTCCTGAATAATATTCCACTGTCTGGAAGTACCGAAGCTTGTTTATCCATTCACCTACTGAAGGACACCTTGGTTGCACCCAAATTTTGTCCCTCTCCTCACATTTTGAAGCAAGTTAGGCACCAGTCTTCACTAGCTCTTATTTAAGCCTTGACTTATGGATCCAGGCTTTTTTCTATAATGTAGCTTTGCCAACTGGAACATCTGCAGTGGCTTCCAAAATTAGCATGGAAAGGAAAGAATATAGGGAATCATGTTTTATGACCAGCCCAGGGGGTATCATTTTTGCCCTCACCCCACTGGTAGAACTTAGTCATCTAAACCTACCGAACTACAGAGGAGGCTGGGAAACATTATCCTGTTTTCCAGGAAAGAGAAATAAACTGGTAGTGTTAAGTAATTTAAAAGTGTATGCAGGGGCTTCGCTGGTGGCGCAGTGGTTGAGAGTCCACCTGCAGATGCAGGGGACTCGGGTTCGTGCCCTGGTCTGGGAAGATCCCACATGCCGCGGAGCGGCTGGGCGCGTGAGCCATGGCCTGCGCGTCCAGAGGCTGTGCTCTGCGGCGGGAGAGGCCACAACGGTGAGAGGCCCGCCAACCGCAAAAAAAAAAAAAAAAAAAAGTGTATGCAGGATGGTTGTGGCATTGGGAACCAGTCAGACTCTTCTGCAAACACATCCTAACTGAGCTACAGGCCCCTGGGACACTTAGCCCCAGGTAATACTTGAGACCACACTCAATAAAATGTGAAGAATCTGGTTAGGGAAGCTTTCTACTGGTAAGTATATAGGCTTAAAATCTCCACAACAGACAGGGGATGGAGGTGGGGGAGGTGGACAGGAGAAAAGGCAGCTCTGACCAAGGAGGGGACTATACTAAATAAATATCTCCAGTTTCAGGAGAAAGGAGTAAAGTCCTCCTTTTTTAATAGGACAGGGAGGTTGTCCCCAGTGAGTCAGCATGTTCAGTGACCTGAAATTAAGCCTGATAGTGACATTCACATACCCCACACATTTATATAGAACCTACAGTTACTTCCCATTCAGGAGAAGGCTGCTGGGGCAAAAAACTTCTACAACTGCAGAAGAAACATGCAAGCTACGTAAATCAGTGAGTCTAACCCTTCACTTGTGAATATAAATGGACCATGAGGAAAAACCAACAGCATGAACCATAAGGGCCACATTGAGCAAACAGAACCACTGACCCAAGAATAAACACAGATTATTCAGGGAACCATATACAACTTAGAAAAAACTCTCACTGACATCCTCAGATATGATATTTGAGAATATTTTATCAGAAAACAAGAAAAAGTTACAAGTTTTAAAAATCAGAGAAAAAGAATTTATTGGAAATTACAAATATGATTGCTGAGATACACAATTCAGTAGATGAGCTGAAAAACAAAATGGACACGACTAATAGCCAAATTAGGGATTCGGAAGGAAGACTTAAAATCTCTCACAATTTGCTGAAGCAAGAGGTGGGAAATGTGTGAGAAAAAATTAAGGCATAGAAGATTGTAACACATACTCTGCTCTACTAGCAGCAATGGTCTCGGTTTTGGATTAACAAATTTACAAAACAGAATAGGCTTCACCCAGCACCAAGTTTACTTAGATTTAAGAATTCAGAAAAAGAGAAGACACAGCCACAGTATAAAGTCATTATGCACTCAGGAGGCATGTGGTCACACAGATGAGGCTGAGTACATGTAGACAACTTCTGGCTTCAGATTAAAAGGCTCTACACAGAAATGAAGAGAAAGCCGTTAAAAATGTCCAATTGTGGGGGGCTTCCCTGGTGGCACAGTGGTTGAGAGTCCGCCTGCCGATGCAGGGGATATGGGTTCGCGCCCCGGTCCAGGAAGATCCCACATGCCGCGGAGCGGCTGGGCCCGTGAGCCATGGCCGCTGAGCCTGCGCGTCTGGAGCCTGTGCTCCGCAATGGGAGAGGCCACAACAGTGAGAGGCCTGCGTACCGCAAAAAAAAAAAAAAAAAAAAAAAAAAAAAAGTCCAATTGTGTATTGAAGAATTAACACTACCAAACAAGAGGGCTGGTCATTACCCTTGGCTACTAGAAGGTGATCTCTAGGCTTCTGGAATGCCTGAAAGCAGTATCTTTGCTCGGGGGCCTTGGGTCACACTGGATGATTTAGGGTGGGGGCTGCCCACACCTTAGGGTAGGGACTGGCCACACCAGAAAGACCAATAGTGTGATTTAGACTGGAGGCTTTGGGTGTCAGTCCACCTGCAGACTGAAGACTGAGATCAACCATGTGGACAATCAATCAATCATGCCTACGTAATGGAGCCCCAATACAACTGAACAGTGGGGTTCAGGTGAACCTCCTGGTTGTGCAAATTACTGCACATCAAGGCCAGGAGAGTAACACGTCTTGACCTCACAAGAGAAAACAACATAAGCTCCATGTTAGGGACATGCCTGGACTCTGCCCTGTACACATCTTCCCTTGGCTGACTTTCATATGTATCTTTTCTTGTAGTAAGTCATAACCAGGGATATGGTAGCTTTCATTGTGTTCTGGGAGTCCTTCTAGGAAAATTATTGGAACTGTGGGTAGTTTTGGGAACCCTTGCCTCACCCAAACTTACTATTGGTGTCAAAAGTGAGGGTGATCTTTTCAAAGAACTGTTCCCTCTAACTCTGTAGTTCACCCCAAACTCCTTGCACCAATCATAATGAAGTGGATAATTTATCTTTTCTTTGGCTGCCTAGCATCTGAACCCCCTTTCTAAGTTAGTCCAGTTTCCTTAGTCTTATGAGACTTGCTGGGATACAGAGCCCAACTATCACAACAGAATTTAGGAACAGCATTAAGGCTAGAGATGGTTGGTAGTGACAGAAAATCCCCCCAAAAGTGGGTTAAACAAGATAGAATTAATTTCTCCTTCACAAAAATTGCAGGTAAGGGGCACAGGGCAAGGATTATTTTCTACAGTGTCAGGCACCCAAGCTCTGCTGTCCTTACTAAGTAGCTTCCACATCATGGTATAAGGAAAGCTAGCTGTTCCAGCTATCATGTACGATTCCAGCCAGCAGGAAGAAGAAAGGGGCAGGGGAAGGGCACACTATCTCCCTTGAGAATACTTTCCCAAACTTTCACATTCCACTTCTGCCCCTATGCTATTGGTCAGAACTTTGTTACATGACCACATCAAGCTGCAAGGGAGGTAGGGAAATAGAGTCTTTATTCCTGGTAGTCACGTACTCATAAAATATGCAATCCAGCAAGACGTCAGAATAGTCACAGACATTTATATATCTAACAATATAGTTTTAAATACATAAAGCAAACACTTTAGAAATACGATAAGAAACTTAAAAGTTCTACAATAATCATATACGTATTTAAACTCTCAGAAACTGACAGATGTAAGGTAAGCAATAAGTAAATCTCTATAATATGAACTACATAAATAATAAATTTGATTAGATAAGATAGAGCAAGAAAGAGAGTAGGAAACTTTGCTCACAACAGACAGATGATACATATTCTTTTCAAATACTATTGGAATATTTATAGAAGTTGACAATGTATAAAACATTAAAAAATTCAACAAAGTCTCAATAGTAGAAATGATGCAGACTTTATTCTCTAAATACTACACAAGGAAATCGAAATAAACAAAAAGTTACAATCCACTTGGAGCATTAACACCTTTCTGGGAGAGATGAAAAGTGGAAGTTTAAACACTTGGGAAAACACAGGGGTTGCTAATACCTCTATCTTCTAAAGTCACAGATTTAATTGAAAGGTGATGAAACAAGAAAAAAAGACTTAAATATATTATTTAAAATTATAAATGAAACCAAAAGAAAAGCCCAAAATACTAATACATTTATCAAAAACTGGGAGGAAGAAAACAGAGTAAGTAGAATGTTCATGAGACAGTGAACAATTCTAAAATGCAAAAATTAAGAAATAGAGAAAGAGGGCTTCCCTGGTGGCACAGTGGTTAAGAACCCGCCTGCCAATGCAAGGAACACAGGTTTGAGCCCTGGTCCAGGAAGATCGCACATGCCGCAGAGCAACTAAGCCCGTGCGCCACAACTACTGGGCCTGCGCTCTAGAGCCCACAAGCCACAACTAGTGAGCCTGCGTGCCACAATACTGAAACCCGCGCACCTAGAGCCCATGCTCCACAACAAGAGAAGCCACCCAATGAGAAGCTTGCACACTGCAACGAAGAGTAGCCCCCGCTCTCCACAACCAGAGAAAGCCCGTGCACAGCAACAAAGACCCAATGCAACCATAAATGAATGAATGAATGAAATAGAGAAAGAGGCATAGTGTCTAATATAATGGAGGTAACCATAAAAAGAAGTGAAAACAGAAAATAGATATAGTTAAAAGGTTGCTCAAAGAACATGAGATTTTGTGACAGAGGAGGGGAGGAAAAGAAGACTTCTGATTTGCATTTTAAGTTCTTTCCTATGCTTATACTTACTACAATGTGGAAATTACTTCAGAAAAAGTTAAAAATTTCAATTTATACAAAAGCTGCTTCTAAATAACTTGGATTAAAAAGGAGCTAAAGGAAGCTAAAAACTATCTTTAAATTATGATGAAACAATAATGAAAATACAGTTAACCCTTGAATATCAAGAGTTTGAACTGCACGGGTCCATTTATACGTGGCATTTTTCAATAAACCCACTCTTGGTTGAATCTGTGGATGCAGAACCACAGACAAAGATGGAAAGCCATAAAGTTATACTCAGATTTTTGACTGCATGGGGGGTTGGTACCTCTAAACCCTGAGGTGTTCAAGGGTCAACAGTACTGCATATAAAACCGTCACACATGTAGCCATATTGGTGTTCAGAGGAAATGTATAGCCCTAAATAAACTTATTAGTATATAACAAAAACAAAACAGAAGAACTAATCATTCAACTCAATAAATTTTTAAAACTGTAACCTTATCAATGAAAGAAAGAAGGCACTAATAAAAAATAAAAGTAGACACTAAAGACATAGAAACAGAAAGCAACAATAATATGAAAAATGAAAAGGTGATCAGAGTTAAAGTACAATCAGCCCTCCAAATACATGAGTTCTGCATCTGTGGATTCAACCAACTGCAGATCAAAAGTATTCGGGGAAAAAAAATTCCAGAAAGTTCCCAAAAGTTAAACTTGAATTTGCCATGTGCAGGCAACTATTTACATAGCTTTCACATTGTATTTACAACTATTTGTATTATATTAAGTGTAAAAATTTATTGAGTTGAATGATTAGTTCAACTAATCATTTACAGTTTTAAAAATTTATTGAGTTGAATGATTAGTTCTTCTGTTTTGTTTTTGTTATATACTAATAAGTTTATTTAGGGCTATACATTTCCTCTGAACACCAATGGGTAAAAAACAAGGATACAAAGGATCATACAAGATAACTATAATTATATGCCAATAAAATGGGCAACCTATAAGAACTGGATATATTCCTAGGAAATACAATCTCCCAAGGCTGAATCAGGAAGAAATAGAATATATAAACAGACTGATTACCAATAATGAAATAGAGTCAGTAATAAAAATTTTACCAAATAGTAAACAAAAGTTAATACCTATCATTCTCAAACTATTCCAAAAAATTGAAAAATTCAAAGTAAAGGTTTCCAAACACAGTCTACAGGCCAGTATCACCCTGTTAAAACCAGACAAAGACACCACCAAAAAAAGAAAATGACAAGCCACTATGGCTGATGAACATAGATGTAAATATCCCAAACAAAATATTAGCAGGCTGAAGTCAATGACACATTAAAAAGATCATACACCACAATCAAGTGGGATTTATCCTAGGGATGCAAGGACAGGTCGGTATCAACAAATCAATCAATGTGATATCCCACATTAATAAATTGAAATAAAAATGACATGATCATCTCAATATATGCAGGAAAACCTTTTCTCTCAACATCCATTTATGATAAAAACTCTCAACAATGTAGGTATAGAGGGAACATACCTCAGCATAACAAAAACCATATATGACAAGCTGCAGCTAATGCTGCATCATACTCATGTATGATGCAACATCATACTCATGTATAATGTAACATCATACTCATGTATAATGTAACATCATACTCAATGTTCAAAAGCTGAAAGCTTTTCTTCTAAGATCAGGAAACAAAACAAGGATGCCCACTCTTTCCACCTTTATTCAACACAGTATTGGAATTCCTAGTTAAAGCAATCAGACATGAAAAAGAAATAAAAGGCATCCAAACCAGAAAGAAAGAAGTAAAACTCACTGTTTGCAGATGACATGATACTATATACAGAAAACTGTAAAGACACCACCAAAAAAACTATTAGAACTTATAATTAAATTCAGTAAAAAAAAGTTTCAGGATATGAAATAATTTGGGGATTGACATGTACACACTGCTGTATTTAAAACAGATAACCAGGACTTCCGTGGTGGCACAGTGGTTAAGAATCCACCTGCCAATGCAGGGGACACGGGTTTAAGCCCTGATCAAGGAAGATCCCACATGCCACGGAGCAACTAAGCCCTTGCTCCACAATTACTGAGCCTCTGCTCTACAGCCCATGAGCCACAACTACTGAGCCCATGTGCCACAACTACTGAAGCCCGTGGCTAGTGTCTGTGCTCTGAAACAAGAGAAGCCACCACAAGGAGAAGCCCGTGCACCGCAACAAAGAGCAGCCCCTGCTCACCGCAACTAGAGAAAGCCCACGTGCAGCAACGAAGACCCAATGCAGCTAGAAATAAATAAATAGATAGATAGATAGATAACCAACAAGGACCTACTGTATAGCACAGGGAACTCTGCTCAATATTCTTTAACAACCTAAATGGGAAAACAATTTGAAAAAGAATAGATATATGTATACGTATAACTGAATCACTTTTCTGTACACCTGAAAGTAACACAACATTGTTGATCAACTATACTCCAATATAAAATAAAAATTAAAAAATTAATATACAGAAATCTGTTGCTGGGCTTCCCTGGTGGCGCAGTGGTTGAGAATCCGCCTGCCAATGCAGGGGACACGCGTTCGATCCCTGGTCTGGGAAGACCCCACATGCCACGGAGCAACTAAGCCCGTGCACCACAACTACTGAGCCTGCACTCTAGAGCCCACAAGCCACAACTACTGAGCCCGTGTGCCACACGCTGCAACAAAGAGTAGCTCCCGCTCGCCGCAACTAGAGAAAGCCCGTGTGCAGCAATGAAGACCCAACACAGCCAGAAATAAATAAATTTAAAAAAAAAAAGAAATCTGTTGTTTTTCTATACACTAACAACAAACTATCAGAAAGAGAAATGTAAAAACAATCCCAGTTACAACTGCATCAAAAAGAATAAAATACATGGTAATAAATTTAATCAAAGACATGAAAGACCTATACTCTGAAAACCATAGGACATTGACGAAATAAACTAAAAATGATAAAAATAAATACAAATACATACAGTGCTCATGGATTGGAAGAATTAATATCTTTATTTTTAAAAATTTTTATTGGAGTACAGTTGATTTACAATGTTGTGTTAGTTTCAGGTACTTTTTTAAAATAATTAATATCCTTAAAATGTCCGTACTACCCAAAACAATCTACAGATTCACTGCAATCTATCAAAATATCAATGGCATTTTTCACAAAACTAGAACAAATAATCCTAAACTTTTTATGGAAATACAAAAGACCCTAAATAGCCAAAGCAATGTTGAACAAGTAGAACAAAGGTGGAGGTATCATGCTCCCTGATTTTAAACTAAACTACAAAGCTACAGTCATCAAAACAGCATGGTACTGGCATAAAAATACACACATAGATCAATGAAACAGAAGAGAAAGCCCAGGCATAAACTCATGCTTATGTGGTCAATTTACCTATGACAGAGGATGCAAGAATATACAGTGGGAAAAGACAATCTATTCAATAAATGGTATTGGAAAAACTGGTCAGCTACCTGCAGAAGAATCAAACTGGACTACTTTCTCACACCATATACAATAATAAACTCAAAATGGATTAAAGACTTAAAACATAAGACCTGAAACCATAATACTCCTGGAAGAAAACATAGACAGTATGCTCTTTGTCATTGCCTTTGTCATCAACAAAATGAAAAGGCACCCTATTGAATGGGAGAAGATGTTTGCACACAATATATCTCATAAGGGGTTAACAGCCAAAATAGACAAAGAACTCATACAATGCAACATGACAAAAACAAACAGCCTGATTAAAAAAAAAATGGGCAGAGGACTTGCATAGACATTTTTCCAAAGAAGACAGATACCACCAGGCACATAAAAAAGATGCTCAACATCACTAGCCATCAGGGAAATGAAAATCAAACCCACAATGAGATATCACCTCACACTTGCAGAATGGCTATTATCAAAAAGACAACAAATAACAAGTGCTGGCTTGAATGTAGAGAAAGTGAATCCTCATGTACCATTGGTGGGAATATAAGTTAGTGCAGCTGCTCTGGAAAACAGTATGAAGGTTCCTCAAAAATAAAAACAGAACACCGATATGATCCAGCAATTCCACTTCTGGGTGTTTTTTCCAAAGAAAACAAAAACACTAATTCAAAAAGATATATGCACCCTGATATTCATTGTAGCAGGATTTATAATAAACAAGATATGGAAGCATCCTAAGTGCCCATGAATAGATGAATGGATAAAGAAGATGTGATATATGCATGTATATATGTATATGTGTATATATATATGTATATATATATATATACACACACACACACACACATGCACACACACACACATATTACTGAGCCATAAAAAAAACTGAAATCTTGCTACTAACAACACATGGATGGACCTAGAGGGTATTTTACTAAGTGAAATATATCAGACAAAGACAAATACCATATGATTTCACTTATATGTGGAATCTAAAAAACAAAACAAGACAGAAACAGACTCACAGACACAGAGAAGAAACAGGTGGTTGCCAAGGGGGAGGGGGTAGGTGGTTCAGTGAAAGAGGCGAGGGACATTAAGGTACACACTTCCATTACAAAATACTTGAGTCACAGGGATGAAATGTACAGCATGGGGAATATAGTCAATAATATTGTAGTAACTCTGTATGGTGAGAGATGATAACTAGACCTATGGACATTTTGTAACGTACAGAAATACTGAGTGCCTACGTTGTGCACCTGGCACTAACATAATGTTGCAGTCAATTATTCTTCAATGTTTAAAAAATAGGCAAAACATATGGATACCTCACCAAAGAAGATATACGGATGACAAGCATATGAAAAGATGCTCAACATCATATGTCATTACAGAACTGCAAAGTAAAATTAACAATGAGATACGACTACATACCTATTAAAATGACTGAACTCTAAAATACTGACAAAATTAAATGCTGGAGAGAATATGGAGCAAGAGGAACTCTCATTTGTTGCTGGTGAAAATGCAAAATGGTACAGCCACTTTGGAAGACAGTTACCTATTTCTAACAAAGCTAAACATAGCCTCAGCATATGATCCAACAATCACTCTATTGTATAATACATCCATACAATAGAATGTTACTCAGCAATAAACAGAAATGACATATCAGGCTTCAGGAAAACATGGAAGAGGCTTAGGTGCATATTGCTAAGTGAAAGAAGCTAATATGAAAATGCTACATACTGTATAACTCCAACTATATGATGTTCTGGCAAAATAAATATCTAAAAATATCAGTGGTCGCCTGGGGATGGGAGGAGGGGACGAACAGGTGAAACACACAGAATTTTTAGGTCAATGAAATTATTCTGTATGATACTGTAGTGATGGATACATGACATTATGCATTTGTCAATTTTTACAGGCATACCTCCGAGATATTGCAGGTTTGGTTTCAGACCACTACAATAAAGCAAATCACACAAATTTTTAGGCTTCCCAGTGCATATAAAAGCTATGTCTACACTGTACTGTAGTCTATTAAATGTGCAATAGCATTATGTCTTAAAAAAAACAATGTATACACCTTAATTAAAAAATAATGCTTAGGAGTAAGACGGGAGTAAAGACACAGACCTACTAGAGCGTGGACTTGAGGATATGGCGAGGGGGAAGGGTAAGCTGGGACAAAGTGAGAGAGTGGCATGGACATATATACACTACACCAAATGTAAAATAGATAGCTAGTGGGAAGCAGCCACATAGCACAGGGAGATCAGCTCCGTGCTTTGTGACCACCTAGAGGGGTGGGATAGGGAGGGTGGGAGGGAGGGAGATGCAAGAGGGAAGAGATATGGGAACATATGTATATGTATAACTGATTCACTTTGTTATGAAGCAGAAACTAACACACCATTGTAAAGCAATTATACTCCAATAAAGATGTTAAAAAAATATAATAACGCTGTTGAGAAAATAACATTGATAGACTTGCTGGATGCAGGGTTGCCACAATCCTTCAATTTGTAAAATACTCAATATCTGCAAAGAGCAATAAAAGGAGGTATGCCTATATAACCTAACTCAGACTTCGGTTAATAATAATGTATCAATATTGCTCCATCCACTGTAACAAATATGCCACACTAACACAAAATATTAATAATAGGGAAAATTGTGTGGGAAGGGAAACTGGGGATATGGGAATTTTCTACACTTTCTGTTGAATTTTACTGTAAAGTTAAAACTTTTTCAAAAATAATGCCTATTAGTATTTTAAAAATCAAAACTTATCTTAAACAAGTGGTTGAAGTGGGAAAATAGTACAAAGTATATAACTTTTTTATTTAAAAAAGCAAACAAACAACAACAAAAAGAACAGTACCGTAGCATGTTCACACTCCCATATATGTACGTACTTTAAACATTCAGAATCAAAATCTAGTTGGATGCACTCATCTTTGGGGGAAAGCAGCAAATGAACAGAGAAGACTCTATCATTCACACTGTAAACGTTTCAGTATTGCTTACATCTGCTTTGGAAAATATGTCTTTTCCTTTAAAAAGAATTTAAAAAGCAGGATGCAAACCTATGGCAAATATCTCATGAGAAACAAAACACTGCATGGGCTCAATCTCTGCCTCTACGAAATCAAACATGACATTTTGCTTCCCAATATTCTTCTAAGACTTTCACATACACTATCACCTTTTATCTCCATATAGGAGACTTTCATCACATTACACACAAGAACTCTTAAACCCCAAAAGATATAAACTTACTTAAGACTTCAGAACTAGTCAGTGCTGAACTCAGAGGTAGAATTCTAATATATGTCACTGCAATGCTGCCGCTCACTGTTGAGTTCCACGTTTGGAGTTAAGTCATGGTTCTGACAGTTATTAGAGGCTAATCCTCAGCAACTTAACATTTTCCAAGCCTCAGTTTCCTCCTTTCCAATATTTGAAAAATATTCCCAGTGTTTTATAAACTTGTTAAATTTTGTATGTATAACAGGTGGGACATTGCTAAAGAGTAGCCATTACTATACTACATATAAAATGCTGGGCATCCCTGAACATTATACCTATATTGCTTCTAACGTGACATTCAAAAGCTTGACATTTAGTATCTACTAAGGCCGAACATTATTATTCTCTATAATACAGCAATCCCACTCCTAGGTATTCACTCCACTGAAACGCACATACATGTCCATCAAAATGGACACATGTTCACTGAATGCTCAGAGCACTATTCCTAAGAGTCCTAAACTGAGAACTACCAAATGTCCATAGGCAATAAAATCGTCAAATACATTTATGATCACAAAATGAAATAGTATTTGGCAGTGATAATGAACAATCTACAACTACGCCCAACAAAACGATGAATCTCACAAACGTAATGAATGTTGAGCGAAAGCAGACACTAAAAAAGGCACACTGAAGGATTCATCACCATAAAATGCAGAGTTGGGAAAAACTAGCCCGTTTTGTTGGACTCGGATAGAGCACCTTGGGGAAGGGAAAGTGACTGGAGCAGAAATGAGGGTGGCTTCTGGAGAAGTAATGATGTTTCTGGATCCTTGTGCTTGGTTACCCCAAGTATGTTTGGGTTGTGAAATTCACTAAAATACACACTTAGAATTTATGCACTTTTTGTGTGTGTGTATAACTCATTAAAAGTTAGAAAAAGAAAACGTTGTCCTTTTCCATGGAGAGGCTGGAATTCTTGGTATTCTACCTAAAGTCATTCAGCTCTGGTCTCACCACGAATCCATACCCAACAAGTTTCACTCCCACGAGGGAGAGGTTTGAGAAGAGGCGTATACGCGGGCGGGTTGGGTGCCACAGCCAGACAACAGGACATCCCGGTACGCCCCGCCCCGGGCCTAGAGCACAACCTAGCGCTTTTACCTCAGACGAGTCGGGACCGCGGCATTGCGCCGGGGATGGCGGTGACAGTGACGCTGGAGCCCGCGGGCCGCTGCCGCTGGGACGAGCCGGTGCGCATCGCCGTGTGCGGCCTGGCCCCGGGACAGCCGATCACGCTGCGCGCGTCCCTGCGCGACGAGAAGGACGCGCTCTTCCGAGCCCACGCGCGCTACTGCGCCGACGCCCACGGCCAGCTGGACCTCGAGCGCGCGCCCGCGCTGGGCGGCAGCTTCGCGGGGCTCGAGCCCATGGGGCTCCTCTGGGCTCTGGAGCCCGAGAAGCCTTTTTGGCGGTTTCTGAAGCGGGACGTGCAGACGCCCTTCGCCGTGGAGCTGGAGGTGCTCGATGGCCACGACCCTGACGCCCAGCGGCTCCTGGGCCGCGCGGTGCACGAGCGCGACTTCCTGGCGCCCGGGGTGCGGCGTGAGCCAGTGCGCGCGGGCCGGGTGCGCGCCACGCTCTTCCTGCCGCCGGGTAAGGCTGGGGTGCTGGGACTTCGACAGCATGTTCCCTGGGCTGCCTTGGTTTCTGATACCGCCTCCCAGGGAGTTTGGCTTGGGAGCACGGTCAGAAGAAGCGGATGTTGACTAAATCAGAGACCTGACGGCCACATTGGAGGCTTTTGCTATGTTCCACACTATGCTACGAGTTTTGCTTGCATTATCTCATTTAATCTCTATATTGTCCCAATGAGGTGGATACTGTTATTATGCAGATAAAAAAAAAAAGACTGGATGGGATCGGTAGGTTCACTATGCTATTAATAACTACGCTACAGATCTCTACAGGCATCAGCTGATCGCTTTTAACTAAATGATGGTGGTCAAGGAATCTATTGCCATGTCTCCTTTCTGTAGTGTCCTGGGTACACTGGGCCCCTTACCCACTTTTTCATGTTCCTCTCTACCACAGAGCACTTTTGAGACTTCACTGCCTTCCTCACCTGAAGCCTCGCCTGGTATTTCTTTTTCTTTCCTCTAAGTTGACATCTGAACCAAAAATAACGCCAAGGGTTGGTGCAACACAGTATAAAGCTTTGTTTTGATTCTTAACTCTGTGTCCAATCCTGTAACAGAACACTGCAATTCAACACTGTCTAAAAGGTGAAATTCCTCCTTCAATGATGCAGTCATTAGACTTTGTTACCCTCCCTTACAACTAAAGATTCTTAGAACCTTGGAGATAACTTGGAACTTGTATCCCTTGTCAATAATGACTCAGGAAGCCGTTTTCTTTGATTCACGGGAACCCACTAAATACTTTAGAAAGCTCTCTAAAAGGAAAGCAATTTCTTTAAATTATATAATACCTTCTCTCTATAATATTACCTTCTCTAGGACCAGGACCTTTCCCAGGGATCATTGACATCTTTGGTGTTGGAGGAGCCCTGTTGGAATATCGGGCCAGCCTTCTGGCTGGCCATGGCTTTGCCACATTGGCTCTAGCTTATTGTGACTTTGAAGATCTTCCCAAGAAATTCGACACCATACACCTGGACTACTTTGAAGAAGCCCTGTGCTACATGCTTCAACACACCCAGGTTCTCCTAATGTCCTTTATCATTGTCTCTAGAACTACCTCCAGAGAGGGTGTCACTTTGCACTCACCTGTGCCAGGTGCATTGATGCTGCTCTATTCTTCTTTCACAGAGATTTCTTCTACTCCACTTTCTTTGTCAGATGGATTAATATTGCAGAATTCACTGTAAAATTCATGTGATATTTTATTTTAGGGAATTATGTAGTAATATTAAAATTTCTTTTGCAAGTGGAGTTTCTAAATTTTTAGCTTTGCATGCTTTTTAATCTTTATTCTGATAGCAGAGTATGTTCTCAGATTTTAATCAAAACTTGTCCACCCATTTCATAAGCTTAGAACCACTCAGTTGGACTCTGAAGTTGTACTTTGTTTCTATAAAGTTAATCATTTGTCAATATATATTTAGATGGGGTCTGATGAAAGACTCACTTCTTGGAACAGAATTTGGTTCCACACAGATGCCCAGGAACATTGATGCTTTAATTCAACCTGAATGAAGCTCTGAAATTGACAGGCTCCAATGACTCAGCATTCTCTAGTGGATGACTCTCTGGAAGTTTGCAACCAATTCCCAAATTTGCCAGTGAGTTTAAGATTTGTTTGCCGTGTGTCCAGCACGATAGTCTCTACATGGGAAGAAACTCTGTCAGCTGAGGTTGAGTCTCTTGTGGCCAATTCACAAATTAAAGCTAGCAGCATCTCTAGTCACATTTAGAAAAACATTTTTCTGTTGGGTAGGTTCTTGACTTTTGACTCTTGTCCCTTCTTTTCTTACAGGTAAAGGGCCCTGGCATTGGACTTCTGGGCATTTCTTTAGGGGCTGATATTTGTCTCTCCATGGCCTCATTTTTGAAGAACATCTCAGCTACAGTTTCCATCAATGGATCTGGCTTCAATGGAAACAAAGCCATATACTACAAGGAGAATAGCATTCCACCACTGGGCCATGACCTAAGGAGAATGAAGGTAGCTTTTTCAGGCCTCCTGGACATTGTGGATATAAGGAATGATATTGTAGGGGGATGTGAGAACCCCTGCATGATTCCAATAGAGAAGGCCCAGGGGCCCATCCTCTTCATTGTTGGTCAGGATGACCATAACTGGAGGAGTGAGTTATACGCCCACATAGCCTCTGAACGGTTACAGGCCCATGGAAAGGAAAAACCCCAGATCATCTCTTACCCTGGGACTGGGCATTACATTGAGCCTCCTTACTTTCCCATGTGCCCAGCTTCCCTACACAAATTATTGGACAAACCTGTGATCTGGGGTGGGGAGCCCAGGGCTCATTCTAAGGCCCAGGTAGATGCTTGGAAGCAAATTCTAACCTTCTTCACCAAACACCTTGGAGCTTGCCCCAAATTGTAATTGGTCTGTTATTGATAGGAGAGATTCAAGGTCAGATTTTAGTGTTTAATAATCTTATGTGAATCACTTGTCCCCTGGATAACATTAAATTCATGTCATTGGTATTAATGCTATATTTTAGGTTACTTTTTTGAGATTAATTTTGTCATTAATTTTTCTAATGTAACAAATGCCTATTGTAGAAGATCCAATTAGAAGTATACAATACTAAATAGTAAAAAGTATCAACGCTATTAAAATTTGTGTTTTCATCTAGATTTTTTTACTTAACACTTTGAGGCACAGATGAAATTTAAAGCTGAACAAATACTGGGCTACTTTTTCCATCACTGGGAGAGAATGGCCATTCAGTGTTTGCTACTGGTTCCACTACTGGTAGCAGGGTAGAATTTTTATTGGCTAAAATATACAGAGAGGTGTTGATAGAGGGAAAGCCAGACTGACCTTTTTCTCACGGAGATTAGAGAAGAATCCTCTGAGAGGAGTTACGGTAAGAAGGGGATCATCTGGCTCTGGATGGTCAAGTCAAAACTCTGTTCCAAAGGTGATTGACTATGAGCTATTTTCCTTTTTGCTTCCTGGCTCTAAGAACAGACTTTGGTAAATCATACTGTGACATTCTTAGAGGCATCATCATCACTTTCTCTGACATCAAGGCTACAAAGTATTGTGTAAGTGTATTTGAAGAGATAATGGCTGAGAATTTTCTAAAGCTGACAAAGACATCAGCCACATATTCCAACAGCACTATGTCTTAGTCAGCTCAGGCTTCTGTAACAAAATACCATAGATGGGGTGGCTTAAACAACAGACATTTATTTCTCACAGTTCTGGAGGCTGGGAAATCCAAGATCAACGTTCTGGCAGATTCAGTTCCTGGTGGCGCCTCTTCCTGGCTTACAGACGGCTGCCTTCTTCCTGTGTCCTTACCTGGCAGGGAGAGAGAGGGAGCTCCAGTTTCTCTTCCTCATTTCATAAGGACACTAATCCCATCATGGGGGCTTCACTCTCATGACCTCATTTAAACCTAACAACCTCCCAAAGGTTCTACCTTCAAATACCATCACATTGGGGTTTCGGATTTCAACATATGAGTTTTGAGGGGACACATTCAGTTCATAACAACCATAAACCTCAAGCAAGTTAACCATATTTAACACATCACAGAAAAATTGTTTGTGGCCGTTTTATAACATAGAATTTATAACATAAATTCTTTGACATTTCTGCCACCAAGAGGTGGGAGATCTATGTCCCCTTCCCTCAAATCTGGATGGGTTTCTGACTGCCTCAGTAGAGTACAGCAGAACTGATGCTTTATGATTTCAGAAGGTAGGTCGTAAAGGCCATGAAGGTGATCCCACCTTGCTTGCTGGGAACAACTGCTCTTGGAGCCCTGAGCCACCCTAAGAAGTTTTACAACTTTGAGGCTGTGATGCTGTGAGGAAGCCCCAGATACACGGAGAGGCCAACTGTAAGCTCTTCCTGTAATAGTCCCAAATGAGCTCAACCTTTGAGGCATCTCAGCCCAAGTACAGGGATGTGACTGAAAAAACCTCAAGATGATTCTAGCCCCCAGCCATTTGAATCTTCCCAGTGAAGGCTTTAGATATCCTGAAGCAGAGAAGAGTTGTCCCAGTCAAGCACTGTCCAAATTGTGGATCTGTGAACAAAATATTGTTTTATGTGACTGTGTTTTGGGGGGCGTTTCAGTTATCTATTGCTTTGTAACAAACCACCCCAAAACACAGTGGCTTAAAACATTAACCATTCTCGGATTTCCCTGGTGGCACAGTGGTTAAGAATCCGCCTGCCAATGCAGGGGACATGGGTTCAAGCCCTGGTCCGGGAAGATCCCACATGCTGCAGAGCAACTAAGCCCATGCGCCACAACTACTGTGCCTGCACACCACAACTACTGAAACCTGCGCCTAGAGCCCGTGCTCCACAAGAGAAGCCACCACATTGAGAAGCCTGCGCAGCACAACAAAGAGTAGCCCCCGCTGTCTGCAACTAGAGAAAAGCCCACGCACAGCAAAGATGCAGCCAAAAATAAATAAATAAATAAATTTATTTAAAAAAAAATTAACCATTAATTTTTCTCACTCACATGGCAGGCAAGTTGGTATTGGCTGTCAGCTAAGATCTCAGGCAGGGCTATGGTTCACAGGTCTTAGTTCTCTCCTTGTGGGCCTTTACAATGGCTAACTGGGCTGGGTTCCAAGAGTGAGCATCCCAACGTAGCAAAGCTGAATTGTATGGCATGTTTTTGACCTAGTCTTGGAAGCTACATAGCATCACTCTTGCTGTACACTACTGGTCAAGGCAATCACAAAGACCCACCAAGTTCAAGGAGAACATAGAGTTCACCTCTCAAAAGGAGAGTGGAAAGATTCTAGAAGAGCAGGTGGAATGGGAAACATTGTGACCACTTGGAAAATCTGCCTTCTAGCCACAATGGCTCACATTCCTCCCCCCTGTAAAATATGGTCATCTCTCCTTTAAAGCCCGCCCCCGCCCAAAGTTTCATTCCATTATAGCATCATGCTCAGGCTCAAAGTCTAAGATTGTATCATTTATATCAGGTCCAGGTGCAGATGAAGTTCCCCAGGTATAATTCCTTGGGTATAGCTCCTTGAGTATCTTTCTTCTCAATCTGAAGATCTGTGAACTAAAGAGACAAGTTAGCTGTCCACATACAGAGACATCCAGAATACGATGGTAGGCAGGTATAAGATAATTCTTACAGATATTCCTGTTCAATAATGGGGAATATGGGAGGCACACAACACTCACTGGCCCCTAGCCCTTCTGAAATCCAGCTGAGAACATGTTACCAATTCTTCCATTGGTGCTCAGTTTACTCTCTGTGAGTTGTTCTCTGTAGCTCTTGGTTCCACCCTCTGAGTTGAAACCTGTATTTCCCATAAGAAAATTAAATTAGCAAAAAAAGCCTCCTGGATCTGCTTCCTGGATGAAAAAGATGAGGCATCCAAAGATCTCTTTTTATTTTGCACTGTTTCTATCTCTTTTAGTTCAAACTCATTGTGCTTCCACCAGAACCATTCTCTTAAGAATTATGTAGGTTTTCTAAAAAATATCAGTGGGGGGGCTTCCCTGGTGGCACAGTGGTTGAGAGTCTGCCTGCCGATGCAGGGGATACGGGTTCGTGCCCCAGTCCGGGAAGATCCCACATGCCGCGGAGCGGCTGAGCTGGTGAGCCATGGCCGCTGAGCCTGCGCGTCCGGAGCCTGTGCTCCACAACGGGAGAGGCCACAACAGTGAGAGGCCCGCATACCGCAAAAAAAAAAAAAAAAAAGATATATATATATATCAGTGGGGTTCAATTCCTTAGACAACACACCACTACAAATCTGTTTGAGATAGGAACTTTTCTATCTGGGGCTCCTTGGGAGAATGCTGCAGGCAAACATCCTTAAGATTCCCATAAATTCTGTTATATAATAGACAGGATCTGTTAAGTACACCTTAAAATCTTTAGAGGAACTTTGTCATTCTGAAATGTTCTATGAAGCACTACCTTGAATCTTTGAGGTCTTTACAAAGTCTCTCCCACAGAGCCACCCTAGGTTTGACTTTGCTCTGAGGTCCAGTCTTAATTATAGAATAATTACAGAATAATTTACCATCTGGAGAAGCTGGAAAGGAGAAACATTATTATTGCCAAGCTTGGCAAGTCCTGGTTGCTTCCTATTTAGCAGTTCTTAGCTCACCTCTTCCTCTTGTATATTTTGTCATAGGCAGCAAGGAGAAGCCAGGTGTCACTGTCAGTACTCAGCTGGGAAATCACTTTAGCTAGATCATTGAATTCATTAGGTATATTTACCCTTTTTCACATTACTGCAGGTGTCAGTGTTGCCTCTAGCTTCCGATAAATTTATTTTACTTTCCTTTAGGTCATCAATAATGGCCTTCATGAGTCCCTTTATAGTCTCCCTGGAGCCCTTCCAATTTCTATCTGCCACCTAGTCCTAAAGCCAGTTGTGATTCCTGTGCATATGAATTTCTCCACAGGCTGCTTGAGCTTCCTCACAGCATGATATCTGGGTTTCAAAAATGAATGGTCCAAGAGAGGAAGGCAGAAATACATGGCCTTTTTATGACTTAGCTTTGGAAGTCACATATCATTGCTTCAGCTGTACTCTACTCGTTGAGGCAGACACAGAGACATTAGGTGCAAGGAAAATGTGTAAAGACTATCTCCTGATAGGGGAATGGCAAGTTTCTAGAAGGGCATGTGAGATGGGAGTTATTTGTCATAATCATCCTTGGAAAATTCAATCTGTCCACAGAATTGTTTGTTACGTAGCAAAAGGCAATGGAACACTGCAGAAAAGAAAGACAAAGATTAAAAAATCTTACCAGCAACCACAGAAAGAAGTCAACCTTCAAAGAAGCAGCAGTAAGTCTAACAACTGATTTCTCCACAGCTATGATGGAAATCAGGAACCACTGAAAAACGTTTAGAGTGTCGAAAGAAAACATCTGACAATCTCAAAGCCTATTCTAGCAAAATAGATTCTTACATATGGAAGTATATATTGTTCATAAAATTGAAAAAAATTTAACAGAATCAAAATAGTCATTTTCAAAAAAATAGAAATTGAGAGAATTAATATAGCATACCTGCAAGGAAAAACTAGGGTGTTCTTCAAGCAGAATGAAGATGACTCAAGGTGGAAATATGGAAATGAAGGAAGAAATGGAACATAATGAAAAAGGTTAAATATGCATGTAAATATAAATATTTACAAATAACATATTGTGGGGTTTAAAATACACATAGAAAAAAATGCTTGATGTAATTTCTGTCCTCTTAAATTTGTTAAGATTGTTTTCTGGCCTAGCATGTGACCTATCCTGGAGAATGTTCCATGTGCACTTGAAAAGAATGTGTACTGTGCTGTTTTGGGGTGTAATATCCTATCTATTGGGTCCAACAGGTCCATTGTCTCTTGGACCCTGTGGCTTGTGAAATCCCAGTTCCCCGACAGGGATTAAACCTGGGCAGCCAGCAGTGAAAGCGCTGAGTCCTGGACCATCAGGGAATTCCCCCATTGTCTCATTTAAGATCACTGTTGCCTTACTGATTTTCTATCTGGATGACCTGTCCATTGATGTAAGTGGGGTGGTAAAGTCCCCAACTATTATAGTATTATTGTAAATTTCTCTCTTTATATCTGTTAATATAGCTTTGTATATTTAAGTACCCCTGTATTGGTTGCATATACATTAACAAGTGTAATATCCTCTTCCTGTATTGATCCCTTTATCTTTGTCTTTTGTTACAGCCTTTATTTTCAGGTCTAGTTGGTGTGGTATGTGTATCACTACCCCAACTTTCTGGTTGTTTCCATTTGCATTTGCATGAAATATCTTTTTCCATCCTCTTACCCTCAGTCTGTGTGTGTCTTTAGTTCTGAAGTGAGTCTCTTGTAGACAGCATATAGATGGGTCTTGGTTTTTTTTTTAATCCAATCAGCTATGTCTTAGGAGCATTTAGTCAATTGACATTTAAAGTAACTATTGATAGGTATGTACTTATTGTCATTTTGTTTCTTGTTTTCCAGTTGTTTTTGTATTTCTTCTCTGTTTATTTCTTCTTCTTTTTCTTTCTTTCCTTGTGGTTTGATGATTTTCTTTAGTAGTGTGCTTGTGTTCCTTTCTCTTTAGTTTTCATGTATCTATTGTAAGTTTTCTTTTAATATATATATTTTAATTTATTTATTTTATTCTTTTTTTTTTTGGCTGTGTTGGGTCTTCATTGCTGCGTGCAGGCTTTCTCTAGTTGAGGTGAGCAGGGTCTACTTTTCATTGCAGTGTGCAGTCTTCTCGTTACGGTGTCTTCTCTTGTTGCAGTTGCTAAGCATGGGCTACAGGCACGCGGGCTTCAGTAGTTGTGGTGTGTGGGCTCAGTAGTTGTGGCTCACAGGCTCTAGAGTGCAGGCTCAGTAGTTGTGGTGCATGGGCTTAGTTGCTCTGTGGCATGTGGGATCTTCCCAGACCAGGGCTCGAACCCATGTCCCCTTTATTGGCAGGCGGATTCCCAACCACTATGCTACCAGGGAAGCCCCTCTATTTTAGGTTTTTGATTTGTGTTTACCACAGGTTTCATATATGATGAACTATATCTAAATCTACTTGTTCTGAACTGGCAGTCATTTAAGTTCAAACACATTCTAAAAGATCTACATTTTTTATTCCCCTCACCCATATTTTGTGTTTTTGATGTCATGTTTTACATTTTCATGTTTATCCCTTAACTGTTTGTTGTAGTTATAGTTGATTTTACAGTTTATTGTCTTTGAATCTTCATACTAGCTTCTTTAAGTAAGTGGTTAATCTTCAGCTCTTACTTCATATTTTCCTTTCCTAGTGGGATTTTCCCTTTCCTATGGAATCTTCTTTTCCACTTAGAGAGGACCCTTTAACATTTCTTTTAGGGTAGGTTTATTATTGATGAACTCTTTTTCTTTTTACTTTTCTGAAAAGTTCTTTATTTCTCTAATTCTAAACAATAATCTTGCTGGGTAGAGTATCCTAGGATGAAGATTTTTCCCTTCTGGCATTTTAAATATACCATGTCAATCTCTTCTGGCCTGCAGAAAAAATCAGCTGATGGACTTATGCAGTTTCCTTTATATATGACTCTTTGTTTTTTTTCTTGCTGACTTTAGAATTCTCTCTTTAAGTTTTTCCATTTTAATTATGATATGTCTTAGTGTGGGTCTGTTTAGGTTCATCCCTCTGTGCTTCCTGTACCTGAATATCTGTTTCCTTCTTCAGGTTTGGGGACTTTTCAGCAATAATTTCATCAAATACATTCTAGATCCCCTTCTCTCTCTCTCTCTCTCCTCCTTCTGGAACCCCTATAATGCAAATTTTGGTATACTTGATGTTATCCCAAAGATCTCTTAAACTATTTTCATTTTTTTAATTGTTTTTTTTAAATAATAGAGCTGGGATTTTATTTTATTTTGGCCACACCACACGGCTTGCGGGATCTCAGTTCCCTGACCAGGGGTTGAACCTGGGCCACGGCAGTGAAAGCCCAGAATCCTAACCACTAGGCCACCAGGGAACACCCATTAAATTTGTTTTTCTATTTGCTGTTCTTCTTTGGTGATTTCCATTATTCTATCTTCCCAATCACTTATGTGTTTTCTGTATCACTTAATCTGTTATTCATTCCTTCTTGTGTATTTTTATTCCAGTTAATGAACTCTTCATTTCTTATTGGGTCTTTTATATATATTCTAGTTCCTTGTTAAAATTCTCACTGTGTTCATCTGTCCTTTTCCCTAATTCAGTTAGAATTTTTATTTGACTTTGACTTTTTTATCTGGTAAACACAACTTTCCAAAATCTATGGGATTCAGCAAAAGCAGTTCTAGGAGGGAAGTTTATAGTGATACAGGCCTTCCTGGAGAAACATGAAAAATCTAAAATAAACAACCTAATGTAAAGGAATTAGAAAAAGAACAAACACAGCCCACAGTCAGCAGAAGGAATAAAATTATGAGGATCACAGAGAAAATAAATAAAATAGAGAACAAAAAAATTAGAAAAGATCAATGAAATGAACCAAGAGCTATTTTTTTGAAAAGATAAACAAAATTAATAATCCGTTAGCCAGGCTAATCAAGAAGAAAAGAGAGAGGATCCAAATAAACAAAATAAGAAATGAAAGGGGAGAAATAACAACCAATAACCACAAGACAATACCATGAATGGTTATAAGCCAACAAACAGAACAACCTAGAAGGAATGGACAAATGTCTAGAAACGTACATATGCCAAGACTGAATCAGGAAGAAAAAGACAACTTGAAAAGACCAATCACTAGTAGTGAAATTGAATTTGTAATTTTAAAAACTCCCAGCAAACAAAAGTCCAGTAACAGATGGCTTCACAGGGGACTTTTATCAAACATATAAAGAACAGTTTATACCTATCCTTCTCAAACTATTCCAAATAATTGAAGAGGACGAAACACTCCCAAAATCATTCTACAGGGCCACCATTACCCTGATTCCAAAACCAGACAATGACAGCACAAGAAAAAGAGAATTACAGGCCAATATCTTAGATGAATATAGATGCAAAAATCCTCAATGAAATGTTAGCAAATTGAATCCAACAATATATAAAAGGATCATATATCCCAGTAAGTGGAATTTATTTTAGGGATGCCAGGATTGTTAAGTATTTGCAAATCATCAGTGTGATATACTACATTAACCATAAGAAGGATAAAAATCATATGATCATCACAATAGATGCAGAAAAATCATTTGACAAAATTCAATATCCATTCATGACAAAAACTCTCATCAGTGTTGGTATAGAAGGAATATTTCAGAAAATAATAAAGACCATTTATGACAAACCCACAGCTATCATCATACACAACAGTGAAAATCTGACAGCCTTTCTTCTAAATTCAGGAACAAGACAAGGATGCCCACTCTCGCCACTTCTATTTAACATTATGTTGGAAGTCCTAGCTACAGCATCAAAAAAGAAAGAGAAATAAAAGCATCCAAATTGGAAGGGAAGCAGTAAAACTGTCACTATTTGCAGATGACATGATACTGTATATAGAAAACTCTTAAAACTACTGAAAATTATTAGAATTAATAAATGAATTCAGTAAAGTTGCAGGATACAAGATTAATATACAGAAATATGTTGCTTTTCTATACGAAAATAATGAACAATCAGAAAGAGAAACAAAAAAACAACCCTGCTTAAAATTACATTGAAAAAAAAATTACATTGAAAAGAATAAATTGCCTAGGAATAAACTTAACCAAGAAGATGAAGGACCTATACACTAAAAACTATGAAACATTGATGAAGAAATTTGAAGATGATACAAAGAAATGGAAAGATATCTTGTGTTCTTGAATTGAAAGAATTAATAGTTAAAATGGCCATACTTCCCAAAGCAATCTACAGGTTTAATGCAATCCCTATCAAAATATCCAAGACATTTTTCACAGAAGTAGAATAATCCTAAAATTTATATGGAAAAGCAAAAGGTCCTGAATTGCCAAAACAATCTTGAGAAAAAAGAACAAACTTAGAGGTATCATGCTCCCTGTCTTCATACTATACTATCAAGGTACAGTCATCAAAACAGCATGTACTGGCACAAAAAACAGATATATAGATCAATGGAACTGAATAGGGAGCCCAGAAATAAACCTACACACCTATGGCCAATTAACCTATGACAAAGGAAGCAAAAATATACAATGACAAAAAGACAGTCTCTTCAATAAGTGGTGCTGGGAAAATTGGACAGCTACATGTAAAACAATGGAATTAGAACATTTCCTCACACAATATTAAAAAAAACCCTGAAAATAGATTAAAGACTGAAATATAAGACCTGAAACCATAAAACTACTAGAAAAAAACATAGAATGCTCTTTGACATAAATCATAGCAATATTTTTTTGGATCTGTTCCCTAAGGGAAAAGAAATAAGAGCAAAAAGAAGCAAATGGGACCTACCTAAACTTAAAAGGGTTTGCACAGCAAAGGAAACCATCAACAAAACGAAAAGGCAACCTACTGAATGGGAGAATATATTTGCAAATGATATGACCAACAAGGGGGTTATATCCAAAATACATAAACAACTCATACAACTAAATATCAAAAAGAACAAAACAACCCAATTAAAAAATGGTCAGAACACCTGAATAGACATTTTTCCAAAGATGATGTATAGATGGCTAACAGGCATATGAAAAGATGCTCAACATTGCTAATCACCAGAGAAATGCAAATCAAAACTACAATGAGGGCTTCCCTGGTGGCGCAGTGGTTGAGAGTCCGCCTGCCGATGCAGGGGACACGGGTTCGTGCCCCGGTCCGGGAAGATCCCACATGCCACGGAGCGGCTGGGCCCGTGAGCCATGACCGCTGAGCCTGCGTGTCCAGAGCCTGTGCTCCGCAACGGGAGAGGCCACAACAGTGAGAGGCCCGCATACCGCAAAAAAAATTTTTTAAAATTTAAAAAATTAAAAAAAAAATCTTAATAAACATAAAAAAGGTATTAGATCATGTATCGTATTGATTTCTTGTCAGAAAATTAAAAATAGACACCTTAACCTCAAGTGGCAGCAGGGACCATACCATGCAGGATATAAAGTAAAAGTATAAGATAAAAGAATTATTATATTTAAACACTGTTCTAAGATTTTATCATGGATAAATAATAAAATCCAATCTCATTGAAAATTAGTCAGTTTAACCAATCTGTTTAAGCTCTGTATCTCCTACGTATATTCAAAATTGATTTATATTAGGTATTAATAATATAGCATTCACTTTGTCAAGGTGAAACAAATTTGCTGAGTACCTTGTTGAAAAGAACTCCAAGGTAAGAGAAAGCTTTTATTCTCTATTTCCTTTCCTGGTGTTGCCTTCAGCCATCCAACTTCATTCAAATATTTATTGAAAGCCTACTATGTGGCAGGCAGAGGTCTAAGCTCATGGTAAAGATGAACAAAGATAACAAAGTCTTTGCTGTCAGGAGTATTTATCCTGGTTTGGCAGTCAGAAAATAAAATGATAAATGCTATGAAGAATAAAAAGCAGAAAAAGAATACAGCATGATGAGGGAGGTAATATTTTAAATAAACCAGTCAGGGAAGGCATATATGAATAGGTCATCTTTGAGCAGAAACCTGATTGAGGATGAGAGAGTCGAGCTTCAGGCTGAGGTAATGGTGGAGGCAAAGACCACAGTGGAAGCATGTGCTTGGTCTTAAGCCAAGTGGGTGAGGGAAGGAGGAGTAGAAAAATGAGGTCAGAGAAGTAGCCAGGGGATCCCTCTGATTATGGGAAAACACTGGGGAATTGAAAATAGGGAATTGGCAAGATCTAAATTAACCTTTAAAAATACCATTCTGGCTTCTCTATGGAGAAACTGTAGGCAGTGTTAGCACTGAAGTAGTGAGGCCAATTGGGAGGCTACTGTAGTCATCCAGATGAGAGAGAATCATTTTAGAGTAGGGTGCTAGCAGTGCAAGTGATGAAAAGTGGTCAGATGCAGGATACATTCTAAAGTACAGCAGCAGAGTTTGCTGAAGGGTGGAATATGGGATGGAAAAAGGAAGGCAAGAATGACTCCAAGTTTTTGTTTTTGTTAATTCCTTAAACTAATGGATGAATAGTGATGCCATTTACTGAAACAGAGAACCCTGGGGAAAGAGCAATCTGGGGAGAAAAAAGTCAAGATTTCTATTTCTGTCATGTTAAATTTTCCTATTGGACACCCAGGTGAAGAGGCCAAATAGGAAGTTAGACCTACAAGTCTGAATCTCAAAGGAGACATGAGAGCTGGAAATATAAATGTGGGAATCAACAATCAGGAAACTGGAAGATGAGTGATAACAAAAATCTGGGATGTAAGAGGATCAATGTTGATTTTACATTAAAATCCACCATGAATTCTGGCTAACAAAAATACATTAAAAACTGACATATAGAAATGTATGGGCTTTTTTTTTTTTCCATGTGAGGTACCTGAATCAATTCTCCCACTGTAAACAACTAATACTCCTGGATAAAATCTCTTCTAAAAGCATTTGTCAACCTGCCAAGAAAGAAAAGTTCTCAGATCAGGGACTGAGTAAAGATGGGAATGCTGATGTAAGCAGAGCAAGGCAACTTGTTTCCTGAGAGCATTTGCTGAATCCCAAATTGATGTATTAATACATTTCATTATACAATATCAAAAAAATCACATTAGTGATTACACACTACTGATCTCATTTTTTTAAAAAGTCTAAGTATCAGGAAGCTATCAAGCTCACAGTGGTTGATAGGCAGGTTTTCCTAAATTCTCATTTTCTCTCAAAAAGTCAAATTTCATCATTAATGACAAAGTTGTTTTCTTTGAAGCAGCAGGCTAAGTTCACTTTTGGAAAAAGGTCTGCCAAATACCCAAGCCTTACTGACAATAGTCAGTCAATCGTTCTTTCAAGTAAGTTGGTGTTCTGTGAAAAAAGTGGCTAGTTCAGCTCACAACTCAATCACATAGGTGCTTTTATTTAAGATGACTGTCATATTCCTGTTGCAGCAGAAGTGCTTTATGTGTACCTCTCAATTTGTCAAACAGTATTTTAAAAACATGTATTTAAGGTAAAGATTTAATAAAACTTTATTAAAAGATTTAAAACTTTATTAAAGATTTATTTAAAAGATTTAATAAATTTTACAGTTTCATCAAGGAATTCCTAATTGTAACTGGCTTTTTTCTTTTCTTTTTCTTGCTAGTGCATGGTGGTGAGGAATGCATGACTACTGGTACTGTTTGTTATACTGCCTTTATTAATGCTAAAGCAGCAGCAATTTTACCTGTCATTGCTTTTGCAACATCAGTACAAATGTTAACACAGTGAAAAACACACATGTCATCTTAGTATTATTATAAAATAGTTTTGATCCGTACGCTGAGGTCTGTAGACCAACTTTGAGAATATTTATCCTAGAGAAACTCTTTGTTTATGTACCAGAGAACAAAAAGAATATTCCTAGCAGTACTGTTTGTACTAGCAAAAAAAACCCTGTAAACTATCAAAATGTCTATTAACAATAGAATGGACAAATAAACGGACTATTCATAAGATGTAATATGATGAAGCAGTGAAAATTAATGAACCGCAGTGACCCAACACATAAAATAGATGCGTCTCAGGAAAAATATTTCATAAAAAAAGCAAATCGCAGAAAAATAAATGTTTTTTTTTAAAACTATGACACCAAAAGCACAAGCAAAACACTAAATAAGTTGGGTACCTTTAAGATAAAAACCGTTTGCACTTCAAAGGACACTGTCAGCAAAGTGAAAGATAACTCACAAAATGGCAAAAATATTTGTAAATTCTATATCTGATAAGGGACTTGTATCTAAAATATACAAAGAGGGACTTCCCTGGTGGTCCAGTGGCTAAGACTCCACAGTCCCAATGCAGGAGGCCTGGGTTCAATCCCTGGTCAGGGAACTAGATCCCACATGCTGCAACTAAGAGTTTGCATGCCGCAACTAAAGATCCAGCATGCCACAACTAAGAACTGGCACAGCCAAATAAATAAATATTTTAAAAATAAATAAATAAAAAAAATATACAAAGAACTCTTACAACTCAATAATAAAAAGACACATAACCTAATAGGCAATGTTTCTTTTTTTTTTTTAACACCTTAATTGGAGTATAATTGCTTTACAATAGCATGTTAGTTTCTGCTTTATAACAAAGTGAATCAGCTATACATATACATATATCCCCATATCTCTTCCCTCTTGCATCTCCCTCCCTCCCACCCTCCCTATCCCGCCCCTCTAGGTGGTCACAAAGCACCGAGCTGATCTCCCTGTGCTACGTGGCTGCTTCCCACTAGCTATCGATTTTACATTTGGTAGTGTATATATGTCCATGCCACTCTCTCACTTTGTCCCAGCTTACCCTTCCCCCTCCCCATGTCCTCAAGTCCATTCTCTAGTAGGTCTGCGTCTTTACTCCTGTCCTACCCCTAGGTTCTTCAGAACCATTTTTTTTTTCTAGATTCCATATATATGTTAGCATACGGTATTTGTTTTTCTCTTTCTGACTTACTTCACTCTGCATGACAGACTGTAGGTCCATCCAACTCACTACAGATAACTCAATTTCGTTTCTTTTTATGGCTGAGTAATATTCCATTGTATATATGTGCCACATCTTCTTTATCCATTCATCTGTCGATGGACACTTAGATTGCTTCCATGTCCTGGCTGTTGTAAATAGAGCTGCAGTGAACATTGTGGTACATGACTCTTTTTGAATTATGGTTTTCTCAGGGTATATGCCCAGTAGTGGGATTGCTGGGTCATATGGTAGTTCTATTTTTAGTTTTTTAAGGAACCTCCATACTGTTCTCCATAGTGGCTCTATCAATTTACATTCACACCAACAGTGCAAGAGGGTTCCCTTTTCTGTAGGCAATGGTTCTGAATAGACATTTCCCCAGAGAAGATATACAAATGGCCAATAAGCATATGAAAAGATGAACAATATCATTAGGCTTCAGGAAAATGCAAATTTAGCCACAGTGAGATACCGCTTTATACTCACCAGAATGGCTACAGTAAAAAAAAAGAAGAAAAAGTGCTGGTGAGGGGGTGATGAAATTGGAACCCTCATACACTGCTGGTGGGATTGTAAAATGGCATAGCCACTTTGGAAGCCTTGCTTTGCCTCAAAAATTAAACACAGAATTGCAGTATGACCCAGCAATCCCATTCCTAGTTATGTATCCAAAACAAATGAGAACTGCAAAACACACAAAAACTTAAATACAGGACTGTTCACAGATACAGTATTCCTAGTAGCCAAGAAGTGGATACAACTCAAATGTCCATCAGTCGATGAATGGATAATGAAATTTGGCATATCAATTTAATGGACTATTTAGCAATAAAGAGGGAAGGAGGTACTGATACATGCTATGACATGGATGAAACTTGACAGCATTACATGGAAAAGAAGCTAGTCACAAAAGACCACATATTTATGACTTCCTTTATTAGAACTACCCAGAATAAACAAATCTCCAGAGACAGAAAGTAGATTAGTGATTACCCAGGACTGGAAATAAAGACGGTTGTGGGGAAATGGAGATGACTACTAATGGGTACTGGGATTCTTTGGGGGATGATGAAGATGTTCTGGAATTAAGTAGTGGTGATGGTTGTACAACCTTGTGAATATACTAAAAACACTGAACTGTGCACTTTAAGTAAATGAGTTTTATGGAATATAAATCATACCACATAAAGATGTTATTTTTTTAAGTAGAATGCACTCATAAGATTTGCATACAGCTAAATAAAAATTAACTTTGACCAAGTGAAAATAATGTTTTCATTTACGTAAGACTCAAAAGTTGGCAAAACAAAAAAACATTGTTTAAAGATACAAATGTGAGTCGGAGCAGTCCAAGACGCCATAGGAAAACTCTGAAATCACTTCCTCCCATGGACATACCAAATTTACAGCTCCAGTTGGAATACTTTTCCTCTGAAAAGGACCTGAGAACATGCACCTCCAAAACAGAAGACAAAGTTACATCAAAAATCGTAGAAGAGGCACAGACGTGTCCTTACCTGGGACCTCACCCTAGATGCTGTGACCCCACAATAAGGAGGGATCCCATAAATACAGAATTCTCCCTCAAGGTGTGAATGGATTGTGCCCCACATCAGGCACCCCGACCCTGGGGGCCAGCACTGGAAAGACGACCCCCACACCTGAAAAAAATCTGATTTTGAAACTCAATTGGTACTAAGACCAGGAGAATCATAGAACCATAGGGAACAGAGATCCCACTCTCAGAGGACTCTCATACAAACCCACTGGCCCTGAGATCCAGCACAAAAGCAACAGATTGAAAAGCCCCTAGACCATAAGTGAGGTAGACCCATTTACTAACTTTAAAGTGGCTGACAGCAAGACAAGAACCGGTAGCGTCTTTATCTGGGGACGGAAGCACTAGTGGACACCATTTTTGCAAGCTCAATCTAAGTTGCTGGTGACAAGCCTACAGGAGCCATTTTTGGTGCCCTTCCTCTAGCCTGCTAGCACGGGAGGGCATGCTCTGCCCACCTTGCACTACAACCAGGCTGGGCGAGCATCCCACCCTGTGCAGAACCCCAGGTGCAACGCAACCTGGCAATCGTCCTGCCCTCCCCACACAGCAGCCGAGCCACAATTGGCCTGGGAGGCACCCTGCCCTGAGCCCCACCCAACCCGCACAGAGACGGAGCTGCAACCCTCTCTGCAGAGTAGCTGAGCCAAAACTGGACCAGGCAGAACCCCGAGCCCTGCTCACCCCAGGCAGCAGACAAGTCACAACTGGGCCAGCAAGTGTCCACCTTCCCCTGACAGCAGCTGAGCTGTCATCAGCCTGGACAGGCACCCCAAGTTCCATCCACCGCACGCTGCAACTCAGCCGCAATTGAATTGCACCAGTGACTTGAACCCTGCTCTCCCCGCACAGTGGCCGAGCCACAGTTGGCTAGGTGAGAGCTCCTAGCCCCGCCCTATGCAATGCTGTCACAGCCATCAGACTCAAGCAGCCCACACAGGTGATGCCCATAGAGTGCCTGGCTCTGGTGGTCAGGGAAGACTGTGCTTCTGGACCACACAGAACAGCTCCTACCCAGGACCACTCTTTCGAGAGTGAGGGCGCTAGCCATTTCGCCTAATTACATGTAACACTGAGAGGCAAAATGAGGAGACAGGAATTTGTTCCAAACCAAAGACCAAGGCAAATACCCAGAAAAAGACTTTTATGAAGTTGAGATTAAAAACACTGACCTGATAGTTTAAAATAATGGCCATAGGCAGAGGCACAACACCCCTTTATTTTCAGGTGCAAACATCACCAGCCATCAGAACTGGCACTGAGAACAGGAGCGAGGCCGAGTCGCGGCAGCTCCACCGAGAGGGCAGCACCGTGTATGTCCGTGCAGCGCATTTCCACGGGGCACGGCCCGGTCCCGGGCTCGCACTCCCGCCGTGGGTCGCCAGCCCACCCCACTCCAGTGAGCCCCGGCCTGGCCAGGGGCAGTTAAGAATCTGCCTGCCAATGCAGGGGACACAGGTTCAATCCTTGGTCTGGGAAGATTCCACATGCTGCAGAGCAACTAAGCCCATGTGCCATGACTACTGAGCCTGTGCTCTACAGCCCGTGTGCCACAACTACTGAGCCCACGGGCCACAAATACTGAATCCAGGTGCTGCAACTACTGAAGCCCGGGTATCTAGAGCCCATGCTCCACAAGAAGAGAAGCCACTGCAATGAGAAGCCTGCGCACTGCAATGAAGAGTAGCCCCAGCTCGCTGCAACTAGAGAGAGCCCACGCACAGCAATTAAGACCCAATGCAGTCAAAAATTAAATAAATAAATGAAAATAAATAAAAGCAAAAATAATGGTCATAAAGATGCTCACCAATCTCAGGAGAATAGATGAACACAGGAGAACTTTAACAAAGAGAGAGAGAAAATATAAAAAGTACTAAAGGTTATAACTGAAAAATACACGAGAGGTTCAACAGCAGAATGGATGAAACAGCACAAATCAATGACATGGAAGACAAAGCAATGGAAAACACTCAGAGCAGAAAAATGAGAAAAAGAATTGAAAGAAGCAGGGATACCATAAGGCATCTCTGGGACAACATCAAGCAGAAAAACATTTGCATTATAGGGGTCCCAGATGGAGAGGAGAGAGAGAAAGGGCCAGAAAAAGTATTTGAAGAAATAATGGCTGAAAACTTCCTCATCTGGGAAGGAAAGAGACATCCAGGTCCAGGAAGCCTAGAGAATTCCAAGTAAGATGTCCCCAAAGAGAATCACACCAAGATACATTATCATTAAAATGGTAACAGTTAAAGAGAGAGAATCTTAAAAGCAGCAAGAGAAAAGCAACCTATTATGTACAAAGGAAACACCATAGGTCTATGAACAGACTTTTCAGCAGAAACTTTATAGGCCAGAAGAGAGTAGCATGATATACTCAAAGGGCTGAAAGGAAAAAACTGCCAACTGAAAATTCTCTACCCAGCAAGGTTATCATTCAGAATTGAAGGACACATTAAGAGTATTCCAGGTAAGCAAAAGTAGAGGAGTTCATCACCACTAAACTGGCCTTTCAGCAAATGTAGCAAATGTTAAAGGAACTCCCCTAAGCTAAAAAGAAGAGGCACTAACGAATAAAAAGAAAACATATATAAGTAAAAATCTCACTGGAATATGTAAATAAATAATAAAGGTAGTAGATCAATCACTTATAAAGGGCAAAAGACAAAAGTATTAAAATTAATGAAAATACCATAGTTAAGGGATACATTAGAAGATGTAAAATGTGTCATCAAAGATATAAAGCACAGGGGGGAGTAAAAATATAAAGCTTTGGAATGTGTTCAAAATTAAGTTACTATCAACTTAAATAAAGACTGTTATATACATAAGGTGTTATATGTGAACTCCATGGTAACCACAAAGAGAAAACTTATAGTAAATATATAAAGGAAAATGAGAAAGGAATCTAAACATAACACTAAGAAAACAGTCAAACCACAAGGGAAGAGAGAAAGAGAGAAAAGGAACAGAGAGGAACTACAAAAAGAATGAGAAGACAGTTAACAAAATGGCAAAGAGTGTACAACTACCAATAATTACTTTAAATGTAATGTATATTTGCCAATCAAAAGATATAAGGTGGCTGAATAAAAAACAAGACCCTTCTATATGCTGCCTACAAGTGACTCACTTCAAACACAAAGACACTTACAGACTGATAGTGAAGGGATGTAAAAAGATGCAATGGAAAGGAAAAGAAAGCTGGGGTGGCAATAATTATATCACACAAAAGAGACTTTAAAACAAAGACTGTAACAAAACAAAGAACAGTATATGATAATAAAAGTGTCAATCCAGAAAGAGGACATAACATCTGTAAACATTTATGTACCCATAATAGGAGCACGTTATATATTGGGTTAGCCAAAAAGTTTGTTCGTTTTTTCCCATAAGATGACTCTAGTAGTGCTTAGTCGTCTTTAACTTCATTCGAAACAATTCTGTTAGATTGTATTATGACAGCTGACATATCAGCGTGCATTAAAAAATAACTTACCAAAACTGGTGAATTTTTGTGTAGTCATTTTAATATTGAAGATGGAAGAAAAACAACATTTTTAGCATATTATGCTTTATTATTTCAAGAAAGGTAAAAACGCAACTGAAACACACAAAAAAGATTTGTGCAGCGTATGGAGAAGGTGCTACGGCTGACTGAACATGTCAAAAATGGTTTGTCGAGTTTCGTGCTGGAGATTTCTTGCTGGATGATGCTCCACGGTCGAGTAGACCAGTTGAAGTTGATAGCAATCACGTGGAGGCATTAACTGAGAACAATCGACGTTATATTACGAGGGAGATAGCCAACATACTCAAAATACCCAAATCAAGCGCTGAAAATCATTTGCTCCAGCTTGGTTATGTGAATCGCTTTGATATTTGGGGTCCACATAAATTAAGCGAAAAAAACCTTCTTGACCGTATTTCCACATGCAATTCTCTATTTAAACGTAACAAAAACATTCCGTTTTTAAAACAAATTGTGACGGGTGATGAAAAGTGGATACTGTATGAGAATGTGGAATGGAAGAGATGGTGGGGCAAGTGAAATGAACCACCACCAACCACACCAAAAGCCGGTCTTCATCCAAAGAAGGTGATGTTGTGTATACGGTGCGATTGGAAGAGAGTCCTCTATTATGAGCTCCTTCTGGAAAACCAAAAGATTAATTCCAACAAGTACTGCTCTCAATTAGACGAAATGAAAGCAGCACTTGATGAAAAGTGTCCGGAATTAGTCAACAGAATCCGCATAATCCTCCATCAGGATAACGCAAGATCACATGTTTCTTTGATGACCAGGCAAAAACTGTTACAACCTGGCTGGGAAGTTCTGTTTGTTTGTTTTTTGCGGTACGCGAGCCTCTCACTGCTGAGGCCTCTCCCATTGCGGAGCACAAGCTCCGGACGCTCAGGCTCAGCGGCCACGGCTCACGACTCACGGGCCCAGCCGCTCCGCGGCACGTAGGATCCTCCAGGACCGGGGCACGAACCCGTGTCCCCTACATCAGCAGGCGGACTCCCAACCACTGCGCCACCAGGGAAGCCCTGGCTGGGAAGTTCTGATTCATCCGCTGTATTCACCAGACATTGCACCTTCGGAATTCCATTTATTTCAGTCTTTACAAAATTCTTTGAATGGAAAAAATTTCAATTCCCTGGAAAACTGTAAAAGGCACCTGCAACAGTTCTTTGCTCAAAAGGATAAAAAGTTTTGGGAAGATGGAATCATGAAGTTGCCTGAAAAATGGCAGAAGGTAGTGGAAAAAAAGGGTGAATATGTTGTTCAAAAAGTTTTTGGTGAAAATAAAAAATGTGTCTTTTATTTTTACTTAAAAACCGAAGGCACGGGATTTTGGATACAGGATCAGACATAATGCAAATTCCTGGAAACTTCAATCAAATGGGAAAGACTATGTGTTCAAGGATATGGAAGAGCAAGGATCTGACTGAGGTGAGCAGGTTTTACTACCCCTACAAGTTGGACACGGAGGACCAAAGGAATCCTCTAGGGTGGTTTTATCACTCCCTGGTATTTTAACTTCTTATTTGGCAATAATTTTAGAGTTACAAAAATGTTGCAAAAATAGCCCAGCTATACTCTTCATCTTGATTTCCCTTAATGTTAACTTCTTACATAACCATAGTACAAAATTTCAAAATCAGGAAGGTAACATTGATACAACACTATTAACCATGAGATGATTATTGAAATTAAGGTATTGCAATCTTGGAGAAAGAACATACTCAAATGGATAGATACTGGCTGCTAAAAACAGAAACGTGGAGCTCTCTTGGCCTACCAAATGGTAATAGGAAATAGTACCAGGCCCAGGATCATCAGTGAAACCACACCTAGGATACTGGAATAACTGGGAGTCTGTTCCCACCTCCTGCCTCTTTCCCCTTTAACTCTCACTTGGGGTTATCAGAAAAGCAGATGGATCTGGGTGTTGACTGAGAATTACAGAAAACAATGAATTTTGTGTTAACTATGGCTGACATTGTTTCTCTATAGGAAGAGCTTTCTAAATCACCCCTGACTAAAATCCTGTTATTGATTTTACAAGCATTGTTTTCAATCCCAATACGTTTTAAATATCAACAGCAATTTGCTCTCACTCGGCAGCCAGCGATTTACCTTTACAGTCTTGCCTTCTGAGAGGCAAAACTAGGAAAATTCTTCCCAACATAAAGTTCCTGTGTGTCTGCTTTCGCTCTTGCTTTTAAAGGTCGGCCACTGATCGGCAGGACTTCGCGGCCCTCCAAAGAGTTATAGCAGGCTGCTCGGCCCCATGAGGCCTTAGGCTGCAGGTAGGCAGCCTGTCGCTAGAGGGACTCTAGTTTCTAACCTTCTTCACAGCCCTCTGAAGTTGACCTGAGATCTGAAAAAGGCGCAAAATGGTGGTCTCATTTCCGGCTCTCCTGCGACCCTTCCGACTCTGTCGATGGGACCCGACACCCTGGGCGCGGTTGGCAGGGCCTACAAAGCTCAGGACCGGTGACCCAAACTCTTGGGCCCCTGCCAGGATGGCGGTGACAGTGACGCTGGAGCCCGCGGGCCGCTGCCGCTGGGACGAGCCCGTGCGCATCGCCGTGCGCGGCCTGGCCCCGGGACAGCCGGTCACGCTGCGCGCGTCCCTGCACGACGAGAAGGACGCGCTCTTCCGAGCCCACGCGCGCTACTGCGCCGACGCCCACGGCCAGCTGGACCTCGAGCGCGCGCCCGCGCTGGGCGGCAGCTTCACGGGCCTCGAGCCCATGGGGCTCCTCTGGGCTTTAGAGCCCGAGAAGCCCTTGCTGCGGCTGGTGAAGCGGGACGTACAGACGCCCTTCGCCGTGGAGCTGGAGGTGCTCGATGGCCACGACCCGGAGGCCGGAGGGCTCCTGGGCCGGGCGGTGAACGAGCGCGACTTCCTGGCGCCGGGGGTGCGGCGCGAGCCCGTGCGCGTGGGCCGGGTGCGCGCCACGCTCTTCCTGCCGCCAGGTGAGCAGCCCACTTCCCAGGCTGTTGTGGAAAGCCAGGTAGAGTCCTGAGACCCTGGGCGGCCCCTTGCCTGTCTAGGGAACCCCGTGGTTGTGGAACTTCCCTAAATTCGTCCCCAAGCTCCAAAGTCTATCATGAATTCTGGGTGGAAGTTTCTCCTCTGAATTTCAGGACACTTCCTGGAGGTACTGCCATTCCCTCAGCTATATGCTAAAAGTTCATTCAGAGTACTCAAAAAGTGTATTTATGCTGCTATGTGCCAGCCATGCAGCTGTGTCTCAGATACTAATATTAGGCAGTGACTTCTGCTGGTGTGCAGGAGTGATTTGGGCCTTCTTTCACATCAAACTTCAAAGGAAACTAAAACCCAGAGATAGAGGCAGTGCCCCATAATACTAAAAAACAAACAAAAAAACTCCCTGAAAGTCCCCTCCCCCATAATAAACAGTCTGTCAGTGTTTCTCAACCTGGAATGATTCTCTTCCACTCCAGGGGCAATTGGTAATATCTGGAGACATTTTTGATTGTCACGATTGGAGAGGGTGCTATTGGCATCTAGTGGGTAGGTGCTAAACATCTACAATCCACGGGACAGCCCCACAACAAAGAAATATCTTACTCCAAATGTCTATAGTGCTAAGGTTGAGAAACCCTAGTCTAAGTAAAAACAAGGTGCTTGGTAGGTAAAAGTGGCCTGTAAGCAAGACAACTGACCCACCCCTTCCAACCACATTCCTGACTGAAACCCCTGCTACATAGAAATGCTGGAGTTGCCACTGCTCACAGAATTCCTAAACTGAATTCTGTGATTATTCTCCAAAACAGGAGGCCCTGCTTTATTCTTACAGCTCTTCAGCAATTCACAGCCTTAACTAGCCCTGCCCACTCAACTGTGAACTCCTGGGTCTGGAATTGGCACTTATACATCTCCATATCTTTGTATGCCTAGAGGCTTACACAGGGATATAATAAGAGCTCAATAAATCATACTGACTGATTTAATAAGAATCTCCTAAAGACTTTAATTTCTTAAAAAATATTTCAAAAAAAAAATCTTTCACTGCCCAGCTGCGATATTTCAATCAAGTCAGTTGTTCACTATTTTAGTATCTACTCTGTGGCCCATTTAAAATGTATTGTTTTCTGACTCAAAGGCTTTTTGTAAATAATGCAGAAAAGTTCAATTATTTAACAAATATGTGTTAAATCAAGGACTATGCTACATACAGTAGCTAGCAAATTCACTCATGGGCCTCACTGTACCTACCACCTAATAGAGGATACCGGCAGCTATACTTGGATCTGTAAGTGTGGTAAGTGCTATGATAGGGGAGGTACAGGCCCAGGGTGCTGGTGGGAACATATAAAAGGCTATGTAATTCAACTCAGCCTTGGAGGGCATCTGGGAAGTCTTCCAGGAAGGGAGCTCTAAACTTAGATTTGAAGACTGATGAGTCAGCCGGTTCAGAAATGGTGGAGAGGGGAGGAGAATAGTGTACACCATTTTCAGGGCCAAAGAGAGCATAGCACATTTAGGAATGGCGTTCTTTAAGGCTGGAGCAGAGGGTGTAAAGGAGGTGGGGAGTATATTCTAATAATCCCCTGTATATGTAGAGCGCTTTACAGCTGTCAAAGCATTTTCAGTTTTTGGGGGGTTTTTTTGAGGAAAATTTGGTGGAAAATGTACATCTCATCTTACGTTATTTCTAATTTGGTTTATATTATCATTGTTGTTTTTTGCAAATATATGAAAAATTACGGAGAAAATAAGGCACTTTTCCCCCCTCCCTTCTCCCCAAAGTTTATTAAAAAAAAAAAGACAAAGTAAAAAGAGTCCTTTTCCACCAAACTCCCACCCACAACTTTACTTGCTTTAAAAACTTCTCTTTGCTGACTGCCAAAATCTGAAACCCAAGAATGTCTTTTGAGTGTCTAAAACTCCTTATGATTTGTGGTGCTCTCCAGGCACAGGACCATTCCCTGGAATCCTCGATCTTTTTGGAAGTGGTGGTGGCCTTTGTGAATACAGGGCCAGCCTCCTGGCTGGACATGGTTTTGCTGTGCTCGCTCTGGCTTATTTCAGATTTGAAGACCTCCCTAAATATTTGAATAACGTGTGCCTGGAGTACTTTGAAGAAGCTGTGGACTTCATGCTGCAACATCCAAAGGTGGGGTTCTGGTGCTCACCTGAATGCAGAGGAGAGGGGGTAGAGCAGACACAGGGCTGGATCCAAAAGCTCTACCAGGACACCCAGGGCTGGAAATATGCCATGAGACACAAAGGCTCCTTCAAAAGTTGTTAGGATTATTATTTTCATTTCTGCCCATCTCTCTCCAATCCCTTAAGACTCAACTGTTTAGTTCCCTTTAGTTCTTGACCAGAATTCAAAGAGCTAGACTAAAAAGTTACTAACCTTAAGTTCTGGTTCTGTGTCTACCACCAAGTGGCATTATAATCCTGAATAAGGCAGTTTCCCTTTCTGGAATTCAGTTTTTCTCATTTGTAAGAGTAAGGTAGGGACTTCCCCAGTAGTCCAGTGGTTAAGACTCCGCGCTTCTGCTGCAGGGGATGGGGGTTTGATCCCTGGTTGGGGAACTAAGATCCCGCATGCTGTGCAGCACGGCCCCCCCCCCAAAAAAAAAGATTAAACGTATAGAGAAAAAAGTGACTGTAAAGAGATTTTTGAGACAACTGGTGACATTTGAATAGGGGTGTGTATTCGATGATATTAAGGAACCATTAATTTTGTTAAGTGTGTTAATGGTATTGTGGTTTTGTAAAGAAAGTTCTTATATGAGACTGGAAAAATTAATTAAAACATTTTGGTATGATTCTCAATGGAATACATAGTCTTTGCTACTATCTAGACTTAAAGAAACCCAAACATTCTAATGTTAAGGAGTAAGATGTACTGCAAGGTCTAACTCTGTTAGAATTCAGGGACTGGTCTCAATAGAGCTGCTAAAACCTAGATGATCATGAACTGTGATGACTGGTTTATTTATGGGATATAAGCCCCCAGGAACAAGAAGAGACCAATATATACCATCAGTTCTGCCCTTAGAGCTGGGCAAGAGGGGCTTCTGCTCTGGACCTTTTGTTTTAGATGACCACTCTCTGGCCTTCCTTTGGCTGCATCCCTGACCACAGGGTGCGGAGTTTGAGGGGCCAAGGGAATGTGTCTACCTGGAAGCCATGTGCCCCTCACACCATGCCCTTTGGATCTGGAACCCCACAATTATCTTCCAACCAGCTCTGATCCTGCTTCCAAGCCCTATGCCTCTTCTCTGGGTCCCTTAATGTGAACACACCTAGGCCTTAAACATATAGGCTAGGGTGTCCAAACGCATGTGTGAGAGGGCCCTTATGGTACATGATGGAGCCAGGCAGGGATGGGAAGAGAAAGAGAGTTGGCCAAGGACCAGGGACTAGGGCCAGGGGCTGGCACTCCCCCCATGCCATGTTCTAGTACAGAACTCCAGGAAGTTCTAAGATATGAAATTTGAACCTGACCTTATAAGTTGTTATGGAGGTATATTTATCAAGGTAGCAGAAAAGAATATATTTTATTTAATTTTCAAATATTTATAACTCTTAAGTATTTAGGTATAGGGTATATGGGCCTCTGTGTGTACTCTTGACCTAGTCACCATAAATGTTAGTGGAGGGCCTGTGTACCAGGAAATTAATTGATTTGTTTGGGACTTCCATGTTAGTCCAGTGGTAAAGATTCCGTGCTCCCAATGGAGGGGACACGGGTTCAATCCCTGGTCAGGGAACTAAGATCCTGCATGCCGTGCCAGCGCAGACAAAAAAAAAAATTGATTTGCTTATTAGAAGATACGTTTGAACTTTGTGGATTGTTGCATAAGAAAGGAAAGCAAATGACATGTGAGAAAGCTGCCTAGACAATGTAAAATCACAGTTTAAGTTCTCCCTTTATGAATTCTAGACTTGTTCTCTCTCTCTTTCTTTCTCTCTTTTCATCAGGTGAAAGGCCCTAGTGTTGGGCTTCTTGGCTTCTCCAAAGGAGGTGACCTGTGTCTCTCAATGGCCTCTTTCTTGAAGGGCATCACAGCTACTGCAGTTATTAATGCCTGTGTGGCCAACACAATAGCTCCTCTGCATTACAAGGATATGATTATTCCTAATCTCAGCAGTGACCCAGGAAAATATAAAATCACTGAGTCAGGCCTTTTGAATTTGGAGGATATTTGGAATGACCCACTGGAGAAACCCAACCACCGAAGTCTTATTCCATTGGAAAAGGCCCAGGGACCCTTCCTGTTTATCGTTGGTATGGATGATCATAGCTGGAAGAGTGAATTCTATGCTCAGATAGCCTCTGAACGGTTACAAGCCCATGGGAAAGACAGACCCCAGATAATCTACTACCCAGGAACTGGCCATTGTATTGATCCGCCTTATTTTCCTCTTTGTAGAGCCTCTGTGCATGCAGTTTTGGACCAACCAGTATTCTATGGAGGTGAGCCAAAGGCTCACTCAAGGGCACAGGTAGATGCCTGGCAGCAAATCCAAACTTTCTTCCATGAACACCTCAATGGTAAAAAATCTGTCAAGCCCAGCAAATTGTAACATTGTAATCATAGACCATATACTGTTAATAAAAATCCTAGTCATACAACATGTATTAGGTTTTCCAGAGAACCTAGGAACCTTTTTGTAACAAAGCAACCATCTCAGCTTCATTGTCAGGTCCTACTGGATTCTGAGCCTTAGCAACACTACTCTCTTCACTGCTGGGTCCATCCCTTTCTCCCCTGAACTTTTCCCAGTGTATAGGCTTAACTCTGATCTTATCTGTAGGACCAATCTTAACCTTAAGCAGGAAAAATGTAAGAAGTGCCTGCCCAAGTCTCAACTGCTGGCCTAGATTTGGCCTTCTGTTCTGGTTCTGAGGACTGAGCTTTTGTACTGCTAAGAGTCCCATATACTCTTTGGGTCCTAACTGACCATGTCTGAACCTTGGGAACCTGCGCACTTGAGCCCCTTAAGGAATGGACTCTGCTTCGTTCTTGTTTCTGAGCCCCACTTTGAAGATTGGGGGCATTGACATACTTAGTATCCTAAGCTTTGCTTTTATTTTATGAATGAGGCCCTAGACTTCGATTTCTTCCTTACTGATAAAGTATTCTTTACAAATTTTGAATTTAAAATTCAAAGGATACTTTACAAAGTAAAATTGAATCCTTTACCAAAAAAAATTGCTGTAAGCAAAACAGTTTATTGATATATACTGTTGATATACTTCCTCTGTATTTACCGTCTGAATTCTCAATCTCAGTACTTGGCTACCTAGAGAAATGCCTCGATGCCAATAGATTTTCAGGACTTAATCTTTGGATGTCAGGTTATACCTGACAAATTAGACTTCTTCCTGGTACCATCGGTTCCTATTACATTCCTACTGGGAAGGACTGGGATCAGTCTATCTCAATCCATTGCCTTATACTGGGCACTATCTAGAGTCATGAGACCAGAGCAGAGGGTCTTCCCTGAGTGCAAGAATATTTTTCTGAGACACATCAGAAAAATATTGGCTTGCTGGGCACATACTGTCTTTCACCAATTTGAGTCTATTCAAGCAAATGCCCATTAGATCTTAATCTAATGAGAAGGGTTCCTTACTTAATTTTGACCAATTGTTAAAAATACGTGTTGAGTGTATTTATTCACTATGAGTATAATTTTCTGTGATTTGAATCCTTAGAGCCTGTGCTTTAACTCACTCTGAGGTGGTCCTGCTACTCTAGAGATGCCTTTGGGCTGGGGTATCATAGGAAGAAGTTATAAGGAAAATGGCTGGGAGGGTGAGAGAAGTGAGGGGTGGAAAGGTAACACCAGAAGCTTAAACATGAGGGTGATGACTAAACATATCTGTGTACTAAAGCACTAGGTGTGGGGATGGCCGTACATCCTAATTTCTTCCTTACTAATAAAGTAGCCTTGGAATGCCCTATACTGACTAAGATATTTGGTCACTTTCCCCTCAGAGTTGATCATATATGGCCCCCTGTCTCTAAGATTTGAAAAATAATTTCAGGTTGTTACAAAGCTACCTAAAATATGGTAAATGTGAATTAAAAGGGAGAAACAGAAAAGGTATCCATAAAATGGAGCCAGAAATGAGGTCAATACAATAGTGCTTATTATGAGGCCTATATACTTGCCTTGATTGGGCCACTCGTTCAGTCATTTGTTTTCTAGTGGTTTATGCAGAGAAGGAAACCTAATCAGTTACACAAAATTTACAGCCTTCATAAAATCAGAGCTTAGAAATCAGTTTCTCCCAAAGGCTGTCTTACTAAGAAACATTAAATGATTTAAAGGGTAGTACCCTCAAGGTTGCCTCTACAGTAGATATAAATCCCAGGCTCCATCGCTTACTGTGTGACCTTGGGTAAGTTATTAACCTCTCTAAGCCTCGATTTCCTCATCTATAAAGTGGGGATAATTATAGTGATAAGAATAGAAACTACTTCATTGGGCTGTTGTGATTAAATTAGGTCATCCAAGTAAAGCACGTAACATATCTAAACTCTCAAATATTAGCTCTTACTATTTCAGATGAGGAAATTGAGACCCAGGAGGGTTAAGAAATATATCTGGTTGATGAGAGAACTGGGCCAGTCCAACTCCAAAGTCCATGGCCTTCATTAACCATTTGGCTCTACAGCCTTCCAACCTGAGGAGATAAGCTCAAATAGTGCAGAGCTGACTGGTGAGGATTACTTAGCTGGAAAGTCAAGGATAAGTTAGGGTCCCATAATGGAGGCTCCATAAGCCAAATTGGAGAGTTCAGATTTATGTATTTATTTTGGAAACCACCATTTTATTGAGCTCTCCTCACCGCAGAGACCTATTCCAGCAGTCTTTTTGCCACAGGCATCACAGACACAGGGGTGTGACCAGCGCGCCCCCCACTGCCCACTATTTGACCCACCCATGAGAGGGAGATGGAGAGTTTAGACTTAAAATAAGAAATAAGGAACCATTTTTTAACATACTGATTTTTGTTTTTCAATGACAGTCAGTAATTTTTCCTTGATGCTTAGTGGCTCAAAGAAGTTGAAGCCTAAAAGAAACTTAGTTGGAGACACTTAAAAACAACAACAGCAACAAAAAACAAATCAAGGGCTTCCCTGGTGGCGCAGTGGTTGAGAATCTGCCTGCCAATGCGACACGGGTTCGAGCCCTGGTCTGGGAAGATCCCACATGCCGCGGAGCAACTAGGCCCGTGCGCCACAACTACTGAGCCTGCGTGTCTGGAGCTTGTGCTCCGCAACAGAGGCCGCGACAGTGAGATGCCCGCGCACCGCGATGAAGAGTGGCCCCCGCTCGCCGCAACTAAAGAAAGCCCACGCACAGAAATAAAGACCCAACACAGCCAAAAAAAAAAAAAGTTGGATCATATATTCAAAAACAAAAAATCAGAAAATATAACCAAATTCAGCCCATTGTTCTGCTTTTGTTTGTACGCCTAATGCCCTTGAATGTACTTCCATCAGGATGAGAAAGGCCAATGAACCATTTTGAAAGCAAATATTGATACATGTTTTTGTCAACCACTGATCCTTTAAGAAATATTTGTATAAACCTGTTACAATTTTCAGCAAACTGAAAACCACAAACACTTCTTAATTCTTTCAGAGTATCATGGTTAAGCCATTGTGTACATTCATTTTAAATGGTCTTTGCACACTGGAAAGATAAAAGCTTGTGGGAAGCATTCTGTTTTTTCAGGTGGTACATGCAGAGATGCACAACATCCAATATTTATGGCCACTATAATGATGGATGTGGGCGGCAGAAGTCAAAATTCTTTGAGTTAGGGACTTCCCTGGTGGCGCAGTGGTTAAGAATCCGCCTGCCAGTGCAGGAGACACAGGTTCAAGCCCTGGTCCGGGAACATCCCACATGCCACGGAGCAACTAAGCCCGTGAGCCACAACTACTGAGCCCACATGCTGCAACTACTGAAGCCCGCGTGCCTAGAGCCTGTGCTCCGCAACAAGAGAAGCCACTGCGATGAGAAGCCCACACACCGCAACGAAGAGTAGCCCCGGCTCGCCGCAACTAGAGAAAGTGCTCGTGAACAACGAAGACCCAACGCAGCCATAAATAAATAAATTTATTGTTTTTAAAAAATTACTTGAGTTGTTTTCTAAAACTGGGGGTCAACCATGTATTCTCCAAAGACAGAGAGACTTTAAACAAGTACTTTTCAAAAAGACAGGGTTGTTGGTCCAGTAACCATGTGCTTTCAGTGGCAAATATTTTCCATCCATAAATCAGAATACGTGATAATTACAATCTTATTTATGGGGTAAGAGGGATAAGATATATATCTGAAAATGAGATTGTTCCAAAGGGAATTCAGGATTACATATCCACACATCTTACTTGACATAGCAGTTTAATAGAATGGTTTTACCTGGGTTAATTAACCTCATTTTACATGTACATTTTAAGATAGAATTCTATACTGGAAAACAAATTTTAAATTACATATATAAGTACATTCTTCATTGTAAAAGATTCAAGTAATACAGATAAAATTTAAAAACCTCTTAACTCATTGCTCAATCGCAGTCTTCTCCCAGAGGTATTTACTGTTACCAACTTGAAGTGTAGCCTTCCGGAACCATTTTGTATACATGGACAGTTTTATTTTGTGAGTTCTATGCCTTTTTCTTTTAAAAAACAAACAAACCATAAATGTCATATAATGTAAGTTTTTTTCCCTTCATGTAAAAATATACATTTTTAATAATTATGTCAGGCCACAGGACAATATAGATTATTTCCACAGTGTATATACATCTGTACTCTGCCTCATCTGAAACGTTTAAACTTTAATCTCGACAGTCTTTTTTTCTTTTTTAACAGTCTTTATTAATCCAGGCAAAAATAACCTCAAGCAAGAAAAGGGATTTGGCGGGAGCCTAGTACATGGAGCCTCCAACTAAGTTTAGGGAACAGTGTCCCCTGATGGCCAGAGAGAGATTTTAGAGAAGGCGACCGGAGGCATTTTGTCAGAAATCATTAACTTCTCATTCTCGACACGTCGAAGGGTAGGCTAGGTATAAGCTCCTGCCTCTTCCGGACGATCCCACTTCGGGATCTCCAAAAGCACAACCGACCCCGGGCCCTCCTAAGTCGCCCCTTTTTGCAGCTCTTTACTGAGTGACGCCCCAGGAACCAGTCCAGGTCCTCTTGAGACCCGGCCTGCTTTTTTCCCGCCGGGCCACGCCCCTCCGGGCCCAGCCCCTCCTGCTGCACTCCGGCCGGCCCCGCCCCTGCTCCCGGCCCCGCCCCGCCTACTGAGCCCAGTTCCCCTTGCGTCAAAGCCACGTCTGTGTGCCTGCGCTCAAAGCCGCACCGCGAAGATTCCCGCACCCAGTGACTGGCGGCTCAGGCCGTGCTCCGAACTCCCGGGACTCCCGTCCAGCTTCGGAAGTCTGTCTCCACATCATCCCTTTCCTCCCAAAAGGCCGCGACCCTGGCCGTCAAGCGCAAGACTGGACTAACCAATAAGCTCCTGGGTATTAAAGTGGAAGGCTTAGGCCCCAGGGAGCGGGGCCCTTTGGGGTTCAGTGATCGAGGCCGCCTCTTCCTCTCGCCTGCCGACAATGAGGCGGACGGCAGTGGGGCGGGAGGTGTTGGACCCGGCCAGGGACCGAGCTCCGAGCTCTTCAGGGGCGTGGAGCCCATGGTGCTCCTGGGGAGCCTAACGCCGGCCGGCTCGGAGGATGCCTCCTCTGCAGGATGCCGAGGGGAGTGATGAAAACCCCCTCAAAGTGGAGGTGACCGTCCACCACGCGCCGTGTCGGCTGGCGGTGCAGCTGAGCCCGGCGCCCGCCTCCGCCCAGGTGCAGCACAGTTCTCTCCGCGCCGAGCTCGGCAGCGAGCTGGCCGCCTGCGCGGCTTCCTGCTGCTCCCTGGTGCGTGAGGCGTTTAATGCAGAGAGCCTTACAGTGGATTTAGGGACTGGACTTAAACTGGCTTGCTTTGCTAGTTAATTTGTCGTCTGAGAATAACGCGAGTGTCCTATTTTTTAAACACATGATATCGTTTATTCTGGAAGCATTTCCCCCTAAAAAGACAGTATTTTAAAGAAAATTAGCTTTTCATAGGCACTTGTATTTCAATAATCTGGTGAAGTTTTGCATGGTTTTCCATCACATGAGAGTTATTTCTCTGAAGTGCCAATTACGTTATTCAATAAGATACTATTTTTTAAAATTTTATTTAATTTATTTTTTTATACAGCAAGTTCTTATTAGTTATCCATTTTATACATATTACTATATATATGTCAGCCCCAATCTCCCAATTCATCACACCACCCCCCCACGCCCACCCCATGCCTCTTTCCCCCTTTGGTGTCATATGTTTGTTCTCTACATCTGTGTCTCAGTTTCTGCCCTGCAAACCGGTTCATCTATACCATTTTTCTAGGTTCCACATATATGCGTTAATATACGATATTTGTTTTTCTCTTTCTGACTTACTTCACTCTGTATGACAGTCTATAGATTCATCCACGTCTCTAAAAATGACCCAATTTCGTTCCTTTTTATGGCTGAGTAATATTCCATTGTATATATATACCACATCTTCTTTAGCCATTTGTCTGTCGATGGGCATTTAGGTTGCTTCCATGATCTGGCTATTGTAAATAGTGCTGCAATGAACATTGGGGTGCATGTGTCTTTTTGAATTATGGTTTTCTCTGGCTATATGCCCAGTAGTGGTATTGCCGGGTCAAAAGGTAATTCTATTTTTAGTTTTTTAAGGAACCTCCATACTGTTCTCCATAGTGGCTCTATCAATTTACATTCACACCAACAGTGCAAGAGGGTTCCCTTTTCTGTAGGCAATGGTTCTGAATAGACATTTCCCCAGAGAAGATATACAAATGGCCAATAAGCATATGAAAAGATGAACAATATCATTAGGCTTCAGGAAAATGCAAATTTAGCCACAGTGAGATACCACTTTATACTCACTAGAATGGCTACAATAAAAAAAAAGAAGAAAAAGTGCTGGTGAGGGGGTGATGAAATTGGAACCCTCATACACTGCTGGTGGGATTGTAAAATGGCATAGCCACTTTGGAAGCCTTGCTTTGCCTCAAAAATTAAACACAGAATTGCAGTATGACCCAGCAATCCCATTCCTAGTTATGTATCCAAAACAAATGAGAACTGCAAAACACACAAAAACTTAAATACAGGACTGTTCACAGATACAGTATTCCTAGTAGCCAAGAAGTGGATACAACTCAAATGTCCATCAGTCGATGAATGGATAATGAAATTTGGCATATCAATTTAATGGACTATTTAGCAATAAAGAGGGAAGGAGGTACTGATACATGCTATGACATGGATGAAACTTGACAGCATTACATGGAAAAGAAGCTAGTCACAAAAGACCACATATTTATGACTTCCTTTATTAGAACTACCCAGAATAAACAAATCTCCAGAGACAGAAAGTAGATTAGTGATTACCCAGGACTGGAAATAAAGACGGTTGTGGGGAAATGGAGATGACTACTAATGGGTACTGGGATTCTTTGGGGGATGATGAAGATGTTCTGGAATTAAGTAGTGGTGATGGTTGTACAACCTTGTGAATATACTAAAAACACCGAACTGTGCACTTTAAGTAAATGAGTTTTATGGAATATAAATCATACCACATAAAGATGTTATTTTTTTAAGTAGAATGCACTCATAAGATTTGCATACAGCTAAATAAAAATTAACTTTGACCAAGTGAAAATAATGTTTTCATTTACGTAAGACTCAAAAGTTGGCAAAACAAAAAAACATTGTTTAAAGATACAAATGTGAGTCGGAGCAGTCCAAGATGCCATAGGAAAACTCTGAAATCACTTCCTCCCATGGACATACCAAATTTACAGCTCCAGTTGGAATACTTTTCCTCTGAAAAGGACCTGAGAACATGCACCTCCAAAACAGAAGACAAAGTTACATCAAAAATCGTAGAAGAGGCACAGACGTGTCCTTACCTGGGACCTCACCCTAGATGCTGTGACCCCACAATAAGGAGGGATCCCATAAATACAGAATTCTCCCTCAAGGTGTGAATGGATTGTGCCCCACATCAGGCACCCCGACCCTGGGGGCCAGCACTGGAAAGACGACCCCCACACCTGAAAAAAATCTGATTTTGAAACTCAATTGGTACTAAGACCAGGAGAATCATAGAACCATAGGGAACAGAGATCCCACTCTCAGAGGACTCTCATACAAACCCACTGGCCCTGAGATCCAGCACAAAAGCAACAGATTGAAAAGCGCCTAGACCATAAGTGAGGTAGACCCATTTACTAACTTTAAAGTGGCTGACGGCAAGACGAGAACCTGTAGCGTCTTTATCTGGGGACGGAAGCACTAGTGGACACCATTTTTGCAGGCTCAATCTAAGTTGCTGGTGACAAGCCTACAGGAGCCATTTTTGGTGCCCTTCCTCTAGCCTGCTAGCACGGGAGGGCATGCTCTGCCCACCTTGCACTACAACCAGGCTGGGCGAGCATCCCACCCTGTGCAGAACCCCAGGTGCAACGCAACCTGGCAATCGTCCTGCCCTCCCCACACAGCAGCCGAGCCACAATTGGCCTGGGAGGCACCCTGCCCTGAGCCCCACCCAACCCGCACAGAGACGGAGCTGCAACCCTCTCTGCAGAGTAGCTGAGCCAAAACTGGACCAGGCAGAACCCCGAGCCCTGCTCACCCCAGGCAGCAGACAAGTCACAACTGGGCCAGCAAGCGTCCACCTTCCCCTGACAGCAGCTGAGCTGTCATCAGCCTGGACAGGCACCCCAAGTTCCATCCACCGCACGCTGCAGCTCAGCCGCAATTGAATTGGGCAAGTGACTTGAACCCTGCTCTCCCCGCACAGTGGCTGAGCCACAGTTGGCTAGGTGAGAGCTCCCAGCCCCGCCCTATGCAACGCTGTCACAGCCATCAGACTCAAGCAGCCCACACAGGTGATGCCCATAGAGTGCCTGGCTCTGGTGGTCAGGGGAGACTGTGCTTCTGGACCACAAAGAACAGCTCCTACCCAGGACCACTCTTTCGAGAGTGAGGGCGCTAGCCATTTCGCCTAATTACATGTAACACTGAGAGGCAAAATGAGGAGACAGGAACTTGTTCCAAACCAAAGACCAAGGCAAATACCCAGAAAAAGACCTTTATGAAGTTGAGATTAAAAACACTGACCTGATAGTTTAAAATAATGGCCATAGGCAGAGGCACAACACCCCTTTATTTTCAGGTGCAAACATCACCAGCCATCAGAACTGGCACTGAAACAGGAGCAAGGCCAGCACCGTGTATGTCCATGTAGCGTGTTTCCACGGGGCACGGCCCGGTCCCGGGCTCGCACTCCCGCCGTGGGTCGCCAGCCCACCCCACTCCAGTGAGCCCCGGCCTGGCCGGGGGCAGTTAAGAATCTGCCTGCCAATGCAGGGGACACAGGTTCAATCCTTGGTCTGGGAAGATTCCACATGCTGCAGAGCAACTAAGCCCATGTGCCATGACTACTGAGCCTGTGCTCTACAGCCCGTGTGCCACAACTACTGAGCCCACGGGCCACAAATACTGAATCCAGGTGCTGCAACTACTGAAGCCCGGGTATCTAGAGCCCATGCTCCACAAGAAGAGAAGCCACTGCAATGAGAAGCCTGCGCACTGCAATGAAGAGTAGCCCCAGCTCGCTGCAACTAGAGAGAGCCCACGCACAGCAATTAAGACCCAATGCAGTCAAAAATTAAATAAATAAATGAAAATAAATAAAAGCAAAAATAATGGTCATAAAGATGCTCACCAATCTCAGGAGAATAGATGAACACAGGAGAACTTTAACAAAGAGAGAGAGAAAATATAAAAAGTACTAAAGGTTATAACTGAAAAATACACGAGAGGTTCAACAGCAGAATGGATGAAACAGCACGAATCAATGACATGGAAGACAAAGCAATGGAAAACACTCAGAGCAGAAAAATGAGAAAAAGAATTAAAAGAAGCAGGGATACCATAAGGCATCTTGGGACAACATCAAGCAGAAAAACATTTGCATTATAGGGGTCCCAGATGGAGAGGAGAGAGAGAAAGGGCCAGAAAAAGTATTTGAAGAAATAATGGCTGAAAACTTCCTCATCTGGGAAGGAAAGAGACATCCAGGTCCAGGAAGCCTAGAGAATTCCAAGTAAGATGTCCCCAAAGAGAATCACACCAAGATACATTATCATTAAAATGGTAACAGTTAAAGAGAGAGAATCTTAAAAGCAGCAAGAGAAAAGCAACCTATTATGTACAAAGGAAACACCATAGGTCTATGAACAGACTTTTCAGCAGAAACTTTATAGGCCAGAAGAGAGTAGCATGATATACTCAAAGGGCTGAAAGGAAAAAACTGCCAACTGAAAATTCTCTACCCAGCAAGGTTATCATTCAGAATTGAAGGACACATTAAGAGTATTCCAGGTAAGCAAAAGTAGAGGAGTTCATCACCACTAAACTGGCCTTTCAGCAAATGCAGCAAATGTTAAAGGAACTCCCCTAAGCTAAAAAGAAGAGGCACTAACGAATAAAAAGAAAACATATATAAGTAAAAATCTCACTGGAATATGTAAATAAATAATAAAGGTAGTAGATCAATCACTTATAAAGGGCAAAAGACAAAAGTATTAAAATTAATGAAAATACCATAGTTAAGGGATACATTAGAAGATGTAAAATGTGTCATCAAAGATATAAAGCACAGGGGGGAGTAAAAATATAAAGCTTTGGAATGTGTTCAAAATTAAGTTACTATCAACTTAAAGACTGTTATATACATAAGGTGTTATATGTGAACTTCATGGTAACCACAAAGAGAAAACTTATAGTAAATATATAAAGGAAAATGAGAAAGGAATCTAAACATAACACTAAGAAAACAGTCAAACCACAAGGGAAGAGAGAGAGAAAAGGAACAGAGAGGAACTACAAAAAGAATGAGAAGACAGTTAACAAAATGGCAAAAAGTGTACAACTACCAATAATTACTTTAAATGTAATGTATATTTGCCAATCAAAAGATATAAGGTGGCTGAATAAAAAACAAAACGCTTCTATATGCTGCCTACAAGTGACTCACTTCAAACACAAAGACACTTACAGACTGATAGTGAAGGGATGTAAAAAGATGCAATGGAAAGGAAAAGAAAGCTGGGGTGGCAATAATTATATCACACAAAAGAGACTTTAAAACAAAGACTGTAACAAAACAAAGAACAGTCTATGATAATAAAAGTGTCAATCCAGAAAGAGGACATTACATCTGTAAACATTTATGTACCCATAATAGGAGCACGTTATATATTGGGTTAGCCAAAAAGTTTGTTCGTTTTTTCCCATAAGATGACTCTAGTAGTGCTTAGTCGTCTTTAACTTCATTCGAAACAATTCTGTTAGATCGTATTATGAAAGCTGACATATCAGCGTGCATTAAAAAAAAACTTATCGAAACTAGCGAATTTTTGTGTAGCCATTTTAATATTGAAGATGGAAGAATAACAACATTTTTAGCATATTATGCTTTATTATTTCAAGAAAGGTAAAAACGCAACTGAAACACACAAAAAAGATTTGTGCAGCGTATGGAGAAGGTGCTACGGCTGACTGAACATGTCAAAAATGGTTTGTCAAGTTTTGTGCTGGAGATTTCTTGCTGGATGATGCTCCACGGTCGGGTAGACCAGTTGAAGTTGATAGCAATCACGTGGAGGCATTAATTGAGAACAATCGACGTTATATTACGAGGGAGATAGCCAACATACTCAAAATACCCAAATCAAGCGCTGAAAATCATTTGCTCCAGCTTGGTTATGTGAATCGCTTTGATGTTTGGGGTCCACATAAATTAAGCGAAAAAACCCTTCTTGACCGTATTTCCACATGCAATTCTCTATTTAAACGTAACAAAAACACTCCGTTTTTAAAACAAATTGTGACGGGTGATGAAAAGTGGATACTGTATGAGAATGTGGAACGGAAGAGATGGTGGGGCAAGTGAAATGAACCACCACCAACCACACCAAAAGCCGGTCTTCATCCAAAGAAGGTGATGTTGTGTATACGGTGCGATTGGAAGAGAGTCCTCTATTATGAGCTCCTTCTGGAAAACCAAACGATTAATTCCAACAAGTACTGTTCTCAATTAGACGAAATGAAAGCAGCACTTGATGAAAAGTGTCCGGAATTAGTCAACAGAATCCGCATAATCCTCCATCAGGATAACGCAAGATCACATGTTTCTTTGATGACCAGGCAAAAACTGTTACAACCTGGCTGGGAAGTTCTGTTTGTTTGTTTGTTTTTTGCGGTACGCGAGCCTCTCACTGCTGCAGCCTCTCCCATTGCGGAGCACAAGCTCCGGACGCGCAGGCTCAGCGGCCACGGCTCACGGGCCCAGCCTCTCCGCGGCACGTAGGATCCTCCCAGACCGGGGTACGAACCCGCGTCCCCTGCATCAGCAGGCGGACTCCCAACCACTGCGCCACCAGGGAAGCCCTGGCTGGAAATTCTGATTCATCCGCTGTATTCACCAGACATTGCACCTTCGGAATTCCATTTATTTCAGTCTTTACAAAATTCTTTTAATGGAAAGAATTTCAATTCCCTGGAAAACTGTAAAAGGCACCTGCAACAGTTCTTTGCTCAAAAAGATAAAAAGTTTTGGGAACATAGAATCATGAAGTTGCCTGAAAAATGGCAGAAGGTAGTGGAACAAAAGGGTGAATATGTTGTTCAAAAAGTTTTTGGTGAAAATAAAAAATGTGTCTTTTATTTTTACTTAAAAACCGAAGGCACGGGATTTTGGATACAGGATCAGACATAATGCAAATTCCTGGAAACTTCAATCAAATGGGAAAGACTATGTGTTCAAGGATATGGAAGAGCAAGGATCTGACTGAGGTGAGCAGGTTTTACTACCCCTACAAGTTGGACACGGAGGACCAAAGGAATCCTCTAGGGTGGTTTTATCACTCCTTGGTATTTTAACTTCTTATTTGGCAATAATTTTAGAGTTACAAAAATGTTGCAAAAATAGCCCAGCTATACTCTTCATCTTGATTTCCCTTAATGTTAACTTCTTACATAACCATAGTACAAAATTTCAAAATCAGGAAGGTAACATTGATACAACACTATTAACCATGAGATGATTATTGAAATTAAGGTATTGCAATCTTGGAGAAAGAACATACTCAAATGGATAGATACTGGCTGCTAAAAACAGAAACGTGGAGCTCTCTTGGCCTACCAAATGGTAATAGGAAATAGTACCAGGCCCAGGATCATCAGTGAAACCACACCTAGGATACTGGAATAACTGGGAGTCTGTTCCCACCTCCTGCCTCTTTCCCCTTTAACTCTCACTTGGGGTTATCAGAAAAGCAGATGGATCTGGGTGTTGACTGAGAATTACAGAAAACAATGAATTTTGTGTTAACTATGGCTGACATTGTTTCTCTATAGGAAGAGCTTTCTAAATCACCCCTGACTGAAATCCTGTTATTGATTTTACAAGCATTGTTTTCAATCCCAATAGGTTTTAAATATCAACAGCCGTTTGCTCTCACTCGGCAGCCAGCGATTTACCTTTACAGTCCTGCCTCCAAGATATTTCAATTCTCTAACATTTGTCATAATCTGTGAAGGTGGGATTTAAACAGGTGTCCTAAACCTAATTCAGATAGTAAAATTACTCATTATTAAAATTACTGCAAAAAAGAAAAGAAATCCTTTACAGATAAGGAAACTGGATTCAGAAGCTTAATTATGTAACTTGCTAAGAATCACCACGCTATTAAGGAGCAGGATCAGACTGGAACCCAGGAAGTTCTCTCTCCAGAAACATCTCCCTGCTCTGGAAGCCATTGTAGGTATCCTTAGCTCTAGGAAAAAGGCTCAGTAAAGGATTGAGGGTTAAGGGTAGGATTAGGACTATGTTTCCAGTGATCCCTTTAATTACAATCACCTGGGATGCTTTTTAATACTGATAAATCAAATATTTATAAATCGAATGGAATATATATATATATATATATATTTGTGTGTGTGTGTGTGTGTGTGTGTATGTGTGTGTGTGTGTGGTACGCGGGCCTCTCACTGTTGTGGCCTCTCCCGTTGTGGAGCACAGGCTGCGGACGCGCAGGCTCAGCGGCCATGGCTCACTGGCCCAGCCGCTCCGCCGCTTCGCGACACGTGGGATCTTCCCAGACCGGGGTACGTACTCGTGTCCCCTGCATTGGCAGGCAGACTCTCAACCACTGCGCCACCAGGGAAGCCCTGGAATATTTATAAATGGAATATTTCCTGCCATATCAATAAACAAAGGATGTCACAGTCATCAACGATTGCAACCCTCCAACGTGAGCCGGTGAGCCCTGAGGAAACTCAGGGCTGAAAAGAATACCTGCCATCTAGCAGCCATCAGACTGCAGCCACTTCCTGCAATGAGCCCTGAGGAAACTGAGGATGTGAAAATACAGGGTACTGGCCCCAGATAGCTGAGGCGCATAGCAAAGGAATGATTTCAGTGAGCCCAGACTCTTGCATCTTCCCATACATAGAAAAGCACTAAATTCCTTAACTTGAGATATCTGGTTTTCTTTAATTAACAATAATCTTTTGAGTTCCCGACTACCTTCCCTTGGTTGCAAAACTCATATATCCTGGCTCCTGACCGCCCCCCCCGCCCCCCCCCCCCCCCCCCCCCCCCCGCCTCCTTGGAGCAGTTTCTCAGAGTTATCTGAAATGCTGTTTCCAGGGCTGCAGTCCTCATTTTGCCCCAAATAAACCCCAAATAAAACTGAACTCACAACTCTTCACGCTGTGCATTTTTTTTAAGTCAACAATACTCAAACTTCTTGGAACTGCCCGGTATCTTTCCCAATCCTTTAGCTGTCAGCAATCTTTGTACTTCTATTTCGACACTCTCCATATTGGACCGCAGGATTAATAATTACCATAAAACGCTTATTTTAGCAGATACTCTTCCAGGCAGGCAGTAGTGGACTGCACAAACTCCAGGAGACTTCACAAAGCGGTTTAGCAAGTGTCCCTTCGGCCGCCCAACGGGAGTAGCGCAAACGTTCCAATTGCGACTGCCTCCCAGGGAGGTGGAGAGACGCCAGGCCCTACCCTTGACTCCGCCGGGCCGCCCCTTCTCTGCTGGGATCCAGATGGCGGCGACGGTGACGCTGGAGCCTGCGGGCCGCTGCCGCTGGGACGAGCCCGTGCGCATCGCCGTGCGCGGCCTGGCCCCGGGGCAGCCGGTCACGCTGCGCGCGTCCCTGCGCGACGAGAAGGACGAGCTCTTCCGAGCCCACGCGCGCTACTGCGCCGACGCCCACGGCCAGCTGGACCTCGAGCGCGCGCCCGCGCTGGGCGGCAGCTTCACGGGCCTCGAGCCCATGGGGCTCCTCTGGGCTTTAGAGCCCGAGAAGCCCTTGCTGCGGCTGGTGAAGCGGGACGTACAGACGCCCTTCACCGTGGAGCTGGAGGTGCTCGATGGCCACGACCCGGAAGCCGCAGAGCTCCTGGGCCGGGCGGTGAACGAGCGCGACTTCCTGGCGCCGGGGGTGCGGCGCGAGCCCGTGCGCGTGGGCCGGGTGCGCGCCACGCTCTTCCTGCCGCCAGGTGAGCAGCCCACTTCCCAGGCTGTTGTGGAAAGCCAGGTAGAGTCCTGAGACCCTGGGCGGCCCCTTGCCTGTCTAGGGAACCCCGTGGTTGTGGAACTTCCCTAAATTCGTCCCCAAGCTCCAAAGTCTATCATGAATTCTGGGTGGAAGTTTCTCCTCTAAATTTCAGGACACTTCCTGGAGGTACTGCCATTCCCTCAGCTATATGCTAAAAGTTCATTCAGAGTACTCAAAAGTGTATTTATGCTGCTATGTGCCAGCCATGCAGCTGTGTCTCAGATACTAATATTAGGCAGTGACTTCTGCTGGTGTGCAGGAGTGATTTGGGCCTTCTTTCACATCAAACTTCAAAGGAAACTAAAACCCAGAGATAGAGGCAGTGCCCCGCAATACTAAAAAACAAACAAAAAAACTCCCTGAAAGTCCCCTCCCCCATAATAAACAGTCTGTCAGTGTTTCTCAACCTGGAATGATTCTCTTCCACTCCAGGGGCAATTGGTAATATCTGGAGACATTTTTGATTGTCACGATTGGAGAGGGTGCTATTGGCATCTAGTGGGTAGGTGCTAAACATCTACAATCCACGGGACAGCCCCACAACAAAGAAATATCTTACTCCAAATGTCTATAGTGCTAAGGTTGAGAAACCCTAGTCTAAGTAAAAACAAGGTGCTTGGTAGGTAAAAGTGGCCTGTAAACAAGACAACTGACCCACCCCTTCCAACCACATTCCTGACTGAAACCCCTGCTATATATAGAAATGCTGGAGTTGCCACTGCTCACAGAATTCCTAAACTGATTTCTGTGATTATTCTCCAAAACAGGAGGCCCTGCTTTATTCTTACAGCTCTTCAGCAATTCACAGCCTTAACTAGCCCTGCCCACTCAACTGTGAACTCCTGGGTCTGGAATTGGCACTTATACATCTCCATATCTCTGTATGCCTAGAGGCTTACACAGGGATATAATAAGAGCTCAATAAATCATACTGACTGATTTAATAAGAATCTCCTAAAGACTTTAATTTCTTAAAAAATATTTCAAAAAAAAAAATCTTTCACTGCCCAGCTGCGATATTTCAATCAAGTCAGTTGTTCACTATTTTAGTATCTACTCTGTGGCCCATTTAAAATGTATTGTTTTCTGACTCAAAGGCTTTTTGTAAATAATGCAGAAAAGTTCAATTATTTAACAAATATGTGTTAAATCAAGGACTATGCTACATACAGTAGCTAGCAAATTCACTCATGGGCCTCACTGTACCTACCGCCTAATAGAGGATACCGGCAGCTATACTTGGATCTGTAAGTGTGGTAAGTGCTATGATAGGGGAGGTACAGGCCCAGGGTGCTGGTGGGAACATATAAAAGGCTATGTAATTCAACTCAGCCTTGGAGGGCATCTGGGAAGTCTTCCAGGAAGGGAGCTCTAAACTTAGATTTGAAGACTGATGAGTCAGCCGGTTCAGAAATGGTGGAGAGGGGAGGAGAATAGTGTACACCATTTTCAGGGCCAAAGAGAGCATAGCACATTTAGGAATGGCGTTCTTTAAGGCTGGAGCAGAGGGTGTAAAGGAGGTGGGGAGTATATTCTAATAATCCCCTGTATATGTAGAGCGCTTTACAGCTGTCAAAGCATTTTCAGTTTTTGGGGGGTTTTTTTGAGGAAAATTTGGTGGAAAATGTACATCTCATCTTACGTTATTTCTAATTTGGTTTATATTATCATTGTTGTTTTTTGCAAATATATGAAAAATTACGGAGAAAATAAGGCACTTTTCCCCCCTCCCTTCTCCCCAAAGTTTATTAAAAAAAAAAAGACAAAGTAAAAAGAGTCCTTTTCCACCAAACTCCCACCCACAACTTTACTTGCTTTAAAAACTTCTCTTTGCTGACTGCCAAAATCTGAAACCCAAGAATGTCTTTTGAGTGTCTAAAACTCCTTATGATTTGTGGTGCTCTCCAGGCACAGGACCATTCCCTGGAATCCTCGATCTTTTTGGAAGTGGTGGTGGCCTTTGTGAATACAGGGCCAGCCTCCTGGCTGGACATGGTTTTGCTGTGCTCGCTCTGGCTTATTTCAGATTTGAAGACCTCCCTAAATATTTGAATAACGTGTGCCTGGAGTACTTTGAAGAAGCTGTGGACTTCATGCTGCAACATCCAAAGGTGGGGTTCTGGTGCTCACCTGAATGCAGAGGAGAGGGGGTAGAGCAGACACAGGGCTGGATCCAAAAGCTCTACCAGGACACCCAGGGCTGGAAATATGCCATGAGACACAAAGGCTCCTTCAAAAGTTGTTAGGATTATTATTTTCATTTCTGCCCATCTCTCTCCAATCCCTTAAGACTCAACTGTTTAGTTCCCTTTAGTTCTTGACCAGAATTCAAAGAGCTAGACTAAAAAGTTACTAACCTTAAGTTCTGGTTCTGTGTCTACCACCAAGTGGCATTATAATCCTGAATAAGGCAGTTTCCCTTTCTGGAATTCAGTTTTTCTCATTTGTAAGAGTAAGGTAGGGACTTCCCCAGTAGTCCAGTGGTTAAGACTCCGCGCTTCTGCTGCAGGGGATGGGGGTTTGATCCCTGGTTGGGGAACTAAGATCCCGCATGCTGTGCAGCACGGCCCCCCCCCAAAAAAAAAGATTAAACGTATAGAGAAAAAAGTGACTGTAAAGAGATTTTTGAGACAACTGGTGACATTTGAATAGGGGTGTGTATTCGATGATATTAAGGAACCATTAATTTTGTTAAGTGTGTTAATGGTATTGTGGTTTTGTAAAGAAAGTTCTTATATGAGACTGGAAAAATTAATTAAAACATTTTGGTATGATTCTCAATGGAATACATAGTCTTTGCTACTATCTAGACTTAAAGAAACCCAAACATTCTAATGTTAAGGAGTAAGATGTACTGCAAGGTCTAACTCTGTTAGAATTCAGGGACTGGTCTCAATAGAGCTGCTAAAACCTAGATGATCATGAACTGTGATGACTGGTTTATTTATGGGATATAAGCCCCCAGGAACAAGAAGAGACCAATATATACCATCAGTTCTGCCCTTAGAGCTGGGCAAGAGGGGCTTCTGCTCTGGACCTTTTGTTTTAGATGACCACTCTCTGGCCTTCCTTTGGCTGCATCCCTGACCACAGGGTGCGGAGTTTGAGGGGCCAAGGGAATGTGTCTACCTGGAAGCCATGTGCCCCTCACACCATGCCCTTTGGATCTGGAACCCCACAATTATCTTCCAACCAGCTCTGATCCTGCTTCCAAGCCCTATGCCTCTTCTCTGGGTCCCTTAATGTGAACACACCTAGGCCTTAAACATATAGGCTAGGGTGTCCAAACGCATGTGTGAGAGGGCCCTTATGGTACATGATGGAGCCAGGCAGGGATGGGAAGAGAAAGAGAGTTGGCCAAGGACCAGGGACTAGGGCCAGGGGCTGGCACTCCCCCCATGCCATGTTCTAGTACAGAACTCCAGGAAGTTCTAAGATATGAAATTTGAACCTGACCTTATAAGTTGTTATGGAGGTATATTTATCAAGGTAGCAGAAAAGAATATATTTTATTTAATTTTCAAATATTTATAACTCTTAAGTATTTAGGTATAGGGTATATGGGCCTCTGTGTGTACTCTTGACCTAGTCACCATAAATGTTAGTGGAGGGCCTGTGTACCAGGAAATTAATTGATTTGTTTGGGACTTCCATGTTAGTCCAGTGGTAAAGATTCCGTGCTCCCAATGGAGGGGACACGGGTTCAATCCCTGGTCAGGGAACTAAGATCCTGCATGCCGTGCCAGCGCAGACAAAAAAAAAAAATTGATTTGCTTATTAGAAGATACGTTTGAACTTTGTGGATTGTTGCATAAGAAAGGAAAGCAAATGACATGTGAGAAAGCTGCCTAGACAATGTAAAATCACAGTTTAAGTTCTCCCTTTATGAATTCTAGACTTGTTCTCTCTCTCTTTCTTTCTCTCTTTTCATCAGGTGAAAGGCCCTAGTGTTGGGCTTCTTGGCTTCTCCAAAGGAGGTGACCTGTGTCTCTCAATGGCCTCTTTCTTGAAGGGCATCACAGCTACTGCAGTTATTAATGCCTGTGTGGCCAACACAATAGCTCCTCTGCATTACAAGGATATGATTATTCCTAATCTCAGCAGTGACCCAGGAAAATATAAAATCACTGAGTCAGGCCTTTTGAATTTGGAGGATATTTGGAATGACCCACTGGAGAAACCCAACCACCGAAGTCTTATTCCATTGGAAAAGGCCCAGGGACCCTTCCTGTTTATCGTTGGTATGGATGATCATAGCTGGAAGAGTGAATTCTATGCTCAGATAGCCTCTGAACGGTTACAAGCCCATGGGAAAGACAGACCCCAGATAATCTACTACCCAGGAACTGGCCATTGTATTGATCCGCCTTATTTTCCTCTTTGTAGAGCCTCTGTGCATGCAGTTTTGGACCAACCAGTATTCTATGGAGGTGAGCCAAAGGCTCACTCAAGGGCACAGGTAGATGCCTGGCAGCAAATCCAAACTTTCTTCCATGAACACCTCAATGGTAAAAAATCTGTCAAGCCCAGCAAATTGTAACATTGTAATCATAGACCATATACTGTTAATAAAAATCCTAGTCATACAACATGTATTAGGTTTTCCAGAGAACCTAGGAACCTTTTTGTAACAAAGCAACCATCTCAGCTTCATTGTCAGGTCCTACTGGATTCTGAGCCTTAGCAACACTACTCTCTTCACTGCTGGGTCCATCCCTTTCTCCCCTGAACTTTTCCCAGTGTATAGGCTTAACTCTGATCTTATCTGTAGGACCAATCTTAACCTTAAGCAGGAAAAATGTAAGAAGTGCCTGCCCAAGTCTCAACTGCTGGCCTAGATTTGGCCTTCTGTTCTGGTTCTGAGGACTGAGCTTTTGTACTGCTAAGAGTCCCATATACTCTTTGGGTCCTAACTGACCATGTCTGAACCTTGGGAACCTGCGCACTTGAGCCCCTTAAGGAATGGACTCTGCTTCGTTCTTGTTTCTGAGCCCCACTTTGAAGATTGGGGGCATTGACATACTTAGTATCCTAAGCTTTGCTTTTATTTTATGAATGAGGCCCTAGACTTCGATTTCTTCCTTACTGATAAAGTATTCTTTACAAATTTTGAATTTAAAATTCAAAGGATACTTTACAAAGTAAAATTGAATCCTTTACCAAAAAAAATTGCTGTAAGCAAAACAGTTTATTGATATATACTGTTGATATACTTCCTCTGTATTTACCGTCTGAATTCTCAATCTCAGTACTTGGCTACCTAGAGAAATGCCTCGATGCCAATAGATTTTCAGGACTTAATCTTTGGATGTCAGGTTATACCTGACAAATTAGACTTCTTCCTGGTACCATCGGTTCCTATTACATTCCTACTGGGAAGGACTGGGATCAGTCTATCTCAATCCATTGCCTTATACTGGGCACTATCTAGAGTCATGAGACCAGAGCAGAGGGTCTTCCCTGAGTGCAAGAATATTTTTCTGAGACACATCAGAAAAATATTGGCTTGCTGGGCACATACTGTCTTTCACCAATTTGAGTCTATTCAAGCAAATGCCCATTAGATCTTAATCTAATGAGAAGGGTTCCTTACTTAATTTTGACCAATTGTTAAAAATACGTGTTGAGTGTATTTATTCACTATGAGTATAATTTTCTGTGATTTGAATCCTTAGAGCCTGTGCTTTAACTCACTCTGAGGTGGTCCTGCTACTCTAGAGATGCCTTTGGGCTGGGGTATCATAGGAAGAAGTTATAAGGAAAATGGCTGGGAGGGTGAGAGAAGTGAGGGGTGGAAAGGTAACACCAGAAGCTTAAACATGAGGGTGATGACTAAACATATCTGTGTACTAAAGCACTAGGTGTGGGGATGGCCGTACATCCTAATTTCTTCCTTACTAATAAAGTAGCCTTGGAATGCCCTATACTGACTAAGATATTTGGTCACTTTCCCCTCAGAGTTGATCATATATGGCCCCCTGTCTCTAAGATTTGAAAAATAATTTCAGGTTGTTACAAAGCTACCTAAAATATGGTAAATGTGAATTAAAAGGGAGAAACAGAAAAGGTATCCATAAAATGGAGCCAGAAATGAGGTCAATACAATAGTGCTTATTATGAGGCCTATATACTTGCCTTGATTGGGCCACTCGTTCAGTCATTTGTTTTCTAGTGGTTTATGCAGAGAAGGAAACCTAATCAGTTACACAAAATTTACAGCCTTCATAAAATCAGAGCTTAGAAATCAGTTTCTCCCAAAGGCTGTCTTACTAAGAAACATTAAATGATTTAAAGGGTAGTACCCTCAAGGTTGCCTCTACAGTAGATATAAATCCCAGGCTCCATCGCTTACTGTGTGACCTTGGGTAAGTTATTAACCTCTCTAAGCCTCGATTTCCTCATCTATAAAGTGGGGATAATTATAGTGATAAGAATAGAAACTACTTCATTGGGCTGTTGTGATTAAATTAGGTCATCCAAGTAAAGCACGTAACATATCTAAACTCTCAAATATTAGCTCTTACTATTTCAGATGAGGAAATTGAGACCCAGGAGGGTTAAGAAATATATCTGGTTGATGAGAGAACTGGGCCAGTCCAACTCCAAAGTCCATGGCCTTCATTAACCATTTGGCTCTACAGCCTTCCAACCTGAGGAGATAAGCTCAAATAGTGCAGAGCTGACTGGTGAGGATTACTTAGCTGGAAAGTCAAGGATAAGTTAGGGTCCCATAATGGAGGCTCCATAAGCCAAATTGGAGAGTTCAGATTTATGTATTTATTTTGGAAACCACCATTTTATTGAGCTCTCCTCACCGCAGAGACCTATTCCAGCAGTCTTTTTGCCACAGGCATCACAGACACAGGGGTGTGACCAGCGCGCCCCCCACTGCCCACTATTTGACCCACCCATGAGAGGGAGATGGAGAGTTTAGACTTAAAATAAGAAATAAGGAACCATTTTTTAACATACTGATTTTTGTTTTTCAATGACAGTCAGTAATTTTTCCTTGATGCTTAGTGGCTCAAAGAAGTTGAAGCCTAAAAGAAACTTAGTTGGAGACACTTAAAAACAACAACAGCAACAAAAAACAAATCAAGGGCTTCCCTGGTGGCGCAGTGGTTGAGAATCTGCCTGCCAATGCGACACGGGTTCGAGCCCTGGTCTGGGAAGATCCCACATGCCGCGGAGCAACTAGGCCCGTGCGCCACAACTACTGAGCCTGCGTGTCTGGAGCTTGTGCTCCGCAACAGAGGCCGCGACAGTGAGATGCCCGCGCACCGCGATGAAGAGTGGCCCCCCGCTCGCCGCAACTAAAGAAAGCCCACGCACAGAAATAAAGACCCAACACAGCCAAAAAAAAAAAAAGTTGGATCATATATTCAAAAACAAAAAATCAGAAAATATAACCAAATTCAGCCCATTGTTCTGCTTTTGTTTGTACGCCTAATGCCCTTGAATGTACTTCCATCAGGATGAGAAAGGCCAATGAACCATTTTGAAAGCAAATATTGATACATGTTTTTGTCAACCACTGATCCTTTAAGAAATATTTGTATAAACCTGTTACAATTTTCAGCAAACTGAAAACCACAAACACTTCTTAATTCTTTCAGAGTATCATGGTTAAGCCATTGTGTACATTCATTTTAAATGGTCTTTGCACACTGGAAAGATAAAAGCTTGTGGGAAGCATTCTGTTTTTTCAGGTGGTACATGCAGAGATGCACAACATCCAATATTTATGGCCACTATAATGATGGATGTGGGCGGCAGAAGTCAAAATTCTTTGAGTTAGGGACTTCCCTGGTGGCGCAGTGGTTAAGAATCCGCCTGCCAGTGCAGGAGACACAGGTTCAAGCCCTGGTCCGGGAACATCCCACATGCCACGGAGCAACTAAGCCCGTGAGCCACAACTACTGAGCCCACATGCTGCAACTACTGAAGCCCGCGTGCCTAGAGCCTGTGCTCCGCAACAAGAGAAGCCACTGCGATGAGAAGCCCACACACCGCAACGAAGAGTAGCCCCGGCTCGCCGCAACTAGAGAAAGTGCTCGTGAACAACGAAGACCCAACGCAGCCATAAATAAATAAATTTATTGTTTTTAAAAAATTACTTGAGTTGTTTTCTAAAACTGGGGGTCAACCATGTATTCTCCAAAGACAGAGAGACTTTAAACAAGTACTTTTCAAAAAGACAGGGTTGTTGGTCCAGTAACCATGTGCTTTCAGTGGCAAATATTTTCCATCCATAAATCAGAATACGTGATAATTACAATCTTATTTATGGGGTAAGAGGGATAAGATATATATCTGAAAATGAGATTGTTCCAAAGGGAATTCAGGATTACATATCCACACATCTTACTTGACATAGCAGTTTAATAGAATGGTTTTACCTGGGTTAATTAACCTCATTTTACATGTACATTTTAAGATAGAATTCTATACTGGAAAACAAATTTTAAATTACATATATAAGTACATTCTTCATTGTAAAAGATTCAAGTAATACAGATAAAATTTAAAAACCTCTTAACTCATTGCTCAATCGCAGTCTTCTCCCAGAGGTATTTACTGTTACCAACTTGAAGTGTAGCCTTCCGGAACCATTTTGTATACATGGACAGTTTTATTTTGTGAGTTCTATGCCTTTTTCTTTTAAAAAACAAACCATAAATGTCATATAATGTAAGTTTTTTTCCCTTCATGTAAAAATATACATTTTTAATAATTATGTCAGGCCACAGGACAATATAGATTATTTCCACAGTGTATATATATCTGTACTCTGCCTCATCTGAAACGTTTAAACTTTAATCTCGACAGTCTTTTTTTCTTTTTTAACAGTCTTTATTAATCCAGGCAAAAATAACCTCAAGCAAGAAAAGGGATTTGGCGGGAGCCTAGTACATGGAGCCTCCAACTAAGTTTAGGGAACAGTGTCCCCTGATGGCCAGAGAGGGATTTTAGAGAAGGCGACCGGAGGCATTTTGTCAGAAATCATTAATTTCTCATTCTCGACACGTCGAAGGGTAGGCTAGGTATAAGCTCCTGCCTCTTCCGGACGATCCCACTTCGGGATCTCCAAAAGCACAACCGACCCCGGGCCCTCCTAAGTCGCCCCTTTTTGCAGCTCTTTACTGAGTGACGCCCCAGGAACCAGTCCAGGTCCTCTTGAGACCCGGCCTGCTTTTTTCCCGCCGGGCCACGCCCCTCCGGGCCCAGCCCCTCCTGCTGCACTCCGGCCGGCCCCGCCCCTGCTCCCGGCCCCGCCCCGCCTACTGAGCCCAGTTCCCCTTGCGCCAAAGCCACGTCTGTGTGCCTGCGGTCAAAGCCGCACCGCGAAGATTCCCGCACCCAGTGACTGGCGGCTCAGGCCGTGCTCCGAACTCCCGGGACTCCCGTCCAGCTTCGGAAGTCTGTCTCCACATCATCCCTTTCCTCCCAAAAGGCCGCGACCCTGGCCGTCAAGCGCAAGACTGGACTAACCAATAAGCTCCTGGGTATTAAAGTGGAAGGCTTAGGCCCCAGGGAGCGGGGCCCTTTGGGGTTCAGTGATCGAGGCCGCCTCTTCCTCTCGCCTGCCGACAATGAGGCGGACGGCAGTGGGGCGGGAGGTGTTGGACCCGGCCAGGGACCGAGCTCCGAGCTCTTCAGGGGCGTGGAGCCCATGGTGCTCCTGGGGAGCCTAACGCCGGCCGGCTCGGAGGATGCCTCCTCTGCAGGATGCCGAGGGGAGTGATGAAAACCCCCTCAAAGTGGAGGTGACCGTCCACCACGCGCCGTGTCGGCTGGCGGTGCAGCTGAGCCCGGCGCCCGCCTCCGCCCAGGTGCAGCACAGTTCTCTCCGCGCCGAGCTCCGCAGCGAGCTGGCCGCCTGCGCGGCTTCCTGCTGCTCCCTGGTGCGTGAGGCCTTTAATGCAGAGAGCCTTACAGTGGATTTAGGGACTGGACTTAAACTGGCTTGCTTTGCTAGTTAATTTGTCGTCTGAGAATAACGTGAGTGTCTTTTTTTTTAAACACATGATATCGTTTATTCTGGAAGCATTTCCCCCTAAAAAGACAGTATTTTAAAGAAAATTAGCTTTTCATAGGCACTTGTATTTCAATAATCTGGTGAAGTTTTGCATGGTTTTCCATCACATGAGAGTTATTTCTCTGAAGTGCCAACTACGTTATTCAATAAGATACTATTTTTTAAAATTTTATTTAATTTATTTTTTTATACAGCAAGTTCTTATTAGTTATCCATTTTATACATATTACTATATATATGTCAGCCCCAATCTCCCAATTCATCACACCACCCCCCCACGCCCACCCCATGCCTCTTTCCCCCTTTGGTGTCATATGTTTGTTCTCTACATCTGTGTCTCAGTTTCTGCCCTGCAAACCGGTTCATCTATACCATTTTTCTAGGTTCCACATGTATGCGTTAATATACGATATTTGTTTTTCTCTTTCTGACTTACTTCACTCTGTATGACAGTCTATAGATTCATCCACGTCTCTACAAATGACCCAATTTCGTTCCTTTTTATGGCTGAGTAATATTCCATTGTATATATATACCACATCTTCTTTAGCCATTTGTCTGTCGATGGGCATTTAGGTTGCTTCCATGATCTGGCTATTGTAAATAGTGCTGCAATGAACATTGGGGTGCATGTGTCTTTTTGAATTATGGTTTTCTCTGGCTATATGCCCAGTAGTGGTATTGCCGGGTCATAAGGTAATTCTATTTTTAGTTTTTTAAGGAACGTCCATACTGTTCTCCATAGTGGCTCTATCAATTTACATTCACACCAACAGTGCAAGAGGGTTCCCTTTTCTCCACACCCTCTCCAACATTTGTTGTTTGTAGATTTTCTGATGATGCCCATTCTAACTGGTGTGAGGTGTTACCTCATTATAGTTTTGATTTGCATTTCTCTAATAATCAGTGATGTTGAGCAGCTTTTCATGTGCTTCTTGGCCATCTGTATGTCTTCTTTGGAAAAATGTCTATTTAGATCTTCTGCCCATTTTTGGATTGGGTTGTTTGTTTTTTTAATATTGAGCTGCATAAGCTATTTATATATTTTGGAGATTAATCCTTTGTCCATTGATTCAGTTGGAAATATTTTCTCCCATTCTGAGGGTTGTCTTTTCACCTTGTTTGCAGTTTCCTTTGCTTTGCAAAAGCTTTTAAGTTTCATTAGGTCCCATTTGTTTTCCATTACTCTAGGAGGTGGGTCAAAAAAGATCTTGCTGTGATATATGTCAACGAGTGTTCTTCCTATGTTTTCCTATAAGAGACTTACAGTGTCCGGTCTTACATTTAGGTCTCTAATCCATTTTGAGTTTATTTTTGTGTATGGTGTTAGAGAGTGTTCTAATTTTATTCTTTTACATGTAGCTGTCCAATTTTCCCAGCACCACTTATTGAAGAGACTGTCTTTTCTCCAGTGTATATCCTTGCCTCCTTTGACATAGATTAGTTGACCATAGGTGCATGGGTTTGTCTCGGGGCTTTCTATCCTGTTCCATTGATCTATATTTCTGTTTTTGTGCCAGTACCATATTGTCTTGATTACTGTAGCTTTGTAGTATAGTCTGAAGTCAGGGACTCTGATTCCTCCAGCTCCATTTTTTTCCCTCAAGACTGATTTGGCTATTCGGGGCCTTTTATGTCTCCATACAAATTTTAAGATTTTTTGGTTCTAGTTCTGTAAAAAATGTCATTGGAGGCTTCCCTGGTGGCGCAGTGGTTGAGAGTCCACCTGCCGATTCAGGGGACACGGGTTCGTGCCCCGGTCTGGGAAGATCCCACATGCCACGGAGTGGCTGGGCCCGTGAGCCATGACCGCTGAGCCTGTGCGTCCGGAGCCTGTGCTCCGCGACGGGATAGGCCACAACAGTGAGAGGCCCGCGTACCGCAATAAATAAATAAATAAATAAAATGCCGTTAGTAATTTGATAGGGATTGCATTGAATCTGTAGATTGCTTTGGGTAGTATAGTCATTTTCACAATATTGATTCTTCCAATCCAAGAACATGGTATATCTCTCCATCTATTCGTGTCATCTTTAATTTCTTTCATCAGTGTCTTATAGTTTTCTGCATACAGGTCTTTTGTCTCCCTAGGTAGGTTTATTCCTAGGTATTTTATTCTTTTTGTTGCAATGGTAAATAGGAGTGTTTCCTTAATTTCTCTTTCAGATTTTTCATCATTAGTGTATAGGAATGCAAGAGATTTCTGTGCATTAATTTTGTAACCTGCAACTTTACCAAATTCATTGATTAGCTCTAGTAGTTTTCTGGTGGCATCTTTAGGAGTCTCTATGTATAGTATCATGTCATCTGCAAACAGTGATAGTTTTGCTTCTTCTTTTCCAATTTGTATTCCTTTTATTTCTCTTTCTTCTCTGATTGCTGTGGCTAGGACTTCCAAAGCTATGTTGAATGATAGTGGTGAGAGTGGACAACCTTGTCTTGTTCCTGATCTTAGAGGAAATGCTTTCAGTTTTTCACCATTGAGTATGATATTTGCTGTGAGTTTGTCATATATAGCCTTTATTATGTTGAGGTAGGTTCCCTCTGTGCCCACTTTCTGGAGAGTTTTTATCATAAATGGGTGTTGAATTTTGTCAAAAGCTTTTTCTGCATCTATTGAGATGATCATATAGTTTTTATTCTTCAATTTGTTAGTATGGTGTATCACATTGGTTGATTTGCGTATATTGAAGAATCCTTGCATCCTTGGGATAAATCCCACTTGATCATGGTGTATGATCCTTTTGATGTGCTGTTGGATTCTGTTTGCTAGTATTTTGTTGAGGATTTTTGCATCTATGTTCATCAGTGATATTGGTCTGTAATTTTCTTTTTATGCAGTATTTTTGTCTGGTTTTGGTATCAGGGTGATGGTGGCCTCATAGAATGAGATTGGGAGTGTTCCTTCCTCTGCAATTTTTTGGAAGAGTTTGAGAAGGATGGGCGTTAGCTCTTCTCTAAATGTTTGATAGAATTCACCTGTGAAGCCCTCTGGTCCTGCACTTTTGTTTGTTGGAAGATATTTAATCACAGTTTCAATTTCATTACTTGTGATTGGCCTGTTCATATTTTCTATTTCTTCCTGGTCCAGTCTTGGAAGGTTTTACCTTTCTAAGAATTTGTCCATTTCTTCCAGGTTGTCCATTTTGTTGGCATAGAGTTGCTTGTAGTAGTCTCTTAGGATGCTTTGTATTTCTGCTGTGTCTGTTGTAACTTCTCCTTTTTCATTTCTAATTTTATTGATTTGAGTCTTCTCCCTCTTTTTATTGATGAGTCTGGCTAATGGTTTATCAATTTTGTTTATCTTCTCAAAGAACCAGCTTTAGTTTTATTGATCTTTGCTATTGTTTTCTTTGTTTCTATTTCATTTATTTCTGCTCTGATCTTTATGATATCTTTCCTTCTGCTAACTTTGGGTTTTGTTTGTTCTTCTTTCTCTAGTTCCTTTAGGTGTAAGGTTAGATTGTTTGAGGTGTTTCTTGTTTCCTGAGGTTGCTATAAACTTCCCTCTTAGAACTGCTTTTGGTGCATCGTATAGGTTTTTGATCATCGTGTTTTCATTGTCATTTGTCTCTAGGTATTTTTTGATTTCCTCTTTGATTTCTTCAGTGATCACTTCGTTATTAAGTAACATACTGTTTAGCCTCCATGTGTTTGTGTTTTTTATGTTTTTCTTTCCCTGTAATTGATTTCTAACCTCATAGAGTTGTGGTCAGAAAAGATGTTTTATATGATTTCAATTTTCTTACTTAAATTTACTGAGGCTTGATTTGTGACCCAAGATGTGATCTATCCTGGAGAATGTTCCGTGTGCACTTGAGAAGAAAGTGTAATCTGTTTTTGGATGGAATGTCCTATAAATATCAATTAAAACTATCTGGTCTATTGTGTCATTTAAAGCTTGTGTTTCCTTATTGATTTTCTGTTTGGATGATCTGTCCATTGGTGTAAGTGAGGTGTTAAAGTCTCCCACTATGATTGTGTTACTGTCGATTTCCTCTTTTATAGCTGTTAGTAGTTGCCTTATGTATTGAGGTGCTCATGTGTTGGGTGCATATATATTTATAATTGTTATATCTTCTTCTTGGATTGATTCCTTGATCATTATGTAGTATCCTTCCTTGTCTCTTGTAACAGTCTTTAATTTAAAGTCTATTTTATCTGATATGAGTATTGCTACTCCAGCTTTCTTTTGATTTCCATTTGCGTAGAATATCTTTTTCCATCCCCTCACTTTCAGTCTGTATGTGTTCCTAGGTCTGAAGTGGGTCTCTTGTAGACAGTATATATATGGGTCTTGTTTTTGTATCCATTCAGCGAGCCTGCGTCTTTTGGTTGGAGCATATAATCCATTAAATGGATTAAATCCATTAAATGTTTAAGGTAATTATCGATATGTAGGTTCCTATGACCATTTTCTTAATTGTTTTGGGTTTGTTTTTGTAGGTCCGTTTCTTCTCTTGTGTTTCCCACTTAGAGAAGTTCCTTTAGCATTTGTTGTAGAGCTGGTTTGGTGGTGCTGAATTCTCTTAGCTTTTGCTTGTCTGTAAAGCTTTTGATTTCTCCATCGAATCTGAATGAGATCCTTGATGGGTAGAGTAATCTTGGTTGTAGGTTCTTCACTTTCATCACTTTAAATATGTCATGCCACTCCCTTCTGGCTTGTAGAGTTTCTGCTGAGAAATCAGCTGTTAACTTATGGGAGTTCCCTTGTATGTTATTTGTCATTTTTCCCTTGCTGCTTTCAATAATTTTTCTTTGTCTTTAATTTTTGCCATTTTGATTACTATGTGTCTTGGTGTGTTCCTCTTTGGGTTTATCCTGTATGGGACTCTCTGTACTTCCTGGACTTGGGTGGCTATTTCCTTTCCCATGTTAGGGAAGTTTTTGACTATAATCTCTTTAAATATTTTCATGGGTCCTTTCTCTTTCTCTTCTCCTTCTGGGACCCCTATAATGCGAATGTTGTTGCATTTAATGTTGTCCCAGAGGTCTCTTAGGCTGTCTTCATTTCTTTTCATTCTTTTTTCTTTATTCTGTTCCGCAACAGTGAATTCCATCATTCTGTCTTCCAGGTCACTTATCTGTTCTTCTGCCTCAGTTATTCTGCTATTGATTCCTTCTAGTGTATTTTTCTTTTCAGTTATTGTATTGTTCATCTCTGTTCGCTCTTTAATTCTTCTAGGTCTTTGTTAAACATTTCTTGCGTCTTCTCAATCTTTGCCTCCATTCTTTTTCTGAGGTCCTGTATCACCTTCACTGTCATTATTCTGAATTCTTTTTCTAGAAGGTTGCCTATCTCCACTTAGTTGTTTTTCTGGGGTTTTATCTGGTTCCTTCATCTGGTACATAGCCCTCTGCCTTTTCATCTTGTCCATCTTTCTGTGAATGTTGTTTTCCACAGGCTGCAGGCTTGTAGTCCTTCTTGCTTCTGCTCTGTGCCTTCTGGTGGATGAGGCTATTTAAGAGACTTGTGCAAGTTTCCTGATGGGAGCGACTGGTGATGGGTAGAGCTGGCTGTTGCTCTGGTGGGCAGAGCTCAGTAAAACTTTAATCCACTTGACTGTTGATGGGTGGGGCTGGGTTCCCCCCCTGTTGGTTGTTTGGCCTGAGGTGACCCAACACTGGAGCCTACCCTGGCTCTTTGGTGGGGCTAATGGCGGACTCTGGGAGGGCTCACGCCAAGGAGTACTTCCCAGAACTTCTGCTGCCAGTGTGCTTGTCCACAGGATGAGACACAGCCACCCCCTGCCTCTGCAGGAGACCCACCAACACTAGCAGGTAGGTCTGGTTCAGTCTACTATGGGGTCACTGCTCCTTCCCCTGGGTCCTGATGCACGTACTACTTTGTGTGTGCCCTCCAAGAGTGGAGTCTCTGTTTCCCCCAGTCCTGTCGAAGTCCTGTAATCAAATCCTGCTAGCCTTCAAAGGCTGATTCTCTAGGAATTCCCCCTCCCGTTGCCAGACCCCCAGGTTGGGAAGCCTGACATGAGGCTCAGAACCTTCACTCCAGTGGGTGGGCTTCTGTGGTATAAGTGTTCTCCAGTTTGTGAGTCACCCACCCAGCAGTTACAGGATTTGATTTTATTGTGATTGCCCCCCTCCTACCGTCTCATTGTGACTTCTCCTTTGTCTTTGGATGTGGGGTATCTTTTTTGGTGAGTTCCAGTGTCTTCCTGTCGATGATTGTTCAGCAGTTAGTTGTGATTCCGGTGCTCTCACAAGAGGGAGTGAGAGCGTGTCCTTCTACTCTGCCATCTTGAACCAATCCCACATGAGTGTCTTAATTCCTTTATTTTGTCTTCTAGACATCAGGTGGGACATTCATTCCCCTAAGTGGTGGCCGGGATTTAAATTTGATCTGCTTGCATACCTCTCTTCTGCCAGCTGCCCATCCTAACTCCTAGTGCTGCAGAATCTATTCCTTGAGAGCATATACTTTGCAAATTTGCTCTTACTAATCCTAAAATTGCTGTACAGTTTCTAGCATTACATGCTTGCTTGCCTACCTCTGCTAGGCAGAGCTTTGTGTTAACTTTTCTTGTTATCAATTCTTGTTAAAAAATGGCGAGAGTAGTGGATACGAACCTTATCTGTCATTGGTATCTGTCCAAGCCCCAAAGTGACTGAAGGCACACTATATATTGCTCACTCTTTTACACTGCCTTCATGTTAAGATAAAGATGACCTTTTTGTTGTTATCTGACATATTCTAATAACTTGGAGACCTCCACCATGATGAGAAAACTGTTGTGTTGCTCATTTCATAGATCAAAGAACAGCTTCTGTATAATATAAATGAGGAAACCAAGGACCAAAGTGTTTTAACCAAATCACACAGCTAGGTGATGCTGAAATCAGGGTGCAGTCAACTCTTTGAGGTCTAACTCTGACCTTTATAAACACAGGCTGAATGAGTGAATCAATGAGTGAAATAATTGGGTTTTTAAAAGCCCAGTCTGGCTTATCCCCTACTCCCACCCTCAGGATCCTCAGGAACAGCTAACTAATCTTTTATTTATTTTATTTCTTTTCTTTTTTTAGTATTTTGGCTGCGCCCTGCAGCTTGCGGGATCTCAGTTCCCTAACCAGGGATCAAACCCAGGCCATGACAGTGACAGCACTGAATCCTAACCACTTAGGCCACCGGAGAACTCTCTAAGAATCTTTTAAATGAGAGATTTAACATTTTCGTGGCTGGGGTTTGAGGACGAGTAGGTAAGATTTTTTTGAAATAGCCTATAAGATCCTAGCAAATTTTCATACTGGGGATTAAATTAATGAATTGAAACAAAATAAACAAAATTCTGAGTTATTTTAATGTGATAAGCAGGTGAGTATTTTGAAGCCTATGGTTGGAAAACTCTATTGCCAGAATGATTTGAGGGTCTGTACGTTGTGTCTTTTTCATGGTTTGCTTTAGGCTTTCTGGAACTAATCTTGAATCTAGAAATGCTTGAGATTTATCTGATTTTAAAAAAAGCAGGTCAAGATATGCTGAGATATCTAAATGTTAAGGAAACCACCTTATAAAGATCACTACCTTAATATGTACACCCTAGATTACATTTTGGTAGCTAGATGTGCCTAACGTCTTTCTAGATTTGAGAACTTAGAAATGGCCTCTGGCACAGGAATTTTAGGCCTTTTAGTTTGGTTTCTATCCTCATGTTCTTGCCATTTCTTCTGTACTTATATAGATTTATCTAGCACTTTTAATTGGAATAACACAGAGGTATATATCAGAAAAATACTAGGAGGCAATTGGCTGGGAAATTCCTCTCTTGGAGTGGTGAATGAATAACATAATCTCCAGTAGGGTTTTTTTTTAATTAATTAATTAATTAATTTTTGGCTGTGTTGGGCCTTCGTTGCTGCGTGCAGGCTTTTCTCTAGTTGTGGCGAGCGGGGGCTACTCTTCGTTGCGGTGCTCGGGCTTCTCATTGCGGTGGCTTCACTTGTTGAGGAGCACGGGCTCTAGGCACGCGGGCTTCAGTAGTTGTGGCTTGTGGGCTCTAGAGCACAGGCTCAGTAGTTGTGGTGCATGGGCTTAGTTGCTCCGCAGCATGTGGGATCTTCCCGGACCAGGGCTCGAACCTGTGTCCCCTGCATTGGCAGGCAGATTCTCAACCACTGCACCACCAGGGAAGCCCCAGTAGGGGTGTTAAGAGAGAAATAACAGACCAATGTTAGGGGGGCTATTAGTTTGACATTTTACTACCTTTCCACACATACTGTTCACTTTATATTACACCTTTGTTAGACCTTTAAAATAGTTTAAACCTTGTTTAATTACAGATTTTGGTCACTCTGTTTCTTGTTTGTTGAGAAGTCAAAGGGCCTTTTAAAGCTGGATTTTTTAAAATGAGGTATTATATTTTCATAACTCAAAGTCTGCAGAACTATTTACTTAGATTTACCAGGACTGACACTTCAAACCAAAACACTTTCCATTTCTTTGGTGCTAATTTTCATAATTTTTTCCATTTCCCAGTGATTTTCTCATGGCGGGGGGAGATATAAAACCATTTGTACATTTACAGCTTCAAAATAGTCTATTTATCTATTTCAACCACAACAATAATCCTATTTCAACCAAAACAGATGTTTTCTTTTCCAAGCAGATAGGCAAATATTTAAAAAAGAAAAGAATACATCATACAACTAGACTCTGACTTAGAAAATGTTAGCTGGGTATCATAGTTCATTAAATGTTCTGTCATCTAATCCAAGATTAATCCCCTTTCCTGGTTTACAGGAGATGGTTCTTTTCCTGGTTTGATTGACATGGCTGGTGATGGAGGGTTAAATGAATCTTAAGCGAGTCTCCTGGCTTGTCAAGGATTTGCCGTGTTTTGGTTATGAAGATCTACCTCCAATCATGAAAGATTTAAATTTAGATTACTTTGAGGAGGCAGCTACATTTGTGCAAAGTCACCCAAAGGTGAGTGGAATGGTGGAGAGAAATGTGTTTAAAATGAACTCATTAGGCAAATCAAAACCATCTCACACCTGTCTGAATGGCTGTCATCAAAAAGATAAGAAACAATAAGTGTTGTCGAGAATGTGGAGAAAAGGGAACCCTCATGCTCTTTTGGTGGGAATGTAAATTGGTACAGCCACTATAGAAAACAGTATATAGGTTCCTTAAAAAACTGAAATAGAACTACCATAGATCCAGCAACTTCACTTCTATATATTTTTCTGAAGAAAATAAAAACACTAATTTGAAAAAATATATGGACAACTAAGTTCATTGCAACACTGTTTACAATAGACAAGATGCGGAAGTGATGTAACTGCCCATCAATAGATGAATGGATAAAGAAGATGTGGTATAAATATACAGTGGAATATTAACTATAAAAAAGAATGAAATTGAGGGACTTCCCTGGTGGTCCAGTGGTTAAGACTCCATGCTCCCAATGCAGGACGCCCAGATTTGATCCCTGGTCAGGGACCTCGATCCTGCATACCGTAACTAAGGGTCCACGTGCCGCAGCTAAAAGATCCCACATGCCACAACTAAAGATTCCACAGGCCACAACAAAGATCCCGCACGTGGCAAAGATCCCACCTGATGCAACTAAGACCTGGCGCAGTCAAATAAATAAATAAATTTTTTTTTTAAAAAAATGAAATTACCATTTTTAACGACATGGATGGACCTAGAGGGTATTATGCTAAATGAAATAAATCAGAGAAAGACAAATACTGTGTGATTTCACTTATACATGGAATCTAAAAAACAAAACAAATGAACAAACATAACAAAACAGAAACACAGTCATAGATACAGAGAACAAATAGGTGGTTGCCAAAAGGAAGAGGTGTTGGGGTAGGAGAGAAATAGGTGAGGAAGATTAAAAGGTAAAAACTTCCAGTTGCAAAATAGATGAGTTACAGTTGAGGAATGTACCGTGTGGGGAATATAGTCAATAATTACATCTTTGTATGATGACAGAGCGTAACTAGATTTATCATGATGATCATTTTGAAATGTATGGAAATATTGAATCAGTATGATGTGTAACAGGAACTAACATAGTGTTGTAGGTAAAATATACTTCAAAAACAAACTCATAGAAAAAGAGGTCAGATTTTTGGTTACCAGAGGCAGGGAGTGGGGTGGAAGAGAATTGGATGAAGGTGGTCAATAGGTACAAACTTGCAGTTGTAAGATAAGTAAGTACTAGGGATGTAATGTACAACATGATAAATATAATGAACACTGCTGAATGTTATATATGAAAGTTGTTAAGAGAGTAAATCCTAAGAGTTTTCATTACAGGAAAAAAATTTTTTTGTTTAATTTTGTATCTATATGAGATGATAGATGTTCACTAAACTTATTGTGATAATCATTTCATGATTATGCTGTAAACCTTAAACTTATACAGTGCTGTATGTCAATTATATCTCACTAAAACCGGAAGAAAAAAAAAAGACAGAAACAGGCTCATAGATACAGAGAACAAACTGGTAGTTGCCAGAGGGGAGAGAGGACAGGTGAAATGAGGGAAGCAGATTAAAAGGTACAAACTTTCAGTTATAAAATAAACAAGTCATGCGGATGTAATGTACAGCATAGGGAAAGTAGTCAATAATATCGTAATAACTCTGTATGGTGATCATTTCATAATATATAAAAATGTCAAATCACTGTGTTATATACCCGAAGCTAATATTATATTTCACTTATAATTCAATTTAAACATTCTTAATAAAATAAACTCATTAGGGTTCTGTTTTATATACAGTAGTGTGTATATGTTAATCCCATGCTCCTAATTTATCCCTCTCCCCCTTTCCCCTTTGGTGAACATAAGTTTGTTTTCTACATCTGTGAGTCTATTTGTTTTGTAAATAAGTTCATGTGTATCCTTTTTTAGAATTGACATATGTGATATTATATATTTGTCTTTGACTTACTTCATTTAGTATGATAAATAATCTCTACATCCATCCATGTTGCTGCAAATGGCACTATTTCATTCTTTTTATGGCTGAGTAATATTCCATTGTATGTATGTATCACATCTTTATCCATTCTCCTGTCAATGGACACTTAGGTTGCTTCCATGTCTTGGCTATTGTAAATAGTGCTGCTATGAACATTGGGGTGCATGTATCTTTTTGATTTAGAGCTTTTGTCTTTTCCAGATATATGCCCAGGAGTGGGATTGCAAGACCATATAGTAACTCTATTTTTGGTTTCTTTAGGAACCTCCATACTGTTCTCCATAGTGGCTGCACCAATTTACATCCCCACCAACAGTAGAGGAGGGGTCCCTTTTCTCCAGAGATTTTCTGAATTTGGGGAAATGGTTTCAATAAGATTTTTAACCTTTCTCTTAACTTTCTTTTACCCAGGGCTGCAACAAGAGCAAGTGGACCCAAAGCTGTATTCTCTGGCGAATAGCTTTTTGAATCTACTTTGTCATTTTGCAGGATTTAAAAAAACAAAGGAAGGATCCCAGTTACATAATTCATTTTTCTTGTGTGACTTTTTTTTTTTTTTTTTTCAGTAGCAGGGCCTCTCACTGTTGGGGCCTCTCACTGTTGTGGCCTCTCCTGCTGCGGAGCACAGGCTCCGGATGCACAGGCTCCAGATGCACAGGCTCAGAGGCCATGGCTCACGGGCCCAGCCGCTCAGCGGCATGCGGGATCTTCCCGGACCGGGGCACGAACCCGTGTGCCCTGCATCGGCAGGCGGACTCTCAACCACTGCGCCACCAAGGAAGCCCTGGGTGACTGTTTTTAACCTTTGAGTATCTGAAACTCAAAATGTACTTGATGGGAAATGTATCAAGATATTGTGAGTTCATTTGCAGAGACAAGCAGATTTCTGTTTATATAGTGGTAAATAGTTTATATGGTGTTAAATAAAACATATTTATGGTCACAGTTTACCGCTGCAATGACAAAAAGGAAGCAGAAGTAATGTTCTGAGCAAGCATGAAGATAAAATTGATTCATTAATGATATTTCATTATTAATACCAACTCCTTATGGTATAATCCATAGTTTTGAGTAGAAGGACTACTCTGCTGGGTTATGAGATATGTTTAAGGAGTAGATGCCCATTACAGTCACATCAACAAAACTGGTAGAGACTGTGGCAGGTGAAGAAGAATCCTAGTTTGCAGAACTGTGGAGATGTGGAGATCTGAAAAAAAATGAAAAAAACCTACAAGAACAAAAGTTTGATATGTTATGAATATACATTTTTTTCTTCAGTAAAAATTTTACTTTTTCCTATTTTTAGGAATTGATTAAATTACCTTTTTCAAAGTGAAATTTATTTCTTATTTCAAAATTTAAAACAGCCTCATTATAGAACAATCAGAAAACAGACAAGCAAAATGAACCTTGTATTAGTCGGCTCAGGTTGCAAGTAATAAAATACCATAGACTGGGTGCTTAACAGAAGTTTGTTTTCTCACAGTTCTGGAGGCTGGAAATCCAAGATCAAGGAGCAGACAGGGTTGGTTTTTGGTGAGGCCTCTGTTCTTGGCTTGCAGATGACCACTTTCTCACTGTGTCCTCACATGGCCTTTCCTTTCTGCACACCAGTCCTGGTGTCTGTTCCTATAGGACTCCAGTCCCATTGGGTTAGGGCCCCACTCTTATGGCCTCATTTAACCTTAATTGCCTCCTTGAAGGCCCTGTCTCCAAACACAGTCACACTGGGGCTTAGGGCTTCAACATATGAATTTTGAGGGGACACAATTCAGTCCATAACAAACATTAAAACCTCCTAATATCTTTTTTATTTTAAATTGCATGTAACTTTTATATATTTATTTATTTTTTATAAATTTGTTTATTTATTTCTGGCTGTGTTGGGTCTTGGTTGCTGCATGCGAGCTCTCTCTAGTTGCAGCGAGTGGGGGCTACTCTTTGTTGCGGTGCGTGGGATTCTTATTGTGGTGGCTTCTCGTTTCAGAGCACGGGCTCTAGGCACATGGGCTCAGTAGTTGTGGCTTGCAGGCTCTAGAGCTCAGGCTCAGTAGTTGTGGCTCATGGGCTTAGTTGTTCCGCAGCATGTGGGATCTTCCCAGACCAGGGCTTGAACCTGTGTCCCCTGCATTGGCAGGAGGATTCCTAACCACTGCACCACCAGGGAACCCCCTCATAATATCCTTAATAATACCAATTCTCTGTTGTTGACATTTGGGTTTTCTTTTCGCTGTTAAAACTTTGAACATATATCTCTGTGCATATGCCTGATTATTTCTTCAGGATGAAGTCCTAGAAGTGGAACTGCTGGGTCACAGAGGTGCAAAAGTTTTTAAAGCTTTAAAATTGCCAACAGCCTGCGGAAAGGCTGTATCAATTACAAACAGCAGTGTATGTATGCGTCCCCACTTCTCCATACCCCTAGCAACTCTGGACATTTTTAGTTTTTGGCTAATTTGATAGTTCGGGGTATAAAGACACCTCGGTTATGTAAAACCAGCATTTCATGCTTCAGCCGCCTCAGGCTGCCTGAAGGGGTTGGGAGAAGCTAACTGAAGAAATGCAGCCGTGTCTGGGTATCCTCAGTCGGACAACTAGGTAAATTACAGCAGGGAGTCAAGAGAACGGGAAGGGCAATCTGCAAAGGAAGGGAATTTTTAAAGTTCCTTTATGGGGTGTGGCAGTTGTTACAGGGAAGTTTCAAAGTTTTAAACTTTAAGCCGGTACGTCACTCCAGATTAGCTGAAATTACTTTCACAAGGGAAAAAGACATCTCCCAACCACTCCACGAGGTTATGCTCTCGACCCCTCCGTGCCACCAGTTGCTGCGCTTGCAGTTCCTGGGTAGCTAGCAACCGCGGAGCGGGAGGACCCCGGCGTACACCGCGCGGTCCCACAATGCCCTGCTTGCGCCACACTGAGGGCGGAGAGAAAAGACCACTGCCGGGGTAGGGATCCAAGGAGAGCTCCAAGAGGTGCGCATGCGCACTGATCCCGGCGGGCCCTAGCAACCAGAGCAGTGACAGTAGCAACCGCCGGAATGGTGAGTACCCTCCAGGCCTCGTAGCCAAAGCTGAGAGAAGATTGGAAGTGGAAAAGGGTAACTGGAGGGTTGAGGATGGCGGAGGTCCTCAAACAGCGGAAGGGAGCCGGTAGCGGATGCTGGCTCGGTAGATTCTGAGGCCTAAGGCGAAAGAGAAGCCCTGGCACCGGGTGGTGTGGGGCTGATTGGAGGTTGGGTTAATCTCTGCCAGAGACTCTGGCAGAGAAAAGGGAGGGCAAAGAGCAGAGGGCAAAAAGCAAAGAGCGGAGTAGAGTGGGAAAGGTGATGGAAGGGGGAGTGTGAATAAGGATATCTTTTTACATGGGAGTAATCCGCCCCCCCGCCCCGGCGAGATAGAGGGTGGGGTTGGTTACGAGAGGAATGTGTATAACACTGATTGCCGCAGTATTTGTAACCTGTGATACGCCCAGGTTGCCCTCTGAATGACTGTCAGTTCAGTTATTAGTAACATTGTAACATTATAAAACCCTCTCTAACACAGCATATTAGGGTAGTGTTTCTCAAATTTCAGTATGCATGAGTATGATTTTGGCCTAAGTTGGAGTGCAGATTATGAATGTTTAATTAATTGGGGGGGATTCAGGAATGTGCATTTCAAATGATTCTAAAATTGGAGGGCTCCCACAATTTGAGAAATACTGCTATCTTAGACTTGAAATCTGTCGGCGGGCTATCTAATCAAAGCTCTTTATGAAGTAATGGTTTTACCTAGTGATGCTCCTCAACTCCTACGTAAAGTGAGCACTCTCTTGCTTACATACTTGGTAGATCCAACTAGTAGTTGAAAAAGGGATGTTGTTGGTTAGTTACAGACCCAGCCAAAGCTATTTAGCAAAGTATGTGATTGTCCTGCCTGATGGAAATTTTTTTTTGATGTTGGGGGTAGGAGTTTATTAATTTATTTATTATTAGTTTTGCTGTGTTGGGTCTTCATTTCTGTGCGAGGGCTTTCTCTAGTTGTGGCAAGCGGGGGCCACTCTTCATCGCAGTGCGCGGGCGTCTCACTATCGCAGCCTCTCTTGTTGCGGAGCACAGGCTCCAGACACGCAGGCTCAGTAGTTGTGGCTAATGGGCCTAGTTGCTCCGCGGCATGTGGGATCCTCCCAGACCAGGGCTCGAACCCGTGTCCCCTGCATTAGCAGGCAGATTCTCAACCACTGCGCCACCAGGGAAGCCCCTGATGGAAATATTTATAAAGAATAAGTTTAACTAGTTTTCTTCTTTTTGTGATTTCATTGCTATATAGCTGGGCAGAAATTGAGTCCAAGAAATTGAAATGATGAGGAAATCATGCCTGACCTCAACCACGAGATTAAATGCTACTCTTTTTTTTTAAAAAATAAATTTATTTGTTTTATGTCTTTTCTCTAGTTGTGGGGAGCGGGAGCTTTCTCTTCCTTACGGTGTGCAGGCTTCTCATTGCGGTGGCTTCTCTTGTTGTGAAACACAGGCTCTAGGCGCGCAGGCTTCAGTAGTTGTGGCTCGCCGGCTCTAGAGTGCAGACTCAGTAGTTGTGGCTTGCGGGCTCTAGAGTGCAGGCTCAGTAGTTGTGGCGCATGGGCTTAGTTGCTCCGCGGCATGTGGGATCTTCCCGGACCAGGGCTCAAACCCATGTCCCCTGCATTGGCAGGCGGCTTCTGTGCCACCAGGGAAGTCCCTAAATCCTACTCTTTTAAACGCAGTTTTCCCCTCTGCCTTCCTTACTTTATTCCACAGGCATTTAGCTGAAAACCAAGGAAAGTAAAAAATTCTTGAACCTAAATTTATATTTAGGTGAAGAAATGACTAGCCCTAAATAATTCTGAAAGTATGAAACATGAGAATTATTGAAAATCTTCAAATAGAGAATCAGAACTAGTAATTAGATGAAGCTAGCTGAGGCTGCAAACTCGTAGTTCTGGGGCCCTCTAGAAATACAGTCCCACATAGTTTTTTTTTTCTTTTTTGGCTGTGTTGGGTCTTCGTTTCTGTGCAAGGGCTTTCTCTAGTTGCGGCAAGCGGGGGCCACTCTTCATCGCGGTGCGCGGGCCTCTCACTATCGTGACCTCTCTTGTTGCGGAACACAGGCTCCAGACACACAGGCTCAGTAGTTGTGGCTCACAGGCCTAGTTGCTCCGCAGCATGTGGGATCTTCCCAGACCAGGGCTCGAACCCGTGTCCCCTGCATTGGCAGGCAGGTTCTCAACCACTGCACCTCCAGGGAAGCCCCCACACATAGTTTTTTAACTTAAAAAATTAGCTTACAGTGTCTTAAAAATGATCATATTTTACATCAAAACGCAGATTTCTGGCTTCTCTGAAAAATCAGAAATACCATATTTCACTATCAGACACATCTTTTTTCATATTTTTGTACTACTGAAATATGATGGTGTGATGTAATTGGCAGCATCTTGTCTTTCTTAATGGTACATAAAATAAGGGTGTTACTTTCAATTAACAGAGTTTTCATATTTGGAGAAATGTGATATTAGGGTAACTCTTGTCCCAAGTCCACCTGCCAACAGTTTTCTAGAACCAAGTAGAGGTTATCCTCTTTACATGGCCAGCTTTACACATTAATGATGTCTATTGGTCCTTTAGGCATTTCAGGTTTTGACTCCCACTATCTGTAGGGGAACTAGTGACCTTATGAACCAATTTATAGACAACTAGATTGCTTCCAACTTGTAAGTGTTCTTATAGGTGTCTTTTTTTGGACCCATGCAAGGATTTCTCTGGGAAGTATACCCAGGAATGACACTGCGAGGTCCTAGAGTCTATGCATACTTAATTTCTCTAGGCACTGTCAGATTGGTTTCCAGAATGGCTATACTAGTTCTTACTTACTTCAGTAATGCATGAGAGTTCTATTTCTCTACATTCTCACTAACTTTCCAACTTTTGCCAATTTGAGGATGTATTTTAGTATCCTATTGTTTTATTCTGCATTTCTCTGATTTTCATTGAGTTCAAATACCTCACTATTAGTCATCTGGCTTTCAGTTTCTGTGAATTTTCTGTTTACATTTTTTACCAACTTTTGCCTCTTTTGGTTGTTTGGTTTTGAATTTTAGGAGTTCCTTGTATATTCTAGATAGTAGTCCTTTGTTGTTTTTACATTGAAAATATCATCTCTTAATTTTTCTAACTTGTCAACAGAGTTCTTCATTTGCTATACTCTATCTGTTCTAGTATTTGTTAGTTTATTCTATTGTGTTTTCTACACAGATGATCATCTGCACGTAGTGTTTTATTTCCTCCTTTGATCATTCCAATTTGTACTTCTTTTTATTGTAATATTGATAAAGATCTGTTGTACTATGTTAAACAGTAGCAGTGATAGTAGATAGGCATCCTTGATGTGTTTGGGATCTCAGAGAGAATATTTTTTCTTTTTTATTGAAGTATAGTTGATTTACAATGTTGTGTTTTCTGGTGTACAGCAAAGTGATTCAGTTATACATATTTAAATATATATATTCTTTTCCATTATAGCTTATTAGAAAATATTGAATATAGTTCCCTGTGCTCTACAGTAGGTCCTTGTTGTTTATCTGTTTTATATGTAGTAGTATGTATATGTTACTCCCAAATTCCTAATTTTTTCCTCCTTCCACCTTTCCCCTTTGGTAACCATAAGTTTGTTTTCTATGTCTGTGAGTCTGCCTCTGTTTTGTAAATAAGTTCATTTGTATCATTTTTTTAGATTCCACATATAAGTGATATCATATGATATTTGTCTTTCTCTCTCTGGCTTACTTCACTTATTATGATAATCTCTAGGTCCATCCATGTTGCTGCAAATGGCACTATTTCTTGTTTATGGCTGAGTAGTATTCCATTGTATATATGTACCACATCTTCTTTATCCATTCATCTGTCATTGGGCATTTAGGTTGCTTCCATGTTTTGGCTATTGTAAATAGTGCTGCAATGAACATTCGGGTGCATGTATCTTTTCAAATTATGTTTTTTTCTGGATTTATGCCCAGGAGTGGGATTGCTGCATCATATGGTAACTCTATTTTTAGTTTTTTAAGGAACTTCCATACTGTTTTCCATACTGGCTGCACCAATTTACATTCTCACCAACAGTGTAGGAGGATTCTCTTTTCTCCACACCCTCTCCAGGATTTATTATTTGTAGACTTAAAAAAATTTTTTTATTGGAGTATAGTTGATTTACAATGTTGTGTTAGTTTCAGATGTACAGCGAAGTGAATCAGTGTAGACTTTTTTTTCTTTTTTGGTCGCCACACTTGGCATGCGGGATCTTCCCTGACCAGGGATCGAACCTGCCTCTTGCACTGGGAGTGTGGAGTCTTAACCACTGGACTTTCAGGGAAGTTCCAATGTAGACTTTTTAGTGATGGCCGTTCTGACCAGGGTGAGGTGATACCTCATTGTAGTTTTGATTTGCATTTTTCTAATAATGATGTTGAGCATCTTTCATGTGTCTATAGGCCATCTGCATGTCTTCTTTGGAGAAATGTCTGTTTAGGTCTTCTGCCCATTTTTTTTTTTTTTGCGGTACGCGGGCCTCTCACTGTTGTGGTCTCTCCTGTTGCAGAGCACAGGCTCCGGACGCGCAGGCTCAGTGGCCATGGCTCACGGGCTTAACCGCTCCGCAGCATGTGGGATCTTCCCAGACCAGGGCACGAACCTGTGTCCCTTGCATCAGCAGGCGGACTCTCAACCACTGTGCCACCAGGGAAGCCCCTGCCCATTATTTGATTGTGTTGTTTGGGTTTTTTTGTTTGTTTGTTTTGTTTTGTTTTGTTTGTTACTGTGTTGTATGAGCTATTTGTGTATTTTGGAAGTTAGCCCTTGTCAGTCACATCGTTTACAAATATTTTCTCCCAGCCCATAGATTGTCTTTTCATTTTATTTATGGTTTCCTTTGCTGTGCAAAGCTTTTAAGTTTGATTAGGTTCCTTTTGTTTATTTTTGCTTTCATTTCTATTGCCTTGGGAGACTGACCTAAGAAAACATTGCTATATGTTTTCTATGTTTTGCCTATGTTCATATATTGCTATATGTTTTCTATGTTTTGCCTATGTTCATATATTGCTATATGTTTTCTATGTTTTGCCTATGTTCTCTTCTAGGAGTTTGAGAATGCTTTTCATGTTACATTCCCAGTTTGGCCCACGTTGACCACGTTTTTTAAAATAAACCCTCCATACACATATACACACATCCTGATACTCTTTACCAAGCTCAGCTTTTTCTTTTTCCTTAGTAATTGTCACCTTCTAATATACTATATGATTTATATCTATTTATTTATTATATTATTTACCATCTGTCTCCTGCCAGTAGATGTAAATTCCATGAAGGCAGGGATCTTTGTTTTGTTCACTGATATATCCTCAGCAAGTGAAAGAACGTTTGGTACATAGGAGGTAATCAATAAATATTTGCTGAAATGAATGAATTGCTCCCTTAACTGTGGTGTTTGTTGAAGCTTTTTTAATTTTTTTAATTAATTTATTTTATTTATTTATTTTTGGCTGCGTTGGGTCTTCATTGCTGCGCGCGGGCTTTCTCTAGTTGCAGTGAGCAGGGGCTACTCTTCGTTGAGGTGCGCAGGCTTCTCATTGCGGTGGCTTCTCTTGTTGTGGAGCACGGGCTCTAAGCACGCAGGCTTCAGTAGTTGTGGCTCATGGGCTCAGTAGTTGTGGCTCACAGGCTCTAGAGCACAGGTTCGGTAGTTGTGGCACACAGGCTTAGTTGCTCTGCGGCATGTAGGATCTTCCTGGACCAGGGTTCAAACCCATGTCCCCTGCATTGGCAGGCGGACTCCCAACCACCGCACCACCAGGGAAGCCCCTGTTGAAGCTTTTTGATGTGTAGCTTTTATCAAGTAAGAAATTTCACTTTAACCCTTAGTTGAGAGCTTTTAATATCAGCTGTAGAACTTTATCAACTGCTCTTTCTGCACTTACTGAGATAAATGTGATTTTCCCCCTTTAATCCATTAATAAATGATTTACATTTATAGACTTTTCTGTTGTTAAACAATCCTTATGATCCTGGCATAAGCCATTTTTGATCATGATCATTATACACCATTGGCTTTGGAGAGCTAATGTTGTATCTAGGATTTTCAAATCTGTTTTGAAAACTAAAGAGGGCTCCTTATCTGGTTATGGCATCAAGGTTATTCTGGCCTCGTAAAATAAGTTGGAAACTTTCCCTCTTTTTTCTGATTTCTGAAACACCTTGTATAACAAGGAATATCTGTTCCCTGAAAGCTTGGTAGAACTTGTAATTTATCTAGGCTTGGGGTATTAGGGGAGGAAGGTGAGGGTAAATCTCTGATTATCTTTTTTTTTTTGCGGTATGCAGGCCTCTCACTGTTATGGCCTCTCCTGTTGCGGAGCACAGGCTCCGGACACACAGGCTCAGTGGCCATGGCTCACGGGCCCAGCCGCTCCGCGGAATGTGGGATCTTCCCGGACCGGGGCACAAACCCATGTCCCCTGCATTGGTAGGAGGACTCTCAACCACTGCGCCACCAGGGAAGCCCTGATTATCTTTTTAATGTTTTAAATAGTAATTAGTCTATTCAAATTTTCTGATTCTTCTTGTGAGTTTTGGCACTTTTGTTTTTTCTAGAAATGCATACTTAGTCTAGGTTTTCAAACTTATTACCATATATTTGCTTATAATATTTTATTTTTAAAATCTCTGTGATGGGACTTCCTTGGTGGCACAGGGGTTAAGAATCTGCCTGCCAATGCAGAAGACCCAGGTTTGAGCCCTGGTCTGAGAAGATCCCACATGCTGCGAAGCAACTAAGCCTGTGCGCCACAACTACTGAGCCTGTGCTCTAGAGCCCGTGAGCCACAACTATTGAGCCCACATGCCACAACTACTGAAGCCCGCGTGCCTAGAGCCCATGCTCCACAACAAGAGAAGCCACCACAATGAGAAGCCCGCACACTGCAATGATGTGCAGCCCCCGCTCGCCACAACTAGAGAAAACCCGCGTGCAGCAATGAAGACCCAACGCAGTCAAAAATAAATAAATAAATAAATAAATAAAATCTCTGTGATATTTGTGTTATTTCCCCTTATTTATTCTATATTTTAAATTTGTATATCTCTCTTTTTAGCTCAGTTGAGCTTGCCAGAGACTTCAGAACCCACTTTTAGTTTTGTTAATCTTTTTTCCTCTCATTCTGTTTTTCATTGATTTCTTCCTTTGTATCTCCTTCTGCCTTCATGATGTACTTTTTCAAACATTTTGAATGCTTAACTTATTTGTTTTCCATCTCTTGTTCTTTCTTATATTTTTAAAATTTATTTTATTCAAGTATAGTTGATTTACAATGTTGTGTTTACTTCTGCCATACAGCAAAGTGATTCAGTTATATATATGTGTATGTATATATATATATACATATATATATACATTCTTTTTCATATTCTTTTCCATTATGGGTTATCACAGGGTATTGAATATAGTTCCTGTTCTTATTTTTATTTTATTTTATTTTATTTATTTATTTTTGGCTGCGTTGGGTCTTCATTGCTGTGTGCAGGCTTTCTCTAGTTGCGGCGAGTGGGGGCTACTCTTTGTTGTGGTGCACAGACTTCTTATTGTGGTGGCTTCTCTTGTTGCGGAGCATGGGCTCTAGGCACGCAGGCTTCAGTAGTTGTGGCCTGCGGGCTCTAGAGCACAGGCTCAGTAGTTGTGGAGCATGGGCTCAGTTGCTCCCCAGCATGTGGGATCTTCCTGGACCAGGGCTCGAACTCGTGTCCCCTGCATTGGCACGTGGATTCTTAACCACTGCGCCACCAGGGAAGTCCCTCTCTTATTTTTAAATTAATGTATTTGAAGCATAAGTTTACTTTTAATTGTTATATTTCTCAAATATTGACATTCTTTGTCTTTAATTTTATTATTTTACTTAAATTTATAATTTTATTTTTAACTCAAGTGTTATTTATTAGTGTATCTTTATTTCATAGACATAATTCCTTTTGTTATTGTTTAGGGCTCTCTCTTTTTTTTTAATGAGCTCCAGCAATGAGTCAAAGAATGTCTTCCTTTTCTTACCTTTAAAATTTTTAATATCATATAAATTGAATCTAAGATACTATTGATTATAAGGTGCGACATTATTTTTAGTTCTACTAAGAAAGAAAAATAAGAAGTTAGAATTAAACTATGGCATAATTTCGTATCACTTAGAATTTTTATTTTGTACTTATTGACAGTTATTTTAAACGTATTTAGGCATATAGATTTTTATCATATGTTATCCTTTGATAAACATAAAAATGCATATAGTATGTATATTAAGTAAGAAGGTTAATTTTAAAAAATTAATTAATTTATTTATTTTTGGCTGCATTGGGTCTTCGTTGCTGTGTGTGGGCTTTCTCTAGTTGCGGCGAGCAGGGACTACTCTTCATTGCGGTACGCGGGCTTCTCATTGCAGTGGCCTCCCTTGTTGTGGAGCACGGGCTCTAGGTGCATGGGCTTCAGTAGTTGTGGCTCGCAGGTTTTAGAGCGCAGGCTCAGTAGTTGTGGCACACAGGCTTAGTTGCTCCGCGGCATGTGGGATCTTCCCGGACCAGGGCTCAAACCCGTTTCCCTTGCATTGGCAGGCGGATTCTTAACCACTGCACTACTAAGGAAGTCCAAGATGGTTAGTATTTTTCTAAAACTTCATCAGTGCTACCTGGCTGCAGCAATTATAAATTGTTCCTGGTTGTAAGATGTATCCAAATTTCAAAGATATTAAAATATAAAAGAAGATATAAATCTTAGAATCAATGAAATAAGATATATTTTAATATCAGTGTTGAAAGCTATATGTTTTTTGTAAACCAAGTGGGAGTGAAGTATCTGACATTACATCACGATTTCCTTAATTTCTCTGAGAGATATTTAAATGAGTATTTCTGATTTCAGGAAATTAAAACACTCTCTTTGCATATAAAGTCTCAAAAAAAGAAGTTAATCTTTTTAAAGGTAGATGCCAGGGCTAATAATTATTGCATGAAAATTGAGTCAACAAATCACACCAATAAAGACAGCTTTGTTTTTTCTTCTCTTTTTAAGGCAAAAGCAACAACAATCAAAGAAGCCCTAGCCAGATGGGTGAGTTTATAAGTTTTTACTTCTTCTAGAAACTACATAAAGAGAATTTTTGGATAATTATTTAAATATGACCATTCAATACAAGGGATCTTTGTGGTATTGGAACTGTTTAGCTATCTTGACGGTGTTAGTGGATACATGAGCCTACACAGGTGATAAAATTGTATAGAACTTAATACACACATGCAAACACATTCACACTCGTATGTACAAGTGAGTACAAATAAAATTGGGAAAATCTGATTAAAATCAGTGGATTGCATCAATATCAATATCCTGGTTGTGATATTATACTATAGTTTTGAAAAATGTTACCATTGGGGGAAACTGGGCAAAGTGTATAAGGGATCTCTCTGTATTATTTTTTATAACTGCACATGAATTTTCAAGTGTCTCAATAAAAATTTCAATTAAAAAAATCTGACCGGGCTTCCCTGGTGGCGCAGTGGTTGAGAGTCCGCCTGCCAATGCAGGGGACATGGTTTCATGCCCCGGTTCGGGAAGATCCCACATGCCGCGGAGCGGCTGCGCCCGTGAGCCATGGCCGCTGAGCCTGCGTGTCTGGAGCCTGTGCTCCGCAACAGGAGAGGCCACAACAGTGAAAGGCCCGCGTACCACAAAAAAAAAAAAAAAAATTAAAAGTAGATCTACCGTGTGATCCAGCAGTCCCACTTCTGCATATATATCTGAAGGAAATGAAATCACTATCTCAAAGAGATACCTGTATCCCCATGTTCGTTGCAGCACTATTCACAATAGCCAAGACATGAAAACAACCTAAATGCCCATCAGTGGATGAATGGATGAAGAAAATGTATATTTGTATACAATGGAATATTATTCAGCCATAAAAAGAAGGAAATCCTGCCATTTGCGACATGGAAGGACCTTGAATGCGTTATGCTAAATGACATAAGTCAGGTAGCTAAAGACAAATACTGTATGATCTCATTTACATGTGGAATCTAAAAAAGCTGAACTCATAGAAACAGATTAGAATGGTGATGGCCAGAGTTGAGTGGAGGAAATGGGGAGAAGTTGGTCAAAGGGTATAAACTTCCAGTTATAAGATCAATAAGTTCTGGGGATCTAATGTACAGCATATTTAATAATACTGTATTATGTACTTGAAAGTTGCTAAGAGAGTAGATTTTTTTAAAAAATAAATTTATTTATTTTTGGCTGAGTCGGGTCTTTGTTGCTGCACGCCAGCTTTTTCTAGTTGCAGCCAGCGGGGGCTACTCTTCATTGTGGTGCGCTGGTTTCTCATTGCGGTGGCTTCTCTTGCTGTGGAGCATGGGCTCTAGCCGCGTGGGCTTCAGTAGTTGTGGCATGTGGGCTCAGTAGTTGTGGCTTGTGGGCTCTAGAGCACAGGCTAAGTAGTTGTGGCGCACGGGCTTAGTTGCTTAGTTGCTCCATGACATGTGGGATCTTCCCGGACCAGGGCTCGGACCCATGTCCCCTGCATTGACAGGCAGATTCTTAACCACTGTGTCACCAGGGAAGTCTGGAGACTAGATCGTAAATGTTCTCAGCACACAAAAAAATTATTATATGAGGTGCTGGATGTGTTAACTAACCTTTTTCTGGTAATCATTTTGCAATGTATATATGTATCAAAGCATCACATGGTATACCTTAAACATAAACAATGTTATATGTCAGTTATATCTCAATAAATCTGTAAAAAATAGTGATCATTTTGTAATGTATAGAAATATTGAATCACTATGTTGTACACTGGGAATTAACATAGTATTATAGGTCAATTATATTTCAACAAACAAACAAATTCATAGAAAAAGGCATCAGATTTGTGGTAACCAGAGCCAAGGAGTAGGGGTAGGGGGAATTGGATGAAGATGGTCAATAGGTACAGGCTTCCAGTCACAAGGTAAATAAGTACGAGGGATGCAATGTACAACATGATTAATATAATTAACACTGCTGTATGTTATATATGAAAGTTCAGAGAGTAAATCCTGAGTTCTCATCACAAGGAAAAATTTTTTTCTTTTTCTTTTATTTTGTATCTGTATGAGATGACGGATGTTCACTAAACTTATTGTGATAATCATTTCATGATTTTGTAAGTCAAATTGTTATGCTGTATATATTAAACTTATTCAGTGCTATATATCATTATATCTGGAAAAAATACATAATACATACACAAAATACATTTTTAAAAGCATATAGTAATATTGGAGAGGAAACTGCATTGTAAAAAATGCATTAAATATAAACAAATATTTTGAATATAACATTCTATAAAGTTTGAACAGTTGTATTTCAGCATTATAGATAGAATTTCCATAGAGTATAGAGATGGCTCCTCAATTTCTATGCCCAGTGATAACATATTTGACTATGTTATCAGTTGTTTTTTGTATAATAATGTATCTTTTGCTTTTGTAGCTGGGCTTTAAATAAAAACTCTTTCAAGAAACTTGGTGTCTAGGGAAAATAGACAAAAGGATAGGATAATGAAATATTTGAATTTTTGTTTTAGTGCTTATAAACTTCTTTGTACTCTAATTACATTAAAAATTTTTTTCTGCTTAGTGAAAGATCTGTTTTGTTTAATAAAAAAGTGTGGAGTAGGCTTAGTATTAGATTTGATTTCCTTCAATCAGATTTTAGGATTTTATTTTATTTATTTATAATAACAAGTGGTTGGTTTTTTGGTTTGGTTTGTAGGTTCTATTTCTAGATTACATTATGGCCATAAATCTTTGACTTTAAGATTATTTGAAGACATTATGCTCATTCTTGCACTCATTAACCCAACATTTATTAAGGATCTACTTGGTGTCAGTCTCTCATCTCCTAACCTATAAATACATGGCACAAAAAAAATACTGAGTGAATGTGTATTAGATCTCTTTCAACTGATTATATATTTTCTGTTATTGATGTGTTGTGATTTGATTTTTTAAATACAAGCTTCTTTTGTGTCTAATATCAGGTTATAGAAAATATAGGAAAGCAAGAAAATGGTCCCTGAGCTGTAGGATCTTCTTGTTTTGTTGGAGAGAGAGAGCTAACTCTAAGTATTGAGGTACTTAGAAACTATTAGTAGGCAGCATATACTGGTAATTAAAATTTAAACTGCATACTTAGTACTGAAATTAAACTCTAGGGTAGAATTTAGTAGTAAATTATTGTAGAGCAAATAAATTTGACCTCAGCTCTGTCATAAAGAGAAAATCTTCCCAAATTCTTGGTATTTGGTGGTTCTAGCTCTGACTAAATTGTATGTAGGAACAGAAAGATGAGATGACAGAAAGAGTTGATCTTATAGGTCTGAATCTGATACTTAGGAAAAGTTTGTTTAGGACAAGGAATTCTTCCCAGGAAAATGTTTTTGTTGTTGTGTTTTGTTTATTAATTGATAGGCTCTAAAAGGATTTTTTAAATTATGGAAATAAAAGTTATTTTCTTTCCTCCTCTTTTCCATTTGGTTGAGACCTAACAGTGAATTATCTGAATCAGCCATGTATAAGGCTAGTTATCAAGTTCAGTAAGTAAATGTTGTCAATAAGTAAACTGTCAGGAATGTACAGAATTATTGAATTTTAATAATTGTTTTGAAATAAACATTGAAAAGCCTTGAGAAATTTTGGCCTTCTTTAGTTCCACATTTGGATTATTTTCTTCCAAATTAATTTTTAACATAGGAAGAGAAAACCAGTCAGAAGCCATCCGAAGCCAGAGAGATAAAGCTGTATGCCCAGATTCCCCCTATAGAGAAGATGGATGCGTCCTTGTCCATGCTTGTTAATTGCGAGTAAGTTCTCTTGTCTTTTTTCGTCCTTTCTAGTATTGCTGTTAAGTTTCACTTCCTTTTCTAAATACACAAACTAGAAAAATATATTTATTTTCTTGATCTTCATTTCCCTTCCTTCCTTCCTTCCTTCCTTCCTTCCTTCCTTCCTTCCTTCTTTCCTCCCTCCCTCCCTCCCTCCCTTCTTTCTTTCTTTTTCTGATTCTCACTTTGGCAAAGCCAAACATAAAAGATTATTGGTTTCTAGGATTATTAATAGAGTAATCCTGAATAATACTGTACTGTATTTTTTTTTTTTTTTTTTTTTTTTTTTTGCGGTACTCGGGCCTCTCACTGTTGTGGCCTCTCCCGTTGCAGAGCACAGGCTCCGGACGCGCAGGCTCAGCGGCCATGGCTCACGGGCCCAGCTGCTCCGCAGCCTGTGGGATCCTCCCGGACCAGGGCTCGAACCAGTGTCCCCTGCATCGGCAGGCAGACTCTCAACCACTGCGCCACCAGGGAAGCCCCTGTATTTTTTTACAGTATAATTTTTACAATATGCCTGGAGAATAGAAATTTCCTTGTCTCTTAGGAGAAGCTAAATAACACAATTAAACTTTCTCTGTCATAAAATCTAGTACTTCCTCTTGTAAGATTATCCACCAAAGTCAATACTGTACTTACTCAGAGGCATAGAGATACTGCTTTAAAAAATACTTTTCAAACTATGAAAATACATTGTAAAGCACCTAGAAGGGCTTCCCTGGTGGCACGGTGGTTAAGAATCTGCCTGCCAATGCAGGGGACACGGATTTGATCCCTGGTCTGGGAAGATCCCACATGCTGCGGAGCAACTAAGCCCGTGCGCCACAACTACTGAGCCTGTGCTCTAGAACCCACGAGCCACAACTACTGAGCCCACGTGCCACAACTACTGAAGCCCACGTGCCTAGAGCCTGTGCTTCGCAACAAGAGAAGCCACTGCAATGAGAAGCCCGCACAGCGCAATGAAGAGTAGCCCCCACTCACCACAACTAGAGAAAGTCCGCGCACAGCAACGAAGACCCAACGCAGCCAAAAAAAAAAAAAAAAAAAGAGCCCTCTTTAAAAGTCATGAGGGACACAAAATAATTTAAAAAAAAACACTAGAAAATATTAAAAGCACAAAGAAAGGGAAATAATATCAACCAAAATTGCACACCTTTTGAGAACCAGTGTTAGCATTTTGTTTTTTATTTTATTTTATTATTTTTTTAACTTTTTGGCCGCACCGCAGGGCATGTGGGATCTTAGTTCCCCGACCAGGGATCAGGGATCTCACCCCTGCCCCCTGCAATGGAAGCGCAGAGTCTTAGCCATTGGACTGCCAGGGAAGTCTCAGCATTTTGATATAGAGCCTTCTAATTTTTTTTTCCTAATTGGGATCAAGTTACATTTATTTGTAATCCTTTAAGTATCAGATCTATATTTATTCCTTTTAACTTATTTTCTAAATACACACTTTTTAGCAGGGTTCTGTGGCTAATTTGAGGCAATTATATACCATGACACCTTGTAACCGTGCTCTCAGGCTGCAGTGTCTTGTCAGGGGTGTAGAATGTTACAGAATCACTTGGGGTTTTTTCTGATTTCTTCATCCTGTGTTTTTCTAACTGTGGTCCCCTGACTACCTATATAAGAATCTCCTTGTCCCACTCCAAATTTATAGAAACAGAATCTACTGATGAAACTAGGTATCTGTATTTATAATAAGCAATCTGAATGACTCTTAGATGCATATTTGTGAACTCATGCATTAGACTAATATCTGTCTTTGGAATTAAAGGGAAAAGCAAACGTATTTAGTTATTGTATGCAACTTCTCCTTTGTGATGAGAACACAATGTATTACATAAAAACCCACCTTAGATGTGTTTTTGGCTTCAAAAATCATGATTTCAAAGAGAATTATTCCAAAGTGGTCAAATATCTTTTTATCATAAAGCCATTTCAAAGGCAAGCATTTGAGAAGGTTCTGTACCCCATACCAAAGTACCTTGGAAACTGCTTAGAAAGAGTCACCCTGTTCATATTTTTGCTGACACTCTTTGAGCAGATTGCCTAAACAACAATTAAAGAAACATTCCCCAACCGTAGTCCCAGATTTTCCAGTCCATTTTTCACTTTAACTGGTTGTTCTTGAGAATGGGGAATGACTAGAAAATACACAGATTTGACCAGTAATTTACAGTGTATAGTAATTGCTTTTAGTGTTTCAAGCAAAAAAAAAAGAAGAATTCCCCTTCAGGTCAAATCAGAAGGATAAGATCATATGTTCTAGAGTCAGTTTTTTGGCGTCTTAAATTTGCCTGTGCTACTTTCTGGTTGTATAATATCAGGCAAATTGCTTAACATCTTTGTGCCTCAGTTTCCTCATTTGTAAAATTTGGATAATAATACTTATTTCATAGGACTGTTCTGATGGTTAAAATAGTTAATACATGTAAAATACTTAGAAGAATACTAGGCACACATAAAGCGTTCAATAAAATTAGCCTTTGTTATATTCTTTGCATGATATTTACTAAGACATTAAACATTTTTGTCAAGAAAGAACGATTAATAACGTGTAATTATGCTCCCTTTAAAAATTTGTTTTTATACAATTAAAGTATGTATAGGAAAAAAATCTAGAAAAATATATACGAACTATTAAAAGTCATTATCTCTGGGGGAATGTGTGGGGGGGTTAGGATTACATAACTTTTTGTTATACACATATCATGGACATTTTCCCAAGTTGGTATGTATAGCCCAATATTGTTTGCTTTAGTGGCAGATAGTATTTCATTATCTGTATTCCTCAGCTGATGGGTATTTATAAATTTTTTCCCACTTTTTTGCTATTACAATAATACAGTAAATAATCTAATTCATATATTTTTTGGCATTTGTATTAGTATTTCAATAGGACATATTCCTAGAAATGAATTACTGGGTCAAAGAATACATGCATTTAAAAATTTAATAGATAACACCAAATTACCCTCAAAAAGGTTTCTTTGATTTTATACAATAGTGTATATTAACTTTTGTAATCAGGGAAAAAGTATGAAGATTTCTAAATGAAGGAATACATGTCATGTCTGAGAGGGAAAAAAGGATTCAGTGTAAAAGGAAATGTGACTTAAATATCATCTTCTGTGGACACTTGAGGAATAATTTCTGATATACCATTAACATTTTTTTCTTATTAATTCAAGTGTTCCTTTTTTTTTTTTTTTAGGAAACTTTCACTGTCTACAAACTGCATTGAAAAAATTGCAAACCTGAATGGCTTAAGTAAGTGATCCACAGTAACAGATGGTTCTTGGATTTTGTAGTTACTTGGAATAAACATTCCAGAGGCACTACATAATCCTAGAAGCTGGCACCTGTTTTAACCGCAGTAATTGTCGGATGTCAGAAAGAATATATAAACCATGTGTCTTATTTAATTATCCAAAGAAAAGTAGAGATAACATGAAACCGGAACAGTTTAAAGACATTATAAAGTTTTTGTAGTGTTAGAATTGAAATATCTTAAATAGAAAATGAGGTTTTTTATATTTTTTTGTTCAGATTTATCTTGTGTTTCATACTTATTATATTTAAAATTTTATTCTTCACCATCCCTGTTTTTCCTATGCTCCTTGTCTTTGTTAATGACATCGACATCTTCCCAGTTGCCAAGGCTCCTTGTGCTAGTTGCCTGTGGCTGCAGAAACTTGGTGGCTTAAAACTGCAGAAATGTATTCCCTCCCTGTTCTAGAGGCCAGAAGTCTGAAATCAGTTTCACTGGGCCAAAATCAAGAGGGCCACACCTTCTCTAGAGGCTTCAGGGGAGAATTTTTTCCTTACCTTTTCTAGATTCTGATGGCTGCCAGATTCCTTGGCTTGTGACTGTGTCACTCCAATATCTGCCTCTGTCGTCATATTGCCTTCTCCTCTTTTGTCTCTGTCATATCTTTCTCTGTCACCCTCTTATGAGGATACATGTGATTGCATTTAGGGAACACCTGGGTAATCAAGGATACTCTCCCCATCTTAAGATCCCTAACTTAATCATATCTGCAAAGTACTTTTTCCCCATATATAGTAACATTCACAGGTTCCAGGGATTAGGATATAGGTATCTTTTGGTGAGCCATTATTTAGTGTATCATATTTCCCTTTACTTCCCTCAAGCCCTACATGCAAGTTCATCGGTAAGTCCTGTTAACTCTATTCTTCAAAAGAACTCTCAAATAATTTGTTGCTTTTCCATTTCCAGGAGCTACAGCTTTAATTTAGACCCTCATCATCTCCCCCTTAGGTCATATTTTTCAAATGTTTTTTACCACTTCCCACAGTAAGAAATACCTTTGAATTAACGACTCAGTATATATATATATATTCGTATGAATACACATATCAAATATAGCATATGCATATGAACTGGATTAAAATTTGTAAAACAATAGTTACCCTTATAACATAGGTTCCAGTATAAATTTTTTTAGCGTGATTTCATTGTTTTTTAAATGCTTGTCACAACCCACTAAGTTGATTTCACATGACCCACAGTTTGAAAAAACACTGCCTTACAACTTCTGTTATAGCCTCCCAATTGATCTCCTTGTCTCCTATCTTTCTGTTCTTCCATTGACCTTCAGCACTGACACCAGAGTTTTCTTTTTAAAAATATTGTTCTCATTATCATTCCTCCAGATCAGAGATCTTTAATGCCTCCCCTTTGCCTAGTAAAGACCAGATGCCTTAAGGTTGCATTCAGGGTCATCTAAAAGCTTGTGACATCCTCTTCACACCCAAACATATAATTCTTTTTTTATGACTTTGTGCACTTGATAGTGCAGTGCTTTTCATTGAGAACAGCCCCTTCCTCTAGCAGGAAAACCCTACAAGAAACAAAATTAAGATTAAGAATGCCAAGTTTAAATGTCATTTAGAGGGAGACCCCTAAAGACTTCTTTAATCTCCATCATCATAATAATTACTCTTTCTTGGGAACATTTATAACAGTCTACCTTAGATTATAATAATAATTACTTACTTCATATAGTTATTGTAAAGATTAAATGAGTGGTGTGTATAAAGTTCTTAGAATAGTGCCTAGTGCATATAAATGCTCAAGAAATATTAGCTGTTATTATAGTTAGTGAGGAATATGTTCTGTCTCTTCAGATAATGAGCTCCTTTAGGGCAAACATCACATCTTATTAATCTATCTTCTATTCCAAATCTCCATTCCCCCCAGTACTGTACTCAAAGTTGCACTCAGTATTTATATAGTGCTGGAGAGGAAGTGTTTACTATTAGATTTGTATATAAGATGATTCAGTCTATTCCATGACTCATTAAACAATTTATGTTTCATTTTATTCCCTATTCTTTGTCTGTATTTGAAATAACTTGCTTAAAGGAGACTAAATTGATAACATTATTTATCAGTATGGATAACATGCTTTTCTTTCATAAAAACATGACTGTGACAATATGAAAATGAAAATATGAAAAACCTATATAAGGCTGGTAATGGGTTTGAACTCATATTCTCTTTGGTCAATTAGTAGTGACTCTCAGGAAAGTCATATGAAGAAGAGTTCCAAAAATTCAGTGGAAAAGAGTACCTTGATCAATTATTGATATCTGATGTAGGCATGGAATGAGAGAGAATAGGCATTTGTACCATGTATTTGCTATATTTGATGCATCTCAGTTTAGTTCTGCTTATAACAAATGGTATTTCTGCAGTCTATGGAGAGAATACACTTTGTCTGTGACTATGAAGCCAACTGATTCATGCAAAAGATTGAACATATGACGCTAGCTTGCCTCCCACCCCTTTCCTTTCATGAGCACTATAGTCTTACCTACTACACTGTGATAAGAGGATCTGAAATAAGTAGGTATTCCTATTTAACAGCGGGGTTATAAGGCAGAATAACTCTAACAGCAATATATATTGTTTCAAAACTGTGACTAGAAAACTGTATGACATGACTATGTTCAAAACTGTGACTAAAAAGCTGTACAATGTGAATACTAATACTCTCATATTAAAGATTAGAAAGTAAAGTTTCTTGGTAAAAAAGTATACTCCTTTAGTTTACTAAAACTTTAAGATATTGTTTTGATTTCGTCAGGACCTAAGAAGAAAAAAACAGTGTTTTCCTTCTAGTGGTGCTCTCTACTTATGCAACATATAAAATATGGAAAATACATAATTCTGTAATGTTAGAAGAGTTAATCTATTAAGTTTGATATCATAATTTACTTCCCCATACAGCAATAAGATCTCTTTAGACTTTCATTGCCATTTTCATGTGCATTTTTTAAAAAAGGAGTTGTATATATTTAAGTTAGATACTATCTTTAAAAGATTTGTATATATCTGTTATCTCTAATTTCTGGGATCAGTTCTTAACTTAGTTGACCTAAGTGTATTTTGACATGGATGATTTCTTTTCTCTCTGAAGCAATTTCAATATTGGATTTCTAGGACACTGTACCCTTCTGAGTTTCTCCTGCCTTTTTGGTTACTTCTTCCCAGTCTCATGTCCTCAAATTTTAAATGTTGGAGTATCTGGGGACTCAGTTCTTGGATCTCTTCTCTTTTCTGTCTTCACCTACTCCCTAGATTATCTCATCCAGATCATGGCTTTACCATCTACATGCTGATGGCTCCAAAATTTATATCTCTAGTCCATACATCTCCTCTGAACTCCAGATTCACACATTCAGTTGCCCGACATTTCCATTGGATGTCTACTGGACATCTCATACTTAACATGTCCAATACTGAGTCCTGATGTCCTTCCCCAGCCCTAGTTAACCCAACTTCTTGTGTGTCTGTCTCAGATAGTGACAACTGCATTCTTCTAGTTGCTCAGGCCAAACTCCTTGGTAATTTCTTGACTCCTCTCTCGCTATATATGCCTGATACACACACACACATACATCATTTATTTGTACTTACCATGGATTAGGCCTTGTGCTGAATATTTTAGACAACTCTCTCATTTAATCCTTATACTCTTATAAGGTAGATCCTATACTTCCTCATTTTACATATGAGAAAACTGAGATTCTAAGAGGTTTGGTTACTTCCCTAGAGAGTTAGGATTGGAACTCAGTTATGGATTTGTGCTCTTAACCATTGATTTATGGATGTTATAGAACAGTGCCATCCAATAGAATTATCTGCACTGTACCAATATAGTTGCCACTAGCCATATGTAGCTATTAAGCTCTTGAAATGTGATTAATGTGACAGAGAAACTGAATTTTTTTATCGTATTTAATTTTAATTAAATTGAATAGCCACATGTGGTTAGTAACTACCATACTGGACAGCATAGTTATAGAAGTTTAAGTTGTGAAAATTAAATGTATAACTTATGCATAAGTAATCACAGTAGATTTTTAGGACAAAAGTGAGGTTTCCTGTGTTTTACTAGAAATCTTTTATTTTAATTTTGAAAAATAATGTATGTACATGGCTTTATGCACATAGTTCAGAAGAGGGTACAGTTAAAAATGTCTTCCTCCAGGGACTTCCCTGGTGGTCCAGTGGGTAAGACTCCACGCTCCCAATACAGGGGGCCTGGATTCGATCCCTGGTCAGGGAACTAGATCCCGTATGCATGCTGCAGTTAAGAGTTTGCATGCAGCAACTAAGAGTTCTCATGCCACAACTAAGAAGCCCACATGCCTCAACTGGGCTTCCCTGGTGGCGCAGTGGTTGAGAGTCCGCCTGCCGATGCAGGGGACATGGGTTCGTGCCCTGGTCCGGGAAGATCCCACATGCCGCGGAGCGGCTGGGCCCGTGAGCCATGGCCGCTGAGCCTGCGCGTCCGGAGCCTGTGCTCCGCAACGGGAGAGGCCACAACAGTGAGAGGCCTGCGAACCGCAAAAAAAAAAGAAAAAAAGATCCCTCATGCCGCAATGAAGATCCCGCATACTGCAACTAAGACCCGTTGCAGCCAAAAATAAATAAATAAATAAATATTTAATAAATAAATAAATAAAAATAAAAATATCTTCCTCTGACCATAGACTGACTCTCAGTTCCTCCCCCAAACCAACCACTGTTTCTACTTTTCTCTTCCAGAAATAGCCTATAGATATAAAAATAGAAACATTCTTTTAAAAAATAAAAATAGACATTTTTTAACCAATCACAATCTAATTATTTAAAAAAATGAAAGCAAAAGATTTTTAAAATACTGATTCATTTGATTTCACTTCTAATCCTTTGTGGAGCAAGGTGGACCAAATATATTTTCTATTTTCTAGTGTAAGTCCTCATATTATAAGAGGTTTGAAATATATATGCTCCCAAATTTAAAGTTCAAATCTTCTTTACTCTTATTTTATCCTTGTAGTATTAAAACCATGCATTTCAAATAGCTAACCATTTAAAATTTAACACTGACATGATGTGCAATTGTAGTGTTTACCTTAATGATATATCTATGTTATTTCTTATTGATTACCATTTTTTATTAATACAGCCTTTTTTTATTATATAAGAATATTTATTATATAAATGTATTTTTAATTAAAAAAATTTTTTTTTAACTTTTTGGCTGCATTGGGTCTTTGTTTCTGCACACGGGCTTTCTCTAGTTGCAGTGAGCGGGGCTACTTTTTGGCTGCAATGCGTGGGCTTCTCAATGCGGCGGCTTCTCTTGCTGTGGAGCACGAACTCTAGGCACAAGACTTCAGTAGTTGTGGCACGCGGGCTCAGTAGTTGTGGCTTAAGGTCTCTAGAGTGCAGGCTCAGTAGTTGTGGCACATGGGCTTAGTGCCACAGGATCTTCCTGGACCAGGACTTGAACCCGTGTCCCCTGCGTTGGCTGGTGTATTCTTAACTACTGCACCACCAGAGAAGTCCCTATATAAATGTATTAAAGCTTTATTATATTAGATTTATAACAATTGTGTAATATGATTCTAATAAACCAAAATTGTTTTCTTTCCTCTACAGAAAACTTGAGAATATTGTCTTTAGGAAGAAACAACATAAAGAACTTAAATGGACTGGTAGGTTGTTATTTATTACTTAAAAAAACATACACTCTTTTTCTTGAGTATGCAAATAATACTTGTCTGTTGCAGAAACTTTACAAAATAGAAAAGCAAATATAAAAATTACCTATAAACCACTGCTAACATTTTGATTGACATCTTTCTTGCCTTTTTTTCCTATTCTTTGGTGGGTATGTAGAGAATGAAATCATACCATATATATTGTCTTGCATCTCTTTTTTTTACTTAGTATATAAAGATCATTTTTTCCATGTCATTCATTCATTCAGCAAATTCATTCAATATATTTCCTGAATGCCTACTTTTAGCCAGGCACTGTTCTAGGCACTAGAGATACAGCAGGATATAAAATAAAGTCCTTGCTCTCATTGAATTTAAATTATAGTGGAGGGAGACAGACTAGAAAATAACTGCATAATAATACATCAGGTGGTGATGAGTGCAGTGAAGAAAAACAAGGCATATATATTCCAAATAGATAATTATTTCCATTAAATTTTACTGTTAAAAATTATCTCAAGTTTCTGCCTGGCCAGAAAATTTTAAATTCTAATTTTATATTTTCCTAATTTATATATTTTTCCAAATTTATGTTATCTTCCTATGTGGTTAACATGTCATCTCTATCTTTGTAGCATTTATATGGATTTTATGGTGAACGTGGAATAAAATATAATTATTGATTTAAGAAAAACAAAAACGAGGCATATAAGAGAACGTAGATTGATGGGAAGTCCTCTCTAAAAGTGAGAATGTAGGCTCTAGAGCTGACCAAGGGACCAGTGCTCCAGACTGGTGAGGGACAGCAAGTGCAGATGTCTTGAAACTGAAGCTCCTTGGTATGCTTGAGTAAGAGCAAGAGTTGAATGAGGGAGAATTGTCCTCCGTGAGGTTGGAGAGGGAGCCAAGAACCAATCCTTATAGGACTTGGTAAGATTTTAGATTGTTTTCCAAGTGGCTTGCAAAGCCATTGGAGGTTTTTTGTTTTGCGGTACGCGGGCCTCTCACTGTTGTGGCCTCTCCCGTTGCGGAGCACAGGCTCCGGACGCGCAGGCTCCGCGGCCATGGCTCACGGGCCCAGCCGCTCCGCGGCATGTGGGATCCTCCCGGACCGGGGCACGAACCCATGTCCCCTGCATCGGCAGGCAGAGTCTCAACCACTGCGCCACCAGGGAAGCCCCATTGGAGGTTTTTGATCAGAGGATTTTATTTAAGTTTTTAAAATAATTTTCAACCATACTTTTTTAATGACAGCATAATATTCTATTTTATTGACGTACCATAATTTATTTAAATAAGTTATTATTCGTTATTTATTTACAGTTTGGAGTTATTATAATCAATGCTGTTATAAATCTCCTTTTAGCTATATTATTGCACACATCTATGAATAATTCCTTGGATAAATTCCTTGAAATGGAATTGCTGGGTCAAAAGTATGAATTTCTTTTAAGGCTTTTGTGACATATTATCAAGTTATCCTTTGGAAAGCTTGTAACAATTTATACTACCATCAATAATGTATGAGGATTTTCGTTTCCCTTTACCAACCTTGGGCATTTTTAAATTTTTTAAAGTTTTTGACAGTGTATTTTATTTGTATATTTATTGGCCATTTGAATTTCCTTGCTAAGTTGAGATGAAACAATATTGTAAAACTAGGCAATTTCAGAAAAGATGAAACAAATTTCTTTTTCTTGTGTACGTTCCCCAAAAGATAATAATTTTTTTTAAAGTGCTGATTGTTATCATAAAAACCCTGAAATATTTTGTAACTTGGGTTTCCTGTCCCCCTCCCAAGCCCATTAATTCTAGCCGTTCTTCATAAGAGTCAATGAGGCTGAAACTGCAGTGCTTCCCAACAATAACCTCCCAAGACCAGACAGGCTAAAATGACCATTCCCCTCCCCCACCCATTACAGAAACAGCCAAAACACGTGAATAGGAGTCAGTGTTCAGAGGTGCAATTTTGGAATTATCTTGAATTATCTGATAATATTCCCACATCTACATGTCTACTTACTGACATAAATTTATGAAATGCTTGGAAATTCTTAGAGATTACATTCTGTAGTTAAATAAAGGGAGTTTTCTCCCCCAAAACAATAACCAGTAGATGAATTATTTGCTTTCTAGCTAGATGTGATGAATAAAATCCTAATGATCTATAAAAAAAATTTTTTTTGATGTTCTAAATGATTGGTAAATGTAACGACATTTTGCCTTCTCTTCATTCTGTGAGGCTTAGATGGTAAAAATGTCATATATAGGGACATTATTCATAATGGATAAAATATTATAGTACAAAAATTCAGAATTTATTATGCTTCATGCTAAACATTACTTTGAATTATCTGTAAAGGAAGAGTTTGCAAATAAATATACCCCTAAATTTTTAGGGCCAATATGATAAATGCTCGATGTTCCCCCAGGTATTTACAGAGCACCAGATTCTCAACTATTGATATGGTGTATAATTTCTCCCATGAAATGTAATATATACCTAGAAACCACAAAGAAATTGTAAATATAGGATTAAAGACATGTATGGAGATATTATCTAGCTGAACCATCACTTACTTAGATCTCTTTACTTTCTATAGACTGCTATCAATAACCCCCAGCAGTTGGTTTTTTCCCCAGGATGTGTGTATGTGTGTGTGTGTGTGTGTATACACACACCAAAAACATTTAACCAGTCCAAAAGCTTTACTACTTATGCAAAGACTAAAGAAAAATATGTCTGCATAAGGATACAGATGGTGGACTTCAAATAGGGTCACATGCTGAGTTATTCATCTAGACACATCAGCCTCATAGCATGATTTGAATAGCTGCCTCAGTAAGTTACAAATAACTACTCTAATATGTGAAACATGGAATGTTAAATTGAAGAAAAGGAGTCTATTTAAAACTACTTAGGAAAACTATTAAGGTACATTATAAGCCTGCTCTTATATGTGATTGGCTGGCCTCTGCTTTCCTTTCGGATATCATTTCATATTACTCTTCTTCCTAGTTGGTAATCTCCAGCCACTGGCCTTCTTTCTCTTTCTTGAACATGCCAGGTTCATTCCCACCTGAGGACATTTGTACTTGCTGTTTTCTCTGCCTTAAAAAACTCTGTTACCCTGGATTTCCACATTACTGGCTCCTTAACTTTCACACTTCAGTTCAGATGTCACTTCCTCAAAAGAGACCCAACTATCCTATATCTAAAGCAGTCCTCTAGGCAATAACTCTTATCACCTATAATTTTTTCCATTTTTCTTATTTGTTTTCTTTCCCTCTCTCTGTCTCTCCCTCTGTCTCTGTCTCTTTCTCTCTGTGTCACACACACACAAATTCTGATAAGCACGTCAGTTCTGTTCATCACCATCTACACTGGTGCTTTATACATGTAGTAGGCACTCTATAAATATTTATTGTGACTTAATAATGCTTTGTAATATTACTAATTAGAAAAACTATTAGGTTAAAATTTTAATTCTAAGAGTAATAGATGTAATTGTATTTAAAAAACAAATCAAGCAATTCATAAATGTATGAAATACACTGTGAAAGTCTTTCCTCTCCCTACCTCCTCAAGTCCATGAGGTAACAGAAATAATATTGGTATACTTTAAATTTTTTTCTGTGCACAAATAAACAGATATCTGTGTGTGTGTTTGTGCATGTGCATGCATGTGAGTGTGTGTGTAATATATATTTGTACTGATAATATGCTGGGCATATTTTTCCTGCTTTTTCATTCAATAATATATCAGGAATATCCTTCCATGTAAAAACAGGCAGATTTAATGCATTCTTTTCAATAGCTGTTGTTTTCTACGTTATCAGTATATGGCAATGTATTTAACTATTCATATATTGCTGAACATTTAGAGTGTTTCCAGATATTTTATTGAGGAAGGGGCGTCTGTCTGTCTGTCTCTCTTTTTTTTGCTATTACAAATCATGCTGTAGTGAACATCTTTTTACATATATCCTTTAGCAGTTATTTGAATCTTTACATGGGCTAGATTCCTAAAAGTAGAAAAGCTGAGGTTATTTTTGTGCATTTAAATTTTTGACAAGTACCTCAGATTGCTCCCACAATGCTTATGCCAGTTTCCACTTCCATCAATGGTATAAGGGTGAGGATTACTCCCTCCACCCTCAACATCCCTGAGTATTATCCATATTTTTAATATTTGCCAATATGATAGGCAAAAAAGGAGTATTACATTGTTTTAATCTGTATTCTTTAGTTAGTTATGACTTCGAACATCTTTTTATATACTTATTGGTTATGCATGTTTCCTCTTTTGGAAATTGACCTAACATTTTTTACCCATTTTCTACTTTTATCTTTTTCTTATTAAATTCTAGGCACTCCTCAATATTCCTAATATTTATCCGGTATTGATAATGTTATTACTATTATTGTTGTTACATTTATGAACTGTGTAGCAGACTCTTTACATGCATTATCTCATTTGAAACTCACAACAAGTAGATAATATCCTCATTTTAAGATAAAAAATCCTCAGTCCTCATTTTAAGATAAAGAAACTGAGGCTCAGATAGTTATGTAAAATGCCCAGGTATAGTGAACAGGCGCTGTTAAACCCTATTGCTGAGATGAGCAGTCTGTCAATAGCTATCAGTGTCTTCAATGTGTATTTACTTTGTCCCAACTATTCTATATCGAAGAGGTTTTCATACTCACATACATGAACAAAGATGGTGGACCAAGTACATTCATTGAAATATAGTTTGTATAAAAGACTGCAACAATCTAAGTGCCTATCAGTAGTAGACTAGCTAACAAAATATATCAAAGGGGAAAATGAGGTAGGACTTACCTATATGTGCTGAAATAGAATAATTTGCAAAGTATATTATTATTATTATTTTGTGTGTGTGTGTGTGTGTGTGTGTGTGTGTGTGTGTGGTACGCGGGCCTCTCACAGTTGTGGCCTCTCCCGTTGAGGAGCGCAGGCTCCGGACGCGCAGGCTCAGCAGCCATGGCTCACGGGCCCAGCCGCTCCGCGGCATGTGGGATCCTCCCGGACCGGGGCACGAACCCGTGTCCCCTGCATCGGCAGGCGGACTCTCAACCACTGTGCCACCAGGGAAGCCCTGCAAAGTATATTATTAAATGAAAAGAAGCAAAGTGGATATTTCTATGTACCTATATGCACAGAATATTTCTGATGATAGCTGTTACCTCTGGGGAAGGGAACGGGCGTGGGTGAGAAAGAGACTTTTCATTATACTTGTTTGCACTATTTGATTTTTGTTATGTTGTTATCTTGTGTGTTACTCTTTTTTAAAAAATATTTTATATTTTTATTTAGGTGATGATTATGTATGTTACTCTTTAAATTAAAAAAAAAAAACAACTAATGATCCCCCCTCAAAATACAAACAAAATATTTGTGCACTTATATTCATAGCAGCATTATGCACTAGTAGTCAAAAGATGGAAGCAACCCAAATGTCCATCTACAAATGAATAGCTAAACAGACAAAAGAAAAGATGATGAAGGAGAGAAAAAGGGCAGGAGGGAAGAGGAAAAGGTGGAGGACTTAGTCAAATATAGGTAATCTGATTACAAATTCCATACTGCAATTTAATGCAAAGTTTTCAGAATTATTTAATATATTTTCTCTTAGTTTGTCACTTATCTTTTTACTTTATTCATAGTTGCCGTATGGAGTTTTAAAATTTTTATTTGTCAAATCTTTATAACAACTGTGTTTTGTATCTTATATAGAAGGTCTTCACTTCTAGATTATGAAAAAATCATCTTATATTTTCTTTTAGTACTTCTATTATTTTTTAAGTATAAATTTAAAAAGTTTATACCTTTAAACCATCTGGAGTTTATTTTTGCAAATTGCATGTGATAGATATCAGACCTTATTTTTTTTCCTCCAAATGGTTAGCCATATGTTGAAAAGTCTCCTTTTCCTACTGTTTGGAAATGCCACATACTAAACTCTTGTATATGCATGGGTAGGTTCCTGGATGGTCAAGTTTTTTTTTTGTGGTACGCGGGCCTCTCACTGTTGTGGCCTCTCCCGTTGTGGAGCACAGGCTCCGGACGCACAGGCTCAGCGGACATGGCTCACGGGCCCAGCCGCTCCGCGGCATGAGGGATCTTCCCGGACTGGGGCACGAACCCGTGTCCCCTGCATCGGCAGGCGGACCCTCAACCACTGCGCCACCAGGGAAGCCCTCTTTTTTTTTTTAAGGCTAATCCTTTTGGCAAGTGCTTTTTATTTATTTTACTTATTTATTTAAAATATTTATTTATTTATTAAGGTGTGCAGGATCTTTAGTTGTGACATGCAGACTTCTTAGTTGCAGCATGCAGATCTTAGTTGCGGTATGTGGGATCTAGTTCCCTGACCAGGGATTGAACCTGGGCCCCCTACATTGGGAGCATGGAGTCTTACCCACTGGACCACCAGGGAAGTCCCTCAAGTTTCTTTCTGTTTGTTGTTTTACCTATATATTTCAGCTCCAATATCATGTTGCTTTACTTTTCTTTCACTTTATAATATGTTTTGATATCTATTGAGACAGGTCCTCTCTCTTTATTCAAAATATTTGTGGCTTTTCTTGGACATTTATTCTTCAAGAGAAACTTGAAAATCAGTCTATCAAGTTTGTAAAAAATAAAATCTCATTGGAAGTCTTAGTAGAGTTGCATTGAATCTATAGATTGACGTGGAGAGAACTGATTTCTTTTCATTTTAGAAAACCGAACCTCTATAACTATCAAACAGTAACTTCCCATTGTCTCCTCCCACCAGCTCTGGCAACCACCATTCTACTTTCTGTCTCTATGAATTCGACTACTCTAGATATCTCATATAAGTAGAATCATACAGTATTTGTCTTTTTGTGACTGGCTTAGTTCACTTAGCATAATGTCCTCAAGGTTCATCCATGTTGTAGCATATATCAGAATTTCTTTCCTTTTTAAGGATGAATAATACTCTGTTGTATGAATAGACCATATTTTGTTTATCTATTCATCCATCAACAAACCCTTGGGTTGTTTCTTCCTTTTGGCTGTTGTAAATTATGCTGCTATGAACATGGGTATCCAAATATCTCTTTGAAACCCTACTTTCAATTATTTTGGATATATGCCCAGTAGTGGGATTGCTGGTTTATATGTATTTAATTTTTGGATGAACTGCCAAAATGTTTTCCATAGCATCTGCACCATTCTATACTCACACCAACAGTGCACAAGGGTTCCAATTTCTCCATATCCTTGCCAATACTTGTTATTTTCTGTTTATTTGACAGTAGTCATCCTAATAGGTATGAGGTGCTAGCTCATTGTGCCAGCCTCCTTATTTTACAGAGTTAGAAACTAAGAAGAGAAGTGATTTATTCACATGCAGAAGCAGACCAGTTTGCTAAATGCCTGTTCATTCAATGTACCGTTCTCCAAAGGGCTAGTTTATTGAATGACAGATTTCACTGAATTGAGTCACACAGACTTAGCCAGTTTTTATTGATTAACATTCACCAGATTGCTTCACCAAAATTTTGTCTTTATTACCTACTTACAAATATATAGAAAATTGTGTTGCTTGGAATGGTTTCAACACCTTCTAAACTTTTCTTTAAGATTTTATTTAGTATTAATTTTAGTGCAGCTGTTTTATCCCAGCTGTTAGATTTGTCAGTCCATCTTTGTAGACTGTCAGTTTCATATTTTAGACACTGATCACTTCTCAAATGATTAAAACACATAAAAATAGTAATCTAATTGAGTTGGTTAGTGAATTGTTATATTTAGGGAAGTAGGAAAAACAGTGGAATAGATTGAAAACGTACTGAAAGACAAAACTATGCCCTGGACACCCAAAATCTATACAACATTTGTTAGTCAATATACATAAGAAATTCTCATTCTGCAATGAGAATTTATATTCCCAAGTCAAGTCCCCAAATGCACAGAAATTTGGTCATGGCAGAACAGCTGCATCCAATTGGCTGAAAATTAACCGAAACTCAATTAATGCTTGTAAGGAATGAACAAAGCACAACAGACATCTTCAGAAGTTATCCTGTCTAAAGTAATTTCTGTCCTATCCTATCTAAAACAAATTGCTATAATTTGTAAGTAGTTAACCAATTTTTCAGTAAATCAGTAAAAGAGTAAATTCAGCAAATTGGCTGTTTGGAGAATTGATCAAATTGGCTATGTGAAAACTGACCAAGAGTCCTCATCTGCACATGTAAAACGACACTAAGTAAGTGGCAGAACCCAGAATTGAGCCTAAACTTTCTAATTAGTATTATTTAGTCACTATTTTTTCTGCTGCCTCACACTTTCAGTGCCAGGATGGACTGATTTAAAAGTTTCTTTTACTTTGAAATTGTTGTTTCTCCTACTTAGAAAGTTGAAACTAAGATGAATTGTGGGCCTTGGGATGACACACAGAACTAACTCAGACCACTCCATTCTCAGCTTTTCCCCTTGGTTCCATCTGTATGGAAAATGCATTAATGATCTTTATCCAGAGTACGTTTATTCTCTTTATAGTCTTTAAAGGGACAGTTATCAGGACATAGACCTGGGTCCTACATTCTAACATTACCATGTGGATGTAGGTAAATCCTTTTGGGTTAAGAGGGGATTGAACATCGAACTGATTCTGCCTAGTCACTTTTTTGTTTTTTAAGGAACAAATAATCACTACATTTTGTCTTTTGTATATGAACGAAGGAAAAGTTTTTGTGCCACTATTGGTTGTATCTAGCATTTAAGAGTCAGTATGACATAATCATTATAGTATAATGAAAAGACTATGGTTTTTTTTTTTTTTTTTTTCGCGGTACGCGGGCCTCTCACTGTTGTGGCCTCTGCCGGTGCGGAGCACAGGCTCCGGACGCGCATGCTCAGCGGCCATGGCTCACGGGCCCAGCAGCTCCGCGGCATGTGGGATCTTCTCGAACCGGGGCACGAACCCGCGTCCCCTGCATCGGCAGGCGGACTCTCAACCACTGCGCCACCAGGGAAGCCCAGACTATGGGTTTTAAGTTGAGTTTTATACATCAGAAAAAATAAGGTGAATTGATGCATAGATAGCAGGATGGATAGATGGACCAGATATGTGACAGGAAAAGGATAGTAAAATGTTAATGGTAGAAGCTGGGTAGTAGATATATGGGTATTTACTATAATATTCTTTCAACTTTTTTATGTTTGAAAGTTTTCATAATAAATATTTTTTAAAAACCCTGAAATTTAGACATAGGTCTACTATTTAATAACATTGTTGGGAATTCCTTGGTGGTCCAGTGGTTAGGACTGCGTGCTTTCACTGCCGTGGGCTTGGGCTCTATCCCATCCTGCAAGCTGCGTGGTGCAGCCAAAAAAAGCATTGTGATCTTAGAAAAAGCCCTTTATCTAGAATAGAAATCAAACAACCTGCTTTGCCTATCTTAATTAAATAAGGATCAAATAATACAATGTATAGGGAAGTGATTTGAAAAGTATATTATTCAATAAAATTGATAAAATAGGGCTTCCCTGGTGGCGCAGTGGTTGAGAGTCCGCCTGCCGCTGCAGGGGACACGGGTTCATGCCCCTGTCCGGGAAGATTCCACATGCCGCGGAGCGGCTGGGCCCGTGAGCCATGGCTGCTGAGCCTGCGCGTCCGGAGCCTGTGCTCTGCAACGGGAGAGGCCACAACATTGAGAGACCCGCGTAGCGCAAAAAAAAAAAAAATAGTGCTCTTATTTCCCCTCTTGGTGGTTTCAGTAGGTATTCTTAGTTCAGATCAGTTTGAAGAGAGGAAGAAAATGTTCTACTTGGCTTTCTTAATGAGAAAAAACTCCCACACAGCCTTCAGCTCTCCTGCCAGTGGACAGGTTGGTCTCAGTTCTCTCTGAAGGCCATTGTCTTTATGTTTATGAGGAAGGGGACAGAAGGAAAAGCTTAAAAATAAGTATGTAAATAAAATTGCTTTCTTTTTCAGGAAGCAGTAGGGGACACGTTAGAAGAACTGTGGATCTCCTACAATTTTATTGAGAAGTTGAAAGGGATCCATGTAATGAAGAAATTGAAGATTCTTTACATGTCTAATAACCTGGTGAAAGACTGGGGTAAGTGAGGCTGGCTCTTTGCTAACCTTCTACCTCATGTTTATAGAAAATAGCCCTATAGGGAACAAGATACGAAATGGGGACATTTCTTTCTAAGCACAGAGGGAAATAGCTATAGGAGTTCCTATATTTCATCTAAACACTTGAAATTTACATTTAAATATTTACTTAGAATGATTATAATTGAATAGGTCCTGGTCCTATTAATCATGAAAAAAATTAAACTATTGTCCAAAGGCCAAAAGGAATCGGTTTAATAATTCTTGGGTGGAAGACTTATTTAACATATATATTGCTTTTCTTTTTTATTGTACATTATCCATTTAGCATTTTAAAGCCCTATTGTGTGCCATGAACTATGCCAGGCTGTTGAGATACATAGTTGAATAGGACATTATCCCTGCCCTCAAGGAGTTCACAGCTTAGTGGGAAAGATTAGTTTATGAGTTAATAATTAGAAAACTGTGTGATAAGTTCTACAATAGAGGCTTGAATGAGTTGCTTTAAGAATTTAGAGATGAGGGAATGGTAGAGACAAAGGCAGTTTAGTTTAGCTGATACTGATGTAGTACAGTATAGAGAAGACCTGTCACTGGAGATTGATTTGTTGATTCTGAACCTCATTTCCTCTTCTTATCCCATCCTTAGATTAGCATAAAGGTAGAAGAGGTACGTCTCGCTTTCCCTCCCTTTCCATAATGTCTTCAGAGAATGACTTCATATGGTATAATGTCCCCTACTTCCTTCAAAATCTTAAACAACGAATTGTTCTGAATAGTCACAAACTGAGGGCTAGTGATACTGGGATTCACCCTTCAAAATCATAAGAGTAAAACTTGCCATTTTAATATGGAATGTATTCTTTGTACTTGTAGGTGAATTTGTGAAGCTGGCAGAACTACCATGCCTAGAAGACCTGGTGTTTGTAGGCAATCCCTTGGAAGAGAAACATTCTGCTGAAGGGAACTGGATTGACGAGGCAACCAAGAGAGTACCCAAACTGAAAAAGCTAGATGGTGAGTGACTCTGGGCCAGCTTGGAAATGTTTTCTGGGTGTAAGAATTGAATTTGTAGCACGGAATCATGAAAAGGAGCAAAACTAAAGAAAATGATAGGTTATCTCTGGTCGCCAAGGCCACTTCTGTCTGTAGGAAATTTTGTGGTCCCAGTTTGGGCCAGAGTGAGATGAAAGACTTCTAGAATATTTAGACTGGTATAAGATCATCCCTAAACCAAAAGCTTATAAGAAAGCTGGGTTTATTCTCAAGTCCCAAATGTATTATTTTGCAAAATAATTAGACATAAATAGTAAGGAGTTGCTTTTTCACAATTGGATCAAAATTGTAATGTTCTCTCTCCCTCTCCCCCCTAATTTTAGTTTCTCAATACCTAAGAAAGGTGAAAATGTCAGGAGAGATCCCTGACTGACTGGGTTCAAGTCCCAGTTCTAGCTTTTTTGTCATCGGGCTGGTTAATTCATCTCACCAAACTTTGTTCTTTTGTCATCTGAAAACCAGAAATAATAAAAGAGTCACAGACCTCCCTGGGTCTTTACTCCTTCCAGTGGTCCTATGAGGAAGCCAGGCCATTTTTACCTTAAACCTACAGAATGTTATATATCAATCATATCTCAATAAAGTTGGGGGGAAAAGATAATGAACATATATATCACCCCAAAAAAATTTCCTTTTGCCTCTTTGTAATCCCTCCCTCCTGCTGCTCACCACCATCCCTCCCAAGGCAGTCACTGATCTGCTTTCTGTCCCTATAGATTAGTTTGTATTTTATAGAGTTTTATATAAATGGAATCATGCAGAATGTTCCCTTTTTTCCCTCTGGCTACATACCTAGCTGTAAAATAACAAAGACACTAGACTGCCTCTTGTGGGAGGTACAGGAATAAACAGGAAGAGGCAAACAGGTTTCTTAGATACTGGTGATGTTCTGTTTCCTAAATTGGGTGATGGGTATACAATAATTGGTTTTGTTACTCTTTATTTATATTGTATCTATATGAATGACTATTTCATAAGTTAAAATAAAATAGAACAAAAGAGAGGGTACATTAGAGCCTTGGACTTCAGCCTTTTTATGTTCAACTTTGACCTCTAGAAACCATTTGAAATCATTTGTCTTCCTTTCTCATTGTGCACAGGAAGTGAACCCTTCCATTAAGAATGGAAAAGAATCCCTTATATAGACCCTGAATAGACCAAGCCACATTATATACAGCCTTTTGGACCAAATATTGACTTCAGGCCAATCTGAACAGCCCCTAGAAAAACCAGCTGGTGTATCCTAAACCAGTGAGATGGACCAGAACACAGGTGGCCACAGCTGCTAGCTTGCCTCTTTTTGCTCCTTTTCAGTTGCTTGTAAGAAAAACTGAGGGGTGTTAAAGAGCTAAAATGAAAAAGACAGACAATACCAAATGTTAGTGGAACATGGAGCAACTAGAACTCTCATACCCTGCTGGATAGTAATGTAACTTGGTATAACTTTGGAAAACTGGCATTATCTACAGAAGCTCTACATACATATCCCACATGACCCAGCAACTTCTCTCCTAGCTGTATACCCAGAAGAAAAGAGCATGGATGTTTACCAAAAGACCTGTATGACAATACTCATTGCACCACTATTTTAATAGCTATAAATTGGAAACAACCCAAATGCCCAACAACAATAGAATAGATAAGTAAATTATGACATATTCGTACAATGGAATATTCAACAGCAATGAGAATGAATGAACTATAGCTTCACACAATATACATGAATCATATAAACATAATGTTGAGCAAAAGAAGCCAGACACAGAGCGCACGCTACATCATTCTATTCATATCAGTTTCAAAATCAGGCAAAATAATCCATGGTGTTAGACATTAGGATAGAATATACCTTTTGTTGGGGGACAGTGACTGGAAGGGGACCTGAGGAAGTTTTGGGGGTTCTGATAATGTTCTCTTTCTAATCTGGGTGCTGGTTACCAGATGTGTTCACTTTGTATACATTTATCAATCTGTACACTTATAATTTGTGTACTTTGTATGTATATTTCAATAAAACATTCACTACCCCCCACAAACAGATGCTGTGGGGAGTACAGAGGGGTAAGACTCTGCTCGTTGCCATAAAGAAGAATCACACAGGAAGAGGCACTGGAGATGGCTCTTAATTAAGGGTAGGGCCTAGATGGAAGGGGTGTTACGGGGGGCATTCCAAAATGGAGGAACTTTGTTAGCCAGGAGTCCAGAAGTAGTAGTCTGCAAGATGAGTTTGGGAGACAATGAGTTGATCAGTTCATCTGGAGTGGAGGGTGACTGGCTGAAGAGTTAAGACTGAACAGTTGACTAGGGTCAGATTGTGGACATGCTTCAAATGCCAGAGCTCAGAAATGGCTGGCTCTTGGGCCAGTGAGAGCCTGCAGATGTATTTTATTTTCTGTGCCTTGGTTCTTTTTATTTTTTTCCAATTTATCCCCAGTGTTTAGTATTTGGGGGAGTAACATAAAAATTCAGATTCTGGCAATACTGGGATTGCGTATTTTATTGTGAAAAATGAATATTTCTTTGTGTTTAACATACAAAGTTTTTAGTGTGTATAGGGCCTTATTTTTCTGCCTGGTACCTGTAGGCATTTTTATTTGTAACTCTGTATTTGGGGACCTGAATATTTGTAATTACTTATATTAATCCATTTGGGAATTCTCCTGAGAGGCTTTTTGGATAATTAGAAATTTAAAAGATTATCTTATGATATTATTTTTATTATGGCACACTTCTCAGCATCTCAGAACTCCTCAGGTTAACAGAAAAATATTTTCAGTTAGAATTTAACAATCTCTTGAGAATGACCAGTAATAATTTTCTTTTTCATTTTAGGTACCCCAGTAATTAAAGAGAATGAGGAAGAAGATAACTAACACCACATTTTCCACTTTGTGTAACTTATTTAAATGTCATAAGAACAATAGATAAGTTTTGTATAGTTGTCTATTTTAAAGATTCTGTGTGGGGCAAATGGTTCTTAAGATAAAACAAATCTTTCATTCCTTTTTTTCTCATAACCTATTCAGTGTTTCTCCCCCCAAATGATAACACCAACTTTATATAGTCTAGTGCTCTTTTTAGAAGCTATAAATTTTCAATTTTTGTCTTCAGTCCCAGTTATGTACTGCGTGGCCCCATCTACTGAAACCTTTATAGACCAGTCATTTTTAACAAAAAAGGAACAAATGTGATTCTTTATTCAGTTTGTTCAGTTTTTTCATTTTTGTTTGTTTTTTTTTTTTAGGCCAGGCATTTAAATATATACACTTAACTTTTGAATTTGTAGGCCATCTTTCTTGAAGGTCCATCTCTTTATGACTCAGAAGCACAAATGTGTCATGCCTTTGGTTTGGGAAGAGCTCCTCTTAGAAATATAGCAGCAGTCCTAGAATCAAGACTCCAAAGTCCAGTTTGAAAAACTATGGTGAAAAAAGGAAAAATTAGTACCTTGGAGGCCTTATAGCCCATGTTATCTTTACTTATTTGTTGTTCCAAAAGTGTGTGCATTGTCAACTGGAATTTATGTTGTGTTTACCTGCATGTCCACTCAAGTCCTGCAAACAGTCAGCCAGTCATTCTGTGATCCAGGTCAGTGGTTAAAATGACTGTTATAATCACTCCTTTGACCAATACTTTGGCCTTATTACACATATGGACCTGATCTTAGGCATACTTTTTGGTTATAGTTCCTTATATTGGGTTGGCCAAAAGGTTTGTTCGGTTTTTTCCCGTAAGATGGCTCTAGTAGCACTTAGCTGTCTTTAACTTCATTTGAAACAATTTTGTTAGATTGTATTGTGACAGCTGTCATATCAGCATGCATTAAAAAAAAAAACTTATCAAAATTGGTGAATTTTTGTGTAGCCATTTTAATATTGAAGATGGAAGAAATAAAGCAACAGTTTTGGCATATTATGCTTTATTATTTCAAGAAAGGTAAAAACACAACTGAAAAGCAAAAAAAGATTTCTGCAGCCTATGGAGATGGTGCTGTGACTGATGGAACGTGTCAAAAGTGGTTTGTGAAGTTTCGTGCTGGAGATTTCTCGCTGGAAGATGCTCCACAGTCAGGTAGATCAGTTGAAGTTGATAGCGATCAAATCAAGACATTAATTGAGAACAATCAACGTTATACCACGTGGGAGATAGCCAACATACTCAAAATATCCAAATCAAGAGCTGAAAATCATTTGCTCCAGCTTGGTTATGTGAATCGCTTTGATGTTTGGGTTCCACATAAATTAAGCGAAAAAAACCTTCTAGACTGTATTTCTGCATGCAATTCTCTACTTAAACGTAACAAAAACGTTCCGTTTTTAAAACAAATTGTGGCGGGCAATGAAAAGTGGATACTGTACAATAATATGGAACGGAAGAGATGGTGGGGCAAGTGAAATGAACCACCACCAACCACACCAAAGGCCAGTCTTCATCCAAAGAAGGTGATGTTCTGTATATGGTGGGATTGGAAGGGAGTCCTCTATTATGAGCTCCTTCTGGAAAACCAAACGATTAATTCCAACAGTACTGCTCCCAGTTAGACCAACTGAAAGCAGCACTCGTCGAAAAGCGTCCAGAATTAGTCAACAGAAAACACATAATCCTCCATCAGGATAACACAAGACTGCATGTTTCTTTGATGACCAGGCAAAACTGTTATAGCTTGGCTGGGAAATTCTGATTCATCCACTGTATTCACCAGACATTGCACCTTCAGATTTCCATTTATTTCGGTCTTTCCAAAATTCTCTCAATGGAAAAAATTTCAATTCCCTGGAAGACTGTAAAAGGCACCTGGAACAGTTCTTTGCTCAAAAAGATAAAAAGTTTTAGGAAGATGGAATTATGAAGTTGCCTGAAAAATGGCAGAAGGTAGTGGAACAAAAGGGTGAATACGCTGTTCAATAAAGTTCTTGATTAAAATGAAAAATGTGTCTTTTATTTTTACTTAAAAACCAAAGGAACTTTTTGGCCAACCCAATATGTTAGATAAGTAAATATATATAAGCAGTAGTTATATTTGAATTCCTAGCCTAAATGTTGGCCATTCATATTTTTTAAAATTTGCCCTAATAACTTTGGTCTGTTGACCCTCATGTTGAGAGAAGTGACTGTTGTAAGGGTGCAGAACTTGAAAGACTGGATTTGGTACCTTTCAATAAGTGAAATTTAGTATTTCAAAATATATTTTTTCAAAAAGTTTAAGTTAAACAGCTCTTAAAATGAATTATGTATATGTTTGTGGATGGAAAAGAGATGTTTCATTATGGAATCCCAGGCAAACGGCATTATTTTTGAGGATTGCTTCTTCCGTGAAGCATAGCAGGTGATTTAACCTCAGAATTGCAAAGCAACAGTTGGATACAGAGCTTGGAATTTTTCATATAAGAAAAAGTTGTTTTTGGAAAATGCAAGATACGGTAGTCAGTAACCAGATGAAGTGCATAGTAGGCTGTGACTGAGTCACTGATAGATTGCAAAAAAGATGTCAGAGGCCCTCTGCCATATTGTGCCTAAAGTCCCTCAACCAGAAACTATTGGCTCCTATTTCCCCATTTACTTGCGTAAAACTAGTCAAAGAGGGAAGAGTCATTTTTAAAAAGTGATTGCATAAGTAGTCCTGGCTTTCTGAAGTTTTCAGCTGTCATTTAAGTAGGAATTACATGATTTCTCTGAGTCACTCTGATCAAAAGGGACCACTGCTTTGACAATCAATTCTAAATAAAGGTCCAATACTATTTTTAGCTTCCTTTTGCTCTTCCTTACAGTCTGATAGGAAGAAATCTTTACTCTGACTGGCTTATACATTCAAAGCCTTTGACTATTTCTTTTGTGAACCATAGGCAATGAGAATTTTCCTTGGTGATGTTTAAACTAAGAAGACGATCTTCTTTTCTTGTACTCTGCACTTCATCTAGTAGGTAAGCTTAAAGCCCTATTGCTAGGTATGGATGTATTTTCTAAAAGTTATGCTGGAAGTGAATATAGTAGGGAATGAATGAATGACTTCATACTGAATTTATTTATAAAATAACTTACAGTGTTGGTGTTTGGTTTTTCTGAATTCTTAATATAGAAACTAATTTTCTCTGTTTCTCCTTGTTTCTTAATGTCTTTTCATCACTGGTAGTTCTCACAGAAGTGTAAGGTGCTTTTCTGTGTCCATTTCACACAAAATTCATAATTCAGTTCCACTCAACAAATATCGAATGACTTCTGTGCCTCCTTTTCTTGGAATTAAAGCCAGAATCCATGTTATTAGAAAATGGAAGATAAGGTATATGAAGAAGTTCAGAATATTCTCTCAAATCATTCCTTAAATCATCCTTTACTGCTGCAGATTTAGCTGATGTTAAATGCTTTTGGTTTATGCTTCTCGGATTAGATATTTGACCTACTTGGAAGAGATTGTCTCTGTGCTCCTTGTTTAAAGCATTATGCTGTTTTAGTGGATCATTCGATTTCTTCTCTTCTTATAATGATGGAATCAGTACAGTATTTTAATTTTTCACAGGAAATTTTATTTTCGTCTACCAAGGAATTCAGCTTTCCTCTTTTCCCTAACATTAAGTTTATGGCTGTATTACTAGTCAGGTCTTGAAAGGTTTTTGTGTTCTCTGTAAATAGGCGTTTGTTCCTTTAAACCAGAGTTTCTCAACCTTGGCACTATTAATATTTTAGGCTGGATAATGTTGTGGGGAGGGGGGCTGTCCTTTGTAATATAGGATGTTTAGCAGCATCTCTGGCTTTACACATTAGATACCAGTAGAACCCTCTCCCAAGTTGTGACAATCAGAAGTGTCTTCAGACATTGCCATCTATCCTCTGGGGCAGAAGGGTGGGAACATATTCGCCCCCGGTTAAGAACCAGTGCTTTGTAGCAACATTCCTTTTTCCAAGGTCCATTTATTTTCACTCTGTAGTCATATGCTACCTGAGTTGTTATTTGAGAGAAGGTGATGTATTTAATAATCGTGGATGGAAGGAAATGGTCACTGGTGTTTTCCTTTGTCATGCTTATTTTAATAATTTTCACATAACATTAGAAACTCAGGACTGGAAGGTTCAACTTGTTTTTTTAGCAGGGCCTCAGCTTTTATTGTTTAGCATTCTTATCTTAGGACAGTAATTATTAACCTACCTCTCTCCTACTATCAACAAAATCCAACTTTATGATAGATTTTGCTTTGTCTCTAAAGTTTAACATTTTAAGTGTACTTTAGAAAATGGATCATCCTTCTTAGGTGTTCATTCTTTAAGTATTCATTCATTGTCCAATAATGCACAAATTTTGTAGACTGTAGCAGTCCTTAAATACAGAAAAATATTGTATAAAATTTGGTAATCATATATGAAAGTAGCTGGTGTAGACACTGATTCTGCATGTGGACCGAAGACTATCTGGTCATGGTAACTGGCCAGTAACTTGGTATGGTTACTGGATCTATTCCACAAATAGAGGTGGTATAAGACACATAAATGTGGTTCCTGTATAGAAAGAAATTTTGACTTGAATAGATGCTTCTTCTGATACCTCTTACCAGTGGTCTGAAGTGGAATAAAGAGGAGTACGAAATGAATCTTAACTGTTAACTTATTCTCAGAGTTGGTGATGTGTAAGTAGAGTCGAAGGTGGTTATCTATGTGGCCCAGAATCTTCCAGCTGGATTTTTCTTAGGACTAAATGGAAAAAAGTATAGGGCCTAGAGAGGTTGGATTAAATCATTAACTTTAAAAAATTGGGGGGGAAGTGTCAAAGCATCAATCATGAGTAGTCTGATTGTCTCTCTAACTGAAGTCTGATTGTCTGCTCACAAAGACCTTACATTGTTAAGTATTGGTAAAGGAGGAAGAAATAACTGCTAAACTGAAAGTTACCCTTTACCAGAAATTAATTTCTTTGGCACACATTTTCTTTATTTGGGCTGCTTAACGTGCCTGTAAATAATTAAATATAAAACAAGATTCAGTGTAGCAGAGTTGGTGCTTCTGACATAGCTAACTTGACCATATTCCTTAATCTTCATTTTAGCATGAGTGTTTTTAACTATAAAGTAAGTGCAATAAAAAAATTAAAGGTATTTTTTTTAAAAATCACTGAACTTTTAGAAGTCCCTCATCTATATCTCTATTCCTGCCTTTTTATCAACCATTGACTTCAAAGAAAGAAAACTGAAAAACTAGACTGAGTCTTACCTTTTTCTAACTTAAGATAAATTTTCACTTGACACTTGGAGAAGTCATAACTGGATTCTAGTTAATTTCCCATATTGGGCAGGTTAGAAGGGAACCAGCCAACCAAATTATGATCTACCAAATTTAACCAGGGGGTGGGGGAGAGTAAGCTATTTTTCAGTAGATTTGCACTTTAAAATGAACTGGATGTTGGTGGAAAGTACTCTCAAAGGGAAGATGGGTAAATACCTAGCCTGCATGTGGATATTAGAGAATCAAACCTCATCCTTGCTCATTCTAAGCCCACCTGAGCAGTAGTTGTGTGTCAGCATAATCAGAGCCAGGATTTCCCTACTTCCTTACTTGGTGTCGTCTTCCATGTCTGCTACATTAAGTCATCCCTCTGGGGGTATATCAAGAATTTCCTACTCAGAGTAGAAACTTTGTGAGTTATCTTTCCTACATCTAGATTTTAAAAATTAATTTAGATGTTGGCTAGATTAAGTTGTGGCTAATGTTACAAGGGTGGGGAGTTCTTTGCTTGTTTGATCAGCAGGGTACCTGCCTCTGAGGTGCTATTGCCTAGAGTGATCAATCCCATCAAAAGACTGGTGAGTTGGTAGCTGTAGAGAATATACATATGGCCAGCTTCTCCCAGGGTGTCAGTCATGATCACGAGCATCACTCCAGAATCTTTGGCTTCTAGAACCAACTCCATTCTGAAGAACATTTTAACATCTATTAATACGTCGGTAATAATCTTTTATATGCAGGAATTTTTGTAGCATGTCTTTATGACTAAACTTACTGTGTTAAATTATTTAGAAATGTTGAGTTTCTGAATGTTATTTTGTGAGATGTTTTAAAATAGTAATAAATTGTGTTATTTTATAAAAAAATTAATGTGTATCTTTTTTGGTTACATGTCCATTAGTTTTACCTAATATACAGCGACTATGTGAACTTCCAATGATATTCAGTTCCGAAGAAACTCAGTGTTTGGATAACATATTCCACACAGCTTGTGTGTGTGAGAGAGAGAGAGGGAGAGAAAGAGAGAATTGGGGATTGACTCATTTCTTTATGCCAAAAATTTTTTTTTCAGTAGTTTACTACCAGTGATGACCTCCTCTCTCAAGTTTGTAAGTCTTCCCCAGAAGTTCTCTGGGCACAATTTCAAATGACTAGGATCCTGGAAGGAGCACTTCCAGAGACAGCAAGTTACTACTGCACTTGGTTATTCCTAGTCCTTTCCTGACTTCCAGAAGTGTACAAGGTTAAGGTTGGCTGATAGGCCCTTGATTTGTGGTCTGGAATGACCTGACATTGGCTAGCCCTTTTTTGATACACAAGAAACAGGAAGAACCCAGCAATAAATCACAGTAATATTACACATTTTCCCAGCATGTATTCTGTGCTATTATCAGTCAAATGTAATTTTGGTCACAGAATGGGAATATAGTGCAGTTTCTACTTCTTTATTCCACAATTCTTTGGTTGTGAGGATGTTTCTTGCTGCTCTCCTCCTTTAAAAGGCAGAAAGATTTTAATTTGTGCCTATTAAGAGAAAACCTTAGGCTTCCCTGGTGGCACAGTGATTGAGAATCCGCCTGCCAGTGCAAAGGACACAGGTTCGAGCCCTGGTCCGGGAAGATCCCACATGCCACAGAGCAACTAAGCCCGTGTGCCACAACTGCTGAGCCTGCGCTCTAGAGTCCACGAGCCACAGCTACTGAAGCCTGCTTGCATAGAGCCCATGCTTTGCAACAAGAGAAGCCGCTGCAATGAGAAGCCTGCGCACCACAACGAAGAGTAGCCCCCGCTCGCCGCAACTAGAGAAAAAGCCAGCGCGCAGCAACGAAGACCCAATGCAGCCAAAAATAAAAATAATTTAAAAAAAGAGAAAACCTTAATTCAGAGCATAAATAGCACGTTATTTTTAGTTAATTGTTTCCTAGAACAAAGGGTGAACATCTAGAATTCTGACTTTTTTTTTCTGCCATATATATGTATTACATTAAATATATGTATGTATATGTAGATATATACAATTATTATATATAATAAAAGGATCCTAAGTGATGACCTTCCCTTCTAAAATGCAATCAACTCTGCAGCCATAAAAAGATGGCATATCCCTATGTACAGGTAAAGTGTGCCCATAACATACTGGGTGAAAGAAGTGAAGAACCTATTATTTCTTTTTGTTGTAAATGTAGTGTGTGTGTGTGTGTGTGTGTGTGTGTGTGTGTGTGTGTGTGTGTGTGTGTGTGTGTTGGGAGGAGGGAGTATGTTTATGATGGAGTGTTGGGGAGAAGGTAGGAGTGTGTGTGAAGACAGGACTGAGAGGTATGGAGAGTGTGTATGGAGCGCCATGCCTGTGGGAATGGAGGAGGAAGTTATGAGTGGGGAGGAGGGGCAACGGGGACATTTGTCGGGGGAAGTGAAGATTTGCGTGTCTGTTGTGGGGTCCAAGATGTGGAGATGTGTTGAGAAGTGTGAGAGGGAGTCACAGACATAAGTGAGGACATGAATAATTGTACAGAAAAATCTTAGGACATATACCAATATCAGCCTTCATAAATAAAATTTTTTACCTTGTGATTGTTATGCAGGCCAGCTATAAATTTAAAGCCTTATTACTAGGGGAAAACCCCACTGAATTCTTATGTTCATTTAATCACTTCTGGATTTACTAGAATTTCAAAAGATGGACATCTTCAGTCACTGAATCTCTGCAACCAAACATGTCTTTAAACCGTATTTCCCTTTTTATATCCTCTTGATATAAATGGCTGCTGCAATACTGAAGCATTAATTTTATACAGGTATGATGAGTTATTCCTGCAGTGAAACATTTTTAGCTGAAAAAAGATTTAAAAGGGGAACAAAAGCATTACTAGATAACCTCCTAAACCATTTCAGGATTTTCTAACATCTAATAGTAAGTTAACATTTACTTGTGTCTATTTTGCCTTCAAACATTTGTCTTGTAGAAAACATGCAAAAATTTAATATATTAAAAAGTATTGCTGGGGCTTCCCTGGTGGCCCAGTGGTTAGGAATCCGCCTGCCAATGCAGGGGACACGGGTTCGAGCCCTGGTCTGGTAAGATCCCACATGCCGTGGAGCAACTAAGCCCGTGTGCCACAACTACTGAGCCCGCACTCTAGAGCCCGCAAGCCACAACTACTGAAGCCGGCGCGCCTAGAGCCCGTGCTCCACAACAAGAGAAGCCATCGCAATGAGAAGCCTGTGCACCGCAACGAAGAGTAGCCCCCGCTCGCCACAAGAGAAAGCCCGCGTGCAGCAACGAAGACCCAACGCAGCCAAAAATAAATTAATTTTAAAAAAAGTATTGCAATTTAAAGTTACATACTATGATATAAAGCTTAAAGTAAAACAACTGAGGTTTGGGTTTTTTTTTTTTCCAGTGACATGGGTAAGTCTTCCTAAGAAAAGAAAATATAATAGAGCTTAAGTACACTGAAAGTTTTTTATATATGTCAGAAAAACAAGACAATAGAATTTTAAAAATATTTTTTATTAATATACATGTATTTGATAACTTCGAACTTAGAACACTTAGAATCAGCATGAACAAGGTAAACTACACTTCAATGACAAAGATTTGAAATGGGGGAACAGATACTGTAACTGGTTCACATTAACCTCCCCTTGCAATCTGTATCTGTATCTTGTCCAGTGAAAACGATTTACACAGCTCTACAAGTGCAGTATTTTTCTAACAACCCATTTTGTAGTCTCGGAACACTTTACAGTTAAACTGATTTAGATGTTTAAAGATGAAAAATAAGAAATTTGCACTCTAAATTTAAATATCTAATTCACATTTCTTTACGTTAATGTAAATCAGGAACAATTTACAGTAAACACAAAAACTATTCACGATAGTAGTAACAACAGTTCACATTTTTACTGAACACTTCTTGTGTTAGCCAGGCCCTGCACTAAACATCTGAACATGCAATATCACATTTAATTACCTCGACGGTAAGTGTCACGAGTTCACGTTTTCCACAACTGATGATGATGCAAGCTCATGACAGCTTGCACTGAGCACTCGTGTCCAGACCTTTCCCTGGCATCGTAGCTAGCATGACTCGTACCGCAGCAGCTCTGGTGCTTGTTTGCACGATTTTACTAATGTCACATGAATACGCAGGCCTGACTCCCCCCCCCCCCCAAAAAACATGCCTAAGTCTTTACTACTAGGAGACACACGTGTAAGACAGCACAGAGACAACGAACGAAAGCAGCTGTGATCTAGGTCTGCACTAAAGCCCCTTTTATGGGGACTCAGAGGGGCCCCTTCAGGCCTAACTGCAGGAGGACAGCCTCCGCCTCCTCCTCCTCAGCCTCCCCCTCGCGGATCTGCACCAGCAACTGGAAGAGGTTTGGGGCTGGCCCTTCCGCAACCGCGGTCAGCCACAGCCTCTGGAGGGCCCCGCTGTGGTTGGCCCCGGCAATGACCTGCTCCAGGCGGGCTTGATTCACGTTTTCTTTATCTATGGCCCCCTTCTCCACCACCTTCTGCAGCAGAGGCTCCAGACGAATGACATAAGCAGATAACTTTTCTCCCGGGTTCTGGTAAGTGTTCAGAAATCTGACCTGCGCATCCCTACAGCTCTCCACGCTCCCAAACGCTTGCTCAAGCGCCTTCAGGCATTCGGCGGTGGTAATCGCAGGGTTGCTGGTCTTGAGGATGCGTATGACATCAGCAGCAGGACCTCTAAGACTCTCCATCAACCGCCGCCTCTTTTCCACATCTGACACCTGCCACTCCTCTATGACCTCATTAGTGTGCTCCAGCCAGGGATCAAATGTCTCCTCTCCAGGCCCCAGGATGTCCCTCCCGGAGAAGAGTGTCAGCTTCCTGTACCATATGGACTCAACAAGAGGCGGAATAACATTATGCAAAATATAGTTTAGCATCTCTGCTGGCATATCTGGGATTGGGGCCGGAGTGGGGTTCTGAAACCCAAGGACACGGGCAACATCTTGCACGGTCCACCCCTCTCTTGCCAGGAAGAGGTGCAACCTTTCTAGAAATTCAGCATCGGAAGTCGGGTGCTTAAAGACCACTTTCCACACCCCTCCTTTACCGGGCATCTCCCTGGGGATCGCGGTGTAATCGACAGCACCAGTGAGCTCTAACAAGGCTGCTTTGGCATTCTCTTCCCTCCAGAACATTCTCCCAAGCACTCGATAGGGCACCTGGGGCATCGCAGCCTGGAGGGTCTCTTCGATTTCAGCCTCATCACAGTTCACTGGGATCCCCCAGACCAGCAGGGCTCTCTGGGAGTTCACATCCATCCCCCTACACCAGTCTTCCAACAGTGTCATCGCCATTTTGCCAACTATCAAGGGCCCCAATTTTACAAAATACGGGTTACTGTGGTTCCCTGTGCTCTAGGACTTAGGACAACAGCAGACAGTCCCCCGCAATATGCCCGAGGAGTCAAGCTTCACACCACCACGATTAACAAACGACACCAGAGTCCTGCTCTCGTCCTTCCGCTGCCCCCCAAGTGTCAGTCCTCCGCGTTCTCGGAGCGAAGCCTGCGGGATGCTCAGTTACGCGGCCACCGCCATCTTGAGTCTCTGGTCGGGGTCTTCGGGCCGGGTCCTCCACCTGCAGGCAGGGTGTCGCGTCGCAGCTCAGAGGCGAGGAGTGAGGGCGGGCGGCGAAGGCGGGAGCCGCCGGGCTGTAGAGGCCGCCGGGGTGTAATCGCGGGGCGTAGTCTTCTGTTCTCAGCCCGGGCGCCAGGCACTCGCGGCTGCTTCCGGCGTCAAGCGGGCTTTCGCGGTCGGAGCCGGGCCTTCAGGCGCGCGAGAAGCCGCTTCTCTGCAGACGAGAACTGTGCCGCCCCCGGAGGAAGAGACTATCCCGAGGTCGCAGCGGCGGCAGAGGGGCCAGCCCGAGAGATGGTCCTTCGCTGGCGCAGGTGCCCGTCTGGGCTGCGAGGACAACCGGGCACCCAGAACACACGCGGCGGAGGCGCGGGTAGGATACGGAAGCAGGGCTAGAAGCGGCGCAGACGAAGGCAGGCCACGGCGACTGCGCGCCCGAGCTGCTGCACGTGGAGGCGGGATGGCGCAGCGCGACTTCCGGCTGGTCAGACCCGCAGCCAGCCGAGACGTTACGGCCGCAGTGGAAGGCGGGACCGGCCGGCAAGCGGCTTTCGCCCCGCCCCGCCCCCGCGGCCGAGCCTGCGCGAGCGTAGCCACGGCAACGGCGGCCCAGAAGACTGGCGACCTGAGTGCTTCGGCGGCCCGCAGAGGCGAGCGATTGCCTTGGTGCCAGCAAGGGGCTCCGGGCATTAATTTCTCTGACGGCGCGTTTCCTTTTTCACATTTTCCAGATTTTTTTTTTTTCTCACAAAGCACTGTATTTAAAAGACGATAATATAATACCGGAGTGGATTTAAGATGATATGCGTCCGTCAAGGAAGATTGTCTACTCACGTCGCTCGTTCAAGTCAATGCTGTATAAGAAAATACCCTATACCATCTGATCGCACTCCGCAACCTCCGCGAATTTCATCCAAATGAAACTAAAACGTTGGAAGTGTGCCGTGTGTTTGTGTGAGACACTGAGTTGAGACTTTTTCTTGTCTAAGATTTTGTAAGAAGATCTAGATCTATTTAGTAACCTTTGTAGCCAGGCTACATGTGTTATTTCCCTTGTCCTGGCATCACTGACAGTGAGCTGATAAAACAGAATCCTTACGGTTCAAAAACGTCAAGTAATCCCTTGCAAGCAAACCAAGGCCTATTTACGTCAATCCCAGATAGTGAAAATCTCCCCAGAAGGACACAGCATTCAACTCTGAATTTTTAAAACCTTATTTAATAAAAGGTTTAAAGATACAGAAGAACATTCAAAAGTAAATAAGTTACATAGGTACATTACAATCACATCAGCAAGATTTTCTTTAGTGTGTTAATTTTTTTTTATAAAAAGCACACAAAAAATAAAATCTTCAGTCTGGTCTATCACAACTGTACAGCAAAAGAGGTAATATTTATATATATGTACACTATTTTAATATGTAACAGTCTTTTTAAAAAAGGGTGCCACAGGCAGCAAACACACAAAAGGCAGTGTCTGATATTTTTCAAAATAAAAGGAATATACTTATTTATATGCTATTAAAATATTTGTACAATAATTACAGACTGTCAAGGCTATTCCTGTGCTCTGTCCCCTCCAACAAGGCCTTCGACTGAGAGACGAATGAAAAGGTGAAACAGCTGCAAACTGTGAGAGGCAAATATTAACACAGCAAAAATACGGGGAGGACATACAATTGTTTTATAAAAATATGCATACTTCCTATAAACCTAAGGAGTTAGGCTTGCCAGTCTGGTAATAAATACCGTCCCAGAATAGTGAGCCCCAGTAAAAACATACTTAAATAGCTGAGGCTTGAGTATGTGTTGTACTCCTCCTTCATCTTAACATCTGGCACATGAGAAGAGGTTAGGTCACTGAGGCAGTTAAATATAGGGGATCCCTTTAGACATAAGCAGCACACGACCTCTGTGCCAGGGGTGGAAGTGGGGTAGCAGAAGGGATGGGTGTGTACCTTAGTTGTGAGGGGGGCTGCTGAAGGCATGGAGGACAGTGCTTCAGCACTGTCTCCGTGGGTGGGTAAGAGACCTCAGAAACGGTCTAGAACACAGGCACTAGGTTAGTTTCATGCCCTTAGCTGAGTGTAGATGGAGGCTGAGAGATGGATATGTGAGATGGTGTGGGGAGGACATTATAAAGCTGAAGGTGTTTGTCATTTAACTTCTTAAAGCAAAGAGCTCTGAATATAAGAAAAAAGAAAAAACAAAGTAGCCTAATGGTTCACAGGGAGAAAGCACCATAAAGGATATACCTATGCCAGCTTCTATGGGCGCACCTACGTTACTGGCAGGTCACTTGCCACAATTGCATCTGCCCTCTAAACATTATACCTTTTACACTGCATTCTCGATACTAATCCATTCTGGAGCATAAACCCTTCTAAAATACGGTGTTGGGTGGGGTTAATACAGAGAGGTACCATCTTGATTTTCTCCACCTATATTCACCTGGTCTGGTCTCCGTGAGCTTAGAAGAGGAGAATCACTGTAGACGAAGGAGGTTTCTGTTACCACATGTCCAAAAAAGAAGCCTGAAACTAAATACGGTTTAAATAGAAAAAACCTCGGGAAACTTAAGTAGCACTTTGGGGCAAAGCTGTGAAGGCACTCATATTACATATGTGATTTAGAAGAGAGCCTAAATTTGCTACCCTCCTGTTTTTGGAGGGTATACCAGATTTTTGCAGTCTTGGGCCGTTGAGCTTGTAAAAGCCTATGGAAGAAACTAGCTGGGAAGTTAGAGGTCTAGGTAGCCATCAGAAGTTGAGGAGGGGGGAGAATTTTAATTCCCATAGCTGGGCTCATGTATAACCATATTAATGCATAAATGAATGCTAATACACACCTGATAGTGCATAGTTTAGAAACAAAACTCCCTCCCCACTCCCAGCTACCAATATGACGCCTTTAGGCTATCTCAGAAGAGTAGCAGAATGAATACTTTTTGGCTCCTTCCTAACGTGGATTCACTTAGAACTTCTTTTACACAACTAAAGTTGAACAGCAAGATCAGAAAAATAACTCAGCCCTCCTATGGGACTGGCAAGTGAAGGGGCCTCCAGAATCTTCCAGCCCTTCCACATCAGTGACTCCACACCAAATATGGCTTCTTCAAGCCAGAAACAAAACCAGAATCTGGCTTCCAGCCAATTCCCTCAAGCTACTTGAAAGTACAGCCAAAGAAGAGGTAGCAACAAGAACTGCCTTTGATCTCCCTTGATCCTGCTAGTCTCCGCGTGCCTTTGTGACATCTTCCACCTTTCCACCCTCTTTCAGTGCTACTATCATTCCTATTGGCAGAACGAGGGACTTTAGGGTCTTGGAAATGTGGGGGGGAGGGTGGTGCCAAGAAGGTGCCTTGTTTTGGGATAAATGCACTTGGGCCTCTGGAAAGGAGGAATCCCCTGGTCCCTGAGAGGATGTTAAAAATTAAATATTAAGAATAAATAAATAGCTCCCAAATGACACAAGTCAAGGAATGAAGGCTCCTGTCCCATCTGGCTAGGAGACCTCCCCCTCCCAGGGAAGGATCCAGAAATCTCCAGCATGCAGGACTGAGGGCTGAGCTGTGGATATCAGCACTAGACCAGGTGGGGTGGGGTTAGGTGGCAGCTGCCAAGGGCAGGACAGAGGCAGGCAAGAAACTTGCACCAAGGAGGAGCAGGCTGGGCCTAGGCTAAGCTCCCTTAGCAGCCTCCAGGGCCCAAAGGTATTTGGCAAAAAGGTGGGAAGCAGGAAAAGCCAAGGCTTATCAAAAGCTCCCTCAGGCCTAGCCCTGTAGCAGCCCTGCAGCTTCCTTCCTCTGCACAGTTTCCTTCCCTCCAGCAGGCTGAGAGCTTGCAAAGAACATTGGCTCCTTCCCCAGACATCTGAGAAAACTTTCCAGCCCCAGCAGGATGCTAGCGAGCAGCAAAGGGATAGGTACCAGTCCTGGTCTCTCTCCCTGCACCTGTTCTGGCAGCCTCCCTCCCACAGAGAACGTGGCCTCTCTGAGGACATAGTCACTGAAGCAGCATGGCCTGGACACTGCCGCAGAGGAGACAGCACAGATGCCAGGCTGAGCTCCCTCTCGGAGATGGCCACCACACTCCTTCCCACGGAGTCCCTCTTTCCGGGGCTTGGGGCAGGGCCTGTACAGGTCCCCTGGGGCGGGGGATTAATGCTGCCAAGGGGGCGCGCTTGTGCTTGTCTCTCCATGGTGACCTAAGGGAGCAAGGGAAACAAAGAGAGAGAGAAGCAACCTCGTGGCTTGGCGGCAGAGGTCCATGTGAGAGGCAGCGGCGGCAGCGCTGGAGCCCCTCCCCAGGGGCAGCCCCAGCGAGCAGGGACTCTCCCAGTCCCAGGAAAGCAGGAGGGAAACTTCCGACAGACCAAATGCAAGAGAACTGGATCCTGCAGCCCTTAACACTGCTCCTGGGCCCTGTATAAGTAAAAGAGCCGTTTATTTAATTGTATCCGTTTTGCAGAGACAAGTCCACGTGATCTCTCCCTCCGGAGGTTCCAGTGCTGGCAGAGCGTCTCAGGCTGGAGCAGGGCCCGGAGCCCCGGGCGTCAGCCCCTCTCGCCTGCGCTGCTCTCCTCCCTCAGGGCCGGCTGGTGGGGGGAGGCGGCCGCAGTGGCCGCAGCGGCCGCGGCCTCTTTCTCCTTCTGCCTCAGAGCGGCCGCCTTCTTCTCCTGCTCGGCGTGGCTCTTCATGTGAGCGCTGCGGCTCTTCACCTTGTAAAACACCCTGTAGCCGGGAAGGAGGGGCTCCAGTAAGAGGTCTGTCTCCACCCCTGGGACCTCCAGGCTAGAGCACCTGCGTGCGTGCGTGCGTGCGTGCGTGTGTGTGTGTGTGTGTGTGTGTGTCTGTTCTGGGGGCTCCCCGGCCCTTCTGGCTTGCTCCGCGCCACGTGGTCCAGCCCCACCCTCCAACAAGGGGACCGATGGGCTCCCAATTCAGTGCCATCATCCCTCTTCTAAAAGCCGCCAAGGGACGTCACCGGGGAAACCCTCTGAGCCAATCAGGAGACAGGGCGAAAGCTGTGACTCCTCCTACTTCTCCCCAGGAATCGACGTCTGCCCCTCCCCCAACCGCAGCCAACCTACCAGGTCCCAGTGGAGACTGGGTCTGCCTTCTTACCTGCCACATTTTTTACACGGAAAAGTGTTCTCCTGATTCTGGCTCTTATTAAATGGCTCTGGTTTTTTCTTCTTCTCCGAAAAAGGAAGTGCCCTACGTGACTTCCCTGGCCCCTCTCTTGGCTTCTCTGAGGCCTGGCCACCTGCAGATCCAGGGGCATTGGATTCGTGGCTTCGGAGGATGAGGATGTCATTGGCCTGGAGAGGGTCAAACAAAGGAGAGCTAAGAGATTTGGGGAAGAGAGGATCCCGAATTATGGAGTATCAGTGAACAGAGGGCTTTTAAAGATCATACACTCATTCCAAATGGTCCGCTAGCATCCTCTTGAATCTTTCCAGTGACAAGGCACCCACAGCTCTGTTTCCACAAACTGCTGGTACCGTAATTACGTGGGACAGCCCTAGCTGCTATAAGGACTTCCTGATGTATCTGACAGGGGTCTTGGTGTCTCTGTTAATGACGTGGGTTCACGTTTTCAGTCACTTAGTCTATTCATGACTTCATCCCATAAATGACCTTCAAATCTGTGTAACATGCCAGGTTACACACGGGGTAGAGAGGTGACAGGAGCCCCTGACATCAGAGAACTCACAGTCTGAAGGGACAGACATGCAGGCAGTTAGCTCCTGACAACATGAGCCACCATGGGAAACGCCAAGCAGGTGCCAGAGAGCACAGGACGCCTGGTGCAGACCTGGAGAGGTGCTGCTCAGGGTATGCGAACCATGGACCTCGGGTTAGGGGAGCCCCAGGTGGCCATTAGGAGTCACACATGTGCACTGGATCAAACCACACAGGAAAGCATTCATAAAAGTTCAGCAGAACTCAGTGGCGTGTGTACACTGAGCACAGCTCTTGGAGGAGCACAGACAAGGCTCAGAAGGGAGCAAACAGCTGTGTGTCTACAGTTTGTGAGGGTTTTCCTGCAAGTTTAAGTGTACAACACAAATTAAACAAACAAAGACTCTCATAGTAGCTCCGTAGCAGACCCTACCCAGCCCTCTCTCTCTTGGGGGACCTCTTCCTGACAAGGAACAGCTCTGGCTGGTATGTCTTGCTTCTTGGCCTGTGATGTGGTGGACAGAACACTGCACTAGGAGGACCTGGGGTGGGACCTCAGGCAAGTCACTTAGCAACTCTGAACCCAGCTTCCTCCATCGGCAAGGTGGGGGCTAACACTTTATGGGGTTATCGCGAGGGATGAATGAGATAATGAACAGGAAAGCACTTCTTAGACAACATGCGTGAGGGGCCGTTGTTGTTATTCCCATTGTCTCAGCTCAGTTTCAGAATTCTTGTCAGGGACATGGCTCTCTTAGGGGGAGCCCTGTCTGAACTGTAAGTCAGGAATGCTTCCCCAGTGTCCCACACACCTGGGTTTTTACAAAGCCTTTCTCCTCTGTGACTCAGATACAGAAGCCGTATAGTGTAAAATTAACAGCGGATTCTGGAGTCAGGCTGCCTACTAGCTGTCTTATCTTGGACCTCAATTTCCTTCTCTGTAAAATGGGAATAATGACAGTACCTACTACATGGAGTTATGAGGATAAAATGAGTTAACAGCATAAACTATCTAGTGCTTTCCTGCCACGATGATGATCATCATCATCTTCATGTTCCTGCTCTGCCCTCCCTCCCACACCCCTAGGCCCAGCTCCAGCCGTCCTCCTGGCCCTGGGCTCCCCCAGTGGAGGTCACACTTACCGACTCATTGGCCTGTAGTGTCTGCGTGGCTTTGACAGCCGCTGCCCGCCGGCTTCGCTCTCGCCCCTCTTCCTGCTCCGCCTTCTCCTGGGTCTCTGGCATCTCTTCCTCCTCCTTTCTGGCCTCCTTTACTTCCTTCTTAGGCTCTAGCCTCTCTTCACTTGGGGACTCTCTTCTGGGAGGAGGCACCCTGGGGAACTTCTGGGAAGTCTATGGGGGACAAGAGCAGGGCAGTGAGCCTACAGCTCAGTCATGCAGCCACATGCACCGATTCTGACCCGGCCAAGGGCTCACGAGGCCCTGCTAGTCCTGCTAGCCTGGCCTGGGCCAGTGCGGCCTCCTGTGCTAGACTCTATACTCTCCCACCGCTAATCCACCGGTAAAATGAGAGAGAGCCTTGAGGCCTGGAAGCCCTCAGGATGAGACCAAGCACTTGAGATGGAGCTGGGGCAGGGAGGGAGCATGCCAGTCCCTCCCCACAGGCCACCTGTCCTCTTGGGTGTGTCCAAGAGACACATTCTAGGGCAGGGTGGTCTGGTGGAACCAGGCAGCAGCCTTGAGCTCCATTCTAAGCTATCTTTGTAACGTTTTCTGTATCTCTACCCCCTTCCCATCTGCAAGTGGGAACTAAATCACTCCCTGTCTTAGAGCAGCATGTCACCAAGTGTGGACTTGTGACCCCAAGATGTTATTAGGTGGATACATGGACACAGAATTAAATAACATTCTCTTTTCACAAAATTGAATAACGTTCTCTTTTCACTTCTCTTTCAATCCTGATTATGTCAAGGACAAAGTCTCGAGTTGGTATTAATGTGTCTTTTATACTGTTCTAGACTTAACAAGGAGAGGTCAGGCCTCATCTCAGAGCCTTGGCAGGTAATAGTATCTGGCTAGAATTTAATAACATTGTTTGGTTTTCATATATATTTATTTTTACCAGTACCTTCTATGGCCAGCAACACCGGTTTTCTATTTATGATTGTGACATAAAGCTTCCCTTGAGTAAAAAATGGGTTGATTTAAAGAAAAATATTAAAAGCACAAGTGGTGTATGGACATGACAAAAATAGTAATGGTGACATGTGGTAGGATGCAGATACAGCAGAATTTATAAAGGTGATACAAGAATGACTAAAGTTTAGGAAAGAGGGTTAGAGGTCTGCTACGAGGGGACAATAAGTCAATGCTGGTGCAAATACTGTGGGAAATTTCCCCCAACGTTCTGCATCAACACAATATATTATTACGATGACACTGGCAGATAGAGAGGGGAACCCAAAGGTCCAGAGCCAGTGTCCAGGACATCAGCTCCCTGGGGCCGTCAGGGACACTGCCTTCCTCTCTCTGCTCTCCAGGGAGTCCTGGAGAGCTTGGCCTCAGGCTCCCACCTCAGCCTAAGCAGCTGAGGCAGGGAAGGGAGTCACCTTAATATCCACTTCAACCTCTTCCTGGGCCGACTTTTCATCACTTGTATCCACATCCCCGAAGGTTAGCGTCCCATTGCGGCCAATCTTCACCTGCTTCTTGTAGGTGTAGTAGAACTCCACACACTGGGCCACGGTCTTGGTTTGGATCTGGTATGAAGCCAAAACTGAGGTCAGAGTTCCTGGTTCAGCTCACCTGCCTGGGGGCACTCCAGCCTTTCTTATCCCTGCATGCCCCTCCGTTAACCCAATAAACCCAGGAAATACAAGCATGTCTCCAACACCTGCTCTGCACAAACCACTGACCAATTCAACACTTCAGCACTATTTTTTTTAAAAAAGCTAAAAAGGACAACATGGAGCCATTGGGGAAATTTGAATACGGATCATGTATTAGAGAGCATTATTGTGTCAGTTTAAATTTCTTGGGTGTGATAATGGTACTTTGGTTTTGTAGGAGAATATCTTTGTTTTAGGAAATATTTAGGTCAAATGTCATGATGTCTGTAACTTTTAATGATTGGTTAAAACAGAATACCTGTGTGTGAGTTTATTTACGGACACAGAGAGAGAGCAAATGTGGCAAATGTTAACAACTGGTAAATCTGAGAGGTAATATGGGTGTTCATTATACTATTCTTCCCATTTTTCTGTAAGCTTGAGATTTTTCAAAATGAAAAGTTAAAGGGGAAAAAGCCTGGGCACCATCCACATTCAAAGCCAGACTAGACCTGGCAACACAGCCTCTCTACATCAATCGGAGCAAACAATTTCATTCCTCTTGAGGGAGCAGTGAGGACAGAGAATTGTCAACTGCCCTATGTTGGGGAGGAACTCAGGGGAGACTAACACGTAAGCCCTGGAAAGCCTGAAGAGGAAGCAGGAGGCTAAGTCTTGTTCTAACTCTACCACTAAATGGCTGTGTGGCCTTAGGCAAGGCTCTTGGTGTGAAAGTAGTGAGTGGGATGAGACCAGATGATCCCCAAGGGCCTCCCAAGCTCTGAAACCCTAGCCCTCCTGTTTCACAAATCCATTTGGCCACTGGCCACTGGGTTTGGTTTCTGGACTACCTCCCCCCTACCCCTGTTTTCTCTGACTCTCCCCCATCTCCCCAGACTCCCAGACTGCTCAGCCAGCTGCTGGGCTGCACTGGGAACTGGGGTGTCCTGTTCACAGAGCCCAAGGGGTCAGTGAGGGCCCTCTGTGCATGAGCAGGAAGCAGACATGACTCATCTCCCACTAATGTATTAACTAGATCCTGTTTACACTTTTATTATCAATTCCCTCTGATCATCTGTTAGCCTGACTCATAGTCTGCTCTTTTCATTAAGGCATTAGGGGCACCTCAGTGAGCTTCACAAGGCATGTACTTCCTGGCAATATTGCCCAATCAGGGAGCCCAGCAAACGACTGTCCTCACAACAGGGCCCTTGTAGGAGAATCTGTCAGCACTTGGTCCAGGCCCCAGGGCGTTCCTGGTACAACCTACAATCCCAGGAGGAAAGAACACATTCTGGGAAGCACTCTTCCCTCAGCTGTCGACACAGCTCACTCTCGCCATAGCCCAGGCTTTGTGAGACAGGGCTGGTGGGAAGATGCAAGCCCTTGGATTAGCATATCACTCTCCCAGAAGAACACAGAGGCAACACAAGAGAATCTAGGAAAACTAGGCCCAGGCTTCCACTACTCTGTCAGCTGAGTTAGTGGAAGGAAGCCCCGGGCCTGACAGGAAGTGGGCAGAAGCCCCCTAGGTCAGTTATAGTCACTTGCTAGCTCTCGGTCCCCTCCTCTCGGGGTGACTTCTCCTCCCACTAATTGTGGCCTTTGAAGTATTCCAGCCCCTTAGGATGGCTCACCTCTGCTTGCAGCCCCCCTTCTCTTCCTGTTCTCCCTTAGGCAAGTCACTATTTATTTGGTGCCACTGGGTCTGGTGCCCACTCAGGCCCCCCTCTGGACTGAGACTTCAGAGTATGGCCACCCTACCCTAAGGTGAGGGAAGGGGCTTAGAACCAAGGGGGAAAAGGCCTGATCATTTCCATTCTTGTTTTGTTTAGAAAAAAATGTCTCTGGGGACTTCCCTGGTGGCGCAGTGGTTAAGAATCCGCCTGCCAATGCAGGGGACATGGGTTCAAGCCCTGGTCCGGGAAGATCCCACATGCCGCGGAACAGCTAAACCCGTGCGCCACAACTACTGAGCCTGCGCTCTAGAGCCCGCGAGCCACAGCTCCTGAGTCCACGTGCCACAACTACTGAAGCCCACGCGTGTAGAGCTCGTGTTCCGCAACAAGAGAGGCCACCGCAATGAGAAGCCCGCACGCCGCAACTAAAAAAAGCCTGCGTGCAGCAACGAAGACCCAGTGCAGCCGAAAATAAACAAATAAGTGTATTAAAAAAAAAAAAAGAAAGAAAAAGAAAAAATGTCTCTGAAGCTACTTAGTGGCATTGACCTAACCGCTTTGTAAGAGGTCTTGGTAAGCAATTGCAGGGCCCCCCCACTGGCAGAGGGAGCCCCCAAATCATGCAGGCAGCTCCTGCCCCTCTGTTGCCCCCAAAACGGAGCCCCAGCTCACCAGCTTCTGCACCAAGAAGAAATCCTTCTTGTAGATGGCAATGCCCTTGTTGAACAGCTTCCTCTCAGCCATCTTCCACTGGTCGGAGCCTGCAGGGCAAAGAGGAAGCCAGGGTAGTGAGGGGGTGGGACTGTGAGCACTGCAGGGGCAATTCTGACCAGCAGAAAAGTGTGAGGTCATCTAGCCGCTGTCTCTGCAGGCATTCAGCGCTGGCTCCACATCCTGCTTCTGCCACCTACTAGCCATGTTGCTTAGCCTCTGAGCCTCACTTTCCCCACTTGTGAAATGGGAACTAGTAATAGAAGCCACCTCACCAGCTGTGGTACAGACTCAGTGAGACAATGCATGTGGAGCCCTTGGTGATATACCCGGCACAGACGGGATGCACCACTCGACAGGGGTCGATACCAGGGACTGCTATTATGCCACTTGGTCAATGTCCCTCTTAAAGCACAGTCCCCAGAATGGGACATGGCACTCCAGGGGTCCTCTAAGTTCCAGCACCTGATGCCAATTTGGATGGCACTCCCTGGGCTCCTGCCCCTCCCCTTATACCCACACCCTGGGCTCTTCTACCCAGATGGGCTCCCACCTGCTTATGCCCTTCTCCCTTCCCTTGCAGGGCACAGGAAGCCCCTCGAGAGCCACCCCAGCTCTGGTGTCAGTCCCCTCACACTGGATCTTGGGTTATCTGCCCCCCACCTCCCCACCCCCGCTCCACCCTGGGCTGTGACTCAGCACTGAACTGAGCCCCACTGATGCTGGAGACCCCTCGAGGCCCCAGGCCCACCCTGCCAGCCCACCTGTGTAGTGATAAGTTGCCAACGGGTGGTTGTGGAGCCGCAGCGGCTTCTTCAGTAGCAGCTTATTCAGCGTTTCCTAAAAGGGAAGTGAAGAAAAGGTCAAGGCCCTGGCCGGGGTCTTGGTGGGCAAAATTCGGACCTCTGAGTAGGGTGGCCACCCACTCTTGGCCCTCTTAACTGTGGAGGGGCAAGAGGTCTGGCAGGATGGCAAGGGCATGGGGGTTGGGTCGCTCAGGGCCTCTTAAAAGAGGAAACACATGGTCCCCAAGGCAGGCAGCCACAGATAGAGAAGGCCCTCAGTGACAGCCCCGTCCGAGGGTGGGGACCCACTACCCAGGATCAGAGACTGGGGTGGACCTTGCACAGCAAAGTCTGTAGTTTGGAACCAGGGCTCCCTCAGGCCGACCCCCTACCATCCCCAACTTGGTCAGACCTTCCTGCCTGCCTCAAATCAGCCCGCCGACAGGCCTGGCTCCTGGACAGCACACAGATCCCTGCCAGTCTCCCCAAGGGGCCCTCCCTCCACCAGGGGCAGTGTCTCACCAGGATGTCTCCCCTGGACTCGTGCAGACAGTGCAGGGCCAGCTCCTGGTTGGTGCCAGCTCCAGGGAAAATGCTGGAGCAGGCAGCTGTCAGCAGGTCTTCCACTGGGGAGGGAGGAGAGAAAGGCACTTTTAGGGCTGGGCTGGGCAGGGCTGCATGGGGCGGAGCCTAGCCCACCCACTGCCCAATAGCCAGCCTTTGTCTGCTGGCTCATGACCTCTCACCTTGCCTCTGCTTCTCCTGGCTGCTCTCTAAGTCCTCCCATGGCTGCCACACCAAGTCGGCCTTGTGGGAGTCTGCGGCTGCCAGGGCGCGGTCCCTCATCGAGGGGATTTCTGCTTGGAACCGGGAGCCCACGTTGATCCGTCTGCAGGGGCGGCAAGGGCAGGGAGTGAGGCTTCACCATGTGGGGATGGGGAACCCTACTTCCTCCCTGAGGATGGAGAAGATGCGGGGGTAGCTGGCAGAGGCTGAGCGCGGCAAGGATTCAGCTGGATGTAAGGGAACCTGGCTTCTATGACAGCCTGGCAAGTGGCACCTGGTGCTGTCAGAAAGGCAAGGCCCAGAGGTTGGAAAGGGGAGAAGAAGCTCCAGGTTTACAGACAGGGAAAGACTCTTGGACTGCCCTTCTAATTCTCCTCAGAGGCAAATTCAAACTGAGCTGGTCCTTTCCTTCCCTGTGACTTCCACACAGAAGCTGGGGTGGGGATCAGTGAAGCCCAGGGCTAAGTGCAGAAGCCCAGAGAGGTCTGCTCAGCCCCCAGCCCACAGAAGCCTCCTCTTCCTCGTAGGGCCCACCTGCATGCACCGGACTCCAGCTGGCCACCCTCACCCCCCGAGCCAGAGGCTGGGCTGAACTTACGGCTCGATGCTCACTGGGGTGGCCTCCCCCATCACAGAGAGGACAGGCGGGGTGACTTCAGCGCTATCTATGGGACAAAAGGCAGGTTAGTAAATGGCACCCTCTGCGCTTCAGCAAAGCCACCCTCTCCAACCCTAGGTGGTTGCTCTTTACGCACAAGAGCCACAGCAGTGACTCTGAGGTTCACACTGGGAAATCAGGCACCCTGAGTCCTGGCTCTGCAGCCTGCAATTGTGACAACCAGCTGTGACTTTACCAAATACGTGGGTGCCTCCGTTTTCACGCCTGCTGAAAGGGGCTGTTGCTACCTATCTCCCTAGGTTGATGTGAGGATTGAATGAAATCATGCACAAAGCTGAGCCCTCGATAAATATTAGCTACTCTTATTACTACTGCTACCAGTTCCACTACTAGAGCCATGTTCTGCCCCGGGAGCGCCCACAGTACAGCATTAAGTCCAGCATTCAACTATGGTTGCTCTAGTAGAGAGGCTGAAACTTCCGCCACACAAACGAGGTGGTGAAGGAGATCACTGTTTCATAATTATCTTCTCACTTCCTTGCTGGGTTCTCTGCCTTGGTTTCTCCCGAGCTAATCTTAACGCCCTGCGTGATCAAGACACTCTCTTGCTCCAAAAGCAAAATCTGCTGACTCCTCTCTGCAACCTGAGAGAAAACTTCAACTCCTCAGCTCAGTGTTCAAGGCGGTTCCCCTGCCAGCTATGCATCCCACCACCGCCTTGCCTGGACCGTCCATCTCTGCAGGCTGCTCCCTCATGGCCCCTCGCGCTCCCTGCACAGTCCCACCTCTGGGCCTTTGCACCTCTCCTTTCTTCTGCCTAGTGTGCCCTCCCCACCTGCTTCCTAGTTCAAGCTCAGCTTTAGCCCCACCCTCTCTTCAATAAATGCTTTCCTCACCACTAGGGCTAGCAGCCTCTGCAGGCTTCACTCACTGACTGCTGATCCCACCCTGCCTGAAACTTCTGCTTTCCTGTCTCCCAGGCTTTCAAGTCAACGCCCTAATGACCCAGCACTCTCTTTAGAACAGACCACGGTGTCCCACACATTACTGGTGCCCTCACAGGACCCAGTTCAGGCTTTACACCTGAGTGCAAGAAAATCCTCATGGATGGACAGACCTCTTCTTTGCCGCCAAGCTGGTCTCAACAGCGACTTCTTCCTGCACAACCTAGGCATGGAGAGAAGCTTCCAAGCTTCCAGTAGAAGTGGAAGAGCCAAAGGCCAGCCAGCCCAGGGTGAGCCATTTCTCACCCAGACACCAGAGGGCACCAGAGAGGCATGCCACGATGAGGTCAGGGTCAGAGGTTAATCCCAGGACCGCACTGCCTCACCTCTGTGCTACCTCTGGTCGGGATTACTCTCCATCGTCTCTATCACCCTGAGATAGGATTATCCCATTTTTCAGGGGAAATGAATTCTTGTATGGAGTGGGCAACATTTTTCAGCAATTCACCACCCAGGCCAGCCAAAAGGTCTGCTCTGGGCCAAAATGACTGTTCAAGAGACACAGGAGACAGGATCTGCCACCTAATATTAAGAACAAATGTGACACACCAGGCACAACGTAAAGTGCTTTACGTGTGTTAATGCATCTGGACCTCACCACAACCCTCTGAGGTAGCTATTAGGTTGAACCATAGGAAACTGCTGTTTGTGGTTCTAAAAATAGCTGAATACATATTGGCAATTTCATCATTAACCAAACACTACTAACATCCTCATTTACATGCTGAAGAAACTGAGACCCAGGGAGTTTAAATCACTTCCACAGGGGATGGAACAGTAAATTGTGGCATTGGGATTTAAGTCCAAGCAGTTGGGCTGACACCTCCTCTCCCCAACCACAGCGTGTACTTGAGCCAGGACAACCTCCTTCTCTCTCTCAAAGGAGACAGTAGAAGTAGAGCCCCTTTTCCCATGGCATTCCAGCCCAACCCCGGCAGTGCCAGAAGCTGAGTCTTCCCTACCCACCGCCCTCCCACAATGCCTGCCCTCACGGCTGCTGAGGGGGGATCACTCACTAGACCGGAGCAGGGTGCGATGGGCACTCTTTGGCGTGATGGGAGGAGGGGCTGGGATGCTGCTGGTCGACATGATGGCATTGAAATAGAGTCCGGAGCCTTCCCGCACGGGGCTGAGGATGGGGGGTGGTGTATAGGGGGGCAGCTCAAAGCTCCGCTCGGAGGGGTGGTCAGCTAGGCGGACAGGGGAGCGCAGGTGGCTCTGGTACGGGGTGATGTTGGAGTAGACGGGAGGGGCGATGAAAGTGCCCGCCTTGGTGGGGATGATCAGAGGCTCAGGCCTCGGCCGCTGCTTTGGTTTCCGCACTGAAGGTTCCCCCTCCAACTTGGCGTTCATGTCCTCAGCCTGGAGAAGGAAACAGGCCAAGATGGCTCAGCCACCTACAACCTGGGAAAAACTGAAGTCTTTTTTTTTTTTTTTTTTTTTTGCGGTACGCAGGCCTCTCACCGCTGTGGCCTCTCCCGTTGCGGAGCACACGCTCCGGACGCGCAGGCTCAGCGGCCATGGCTCACGGGCCCAGCCGCTCCGCGGCATGTGGGATCTTCCCGGACTGGGGCACGAACCCGTGTGCCCTGCATCGGCAGGCGGACTCTCAACCACTGCACCACCAGGGAAGCCCCATAAAAACTGAAGTCTTGACCACTGCTTGCCAGTTTCACCTTTGGAACTTAGTCTGCCCACCACACCCACTAAGGCAAGCCTGAGACAGGAAGCAGATCCTAACGCCCTTCTTACTGCCTCCTCTAGGGCAGGGGTCAGCACACTGTCTCTGTCAAGGGCCAGATAGTATATATTTCAGGCTTCGTAGGCCACACACGTATTCTTTGGGGCATATTCTTCTTCTCCTGACCCCACCCCCTGCCCTTTTAAAATAATCCTTTGAAAAGTGTAAAAAACAGTCTTAGGGCTGGATTTGGTTCACCGGTCATAGTTGCCAACCCCTGCTGTAAAGTATGCTACAGGGCAGGGAACTATTGTAGTTCAGGGCCAGGCCCTGGAACTGGATTGCTTGGACTGGGATCTACTTCCTTTAATCACCACTTAAGATACTTAACTCTGTGTGCATTACCATTTTTAACATGGGAATAACAAACGCCTACCTAACGGGGTAGCTATGAGGACTAAATAAATGAATACATGGAAATCACTGAGAACAGTACCTGCTACATAGTAATTACTCTATCAATACTGACTGCTATCACTACTTAAACTCCAAGCTCTGCGTTACATGGAGGCCCATATCGCGTGCCAAGACCCAAGCTAGGCATGGCACCACAGAGTGAACAGGACAGCCCTGTCCTTGAAGAACTTTTATTCTCATAGTATTAGTCCTACCTTTGCTGTCAAAGGTTAGTCCTTCTGGCTTACCCTTCTCCCTGCTTGGTATGCCTTGTGGGCCTCCATACAGAATAGAGGGCAGGGCTGTACAGGAACAGAGGCCTTTCCTTGCTGCATCCCTATCCTCTCAAGAGTGAATGGAGGCCTACACGAGTGAGTGACATCGATCATCTCCCTGGGTGCACAGGTGAGACTGGCCACGCTGACTGGGCCCAGGAACAACAGGCTTTCTGCCCGTCCCAGGTTCCAGCTCCCACAAGACCTTCCAGCAGAGGGCCCTGAGTCCCCATGAGCCTTGGCCATGTCTTTTAGCCATCTGTGCCCTCTCTGCTCTTTTACAGACTAGGAAGAAATGACATTGCTCATTCTCTCCCCCTAAGGGGAACAATATGATTGCACAGAAAAAAATGCAGTGCAGCCAAAGGCCCCCAAACTTCTAGACAAGAAATCCAACATGAACTCAAGCTAGCTCTTAATTATTTGTGATTTTATAGGGAAAATGGATTTAAACTATTCTAAATATTTGACAATATTTTTCATATTGATTGTTTATTTATTTAGGCTGCATTGGGTCTTCGTTTCTGCGCACGGGCTTTCTCTAGTTGTGGCGAGCAGGGGTTACTCTTTGTTGCAGTGCACGGGCTTCTCATTGCGGTGGCTTCTCTTGTGGAGCACGGGCTCTACTAGTGTGGACTTCAGTAGTTGTGGCTTGCGGGCTCTAGAGCACAGGCTCAGTAATTGTGGCACACGGGCTTAGCTGCTCCGCGGCATGTGGGATCTTCCTGGACCAGGGCTCGAACCCGTGTCCCCTGCATTGGCAGGCGGATTCTTAACCACTGCGCCACCAGGGAAGCCCTCATATTGATTTTTTAGGTGTGATGACGTGGGAAGGAAGGAAGGAAGGGAGGGAGGGAGGGAGGGAGGGAGGAAGGAAGGAGGGAGGGAGGGAAGGAAGGAAGGAAGAGAGGAAGGGAGGAAAGGAGGAAGGAAGGGAGGAAGGAAGGGAGGGAAAGAATCCTTATGTATGGTGTACTTCGGGTACAAAACCAAAGTATTTATGGATGGAATGATGTGATGTTTGGGATTTGCTTCAAAAAAAATCCAGTGGCAGGGAGAAGTAGAGGTACAAATGAAAGAAGACTGGTTGTATTTTGAAAACTGTAAAAGAGGGTGATGGCTAAATATTAGGACTCATTATACCATTTTCTCTACTTCTGTGCATGATTGAAAATGTCTGTAACACAAAGAGAGAGAAAGAGAAAGAGAAAGACCTCCCCAAAAGCCTGGTATAGTGAGAGTCCTCAGGCAGGATTCAAGAGATCCAAATTCTAGGGCTAGCTCTGCCGCTACTTGGCTGTATGATCTTAGGTAAGCCTCTGGCCTTTTCTGGACCTATCTCCTCATCTATGAAATGGGTATGTTGAGCTGTGTAGTTGCTCAGGCTCTTTCCTGCCATCCTCGGGACAAGCTGCCCAAGGCTCCAGCCTCCACCACAAACTCTCCCCCAACCAGAGAACAAGATTCCAGAGAGCAGAGACTGTGCTACTCATGATGATCTTGGAGCTCTCCTTTCTGTTACAGACAACAGGCACGCAGGCCAACCCTCCAGTTGCGAATGACTAATAAAATCTAGATGCTGTACAAAACCACATTTCTGCAGGTACCAGAGAACAAATTAGTTGGCAAAGAATTAAACGGCCAAGATCCAGGGGAAAAAAAGGAAAGCCAAAAAGGTGAGCCCAGCATTTAGAATTGTGTTTTCCCTAGAGATAGATGCTGTTATGGAAGAGACAACGGAGAGGCTGAGAAACTGGGTAAAGCTTTTAATAAATTCAAGGAGCCAGCAGAATAAAAACTGGAGTTTAGAGCTTGCCAAGGAAGGAGAGCCTGGTGAACCCCTAGGCTTTGGATTGGGACTCCAAAGGGCTATATCCTCAGAATAAAGGTGAATCAGATATAGATTAGTTCTCAAATGGAATAATGCCCAGCTTCAAATCATCTGATTAAGTTAAAGTAATCCAGGATTGCTTGTGCTCTTTGCTACCTGTCAGATGCAAAGACAAATCCTCTCCAGTAGAGGAGAACAGCATCCAGAGTCTTTAATTACCTCAACAATTTTTCATATATAATGTCTGACATTCAATAAAAAATAGCCAGATATACAAAAGAGTAAGATGTGATTTAAAAACAAGAAATAGCAGATAATGAACACAGACCCACAGGGATCCCACTAACGGAGCTATGAGACATAAACTTTAAGAAGACTATGCTTGGGAATTCCCTGGAGGTCCAGTGGTTGGAACTGGGCGCTTTCACTGCTGGGGCCCATGTTCAATCCCTGGTCGGGGAACTAAGATCCCACAAGTCATGCGGTGTGGCCAAAAAAGGAAAAAAAAAAAAGAAAAGAAAAGAAAACTATGCTTACGTTATGCAATAAAATAAAAGGCAAGGTTGAGAATCTCATCAAAGAACTAGAAACTCTAAAAATGAACCAAATGAAAAATCAGGTTACTGAAAAATAAAATAACTGAAGACAAGAGTTCAATGAATGGGCTTAACAACATATTAGACACAGCTAAAGAGAGAACTGGTGAACTGAAAGATAGGTCAGACTTAAAAAAAAAAAAGAAATGGAAAACATAGAAAAGTGCATGACAGACAAAATAGGGGATACAGTGAAAAGCACTAACAAAACCTGTAACTGGAGTCCCAGAAGGAGAGGAGAGAGAATATGGAGCAGAAGCACTCTAAACAGGATAAATACAAAGAGAACAATACTTAGGTTTCACAGCAAAACTGCTGAAAACCAATGACAAAAAAAAAATCTTAAAACAACAAGATAAAAAGATACCTTATATTCAAAGGAGCAACAATATGGATTATAGTGATTTCTCAATACTGTACCTACAATAGAAGCCTAAAAACAATGGAATGACATCTTTAAAGTGCAAAGAAAAAAAAAAAACTACCAACACAGAATTCTCTACCCAGCAAAGTTATCCTTCAAAAATGAAGATGAAATAAAAACATTTTCAGACAATCAAAGACTAATAAAATTTATCACTAACAGACTCACACTAAAGGAACTAAAGGAAATACTAAGGGATGTTCTTCAAACAGCATATAAATGAACTGAGATGGAAGCTTGGAGATATGAGAAGAAATAAAAAGCAACAAAACACTCTTAAGTATTTGAATAAATCTAAAATGAACAACAACTGAACAAAACCATAATGTTATAATGTCCTATCAATGTTAAAATATAGGGAGAATGAAAAGTCATGTCAATAATTCTACAAGTTAGGGGTTAGGGGAAAATGGAGTTAAAGGGTTATAAGAACTCTGCATTGTCCAAGAAGAGGCAAAGCACTAACTTACATTAGATTTCAATAAGCTAAGAATGCATTTTAATCTCTAGGAACGCTTCTCAACCAGAGGATTAAGCTCTAATGTCATAAGGCATTCACTATGTAATAAGGTGACTTCTCTCCTACATCTCTAGAATGGTACTAGCTATGTACCATCCTCCAGATAATTGAGAAAATGGTCACTCAAATCCCCTTCTGTAGGGCTTAATTCTCTAATAGAAATCCAGGTAATAAAGGCTGCTATGGTAATCACTAAAGGAGTAATACATAAGTATATAACTAATAAATTAATAAAGAGGGGAAATGGAATAACAAACCCAATCAATCGAAAGGAAAACAAAAAAAGAGGAAAAAAAAGGAAGAAAGAAAAGGCAGGATGGGATAAGTGGATGGCAGATTTAAACCAAAGTTTATCAGTAATTACATTAAATGTAAACTGTATCAATGCTCTAACGAAAAGACAAAGGTTGTTAGAACAGATGATAACAAACCCCAATTATAAATCCAGTTGAAAGATATACCTTAAGTAGGATACAGAAAGGCTGAAAGTAAAAAGATGGAAAAGATACACATCCCATCCTCCTCCCACCCACACTAAGGGAAAGAAAGAGAAATATCTGACAAAGTAGACTTTATAAGGCAAAAAGATTACTAAAAATAAAAAAAGAAACATTTCATGATAAAGTGTCTAATCCAGTTCTAAATAAGTATGCAATTAACATTGCATCAAAATGTATAAAACTAATACTGACAGAACTAAGAAAAAATAGACAAAACAATCTTAGTGGGAGAGTACAACATACATGTTTGTACTGACAGAACAAGCAAACATTTCTATATCCCAGTACCTAGCACAAGGCCTGACCCACACTAGAGGCCAAATCAAAATTTGCTGACCTGAAATAAGAGATTCATACATTCTGGATTTTCCTAAACAGTCCAAATTTCAAGTATAAAATTGTCTCTTTGTCCCTCATAAGTTCATTTGTCCAAAAGTTTTGTTTGGAAAATATAAATAATATCCCCATGGGTGACTTGAATCCCTCCTATACTGCCATGTTCTCCTTTTTCCCATATAATATTAGGTCACCAGGAGCACCCAGGTACTGAGCTGCTTGCATGGGGCGCCTCTCATACCTGAGCTGGGGCATCAGTCCCGGGGATACGGGTGGACCGCCTGCGGGTGACGATGACCGACGGCTTGTGTTCAGTGGGGTTCTGTTCAGGACCCTTTCCATCCTCGTCAACACCTCCAGCTTGGGCTGCCTCAGTTGGGTCCACAGCCCGCACAGGCACAGACACTGGGATTATGAGGGGTACCATCCCGCTGTCCTCTCGTGCTCGCTTGGCAGCTAAGGAAGGCTCAGAAAACTCCACCCCACACTTGGTAGTTGAAGCCAATACACTTTTCCGCTTCTCCTCAGAGCCACTGGCATCCTGGAGAAGGAGAGAGAGAGGAAATGGAGACGGTTAGAAGGTAAGTCCTGATCTGCTGGTCCGGGACCCCTAATCCCGTTTGATTCAGGGACTCAAACACCCATGACGGTTCCCAATGGTCTTTGGCAACCTGGCCTTTCCCTGACCACCTTTTCCCCCACCATATTCCCAGATACTCTCCATAACCTCCCTTCTGCCAGGTTCTCCCATCCTGGCCTGGAGCAGGAATCCCCAGATGGCCAACTCAGGCCAAAAGTGGCTAATCGATGTGTTTTGCTTGGTCTACACGGTGCATGGCATGTGAAATAGTATCTACATATTCAAAACATATCTCTGCAAAAGAAAGCAAGCAAGGAACCTGTGCCAAGGTAAGGGTGGTCTTTGGATCTATTTCCCCACTGGCAACTGGCTGGAGTGAAGTCAAGTTCCGCAGCCTCCTACATATAGGTCTGGCCCTATAGGCTTCGAGGGTTGAGACCTCCAGTGAGGGAAGGGGCAAACACTGGCTTTGGAGTCAGATACTAGCTTCTGTCCTACCTTTGTGACCTTGGGAAATCCCACTTGGGCCTTAGCTTCTTTAGCAATAAAATGGGATAAATGCCAGCATTCCTCTCATAGGGTTTGATGAGAAATTACTTGTGATCAAAGATAAGAAACTCCAAGTACAACACAGGTGCTCAAATTCTATTCATTCTTCTTCCCCATTTAGATTGTCTTTTTCCAATCAACTTTATTGCTGTATAATTTACACACAACAGAATGCACCTATTTTAAATTATAGTTTGATGTATTTTGACAAGTATAACCACCTGTGTAAACACTACCACATTCCCGTCTTTTAGCACACTGGATCTGGAAATGGTTTCACCTCCCTCTACTTCCAACCCTGCAAGTCCCAAATGAAGAAGGCAACCCACGATGGTGTATTGCATTTTCCTGCCTGCAACCCTGCGTGAGTAGAAAACCCATCTACCCTTCAGGTATGGATACACCTACTTAGAGATTCTTTGCATGCAGAGAGTTCAGAACTCCCTGAAATGGATGGGTTCTTTCATTTCGTTCAATGAAGGGAGAAAACTGCCCTTGTGACCCTGGAGTCACTTGCTCTTCCCTGGCCCCAGACACAGCTCGCCCTGCCCTCCGCCAGGTCTGTCCCCAGCCCATGCCGCTCTCACCTTTGTGTTCTGCAGTGAGGCCAGCTCCACTGCCTTCTGGGCCAGGGTCAGCAAATTGGCCTCCTGGGACGCCCGGCGCCTCCGTCGAGTGCTCTGGATCACCCCACCCCGTAGCACCTGCCCACAGTCCCCTGTGCCCACAGCCCGCGTGCCCTCCTCGCTGCCCATGGCAGGAGCCTCCCGCTCCCGGCCATTGGGTGCCAGTCTCTCCCCGTCCGACAGCAACTGCGACTCCCTCAGCTCCAGCGGGAATCCCAGAGCTTCAGGATGGGGCTGCCCCAGGGGGCCGGGCGGCGGCTGCTGCAGGGGCCAGTGGTGCAGGAACAGGTTGCTGGCGGGATCCTGCCCAGGTTGGGTGCCAGCCCCATCCAGGGTGGTGGAAGGCAGGACGCCTTCCTTAGAGAGGCGGCGGGAACGGCGGGGAAAGGCGATCTGGGCCTGAGGTAGCACAGGCTGCGGGGCTGACTCCTGCAGGAGGGCCTTGCGCAGTTCTGGGTTCATGTCAGGGTTTGGGGGGAAGGGGTAGGGTGCCAGGCTGTGGTGAGCCAGGTGGGACTGACTCAGAGGCCCGGCCGGCTGCAGGCCAAAGTCCTGGGGCTGCTGAGAGGGCGGCTGCTGCATGGGGTAGAAGTTCTCAAAGAGCTGCATCTGGGGCAGGGCCGCCTGCTGCTGCTGCTGCTGCTTCTGCGGTGGGAAGGCGGCGACGGGGTTGGGCGGCGATGGGCCCTGCCGGAAGACCTGCCGGTTCACCTGGTGGCCGAACGCCAGCTGGAAGGGCTGCAGGGGCAGCGTCTGGTTCGGCGGCTTCTTGGCCACATGGAAAGAGTTCAGGGGTGCCTGGGGCCGCCCAACCTCCAGCTGCACCTTCTGCGGCACCATCGGCCGCACAGCGTTCCCAAAGCGGTCCAGCTGTGGCCCCCCTGCTTTCTCCCGCTTCAGTGGCTCAGGGTGGTTATAGTAGGTGGAGACCCCCATGCCAGGATGAGGGCTTCCCTTGGGTCCACTGTAAAGGGGGAGGCTGTGGCGATTCCATGTCGAGTGGGGCGGAGGCTGGCCCGGCTGCTGCTGCCAGCCGCTGTCACTGACACCCCCAACCCCTCCACGCTCCGGGCCCCGCCCTGGAGCCATCACAGAGTTGGGCCACTTGACCGAGCCCACCTGCTGAGACAACATGGTTCGCTCAGACCCATACACCACGGAGTTCAGCAGGGCCAGGCTGTTGGAAGGTGGCAGTTCCACAGGCTGGGAGGCGGGGGCAGCCCCTGCCAGACCCTCGTGCGCAAAGTAAGGCTCCTCCTTCACTCTGGACGGTGGAGGGGCCGGGGGCTGCTGTGGTGCTTGCAGGGGTTGGAGCTGCTCCTTGGGAGCTGGTTCCTGGTCCCCAAAGAGGCAACGCTTCCGCTTGTTCTGAGCCTTGGGCTGGGCCTGGAGGTTCATGGTGTGGCCAATTGGGCCCCGGCAGTGAGACCTACTTCACCAGTCGCCCATCCCCGGGGGGATGGTCCTGCTGGAAGCTTGGCCCTAGTCCAGCAGCCAGAGGGGGCAGAGGAAACGCTGGATGATGCGGTCGGGCACGCGGAGAAAGAACTGCTGGCGCTTCCTTCCTTTTTGCAGAGAGGCTCTCAGGCTCCTCTACTGTTCCCAGTTCATGATGCTCCACAGGGCCCTGGAGCCTGCAGACAGAAGAACAGTAATAGTGTCAGCCACAGCCTCCCAGGATGCCCCAGAGGGCAGCACAAGTGTGAGGGGAGGGTCTCAAGGGTCCTACAGTTCCACTGCCTCCTGGGGACAAGCCCAAGGTCACATAGCATCGGTGAGGCAGGAGCCAGGACCTTGGGGGAGCTACCAGAAGGCGGCAACATCCCCCAGGGTGCTCTGGGACTCCCCCTTGTCCCACCACCTCGCCCTCCTGGTTAGTGGCCAGGACTGCTGCGTTTGGTTGTGTAACTGGCGCAAAAGCACCCGCCGAGGGGGCAAGTGGGGCTGAGATCCAGCCTGAGCCCCTGCAGTCAAGCTGGGATAAGGGGTAACAGAGGCCATGCTGGGTTCCCTACTCGTCTGAAGCCAGGCCCCAGCCTACTGGGCAGCCAAGCAGGTCCTCTCACATCTGTCCAGGCAGTGGCCTCCCCAGTAGACCCCGCAGGAGTGTTTTCAGCCAATGCCTCCTCTGACAGTCATGCACCTCTCAGACAGGAAATGGAGAAAACATTAGTCATTCCCAACTGTGCAGCCTATGGGTCGGGAGGTCCACCGGGCCCTTGCAGAGTCCTGGGTCCACGTCCTTTACACTGAGGCACGTAGGTGAGGCCCCGAAGCGTGTGTGCAGTCCTAACCCCACCCCTGGGAGGAGCTGCTGGGTGGAACTGTGGCTGTTAGTGTTCCCCAACCGAGCATGGAATAGAAACCTGTTTTGCAACCTGGGCTGACTGGAGACAGGATCTGGCCTGGTAGCTGGTCAGCAGTCCCCACCCATCCTCCTCCACTGCCAAAGAGCTCCTGGCATCTTGAGCAAAGGAAGAATATAGCTACGAAACTGAGGGGGGGATGCAGATTTCTAGAACTTAGGTCCAGAAGGTTTCTCCACGACATGGTGTGACTAAAGTGCTCACAGTGTTCCTGTGGTTGTTTTCTAACTTGATTAAAAAAAAAAAAAGATTGCTCTATTTATCCTGCTACAGAGGAACTGAGTCCAGTATTTTATAATTTACATGTGTTGTTATTACTTACATGCAAGTTATAACTTACACCTATACCTTGCGTGTATTTTCAAAGACTTTTTCTTTCTTCAGATAGGGTTGGTTTTGTCTTTTGTTTTGTTTGCCTCTCTGGGAAGTTGGTGAGGGTGGGAGCTACATGGCCCACCTCTTCCCCATGCTAAGATTCTGATCCTGAGCCAGTCCGTCTAGCAGAGGAGGGGAGCTCAGGAAGCCCTCGCGAATAAATCTGAAGGTCCAGGCTGACCTCAGACGTCAGAACCCAGATACCCCAGGTCATCGTTAGCAGCCCCGCGAGTTCCCAGGAAACCAGCCGAGAGGCGCAGAGGAGGGCTGGCTGGGCATGCCGGGCAGGCTCTGGTATGAAGCCCTGGCTACACCCGGCGATGCCCCTGGCCCCAGGGAGGCTGCCGTGCTATCGCTCCTCCGCACGCTTCCGCAGCTCCCCAGCCCTTCCCCTCCCGCGGCTGCCTTGACTCACTCCAACCCCCTGCTGCCTTTCACTTTCACCCAGCACCCAGAAGGGGAGGAACTTCCTCCTCCATTTCCTTCCTCAGCTCCCGGCCCTGCTGTGAGTGAGAGCGACTCTCCGTGCTCGCACCCCCTTTGTCTCGCATATGGAAGCTGGGGGAGGGGGAAACTAGGAGGGCATCCAAGTCACCCAGGCCCCGCCACCGGGGGAGGATTCGGACAAGTAGCGAGTGCTGAGGCCACAGAAACCGCCTTCTGAACAAACCCCTTTCTCTTGCTTTTAAACTCTCATTTCCTGACAGCCAACCCAACACAGAGCAGAGACCCAAAAGCCAGCCCCCAGACTGAAAACAACCCTGGGCGCCATCGTGAAGCTGCAGGGTGGGGCCGTCCCGGCTATAAGAGTCCGGCTCTGCCTCTCCAATCAGAATGAACCAACTACAAGTACGTGTGTGTCTGCAGAAGCAAGACAGAGGAAGGAAGAACGTGCTGTGGGGGGGGCGGGGGGGGAGTTGGCAGGTCCACGTGCCTCCAGGGAACTGGGAGCCTCCCGCCCCCCCCCCCCCCGGCAGTACAGGCACCCCCCATCGCAGCCCTGTTGCCTGGTGAGCCACAGCACAGGCTTGGGGCTTGGAGGAGGGGAAGGCACACGTGGCAGATGGGTCTGAGTGCACGTGCGCGTGCGTGCCTGATGGAGGGTACCAGGCGCGGGGATGGCCGCTCACCGCCTAGGGGAGGGCGACTGCACACTTGGGGTTGGGGAGATGGGGGCGGAGTCTGTGAAAGGGGATCCAAGGCAGGGCTGCTCCTGCCCCAGTCCACACTGGCTGGCCTGCAGCTGCTTGGTCAGGTCTGCTCTGCCTCCCACCCCCCACCCTACACATCGAGGGGGCCCTTCACTCCTGACACCACAGTAGGTTTCCAAAGCTGGGCCAGGGACTTCTTTAGAAGAAATCAAGGGGGCCAGTTCTGGGGAGGCTGAAGCTTCTGCAGCGGCCTCCCTGTCATCCCCGTTGGAAGGCTGCTAACAATGCTAAGAGCACAGACACCCGGACCTGGGACCCTTGAAGAAGAAAGATCAGTATCTGGGCTGTTGGGGGGAGGGCGGGGGGAGAGTGGAAGAGGCCTGGGAGGTAGGAGGGGAGGGGACACACCAAGGCAGCAGGGTATGCAGTAGGGTATGTAGCAGTAGTAGTAACAGCTAGTAGTTGTAATAACAACAACAACAACAATACACCTGTGCCAGGCAGATCCTAAGTACTCTGTGCATGGTTTTTTTTGTGTGTGTGTGTGCATGTTTAATTCCCACAACAGCTTTATAAAGCAGCATGAAGCAGTGTTATTTTAACCTCCATTTTACAGGTGAGCTAGACAAGCTCTAAAGGGCTGAAAAAAATTGCCAGTGGTCACACGGTAACTACATTGCAGAGCCAGGGCTCGAATTTAGGTCCGTCTGACTCCAAGACCAAACTCTTATTCCCTGTCCCTAAGACATGCCGCTAAGACACCAGGCCTTTCTGCACACCTCCCTCCCACAGCATGCTCTCGACAGTCTCAGAGCAAGGATTTTCCCAACACGGATCTCCCTCCTCACTGGCGCTAGGAAGCCCCTTCCCCTCACCTGAACTGTAGGCAGGTAACCCTCTCCTATTCTGCGCCGGTACAGCTGAGACCCTCAGACCTACAGGAAGGGAGGGAAGGGAAGGGGGGCCGCCTCACAGAGGCGCCAGCAGGTGTGGGAGGTCCACTGGCAGGGAGGCCTGAGACTGCACTGGTCACTTCCACCTCATTCTCCAGACCTGGACCCTCCAGCCCCTGCAAGCCCACCCCTGCCTGAGTTCTGGTGGCTGCAGGTGGGGCTGCCAGCTCTCATACGCCACTCATACCTCACAGCCTGCGAGTCTGGCCAGGACTGAGCCACTTCCTCCCATTTCTCCTGCCCCAGCCCTCCTCTGTCCCTCAGGTGGAAGTCTGCCTGGTCTTCCTCAACAATGAGGAAGAGGAAGCAAGCCGTCCTTTCTGAAGGCTCCCAACAGATGGGCCAACTCCCTGAAGTTGCAGGGAAGAGGGTGTAATGAGGAACTCCTGCAGGCAGCTCACCCTTGGGACCAGCTGCAGGGCCTCTGACAACGGATGCAGAAACACTGCAAAAGGAAATCCACAGACATAACGGGGCCCCAGACACTCACACCCACTCTTATCAGTCTGACTGTCAAGGCTCTATTCACTCTTCCCTTCCTCTGGGAGCCTCACTGCTGCAACCAGTCCCTGACCACACCACAGACAGCCCTGGGCAGAAGACATAGCCAGCATCTGATCTCAACAGCCAGGGACCTCTGGGGCTTTCAGGAGCATCTATGGTGAGAAACACTTTCTCTCTACCGAAGAAGCAACGTGCAATAAGTAAAGAAAACAGTGCTGAAACCACATGTATTCTGCACACACGTGAGGGAAGGTATTGAAAAGGCTGTTGGGTGTTCTATGCTTGTGGTGACACCACGCCCTCCAAGGACAGCAACCAGAACACGTACTGCTCCCCACGTGCCATAAGCACCCCAACCGCATGCGTGACATTGGCTGGGGGAGTCCAGTGAGCCCTCACCACAGGGCAATGGGGCCAGGCCATGCATGACCACTGAGGGGACCAGGGCCACTCACAAGCTTGGGGCACTCAATGCGGCCATCCAAGAGACAAGACTGTTGTGAGTCAAGGTTACGCAGGCCAGGAAAGGGGTGCCCAACTTGGTCCCGGCGGCCACGGGGCCTCAGCTCTGACCTGGGGCTGAGAGCCGACTGAAGGACACCCCGACCCTGGGAGGCTAGCTAATGCTCCGAGCTCCTGCTCTTACTTGGGCCACCCCTGGCCCTGCAAACTCAGCACTAGGAAGAGGGGGAGTCACAGCTCATGCATCTCCAACCCGAGGCAAACAGACTTCAATATGGCACCCAACAAAGCCCCGAATCTCTAGGCCAGCCAGCTCACTGAGCACCAAAGAGGCTGTCTTAGGACAAAGTCTAAACTCCTTATCCAGCCCACAGGTCCCTGCAGATTGGGCTCCTGCCACTTCTCTCAACACTCCACGCTGGAGCCATCACTCAGTGCTGTTGCTGCTTTGCCTCCAGGTCTGTGCCCAGGCAGTTCCTCTGCCTAGCACACATTCCCAACCTTTTCATCTGACCAAGTCCTACTCACCTTTCAAGTTTCAGACACTGCTTCCTCTGGGAAGTCTGCCCTCATCCCAAGTCTGAGCCAGGTACTATACTCTGAGCCCATAACACCTCCTAAACCCCATGACTGGACTCAGCACACTGAATTCCGGGTGCCTATTTCTTAGTCCCCAGCAGACAGCAAACTCCAGGGGGCAGAGTCTGCAGATCATTGTACCTTGGCACTTGGCTTGTACCTGCCTCTTAGGCTGCTCATTCAAGACTGCACCCAAGGTGAGTCAGAGCCACTGCTCACGGCCAGTGTATCCACCGTGGGCTCCTGCCCAGCCCTGACTTCTGATCTCTCTCCCTGATGCACATCAGAGCTCCTGAGCACATCATGCTGAGATGAAGTGAAGAGGCCCAGCCGCCTAACCCCACCCCATCCCATCCCATCAGTGGCCCCAGGTCCTATCCAACTAAGCTGAACACAAATCCTTCTCTACTTGCGGGCCCGTAAGCCACTTGCCCCTTGACTGTCACTCACTGCCCCACACTACATGCAGGACAACTGACAAAGAGCCAGCCCCACTGTTGCCCCCTGTCCCATTCTTCTTCCCTCAAGGCTTCCCACTCCGGCCTAGGCCAAGGCCAGGGACATGAGCCTGTGGATCTGTTTATCTCATGCTCTGACCTGGCTGGGCTGAGCCTGAAGACACCGAGGTATCTGGCTAGGATGCCCGGGGCAGTGATGAGGGGCCCTCCCTAGAGGAGCCCTGCATGGCCCCAGCTGGCCCTCCAGTCCAGACTCACATCCTGAAAAGCTCTCTCTCAAATACTCTGGGGCCTTTGGCTACAGCCAGACTGGGCGAGTGGCCTGAAATTGCCATCTTGGGCCAGCTAGAGTTGCCCAAGCCCTAGGTAGACCTTGCCTCTGGGCACAGTGCGATGATCTCAATGCTGTGTGCACCCCCTCTAACTGGGAGCTCACACCCAGGCTGCAGGGCCCCATTTCTCCAAGCCACTGGACATACAAGTCCTGTTCTCAAGGGGTATGTAAAACCAATAAGGAAGGAGACGCCAGCCACAGAGATGAGGACCTGCCTCCCACAAGTGTCACTTCCCCTGGGGACGTGAGAGAGCAGGCCCCGTGTTGTGCCCGTTCCCAGTCCAGAGAGAGTCCCAGGATTATCACTTCTCCAGACTGAACTTCAGCCCTTAGAGGCCAGGGCATGAGTCCCAGGGGCTCAGCCATCAAGCTGGACAGGCTCAGAGGCTTGGCCAGGGTTCGAGCTGCCTGAAGTTTGAGCTTTGACTGTAAAAATGCCAACATTGAGATGCTTTTAAAGGGATACAGATAAGAGGAAATCCTTTGCCTTATTATGCACCCCCCAGGGCTTCATTCAGGCATCTACCTTTATCATCTCCTCCCCCACTACCCCACAAACACTCTCAGGATGTCCATAAAAGTCAGGATAGCCAGGTCCATTTTATAGAAGGGAAGCTGAGGCAGAAAGAAAACACTGAGTCGTAGGCAGAGCCAGGAAAGGACTGAGCCTCCAGGCCCAGCTTCCGCCCATACTCAGGGTGGGGGTGGGGGTGGGGGCGCTGGCTGCCTCCCTCCTAGACAAGGGCCACAAAGGATCACAGGCAGCTCAGGAAACCCCCTTCTACAGGACTCGGGACTCCCAGGGGGTAAAATGGAAGCTGGCAGGATTAGGCTCTGTCCAGAAGAGACAAAGCAAGTGTCCCTGCAGCCAGCCCTGCAGTGACCGAGCCTCTGGAGCGGGCTTCATGAGGCCTCACAACCCTCTCTATGCCCTACAGGGCTCACACCACCAGAGGCTGCTCCAGCTCCCCCCTCCCCTTCTGGAAGGGCCTGGCTCAACGGCAGGTCTAGGGCAGGGCTCCCCGGAGTCTGTGCCTGAGGCCCAGTGCCAGACTCTGTCCCAGACCAACATACAGAGAAGGCCATTCACAGGGACCTCCCTTAACATGGCCCTGCCCTGCTTACTGTGCCCGCCCACAAACACACACCCTCTGTAGCCCTGCAGGTCTGCCCACTGCCCCTTCATCCACTCAACAAGCATTTGCTGAGCACTGGCTGTAAGCCAGGCTCTGGGGAGACACAGGAGACGAGGTACAGTCCCTACCCACACAGAGCCCCCAGTCCAATGGGGGAGAAAACAGAAACACACACTGATTATAACGCAAGGTGGCCTGTCCTGGGGCTCGAGATACACACAGGGAATAAGTGACCCTGGGGAGAGTTCCCCGGCTTTGAGCCTTTGCTGGAGCTGTCACCTCTGCCTGGAAGCCCTGCCTCCACTGACAACCTGCCTCCCTCAAAGCCTCCCTCTTCCAGGCAGCCCTCTGGCACATACTGTTCTCACCCTTTCTGAATCTTCGTGCTCTTACTCCCTATTAACCACCAGCTCACAAGGCTTCTGCAATTCCCTTGTTTCCGCAGCAAGGCTGGGAGAAGCAGGGCCTGGAGGCAGTGTGGCCCAATGGAGAGGGCAGTGAACTGGTTGTCAGGTAATCCGGTGTCTGGTCCAGGAACCGCCGCTCAATGGTTTCTGCCTTTGAGGAATTTGGGAGCCAGGGGTTGGGGTGGGGGGGGTGGAGAAGCCCTGTGTCCAGGAATCACCCTTGTAATGCGCAACTGCCACAATAAACAGTAGCCACCAGCACTGCCCATGTGTCCAATGTGTGTGAGTATTGCTCACTTGTATAACCACTTATCCCCATCTGAGAAATGAGGAAACGCTGGCTCTGAAAAGTAACTTGTTCCAGGTCACAGCCGGAGGTCCTTTGTGAGGAGCCAGGATTCTAATCCAAGCCTACCAAGCCCAAACCAGGTCTCCATCACACTCTGCTGCCTGTCAGTGTTGAGCAGTGGTTCTCAAACCTACCCTGAGAGATTATTAGTTCATGGGTCTGGTAACGGGGAGGAAATCAAGGTGGGAAATCCACAATGCTTCATAAGCAGCCCAGGTGGCACCCGGGTGCTGGAGCAGAGGAACGGCTGGAGGGTCAGGGCCTGGCACAGTGCAGTTTCCAAGGACCCACTGCTCCTCATTCCCCTGGGAGCCACCTGCCAGGGTGTCGTGTCCTGCACAGGAGGCATGAGGGGTCCCATGAGCCCTAGGGCTGACCATGGCTCTTAGAGTGCCCAAGGCCCAAGTGAGTGCCCATGTTTACTGAGCTTCTACTATCTGCCAAACACAGTGCTGAGTGCATTGCTGGCAATGCCTTATTTAACCCTCACTCTTCTTTGTCCCATTTTACAGCTCTGGAATGGTATACTCAAAAGTATCTATTTAACACAAAAGAAGACAGTAACGGAGCAACAGAGGAACAAAAAAAAGACATTAGACAGAAAGCAAATAGCAAAAATGGCAGACATCAATCCAACCTTTTTAATAATTACTTTAAATGTAAATAGATTAACACCTCAATTAAAAGGCAGAGTTTGGGAAAATGGGTTTAAAAAAACCATGATCCATGGTGGTGCAGTGGTTGAGAGTCTGCCTGCCAATGCAGGGGACACGGGTTCGTGTCCCGGTCCGGGAAGATCCCACATGCCGCGGAGCGGCTGGGCCCGTGAGCCATGGCTGCTGAGCCTGCACATCCGCAGCCTGTGCTCCACAACGGGAGAGGCCACAACAGTGAGAGGCCCGCGTACCGCAAAAAAAACAAAACAAAACAAAACAAAAACCATGATCCAACTGTTAACAAGAGACACACACTTTAGATTTAAAGACACTAATAGGCTGAAAGTGAGAGGATGGAAAAAGATATACCATGCTAACAGTAACCAAAAGAGAGCTGGGAATGGCTATGCTAATATTAGACAAAATAGACTTTAAGACAAAAACTCTTATTAGAGACAAAGAAGGACACTTTATAATGACAAATGTGTCTACCCATTAAGAGGATATTACAGTTATAAATGTATTTGCACCTAACAACAGAGCCCCCAAAATATATGAAGCAAAAACTGTCAGAATTGAAGGGGAAAATAGACAATTCAACAATAAGAGTTGGAGCCTTCACTTTCAAGAATGGATAGAACAACTAAACAGAAGATCAACAAGGAAACAGAAGACTTGAACACTATAAAGCAAATAGACCCAACAGATATCCATAGAACCTTCCACTCAACAACAGCAGAATATCCATTCTTCTCAAGGGTACACAGAATATTCTCCAGGATAGATCATAAATTAGGCCATAAAACAAGTCTCAATAAATTTGAAAGGGTTGAAATCATACAAAGTATGTTCTCCAATCAAAATGAGATAAAATTAGAATCAAAAATAGAAGGAAATTTGGGGAATTTACAGGAAATGAAAGTTAGAAGTAACTTGTCAAGTTCTCAGCTCAGAAAGGCCACTCCTTCCTTACTCAGACCATATTCTCCACACCTTCTGCACAGCCCTAGGAAGCTGCAGATCTCAGATTTTTGCAAATGCCTGGGTAGCTCCACACCAGACACACACTGAACCTGACCCCAATCTTGATCACGGAATCAAAACAGCTGGGGAGGGAGAGCCCTTTAGGGCTGTAACAGCTTGTTATTCAGCCCTACTTCTCCCCGGGAAGACGGCCACAAGCAAACATCTTCACTTCCCCAGTCTACAGAATGTCCAAAAGGCAGATCCTTCCCAAAAGAAGGAAGCTAACATATACAGAGCACTTTCCCCACGCCAGGTACCTGACATACCCTAATCCACGCACACAAACTTCCCACCCAGGCATCTCATTGTCCCCATTCTACAGAGGGAAACTGAGGCTCTGTTATTAAGGTGGCAGAAGCAAGATTCAAAATCTTGTTGTCTGCCTTTAAAGTCCTTGGTCTTTCCATCATCCTTCCAGAAAAATCCCAAATCTACACTTGTTGTGGGCTTCAGAAGGAATGCTATACAGGAGAACCCCACAAAGCCAGCTGTGGATCCTCCCCTTTCTCATGCTCCCTCCCAGAACTGCTGCTTTTCCTGGGGCCATTTCCAAGCAGAGCATAGTATATAACACTCCCTCCCAAGAAATAATCCCAGCCCCAGCCTGCAGAAACAGTCTCCCCTCGAGACCGTGAACATCTGTAAGACCCCCTGGAAGCTAGGACAGCCCATAGGGCTTTGAGGTGGGAGGACTGCAGGCGTGAGCTGGGAGCTGCAGTCAGCAGGATCACCCTCTGGAATAAGAGCCTCCACAACACATGGAGAAAGGTGGCTTGTGCCTCTCTTCAGAGCCAGCCACCAAAGCAGGGCATAGCTGCGGAAGCTGAACAGATTCCAAATATCAAGGGATGCTGCATCTCACTCAGTCCAATTCCTTGTTCCACAAAGCAGCCCAGAGAAGGAAAGAAACTTGCCTGCAAATACACAGACAGGAGCAAGAATCAAGGCCCAGAAGCAAGGACACCAATAACAACGCTTCATGCCTCCATTTAGGAGGCCCCACCTTTTGGCAAGACACTGGGCAGGGCTTGGAGCCAAAGTGAAACCTCGACGTCACAAATGGAAGGCTTCTACTTCACCATCATCTCCACCTCTAACATTTCTTGGGGGCACTACTATGTGCCAAGCATGGTGCTGGGCACGCTACACACATGATCCCGTTTAATCCTCATGGCAAGGCAGGTATCATTACACTCCCGTTTCTCAACGAGGCACCTGAAGATCTGAGGTCACAGGAGTATAGAGGCAATGCCAGGACTGGAACCCAGAGCGTTTTCTGCAGGGCCTCAGGCTCAGCCTCCTGCTTGGGTACACATCAGGCTATTTGGGATGGATGGCAGCAGACTCTGGGCTGTTCACATCTCCCTGAAGAGCAGCTTCAGCTGGCCTGAAAACCAGTCATGTCCTGGAAGCGTGGCTGGTCAGGAAAGGTGAGTGAGCGGGGCCTGGGAGGCGAGTGGCTTTGAAAATGAAGATGCTCCTGGTGATTACCACCACTGGGCCAACCTGTGAAGCTCAACATCTTCAGTTCAAGAGGAAGCCACATCCCTCCCACACTCTCCAACCCCACACCCACAGTTGGCCAACAGCTCTTTAAAAATAAAGCGGTGACTCGCCCCAAATCCCCATGGGGCCCAGGTTCCTGCCCCTTCCCCTGGCACACTGAAATCTGGGTCAAGTCAGTCCACGCTTGGGTTCCTACTAGTGCCAATGCCCCCACCCAGGGCACTGAGCATCAGTCCCAGCATGACAAGCTACCTCTCTGCATGGGGCTCTCAGGAGGGTTTCCTCTCAAGAAATGAAACTACTGAATAAAAGTTGTTTATTGCACATCCTAAAGAAGGGAGACGGATAGTGCCCACCCACTCCAAAGATCACTGGTCCAAATCTCAGTTTCATGGCTGATGGGCCCGAAGCCCTGAGAGGTAACATGATTTGCCCAAGAACACACGGCTCATTACTTGGGTAGAGCTGTGTTCAGGGCCTCCCAGGGGATGTTCTCACACTCAGCACTCCCTCAGACCTGGCTCTGCTGCCTCTTCTCAGGAGAAAGGAAGCGGGGGGTGGGCAGGAGCGGTGTCTAGTTGTGTCTTCATCAGCTCTGGCTCATCTGCCTGGCCAGCTCCAGAAGGAGCTAGGACCTACCTGATGGCCTGGGGGAAGAGGGGGAGGGGAGTTTTTTCAGGGGGTCATCCTGCTGGTTTGGAGGATAAGAATGGGGATAATATGGCTCCCCAATACTTGCTAGTGACCAAGAAGAACAAAACCTTGCTGCCAGCAGAGGTGGGGCGGCTCTCAACATGGCTGCCTAGGGCCTCCTAGACGGGCTGCAGAGTGGGCACAGAGAGCCAGCCACCTGCCCCCCTCGTCCAGGCATCCAGTCAGTGTCACGGCCTTTCTCAGGTCCTGGTCAAGATCCAGGGCCTCGGCCAAATGCTCACACATTCCTTGCGTTTCTCCAGTCTCTGAGCAGCTGCTGCAGGCCCTCGTCTCCTGTGCTGATTTATTCTTTATTGTTCCTGAAATACACCCAGAGGCCTTTGGCACCAGGCACCAGCACAGCATCCAGCCCAAACCCCGAGTACACACCAACCAGGCTCTCTGGGACCTGAGCCAAGCCAGCCGGCATGATGGGCCCTGGGGTCAGACCCAGCAGCCAGGAAGGGAGGCCCAAGATCCCACCCACTCCAGCCTATGGTCCTAGAGCTGTTCTCAGACTACGGAGGCTGGGATATTTGGGGAGACAGAGATGCTTGCAAGGTTTCTGGGAGGGCTAAACTAAACCTTTCCACTCCTCTCATGCACGAGTGACTCCCCAGCAATCCCCCCCAACACACACACACAGCGGACCCCCACGTGTCTATCGCCCTGCACAGCAGGGCCTCGTGGCTCAGGCTGGGCTTCTCGCTACCCTGTAAAGTGTTTGGAGAGGGAGGCCTCAGAGGGGTCTTCCCCACCCTTCCCAGCCCAAAATATCTCCCCTATCAGCCAGCTAATGGTGCCTGAATTCCTACCATCAACACTTCATTCCTAGGGTCAAAGCATTGTTCCCTGTGCACATGAAAATAGCCAGTAGAAGTGTGGGAGCTGCCTGGTAAAAAGACAGGGCTTTGGGGTCAAACAAGATGTGTCCTGGCTTCTCCAATCACCTGCCTCTCTGTGGGCCTCAGTTTCCCTACCAGTAAACAGGCACAATATTTTCATCTCATAGTTATTGTGGGATTAAATGAGGGTTTTATACACACACACACACACACACACACACACACACACACACACACGGAGTGCCTGGCACAAAGTAAGAACTCGATAAATGTGATTTCATTTCCCCCTTGCTGAGCAGGGGCAGATCATTCATTATTAGTCTTCAACACCTGGAAGGGAATGAAATGGCCTCTTCCAGTTCCACAGCCAGCTGAGAGCAGGGCTGACCAGACAGGAACAGGACAAGGGGACTAGGAATCCCAGCAACAGTGCTGGGCTCTGCAGGCATCTGGCCTAGGGACCCAGGAGGAGCACACTCAGCACAGGCCTCCCCAGAACTCAGCTGCGCCAGCAGGGCCTGCAGGGACATGGCGGGACAAGAGTCCCCAGATAAAACCTGGCAGAGCTTCCCAGCCCATAGTGGAGTCTCCACCCTCCTGGGCTCCCTCTAAGAGCAGTAAAAGGGAAAGGCCATCACCTGAGGGAGGCTGGGGAGACGGTGGTCACAGAAAGTCTGAACAGGGATGCCAGAGGCACCGGGGCCTGCAGGGAGCAAGTAAGCCTGCCCCGAGGCCACCACAGTGAAAGTCCCACAAGTAGAAGTGGCCGCCTGGTTATTTTTGGTACCTCTTCTGCCCAAAGCCAGCAAGGAAAGGCAGCTGCTAGCAACCTGGAAGGGCTGTTTACACTCAAGTGTGCAAGCACTGTGCAAGGACAAAAAGAGCACCAGCAGCCACCGTGCAGGAGGGCCTCTGCCCCTGCCTTCCTCTCCCGTCTGTCCCTGTACAGTCCAATCTGCACGCTGCATAGCCCACAGAGCGTGGGTACTTCTGCTTTCAGTCAGATCCAGTCTCCTAACCACAAAACTCACTCACACACACACAAACAGACAAATAACTATGGAGCCAGCTGAAGACTGGGCCACACCCAGGAGCCGAGACAGTATTCCTCTGGGCTCTTCCTGCACTGAAGCGGCCCTTCCCCGTTTTGAAACTGGGAGGGGCAGGGACCAGGGGCAGGACAGAGGAGCCTTTCCTCTGTGAAGCGAAAGTGGGGACAGTCTATGGAACTTCAAGGAACTCGCTGCCTCTCAGCTTCCCCATTTGAAAGTGAAGGACTAGATGTCCCAAAGTGTTTTCCAGCTCTGGGTAAATCCTGGGAGATGGAGAGCCCAGAACTAGGACCCAGGGCCAGCTGAAGAGGTCAAAGCCAGGTCAGGTGGGATGAAGGATCTGAGGCCAGCCAGATGCGCCCCAAGAGCTGCCGGGCAGGCTGGGGGGAGGAGGAGGAAGGGGGAGAAAGGCCAGACTACTTGCACTCGCAGGATTTTGAGTTTCTGGGATCTCTTCCGAGTTCCAGGGCCTTCCCCTCCCAGGAACTGGCAAATTCTGGCAACAGCAGGCGGGCTTGGGGTCTCTGTCTGCCCAGCTGCTGGAAAAAGCTGGGAATCGAAATCCCCCACTATTTTCCCTCCTCTGGACCCCATTTCCCCAGAGAAGACGGGTGGCCTCAGAGGGAACCCCCTTCTGGCTGCAAGCCTGTTGTACTTCCCTCTCTCCAAGCTTCGGCCACTACAAATTTGCCCTGGCTGTTCCCCTCCCCCCTTCCTGAGACTCCTAGAGGAAGAAGCATTGCCTGGAAAATATAACACTCACCACAAGCTCCCTGTGGTTGGAGAGAAAGGCAGAGGGAACAGAGAGCACCTTCCCCGGCTGGCCATAGCACCAGGATCCGTTCCAGGAAGAGCAAGATCAAGAACCACTGCCTGGGACGGCTCAGGCCTCCAGCCCCTCTCCTCCCCACCAGTCCCTGAAAACCACAACCGGTAAGTTGAGTCCCGCAGGGAGCCCCCGACCCTCACCCCTGCAAAACCCCAGCTCTCTTCAGACATGTGTTAACTTTCTTCTTATATAATATCTTGGTGTTCCCCCCACCCTCCCACTCCACCCTTGCTACCTGGTGAAACAGCCAAAGTGCTTTTAGGAGCAACTCCCACCCCAGGCTCCACCCGAACTCCACTGAGGTCACACTGAGAGGCTTCAGGTGAAGCGAAGACAAGAGGATTTTTTCCTTGGCTTTCTAAAGCAGCCTTCCTCCCACCCACCTGAGCAGTTCAGCCTGAGGCCTGGGCGGGTAAGTTCCCGAGAGCACAATGTGATCTCTGGGAAGCTGAGCCCTTAACCCTCCGCTGCAGGGACAGAATCCCTTGCAAAAGTACACAGGCTGCAGGGTCTGGGCTGGTCCAGGCTGGAGTGCTCACACAGTTTTGCCCAGGGCCTAGGGAGTTCGAAAATGAGCTTCATTTACATAAGCCCAGTGGCCTGGAAGGGTACCCTCCTACCACAAGCAGGTGACCCTTCATTTCCTTTTCCCTGGAAGGAGCAAAAGGCAAACAGGAGCTGGGCTTGGTAGGAACTGGTGAAATGCTAGCCATCATCTGTTGAGTACCTACTGTGTGCCAGTCACTTTGCATGCATGATCTTGTTTAACCTTTGTAGCAACCCTATGAGTAATTATTATCATCCCCATTTTATAGGTAGGGAAACTGAGGCTCAGGAAGTTAAGCAATGCTCAAAGCCACACAGCAAGTGGGGCAGCTGAAGAACGAACCCAGGTCTGCCCAGGCCTCATTCCTATGCCCCTGCCAGGCTTCCTTCAGAGTCACTGCCCAGGTTATTGTCCACACACCATCCAGGAATGGTGTTCTGAGTGCGGGGAGGGAAGTAGGTGTACACAAGTTTTGCCTGATGGCTCTGGAATCCTAACTGATGTCCCACTGACTGTTATTGTTCCCAAGTGCATGACTGTGAGAGCCCCTGTAAGTGTGCGTGCGTTGGGGGTGGAGGGAGGGTGATCTGGATTCCAAAGAGCAGTTTCCAACACTGAAGTTATGCTGTAATGCTTCTGATTCATAAAATGAGCTCACAGTCTCACGATATCCTGAATGTTGCTTCGAATGCAAATGCAGATCCCACAAGTAAGAACTGGGGATTTCAGCACACTCCACCCAGCTCCAGCCCAGCTCCAGCCCAGCTCCAGCCCAGCTCCAGCCCAGCTCCGAGGAGTTTACTTAGTTCAGCCCCACACAGCCAGAGCGATCCTGCCTGTGCAGAAGCAACTCTTCCAATGGAACACGACCCCTGGCTGCATTTCCTGCAGCCTGTGGAGTGTCAGGGAAGAATGGAGCCCCCAGGCTGCTTCTGTACTAATTCGAGCACACACAGGAAGGGTGCCAATTGGCCTGGCCAAAGGAAATGCCCAAGTTAGCAGATTCCCAGGCAGGAGGCTCCAACACTCACCCTGAGGTCCCACTGGGGTCAGGATTACTGGGACATATTCTCCAGAAGGCCAGCCATAGGGCAGTGCCAGGAGACTGGGTTCACCAGCATCAGACTCACACATGGACCAACCCTTTTGAAAACAATGGCACAGTATGAATCCCGCAGCAGGACTCACTGGGCCCACCACACGCTAAGTCCACGTTTTCTGGATGGAGATCTTTCATTCATTTTGTTCAGCTAACATATGCTAAACACCTACTAGATGCCGGACACTGTGGGAACAATATAGAGCATATGCTAGAGCAGAGCTATGATAGTACTGAAATGTGCTTTCAACATTTGGTATATATGTACTAACTTGCAAAATCCTCACCTCAACTCTTCGAAGGTATAGAAACTCTAGCTCCCAGTTTATGATTTGACCACCACATTACAGTATGTGCACAAATGACTATATAAGGTGGAAATGAGTATTCAGAAGAAGGCTGAGGCTTCTCCAAAGAAGTGACATTTGAAACAGGATTAGAAGGATACGCCGCAATCTCCCAGCTATTTGTGGCCATGCCCATTCCACCAGGAGCAAGGTTTCCTTCTGGGAGACCCAACTGCAGGAGAGGGGCTGTCAATGCCAAAGATTCCTGGACTGGACCCACTCCCCTTCCAGGACACTCTGCTCCATGCGCACCCCCCTGCCAATCCTTCTCCCACTCAGGGGCCCAGAGGCCTTGTCTCCACTGGGCATCCCTTCCCTGAGTTCTGCAGCCACAAGAGGCCTTCAGCGGAAATCTGTAACTGCATATTGCCTTTTTGTTTCTCCATTTATTAAAAGCAGCAGCCCACAGGGCTAAACACTCAAGCTATTTTTAAATCCCACATTTAAAAGTTGAACTCTCATCCCCATGGGCACTCCAGGGCACTCTTTCCTAGGGTGGAGTGAGGGGCTGACAGAGCCAGGAGGAGTGTGGGTTCTTCCCGATGCTTTGAGAGACCACACTGGCAGTGGTCAGGTCGTCCCAGAGCAAGCTGCATGGTTGGGGGGCGGGGGAGGAACCCTCCAGGTTCTTCACCCCGCTGGCCTCTGGGAGCTACTCAGACCAGAGTAACCTGCCAGAGGCCAATCCAATTAGAGTGGAGACTGGGCCAGAGCCATACAATGAGATGGTTTATCACAGTAACTGAGTGTTTACACCCCTATTATTCACTGTCCAGAGCCGTAGGAAAAGGAGGATCCACAAATTCCCAACCAGGGATGGTTTCTCCTTTCCCCTTCATCCTGAAGCCATCTAACAGCCTGTGAAAAGGGTGCATTTCTCTGATGTTAAAGCGGCACATGCACACCATCCCTAAGAGGTTCTGGAGCAAGACAAGTGGTTTCCTTCCCTTAGCCGGGGCCCCACAAGGGAGACGAGGCTTCTCCTCAGAGCTGCGTTTCTTCCACTTGCATCAGGCCTCCAGTCTCAATCCTGAAGCTGCAGCGCCAAGGAGAGGCCAGACCTCCAGACTGCCACCAGGCCAGGCTCCCCCGGTTGGAGCAGGCCAGACCTTCCCTCCATCCAGCCACAGCTGCCAACAGGGATCCCCTGAACACACGTGCCTAGGCGGCCTCCAGACTCACCCAAGGCCAGCCAGGTCTCCCCCATCCCACCGTCCCCTGAGCGAGGCTGCACAGGCTGGCACACAGGTCCCAGGTGGCGCCGTGGAAGCAGGAAGTAGCCACTAAAGTTGTGACCGACAAAGTTTTAAATGGGGGAGAGTAACTTCCCCTTTCATCCTTGCAGCAGCTCACTCTGGAGGCTGGGCTGCAATACCCAGGGGCTCCCACTTCAGAGTGGCAGGTATCTCTTCTAGGTCCGCCTTCCTGAGGCTTCCTTGGGGCTGAGGCTTGAAAGCGTCAGGCCCTTATCCAGAAGCCTGGTGGGGGCCCTAGAGGTGCAACCTGGTGCACACGCTCCTGGATGTGTGAGTTGTAAGGGGGGTATGACTACCGCCACCAAGCCGGCCTTACCCAGGCTCCAGAAAAAAAACCCGGGCTCCCGAGTTCCGCACAGGCACCACCAAACGCAGCACAAGGTGAGGCGGCGGGAGAACTCCGCAGGCCGCGGCTGCACGGGGCGTGAGGGGTTGGGCGAAGGATGACAGGTCTGAGGTGCGCCAGCAGCCGGCAGCGCCGGGGTGCGCGGGGTGAGGCCGGTCCGCCCGCCCTAAACGCTCCAGCTTAGGCCTCAGCTGCACTGGCCCCGGTTCCCTGCCACCCCTGCAACTCTGTCCCCCAAACTCCGGGCGCGCGTGCAGTTTCCACGTCCGCTCTCGGGTGCACACGGGAAAGGGAAAGGGCTCCCGCACCAAGTTCCCGCAGCTCGCGAGACCCTCCTGTACCTCCCGGACCCAGGCTCAGTCACGCAAGCCGGTCCCAGCGGACACCACGTTTCGCTCAGGCGGAGGAGGAGCCGCCGCTACCGCCGCGGGCCGGGTGGCTTGGGAGGGTTTTCCTGCCGGGGCCGCGCCTGGGTGGGCGGGGGCCGCGCGCGAGCTGCGTAGCTGCACAAACACGGCGGGTTGGCTCTGCACAGGCACTTACGGGCGGGGGGTGCGGGCCGCCGAGGGGGCGGGCGGCAGGGCGGCAAACGCACGTACACAAGCGCCCCCCCCCACGGCCGCTCGGGCAGCAGAAGTTGCCACGCCGCGCCCCCCGTGGCTCCGCGCCCCCGCTCCGGGCCGCGCCTGCACAGCTGCAGCCCGCGCCCCCAGCCGCCACTGCTTGCGCGCAGCCCGGGGTCCCTTGGCCGCCGCAGCCAGGCCGGGCTCTGCGCCGAGCCGCGTGCAGGCCTCGGCCGCCGGCCCAACAGCCCCACTTACCCTGCTCCTACCCGAGCTCCGGCATCGGCTGTCCCCTTTCCGCCGCGGGCCGCCGCCTTCGGTCGCCTCCCAGGCTCCAGCCGCCTGCACGCACTCCCGATTTTAAAAACAAACAGGCGCCGCCGCCTCCCCGCGACGCTCGCAGAATTTCCGCCAGCTCGCGCCTCCCGAGGCCGGGAAGTTTGCTGGCAGGGCCCGGGCGGGACGCGCGGGCTGTCACCCCTCGCTCCCGGCACAGGAGCCTCGGCGCACCCCGCGCCCGTGGTGTCCGCCTCGCGATCGCTCTCCCTCCCTCCGTGTCACCCCCGAGTCCTCCGATGCAGTGTCAGGATTGCACTGCTCTGACTCATCGGTTGAGCTCACAGCTTGAAAAAAAAAAGAGAGAGAGAGAGGGCGAGAGGCAACAGCGAAGGAGGAGGACTCTCTGGCGTGCTACAAAGGATTGCACAACTCGGGGCTGGGAGCGCGGAGCGCCCAGCGGCGGGCCGGCGCGCGCGGCACGGCGGCGAGCAGGAACCAGCTCTACCACTTCATCAGCACAACTGTCTCGGGTCTGCCTCTCAGCCAGCAGGCCCGGCGCCGCCCACTTCCTGAGACCAAATAAGGCCGGAGAAGGCGTCTTTAAACCTCCGGCGGCTGCCCAGGCTGGGGATTTCCAGCAGACCTCACCTCCACTCCTAAGTCAGTCGCCACCCTCCCCCAGCCCAGGCCGGCGCCCCCGATGGCTTTGCTGGAACCAACAGGCCACGCGGCTCGTTCCTTTCACACCAAGGTCAGGACGAGACGGTGACGAAATGTTTGGAAACCCAGCGGGCCTGCCAGGAAAGTATGTGTGTGATGTTGGGGAGGACACAAGTCGCTTTCTTCCACAAAGAAAACTCTCGTTTTGGATACGGTAAAGCATGCTTAATCCTCTCCAAGGCACTTCATTAACAGTCTCCCCAAGCTTCACTGTTTGGCTTAGCATCCTCGTGGTGTTAAGGTTATTGAGAAACTGCTCCCAGCCCCTATAAAAGACCCATGTCTTGATTACTTAGGTGTGAAAAGCTCCTTGGTTTAATTCTAGCAGCTGAGGCCCAAGTTAGGCAGCTTTTGACTGCATGCCTATATTTCGCCTACCTTCCCTACCATCCCCTGATGCCTCCTTAACTGGCGGGAAGATGGGAAACCTTTCTGCTACTCAGGAGGTTCTTGCTGGCCCCCACATACCATGAGGCTCCAGGGCCAGGAGAAAGTCCTGGGGAGGGAGCCCTTTTTTCCTAGTTCCTTTCGTTTGTTTTTGTTTTTTCTTTTCCCCAAGGAGATGGGTCAGAAGGAGATTCTTCTTTGAAGGAAAAACCACTGAAGAATACACTGTGTCCTGGCAGCTGCTTTTCCCCTGTGGCCAGTACTGAGAAGCAGGTGCATCCCTTGCTTTCTCAGGGGGAAGGGGAGGGGCAGCAGAATGTGATTCTCACGGTCCCTCTGAACCTGCAGGGCAAGGACCTTCCCCACCGTGCCCCTCCCCCTGCCCCCAGTGGATGACAGAGATGACACTGGTACCTTCTGCCTAGAAACCTTCAGAACCCCACACTTGCTTCTAAGGGGCGTGACCTTCCTGTCCTCTTCCATCCCTTCACTGGCGGGAGCACCTGTGTGCATCTGGAGCTCACACCTTACCCAGGAGGAAAAGGGCTTATCTGCACCATGGTATGACAGAAATGTCACAGTAATGACAACTTAGTCTCATCTGCAAAATAAAGATAATTATGCCAGGGGACTGGACCGGATGACCTTTTAAAATTCCTTCCAGTTTAAAATCCACGATTCTGTGATTGTAAAAAGTGAATGGAGGAGCCAGGGAAACGACCTCCAACAAAGAAAAGCCCAGGCTCTCGGATTTAGCATCTGCTCTGACAGTATTGTTCCTGACAATTCTCAAAGGATGTCCCCACGCACAGCCTACTGAACAAGCCTGTGTGTGAGAGAGTTTCATCCCGCTCATTTTATGGATGCAAACATTGAGGTTCAGAAAGGTTGAGTGACTTGCACAAGACCACAAGGCAAGCCAGTAGTCTGTCATCTCTCTGTTCCTCTTCCCATCTCCCCAAAAGAAAGCAATGAGCAATTGAGGGACTGGGACGCTCAGGCATGCTGGCCCCCAAGTAGAGGCTGGACTCTCAGGACTCCTGGCAGAGGTTCTGTGTAAAACCTTTTTGTTTTTTCCATTTGTCTGATTTTTCTCCTTCCCACTGACACCTCATCTAAGTGAGGGAAGCAAAAGCAAAGCCACCTGGTCTGCAGTGCTCACTCCTCTGCAAACCTGCAGCCATCCCGACCTCCCCCTTGGGCCTGGCCCCCAGAGCTGGCCTCGAGCCAGTCCAGAGCAAGTCCCCCGATAGCCAGTGTAGACAAGCCCAGGGATGTTCCCCACCAAGCAGAACCCTGGCTGGGGAGCACATTTCTAGAAGAGCCTGCCACCAGGAAGCCAGAGCCTAGCCTCCAGGGAACAAGTGGGAGCTGCTCCAAAGGGCACTCCTCAGCCTTGTCCCGCCAGGACTCCCTCTCTGTCCCACGCCGGGATGCTGGGCCAGGCCCAGGAAGCAGCGCAGGGAGCAGAGGTAGGTGGCAGGATGCATGAGAAACAGAAGTCATTGACCTGGAACAGCCCTGCTCATCTTGGAGCAGCTCATGCTCACAAAGGAAGAGAGGGAGGAGAAACGGCATGTGCGTGTGTAGGGGAGGAGGGCCCAAGACTGTCCCAGATGGCCCCTGCCTGGCAGGAGAAGTCTCCCTCCCAAAGGCAGGCAGCTGAGGATGTATAAAGAAAGCTGCAGCTCTTCCAGGAAAGCCCTGGAGGTCAGTTTTGCTGCAGATATGACAGTGCAGAATCACTGACATGTGAAGTGAAAGTTTTGATTTTAGAAGCTCCAGCCCTTCCTACAGAGGCAGCTAAGAAGGGTGCCTTTTGGGTAAGAAAAAAAAAAAGGTGTTCCAGGGACCTTACCCATACAGCAGACTTTTCTCCACCAGCAAGCTTCTTTACAAACTGCAGAAAAGAGAGAGGTACAGAGCTCCAGTTCCCAGGGAGTGCATCCGCTGAGAAACACTCCAGGAAGCAAAGCACCCTAGACAGGATTTCAAACTCTGGGTCCCAGTGACAGTAGAATATGGCATTAGAGAGGCTTCCTAGAATGGCATCAGCTCTCTGGACTCCACTCAGAGTGATCCCTCACTGCCCTGAGTGGTCATCGTCAGTATCCACTTCTGGGACAACTTGAGACCATTAAGAAGCTTCCAAGGGTGAATTCTGTGCTATGTGAATTATATCCCAATAAAGCTGTTATTAAGAGAAAAAAAACCAAAGCTTCCAAGGAAGCCAGGTTCTCACCACCCATCCACTGCCTCTAACTTCCTGCTTTCATCATTCACGATTTAAAAGAGGAGTTTTCGGGCTTCCCTGGTGGCGCAGTGGTTGAGAGTCCGCCTGCCGATGCAGGGGACACGGGTTTGTGCCCTGGTCCGGGAAGATCCCACATGCCGCAGAGCGGCTGGGCCCGTGAGCCATGGCCACTGAGCCTGCGTGTCCGGAGCCTGTGCTCCGCAATGGGAGAGGCCACAACAGTGAGCAGCCCGCGTACCGCAAAAAAAAAAAAAAAGAGGAGTTTTCTTCACCCCAAACCCCATGTCTGCTTCCCTGTCCTTTTTCCATTGTCCTTTCTCTGTCAGGACTTTGCATCAAGGCCAGCACACATGGTGTGTTTAAGTGAATAACCAACCTTTACAGGAATGTGGGGAATAGGGGGTACAAATACCTTTGAGGAAATCCCAAGTCCACAATGCTGGGTTCCTTATGTCCCTTATGTTCCTTGTGTCCCTGTTGTCATTTCCCTTTTCAGAATAAAGGTACTACCTCTAGGACCTAATTACCTACAGTTAAAACAGAAGAAAGACAAAGTTGTAGAAAGAGCAGGGAACCAGGACTGAGTTTGGGTCCTGCCTAACTAAAGCCAACCCACTGTGTGATCTTAGGAAAGTTGACACTTACCTTCTCCAAGTCTTGCATTTTGGCTCCCTAGGAGATGTACTGTGAGTATTTGCTACACAAACAATAAAAGAATGCCTACTTTCTCGGGACTTTGGAGAATCACAAGGACAAGAAAACTGCTTTATCATGCTATGTACCTATACGAGGTGACAATTTTTTTTTTCTTTTTTTACTGTTTTACCCTATATCCCCTTCTCCCAAAACTAGCTTCTCCCTTTCAAAAACCTAGTCCAGTCAAGATTCCTTTTCCTCTGAAAGGACCCCAGGTCCACCCCCATCAGCCTCAGGGTGACCCTATGCTGGGCTCTTCCCAGAGAGACTCTTTCCAACACTGACTCAATGTCCCATCCAGGTGTCTCTCCAAGGCTTCTGCCCAGTCCCTGCTCTTTGCGTCCTTCCCTCCAAGCTTTTCCACTGTGCGCCCTCCCAGCCCGAACAGGGACGCTCCTTTGATGTCTGTGCCTTCTCTTCACCCCTTTTTTGCCACGTCCTTTCTGAGGGAGCAGGGAGCTCAAAACCCCAGCTGTGAAGTTAAGCCACCGTGTGCTGAGAAGTCCCTGCACTGTCTTCTCTTTTACCCATGAAAACCCAGGGGGCCCTCCGCCTGAGTTCACAGTTACCTCACCTGTTCCGGGGCAGGGCCATGCCTGCCGCAGCAGCCTACAGCTGTCCTCATCCCGTGGCCCTCCTACCCCCGCCTCCACCTCCCTCTCTCGCAGGCCTGGGCCAGGTTCTGAGTGCCTTTGTCAAGCCTAAGAGGGAACTTCTGCAGATGCCCCCAGTTGCTGCTGTCACTCTAGGAGAGACGTCTGGCTGGGGATAGGGAGAAGGACAAAACAGGTGTGGCCACCACGGAGGGTGGGCCGGCAGGGCCACGGGGAGAGAAACACCCTTTCTTCACAGAACCAGAGCTGCCAGCTTCCCGAAGGCCTCGTTTCAGCACAGTCCCATGTCCCCTGCAGAACCCCAGGACAGACTCCTTCACGATCTGATTTCTGGAGCTCAGCCTCCCTACCTTGTGTTTGTGGGCCAGGAGGAACGGGCACTCCGAGATCCAGGGTGTGCACTGGGCATGCTTTAAGGCATTATTTTTAAATGAAAACAAATACAAATGATGCGCCTTGGACTAGAAGCCAAAATTCATATTCATGGGAATGTCCAGGTTAAGAGCACAGGCTGAGACCTGAGTCCAATTCTTGGCTCACACTAGCTTGATGATGTTGAGCAAGTTTCTTAACCACTTGGTTTTCTCATGTGCAAGAAGGGGATGATAAGAGCTTAAAACAGTGCCTGGCGTACGTTAAGTCTTCCTAAGTATTGACTCCCATTTTTTCTCATCTCCTAACTGATCTTCTAGTCTTGCACACCTATCACCCACACTGCCATCAGAGTGATCACATCCCTTTTCAATACCTCCCATCATCTACTGCAAAAAGTTGAGACTGTTAGCCAGACTGTTAGGCACTTGCAGTTCTGGAATGATCTGGCTCTGCCCTACTTCCCAGCCCCAGGCCTACATAGCCTAACAACCTGAAGTTCCCCAAGATGCCTTCTTTCTCACACGTGCTCCTCCTCCCCCCACTTTCATCCACAGGTAAACCTGCCATACCCTGGTCCTGACTTAAGCTTAATGGCAGCTCTTCCAGGAAGCCTTCCTTGACTCCTCCAAGCAGAGCACGGCCACTGCAGTGTACACTGCTGGAGCCCTTCCAGAGCCCCTTAACCAGGTTGGTGCACTGTGAGTGCAGCTGCTGCTAGTATTGACTCCCAGCTACTGTGAGTGTTGACTGCTAAGGGCTCACAGCTGCCCCTGTGAGGGGGCTCAAAGGGAGCCTTTGCTAGGAGAGAGCACTGCAGCCAATGATTGACAAGGGGGGTGGGTGGAGAGGGGTGGGTCCAAAAGAAAGGTGGGATCAAATCTGTGGTGATGCAGTTCCTATTGCAGGGCTCCCTGTGGTATCTGGCTGAAGCTAGCTCCAGCTGCAACACATCCCTCCTTGCTTAGCTTCTTCCCCAGCCCAAATCTGCTTCTCTCACTTCCTACCTCCCGGGAGAACTTAAATCAATCCCAGGCACCCCGAACTGTCTTGGTCTCTGTCCCTAAGGATGAGACCAGCCACTCTCTCTCCTAACTCCCATGGCACGGTCTGTTTATCTTGACTCCATCCCCTACACCTTGCTCTACAGCTGCTTCCTGCACCATCTCCCTACTAGGTTCAGAGCTTCTGAAGGGCACAGCCTAGATCTTAGTCACCTTGTATCCCTGGTGCCTACGTAGTGCCTGCACATGCTGGGTGCTTAGTAAGTGCTTGTTGATAAATGCACAAATAACATTTGTGGAGTTCTGAGGTAGGCAATAAAATGTAAGTATTATTATCACTACTTTTATTACTAGTCTGTTTCCTCCATTCTAAGATGCACATTTTAATATCTCTGAAGTGAGGATGCATCTTACAACTGATAGCACATCAAGGTTTAATTAGCAGCATTTTCTTTTTCATAGTTGTAAATAAAATAATGGTCATTTTATAATCATTGGCTTCTTAGGTTCAGTGGTGTATGGTATTATTATTATTTTTGGCCATGCCACACAGCTTGCGGGATCTTAGTTCCTCGACCAGGGATCGAACCAAGGCTCCGGCGGTGAAAGCACCGGGTCCTAACCACTGGACCGCCAGGGAATTCCCTGTATGGTATTACTACTACTACTACTACTGAGACTGGATCTCCTGGGTTCTGGGGACTGCAAGGCAAAGTCCACAGAGCTAAGTCCCCATTACCTGAGCTCAGTAGCTGTCAGGCAAGCTCTCGAAGTGACCTGCATTTGCCCAGGGACCAGAAGGACCCCTGTGTCCAAACACCTCTGGAAATTCCCATGAAAGCAGGCCAATGTGATGTGGAACAAGCTCTGGACTGGGAGTCAGGAAAGTGACGTTCTAAGCCTAGTTCTTCCTCTGATTTTCTGGATGACCCCAGGCGGGACCTATCAACACATTTACTGAGCACCTACTAAATGCTTGACATGATGCGAGCCCAATGGGTCCACCCAGTGCCCTGAGAGGAAGCCATTATCCTCATTTTATAGATAAGGAAGCTGAGGTTCAGAAAGGTTAAACAGCTCTTCCAAGGTCAGACAGATGGTATTTGACCTCTGGGCTCTCTGAGTCCTTCTCTCGGCTATATGAGGATACCTCCCTGGGCCTGTATTTTCCCAGAAAAAACGTCAAATAATGAGGCGTCACAGATTGGAGGCTCACAGGCCATTCTCATTCCCAGATACACTGTATTTGACCCATCTCATGTATTTTATTTTAATTGAATTAAATTGATTTTCACCATTTATTTAAATCAGGAGGTTTAAGCTAAAAATCGGGATTTCTGGTTTGTCATGAAAAAAGGTGGAACACTGGCCACATTGGGCCCTCCTTCTCACAGGTGGAGCTAAGTAGCAGCACAAGGGGAGTGGCTTCAGGAGGGAAATGGCACTGTGATGGCACGCACACATTCCAACTTTCCACAGATTCCACCCCTTTCTAGGCCGTGGGTCACTATTGTTTCTCATCTCATCTGTGCTGTTTTCTTGCGCCCAGCCAGCCCCTGTTATTGAGATCGCCCCTGTTCCCCACAGGCCTTTGAGTGGGTGACCCTTAGACCAGATGAACTCCTGTGCCCTCTCCAGCCCTCACAGCCTGTGGCTCCTCCCAGAATCTCCCAGCGGCCTCCCTCCAAGGAGATCACTTCATGAACCTATTTCAGAACCACTCAGGCAAGCCCCTGCCTGGCACCTTTGCCTCCATCACGGGGGCCCCACTGTTGGTCCCTCCCAGCCCCAGCCGGCCCCACCGAGAGCATCCGTCCCAGCCAGTTCGGAGGGCTGTAGGCGATGGAGGGAATGGCGGAGGTGGTGAACCAGGCAGGTGTGGAGAGGTGCTAGCGCAGCTCAAGGGGCGGGGCCCCAGCCAGGGAGGGAGGGAGGAAGGCAGGACTTTGCACTTCCCAACAGGAAAGTGGTTCAAGGAGATACATGTATGTGGGGAGGCTCCGCAGTCACAGAAGATGAGCACCGTTTGACACATAAGGAAGGACAAGCAGTAACTCATCAGGCGGAAAAATGTACAGTCTCAGCAGCAATTTAAAATATGCAGATTAGAACACCATTAAGGGCCCATTATGGCCAGAGTCAACGTGACAATAAGTAAATAAATTAAACAAGAAAACTGTTGGCAGGGTCATCAGGAAACTGCACATACATTGCTGTACCACTATAAACTGTTCAAATCTTTCTAGAATGTGATTTGCATTGTGTTGCAAGAGTTTAAGACTCCATCAGGTAATTACGATCAGGGAACCAGATCCCACGAAAACAACTTAAAATAGCACCACCGGGCTTCCCTGGTGGCACAGTGGTCGAGAGTCTGCCTGCCAATGCAGGGGACGCGGGTTCGACCCCTGGTCTGGGAAGATCCCACATGCCGCGGAGCAACTGGGCCCATGAGCCATAGCTACTGGGCCTGCACGTCTGGAGCCTGTGCTCCGCAACAAGAGAGGCCTTGACAGTGAGAGGCCCGCGCAGTGCAATGAAAAGTGGCCCCCGCTCGCCGCAACTAGAGAAAGCCCTCGCACAGAAATGAAGACCCAACACAGCCAAATAAAAAAATAAATAAATTTATAAAATAAAATAAAATATCGCCACCAAGGAGTTTTTATAAACGATGCTCATAGCACCTATATATAGACACCCCCCCAAATGGAACTCCATTCAGATTACAGAATGGTATGTTAACAGAATGAAATAGGAAAGAACTGACATATGGAAACAATCTGATGAAACCATTTGATGAACTCATGTTAAGGGACAAAATCGGTACAAAAAATAGTAGAGGTGGACTTATCAATGTTAAAACTTCCATAGGAACATTAGCAGCAATCAGGAGAGAATTCTGAACAATGCAAATTGCTAAGGTGTAATGTTTAGTATGTTAAGTTGATCAAGATGGTTTAAATAATGATGATGATGATGATGATACTGACGATGTAAAGGCCTTTGAACAGGATTTCCTCATAATAAAAACACCCCAGCCCTGGTCCCAGGGGCAGGTAGGCTCAGGGCCCTGGCTTGATGAGGAAGGAAGAAGGAATGTAAACTGGGAGAGGAGGGGTTATGACTGTAGGTAGGGGGAGGGCCCCAGAGCTTCCCTTCTCAGAAGGGCTCTGAAAGACACCTCCACCAAAGAAACAAAGTTACACAAATAAACCCACACCATTTAACCTCCAAAGTCCCGGGTGCTAACTCTTACTGCTGCATTTGCGCTCTCAATTTTACTAATACCTTATTTCAGCAACTTCGTAGGTGACACTAGGGCTCTTTGTGGGCTAGCCTAGGAACTCAGCTACCATTTATAGCATTGTTTCTATGGAAATGTGTTTCAAGCTTCAAGAAACTGAGCTGCTGACAACCCTGGGGCATGCATGTGGTCTATAAATTAGGGAACTGAGACGAGCAGTTATTGCTGGGTCCTGGGCTCAGGAAGACAGCATGTTACTTAGATTCTGTGTCAGTTAATACACCACCAGCAATGATCCCGTTGGAGCTGGCTGGTGGTCACTGTAGAGGGTGGGGATGGGACCACGGCATCTAGGAATGAACACGATATTCTAGGAAAGCACATGGATATTCCCCACCCCTGCCTCCAAACCCACGCACAAGCCTGCGTGTCATGGAAGACATGAAACCAGCCTGAGTACCCTTCATGAGTATCCAAGCAAGCCCTGTGCCCAACACGCTCTCCAGTTTCTCTCTGACTCTGGCAAACCGCCAGCCACAAGGCCCTATTTCAGTCTGATCCTGGAACAACAAACTCCAAATCTTTGACAGTTCTGGAATTTGGCTTTAGCGGATATGTGCTTGCGATAACCCATCTCTCCACACGTTCTGTTGCGGTGGCTTCTGTGTTAGCAGGCTCCAACCTGCCCGCTCGAGGTCTGCCCAGGGCTTTCCAGCTCCACCCACTTCGGGACGCCAAGCAACACAAGGAGTCTGCATTTCCTGCCTTGGACTGTGCTAGTCACAGGGAAAGAATGATCGTGGGCCCTGCAACAGATACTCCACGTGACATGAAAGTTCCCCACCAAGAAGAAAAGGCTACACACAGGAAGGCAACCCAAAGGGGGAGTGATGGGTGAGAAGGCCGTGCACTAGGTGTCCCAAGGTTCTGTGATGCCAGAGATACAAGGTGGTCAGAAGGCGGTCAGAAGACAGTCAGCTGCTCAGCCACAGGCCACACCTGCAGCTGCAAGTCCCAGCACAGCTCATGGCAAGATGAGAGGGGTCAGAGGGCCCTGCAGGCCAAGCCAGAGGTAGGCTGGATGAATGTGGGGGGTTTCATGAGCCTGGCTAAAGGGCAACTCTAAGTTTCAATACTATAATGAATCTGTGCAACACTGTGCAGGAGGTCATTTTGCAAAGCACACCCTCCCCGCTGCCTGTGTGAACTACAGAAGAGAGAATCTGCCTCCCCCTGCGGCTGGGCCAGCAGGACCCGGCAGCCTCGAGGTGAGTGGGCGGCTTAAAGCCAGAGCCTCAGGGCCACATGTACTCACTGGGCTGGTTCCCTAGAAACCCAGGTGCAAACAATCATCTGGGGCTCTGAGGCCACTTGAGGGTCGCCTGCATCAGGCCGAGTCCACTGGGAGCCCCGAAGTTATGTAGTTAGCCAACCTATGAAGCCAGGCTCGGCCAATCTGAACTCTCCAGCCCCTGCAGTGCAGGGGGCTGATAAGACACAGCAGTTCCTTCTTTCAGGTGGTAACAGATGGGAGGCTTGGAGTTCCTCCCCCTGGCCTCCTTCCCACCCAGATCCAAAGATGTTGATAAGTTAAGGTCTTTTTTTTTTTAAGTATATAATATATAAGTATATACATGTATTTATTATATAAGTATAGTATATATTAGAGTAAACTAATATATAATAGAAATGTTATAAAGGTATAATATATTCAACTATATTAATAGATATTATATAATATATATTAAAGTATTATATAGAAGTATATATATGTAAAGCAATTTCAAACACACAAGTACTCCACTCATAACCACTTCACCTAAATCTTGTATTTACCTTATGCCAATTTATACCATAGCCAATGTAATCAGTTTTTCTGCACTCGTCAAGTGTATGTGCAATCTGCCTGTTAAAACAGAAGCCACTTTTTCACCAAAATTCTTCGGCACTTTCGCATGAATTAATATCATCTTCATATTAATTTAACAGTGGCACAATAGTCCACTGAGTCTAGGTATCACAAATTATATAGCCATGTGGAACACTCAGGCTGTTTACAGTTTTTTGCTATTTTAAACAACGTTGCTATAAATACCTTTGTGCGTATAGCTCTTTTCCTTTCTAGAATTATTTCCTTAGAATAAATGCCCAAGAGTAATACTAGTGCGTAAAAGGAAATTAACATTTTTTATAGCTTCAAGTTTACATTTAAAAAATACATTGTTCTATGTGAGCTACCTGGACTATCTTTTTCAAAAGTAGTTTTCCTGACACCTCCCAATCCTACCAAGCAAGGTAGGATGGCTTGGAGGCAGCTCCATTGATTTGCTGGGGAGGGATGAGGAAGGAGGACAGAGATGTGAGTAGGAAGGTGGAGGACTGAGTTGGACAGGAGGAGGGAGCAGGCCCCCTGGAGGCAGAAACAAAGGCAGATCCCAAAACAGATCCCTCCCAAAACGGGCCAACACCTCCCTAGGACATCAAACCCACCCCACCACTCAAGTTTCCTCTGAGTTGATCTTCCAAGGGCCAAGAACAAAGACACACTTCGATGGGTTCCTAAAAGAGATCTTAGAAATACGATGTGCTTCCTGGTCTGGAAACATATTTTGCAAACAACAGAGGCCATGCACTCACAGTGGTCAAGTAGGCCCATGCATGTGTGGGTTCAACTTTGAGAAAGAAAATCTCTTAAGAAAGAAAGTCCACCTCATCAGAAATGGTGGGAAATATGCTCCTCCACGGCTCTCTCTAGTGCATGCAGACCCCGGGTAACTACTCCACACCAGGAGGGTTCTTGTGAGGTAACACAGGCCCCACTGTGAGGCACCACAAAGACACCGCCTGCCAGGCTCCGTTCACAGGCTCGGGGAATTTCTGAGCAGGAAAGAACCACATGTGGTGTAAGTGTCTCATTTTATAGACAAACTGAGACCCCAAGTGCCTGCTTTGGGGCTCCTGCTGCATCCTGCAGTCATTGTCAGGTGGGTGCCCCTCTTCCTCCAACAGAAAGAGCCCCAGCCTGTCCTGACGGTCACTCGGCTGACCAGGGCTTTCCATTTTAGAGCCTCATGCCTCCTCTCATGCTGTGCTGACTCGTTCTCCCTAGTTCCTTCTCTGTGCAAAGCCAGCAGACAATGCCAGGCATGGACACTAAGGGGTCCTCCAAGGGCAGCTGGTGTTTAGCCCTCTTCAGGGGTTGGGCTGATGGGGAGGAAAGTCTCTGCCACCTTTAAACCAGCTCCTCACCATAGATGCCTCCTCAGGGTGAGGGGGACCCAGGTGCTGGCTTTGTGGCCCTAAATCCCCTTCCCACCCTCACCAGGGTCTCCCTCAGGTTCAGAGAAACAGCAAAGCCACCAAGGCAGCAGCTCCACCAGCAGGTGCAAAGGGAGGCTGTCAGCTCACCAATCACACGTGTCCCCTGACCGAGGCCAGGTCCTGGGCCTGCCCCTACGCCCTCACATCCCCTCAGGCCACCCTTCCGGTCCCATCACGGGACACCTACTGTGTGCCAGGCACAGTGCTAGGCCAGGGAGGAGGCAGGCACACCTGCAGCTGATGCCAGCATCCTCCTGTGGGGAAGCTCGATTGCAGAAACGCTAAGGTGGCAGCTCAGGAAGGCAGCAAGGAAGCAGGTGACTTCTGACCGGTTCTGTGGGCTTCTGCCAGGAAAAGGGCAGGGAGGACGGCTCCAGGTAGGGGGAACAACAATGCACAAGGCACAGAGGCCTGGAGGAGCGCGGAGGAGCGGAGAGAACATAGAGGGCGGCGCTAGGGAACGGGGAGAGGCAGGAGAGGAGGTGGAGAGGTGGGCTGGGGCTCTCAGGGCCTTGGGGGCCTTTCTGAGGAATGTGAGGTTCCTCCTGCAGGACTTGGGCAGCCCTCAAAGGTTTTTAAGAGGGGTGACGTGATCAAAGCTGTGTTTTAGTAAAAACAGCTCAGATCCTTCCAAGACATCTTTTCCGCTTCCGTGTTGTTCTCAACACGATTCTATGTCATCTGGACAAAAATGGGCAAATAGTGCAAACTGTGCCAGAGCCAGCACTGGCTAGGAGCACTCCTGCTCCGTCCTTCCCGGGGGTCACCCTGACCCCACATTGGTGAGCAGGCCTCAGCCTCAGGAATCACCTCCAGTCCGGGGTGCAAGAACCCAGCCCTTGACACACTCAGCTTCGTGGAGGCAGCAGCTCCCCACTAACAGGCACCAGTGGAAAAGACCCTTGAAATGCTGGTAGCCACCACAGCCATGAGGCCAGAAGTTCAAAACTGCATTTTTCTCTTTAAAGCAAATTAATTCCTTCGTCTAAGGTTATTGGAACTGAATGGCCAAGATTTCAGTCAAGGTGCCCTGATGTCAAAGAGCTATAACCAGAGGATCTGAGGGCAAGAAGGGAGCTAGTGCTCACCGAACAAACACCCTCTTGTTTGGATGAGGAAACTGGGCAGGGATGCGACTGGCAATGCTGACAGCCCCAGGCAGATGAAGCCCTACCTCCTTTAGCTCTCTCTCAGGCAGGATATTGGATAGGACATCTCCACCAGGTTGACATCTTTAGAACGTGAGAAGAACCTACTCCTGTCACTTTGGACAACTTTGGCACCAAGCCTGAAGACAAACCCCAGTCAAAAGCAAGGTAGCACCTCCCAAACACCTCACGGCCCTGTGGGTCTTGCCCAACCCCAGAGGAGAAACAGAATTTGTACTGTAGCTGCCTTTTAGCCAGAGAGAGCCAAGCTCTGGCCTCTGTCCTTACAAGGCAGCGCTGAAGTTTTCCAAGTGGAATCAAATGTGCAGGGAGGATCCAGATGCTAGGATGAGCTCTCTTTTCCACTGGAATCCTTCAAATTCCAGAGGAAAAATCCAACTGCTGATGAAATGCTCAGATCTCCAGAGCATATAAGAATCCTAGGACTTCCCTGGTGGCTCAATGGCTAAGAATCCTCCTGCCAATGCAAGGGACCCTGGTCCAGGAAGATCCCAATGCCGTCGAGCAACTAAGCCCGTGTGCCACAACTACTGAGCCTGCACTCTAGAGGCAACAGGCCACAACTACTGAGCCCACGTGCTGCAACTACTGAAGCCCACATGCCTAGAGCCCGTGCTCCGCAACAAGAGAAGCCACTGCAATGAGAAGCCCGCGTACCGCAACGAAGAGTAGCCCCCGCTCACCGCAACTAGAGAAAGCCCGCGCGCAGCAGCAAAGACCCAACGCAGCCATAAGTAAATAAATAAATTTATTTTTTTAAAAAAAGGAATCCTAAAGTTTAGCTGGAGGCTAAAGGATTCAGAAAGATGTCCAAAAAGATTAAGATCAAAACGTGGATATTTTCAGTGGCCTATGGGGGATGCCCCATCTCCACCTCATGTCCAGCACTGCCCAGTCATCCCAGTCTGAGGGCTAGAACGGGCTCTGGCTTCTATGGTGGACACTTGTCCACCTGGCATGCGTACCTGTCCCCAGGTTTAAGGAACCTGGCATTGTGAGTCCTTGTGGAAGGGAGAGTTCCACCTGCAACTGGGGAAGCTGTAACCTCCAGAATCTGTGAGAACATGAGCATGTGACCTAAGCTGGCCAACCAGATGCTCAGCCTGGGCTCTGCCTGTGGATTGAGTGACACAAAGAATCAGGGAGAGTTCAAAATTCATTCTGGAAGTGGTGGCAGCAGTCAGGTTAGCAGGCACCGGTGATGCCAGGCCAGTGGCATCATCACCTTGTCTTTGGTTTCAGCTACCCAACTTCCCACAGGTCCTGAATGATTTCTGAGCCTCAGTCTCCAGATTTCCAGGACATTCAGTGAGTCACCAGATATCCTTCCAGTACATTCCTTTTCTCATTAATTTAGCCAGAGTCAGCTTCTGCTGTTTGCAGACCAAAGACCTAGACTACCCCACCATGTCCTTCTACCTCTACACTGACTCCTCTGCACTGCCCCCCCACCCCCCCGAGACAACACCTAGGCTCAAGCTTCTATCTTTCCCTCCGGGAAAAGAGTCTCATCTAAATACACATCTGAGAGGATCACAGCCACCTAATAATCACAAACATGAACAAATGACGTAAATGCTGAATATAACAATTCATCCTGCCCCTGGTTCTAACCAGATGTTAGATTTGGGGCATTAATATCAGAAATTAAAAGCATTATCACTCCCTTGGACTCTTCCCTATTTCCCCATCAGTTCAGGGAAAGGTGGACTTGGAGTCAAGAAACCTGCGTTCTAGAACTTGCACATGTCACTCCAACCCTGGGGCACCTGGTGACACCTGCACCACCTATTTCTCAGGGAGGTTAAATAAAATGAGAAGTCCCCACCCATGGCAAAGACCCAGGAACCTTCTAATTCCTAAGTCAATCATTCTTTTCAGTCCTCTCTTTCTTGACGTCCCCAATGATTAACAGTTGATCAATTTCAACTCAATTTAATAAAGACTTATGGAAAACTTGCCATGTGCCATGTGCTGTACTAGGTGCACAAAACCATGGTCCCTGTTATAAAATGCAAAGCTCCCTCCTCCTTTGACATCTATGACATCATGCTCTCCTGGTTTTCTTCCTTCCTCACCATTGGTTCCTTTCTGGTCTCCGTTGCTGACTTGCCTAGTATCGTACCCCTTAAACGGTGATCCCCTTGCCTCCTACTGCATGCTCTCCATGGGTGATGCCATCAGCTCCCCTAGCTCCAACCACCTTCTGTGTTCTGGTGATTCCCAAGTGTCTGTTCCAGAGTGTCTGACAGACATAGGGGGCTACTGGGAGGTAACTGGGTTTGTCTGGAACTTGTCTTGAAGCTGTAGCTGCACAGTAAGTCATCATTTTTACTTAAATGATGTTTATTTGGGGTAGCTTGGTTAGAGTTCGTGGAGGGGGCAATGCTGCCCATTGCCATCCCTTGTGGGAGTCTCCTGCCCCAGACCCATATGTCCAACTGCCCACTAGAACTGCTTTCTTGGATGTCCCGGAGGCACCTCCAATTCAACATGTACAAAATTAGACTCATTGTCTCTTCCCTAAAAGCTGCTCCTCCTTGTTTGTTTCAAGCAGAAACCTAAGGAAACACTTCAACTTCTCCCTTGCTCTATTCATTTGGTTGGTCCTCAAGGCCTGTCAATCCAACTCCCTCGACACCTTCCTAATCCAGCTTCTCCCTCCCCCACCGCTCTGGCTCAGACTCCTCCATCTCACCCGAGGGACCACAATGACCTCCTGCAATGACCTCCTCACTGGTCTCTTTACTGCCCATTTTTCTCCAGCTCCAGTCAATCCTCCACATCACAGTGAGTAACCTTTTAAAAAGAAAATCTGATCCTTTCACACACACACACACACACACACACACACACACACACACACACACACAAAATCAGTCCTCAGTGGCTCCCCAGTGCCCTCAGAGTAAGGTCTAAATCTCTCTGCTGACACAAATGGCTGGCCCGTGACCTGGCCCCTGTCTGTCCTTTCTGCACCCCCTCCTACACGTGCTCCATCACACCCGCTGCTTGCAGTTACTGGAGAAGACCGTGTTGTGTCACGCCTCCACTCCAGGCCCTGCCTGAGCTGCTCCCTGTGCCTAGAATGCCCTGACCCCCTTTGCCACCTGGTGGACGCTCACACACCACTTTCTCCAGAAAGCCTCTTATTCATTAATTCCCCAGGCTTCCCTGAGCACAGGGACCATGCAAGGCACTGGGGCCGTCCTAGACCTTTCCTAACGGTCCTCTCTCCTCTGGCCTGGCAGAATCGACCTGTCCCTCCTCTGAGCCCTGCAGACCCCTGAACAGTTTCACATTGACATCCGTGGCACTAATGGCTCTTGGCTTTTGTGTGTGTCCGTCTCCCTCACAGACCGTGAACACCTTGAAGGGGGAGGCATCCCCAGTACCTAGCACAGAGCTAAGCACACAGTAGGGACTCAAAAAATGCATACAGCATGAGTGAGTAAAAGAAGGAAGAATGTGGGGGAAAGCACTCTATAAACAATAATGGGCAGGGTTCCACTGCTACTGCTGTGGCCAGGTTTCTTTTTCTCCATAACTGGGAATTCAGATCCTAAATGCCAGCTGGGGAGGTCAGCACAGGCTCCTTGGAGGAAATCCTGAGCCTTTCCCCACCTCTAGTTCAAGTGGAAGTGGGGATCGGGGAGTGGATTTGGCTCCTAAGTTGTCCCAAAGCACATGCTACTGGGAGGCCACAGAGGAAGTAGACACAGACTCATGAGGTAGATTCCTTGCAGGCCCCTTACAATGGCCTGCAATAGGGAGGCTGGGGAAGGGAAGCAGGGGAAGGGGAGAGAAGGAGAGCGGATGTGGAGGGCTAGGGCCTTAGAGCAGAGAAAAGTGTCTGCTCCACATGGCACTGCCCTCGCCCAGCCCCACAGCAATGACAGGTCACCCCAAGCATAAGTCCTTCCTCTGCAATCCTGCAGTTAAAACCCACTCCATGGATCTCTCCGTTGCACCCTGCTCACCTGTTCAAAGAGCCTTTTTTGCTTAACGTCCTATGGTCATTTCCTAACGTATAAACCCTCCATCTATTCAGGGGTGAGCATGGGCTAAGAGCCCTGAGCCTGCTGCCTGCTGCCTGCGGAATATCACAGTATAAGTATCTCGGCATGCTGAGTGAGACTGTAGTATTTGAACACACACATATTTCATACTACAGAGCCCCCAAATTCAAGACACTTCATCTGCTGCTTGACCTTGGAAACTGCAACTTCTTCCAGAACTAGAGGAACAGCCTAAGATGAATTTAAGTATCAAGAGCCAGTATGTCTGCCGCCTACCTGGTGCCCTCCTAAGGGACTTTCAAGGTTAATCTTGATTATATTCTTATTTTTCACTTTACACACTGACTTTAGAACCTGACCGCCAGAAAATGCAACTCCACCAAATTCCGTTCTTAAGTGACTAATCCACCCTGAGTCTGTTTTTCCCTCTGACAACAACCTATCTCAGAAGCTGACTGTCAGCCTCCTGGAGAGAAGGGGCAAGTGGGACCCTGCTTTGCACCCCTTGTTGTGCCACATGCAGTGCTGAGAGCACTGCAGCTGTTCTGTAAATGCCCAGTGAGGACAGTCAGCCTTGCGTTAACTGGCTGCCCAAGGGGTGCTAAGTCTGTGTTCCTGGGCCTTCTAGCATCCCTCTTCTTAAAGGCCTCACTCCAACCCTGGTTTTTGGTTTTGTTTTTTGTCAAGTTTCTTCTTTTTAAATCTTTGTGTACTGCCTTAAGGAAACTAAAGAGATGGAATTGTAAACAAAATCCTTGGTTTACAAATAGGCTGGAACTGATGATTATGATGACTAAGATGATCGATGCAAGATGGTGAAAAGAAATGGAATGTGGGGTTTGTGCCTGACTCTTCCATTCTGCAGCTGTGTGACCTTAGAGAAGTCAATTATCATCTCTGACCCTTAGTTAAAAGTGAGTTACTGTAGGTTCCCTTCCCAGATTTAAATTCTCTGAGATGCTGTTACTGCAGTTACTATAAAACAGAGGCGGGGGACTTCCCTGGTGGCACAGTGGTTAAGAATCCACCTGCCAATGCAGGGGACACGAGTTCGATCCCTGGTCCAGGAAGATCCCACATGCCGCGAAGCAACTAAGGCCGTGCACCACAACTACTGAAGCCCGCGCGCCTAGAGCCCGTGCTCCTCAACAAGAGAGGCCACTGCAGTGAGAAGCCCGCGCAACCGCAACTAGAGAAAAACCCGTGCAGCAACAAAAACCCAATGCAGCCAGAAAAATCCAATAAAAAACAAAAAGAGAGGCGGGATGATAGCAGTCCCTAAGGTCCTAAAAGTCATAGAAGGTTCTACAGTTCTAAAAATTGATTATTTTGTGAAACAGCAGATTCTATTGGTTTATTAAGTGCAGTTTATGCATAATTTTTCAGTAAGTTTTCTAGGTAAATCCCAGCTTCACCCCTTTTATGTTCATCAAGAATTTTCAATTAAAAGTGAATTCAACATATTGACTGCAACATTGTATGTAATAGCAAAAGACTGGGAACAGCCCAAACGTTCTGCGGTAGTAGACTAGTTAAATAATTGATGGCATTTTCATACAGTGGAATACAATTTAGTCAATGGAAAAAATGAGGTGGCTCTACGAGCACTGATACAGAATAACTTCCAAGACACATTAAAAATGAAAAACACAGAATGCAGAATGCTGTGTAGAGTATGCCAGCATTTGTTTATAGATTCATACTTTCTTCTATGTGCAAAAGCTACATCTGGAAGCATAGCTGAAAAATGACAAATTGTAGTTGCCTAAGACAGGGACACTGACAGAATGAAGAAATGGGGAACAATAGAGGATGGAAAATTTATTTTTTCAAAGGATTATGTTATCAAATTTATCAGTATTTTCTTATAAGTTCTGTTTTGTCTCTTTCTTAAGAAGGTCTTCCTTCCCTCAAGGTTAAAATACACACTTATTTTTCTAATTCCATTACATTTTTATACGTATGTATATATCTGTATAGTAATCTATTGTCTATATTGAAATTATTTTTGAGACTTACTTTACACTGTATAACTTACATCTTTTGAATTTTGAACTACAGGTATGTATTACCTGTTTTTTAAAAATTGAAGTATAGTTGATTTATAGTATTTTATTAATTTCAGGTGTATAGCATACTGATTCAGTATTTTTACAGATTATACTCCATTAAGTTATTACAAGATAACAGCTATAGTTCCCTGCGCTATATAATATATCCCTGTTGCTTATCTATCTCATACATAGTGGTTTATATCTCTTAATCCCATACCCCTAACTTGTCCCCCTCACTTTTCTCTCCCCTTTGGTAGCCACTAGTTTGTTTTCTATATCTGTGAGTCTGTTTTTGTTTTGCATATACCTTCATTTGTATTATTTTTCATATTCCATATATAAGTGGTATCATACAGTATTTGTTTTTCTCTGCCAGAGTTATTTCACTGGGCATAATATTCTCTAGGTCCATCCATGTTGCTGCAAATGGCAGAATTTCATTCTTTTTTATGGCTGAGTAATATTCCATTGTATGCATATACCACATCTTTATCCATTCATTTGTTGATGGGCAATTGGGTTGCATATTACCTTTCTGAGAAGAAAACTGGGGAAAAAAGAATCTACCAGATTTTATTTTAAAAAAATCTTTTTTAAGGAATTTAGTGTATAGGGTGCATTTTATGGCATGTGAATTGTATCTCAATTAAAAAAGAAAGAATCTAGCTTATATGGCAAGGTTGAGATTACTAGCATGAGAACTGGGTGGAGACAACAGAATCCTCCTAGTTAAACCTGATGCTAGGGTTTAGCAAGGATCTCCCCAAGACTCAGTTTTATAGTTTAGCCTAGTTTTATAAGTCAGTACCTATTTGGGCAAATCAAAGCTATGGTCAACCAGGAAGCATCTCTTTGCCTTCCTCACAAGTGTGTCTGACAGTTGGCCCTACCTCCTTCTATCAGTCTGGTTCCCTTTGAGGATGCTCTCCCCAAAGAGCCAGTGCTCAGGCTTAGGACATCCTGGGGCAGATCAACTAGGCCCAAATCAAGACAAGGAGGAGCCAGTGCTGAAGCTGGACAGACACTGTCTAGCAACCAGGGGGAAGAGGTGCTGGAAAAGAAGCTGAACAAGAGGTACAAAGCTAGGAGGCACCAGAGAGAGGCCAACAGACAGAAGGAGGCAGGGCTGGGTGAATGTTCAGAATAAAGACTGGGAACCAATTGGGATATATGTATACGTATAGCTGACTCACTTCGTGATACAGCAGAAACTAAACTCCAATAAAGATGTTAATAAATAAATAACCCCCCCGCCCCCGCCAAAAAAAAAGACTGGGAATCATGGCCCTTGGCGCTTGGCTTGGGTGTGTGCCTATGCACAGCCAACAGTATCTGAAGGCCACTGCATCTGCTGCATCTTCCTCATCATCACCATCATCCCCATCATCCAACATTCACCAGGAACCCCAGGGCTGGGAATACAAAGATGTATAAAACAAGGACTTCCAGTTTAGTTGAAAAGTGGTAACACTGATCCACCCAAAAGCACATTTAAGAAGCTAAAGGAAGGGTATGATCGGAGCTATGGTCCAAAGGAGAAGCTGAAAATCCTTTAGACCAAGTTTCAAGGATTCTTCATCAGGGGCCCCCAGTGGATGTTACTGGAGTTCCAGGGAGAGGCCCACAGGGTGGAACAGGGGACATTCTTAAGGAGGGCAACATGAATAGGGCTAAAAAGGAGAGCAAGACTGAGCCAAGTAGGAGAGAGGAAAGACGAGGCGTTCCAGACTTCCGGGGAAGCATGAAAGGTAGGAATGCTTGCCACAAGCAGTGTGGACAAACACACAGAGTGGGTCACCAGGTCAGAGCAAAGGGCTAGGGCAGGAGAGCAGTGGACGCCAGACCCCTGTGTGGGAGGCCCTGACTGCCATCCTAGAAGTTTGATCCTTACTGTGCAGACAGTGGGGAGCCACTGAAGGTTGCTGAGCAGGAGGCTGACCCTTGCAAACAGGCATTTTAAGTGAGATTACAGAGGAGCCCTTTATCCCAGGCTTTTTCAAAGACCTGTGTGTATTTCAAGTGGCACTTGAGAGAGAAAGTCGTAAAGCACTGCCCTGTGTCATGTAGACAAAGAAAAAAAAGGTTGAAGGGTCTCACAAAGAGATGCTTCAGTGAGAATGAGAAATGAAGGGGGGCTCATTTTAAAGAAGGAAACAAATTTGCAGGACAGAACTGCCGGGCATCTGGAAAACTGCAGCACTTTCTTCAGAGTCTGGAATGCCCTCTTTTGGCTGGAGGTGTTCTGCCTCCTTTTTTGGAGGTTAGTTGTGATGTCAAAACATGGAATTGCGGTGTAGGGAGGCAGCTGGGAGGAGGTAGATGAACAGAAATATAAATACTGGGCCCGGAGAGCATAAAAGCCCTCCATACTAAGACCATCCCCTTGCAGAGGACTTTGCCATCTGCCTCTCTCAGTGGAGCCTCGGAGTTTTTGTCAAAGTTGCTGGGAGCTTCCTAACTACCCAAATAGTTTCTCCTCTTAAAACAATAAAATGATTTTTAAAAATCGGTCACATTTTGATTCAGAGCTTTTTCAATATTGTTCCTACTTGTGCACAGCGAGGCAGTTGGCAGGGCTACTCTGGGGCCATGAACTGGGCAGTAACTTTAGGCCATAAATCAGCATTTATGTAAGGTGGAAGAGGAAGTCAGGATTAAATTTCCGGTCTTAAACTGGGCTGGGTACAACTGCAGGGCAAGCTCTGTGAATACAGAGGCAAAGCTGAGCAAGCCAAGGGAAGGGCATGCATGAGTTATGCACAAAAATCAACCAGGCTGAACTGATGACATGGACGGGCAACTGCTCCAGGTGGCTCCACAATTCTGGGGGGCAGGGGGTGGGGTCTGAGTCCTTCCTTCTTTGGCCTTTGCTAGGGGTCCCTCTCCCCTGCTCTCCTGCCCACACTCCCTGGGGCCTTTGGGCACTTTTAGTCTCTGCACGGTCTACATGAACACAAAGGATTGCAAACTCAAAGCTGTCTTTCCGCTGGAGTCAGAAGGGAATGCTCCCGTCCCCGCCCCTCTAGACTAGTTCTGGGTACCAGTAGGCTCTTACTAAAGCAGCCATGGTCAGGTGATACAGCTGACCAGGACCTTGACAGTCAAGTTCACTGAAAACCCAAATGTACCCAAAACAAGGGGTTGTGCAACTCATGGGAACTCCTACTTCTGTGGTGTTTTTGCTCTAACCCTCATTCCCCTGTGGCAACTGTGTCTGAAGTCCCAGACTTTCCAGAAACGTCCTGATTTCACATGCTTTTCCTTGAGTCTCTGGAAGCACATAGGTGTCTGCCAGGGAATATGCCCTAATGTTTTGGTTTGACAAATGGTCACTGTGCCCGTGACACGCAGCTGGCATGAGGTTGCAAAACAGCATTTTCCCACCAGGTGAAACTCAGTTACTAGGCTGGGGAGAAGGCCAGGCATGGGGAAGCTCTGGTGTGCCAGGCCATCGGTACCTGCTGCCGAGTCACACAGACCCCTTAGCAGGGCTGAGTGCTACCCCGGCAGAGTCTCTACCTAGGGCAGGGAGAGAGGGGGCTGAGATTTGGCATGTGGGAAGAATGACCTAGCATGCATCCTGTACATGTTTTTGACTGTGTTTTAAATCCCTCTACTACAGTTAGCCACCTCTGAGGCCCTCAAGGAGAACCTGTTTGCCTTCTTTCCACACTTGAAGGCTTAGCTCCCTTCCTGCAGCACAGCAGTTCAGGAGGTGTGAGGACACCCACCCTGGTCTGTGCAGCAGGCCTTGCTCAGGAAGGGGGTGGGGGAGTTCCTCTGGAGAAAATGAACATGAGTCACTCCTCTGCCTCCCCCCCCACCCCCACCCCCTCGGACCCTCGCCCCCGACACTGGCACAGACACACAGCCTAAAGCCCCAGCACTCTTCCCTTTGCCCAGAACACAATGAAGGAATTAGGACCCACCCACTAAGTTTCTGCAGCTGACACTTCAAGGCTCAAAGTCTAGCTCACCAGCACAGTCACACGTCTGACGTGTCCTCTTTGCAACCAGGCCCCAATCCAGCTGCCATGCAATTTTGCTAATTCAAACTGCTTTCCCGTTTAGGGATGTTGATAGCCATCTCCCATCTCCTTTTCCTGCTGACATCATCCCACATTTTCTACAGGCACAAATAAGGGTACAGTTCCTGGGGTAGTTTTCAGGCTGCCAGAGGTGGAAGTGAAAAGATCCTGCCCTCCCGGGTCCACTTCACTTCTCTGGCGTTTGGCAAATTGTCCGAGTTTTAGGGATAAACGAGGAAATAAATCACCTAGCTAAGGTGAAAGGCCAAAAAGAACTTGGTGACTGCAGCTCTGACCCAGATCTGTCCTGGGCATCTGCAATGCAAATCTGCATTTTGTTCTCTGCCCCCGAGGTCTTGCACAATAGCCTGTGTATAAACATCCACGCCAACAATGCCTGACTGTGCAATCACGCTGTAATCACAGGCCGCCAGGAAGCTGCCGCTAGGAACTGCACCATTCAACTTCTAGACATCCCATGTCAAAGGAGTCTTCACGGCACGGACGTACATTCCTGCACACACCAACGCGTCCCCGCCGCCGCAGCTGCTGCTACAGTTGAAGACTCCAAGCCAGGGAACTAGGGCGCCACCCGCCCGACCCGCCAGTCCCAAGTTACTATGCAGGGATGTCATAAGCTTCTCAGCTGTTCTTAAAAAAAAAAAAAAAAAAAGGCCTGCTCCACGAGGCTACCGAGGGCGGCGGGAACCACCATCAAAGTTCCCAAGCACATTCCTGCAGCCCTAGCAGTTTTCGAAAACAGAGAAGAGTGAGATGCCTCAAAGAGTCCACTGGAAGCGGGTTTTGGAGTTTTATATAGAAAACACTCACATATGTAGGTGGGTGCGCTGACAGCTTTTATGGCTAAATTGCGAAGTGTTAGGCCTTAGTGATTACTGTCAGGCTCGGGACGTAGTGTGGGAGGAGAAAGGGTGGGGGAGTCAGAGGGGTTTGTTCAAAGGGGGCTTCGGGGCAATTCTGGTTTTGCATTTTGGAAATGCGTAGGGTTGTTTTCCCAAACTTCCGAGTTGCTCTGCTCTTCGTCATTGTCAGGCCAAGCTAAGAAAAAGGGGGTGAAAGTTCCTTTAACTTCCTTCCTGCGACCTCGGCGAGGGCTACGAAAAGGAAGAGCACGCTTCCTTGGGAAGCACCGGGCGGGAACTGGGGGACCGCTGCGCCCAGCCTGTCGCGCTGGGGAGCGCCGGGTGGAGGACTAGCCTCGGACGCAGGACACGGGAGGCCCCTTCCCTGCACCCCTCCTCTAGCCAACGGCGCCCGGAGCGGCCCGACTGCAGCCCTGGCTGGTTTAAGTCCCGCGGCAAACCGGCGACCACAGGGGCGCAGCCCGGGGCCCGGATCCCGGCCGCCGAGCTCCCTCCCTGCAGCGCCCCTCGCACGCAAGCCCAGCGCAGCCGGCCCTACCCGTCCCGCCACATCCCCGCCCGCGCGGCCAAGCCCCTGCCCCGAACGTTTCCGGGCGTCGGCGCCCCGGCTGCGGAGGGGCTGCCGAGCTCCGCGGCTTACCTGCGCGCTGGATCCCGGGGCCGCTCGGAGGGGCGCGGGGCGCAGGCGAGCAAGGCCCGCAGACTCAAACTTTGTTGCTCTCGGGACGGCGCAGTCGTCACTTCCTCGCTGAACGGGTGGCGCGGCCCGGGCCGTGACCCAGCAGCTCGCGCGGTGGCGCGCCGGGCCCTGCAGCCGCCCGCGCCCCCGGCTCTGCGCGCCCTCGGCTGCCGGGGGAAGCGGGCTGCAGTCCGCCGAGCCTGCACCCCTCTGGGGGAGGCTCACTCCAGCAGGGTGGTTTCCGCGCCGAAGAAGTGCGGTCGAGGCTGCTCTCAGGCTGGATCTGGAAGATGGTGTTGGGGTTCAGGGACCCAGAGCTGGGGTTACGGGAAAAACAAAGGATGGGGAAGGAGAAAAGTTTTTCAGTTTGGTGTTGCTGCTAGAAGGTCCTGTTGGAAAGCACAGTGCTCTGTGTTTGTTTTTGCTTTGTTTTTGTTTTTTTTTTCCCCACCAAATAATGCCTAAGCTGGGCCTTAAAAGGGTCTCTTCTTCCCACATTCCCTCAAAAGATCTGCACACTTGTCCTTCGTCATTTCCACTAATTATAAGGGAACAGGACGTTCAGCGTTTATGACTTCAGGGGGCTATTTCAGCGCCCAAGTTGGGGCTGAAAAATAGTTTCTGTTCTAATCCTCCCCCGCGATTTCCACCTCCTCCTTTACAGTCAACTCACAGGTCTCTTTGGGGCCTGATGCATTCCGTATTTCGTCACGGACCAAAAGTGACTTGGAGGGTAGGGTGGAGTCCTGACAAAAGGAGCCTCAGGCAGTAGTAGTTCTGAAATTTATCATTGCCCAAAATAAATTCGCTCACCCTATTCAAAACTACAAAAACAAAAAGCCATCTTTTTGGTTCCTGATAAATAGCAACAAAGTAGTTAAACAGCGGTCTTTCGGGAAGAATTCCTGATCCGGTAAAGCTGGAAAGAAAATGGGTTAGCCTTTGCTGTGGTTGAGGAAAAAAAAAAAAAAAGACATTTGAAACTGCAGTGGAAGGCTTTCCTAATAGTAACGTTAGCTTCATTGCAGCTTGTTGTGAAAACAGGGACCCTTTCAAAGGTGGTTCAAAAGCATCGGTTAGGGCTCCACAATTTTCCCTTTTTCCCCAAATACTGCTTCTACAAGCACATTGGCCAGATCACAGAATCTTCCATTCTAATGCTTCATCTTTTTACTAAAGCACAGGAAACCGCAGAGTTGAGTGAAGGCTTTGTCCAGAAAGGTGGATGTAAAATTGATAGAAAGTAACATCTGAGAAATGATCCCCGGGTCTGTGTTAATACCTAATGGGAAACCACAAACGCAGACTTACCCAGGAGTATGAAGATAGAAGCTCTCCTAGCAACATGAAATCCCCCACATTGCAGCCCTTTATGCACAATTATGATTTCTACCGAGACATTATTAATGGCACATTATAAATACAAAATGTATCATGTAAGAAAAATAACGTTCTGAGAAATAAGTGCATTATTATACTCTCAATAATTATAATTCTCTGAAATTTTTATGACATCACACTATTGTGGGCTGGTGGTGGAGGGATTGTCCATTTCAATTTTGAAATAGAAGTAATTCCTTAATGCATTCCGCTTAAGGCAAGCAACGCCATAATCAAGAGGAGTAGAGAGAATATACTTCTAAAAACAATCATGTGATACTCCATATTTGCTAGGACAAGAGCAGAATATTTCTTTGTTCACTACCGTGATTCTGAATTCTCAGTCACAATTTCATGAATATTCAGTATTTCTGCATGCCCAGGAATAATTAGCAGACGATGTAAATGTTTGAAAGCCTGATATTTATGTATGCACAGACACACATTGCTTTTTCTCTATGTGGGGTGGCATTTGCTGGAGTTCCACAAAGTGTAGAACCTGTGTTAGGCACACTTGAAGACAGCCCCCAGCTAATAGTGATCCCCTTCCTCCTGGTATTCATGCCCTATATAATCGCCTCTTTTTGAGTGTGGGCTGGACTAATTGACTCAATTCTAACAAATAGCATATGGCAGAAGTCATTTGATGTCACTGCTGAGATTAGGTTATAAAAAACCTAATGTGGCTTCCATCTTGGGTGCTCTATTTCTTTCTTGCTCTTTCTTGGATCACTCACTGTAGGGGAAGCTACCTGCCATGTCCTAAGGCAGCCCTGTAGACTGGGATCGAGACCTGCCAACAACCACGTGAGTTAGCTTGGAAAGGCATACCTCCCCCTTCCCCCATGCCAAACAAGGCTTCCGATGAGACCGCCAACCCCAGCCAACAGCTGCCTCATGAGAGCCCTGGTAGCAGAGGCATCCAGCTAAGCTGCCTGGATTCCTGACCCAAAGAAACTGTAAGATGATAAATATTTGTTGTCTCAAGCTGCTATGTTTTGGAGTAATGTGTTACACAGGCATCGATAACTAATGCACAGGAAAAAGAGAAGGAAGTCATTGTGGACCCGATGACAACCCCACACAGACTTCCTGCTCCCTCACCTGGAAAGCAGAACATGGAGAAAGAGGCAGGGATGTGGACCAGATCTAAGAGTAACATGTAAATCCTAAGAACAGAAGACCCAGCCCTTACCCCTTCTGCAGAATAAGTGTCATCCTTGAATTTAAACTAGGTCAGAGGGTGTGTGTTGCTGCTCGGTCCGTGGCAGCCCTGGTATTGGATGCCATCAACCTGATAGTATGTGCAGATGTCTTTGTGTCACAAGGATTGACATCTGTCCAGGTACCCTCTTCCTCCCCCTCAGGGCATCTGCCCTGATCCCCAAGGCTCTGGCACAACCAGTGACTGTGGAGTCAGGCCCTAGTCCTGGAAGGGGAGCTTGAAAGACGGGACTTCAACCCTGGCAGCCAGAAGGGATAGGTGATTTCAGTGAGAGTCCAAATGTAGGCTTGTGGTCCTACAATCGAAGAGCAAGCTGTGAACTATCTCTGATAAGAATCACCTCCACACTGCTTGCAGGGCTACAAGAACATTCTGTCCACGTGGTGGTTATCTTTCTCTCAGCATCATTTCCTCTCTGACTGGAGCTAATTATTTACTTTAAAAACACAAAACAAAGTTTTAGGAAGCAGGAAAGATATTATACTCCTTCATCCCTTACCAGGACATGCATGTACTTATGGCTGCCCCCCATGTCCACCTCCCCTCAGCCAATCCCATAGAAGCTGGCAACTGTAGAGCCCATTTCTGTTTTCCCTCCAGAGACGCTAGGCTCTGATTTTTCTCATGTACAGTGGCTGCAGCTGCTGTGTTGCCATGCCGTCATCTGGTTGCTATGACTTATGAGGTTGTGGATATGCCAGAACGTGAATCTATTAATTTAACAGGAACTGGGCTCAGCACATATATTCCTTGTTAGGTCATTTGCTTTGCTACCTAAACCACATCCAGTGTGTTCGGCAATGGGAACGTTTCCTAGAGTCTGGCTTTGCAAAAATGCTAAATGCCCTGAATTTTGAGTCTGCACAGTTTTATATTATTAAATTACTATGGGGGACATAAGGCATTCTAGCAGGGGTGTGCAAAGAGATTAGCTCAGGGGAAAAAATTAAGGGAAGGGAAATAGTCAAAGTCTCTGGTCTTCATTCTCTACACATTGAGGCCCTTTCTGCAGGAGGTGTCTGTCCTAACTTCTGTAGAAATCCTGTCCTGAGCCCAGGCTCCTCATTGACAAGTCTGAGCTCTGGAACACCGGAACTAGGTGATGTGTGCCACGATAAGAGAAACGACTGTCCTCTTCTGTGGTGCATGTAAGCAGGCATTTTTCATTCAGCCCTTCAATTAACACTTACTGAATGTCTACTAGTGGGTGTGCTAGCGATGCAAAGATGAAAAGTACAAAGTCTGTCCCTAGTGGGAGAGAAAGACACATAAATTACAATGCAACATGAGAAGTATTATAATCGAGTTTTGCCCTCAGGCACTATGAGCTTCCAGAGAAGGAAGCAAATAGGTCTGTTTGGAGAGGGGCATTATGGGTCACCACCAGTGTTTCTCTTTAAAAAAAATTTAAAATGGTCAGATGCATTGCATTAAGTAATAATAAGTATTGTTTTGTGTAGCTTTTGTTTCAGTTGTATATAATATATGTGTATATTTGTATGGGGTCATAGTGTAAAACATACTTCCTACATGCAGGCAAAGAAGTGTGAAAATTCTGGGTTTAGAGAGTAATAACTAACTACCATACACTGACGGCCTATGATGGGCCAGGCCTCAAGGTGTCCCACTGGAGAGTTGAAGAGACAAGCCATGACTTAAGACAGTTTCCAGATCCTTCTGAATTCTCCTTCTTTAGTAAATCAAGGCCAAGCCTAAAGGACCAGCTCCTTGAATCCTCTCTGAACAGAGCAGAGGCCTTCCACCCAGGCCAGCTAGGCCAGCTTTAAGGCAGTGAAAGAGTAGCCACCCCCTTTCTGGCCTGCCGGATGGTGGGAGGGGAAAGAGGAGAGAGAAGAGGGTCAGAAACGCATCATGCTTTTTCCTCCGCTCCAGGTCTCGGATGGAAGCAGGAAAGGCGCATTACCTAATGAGTGCACTGCAAACACGAGGTGGAGGTGCAGTTCTCACCCAGTTCCCCACTGGAATTCTGGGATGAAGCTGCCTCCAAAGTGGTTTTATGCCAAAAAGAGGGCAGCCGCGTCAAAGTGAACCTGGTGGTCAAGCTGCGTAGGCAGAGCGAGTCCCTGAGGCTTAGCGCTCCTGAGTCCCCATGGTTTCCACGTGGCATGACTATCGCATTTAGAGCCAACAGCCTGCTGTAGGACTGCCCTGGTGAGGCAAGGTGACCCTGCAGCAAGCTCAGGGGAGTCAGGAGTCTGCACTAGTGAGAACACAGGGGAAAATGAGCACCAAGCTGCAAAGGGGAGAAGCCTGTGCTGGGAGGTGGCTCTGCTGAAGAATCCACAAGTTCACGTGCCATAACCGGTACCAGCGGGGGCCTGCACAGCCAGCAGAAACCGAGAGGATGAGGCAGCTTGGTATGGTGGTGAGGAACAAGGATTCTGGGCTGCCCACACACTGCCTGGCTTCAAGTCCCATCTCTGCCACATACTACCTGTGTGACCTTGGACAAGTTACTTAGCCTTTTTTTCCCCCAGTTTCCTTATCTGTAAAATGAGGATAATTGTATGTACTTGATAAGGTTGTTATAAGAATTAAACTAGTTTGTAAAGCTCTTATATATGTGTTCCTTAAGTGTCAGTTAAATCAGGAAATCACTCACCAACCAAAAGGATTCTATATGGATATCATACGACTCCAAGACCCCCAAATTGGACTTTTAGTAAAAATATCCCCAACCGGGCTTCCCTGATGGCGCAGTGGTTGAGAGTCTGCCTTCCGATGCAGGGGACACAGGTTTGTGCCCCGGTCCAGGAGGATCCAACATGCCGCGGAGCGGCTGGGCCCGTGAGCCATGGCCGCTGAGCCTGTGCGTCCGGAGCCTGTGCTCCGCAACGGGAGAGGCCACAACAGTGAGAGGCCCGTGTACCGCAAAAAAAAAAAAAAAAAAAAAAAAAAAAAAATCCCCCCAACCATCAGATCATGGGGAAAGTTGGATCAGCTATAAACTGTACATTTAAGATATGGTGTAAGTTAAAATGTTTGGCTCCTCTACATAGTTTGGCTTGGAAGATAGACATTGAGCAGCTCTTTTTTTTTTTAATATTTATTTATTTATTGGCTGCATTAGGTCTTAGTTGCGGCACACGGGATCTTCTGTTGTGGTGGGCTCTTCGTTGCAGTGCTCCGGCCTCTCTCTAGTTGTGGCACACGGGCTTAGTTGCCCCCAGGCATGTGGGATCTTAGTTCCCAGACCAGGGAATCGAACCGGCGTCCCCTGCATTGGAAGGTGGATTCTTAACCACTGGACCACCAGGGAAGTCCCTGAGCAGTTGGGACTATGGTTGGTAGAATAACAGTCCTCCCCAAAATGTCCATGTCCAAATCCCTAGAACCTATGAATATATTAGGTTCATGACAAAGGGGAATTAAGGTTGCTAATTAGCTAATCTTAAAATAAGATTATTCTGGATTGTCAGGGTGGACCAATGTAATCACAAGGACCCTTAAAAGCAGAAGAGGGAGGCAGAAGAGGAATCAGTCAGAGGGAGATGTGACTATGGAAGAAGGATCATAGAGATACAAGGTTGCTGGCTTTGAAGACGGAGAAAAGGGGTCATAAGCCAAGAAATGTAGGTGGCTTCCGGAAACTGGAAAAGGCAAGGAAACGGATTCTCTCATAGAGACTCCAAAAAGGAACGCAGCCCTACTGACACCCTGATTTTAGCCCATTAGATAAAAATCTGTGTTGCTTTAAGCTACCAATTTAGTGGTAATATGTTACAGTAACCATAGAAAACTCATGCAGGAGAATTTTCTTTTTTTTTTTTTTTTTTTTTTTTTTTTTTAGAATTTTCTAAATGTAGTATTTTCTGGGAAGTACTTGCATCATGTATTAGATACATGTGTTACCATGTGTATGAGAAGCCCCAGTTTTCAGATTACAATTTGAGCAGGAAGTCTGGCTGGGTGGGCCAGGCACAATCCCAGAATGCCAGCACACGGGGAGGTTCCCAGAGTAACAGGCCACTAGAAACTCTGAGACAGTACTTTGAAAGCACAGTTGTATACAGTCCCCTGGCTTAGGGATGAACTCCAATACGCATACCGTTTCTTGGAGCTGCTTCTCAGACTTGGTACCTGTTGGTGCTAGCAGGCCACAATGTGGAGGCCAGACGTGGAAATGGTTAACAAAAGTAGACCAGAGTCAGCTGTCAAAAGCTGCTGTGGAAATTCTCTGTGCATTTGATGACCATACTTCCCCAGCAAGGTTGTATAACCACCCAGAGTTTGTAAATGAATCTTTTCACAATGAAGAGAAAAACACAAACCCAAGAGTCAAGGCAATCTACACAGCATTCATGGGATCTGGGTCAGCCAGCAGGCTGAGGTTTAATCACTCTGCACAGGTTGCTTTTTCCTGTGCATAGCTCAAAGGTTAAGCTTGCTGTACATTGGGAGGAAGTCTTGTCACAATCCTCTGCCAGTAATAAATATTGGTCCTGGGACATTGGTCTTAACGTTGACGTGGGAGGTGTCATTTGAGTTCTCGGGCCAAGAAGTCAGTAGACATTCATGACCCAATGCAGCCAATAATAAAAGATCTAGATAAAACATGGGTTACATTGTCTCAGGTTTGGGATTCAGTGAAAACACTTCTTTCTACTAATAAAGTTATTCGCTGTTGAAAAAAAGAAAGAAAGAAAGAAGCCTGGGCTTCCCTGGTGGCACAGTGGTTGAGAGTCCGCCTGCCGATGCAGGGGACACAGGTTCGTGCCCCGGTCTGGGAGGATCCCACATGCCGTGGAGCGGCTGGGCCTGTGAGCCATGGCTGCTGAGCCTGCGCGTCCGGAGCCTGTGCTCCGCGACGGGAGAGGCCACAACAGTGAGCGGCCTGCGTACCGCAAAAAAAAAAAAAAAAAAAAAAAAAGAAAGAAGCCTGAATTCCAGGCCCAGGCTGTAGCTACCCAGCTATATGACATTGGACAAGTCACTTAGCTTAGCTTGAGGAGGCAAGATGATTTTAGGTCAAGGATGTGCATGAAATCACACAGTGAAAAAGTAAGTTTCGGGACTTCCCTGGTGGCACAGTGGTTAAGAATCCGCCTGCCAATGCAGGGGACATGGGTTTGATCCTTGGTCCAGGAAGATCCCACATGCCGCAGAGCAGCTAAGCCCGTGCGCCATGACTACTGAGCCTGCATTCGATGGCCCACGTGCCGCAACTACTGAAGCCCCTGCACCTAGAGCCTGTACCGTGCTCTGCAACAAGAGGAGCCACTGCAATGAGAAGCCTGTGTATCGCAAGGAAAAGTAGCCCCTGCTCACTGAACACAGAGGAAGCCCACGCGCAGTAACAAAGACCCAAGGCAGCCAAAAAAATACATTAAAAAAAAGAAGTTTCAATTGTCTTTTTTTCATCTTTATTGGAGTATAATTCTTTACAATGGTGTGTTAGTTTCTGCTTTATAACGAAGGTCTTTTTTTAAAATAAATTTATTTATTTATTTATTTTTGGCTACTTTGGTTCTTTGTTGCTGTACGTGGCTTTCTCTAGTTGCGGAGAGCGGGGGCTACTCTTTGTTGCAGTACGTGGGCTTCTCATTGCGGTGGCTTCTCTTGTGGAGCACGGGCTCTAGGCGCGTGGGCTCAGTAGTTGTGGCTCGCGGGATCTAGAGCACAGGCTTAGTAGTTGTGGTGCACAGGTTTAGTTGCCCTGTGGCATGTGGGATCTTCCTGGACCAGGGCTCGAACCCATGTCCCCGGCACAGGCAGGGGGATTCTTAACCACTGCGCCACCAGGGAAGCCCTCAATTCACTTTTTGTTTTTCTGATTATGTCAAAGAGAGGGTCTCAGTTTACCGCTAGTGTGTCTTTAACAGCTCATTAATATGCGCTAGTCTCCCTTTTTGCAAAGAGAGAGGTCTCAAGCTCAGACACTTCACAGACAGCACTTTTCCCTGACCTGCAAAGCGGGAAGAGTGATATTTCCTTCGGTTTGTTAAGAAGGAAGTAACATAGCACCTGAAACCCTTGGCCCAGGGCCCAGCTGGTAGCTGACTTCTGATAAAGGAGAAAGGTTGACTACTTGACTCAGCACCCACCCCGGTGCAGCCCTGGCCATTCACATGTTAACTCCCACATCCTCACAATAACCCTGTGCAGTAGGCACTGTTATTCCCACTCAGTAACCCCACGATGTAGATATTGTTCTCCTCATGTTACAGATGAGTGAGCTGAGGCTCAGAGAGGTTAAGGAACTTGTGTGGAGTCTTAGAACCAGTGGCTCCAGGTGAGATTCAAACCCCAATCTCTCCGACATCAAAGCTCTCTTTCCCCTTCACCACATTGCCCCTCCCACCAACTTTGAAGCCAGACCTGATTAAATAGGAACCACCTGGCTAGAGGTAGGGAGAGGGGGACACAGAAGGAACTCTGAATCCCTGTCTTGCTGGTGAGCATCCTCGGTCTCACTGCCAGTCTGGGACAGTCTCAGGGACCCTGGTTCCTGGTCCTGTTTTCCCAGTGTCACTCCTGTCCCCACTTGCCCAGGGGAAAATTCTCTTCTTCATTCAGGGACTGGAGTCCTTTCATTGGCCTCTTATTTCTGTTGCTGGGTCCCCACCACCTTCTGCTAGCTTTTTCTTCTACCACCCTCTTGCCTGTTTGGACTTTGGCCAATTGCCTGACGTTGGACCAGTGCTGACCCTTGACCCTCTGGGGCTCACCTAGGTGTCTTGGTCTCCACCAGTCTTTTGGCTCGATGGTGACTTCCCTACAACAAAGTAATTTCTCTCACACAGTTTGTCCTCTCAGCGCCTCCACTTCCCTTTGCTCTAGTTTGTCATGAGTAGGTGTGTGGGCAGCACTTAGGCTGCTTCTCTCTCGGGCCGCTGCCAATCCATGCGTCAGGCCACCATCGGCTCTTGACTGAACAACTGGAACACACTCCAGTCTTGCTTGACTCCATTCCTTCTCCAAAGTACAGTTAAAACAGCTTTCTGAAGTGCCACCTGATTGTGAAACTCTCCTGCTTATCCTTCCACATTTCTCCACCGTCCTTTGGATAAAATCTTGACCCATTAGCCTGGCTTTAAAGACCTTTGTGAACTGGTGCCTACTGAACCTTTCAGCCTATTCTCTCTGCAGTCTTCGCTGCCTGTGAGCCGGTCATGTTAACACTAGTTGCAGCCTCTGAACGCTTCTGGATGTCCTTGGCACACAGTCGGTGCACCTTTACGTGCTCCAGCAGTATCCTGCATCATCTACTATTGTAATGAGGCAGAACTATTCTAGTGGAGGAGCTAGGCCTTGGAGTCAAGCTATCTGGATTGAGATGCTAGGTATGCCACTTACCTGAGCTGTGTGACCTCGGGCAAGTCACTCAACCTCTCTGTGTTTCCATTTCCTCATCTGTAAGATGGAGATAATAATAATACCTACTAATAGGGCTCCTGTGAGGGTTACATGAAATAATGCATGGCCAATGGCTTAGTGCAGGGTCCGGCACATAGTGAACATTCAATAAATATTGGTTATTGTTATTTCAGCACACTCCATAATCTATGGTAAAGACCAGTCCCCTGTTTTGTCTTCCTCACTCTAAGCATCTTGAGGGCAGAGAGTGTGTCTCATTCACCATTAAATCTTTGGGTGCCCAGCATAGAACCTGACACATATGGTACTCAGTACGTATTTACTGAATAAATGAATGAATGAATGAATGAATGTCTTGCTCCCTGGTTTAGCTAAGTCAACTTTGCCTGATCCTGATGTTCTCTTTGGATTCCCAAGACCAGTTGTCCCTGCTCTGGCCTGGGCAGGCCATAGCCCGAATCTGTCTATGGCAGCTCTAAATAAGTGGTGTCAATCAAGTTAGAAATATCCTCAGGTAGGATAGAAGGAAACTCTCTCACACTGTCCTCTCAGCACCTCCACCTCCCTTTGCTCTAGTTTGTCATGATGAGGTGTGGGCAGCACCCAAACAGAGCAGGACATGCCTTCGCCTTCAATGAGGGTTTGCTGGGCCATGCCCTATTGGGTGCTGAGGATATGGGGGGTGGGGGGGGGAGGTGGTAGGGTATGAGCCCTGCCTGCAGGACCTTCCTGAGGGGTGGCCGGGTCCAGATCTGGCTGGCCAGACAGGAGATGGGCAGTTCTATCACAGGGTGCACTCAGCAGACGTCAGGATCTAACCTAGCCGCGTGACTGGGAGCCAGGGCGTGAATGCAGGACCAGGAAATCTGGTTCCTAGGATTTGGAGCAAGTCAAATTAGGGCAGCAGGTGAGCCACACTGAGAAGAGGCAGAGTTGAGACCAGCAAAGGTCGGAGTCCAGCAGGTGAAGCCTAGCACCGGCACGGAGGCTTTTAGCTGCTTGTTCTCTATTGTTTTCTTCTTCTCTCCAGGAAGGAGGCTGAAGACAAAGAGAAAGCCACTCAAGATTTCTCACCCCAAAAGTAAGGGTGAATAAAGGAGCAGCAGCAGCCACAGGCCAGTATTCAAAAGCAGATTTGGGTCTCCTGTCAAGACGTGCCTCAGGAAGGCAGCAGCTGTGGTGTTGGATGGTCGGGCCTGCTCCTGGGCTAGCTGCTGGAAGCATGGCAATGTGAGAATACTGAGGTCTAGGGCCTGAGGCCTGGAGCCTGCTCTAAAGCAGTTGTGTGGCCTTGCATAAGTCACTCTACCTCTTGGGCCTCCATTTCTCCACTTAGAAAAGGAAGGTTGGAAAAAAAAATAAAAATTAAAAAAATTTTTAAAAATTTAAAAAAAGGGACAATGTTAAGGATTTCCAACCATCAAATCTAAAGACTTCTTTTTCAAAGCAAAAAATTTCAAAGACTCCACAGGATGGCAGTGATCATTTTGGTATCTGCTGATCAAAAGAAAATGCAAAATAATAAAAACAATCACTTTTATATCTTTTAAAGGAATTTGCATTTTATCAATCACAAGAGCATCTGCTGTCATTTACAAAAATTAGGGGTGCAATATCCTTGCGGGCCCAGAGTTGCATCTTTCATGAAAAGCTTCTACCCAAAACCCACCAGCACAGCTTTCGTCTTCCTTAAGACACATAGAAGTTAGTCACCTATACCTCTGACTTGTAAAATGTGAGGGACACCACAGCACTGGGCAAGTGTTTTTCAAACTTTTACTTATTATACAATCCATCAATGATGCTAACATGATGGAACAAAAATTGAAAGCACAGGTGATGGGTGACATTTGTCACTTTTTGGCTGCCCGGCTTCAGAATCCCTCCCCAGGTGTGTAGAAGACGCCATCTTAAGTCTTAGTGGAAGTTAGAGCCCACTGCTCACGTCTCACTACAGAGGCTGAAAACGCCAGACACTTGCTTCCCAGCCTCTTTTATAGGCAGGGCTTAGACATGTGACCTGGACTCAGCCAGTCAGGTGCAGTGCCCTGGACTCTGAATAAGAGGCCACAGAGCGAGCCCCTCAGATAACCTTGTTGCAGGGGGGTGGCAGCAGCTGTGGCAGCCATGTCCAGATCCCAGGGCATCAGCAGCAGCAGGGTCATCACTCAGGCTCTGACCATGGTCGTGGCACAAGCTTACCAGGGTTCTGAGGCCAAGGCAGGACTCTCTGGATAGCTTCTGTGCCACCATTTTGGCCATGCTCCTGGCTGTTTCCCAGCATCCTTGGTCTCATTCATGCCGTGAGCCTGCCTCTCTCACCTTCCCAGATTCCATGGGCTACTCAACATCCTTCCCATGAATTCCTCTTCTGCTTAACTCATCCAGAGTCAGTTCCTGTTGCATTTTAAAGTCACAGCCCTGGCCAATTCACAGTCATATGTCAGTCTAGGCATCCAACTTATTTTTGTATTTTGTTTCGGTCACACAGTTCTGAGAAAATTCTGATCATACAGGTAGATGATGTCTTAGTCCATTCAGGCTGCTATAACAAAATACCATAGACTGGGTGGCTTACAAAAACAGAAATTAATGTCTCTGGAGACTGGAAGTCCAAGATCAGAGTGCCAGCATGGTTGGGTGAGAACCCTCTTCTGAGCTACAGACTGGCAGAAGAAGCTAGTGAGATCTGTGGGGCCTCTTTTATAAGGGCACAGATCTCAATCATTAGGGCTTTACCCTCATGACCTAATCACTCCCAAAGGCCCCATCTCCTAATACCATCACCTTGGGAATTAAGATTTCAACATATGAATTTTGGGGGCAAACAAACATTCAGACCATAGCAGATGGTTATAAATAATAACAATAAACACCATTACATAGCGCCCACCATATGCCAGGCCCTATTCTAATCATTTTAACATATATTAACTCACTTAACAGACCTTTGAGGTGGGTCTGTTAAAATTAAATTTCCCCTTTTACAGATGAGAAACTGAGATACCAAGGAGTGGAGTAATTGGCCCAAGGTCAAGGTTTTAAATCAAGGCAGTCCTGCACCAGGGTTTGTGCGCTTAACTCCTGCTAACAGTGTTTTTTCAGTTTGTCTTTTGAGATTAGAATAGTCTTCAATTAAACCACTTTAGAAGCTAGAAAGAGAAATGAAAAGTTTTGTTTCAAAGTTGATTGAGTAACTGTCAAAATATCCAACAACTGCTCTTCGTCCTCATTGTAAACATAAAAGTCAGGCAATAAACAACTAAAACTTACAGCACGTACTAAACAAACAAGGCAGTTTTATCACTCTGTATTCACTGTTACAAGCCTGGTGGTTTACGGAGCCTCGTGGATCCAGTGCAGGAAGTACTCAGTTCTTCATTGCTCTGACTTTGTAAGCGGACGTGCCCAGGCTGGCGTACAGCACACCCACTATCAGGGCCAGGCTGTGCTCAGAGACGGCAGGAGGAGGTTGTGCCAAAGTCCACACAAAACTGAGTTTACTAAAACAATATCACATTGATGGAGGTATGTCGCAGGGCACAAGAGTCAAACGAAAGAGCTCCCAATGGCCAAAGCTGGAACAATTTGAAGAACAAAATTAAGTAGCATCAAATTATAATCCAAAATATAAAATAAATATCCATGAGTCCGTACTTACATACAATTTTTTAAAAACAAAACTTTAGGGAGTTCCCTGATGGCCTAGTTGTTAGCATTCTGGGCTTTTATTGCCGTGGCCTGGTTCAATCCCTGGTCAGGGAACTGAGATCCTGTAAGCCGTGTGGCACAGCCAAAGAATAAAAAGCAAAAATAAATAAAAAGAAAACTCTACAGTGGGGAAATCTGATAAACACTACTTCAGGCAGGTGATAAAGATCAACATCACCAGTCATAAATCATGTTGATAGCTTGTACCTTTGATACGATATGATGAAAATTGTACTTTACCTCTGTGAGCATCCTCCCCAAAAACCATAACCCCAGTCTACTCATGAGAAAAACATCAGACTAATCCCAATAGAGGGATTGCAAGTAGGATAAAAAACTTAACTACGGGCTTCCCTGGTGGCGCAGTGGTTGAGAGTCCGCCTGCCGATGCAGGGGACGCGGGTTCGTGCCCCGGTCCGGGAGGATCCCACATGCCGCGGAGCGGCTGGGCCCGTGAGCCATGGCCGCTGAGCCTGAGCATCCGGAGCCGGTGCTCCGCAAGGGCAGAGGCCGCAACAGTGAGAGGCCCGCGTACCGCAAAAAAACAAACAAAAAAAACTTAACTAGTATTCACAAGGTCATGAAAAACAAGGAAAGTCTGAGGAACTGTTACAGCCAAGAGGAGCCTAAGACATGACTTCTTAATGTGGTTTCCTAGATGGGATCCTGAAACAGAAAAAGGCCATTAGGTAAAAATTAAGGAGATCTGAATAAATAATGGACTATACTTAATAATAATGTCTCAATATCAATTCATCAGTTGTGACAAATATACCATACCAATGTAAAATATTATTAACAGGGGAAAGTGAGAGCTGGGGAGGGGGAGGGTAAGATGAGAATTCTGTACTATCTACTCAATTTCTTTGTAAATCTAAAATTTTTATTTTAAAAGTCTACTGTTTTAAAAGAATCATAAAATTGACTCCTCCCCTCAAAAAAGTTAGTTTACCTGATGATGCACCTTCTACAGTTGAAGTCTTGGTGTGCCACAATTGTCTATGTAATGTATTCACGTTATTATAGGCTAAACACTTTATAATAGCAGTTTTTGAAATACTTCAATACTTTTAAAATGAAATTCAAATCTTCACATTGCATCCCTGAATCTCCTCAGAGTAGCTGAGCACAGTTTGCTCTGATGGAGGGGAAATCACAGGTAATGTCCTTTGTCCCTGTCCCTAAAACCCTCTGGATCTGTGAGATTGAGGGAAAACTCCATACCTCCAGGCAAAGCATTTCAAAACAACGCAGTAACCTCCCATCCCCCCAGCTCCACCCAAGACACTGTGTGAGCAACTGTTTGAAGCCAAGGCTGCAGTTGTCTTTGTCCTGCATTTGCCTGACAAGCCCAGTGCTTCTCGGCAACGGGAAGGGCAGAAGGCTGGTATGAAGCGGGGCAACAGATGGCCGGGACATGTTCTCTTGAAGCTCAGCTGCCCTGGCCAGCCTGCCAAGCTGTGTACATTTCAAACGTTTGAGGTTCAACCAAAAGAGACGAGTAATGATTTTAAATCACTTGTTGAAACACATGGCTAATCCTTGGGTAGCCAGAGAAGAGCACTTTTAAAACTCCCTTAAATCCAGTGGGGGGACAAGGAAACTCTGTGTGCTTTCTTGGCTTTGAACCCAAATCAGGCCATCCTGGGGGCAGTGGGCATTTGTCCAGGATCCCAATATGCATCCTGCTTTCTCTGCTTTTGGAAAGGGTGTGATGTTTCGGTATGTGTGTTTGTTTGGGGTGATGGCGAGGAGGGCAAAGGCTGTTAGCAGGTAGGTTTGGATCCTGAGAAATCATGCACCCTGGCATTTGCCTGTGATCTGAAATTGGGAGATCTCTAGGTTCACTTGCTTCATAAGTTCAGGCAGCTCTATTTCCCTGTCCGGGTTCAGGTCTGTCTTATTTCTTGACTGGCTTACACGAACAGTCTCCTATAGTTGCTTTGCAGTCCTGTGTCGTTAGAATCTCCCGCTACATGCGTCATCTCCACTATTATATACAGCATCTCCCATCTTGAATATATCTTTCCTTGCCTCCACATCTGCCTCTAGCTACTGCTCCCATTTCTCCCTTTCACCACAAAACTTCCTGAACTAGTCATCTGCTCTCCATGGTTCAAGTCTTCACTTCCTGTTCACTCACCCACTCCTACTCTACTACTGAAACCTTTCTTGTCAAGGTCACCAGCAATTTCTATGTTGTAAAACCCAATGAGTCTAACTCTGTCCTCATCAAACTTGACCCACCAGGAGCATCTGACACAGTTGACCACATCCTCTTCCTTGAGGCACTCTTCTTTCTTGGTTTTAATGGTGATACTCTCTCCTCGTTTTCCTTCTATTTCTTTCTTTTTTCTTTTTTTTGCGGTACGCAGGCCTCTCACTGTTGTGACCTCTCCCGTTGCGGAGCGCAGGCTCCGGACGCGCAGGCTCAGCGGCCATGGCTCACGGGCCCAGCCGCTTCGCGGCATGTGGGATCTTCCCGGACCAGGGCACGAACCCATGTCCCCTGCATCGGCAGGCGGACTCTCAACTCTCTCTTCCCTGCGCCACCAGGGAAGCCCCTTGCTTCTATTTCTTTAGTATCTTCTTCTCAGTCTCCTTAGCAGGCTCCTCCTCCTTCTGGTTGCTCCATGTTGGGGTATCTCAGGGATTGGTCCTAAAACAGCTTCTAGTCTCTTTCTAAAGCTCTCAAGATGGTCTCATCAGGTCCCAGAGCTCTAAATACCACCCGAATACTGATGACTCCTGATCTTACACCTCCATCCTTGAGCCCAGACTCAACTGCCTGCTTTATATCTCTACCTGGCTGTCTAATAGATACCTCAGATCATATATTTCCAAGATGGAGCCCTTGATTCTCTTCATCCTTGAACTCTCCCCCTCATCTCTCCCCTCTCACCTCTGTAGCATCTTTATCCATCCTTTTGCTCAGGGCAAGATTCTAGAAGCCGCCTTTCATTCCTCCTTTTCCCTCATCCCCCGCATCCAAGCCATCACTGTGTTCAGTCAGTTCTACCTTCAAGACAATGTACCTAGTCTCTACTCCCCACTTTTTCTCTCCATCTCCACGGGCACCTTGCTAGTCTAAGCCACCATCATCAATCACCTGGACAACTGAAATAGGCTCTTGTCTGACCCCTCTGCTTCACAGTGGTACCTCCCAAATTCACTCTCACATTTTCATGTGAGAATTAACATGTAATTCAGTGATATTCAGTCATTCTTTCATTCAAGAAATAGTTATTAAGTGCCTAATATGTACAGGCAGTGAACAAATAGACAAAAGTCTCTGCCCTCAAGGAGTTTACAATCTAGTGGTGAGAGATGGGCAATAGATATGATAAAGTAAATGATGTGATATGTTAGAAGATTGATAGATGGTATGGAACAAAATAAATCGGAGTAAGGGGATCCCAGGAAGCATATGTTTTTGTTATGGGAAGTTGTTATAATTTTAAATAGGGGAGTCAGAAATATTGGATCTCTAAATATCATTTCCCACTAAAGGGGTTTCTAAAAGAAATGTCTGATTCCAAATCTGGGCTAAAAAATGTGTAAGATGAGTCTGGAACATTTTGTAACATCAGAAAGCAAAGAAGATAACAAAGCCCTCAGGGACGGCATCACAAGGACTCAGAAGTCAAGTTCAGGAGGCTCCCACTGGCCAAAGATGGCACAATTTGAGTGTCTAAAAGAATAATGATAGCAATGGATCAAGATACATACGCGTCAAAATCCCTGAGTCCGTAATGATGCTTTGAAAGGAAAGAGCACAACTCATTGGTTACCTCTGGGGGTTGCTAGGGAATCAATTATTCTGAAAACTAGTAAATGAAACTGGTAAATGAAAGAACTGCCTTTCCTATATGAAAGGTAAATGACCAGGTAAATAGTTAGTTTCCTGTATGACCAGGTAAATAGTTGGTAAGGGAAAGTTTCTCTTTATATACATATTCCATCTAAGAAACAAAGAAAAAAAAAATAGAATTAGAACATCACAATTTTACAAGGTCTAGGGAAATAATCAATCTAGGCCATGATTATCAACAGCTGCTAACGTTGCACAAACAGAGCCAGGAAGATATTATATGCCTCCTGTTAGATGGGCACACTGCCTCTTATAAAGTAGTTAGAGATGAACGTCAGATAAATAACAAATAATGTTTAGTATAAATAGGTATCAAATAGTCCATGAGGTATACTAAAAATTATTCATTATTTATCTGAAATTCAAATTTAACTGGGAATCCTGTATGTTTATTTGCCAAGCCTGGCAACACTAGAAGTAGTCTAGCCAAAAAAGTCTAAATCCGATTAAGCCTCAAAATCTAACTACCAGGAAACATGATGAGACAGTGAAATACGTTAAAGGACACGACCACGGCAGTGTCATCAGCCACATGCAGACTGTGAAGACAGACTGCCCAATTTTTTTCAATAAATAGGTTTTCAACAAATAGGGGAGAAAGGGGGAGGAAGGAGGGAGGCAGGAGAGAAGTTTATTGGATTCTGATTCAAAAATCTAGGGTAGGTGCAGCCACTATAAAAATGATCTGGCTTATGAAGTCCACATTACTCTGACTCCCGGCTTGGTCTCTGGTCTCACGTCCCCTGCCTTACACTTTACAGTCTGGCAGCACCAGACACACTGAATCAAGGCAACAGAAGCAATCTTGAGACACTTGAGATCAAGTCTTGTTTTACTAAGCCAGCTTGCAAGAGGAGGGGTCATGTGGGGAGGAGAGAAAAAGCTAAGATCCTGCTTTGGGGGTGAGATGAGGTGAGAGACGGTTTGGGAAACGAGCAGAGATGCTTTAAAGAGGGGGTGATCAGGAAATGAATGGTTTATGCCCCTCCTTGGCCTGCTTGTGGAAGGCCTTTGGAGCACGGTGATTTGGATGCTGGGCTAGGTCTTCAAGGTATAGCAGGGTGGCTCAAATTCCGGGTTGCATTCAAGCCATATCGCACCAGGTTCTGTTTCTATCTCTTTCCCTACCATGAGCCCCTCAAGGGTAGAGACTGTGTTTCTAGCTTTGGCTTTCCCACTGCCTGTCAAAGTGCCTGTTATTTCATACATATCTGGTGAATAAATGAATGAATGAAGGAATGAGTGAATCCCCCTTCACCCTTTGCAGAGACCGTTGTCTTCTCCTGAAATACCAAAATGTGGTTAATAGATAAATTGCTTCATGAAACACTGAATTTAATCTTTGCCATTTCTATATATCATAAAGGAATACTTTATTTTTTATAATAATATTTATTCTTTTTTTAAAATTTACTTATCTTCCTTTTTTTTTTGGGTGGGGGGCTGCATCGGGTCTTAGTTGCGGCACATGGGATCTTCGTTGAGGCACGCGGGATCTCTTCGTTCCAGCGCTCGGGTTTCTATCTAGTTGTGGTGTGCGGGTTTTCTCTCTCTAGTTGTGGCACGCGGGCTCCAGAGTGTGTGGGCTCTGTAGTTTGCAGCACGTGGGCTCTCTTGTTCAGGCTCGCACACTCAACAGTTGTGGCATGCGGGCTTAGTTGCCCCGCGGCATGTGGGATCTTAGTTCCCAGGCCAGGGATCGAACCCACGTCCCCTGCATTGGAATGTGGATTCTTTACCACTGGACCACCAGGGAAGTCCCATAAAGGAATATTTTAAACTGAGAGATAAGGGTCAGCTCACCGAGGCAGAAGCTCAGGACATTCTCCCAGACATATTGAGATATTTTTCTCAGTGATGAAAAGCCCAGCTTGCTTCCTGTTTTCACTTGCATCTTCAACTCTGAGCGTTTGCTGTATATATGTCTTGTGACGTGTTATGTCAGCTGTGATGAGGCTCACATCACAAGTAGATGACAACCTTGGAAGAAGATCCCTGGACAAGTTCTCACTCTGGGAAGTACTGGCTGTTTTGAAAGTTCTGAGCTCTGAACTAGTCACCATCTATTTACTCAAGAGTAATATCAAGAGAAAGAAAGAAGAGATAAGCAGAAAGAAGAGAGAGAAGACCCTGCTCCTTTACCTCCCCCTTTATCGAGCAAAGACAAAGAAAAAAGATGAGGGAAAGGCTATTGAGTGTGGACCTTAAGCTTGAGATAAAAGGGTCTCCTTATACGACCATGATGTCATAAGCATTTTTAAAAAGATCCAAATAACATTGTTCTTCCACATCATCACCTTCTGAGTTATGATAATATCCCATTGGTATTGTTAGTAAAAAAAAAATTTTTTTCTGAGGTTTTTAGGGGAAAAATAAAGACCTAGACTTTTTTTTTTTTTTTTTCAGTTTAATCATACACTTCATTCCCCAGACATGGCTGTGAGGACTCTGGGTTGTCCAAAGTCTCATCTCTTCCTTCAAGGATAGAGGTTTGTCACCACTGAGGATATGCTATGAGTTAGGTAGGCGTGACTCAGTGAGGAAGCCTGAAAGGGTCAGCAGCAGTGGAGCCACGTGAGGCTGCCCCTGGGCAGGAGCAAAGTCCTATCTGTCCATCACTGACATGCAGCAGGTATGCAGTAAGGGTTTGATGAATGAATGAGTGACTGAGAAAGAATACCAATGCATATGGAAGTGTAAGTTGGGCAACGTGTGTGAAAAACTAGAAAAAAGAAGCCCAATTTTTTCATTCATTTGGTCTCACGTTGAACCTGAAAATGGCATTTCCAGGTGCTTCTCCAGGAAGCCATACCACAGGAGTAAGAGGATTAGAGCCAGCACCTGACTCTATCCGGGCACTCCAGCACTTTCAAAAACAGCACCAGAGTCCTAGTGGATTTGAAAAAAAAAATCTTAGGGAAAAAAAAAATGCTGAAATTCTGCCCTTCAAATAAAGACTACAAACTGTTTTTCGTGCACACTGATAAAACCTCAGCCTTGGGAGGTTGTATTAGTTTCCTAGGGTTGCTGTAACCAAGTACCACAAATTTGATGGCTTAAAACAACAGAAACTTATTGTCTTACAGTTCCAGAGTCTAGAAGTCCAAAATCAAGGTCTCAGAAGAGCCACAGTCCCTCTGAAACCTACAGGAAAACCCCTCCTTGTCTCTTCCTAGATTCTCGTGGTTTTCTGGCAATCCCTGGCACTCCTGGGCTTGCTGCTGCATCTCTCCGATCTGTCTTCATCTTCACGTCGCCTTCTCCCAGTGTGTCTGTCTTCACATGACCATCCTCTTATAAGGACACCAGTCATATTGGATTAGGGGTTCTTCCTACTCGGCTATTACAACTTAACCAATCACATCTGCAATGACCTCTTTCTAAATAAGGTCAGATTCTGAAGTGCTGGAGTTAAGATTTCAACATATGTTTTTGTGGGGAACATAACACAATTCCTAACAGAGGCATTTTTTGGAACATGGTACAAGTAAAACAGGATTCAGTGACCCAAATGACCCAGAGAATCAAACTGTTACCTGCTTGGCCACTATCTTCTGAAAGTCAATACAAATCATCAGGCTCCAGTTGATCCAATTTCCCAGTATATTAGCCAAGCCTGATTGGCCAAACCTTTCTGGCCTGCTTGTTTTTAGAACTCTAACCCCAGGGTCATGCTAACTGTGGGTCACTCATTTCCAGGAGACAATATTTCTCTGCCTTTTCTTCCTGAGCAGAAACTCCATGATCAAAGATGCATCACTAGGGCAAAGAAGTCATTTACTTGTCAATTTCTGGCCCTTTGTGGTAAGGAATAGTTTGAGTTCCAGGGTTGGCAATGCCACTGATGCTATATCAATGCTTCCCATTTTTATTTACATCATGACACACAGTAGGGGTGGGGGGGAAAGGTAGGATTTATAAAGCCTGGGGAAAGGGACAGGGGCCCCTCTAGCCACCGCAGGCCCTGCCCAGCTTTCTAAAGACTAAAGAGATCACCACCTCAGGCCACCCGGCACCTAGCTATTCATGGACACTGGGAGGGAAGCGTGGGTCTAGACAATTGTACTCATATGTCACCCTAGAGGCAGGACTCTGACTCTGCCACCACCATTCCCCCCCTCAGTGGATCTTCATTTGGTGTCTCTAGACTTTTTCCTCATATGCATGAACACCTGACTCAACTGAATAAAAGGAAAGAACTGACCTAAATTATATTACCTCCATGAAGAATGACCACAGCTCTAATTCCTTAGGGGAGGAAATTGTTCACAGGTAGAATAGATCTAAGGTGTCTAAGATGACAAAGCAGCCCAGTTCCTGGTCCAGGATCAGAGCTAGAACCCATGACCACAGTCTTCTTCTCCAGGTTGGAGTCCTTCCTCATGGATGACGGAGGTCTCTGCACAGAAGAGATGGCTGGTTTGTGAGCAGGGAATGGGCTCTTATGAAGCCTCTATCCTGGATTGTCAGCTTCCCTAGGCTGCAGTTTCCTGAAGTAGCAATATCTCCTGAAAGGCACGGATTCCTCTCAAGTGCCTCCTCCCCCAGGCAGCCCTCCTTGACCATCTAGTCTGAATGTGGTGACCCTTCTCTGTACTCTGGAACTCACTTTCACCATGGCACCTATTGTGCTATAGACTGACTGTCTCTCTTCCCAGGCAGCAAGCTCCTGGCTCTTACATTCCTTTTATTGCCTACAATTAGTCCCAGGTAGGCACACAATCTTATTGAATAAAATGAGTGTCACAAATCACTTTGTGGGCAGTGGATGACTACTTCCACAAGCCAGCCTCCTTAAAAACCACACAGTTTCTGTTTGGTGCCCTTAACCTCTCGCTGTCTGCTCACACCTGGTTCCAGGCAGCTATAAAATTGGCTGTGCTCTTAAACTCAGGAAATACCCTGGCTCCTCCTCCTTCCTGCCTGCCAAGCCCTCTTGCTCAATTCAGGTTTCCTCAGTTTCCATGGGTCACCACCTACCAGGATCTTCCCACTGAGAAGTGACTGTCTTGAAAGGCACTGGTGACACCTCTGGCCATGGGTGTCTCCTGCTGCTCGCCCCTCACTCCTCCCTTGCAGTTCGTATGTGGGCCAAGCCTCGCCACCCCACCCAGGTCAGTTCCCCGGGGCCTCGGGCCCCTGCTTATCAGGGAGAGGGTATCGGGCCGTCAGTGACCTCCATTCACCTATTCATTCATATATTTATGTCTCTCCTAATTTATTTATGTATTTACTATAACAGCTTTGTTGAGATATAATTCACATAACCATAAAATCCACCCCTTTAAAGTGTGCAATTCAGCAGTTTTAATCTATTCACAGAATTGTGCAACTATCACCACTACCTAATTCCAGGATATTTTCATCAACCCTGAAAAGAATCCCCAAACCCATCCCCTTCCCATTCCCGACCCCCCAAGGCCTTGGCAACCACTAATCTACTTTCTATCTCTATGGATTTGCCTAGACTAGCTATGTCATATAAATGGAATCATATAATACGTGGCCTTTTATATCTGGCTTCTCTCACTAAGCATAATGTTTTCAAGGTTCATTTACTGTAATATTTATTAGTAGTTCATTCCTTTTTAGAGATGAATAATATTCCACTGTAGAGGCACAACGCATTTTTATTTATTCATTCATTAGTTGGTGGACATTTGAGTTATTTCCACTTTTTGGCCATTTGAATAATGCTACTATGAACATTCACCTACAAGTTTTTATGTAAACATATGTTTTCAGTTCTCTTGGGTATATACCTAGGAGTGGAATTGCTGGGTCACAAAGTAACTTTTCGTTCAACTTTTTGAGGAACTGCTAGCCTGTTTTCTAAAGAGGCTGTACTATTTCACAGTCCCACTAGCAATATATGAGGGTCCAGTTTCTCCATATCCTTGCCAATACTTGTGATTATCTGTATTATTTTAACCATTCTGGTGGTATGAAGTGGTATCTCGTTGTGGTTTTGATTTGCATTTCCCTGATGGCTAATGATGTGGAGTATCTTTTCATGTGCTTATGGATATGTCTATTTAATGCCTTTGCCTACTTTAAACATTGAGTTACTTGTTTTTTTTATTGTTGAATTGTAAGAATTTTTAGGGACTTCCCTGGTGGTCCAGTGGCTAAGACTCCATGCTCCCAATGCAGGGCGCCGGGTTTGATCCCTGGTCAGGGAACTAGATCCCACATGCCTCAACTAAAGATCCTGAATGCCACAATGAAGATCCCAAGATCCCGTGTGCTGCAACTAAGACCTGGCACAGCCAAATAAATAAATAAATAATTTTTTTTAAAGAGTTTTTATATATTCTGGCTACAAGTCCCTTATCAGATATATGATTTGCAAATATTTCCTTCCATTCTGTGGGTTGTCTTTTCACTTTTGTGATGTTCTTTGAAGCACAAAAGTTTTAATTTTAATGAAATCCAATTTATTTATTTTTTTCTTTTGTCACTTGTGCTTTTGATGTGATATCTGACAAACTATTGCCTAATCCTCAGTCATGAAGATTTACTTCTCTGTTTTCTAGGAGGTTTATAGTTTTTAGCTCTAACATTTAGATTCATGATCCCCTGCCTTCATTGGTTTATCATCTCCCAAAGATAAATGCATTTTACAGCACATTCGTTTGGTGTAATAGTCTCTGCATCATCTGTTGCCTTTATACTGTGATGAGACACTTCCTTAATAAGGTTATTCATATTTAGTTGTTCTGTGAAACTGACATTTACCTTCAACAACCTTTGGCTTCCATTATGTCAAAAACAAACACATATGTAATAAAATATGTTTTCCAGACTCCAATCAGGCTTTGCCCTGCCACAGAACAAGACTGGAGACATCCTAGACATTGAAAACTTTGGAGGTAGTTGGAAGCTTGATAATCTCCTGTGACCTCAATCCAGATGAAGAAGGAATATAAGTGCAGAACTCTTCAGTGGGGGGCTTGCTGCTTGGCAAGCTGTTACCTCACCACAAGCCCGACCACCCAGGGCCCTTTCTGCGTCTGCGGCTCATTGTTCCAGTGGTTTTGATTATTCAACTCAGCCATTATCTGAGCCATTGTCTGCCAAGATGTTTGGGTTTGGAAATCCCTCATTATGCCTCTGAGCAAATGATAGCACATTTTCTCTCAAATCTTGCATTCGTTGCTCTTTGACAGTTGGTGACAAAATTAGTCTTGGTTTCCTTGGATGTTGGTTTTGTATGGTTGTTGATCTTCTTCAAATGGTATGTTTGTTCCCCTATTTGTCAGCGAATCCTTCAACTTATTATTTATTTGAATCCCTTCTGAAACAGCAAACAAATTCATTAAAAAAATCAAACTCTACTTTTCATCCGGTTAAATTTCCTGGGATTTAGATTTAGCACAACCGGAAGAATAGTGCCAAAGACAGTTTAAATCCAACATATCTTTACTTTACCCTTTTTTGAATCAAACCTCCCCCAAACAATGTATTTGGCAAGGACTACATTTATAAATTTCTACAATGAGACAATTACCTTCCCTAGGGAGAAGCAGCTAAAATCTGGCCAACCAAAGTCTTCACTTTCCAGTAAGCCAGCCCACACAATATGCAGACAGACAGCTTGGTCATTCTTCCAAGAGAGATTTTGAAGCTGATCTGTGATTATCTTCTGTTATCCAATAAATGGAAATAACATCCATCACCCAGGAAGCCACGTGTGGGGAAACCTACAAAAGACCACAGGACACATAAGCTCTTGGCTGTCAAAACTCCATCCCATTTCGAGGTGTGGATCCAAAGATGGGCTTGGCTTCCTCTGCTGTTGATTTGCTCCTAGAAATGCCAGACGCTCCTGGTCAGGACAGAACAGGACCCGAATCCCAAACTATAGTATGGAATCTTGTCCCCTCTCACTCGGCATCAAGATGTTCTTTAATAGAAATAACTGGGTTAATAACATGCCTGTAAATATCATTTAATATTGAGCCCTTAAAAGATACCTATGAGATATTATTGATCTAGTTAAAAGGAGCAGCTATAAAATGTTATGTATGTACGATGGCCCTTTTGGTAAAGTGTTTATATATGTTTTTAAAAGTCTAGAAAAGAGATACATTAAAGTATTTTCTTCAGATAAACTACAAGTTTTCCACTTTATACTGCAAAAAAAAATTGTAATGAATACATTTTACTTCCATAATAAAAAATAATAATTGGACTAAATCTATTTTTTTTAGAAAAATAGGTCTTACCCTGAACTCAAATGCATGTTCAGAATTTTTAAAACATGTGGCAAAGATTACATATTCGAATCTGCTACTCTGCAGGAAAACTTAAAAATAATCAGCCTTTAATGGTGGAGAACCAAGCCAAATGTCTGCTGCTTAAGCAGGCAGGGCCCAGCCCTAAATTCCAGGTCACAGGGCAGTTTGCCAGGGCAGCTGGCTCATGGTGCTTCTGCCCCCTGCTGGATAACTTAGGAAAGGGCAGTCTCCGGTCTAGGGAGTTTCTCCAGGGCTAAAGCCATGGAGAGATGAATGTTTAAGAGCCCAGTGACAATTGGAAAAACTGGCCTCATTCCTCAAAACTATTCTGGAAGGTCTTGCCACGGGGAAACTAATCATGTAGCAACCCATTCATGCTCCCTCCCTCCTTTTTTAACACATATATTTATTTTTTAAATGTCCCAAACCTCATTCTAAGTATTTACATGTGCATAGGACTTAGAATTGTTTTTGTGCCATGCTCTATTTTATAGTATAAATTGTATTGTATTGTACTTTTATTCTTTGACTTGCATTTTTCACCTATCAGTATATCCTGGCAGGGTCAGGACTAGGGTGAGGCAACAGAGACCTGTATGACCCTGATAATGGCTTCCACATTTTGTGCCCTTTGTCAGTACATACAGGCCAGCTTCACTCTTTTTGACCCCTAAATAGTATTCTATGGTATGAATAGGCCATTGTTAACCATTTCCCTCTTGATGAACTTTTAGGTCGTTTCCAATTTTTAGCTATTACTGAAATACTATGTTGAAATCCTTACAGATGCCTCCTTGTGGATATAGTCAAAGTTATAATTTTTTACTTTATGGTTTGTGTATTTTATATCTTGTTTAAGAGGCCTCACCTACTTTAAGGTTACATAGTGTCTTCCTATATTTCCTTTTCTTTCTTCTTTTTTTTTTTCATTTTGGACCTCAGGTGCAGAGTTGAGTTCATCATATTCCTCACCTCTTCAATTCATACTCCACGTAGTTGTCATTAGTCCATATAAGACATTTTTTAAAAATTCCCTTTTGTCCCCATTTTCCACTCCCATTCCCCCTGCCCACCCTAGACGATCCTCCTGATGTGTTTAATAGTTATAATACTGTTTGTATGTTTCCTTATAAAATATGTAGTATATATATGGAATATTTATATAAATGATACTGTGCCGCAGACCTTATTCTATTTCTTACTACTTTCCTTCAACACCGTTTTACAGGCTATCCACGTGGCTGTGGTACATGCAATCTCTTGCTCCTAATTGCTCTACTCATCCCTTCCCCCAGTAGGGAGCCCCTGGAGCCTTCAGATCCCATTAGCACAAACAGCCCTGCAAGGGACAACCTCATGTATGGTTGGTCCTATGTGAGAAGTTTTCTAGGGTGTATTTCCAGATTGCTTACCTTTTCTTCTAATATGTTTTTATTTTTTTTTTTCTTCTATTCACATGTTCATCCACATTTGGTTAGTCTGTCTGAGCATGTTTAGCTTTTGCTATGATCTTGACTCGATTCATTCTTGAAATTTTCTTTCGGCAAAAAACATCCCTAGTTTCCATTTTGATCATGTTTCTTTGACATTGTTTGAGCTAGGGTTTGGGGTGGGGAGGTGTTTGTTTTGTTTGTTTGATCTGTGTTAGATGATAATAATGTGACTTGGTTTGGGTCCCTCCTAAGACAAAAGTGAAACAAGGACTTCGGTGACAATAGTTTGTTTGGGAGGATATTCCAGGAAGACAATGAGGAAGAGGGGAGAGTGATACAAGGGAGAAGAGAAAGCCAATGAAAGGTGCATTGCTGAGCTGGTTATCACTGTGGACAATTGGCACAATCTCCCTGGAGACCCTTTGAAGAACCATATAAAAACCACCTAGAATAGTCCCTCTGAAGAATGGGAGGTTGGGACATTTATCCATTAACCTTCATTCTCCACTGGCTGAGAGTTGCCCCTTGGGACACACACACACACACACACACACACACACACACACACACACACTTTCCTGCTGTGGCCGTGCCTGCGAGTAGACTGAGCAAGCTTCCAAGCTAGGAGCAAAGCTGAGTGACTCGCTGGTGGTTGAGACGGGAGGCCATCAGCATTCACAGGAGCCTTGACTTTCGGCTGCCCTGTGGGTGTGCACGTCTTTGTCTGCCAGCTGCTCTCTGACCCACTTCTTTCCCTGCACTTGCTATTCATGTATTGACTGCATCTGACCTCTCTGTCCTGACCCAGCAAGACCCCCTCAAACCTCTCCCTGGGCTGGACCTATTACAGCCTTCCCCCTGCTTCCCTGGCTTCAGGCCTTCTGCTCACTCCACTGTCTGGCCTTCAGTAGACCCCTCTGAAAATTTGGCACTCTCCTCCCGCCCGGCAGATGTGCCCTTTGCATTTCTCTCTCCGGCTTCACTTTTACTTTCTTTCCCTCCTCTCTCCCCTTTTACACTGTAAGCCTGCCAGGATCCCCAGTAGCATCAGTGAACCCTACTCAGATCATTTGCTTACGTGCTCTCACAGAAAGTGCCCATATTCAGCTTCAAATAATAAAAATAAACAGAACAATGTCTAATACTATTTGAGCACTTACTAAGTAGCAAGCACTGTGTAAAATGCAATTTAGTCATTTCCTTATTTTATCTTCACAACAACAATCTCATGAAATAAGTGCTATCATCATGTTAATTTCACAGACAAGGAAGCTACCTTGGAGAAGACCACTTACCTAGCTGATGGCGATGGTCCTCAAGTGTGGACATCTGGCCTTGAGGATTTCTTTTTGACCACTCCAGTTAGCTCAGCCGTTAACTTCCAACTGACCCTGGGAGAAGGGACTTCACTTCCTGTGCCTGGTTTTTGACTTTTCAAATAGAACTGTCTATATGGTTCCTTTTTTTCCCCCTCACAAGATTATTGAAAGTATGAAGTGATATTTTTTTAAAATAATCAATATAACAGCTTGGCTATTTTTTCTTATTTATTTTGTTTTGATTTTTGTTTGTTTTTTGTTTTCTCGGTTCATGGTGTTACCACCATGTGATACTTTCTTCCCAAGACCAGCCCCAATGGATTTCTCCCCCAGCCTCCAGATACCTGAAATTCTACAATTAGAGATTTATTCATTTGATGTCAGCACACAGTTCTATGGGAGAGGATAGGGAATAATACTTCTCAGCCATTCCTACCTTAGCATGAGTGAATTTATGACCTTTTCTGAGAGCTAGTTTTGAAAGAGGAGATAGGGAAGAAACATGAATGCACTAAGCCTGGGTTAAAGAGAAGCCACACTAGGTCATCACCCTAGAAAAGCTCTTGCACCTGTGCACCAGGGTTTACATGCAAGAATGTTCTTGGCAGCTTTGCTCCTAATAGTCTCAAACTGGAAACAACCCTATCCATCAAGAATAGAATGGAAAAATGCATTGTAGTGTATTCATACGAGGGAATACAATACAGCAGTGAAAACGAGTGACCTACAGCTACAAGGCCAGTGACGTTTGAATCTCACAGACATAATGCTGAGGGAAAGAATGTTGACCCAGAATTATGTATTCAGTAGAAATCCATACATGTAAAGCTTAAAGATAGGTGGTAAGATTATGAAGAATAAGAGGGACATTACTATCATGAATGTCAGGATAATAGTAACCAATTCTAATGGGGAGGGCGGGGGTTGTGTCTACTCAGGGGACACACAAGGGCTTCTTGGATGCTTATAGTTAACTATTTCTTGAACTGACTGTTGGTTATGCAGAGAGTTGCTTTACAGTTATAGTCAGCCCTCCCGTGTCCATAGATGCGGAACCACGATCCAGAGAGCTGACTGTACTATACTACACCATTTTATATAAGGGACTTGTGCATCCGCAGATTCTGGTATCCATGGCGAGTCCTGGAACCAATCCCCAGCAGATACCAAGGGATGACTATTAGTAAACTGTTTTATCTCCCTCTTTTGAAAAACAAAAAGAAAGGAAGGAAGGAGGGAAGGGAGGGAGGGAGGGAGGGAGGGAGGAAGTGCAGGAAAGCCAGCCCCCCAAAGCAGACCTCATTTCTTTGTATAGCTAATCCAGACAGGTTCTAGGAGACCTAGGAAAGAAGTGGTCGGGTTTGGGACAGGTGGCAGAAGACTCTGTACTTAGCATCTGTGGATATTCAACTGCACTAGATACTGCCAAACAGTTTTCCAAAATGGTTTAACCAATTTATTCTCTCACCAGCCAAGAGTTCCCATTGTTTTGCATCTTCACTATCATTTGATATTGTCGATTTTAAAATTTTTGTTTCTTTTGTAAGATGTTTATGGGTATCTCATTATTGTCTGAAGTAGCTTTATTCTAGAAATTAATGTACTTGAGCATCTTTTTGATATTTTTTTTGTCTTTTGTGAAATGCCTGTTCAAGTCTTTTGCCCATTTTTTTCTGTTGGGTTATTTGTCTTTTTCTTATTGATTGATTGGTATATGAATATTTTAAATATTAGGGCTCTGCTAGTTGAAAATATCTTTTCCCATTCGATGACTTGCTGCCTGTATTTTTCTAGGTGGGAGGGACAGAGGCAGCAAGTGTTTGCTGCCTCTGAATTCCTCTGCCTACTGCTTGGGTGCCTCAGGGAGTTTGCTCAGCCTTCATGGGCAGTGGCTGCCATTTCTGATGCAACTTAGAGTTCCTGTTCCCACAACCAGTGGCTCTGCTGTCCCTTCCAGAAGCAAGCTGCCCAGGAAGAAAGTGACCCCTGTGAGAATAACAATGTGAGCCCTGTTTCATGTTTTCTTTCCTCCTACTCTCTTTCCATTAGCAGAGAAAATGAAGTTTTGGCACTGTCTCCACCACATAATCCTTTACTTCATACATCAGTGCCAAAGAGAAGAAAATAGGAAAGGACTTAGAAGTCGGCCAATTTCTGAAGCCCTTTGTACTGGCCTGGATTTTACTGTCTGGACAATAGAAAACGCTACCTGAGAACGGTGAGCACGGCTGTGCCAGGGCAGATCAAGGCGCTCACACCTTGCCAGGGGGCACTGGGTCACATTACCTGCATCAGCCTGTGAAGCGACATAAAGAATGTTACTAATGGGCTAGGAGGTCATTAGCAACCCTCCCTGCAATACCTATTTGAACTTGGAAACTGGCTTCCAAAGAAGTGAGAGGTACTTGGGTGGTAGATGTACTATTATTCTACGCTAATTCTCCCTGAGAGGAGGCCTGACTTTCTGGTGAGGAGTATGTGGTAGATCCTGAATTTATGGTCAATTTAAATCATTAATTTTCACACGTGACAGGGACAAAAATTTTTGAAGTGTAATTCATCAGCCCCCCACCCCTTAGTCCTCTACAACATTACCCCTTCTCTCACCCCAAACTCTTGAGGACAAGTCTTGGTTTATGTGAACTGGAAACCCAGTGCAGACTATGGGGTGGGGGAGAGTGGAGAGAGGCCACCACAGGCTGCCACCCTGGAGATCTAGTTCGAGGCTGGAGAACTTGCTGTCTTTCAGACCATATGGACAACGCTAGTCCTTCCTCAACTGACCTCTCTGGGGAGGTTTAGTAAAGGCTTTGCTGACCTCAGAGATACTTAATAAAGGTTTTGTTACTTTCAAGGCTGTCTAGAGTCATCTTCTTTTTTTTAAAAAAATAAGCTTTTTTTTTTTCTGGCCACACTCCGCGCCGTGCAGGATCTTAGTTCCCTGACCAGGGATCAAACCTGTGCCCCCTGTGGTGGAAGCGCAGAATCAACCACTGGACCGCAGGGGAAGTCCCTTGGGTTTCTTTTGACCAGGATGTGGTGCTAAGGTAGGACTTAAGGAAGGAAACAGAGGCTCAAATGTATCTGGGTCATACTCATGTGCCTCCCTTTATCTGCACCAGCAGATCCTCTACACAAACAACATGCATTCTTCTGGTACAGCTGGACAGGATGTAAAATTCTTGGAAACTGGGACCCATGGGCCCCCCTGGACTTCCCCACAGGCACAGCCAGAAGTCTGCTCCAGCTCTGAAACCTGCAGCTGCCCTGCTGGCACCCATGCTGCAGAAACGATTAGACCTGTGGGTCCCCCATACACATGTGAATTGTTTCTGAAACCTTAGGACAGAACTTTACATTGAACCTTATCAGATTCAGTCCATCGTTCCATCCAATGAGGTCTGTTTTAGCTTGGTTTTTCTCAGAAGCCACTCCTGAGATGAGAATTTGAGTGCAAGTACTTTATTTAGGAAGCATCCTGGGAAGCACCAGTGGGTGCTAGAGGAAGGGTGGGCCCAGCTGCTGTCCCTCACCAGTGAGGTTCAGAGATGGCGGGTGTGCGCCCAGTGGCACCCAGAGCCCTAAACCGACCTCCAGAGCATCTTGGCCACTGCTTCTCTTCTGCCTTCCAAATCTCTTGCGATTTTTCTGTCATGGCCAAGCCTAACGTGAACAATACAGGGGAGGGAATTCTGGAAAATGTAGCTCCAGCTGAGCTATGTTGACAGGGTACAAAACCCTCCACAGTTCTCCCAGTGACTGCAGAGAGGATACGGTTCTGAGTCCACAAATTCTGACTTGAAGAACAGCATTTTCTTTGTTTTCCACATCAATTGAGTTTCTGCCTCTGAGCCCCATTCTGACAGACAGGCAAAATACAGTCGTCCCTCGGTATCCTCGGGGGATTGGTTCCAGGACCCCCCGCGGAACCAAAACTCTGTGGATGCTCAAGTCCCTTTTATAAAACGGCCAGTACCGTCAGCCCTCAGCATCCACAGGTTCCACACGAGGTGAAGATTCCATGATCTGCCCCAATTCCAGTCAGTGACAGTTGAAGGTTAACACGGAGACAGACACCGTGCCTTTCCCAGGACCCTTCGGATCTGGTGACAGCTTTGTTCCCATGACCCACTTAGGACATAGGACTTGTTTGCACGGCTAAGGGCCCCAGTGCCTTTCCTCTCCGGGGCTTTGCCACCTCCCTGGGGGCCCTACCAGGAAGCCAGGACTAAAGGGGATCAGTTCCCTTCAACTTTCTTGTTAAAGACATTCCACCGTAAAACGAAAGACTCTACCTTCTGCCCTTTCATACACCTTCTCTGAGGTAATAAAGCATAAAGCTCCCTGCTTGATGGGAAAGAGAATACCCAGGGAGAAAAAGTTCATCTTTTAAAATGCTATCCAAGCACCTGGGGTTGCGGTGGCTCTTCTGTGTCCGGACAAGGACACTCAGTGGTAACAGCAGCTGGAGCTGGGAGCCAGTGTTCCCCTTGGCTGGCACCACCCTCTCTGCCTTGCCCCCAGCTCAGGACGGTTCTCCTGGCTGTGCTGAGGCAATGCGCTGGGAAGGGAGTGGCATCAGAGTGAGGCCTGGAGTGGGTAGGCGACTCCTGGACACCCTGACCCTGAGGGACTGAGAGACACATGCTGTTGAGGAAATGATGCATCTTGCTGCCAGCAGCACTGCTCCTGGTTTCTATGGGCCTGGCAAGCCTGTCTGTTCCCGTGACACCGTCGTGAGAACTGCTGATCACTTTGTTTTATATTCCCCCCAGCAAAGAAAATGCTGCCACTCAGTCAGCCGCCATCGCAGGGCTTGAAAGAAGCAAGATCTGCTAAATGAAACGCACTTTCATATGATAACTGACAGAAGCATAGAGATTTTAAAAAATGAATTAAAGGAAAAAGCCCATCTCACTGGATCTCATAAGTGTGGCTACCTGGGTGCCTGACCCACACAGGCCAAGGCCTGGGAACCATCAAAGCAGCTGGATATAAGTCTAGGCAGACCTGTGGGTCTCAGTTAAAGCTGCAGAATTAAAGTTAGTGCAGGGAGGCCTCCAGGGGAAAAAACAGCAAGTTTCAAGCATTCCAATGATGCTGATATGCAGTGAGCTGGGCCTTATGCTGTTCTTTACAGTAAGAAGTGATGCATTGTATGTATGTACACACATACGTGGTATATGGAGACTGTGTGTGCACTGGGGACCTCTGTAGCATTGCATGCACCACAGAGCACAGAGAACAGAATTGTGTGATTCCATCACCTATTGAAACATCTGTCACTAAAGAGCTACTTAATGAGAGTTTCTTCTGGCTGAGCCTTAAACTATAAAATTCTTGTTTTAATTAATTAACTAATTAATTTGGCTGCACCAGGTCTTAGTTGCAGCACTCGGGATCTTCGCTGCAGCATGTGGGCTCTTAGTTGCAGCATGTGGGCTCTTAGTTACGGCATGTGGGGTCTATTCCCTGACCAGGGATCGAACCTGGGCCCCCTGTATTGGGAGCGTTGAGTCCCAATCACTGGACCACAAGGGAAGTCCCTAAAATTCTTGATAATTTACTCAGCGCAATATAACTTCCAACACACAAAAATGCTTACATCTTCATTCATATGTTCATCTATCCACTTTGACTACGTAGCCGTCGTTTAGCTGTTTCTCAGGGCGATGCTCAGCAGTCTGCTGCTTAGCCATCCTTTTCCAGCTAGTTTCTGAAAATAGTTGCTTAACTGAATGTTCTCTCCGAGAGAAATTTCATACCACTGTCAAGGATTTGGCTGCACACTGTGTTTTAGACTAGTTACACTTGACACCCCTTTCAGTTTAATTCCTGATTTTATTATACATACCTCTTCCCTCTGCCCTGCCCTAGGCGCATGCTCCACACCCCCCATGCCCCGCACATTTACTCAGTGGCGTTGTGCTGTCAGAAGATACTATTGTAATGTTGGTTTAATGATTTTATGTTCAGGTTGATGAGCTCCACTAAAGGATGTTTGTTTATAACAATGTTTTTATTAGTGATATCAGAAAAAAATGGAGAACGGCTGTAGTTGTGAAGGGATAACTGACTAAAAACCTGAGTATGCTGCTCAGGGGACACGTGTGCTATTCACGTGCACACCAGTGGGCATCTCCTTGTTCCAGTACAGCACCATTTGGAGCATAAAGACACCTAACTGGTACCATAAATACAGTCTTTAGCTATTTGTATTTCTGTATAATCTGTACATCTCTACATCTTTTATGACACTGTCTCTTGCCATGAAAAACGCTGAAGCAGCTGTTGATTGCCTCACCACTGAGTCTGGTTCTGATGAGAATACATGCTGAGGTGTGGATTGGCAGCTCTTAATCCACCAGCTCTTGCCCACTATAGCTGGGCAGCTCCTCTATGAGAGGAGCCTCACAGGATTGGTGGAGCAGCTGGGGGAGAAACGAGAACTATTTAAAAGAAGTGTTTGACAAATGAACTTATCTATGAAACAGAAACAGATTCACAGACATAGAGAACAGACTTGTGGTTGCCAAGTTGGGGGGGGTGGGGGAGGGATGGAGTGGGAGTTTGCAATTAGCAGGTGCAAACTATTATATATAGAATGGATTAAAAAACAAGGTCCTACAGTATGACACAGGGAACTCTATTCAATATCCTGTGATAAACCGTAATGGAAAAAAATATGAAGAAGAATGTGTATGCATATGTGTGTGTGTGTGTGTGTGTGTGTGTGTGTGTAACTGAATCACTTTGCTGTACAGTAGAAATTACCACAACATTGTAAATCAACTATACTTCAATAAAATAAATTAAAATAAAAAAAGAAATGTTTGAGGCTAAATGATGCTGGGCTTCCTCTTCTCCTGGATTCTCACATATCGAATGTGGAAGAGGAAAAAGGAAAAAGCAAAACGACAGCATTTAAAGATGTTCCTGTGGCGCATGCTTTTTCTCTGAAGTTCTCTCCTCTAAGCAATAATTCAGCCAAACTCTTGCTTTAAGATTCTTGTGAAATGACAAGATCACAGTGAGGATGTTATTACTGCAACAATGTATGCTTCATTTTTCCGGTTACTGAAGGAGAAAACTCTCTGGGGAGTGAAATTCAACACTTAATTTAACAATAGCATCTCATACTAATTCACGTTGAAATGTGAAACCAATCCAGTTAAGAAAACGTCCAGATAAAATGAAATGGGCCATGTTAATGGTATGGTCTCTCAGTTATGGGTCTTATGTTGTGAGGATTACAAATTCTGTCCTAAATGTTAAGTAAGGTTCTCAGTATCCCTGGTGGTAAATATAAAGGCAGTCACTTCACAGATGAGGAAATTAAGACAAGGGTCTCTGTGACTGGTTCAGGATGAATGAGAAGTCGCAGAAAGGATGCAGATACTGAATTCCTGGTTTCAGCTCCTAGCCTCAGCTGCTTATCTAATGCTGCAAATTCTGACCACAGAGTTAGGAGGTTTGACTGAGACACTGTAGACAAACTGAATTGGGAAAAGAGCCCCTAGACTTTCTGCTAAATCATAAATATATGTTGCACTCTCACTCTTTACATATGTCAAAGATTGTGCTAGCCACTGGGCTTCTAAAAATGAATAAGATACAATTCTTAGGTTCAAGAAACTCAAGTCTAGTAGTGGGAGAAACATGCAAATAATCGTTACTACACCCATCTGCTCACCCTACCCCCACTCCTGGCCTAATTTGGCCTAAGGTCTTTCCGATTTCAGTTGAGATAGCCCTTCCTCCAGGAGGTCTTTCTAGATCTGTCCCCCTCACCCAAGTCAAGGATAGGTTGTCCTCCTATATACTCCCATAACATCCTGTACTTCCCCTATATATGTAGTCCTGACAACGCAGTACTGTATCTGCCTGATTACTTGTCCTAGTCCCTTCTAGACTAAGCTTGGTAAAGGGAAAATTTGTGCTGGTCTTTTTCACCATGTATACCGCAACACCTGCATGTAATGGACAATAAAGAAGTATTTGCTCAATGAATGAATGAATGAAGCATTTATCACCAATCTCACTCCTTTTGATACTTACCACATACTGCATATGCTGTTACTTCCCTGTCTTCCAAACTGGATTATAAACTTGCTGGGTCAGGAACTCTCACATACGATATACCACTTAGCACCTACTCTGGTGTTAAACACACAATAGGCATCCATTCACTCGCTTTTTAATTTGACAAGTGTATATGGTGTGTTTACAATGAGGAAGATCAATGCGGAGTTTGGGAGAAGGGAGGTTGGAGAGGAGGAAGCTGGAAATGAGTCTGATTGAAACCCCCTAACTACTTAAATTTTTTTTATCATACAGTGGGTGTAGATGTGGCCTTAATCACAGAGAAAAAACCTTATATATTACCTGCTTAGTAAAAGATGTTTGTTATATTTCCAGTTGCTAAGGGAGCAAAGAATCAACGTTTAAAAATAGATTTTTGGGGCTTCCCTGGTGGCGCAGTGGTTGAGAGTCCGCCTGCCGATGCAGGGGACACGAGGTCGTGCCCGGGTCCGGGAGGATCCCACATGCTGCGGAGCGGCTGGGCCCGTGAGCCATGGCCGCTGAGCCTGCACGTCCGGAGCCTGTGCTCCGCAACAGGAGAGGCCACAACAATGAGAGGCCCACGTACCGCAAAAAAAAAAAAAGATTTTTGAAAAGCAGCTAACGTGGAGGAGCAAAAAGAAGAGAGCAGGAGAGAAATAATATGAACAAATAATTACAAGGGACCAGCGTCTTAGCAAGGGAGGAGCTGCCTCATGTATTCTGTAATATGTGTGGTTTGGCAGAGATGAGATGAAAGCGTCCTCTTCCCTCCTATTAAAGGATAATTATTTTTAAAGAGTAAAATCATGACTCATACAAGTGGAAAATTAGCATGTGTCCAAGATTTATTTAACTCATTAATTAATGAGGGTACCAGTAAGATACTACAGCTGATTCAAAAGATAATCTGGAGAGTAGACACATATATATTTCAGCAACGCTGAAATTAATTTGCTTAATAGACACAGCACTGGTTTCTTAGGTGAGTGGGAGAGAGATCAACTGTACTCCAGGAACAACTTGCATTTATATTTCTATGGGCAAGGATCATTTGCACTGCTATCAGTTTCTTTGCAACACAGAGTTGTAAATTAGCTCAAAGACAATGAAAGGTGGAGATATTCTGCTAGACTGAGCACGTAGTAATCTTTCCCACCAAGTTCCAAGCCTTTCACAATTTTTCCCGACACTAATAAAGTAGGCAACTTGTCCTCCAACATAAGGCTTCACTGTGTGAAGGCTTAGTGTTCCTCTGAAAAGATTTCAGAAAAATAAAGGGTTTTTAAAGATTAACCATAGGAAGCTAAAATCTCTGGGCTACACGGATAAAACCATTGAGTGGAATAAAAATCTCAGTTCTATATAGATGCTTGTGTGTTCCAAAAGCTGACCTGATCTTTTTTGGGGGGAATGTAGCTCTCATGTCCTCCTAAGATAATATATCTGGCATTTAACTTTTTTGTTATCATGAAATATTTTATGAATACAAAAAGTTTATAGGATAACATAAGAAACGTCCAGGGAATTTCCTGGTGGTCCAGTGGTTAGGACTCCGAGCTCTCACTGCTGAGGGCCTGGGTCTGGGAGCTGAGATCTGGCAAGCTGCGAGGGGCAGCCAAAAAGAAAAAAAAAAAAAAAAAAGAAACATCCAGATACCACTCAGTTTGAGAAATACAGTTGTATTTTCCCACTTCCTGGATCTTATTTCTCTCCCTTCAGAAGTAACCATTCTCTATGTGGATTGGCAGTTTATCATTCCCCTGCATGTTTAATGCTTTTACAACAGAAGTTGTATCCATAAACAACATACAGTATTGTTTTGCATGTTTTTAAACTTTATATAAATGGAATCATACTGTTGTTTCCTTCTGTAACTTGTTTTTTCTGTTCAACATTATGTTTCTGAGATTTCAGATTTGATATTATTTTTGTTAAAAATGATGGCTTAGAAACGAGTGCTTGGTTGGGAACAGGAATGGGAACCAGGTATAATTTTGATCCATTATTCATTATTATAAAAGTCCTGGTCACATAGGTGTAGAAACAGTACATGGAAAGGACAGAGGTGATCAACTGATGGCAGTATTTTAAAGAATTTTGAAAAAATGTTCTAGGAAAGCTAACTTTATACACTATTATTTAAATAAATGGTAGCTTAATTTACTACTATTTTAAATACTAACCAAGTTATTTGATCTTGGGAAAATCATATAGTTTTTCTTCTTCAATGAGGGAGCTGAGTTAGATCAGAGTTCCTCAAAAGGTTTTTTGTTTTCCCCATGCCTCTTTTGATGCACACAAAAATCTCAAGTCCTTCTCTAAAATTATTTGGAACTAAAAAATAAATAGACTTCCAGTAATGGCCAAGTAAGGAGACTGGCAAATCCACTCCCCCCAAAACCAAACTATAAAGAGGGACAATAAACAACCATTTTACACTCTGGAAATTGACCAAAGGCACATAACAACCTGAGAAGCAGTTATGCTTGACATGAACTGCTGAATTTCTGGTAAAAACAAAGGGAATTTGAGATGTTTTGGCCTGGAGCTACTCCTATTCCCCCCCACCCCCACCCCCAGCTCAATACATGGAGGTTCTGCCAGGATGGGGCAGGCCATGAGCAGCTTTTCTGCTGTGGCCAAAGGGAGATGGTTTTTTTTGTTTGTTTTAAAATTTATTTATTTTTGGCTACGTTGGGTCTTAAATGCTGCGCTCGGGCTTTCTCTAGTTGCGTCGAGCGGGGGCTACTCTTCATGGCGGTGCGCGGGCTTCTCACTGCGGTGGCTTCTTTTGTTGCGGAGCACGGGCTCTAGGCGCGCGGGCTTCAGTAGTTGTGGCTCGCGGGCTCTAGAGTGCAGGCTCAGTAGCTGTGGCGCACGGGCTTAGTTGCTCCGCGGCATGTGGGATCTTCCCGGACCAGAGCTCAAACCCTTGTCCCCTGCATTGGCAGGCGGATTCTTAACCGCTGCGCCACCAGGGAAGCCCAGGAAGACGTTTTATCTGGAGATTTATCTGGTCCACACTCAGAGGTACTGCCAGTGGAAGTGACATCTCCAGTGCAGGTGAGCAGGAGGTCAACAGCTTGGCCCCACTAGCCTGAGGCTGCAGCTGTGGTTGGAGCAAAGCATAGTCCTAATTGAGGCTGCATACACGCAGAGTGGAGACCAAATTTAGCTCAGGCAGGAAGAAAGCCAGTGAGCAAGAAGGAAGGAAAGGAGGCAGGAAAAAAAGGAAAAACAGGACAGAAAGAAAGAAGAAAAAGAGAAGGGATGAAACAAAGAAATAAAAACGGCAGAAACAACAGCTCCAGGGCGGAAAATTTCAGAATCCATGTTTGTTACAATATATTCTCTAACATGTCAAATTTTCAACAGAAAATTATGGGATCTGCAAAGAAACAGGAACGTGTAACCCATACTTAAGGGAAAAAAGCAGTTAATAGAAATGGCCTCTCAGTGTTCCCAGAGGTTGAAGTTAGCAGACAAAGACTTTAAATCAGCTTTTATAAACATGTGCAAAGAACTACAGAAAAGCTTATTTAAAGAGCATGACAACAATGCATCAACAAATACAGGTTCTCCATAAGGATACAGAAAATTTTAAAAACAGAACCAAATGAGAATTCTGAAACGGAAGAGTACAATAACTGAAAAATTCACTAGAGGGGCTCAACAGCAGGTTTGAAGTGGCAGAAATGAACTGGAAGATAGATCAATAGAAATAACTCAATCTGAAAACAGAGAGAAAAAAAGACTGAAGAAAAATGAACAGAACTTCAGAGAACTGTAGGATAACATTAAGATACTAACATACATGTAACGGTGATTCCAGAAGGAGAAGGGAGAGAGAAAGGGGCAGAAAAAATTTTTGAAGAAATAATGGCTAAAAACTTCTTAAATTTGATAAATGACATTAATCCACAAAGCTCACTAAGGGAATATTAAGATCTTTCAGATTTTTCTACTGTATAATCACTGAGGCAGGAGATAGATGGGCCCCAATCTGAACAGCTGGTGTTTCTCCCCTGTGGACAGGTACTCAAAAGTAGCAGGAGCTAGAGAGGAGCTGAGCCCTGCCCAGATAAGAGATAAAAGACCACATATTTCTCATTCTCGGAGTCAAGGAGACCTTCCCGACTACACACACACACACACACACACACACACACACACACACACACACACGCAGAAAGGCTCCTTGGAGGTCAAAAAGGGAGGGGGCGCCACCGCATAGTAGGTGATGTAGAGGTCTACCCATAGGCCTCTTTACTAGAATCCATCTTGGCTAAGAGATGCACACGCACACATAGGAGGACCCTGAGATATACCAAATATGGACTCAGAGCAAGATGACTGGCTAAAGGAAACCCAGAAGAAATGCCCCATAATAGTGATTCAAACGACCACGAGGGCACGACTCTCTCTCTAAGTCCGCCCATGTGTCTATCCACACGTACCCTTTTTCCTCCTAATAAATATTTTACTTGTTTCATTACTTTCCGTCTCTATGTGTAAATTCATTTCTACACAGCTCATGGGCCAGAGCCTTGTCACTGGCACTGGTCCCTTGTGGTCTAGTGGCTAGGATTCAGCAGTCTCACTGCCACGGCCCGACCTCAGTCTCTGGCTGGGAACCGAAATCCTGCTTCAAGCCACTGCAGGCTGAGGCCACCCGAGATAATCACCACTTTTTTTCCTCAATTGCACTTTATTTCAGTGCAACTATCCTGCTCCTCAACACAATATCCCTGTTGTATTGTGATTTATAATAACAAATACCTATTTGGTCTTTACCCATTTCTGGCACTAAGCTCCTAGAACCCTGGGAACTTCAAAAGTGTTGAGGGAATCAAGGTATCTTTTGTTATGTTCATGAGGTGACTTTTGGAAAGCCCACTGGTAACCTAAAGATGGGAGCTGGTTGCCAGGGTAACCAACCAAGTGATTAGAGGGTTGGAACTTTCAGTTTTCCTACCCTCCCATCTCCAGAGAGGGGAGAGGGGCTGGAGCCTGAGTTCAGTCGCAATAGGCAATGACTTAATCAATCGTGCCTATATAATGAAGCCTCCATAAAAATCCAAAAGGACAGGGTTTGTAGAGCTTCCACGTTAGTGAACACGTGAGGAAGCAGGGAGACTGTCCAGCTTGGAGAGGGCATGGAAGCTCTGCACCCTTTCCCCATACTTGCCCTATGCATCCCTCTTATCTGACTGTTTCTGAGTTATAGCCTTTTATAATAACTGGTAATCTATTAAGTAAAATGTTTCTCTGAATTCTGTGAGCTGCTCTAGAAAACTGATTGAATCCAAGCAGAGGATCATTGGGACTTCCAATCTATAGCCTGTTTCTCAGAAGCACAGGTGGACTTTCGATTGGCATCTGAATGTGTGTGTGTGTGGGGGGGCAATCTCATAGGACTGACCACGTAACCTGTGGGATCTGATATTATCTCCAGGTAGATAGTATCAGAATTGAGTTGAATTGTAAGTCACCCAAGCTGGTGTCTGAGCATTGCTTGGTGGTGTGTGGGAAACTCCCCTAACTGGAATTGGGTGCAGAATCCAAATTGGGTGCAGAATCTTAGTCCCCCTAGATTTAGCATCCACTGATAATTCTCGTCTGATCCAATCTTTACTATGAAAGCTGTACAATACTCTTAATATTTTACATTTAGTATTTATGATACTCTAGTACTTCCTCTACATTTATCAGCTAGCTCTCAGCATCCTACTGTAAGGAAGAACACTCCATTCTCTCTGTTTGCTTATTATTGGTTTAGATTCATAAATTTCTATGTTTATGATGTTTGTAAAGCATTATTGTAATTAATTATTTTGGTGCTCAAGTTGTCCCAGATTTGGCCAGTAGGATCCCCTTCAAGCTGGCTTCCGTGTCCCTGTGACATACTTCATCATTTTTGGTGGCAAAAAGATGTTCACTGGACTTCCCTCGCCATTCAGTGGTTAAGACTCTGTGCTTCCACTGCAGGGGGCATGGGTTTGCTCCCTGGTTGGGGAACTAAGACTCCACATGCCATGCAGTGCAGTCAAAAAAAAGATGTTCAGGCTCATCTGGTTCGGGCTTACCCTGACCCAGCCCTGGAGTCTACCATTTCTCTCCTTTTTCTTTTTTGGCCACACCATGCAGCTTGATCTCAGTTCCCCAACCAGGGATCGAACCCGGGGCACAGCAGTAAAAGCCTGGAATCCCAACCACTAGGCCACCAGGGAACTCCCTTAGTGGACATATTAGGTTATCTACTGCTGCATAACCAAATACCCCCAAACTTAGCAGCTTAAAACAACGAACAATTATTATCTAACACAGTTTCTGAGGTTTAGGATTTGGGGAGAGGTTTAACTAGGTAGTTCTGGAAACATTTCTCTCCTCTCATGAGGACACAATTAATACACTCATTTCTTGAATTTTTGGAAATAGGAACTCATCCTGGGGAGAAAAATCACACTTGTTACAAGGAGTTCACAGACCCTCTATCAAGAGAGTCAAAACTAATTTAATATTGCAGGGTTTCTTTTCTACTTTGAGAGTCTTTTAAAATCAAGTTCTAGACTATATTTTATGCTATTATTTTTAGTCTGTTAGAGTATTTTCTTTTCCATTAGTTGGTTCAATTTATTACAACAAAACGTTATCGAAGGTCTACCTGTACAAGATAGATAAAAGAAGTAAGTTTCTCCTCCTGCATGAAGAAGTCTGCACAGTAGTATAATCCTTCTAGTCCTTTCCTGAAGCTTTTCCGAAGAAGTAAAAATTTCAGAGGTGAAGCTACCAGGAGCTCCAGGCTGTTTAATGATTCTTACCCACTTGCTCACAATCCCAGTCACCTTTCAGCTACTGAATACCATGATTTATGCTGAGCTATTAGCTCTGACATGAATATAATATAAATAGCAATTATTTCACCTGCCTAATTCAGAATGGTCTCCCTTAGGGTTTGAAGCCCCTGGGGAATCCCAGCTATCCTAGGAATTAACCTTGCTCAACCTAGTTCAACACAGAAGGAGGCAATTAACAATTATGAAATTGAGATGCCAGGTCACACTGGGTAATCCATCTTTGAGGAAGTTGGGATTCTTTGCAAAAGAAAAGACAGCCCTGTTGTAAGGGAAGGAGTACTGGGCCAGCAGTCCGGAGAGACTATGTAACCCCAGCATTTCCCCTAACCAGCTGAAAGGTAGATGGTCCAATCACTGCAGTCCTCCAAGCCTCAGTTTCCTCGGCTATAAAATGAAGGGTAGGCTTGTCGGGCCCCTAACTAACTGTAATTTTCCAACCTGAGGTTCAGGGAGAAATCCATAAAACAAAATTCCTTCAAAGTACTGCTAAAGGGCTTCCCTGGTGGCGCAGTGGTTGAGAGTCCGCCTGCCGATGCAGGGGACACTGGTTCGTGCCCCGGTCCGGGAAGATCCCACATGCCGCGGAGGGGCTGGGCCCGGGAGCCATGGCCGCTGAGCCTGCGCATCCGGACCCTGTGCTCCGCAATGGGAGACGCCACAACAGTGAGAGGCCTGCGTACCGCAAAAAAAAAAAAAGAAAAAAAGTACTGCTAGAAGTGAACTCACCGTTCAAGGTTGAACGATTTGTTCTTTGGGTCCAGGTAGTAGGGGCTGCCATAGGCCACCAATCCCGGTTAACTTATTAATACACTTTGCCCATACATGTGACTAGTCTTTAAATCTCCGCACCTTCCCAACCTTCCACGGAAACGCTGTGACCCAGGCAGGTCCGTAGCCTAAACTTCAAAAGCCCGCCCCTGGGAGGGGAGGGGGTGAGGAGCCGAGGTCTAGTCGTGCGCCTGCGTACTGAGGTCGGAGGGCCGAGGTCGCGCGGCGAACCCCTCGCCAGCTCTACAAACCGCGCGAGATTTCCTCCCGAGCTCCTTGGCGGTGAGTGAAGCGCGGGGCTCCGCCGGCCGGGTCTGTTAGGGCTGGGGATCCCGAGGCTTGGTCGGGCCCTTCAGGTGAGGGAGGATCAAGGAACCAGGGTGACCTCCCGGCTTCCTCCCGGAGCTGCTGGCGACGCTAGCATTATTGCCTACGTCACTGGGATAGGGAATGCTGGAGAAGAAGCAGAAGCAGGACTTTTTTTTTTTTTTTTTTTTTTTTTAGAATTGTTGGTAGTAAGCAACCTCAAGTTTGGACATAATTGTGTTTAAGGTGTCCTTGGGATGTTCATTTAACACATATTTAATGGGCACCTACCATGTGCAAGGCATAGGGGGTGAACGTAAATCACTGAACTAAACAGGCATGATTCCCTGTCTTGGTGTTTACATTCTGGGAAGTCAGTCTGAAATTCTGGGTTGTAGACGCAGATTTTTAGTAATTTACGTATGAGTGGTTGGTAGTAGGAGCCAGAGAAGGTGAAGCCACTGAGAAATGGAAGAGCCATGCAGGAATCCCCACATACTAGGGGAAAGGAAGGAAAAAAACAGAAGTCTCAAAGGAAAGGAGAGCGACCGTCCAGAAAAAGTGGAGGAAATCCCAGAGATTTACACGTTTTGTAATAAGGCCGTGGGCAACAGTCATTTGTGGCAGAATAATTGAGCAAGATCAGGGTAGAGAAGTTTTTTTGTTTTTTTTTTTTTAAAGGTGTTAGGAATCTCATGTTATGGCAGTGGTGTGTGTTGTGTTTGCCTGTGGGTTCTAGTGCAGTCATTACCAGTTGTGCGACCATGGGCAAGTTATTCAACCTCTCTGTGCCTCGTTTTCCTCTATAAAATGGGAACAGTGACAGTACCATCCTCAGAGTGTTGTTGGATGGAGGGGTTAAAGGAGACAATGGCTATTAAGTCTTTAGCCCAGTTCCTGGCACTTAGGTACATTCAGTAACCAAGCTGAGAGAAGGAACTTTCCCAAGATCCCGCGTGATTAGAAGCAGGATATGTACTCTGCTTTTCCTAGTTGGGTGCCCTACCCCTTATAATAGGCTGCAAGGTAGACATTAAGATAACACACTCTTTTGGACTGGCACTAGAATTTTTCAGTTGATCATTGATCTGGTATTATTTTGGAATATTGTTTACCACCAGTTAGGAACCTATGGGCAAATATGGTCTGCTTGATGTCAGTCAATAAGGACTTGAGTTTTTTTTCCCCTCCCATTTGGGATGAATAACACCACCACCACCACACCTCCTTTCAGATCTAGAGCTGGTGTATCATATTGTATATTTTAATTTTGTGACTAAATTTCTTTATGTTTTAAATGTGTTGTGCTATGGAGGGATATTGCACGATTATCCTACATTAGTTAATTGTAGTGTTTGATACTTGAAAACTTTCTAATTTAATACAGAGGGAGAAAACTTTAATAGTGTGCTTTTCATGCTGATAAGCAGTATTTGGACAAATCTACAGTGCATAATTTCAAGTAATAAAACATACATTGAAAGTAATTAGGGAAAAGGGTGGCAAAAATGAAACTTCATTTGGAAAGACTCCTTTGAAAATTTAGCCATCTTGGTGCTGTTAATCACCACTTAAGGTCAGTTATCTTTGGATCCAGTATCAATTTGGAAAACTTTGCCTTTTAACCCTATGTAATTTACACACATGGTGATTCAATAGGAGATTTTCTTTAAAAAAATACATTTAGCCCTGCAAGACATTATGGACTTCTCGCTGTGATGAAATAGGATGCACACAGCACCACCTTTAAAGATTCTTGCCTAAAAAGTCTGAACCTGCATCTAATCAAACCTCTAGATCTAACTACCTGTCAAGGATAAGAGGGGAGATAGAAGAATGAAGTAAATGACATTATGAGAAAAAAAATAAAAATAGGGACTTCCCTGGCGGTCCAGTGGTTAAGACTCCGCGCTTCCACTGCCGGGGCCACGGATTCCATCTCTGGTCAGGGAACTAAGATCCTGCATGCTGCTCAGCCAAAAAAAAAAAAAGACACTATGAGGATGCAACCCAAGGTCATTCAACAGACAAAGGAATGAAGAAACATGTTTTTTCAACAATCAGTGACATGAAATAAAAAAGGGGAGACTCAAAAATACAGTATATGGACCTTGATTCTTACGAACCAACTGTAAAAAGACGGAATTTGAATGTGCACTAGGTATTAGATAATGTCAAGGAATTATCTGGACTATTAATTCTGTTATGTTAATGGCATAGTGTTTATGTTTAAAACAACCTGTTGTTACAGATGCATAACTGAGGGATTTTTGAATAGGATGATATCTGGGGTTTTGTTTTAATGGGAAGCTGGGGAACGCAGTCCTTAGCTGGCAACATTGTGTCCGAAAGGAGAGAGTGTATATTGAGAGCAACCAGCCATTAAGGTCACAACCAGTGAGATTATAAATATATACATTATAAAAAGTAAGGAAGCAAATAAAATGAATATCCATGTTCTTCATTCTGTTTTATGGAATGCCACTAACATCAGACATTTAGTTCTTAATTAGGAGCAGAATTCCTCTCCTCTTGTAAAGGGTACCTACAGAAGAGTTGAACATTATTATGTGGCTATATACGTGAAAACCGTGTTTGGAGGTGATTGGCGGGCAATAGTGGAAAGAGTGAGGACAAGTGAGATCTGGGATGAGGAGATTTATGTTTCAGTCCTAACTCCTCTGCTTAACTGCTATGTGATCTTGGGTACAAACTGTACCTCAACTTCCGTTGTAAAATAAGGATATTACCTATATACTTTGTTTTAAGAAATAAATACATCTGTGTGAAAGTTCTCCATAAGTTATCTCCATATAAATACTATGTTACGCAAGATTTGAAAAATACCCCGTGATGATTATCTAACATTTTTCTGAGAAGTATACATAAATCTCAGGTCTATATAAGAAACTCAGGTACTATATGGGATTAGAGAAATACGAAGAAATTCTGCAAATTTAGAAACTAGATTAGGAGTAGAGTCATGGGTAAATGAAATTACCCAGTGATACAAGGTAAGCATTATTAAATATCAAATGGATCTACAGATGGTTGTCAAATGTCTAAGTGTGCTGCTGTATAAACTTTGAAATGATGCTAAGAGCTAAATATATTGCAACTGTTGATAAGCAACAAGGATATATTGTATAGCATGGGGAATTATAGCCACTCTCTTGTAATAACTTTTAGTGGAGTATAAGCTGTAAAAATGTTGAATCACTATGCTCTACACCTGAAACTAATATAATAATGTAAATCAACTATAATTTAATAAAAAATATGTTGCAATTGTAAAAAAAATGTCATTGATATAATTGTTGTTCTTGGGCTTCTCAACATTATTAGGTACTAAAGAGGATGAAATAAAATATCTAATGAGAGAAGACAACTAGTAAATAATTTTAAAAAGGATAATATTTGCTTAGTAACTTAAAAACCAAACAACTTAGACATATAGGATGGAAATTTTTATGTAGTAGTTAAGTGATTGGAATGTCAGACAGCTTGGGTTTGGATCTCAACTCCACCACCTTAGGAAAGTGCTTAAACACTTTAAGGCACATTTCCTCATCTATAAATTGGGGATAATAATAAAATATTTAATAGAATTGTTAGATTAAATGAAATATATATTAAATATTATTAAGTACTACATGAATATATATGTGCATATATATATATGTATATATGTTTCATAGCACAACAATCCTTGGTACAGAATAACACTAATGGTCTGTTCTCATTTTTAGTGATGGATAAAGTAAGCATGCCCAAGTCAGATACTGCTAGCATTGGAACTTCATTTTGCTTCTTTCATTAGCTCAGATTGTAAACCCAGAACAAACTGATCCTTTTTTACTCACTTGGCCATTCTATATTACATAATTTCCTAGAAGGTGAGGATTTTAAAATGCTTTTGATGTATTACTTTTATAATCAGCAGAACTATTAAGAAATTTCCATTTTGATAAATGAATAAAAGAATTTTTGAAAATTTGGTTACATCTCAATTAAACGGCTAGTGTTTTATTTGCTACTAGACTAACTGGCTAGCTCTGGAGGAATATATCATATTGTTTTCTTTTAATCAAGCTACAGTAGGAGCCTTAATCATGATGGCTTGAAGATAAATGTGCCTGAATTATGAGGCCAAAAACATTTTGTTCCACTCAATCTTCAGTGAATTTGTTCTTATTAGTCAAATATTCTAATTAGATTTAGTCTTTCTTCATATATTTGCTTTAGGAGGCAAACTCTAACAGGAGAGACTACATCTTTTTTGGATCCTAAATATGATTTTTCCTTTCCTTGTTCAGAAACACAAATGTACATTTTTTTTTAACTTTTAAATTGTTGAATATTTCATAACTTACTTGTGATTTAAAACTTTTCTGTTTATAGGAGTTATTTTATACAGAAGTCTTGTGAGACCACTGTGCAAACAAGGTGATGATTGTACAAAGAGTGGTATTGAATTCCCGACCTGGTATGTATTTGTCTGTGATGAATGAACAACTGTGGTCTTTAATAATTATTAATGCAAATGGAGGAACAAAAAGTAATAATATGATGTAAATGTGGTAAATGAGGTAGGAAGATATTAACACTAGTAGAGATATTAGAAGAAACTCTTTAATATAATATTCATTTTAAATTTTTATTTATTTATTCATTCATTCATTCTTGGCTGCGTTGGGTCTTCGTTGCTGTGCACAAGCTTTCTCTAGTTGAGGTGAGGGGGGGCTACTCTTTGTTGCGGTGTGCGGGCTTCTCATTGCTGTGGCTTCTCTTGTTGCGGAGCATGCGCTCTAGGTGTGCGGGCTTCAGTAGTTGTGGTGCATGGGCTTAGTTGCTCCGTGGGATCTTCCCGGTCCAGGGCTCTAATCTGTGTTTCCTGCATTGGCAGGCGGATTCTTGACCACTGCACCACCAGGGAAGTCCCAATATTCATTTTTTAAAATGATAAGTTATCAAGGCCACTTGTTGGGGAAATAAGGTATTTTAAAATATTATAATTTTTAGAAGGTTATATTACAAATATATGTGGCTTTTGTTTTTTCTTTGTAATGTGTATCATTGATTCTTAAGATGTGCTTTTCTGTTTTATGTGAAAAGCACTGACCTATGTCATCCTAGGTCATCTAACCTGACATCTAACCTGAATCATAGAAGCGTAGGCATGGAAGTAACCTGAGAGGTTTGGGCCCATGCTGCCTTGATTTTGGTGCTTACCTAGCATGTGGCCTGGGAAAGACACTTACCTTTTCTCAGTTTTAGTAAAGTGAGCAATTAGATTAAAATGTCTACATTCTATTTTCACCTTATAAATTTGATGATTCAATGAATATGAAGTTTTAATTATATTCATTTAAGTTTCTCTTTTCATCTTAAAATGAGGAAGGATAGTTTACCTCTTTACTTTGGCTAATGTGGTATTTCTGCTACCTTGTAAATTTTAATTTTCATAGTTAAAAAAAAAAGCTGGCTGTGCTTTTTTACTTTTTGAAATCCTTCTATAATTTTATAACAGATGAGGTGATTTACCTGTAATCACCTTAAAAAAGAAATTTTTACATTGACAGCAATATGCCAAAGGAAATTCTTGGAGAAAACCAAGAGCAAGTGAAACTATTTGAAGAATTTATGCTGAGTTACAGAAAAATTACAAAACAATATGGATTTATTCATGTGTGTATTCCAGGAGTGCTCTAAATCTTAGAGTGACCTTTTAAAAATAATAAATAATTCTATGGGAAAGTGACTTTTTGATTTTATATTTTTGCCTAATATTCTAGGAAAAAATGGTAATCCAGTGGCAGAAAATTTCCGAGTAGAAGAAGTAAACTTGCCAGATAATATCAATGAAGGACAAGTACAAGTCAGAACTCTTTACCTTTCTGTGGATCCTTACATGGTAAGAATCAGGATTTTGTGACTTAGTGAAAATAATTTTATTTTCATATTTTTTCATGTTGCATCTGAATTTCATTGTGTAAGCCTCATGATTAATAAATATTTGAGGGACTTCCCTGGTGGCGCAGTGGTTAAGAATTCGCCTGCCAGTGCAGGGGACATGGGCTTGAGCCCTGGTCCGGGAAGATCCCATATGCTGCAGAGCAACTAAGCCCGTGGACCACAACTACTGAGCCTGCCCTCTAGAGCCCGCCAGCCACAACTACTGAGCCCGCGCGCCTAGAGCCCATGCTCCGCAATAAGAGAAGCCACCGCAATGAGAAGCCTGCGCACCGAAACAAAGAGTAGCCCCCAATCGCCACAACTAGAGAAAGCCCGCGTGCAGCAACGAAGACCCAACACAGCCAAAAATACATAAATGAATAAATTTATAAAAAAAAAATTACTCTGAACCCTCAGACTAGTTCTTTCTGTTATACTTTCTCAAAACAGTACCTTGACCTTCAGCCTATATCCCAGTTGTAATTAATAATTATTTGTGTTGTTATTAGATATTTATTTTCCCTAATAAAAAGTTATTATGACAAAGATCTTATTTATCACTGTATTTCCAGTGACAAGCGTAAGTGCTTATTAAGTATTAAAGGAAGGAAGGAAGAAAATTACTTTGGTTGCTTTCACTTGACACTGTTAAAAAAAAAAAGGACACAAGCATCTTTAAAGGGGAAAAAAGAAATCTGATGAACATTAACTTATTGAAATTTTATATCATTCAAAATTCACAAGTAATTTTAATCACTATGCGTGTACTGTATTTTACATGGTTATATTTAATATGTATATACTATTTTGATTTCATATTTGTGATTTTATATTCATACCTTCATATGAAAAACTAGTCCAGATATTATTATTATTTTGGTGGTTGTATAACATTTTATTCTGTTGACATCACTCGCTTACCTATGAGGAATTACTCGTTCCCACTTTTTCTGTTAACCTTAAGAATCAGGTTCTTGGTGTGGCCAGTATCCAATGGCTGCTGCACTTGCTTTTCAAGAATATATGGGAGGGGCACACAAGCAGAAGTGTGGTGTATTCCCATAGAAGCTTCTGCCTCAATTCCCTGTGTGGTCTTTTCCCCTGGTGAACTGAACCAGACCATGGGGGGCCCCTTGATCAAGCAGCCTTCCATCTATTCCATCTCCTGGACCACACTGTAGGCTTGTACATCTTGGCCTTCATGAGAGAGGCAAGAGTGAGCCACAGAGAGGAAGAAAGCCTTGATTACCTCTGGGAGAAGTCTTTAGCCCTAGTCCTATGGAAAGGTTTGGTGCTATTGTGACATTATGTCTTTGAGGAATAAAGAGAACATCCAGCTGAGTTTAGGGGGAATGTTGTAGTGCTTGGTCTGAAGTTGTGATGAATAACTGTACAAAAATTGTTTCATTTCTCTTTTGGGTTATTTCCATTGAGGAAGCAGTATTGCTTGGCTGAAGAAATGAGCAGTATTATGGTCTATATGTTACTAGTTTGTTTTCTATTAAAAAAATGGACAGTTTTATAATATTATCAGCAGCAGTAAGTGTACCTAATTTGCAACAATCCATTGAAACCATTGACACAGTATCTTGTATTATTTTTGCTAGCATAATGTATGTAATATTACATAAATTTCTTTAAGTAGTAAGAATTTTAACAGCTTTATTGAACTATAATCCACATATCATACAGTTTACACATTTAAAGTGTACAATTCAGTGGTTTTTAGTCTATTCACAAAGTTGTGGAACAATCACCACAATCTAATTTTAGAACATACTTAAATTCCTTTTAAATTTCACTCTTGTTATAGAGGGGATACTTTTTTTTCAGGATAAAAAATAACTGAAAGGAAGAGAGAAATTAAGGTAAGTTTTGTTTGGCTAACACTGTACTTAACATTACTTGTTACATACTTTCTTTTAGTCACTGGGTAAATTAGTAAACTCTTTCAGTATTATCAGAGAGAATTATCCTAATCTATGTTTTCTTTTCTTAGCGTTGTAGAATGAATGAAGACACTGGCAGTGACTATATATCACCTTGGCAGCTGTCTCAGGTGGTTGATGGTGGAGGTATTGGGATTATAGAAGAAAGCAAACACACAAATTTTACTAAAGGCGATTTTGTGACTTCTTTCTGTTGGCCCTGGCAAACCAAGGTTATTCTAGATGGAAATATCCTTGAAAAGGTGATGTATAATATAAAGTATCTGATTTTTTCCCCCCCTGTAATTCCTTCTTTATGCATTTGGTGCTCAGTTCTTTTTGTTATCAGGGAAAAAATAAAAGCACATGTTTTCTTTTTAGATAGCTGTCAGAATATGGAAAGCCTTTTATTCCTCTTCCACTGTTGGTTGTAACTATGTATGACAGTTCTTAGATTGCCAATGAGTGATGTTGTTTTCCATATTTAATTTCTCAAATTTTAAATAAATGTTTTATACTAAGAACTAGAAGGCCCCTTATAGTTGTATGCTTTAAAGTTTCCTGAGAAATTTCCACTTGACTTACAAAATTCATTTGGTTTGTGCTTGAAATTCCATCTTGTGTCAGAAATCTTGAGTTCGGTTTCTACTGTTAGGCTCAACCATGTGGAATTACCAATATTTGTCTGTTTTGACCTACAAAAACTGGCAGCCTCATGTAATTCAGCCTAATATTTGTCATCAAGGAAGTTACCTTATATCTCTGAACCTCAGTTTCCTTATGTGCAAAATGAAAACAATAGCTACCTCACAAGTGAATGTGAAAATTAAATTTAGCTATGATAAATGTGATTAAGGCTTTGTAAAAAGCTTTATAAAATTTTAGTATTTTTATGATTACCAATTATTATAATCAGTTAAAGACGGCTGTTAAGATAAAATGAGATGCGGGAGACATTACACAATCATTTGCCAACTTAAAGGTACCAGTAAAATATATTTAACTAGAAATTTCATAGCAGGAGGTGAAAGAGAAACATTAAGCACTTTCTAGTTTTCCCTGTCATTGTGCTATAGTGGGAAATTGAGCAACTGGAGAGAGCTTAAAAATGTTTGGGGAGTAGGTACTAGAAATGAGGAAGAGGAATTCAGAAGGGATAGAAAAATGATCTTTGCTAAAAGCAAACTTATCTCACAATGTTTTTATACTGGCTTTACTAATAAACGACTATTAACTACAGGATACATTTCTGTGTAGTGTACAGTAGACCTTTCTGTATATTATAGACTTTAATATCTCCATTACCTTTATTCACACACCAGACTTAACTGATAGCCATTTAAAACTGCTGATTACAAACTGCCATTTTCTTTTTTTGTGGCAGACCAAGGTGGTGAATCTTGATTACTTTTGATGGTTTATTGAGTTTTTACCAAAATTATTCAATTCCTTAAAAACTATTATAAAACCTTTATGGTAGGGAGTCTTTCTATATAATTTTTTTTCAATTCTCCCTAATGTTACAGATAAGAAAACAGGCACAGAAAATGCGAGAGAAGTATAATTAACTATTGATTGGGCCTGGTAAACATATAAACGTAAAATGCTAAAAAGCTGACAGAGACCTCATTTTATTCTGTAATTAAGCTAGAAGAAATTGTATCACACCTTCCTTACATTTCCATGGACCATTTTAAGCATCAGTAATGAGAACTGTTAGAGTTTGAGCTCATTTTTATATAGATAAATGTTTACTCTGGAATTGCTCAGAGATTTTTAAACTTTCCAGTTTTGCCTAGTGTTTTCCTGTTAAGTGTTTCCTCTCTTTTGAAATATTTGGGACATTGACAAGAAAGAATGTTTGGTATCTCTTATGTGGCAATTCTTTTTTAAAGGTTTTGTAGGGTTTTTTTTACTATAAAGAGAAGTAATATTCTTTTTTTTTTTTTTTTTACTTTGTACAAGTAAATTATAGAATTTTAACAAGACTGAAGAATGGTTTACTGTTCTTGAAACTATGTTGGGTTGTTTATTAGTCCACTTGAACTGCCATTACAAAATACCATAGACTGAAATTTATTTTCTCACAGTTCTGGAGTCTAGAAGTCTGAGGTCAAGGTGCTGGAACATTTGGTTTCAGGTGAAGCCTCTCTTCCTGGCTTAAAGATGGCTGCCTTCTCACTGTGTCCTCACACAGCATCCAGCCTTTCCTCTGTGCACCTGCATAGAAAGAGATCTCTGGTGCCTCTTCCTCTTTTAAGGACATAAGCCCTATCAGATTAGGGCCCCACCTTTATGACCTCATTTAACCTTATCTCCTTAAAGGCCCTATCTCCAAATATACTCACACTAAGAGTTAGGTCTTCAATATATGAAATTGGTGGGGACACAATACAGTACTTAACAGGTTGTCTCTACCCTGTTGACTTAAAATGGAAATTCCTAGTATTATTTTTAAAAGGTATGTATATATTTTTTAGGTAGACCCACAGCTTGTGGATGGACACCTTTCATACTTTCTTGGAGCTATAGGGATGCCTGGTTTGACTTCCTTGATTGGGATACAGGAAAAAGGTCATATAACTGCTGAATCTAATCAGACAATGGTTGTTAGTGGAGCTGCTGGTGCTTGTGGATCCTTAGCTGGGCAGGTAAACTTTTGGAGAATAATCTGATTTTCTAAAAAACTAGTCATAACTGAATCTCTGGATATGTGTATATAATTTAAGATATAAAATTGAACAAATTTATACTATGATTATTTTACACATTTTTGGTAGAAGTGATGTTATAGCATGCTTAGACTCTCTTCTTAACAATATGAAAAATGTTACAGATTTTTGTATTTTGTTCTTTTTTTAAAAATTTTATTATTTATTTATTTATGCGGGACGCGGGCTTCTCACTGTTGTGGCCTCTCCTGTTGCGGAGCTCCGGACGCGCAGGCTCAGCGGCCATGGCCCACAGGCCCATACGCTCCGCGGCATGTGGGATCCTCCCAGGCCGGGGCATGAACCCGTGTCCCCTGCATTGGCAGGCAGACTCTCAACCGTTGCACCACCAGGGAAGCCCTGTATTTTGTTCTCTTTTAACCAAAACTGACATGGTAAATGCTAGAGCATTGCTGTAATCAATATGAAGAAGAAAATCACAGAGTACCTGTCTGGAATTACATGAATTAAAAAACAAATTTATATTTTAAAAAAATCATCTTCAAATAAGAAAGCACTTATTGGGTTCTAGAAGTATAGTAAATATTATGATAGAAATTTATAAAGTACATTGTTTTATGAATAATAGCCTTTATAGTGTGAAACCATTGAAACAAAACATTTTATCTTAATAGTGATTTTAGTTGCTCACAGGCCTGAAAAATATTGAATTGCAAGATAGAGATGTTTTGGGTCTGACTATTCCTTTTATGACATCATCTTTAAATTGCGAGATTTTAACATTCAAACTAACTCTAATTTTATTCAATCTTAATTTTTTAAAGAATGCCATTATATCTGTTCTCAGTTCTTTTGGTTTCAAATTACTTTCAGCTAAAGGCCTTAGAACCTAACCTCAGTTGTGACGAACACTTTCATATATGTACTTGTATTAACTTTCATACTTTCACATTTTTATATTTAAATTGTGACAGTTGAAAGTTGTTTAATTTTCAAAAATTTTCCCCCTAGATTGGCCATTTGATGGGCTGTTCCAGAGTTGTGGGAATTTGTGGAACACCTGAGAAGTGCCTCCTTTTGACCTCAGAACTGGGCTTTGATGCTGCAATTAATTATAAAGAGGGGAGTGTGGCAGAACAGCTCCGTGAATTATGCCCCTCTGGAGTGGATGTTTACTTTGACAATGTTGGAGGTGACATCAGTGATACAGTGATAAGTCAGGTTGTTTTCTGATTTGTTTGTTATAAATTTGAATACTACGGTTTATTTGATGTGATATCTTTTTACCTGATAGAAAAAAAAACTTTATAAAATTGTAGGGTTTATGGTGAAAAACATGATGGTCAGTATTGTAATTAAGTGATACAGAAGAGCTTGCTGAAGCTACTTCCATTTGTTTGTGGATTTGCTTGTGGATTTGCACTGTGAGCATCAACTTCAGTTCTTTGCTAGCAATGTTATATTTTCACCTGTAATTTATTTTTGTGAAAAAATACAGTTGTATTATTCAAATGAAATTCTAACCTTTAACTCACTTCTAACCATCAACCAACTTAAATCAACCAACTTACAGCCATGACTTTGGGTAAGGAAAGGATTTTCATAGATTGCAGGTATTTACATATTTTAACTGACAGTGTTACAATTTATCAACATTAGCTGTTAACACTGCATTGTCCTTTACTCTATGTAAAATTGTTTTCAATTGAGGTGAAATTATTTAAATTCTAAGAAATACTCTACCAATAATAACAAAAGTAAGCAACAATGATGACAATGAGAACTAATGCAATTCTTTTGCTGATTACCAAACTCTTATTTACTGCTGTGTTCCTTTGCAGTAGACTTATTTTCTAGCTAATTAAAGCTCTCTAATACATATAATGGGTAAGTCTTCAAAACAAAATCAATTACTTGGCATTATAATTATATAATACTAATTATAATACTATAATGCCAATTATAACTGGCATAATAGTATTGAATACTATAGGGAATTCCCTGGAGGTGAGGTGGTCCAGTTGTTAGGACTGTGTGCTTTCACTGCCCAGGGCGCAGGTTCAATCCCTGGTCAGGGAACTAAGATACCACAAACCGAGTGGTGTGGCCATTTGAAAAAAAAAAAAAAAAAGATTAAATATTACAGTCAAGGAGGCTTTCACTGAGGCAGCCATAAAATTAGTAAACATAGGGAAGGTGTATATCTTAGGTTATAATCATCAGTTTTCTCTGAACAGATGAATCAGAACAGCCACATCATCCTATGTGGTCAAATTTCTCAGTACAACAAAGATGTGCCTTATCCTCCTCCACTACCCTCTGCTGTAGAAGCAATCCGGAAAGAAAGAAACATCACAAGGTGTGTTCTATACTTTCCCCTTATTACCAGATCCAAGGGGTTTAAAGATCATGGATGAATACAAAATATGTTGTTCTTCATATATAATTTTTCTTATTAAATAAAACTTGAAAATGTACATTTTAAGGTGGTCATTTAGGTTTTGGTTAACTAGGTCCCTGGCAGAAAACTTTTTGAAAGATGCATCTGTTCAATCAATCTTTCGCAAATCTTTTTTCGAGTGTTAGAAATTCCACTCGTATTGGCTTAAGTGCGAAGGAAATTTATTGGCTCATGTATCTAAGAAGTTCAGTATTAGTACTGGCTTAGATTTGGCTGGATAAAAGGTTTGCATAGTGGTGTCATGACTCAAGTTTTTTTTTTTAATTAATTAATTCTTACTTTTGGCTGTGTTGGGTCTTCGTTGCTGCGCGCAGGCTTTCTCTAGTTGTGGCGAGTGGGGGCTACTCTTCGTTGCGGTGCACGGGCCTCTCATTGCGGTGGCTTCTCTTGTTATGGAGCACGGGCTCTAGGTGCACAGGCTTCATTAGTTGTGGCGCACGGGCTTAGTTGCTCCACGGCATGTGGGATCCTCCCGGACCAGGGCTCGAACCCGTGTCCCCCGCACTGGCAGGTGGAGTCTTAACCACTGCGCCACCAGGGAGGTCCCATGACTCAGTTTTTCTTCACCCCTGGGCTGTGCTTTCTTCTGGATTGTCTTGGCTCCCTCGCAGGCTCTCCTCTTGCAGCAGCAGGAGGATGACTGTTATCTTTACTCTTACATTTTACCAGATTAGCAATCCAAGCAAAAAAGAGAACAGCTCTCTTCTTGCAGTTTTATCACATCTCCAGGCTGATACTTAATGGCTCAGACTGGCCTGGCTTTCGTTACATGAGGGTGGGGAAAGGATGTCACCCACAAAGTAAAATCACAGTGTTACTACCAAATGGGATTATAGATGCTGGGCAGAGAATACAATAGAAGTCCATTATACTTACGCTTGTAACTACACCTAAAGCTATATCTGACCAGACTCTGTGTGATTAAGTCCTAATGTTTGAAAGATTAACAAATTTTAGTGTTCTGGAATGATTTGATTTGGGCTTTCTCACTCCCTCCCTAGTCTCTGATCATTATCCTTTTCTTCCCCACTACAGAGAAAGATTTCTGGTGTTAAATTTTAAGGACAAATTTGAGCCTGGTATTCTCCAGCTGAGTCAGTGGTTTAAAGAAGGAAAGCTAAAGGTAGAACTTGCTTCTGTTCTTTATCAGTATTATTCTTCCTGCTACTTGATATACTTTTGTATTATTTGAATTTAATATTAGTTTTGTAATAAATATTTCTACAGAAGAAAAGTATACTGAATATTATAAATTAACTTTACCTCCTGAGTGAGGATAACTCTTCTGATTGAGAAATCCTCTCATTATTCCCTTTATCTAAAATTTTATTAACGTTTACTTTTCTTAGACTATATTACAAGATCAATAGGTTTTTGTTTTTTCCAAATTGTAATATTCATTAACACATATTTATGGAATGCTACTATGAGTTGGAAGCTGTGCTTATAAGCACCTCCTAGTACCTCTCCACCACCATACATCTTTCCTGCCCTCCCTGGACATTCTGATAGATCCCTTGGTTGTGGCTGAAAATCAGGAATTATCGATCTGGGGTCCAGAGACCCTGACCTAGGATGTTCTTGAAATGTGAAAATAATAGGCAAAGTTGTATGTGTGTGTGCTTATATACTTTGTTTTTTGAAAAGAAGGTGTATAGCATGTGATATTACAAACTGAAGATTAGACAATGGGAAAATAGGATTGTACTTAAAAAATGAATTGATAGGAAACTTTTCTGGACTACCTACACAAAATGAAGATCTCTTTTTAGACAGAAAATGCTAAATAGTATTGCTGCCTTTTGTAAAACTGAAAACTGTTAAATAGAAACACTTAAGTCTAAAGAATATAAAATATACCTATTTTGATTTACAGATCAAAGAGACTATGATAAATGGATTGGAAAACATGGGAGGTAAGATGAATGCAGATTTATTTATTATACACATGAGTTCAGCACAGATACTCTCTTTTTTCTTTTAATTCTACTCCTCTGTTGTTTTTTTCTTTTTAAATAATTTCTTTCCTGTAAAGTCTTGATCAAACTTCATGAAGTTCAACTTAGTGGTATTTAAGAGCCATTGTTTTCTCATTTCAAATTGTAAAGTAAGTGTTTCTTTGGTTTTGTAAATAACTTATGAAAAAAAAATGTAAGAATTGTGAAAGTCATTTAGCCTCTAGGTAACTTTTTCTGATTGAATGGTTCTAAGCCATCATAAGATTACATGAAGCAAATTTTCAATATTGGGGTTTTTTTTTTACTAACATACACAGATTTCAACACTCTCTTTTGTTTCAAATAAAGAGGATTGAATAAAACTGATAATTTTTCCTTTTTGAGAAAAAAATTTTAATATATTTGGAGATGTATATTTCACTTAGTAAAACTTTATGACTAGATTTCTAATATTTTAAAGTTATTTAAAAATTGTTATTGCTGACATTTATCCTCATATTTATTTGCCTCTAGTCTTCAGACTCTGTAACAGTGAACATGGATGTAGACACCAATTAATCATTTCTAGTTGGATAAAAACACATTTTTAACATGTTAATTGGGTTAGTTTGTCCTATAACTTTGCCAGTGTTTTACTTGAGGTTTCTTTTCATGACAGTTTCCTTTTGTACTTAAAATCATTGAAAAAATTATTCAAATTAATTGTATGTGTCTGACCTACTGATAAACATGTAGGATGGTGACATTTATGTTTTCAGATAACCTAGTTTTTTTTTTCTTTCCAGCTGCATTCCAGTCCATGATGACAGGAGGTAACATCGGAAAGCAGATAGTTTGCATTTCAGAAGAAACCTCTTTGTTATCTCTGTAAACATCTTCATTAAGGAAATACACAGATTGCTTTCCGTTTTGCACAAAGATTTCAAGATACATTAAAAAAACCCTTAAGAGTACAGATACCTTTTGATTGAAATGTGATCATAGGTGATATTTTCTTAGCTGCATAACATAATTCTTTCCTGTGTCTTCAATATCATATATGTATTCTTCATCCAATATGATTATTTACAATAATAGATTGAAGTCAATATGACCTATTTTTCCTTCTTTTGCTAAAACTAATATTACATGAAATTTATATCAGATATTCTGAAACCACTGGAGATTTGATGTAACTGTTTAATAGATCATACAAAAGATTTTTTAAATAACTTTTATTAACTTCATAAGTTGTATTTAAAATAGAATACTTGAGAAGGCACTTAGTAAATATTGAACTGGACATGCTTTACATAATTCTTTTTTTTTTTTTTTTTGCTTTACGTAATTCTTGAACTGAAGCTTGGTGAAGAATAAATTGGGATGGTCTTTCCATATTATAGATGGAAGAGGGACTTAATTGCAGGGTGTGTGTAGGGGTTTTGGGGAATTCAGAGCTTGTGGAACAGTTTTTGGGATAGGAGAGCAGAGGCTTTGTGTTGGGAGTAGTATGATAAATTAAATAACTGAGGTTGGTTAGGTTGATGGAGGGACTAGATTGACTACAGAAGATATGTGTTTTGCCAAGTAGTTCACAGTATAGCCTAAAAACTCAAATATATATTGATAAAAGCCTATGTTTATTTTAGGTTAGCAGGCACATACTGTCAAATAGTTACAAAGATTTCGAGGGCAAATAGATATAGACATCAATTCAAGTTTTAAATGATGAAAAAGATTTAAACAACAAATACAGCTTCGGGCTTCCCTGGTGGCGCAGTGGTTGAGAGTTCACCTGTCGATGCAGGGGACGCAGGTTCGTGCCCCGGTCCGGGAAGATCCCACATGCCTCGGAGCGGCTAGGCCCGTGAGCCATGGCCACTGAGCCTGCGCGTCCGGAGCCTGTGTTCCGCAACAGAAGAGGCCACAACAGTGAGGCCCGCGTACCACAAAAAAAAAACAAAAACAAATACAGCTTCAGAAAATGACAGAAGTGAATGAGCAAAGTAACAAATGGTCATAAACATGGATGTTCAAGACCTATTAATGTACCTCTAAATAAGAGCATTTGTTTTATTAATTGTAATCAACCCTTTAATACAGTAAAATTGAGGATATTTTCTGAGTGTTGTGCTGGCTTATGGTCAGCTGTTTACAAACTGCAATATACTTTTGTGTAGATTCGAACTGTGTTAGTAATCAGTCACTCCAGTTGACCTCAGTGGCCTTCGCGTCTTTCTTGTTTTATATACTTTTCCAGAGAGAGCTGCATCTCTTGTCTGTGTGTTGATAACTCCCAAATCTGTATCTTATTTCTGACCTCTTGAGATAGGTAGGGACCTTTACCTCCAAGTAAATATCCCATAGGCACCTGGAATAGATAAACTCGGCTTATCTAAAGAGGAATTATCTTCCTCTGAAACATGTTGCTTCTTTGTTTTCAAATCACCATCGTTGGTGTACTAAACTACTCCCCTGGTTTCTTCAACCTTGTCTCTGTCCTTGAAAATGCCCTTCTTAGAACACACCTTTAATTCCCACTGCCACTATCTTAGCTCAGTCCCTCCTTCATCCTTTGGCACGCAGCAAGTATTCAAAAATTAGTAATTTTACAAAGTCAGTCAAACACATAAAGCTCTAACAAGTTGCGGCATCTAGCGTGAAACTCAAGTGTTCTAGCACCGGTGTGGACATCGGAGAGCTCTTTACATCCTACTGTACTGACGGAACGCAGACTCCAGGGACTTCACCTTCCAAAAAAAAGTTCTACACCGGAGTCTCAATTCTTACCCCACCTGGTATGCAGTGCAGAACTAGATTCTGCAAGTTCCCTTCTCGGGCAGTGAAGCTTCGAGGTCCTCTTCACTAAGAACTTTGATAAATGTTTTAAGTAGTGATCTTTTCTTTCTCGCTTGCATCCATTGCAACGTGTACTGATCTCAGCTGACAGGAGATAACTACCCCATCCGCTGCAGTAGGGAAGCAGTGACGTCACGCCTAGAATTGACTGACCCCGTTTTTCGGGCTTCGCAGACCACGGAGCTACAAAGGCCGAGAGGGAATGAGTGGGAGGCAGGAGACCGCAGTGCCTTCCCTCTCCGAAACAAGCCTTCCTGGCCGCGCAGGCCAGCGGCCCCCGGGGCGGAACCTCCTGCGGGACTGCCGCAGCCCGGCTCGGAGGCGAGCGAGTGGGTGTGTGTGTGGGGGGCGGCCAAACTTCCTGTCCCGCGCTCGAGCTGCTTCCGGCGGGAGCCGGAAGACGCTCTGTGTGGACAGAATTCGGGACCAACTGACGGACGGAAGGCTGCCCGGGACGGAAAGGTGAGCTCCGGGGTGGGCCTGATCGACCCGCTCGGCTAGGTGGTCCCCGAGAGGGAGGGAGCCAGTGCTGGCTACTCAGGGGCTTGGGCCGAGTTTGCCCCCGGAGAGGACAGGGAAACCGCCCCGGGGCACCCCACCCGGATCTGGAGCGGCCGGTCTGAAGCCCTACGGCTTCGGCTCTTCTCGCGGGCTTTTGGGGCATATGTTTCGGCTCCTTCGCTTGGTTTCGGGGCCAGGGGCATGGGGACAAGACCATCCTGGAGAAAGAGTCAGCGAGTCCCCGCGGCGGGGGCTCCTGGACTGCACCCTCCGCGAGGCCTGCCTGCGGACCTTGGGGCCCTTCACTAGGCTGTTGTAATGGGGGAACGAGGATGTCAAGGCGACTCTGCCCTGGACATTTCAGCCCAGACCTACCCTCTTCTTTGGTACGTCCGCTTACTTTCTCGGTCTAGAAGAAGGAAGGTTGCTGACTCGGAGGGTCTGGGCCACTGGTTTCTCCTTTGCGTGTCATTTCAAGGCGAGGGTGTGGGCTGTGAGAGTCTACAGCCTTATGCATTTCGCAGGTTGAAGTTTCTTCAGAGAAAAGAATTCAGTTAGTTTATTAAAGTTTATCTCACTTGCTCATGAGGCTCTGAAATGCATTTAGGAACCATTTGAAAGTTAAATATTATTAACTTGGAACTTAAGAATTTGTATTTCTTCCTCACTTTGGCACAAGGACCAACACAGCATATTTGCAAAGAGAATAAAAGAAACATTTTAAAATAAAGCCAGGGGCATTTTGTTATTTTTAGAGAGTGAGAAATTCCACTTTGTGTTATCTTCGTGTGAGACAAGGTCAACTAAACTCGCAGTCAGAAGATTTAGGTTCTAGTTTTTTAAGTTTTACATCTAAGTAGAGGTCTAATTTTTGGCAAGTTAATGTCTAGCTTTGGACTTTTTTTTCCCTCTGTAAATGAAGGGGGTTACCTATTCATTCAGCAAATATTTCCTGAATGCTTAGTTTGTGCAAAGCATCGGTGGAGAAGGGAGAAGGATGGGAGAAGGATGATAAATTCAATGAACCTTAACCAGTGAGAAAAATATGCAACTAACTCCCAAGGCAGGCTGAAATAATTGCTAAAGAGAGGTTAAACTGTGTTGTGAGAACACCAAGGGAAGGACAGATTTGTTCTGACTGGAGGGAAAGGAGTCTTCATGGAGGATGGCGTATGAGTTGGATTTTAAGGACTGGAAAGGATTTCAAAAGATCACAGCTGGATTGGAGGGTTTTATTACTGGAGGGTCTTATTACTGGAGAACTATCACAAGGGAAAGGGCCTTGAGCACTAAAATAGGTTGGAGTGTTCATTTAGTAGCCAGTCCAGTGTGTACTGGAGAAAAGGGTTCATTGAGGAATATAGTGGATGCTGCAGTTGGAACAGTATTTGAGGACATATTGTTGAATATTTAAAATGCCATGCTTAGGGATTTGACTGTTAATTCTGAAGCCCTGAACTTTGGGTAAGGGAAGTGACGTAAGCATTTCTGTGTTTTGGAAAGATGAGTGGCTGCATAAAAGATGGAATGGAGGGCTTCCTTGGTGGCGCAGTGGTTGAGAGTCCGCCTGCCAATGCAGGGGACACGGGTTCGTGCCCCGGTCCGGGAAGATCCCCCATGCCGCGGAGCGGCTGGGCCCGTGAGCCATGGCCGCTGAGCCTGCGCGTCTGGAGCCTGTGCTCCGCAACGGGAGAGGCCACAACAGTGAGAGGCCTGCGTACCGCAAAAAAAAAAAAAAAAAAAAAAAGTTGGAATGGAAAGGGGAATTTTAAGGGCAAGGTGGCCAGTTAGAAGCCTATTTTCATAGTGTAGTTGAAAGATAATGAAAAACCTAAACAGGGCATTATGGTAGGAGTAAATTTGGAGGAATCAGAACCACTGGGATTATTTAAATATGGAGGATGAGAGAGATTGTTCAAGACCTAGAATTTGTAGCTGAGTGGGAGAACAATTGGGCAATAACTGAAATGGATAATACAGGAAGAAGAACAGGTTTGGTGGGGAAGGTGACAGTCTGGATTTTGGACATTGTTAAAATTGAGGTAGATATCCACATGGGGTTACTTAGCAAGCAGTTAGAAATGAAAGTTTGGAGTACAGAGAGAGGTCAGAAATAGAGACAAAAATTTGGGTATGATTCACGGAGTCATTCATTCGTTATACAAATATTTGTTCAGTGCCTACTAGCTGCTTACAGGAAGTTTGTATAAAAGCCCTTTAAACTCATAGTAAAGACAGTCTCAGAGCTTCACAGTATCAGAAATGACTCTTGGAGACCTAAATTCCTTATGAATTACCTACAATACTTTGCCAGGCACTAGGTGATGGGTTCTGGGTTCTGGGAGATACAGTATTGAACAAGACAGGCTAGTTCTTGCCTTTGTTTATGGAGCTTACAATTTAGGGGGTAGCCAGACAAAAAGTGAATACTGTATCAAAACAAAAGAATTAGAAATTGTGGTAAGTGCTGTAATGGAGACAGCAGAGATAGAAAATAAAAGTGGGGGTATGAGGAACCTTCCTTGGATAAGGTTATCAGGCAGAGCGTTTCTGCATGAGTTGATAGTTAAGTAGAGCCCTGAAGAATGAAAAAGAGCAATGGAAGAGAAAGCATTCCTAAGTAGAGGAAATGATGTGTGCAAATCCCTAACATAGGAAAGAGCTTAATATGTTCAAGGAACTAAGGGAGAGTCATCTGGCTGGAGGTTGAATGGAGGCAGGAATGGATCACATAGGTCCTTATAGGCCAGGATAAGGAGTTTGGATTTTTTCTAGATGCATTGGGAAGCCACGTGAAAAAAAAATGTGAAAATTCACATTTTAAGATGATATTAAGTGATGTGAAGAGAATGGAGGGAGGCAAAGTATAGAAGCAGGGAGACCAGTTAGGAGACAGTAACAGTACTTTAAGGCAAGGTTGATGGTGGCCTGGAGTAGAGTAGTGGCAGTAGAGATAGAAGTAGGTGGATTTGCGATCTGTTTTGGAGACAGAATCAAGTCCAGACTTGCAGCTGGACTGGATACTGGGAACAAAGGAAATAAAGTAATAAAAGTGACTTCTAAATGGGGTGAATGGTGATCCTCCCTTGAATGGAGGGTTGTGGTCAGAGGGGCTGGCAGGGGAGGATGGGAAATAGGCTTGGGAGAGAATTCATTTTGAACATGTTAAATTTGAGATATCAAAACATGAGGTAGAGATGTCAAGTAAGCAATCCTTCCTATGTACAAGTTTGCAGCTCAGAGGAGATATCTGGGCTATAGATAAAAATTTTGGAGACCGTATCATTTAAAGCCATGAGTTCACACTAGGAAGAGAGTCTAGCAAGAGAAGAGGGCCTGGCCTGCAAACTATCCTGAAGAACATTAATATTTAGAGGATGAGTGGAGGAGGAATATAGGAGTTATCGAAGGAAACTGGAGGAATGGCCAATGAGGTAGGATTAAAATAAGAAGTATCTTAGAAGCAAAAGAGTAAGTAAAGTGTTTGAGGAAGGAGGCAGTACTTCTAAGGGAAAATATCAGTTATGGCTCTGGTTGCAAATGACCAATTTACTTGAGGAGAAGAGGAATTTATGACAAGGATGTGGGCAGCTGACAGGATCAAAGGAAATGCTGAAGGCCCTGGCTTTGAAAAGGACAGGAATCTGAGCAGCCCCAAGGGGAGGCTGCTAATTGCAGTACTGGAGTGAATGGGCTGCTACAGCAGTTTTCACCTTAGTTACTTATTTTAGAATTCACGTTCTGAGGAAAAGTATGATTTGTTCATCATGGGTTGGGTATCCAGCAGTTGGTCAGGATAGAAAAGAACACCTTAATCTATAATCGCACTCAGAATGTATCCAGTGGGGGAGGGATAGATCCCCCAACAAAATGTGGATCCTGTCACCCAAACGGGGGAATGAATGTGGAACAGTCAAAAATAATAGCTGTCCCTTGCAAAGGTCAAGTAAGATTAGGGCAGCAAAGTATCCATTAAATTTAGCAGCATGAAGATCATTGGCTTAAATTTGTCTCTGAAGGATTGCAGAGAAATGGGGAGGTGACCGGAATAAAAATCAGGGCTATAGGAATGGAGCACCCCAGAAGATCCTGTGAAGAGAAGAGGGAAAGCGCGCGCAGGATGAATGCTACGGTTTCTGAGATTCATTCTGGCTTCACAGTTCTGTATTCCAAATGTCTTTTATCAGTACCCGTTACCACTTTATCATTAGAATTTAATTAACTCTCATGCTATATCATATACTAGATATGATATTAAAAAGTTACTTGGGGGGCTTCCCTGGTGGCGCAGTGGTTGAGAGTACGCCTGCCGATGCAGGGGACACGGGTTCGTGCCCCGGTCCGGGAAGATCCCACATGCCACGGAGCAGCTGGTCCCGTGAGCCATGGCCGCTGAGCCTGCGCACTGTGCTCCGCAACGGGAGGGGCCACAACTGTGAGAGGCCCGCATACCGCAAAAAAAAAAAAAAAAAAAAGTTACTTGGTTTTTCTGTTCCTTTCACTACCATTTTATGCCAAAACTTAAACTGCTCTTTTTTAAATTTTAATTTTTGGTCTTTGGAATTCACTAACATTAGTAGAATTTTGTTTGCGTTTTTTAAGTATTAACTGAGTTTTGTTCCTGTCTGTATCTGTGGTCAGCCACAGGTTTCGGGGGAGCTGAGAAGCAGATTGGCCCATGGTAAGAGAGACTAGTCCTCTTGGTTGAAATTATGTGCTTTATTTTAACCTTTATGAATAGTGACCAATTGGGGGAGCACAGTGTTTCTCAGTTTCTTCCCTCTTTTTTCTCAAGCCTCCCTCAGTCTTCCCCTTCTTTCCAAAACCGGGTCAAGGTCAAGGCATTTTCTACCTCCCTCAAGAGGATAAGAGCAATACTGGTATTCTGGGCTTTGTATTCTAGGGTGGAATCACATTGCTTTTTGGAGGTTGACACAATGCTGTTCTGTTTCTTTCATGATGCAGAGTATTAAAGCCCCGGTCATCTTTCTGTTTGGAATACACTCCCTTCTGTATGGTAGTCAGGACTAAGGCAAGAGACCTGTATCAGCTCTGTTCCGCTGTTGCTTGCTTAGTTTACTTTGGATTGGTTTTTCCCTCCCAGTATTTCTTCATGTAGCCTTCATTGGTTTTAGGCCATACCTACTCTAGGGAAATGGTGTTACCACTAATTCTGTCTAGTATATGAGAGTTCTTCATTAGGGTGTGGGACCAAAGACTGGTTAATTAGAAAAACTACTTTGTCTTTCTTTGCCTAGTGTGTAGTATTTTCCTTTGCAGACCTCAAGGAGGTTTGAGGTTTAAGTAATCTCAATTTCACCAAGACTTTTATCAATGGTAATTGCTGATTGTTTGTAATATATACTTATAGCAGGTTTATATCTATGGCTTTATATTTTAAGACTGATTCTGTGTTAAACATATGCATTTTAGACACTTGAAAATACTTTACAGTGTTTTTCTATCTGTGGGACATAACCTGTTAATAGCTGTGAGAACATTTTCGTGGATCTTATCATTTAAAAATAAATTCAAAGTGCATGAGATTATTATATGTTAGTATTTTATTGTTTTATGAAAATATGTTATTTGTGTGTATCTCTGTGTGTGTTTCATTCTCTGGGTTATGATGGAAAATGTATCTTACTGTGGGTTGCAGTCAAAAAAGTTTGAAAACCACTGCTCTATAGGAAATTTGGACTCAGTAACAAAAAGCAGATTTCTTAACCTTTTATAGTATATTAAGCGTTTGATAGATTTACTTGTTTCTTAAGCACTTATGCAGAACTTTGTTTCTGAAGAATTTTGTAATTATTTCTATTGCCTGATATATAAATAATCTTAGGGTAGACCTATTTCATTTCTGTATTTCAGATAAGTTTCCGAGGGCCAAGAAGATGAATAGCTTGCCCAGGTCTCAACCAACGAGTCAGAGGCAGAATTTAGATTCCTGCTTTAGAGACCTTGGATTTTTTTTTTTTAAACATCTCAACTTCTTTATTAAACTTGTTCAGCTCCTTAGTGTTAATGCATAATTTGCTGGATGATGTTGAGTGTACTGTATAAAAAGAATACAGTTTATCAAACTTCAGTTCCCAGGATTTATTTGGCTAAAAACAAGAAAGAGAGTTGTTTTCAGGATGGCCATAGAGATTGCTGTTGTCCTAAATCAACTTTGCTGTTGTTACTTATTCCCAGAACTTTTCAGGGCTTCTTGTGTTCTTTGCTTTGGTTCATTGCAAAGGTTTGTGTTGCGTGCATTTTTTTTAACCCTTAGGCTGACTATGGGGTAATATATTCAATAATAACAGTGGTAGGGTCAGTGGATTTCTAAAAAATATAATATGTGCTAGACCAAGATGGTTGGTATAGCCATAGGGAACCATGGCCATAGGGAACCATGCACATAGTAAAATTTAGTTGTTGCCAAGGGTAGAGGGAGAAAAGGTCTGAACAGTATACTTAGACCAATCCTTCGGTTTCTGAGATCAGTTAGTTTTGTTATGAACTCTTCATCCGGAGCCAAGATTCCTTATTTATGTTATGATTTGTGGAAAATAGGATTTGATGTGCCTGGCCTTTGTTGCTGATAGTTAAATATCATTATCTCTTTTATTTTTTATGGAGCTAAATTAGTAATTTTTCTATTTAGAAGGAAATAAGAATACAAATTTTGTCTGGGTAAAGATACAAAATAAAAATGAGCAAATATTACTGTCCAATTAAAGGACTTTGGGTGATGTAGGCGACTGCTTGGTATCGCATCTCTAATCTCTTATCTTAATTAATATAAGAAAGCCTGGGAAGAAATTTCGTCTGAGACCCATAATTATCTTGAAAATAGCTTCTCTTTGAGTAAAGCAGTGTCTTTCACTCTAGTGTCATGTAAATTGCATTTGAAGGAAAGACATTGCATTGGACACTCCCCCCCAACCCCATACTGGTACATTATTTTTATCATAAATACTTTAAATATACTCAAACGAAAAGCTAGGTAATCGGGCTTCCCTGGTGGCACAGTGGTTGAGAGTCCACCTGCCGATGCAGGGGACACGGGTTTGTGCCCTGGTCCGGGAGGATCCCACATGCTGCGGAGCGGCTGGGCCTGTGAGCCATGGCCGCTGGGCCTGTGCGTCCGGAGCCTGTGCTCGGCAACGGGAGAGGCTGCAACAGTGAGAGGCCCGTGTACCGCAAAAAAAAAAAAAAAAGCTAGGTAATCCTTATCCCTCCTGTGTTGAACCCCTATACCTTTTAATCAACTATAAAATCAAAACAAATTTACAAATAATTTAGTACTAGCAATGGTAGGGTCAGTGGAATTTTTAAAAATATATGCTGAAGCAAGGTTGTTTTCTTAAGCAATCTAATATGTTTTGATGGCCATAGGAACCATGTATATAATACAGTTTAGGTTATCAGTGTTATGTCCGTTGTTACCATGGATTTATATCTTTATGAGTAAGTATATAGACGTAAACCATACCAAAACCCAAGAAAATCCAAATTAACATTCATATTATGTTGTAGAGATGTTGTTTTACTGAAGTGAAATACTTAATGTTGATCTGAATAGTGGAAAGATTTAGCTTTGGATTCACTATTATATATAATCTGTTTCTATATTTTAACTTTAGTAATAGCAATGTAGAGAATATCATACAAGGTAGTATTTGTGATGTGAAGGCATTGTGAAGCAGTTTATGATAATCAGATCTCATATTCAACCAAAACTGGCCAGAAGTCCTTGAATGCCAATTTCAGTGAGGTATTGTTTGATAACTTTGTAGAGTTAGAGTTGGCTTATTCAGAAGAAGATAAGATTTGTGTTGCAAATAAAAAGATAACACAGAAAGGGAGAAAGTTTGGGCAAATCTTATATCTGGTAAGGGACTCGTATCTAGAATATATAAAGAATTCTTACAACTCAATAGTAAAAAGACAACTCAATTTAAAAATGGGCCAACGATCTGAATAAGCATTTCTCCAAAAAAGATGTACAAATGGCATATAAGCACATGAAAAGGTGCTCAACATCATTAGCCATCAGGTAATGCAACTCAGAACTACAGTGAGTTACCACTTCACACTCACTAGGATGGCTGTAATAAAAAAAGGTGTATTTTAAAAGGAGAGGATAGGGAGAAATTGGATCCCTCATGCACTACTGGTGAGATTGTAAAATGGTGCAGCCACTTTGGAAAATAGCCTGGTAATTCCTCAAGAGGTTAAACACAGTTACTGTATCACCTATCATTTCCACTCCTAGATGTATACCCTAAAGAGTGAAAACATATGTCCACACAAAAATTTGTACATGGGGCTTCCCTGGTGGCGCAGTGGTTAAGAATCCTCCTGCCAGTGCAGGGGACATGGGTTCGAGCCCTGGTCCGGGAAGATCCCACATGCCGCGGAGCATCTAAGCCCGTGAGCCACAACTCCTGAGCCTGCATGCCACAACTACTGAAGCCCGCGTGCCTAGAGCCCGTGCTCCGCAACAAGAGAAGCCACTGCAATGAGAAGCCTGCGCACCACAACGAAAGAGTAGCCCCCACTCGCCGCAACTAGAGGAAGCCCGCACACAGCAACAAAGACCCAACACAGCCAAAAATAAATAAATTAATTAATTAAAAAAAATTTGTACATGAATGTTATAGCAGCATTATTCATGATAGCCAAATTGTGAAAACAACCCAAATGACCGTCAACTGATAAATGGACAAATAAAATGTATATCCATGCAATAGAATATTATTTGACAATAAAAGGAAATTAAGTACTGGTACATGCTATAACAAGGATGAACATTGGAAACAGCATGCTACGTGAAAGCAGCCAAACACAAAAGATTACATATATAATTCCATTTATATGAAATGTCCAGAATAGGGAGATCCATAGAGACAAAAAATAGATTAGTGGTTGCCTAGGCTTGGTCAGTGGAAGGTTTGGGAGGAAATGGGGAGTGATTACTAATAGGTTTCTGTTTTGGGGTGAAGAAATTGTTGTAAAATTGATTGTGGTTATGGTCGCATAACTGTGAATATACTAAAAAAATGTAGTTGTACTTTTGAAGTGAGTGACCCGTATGGTATGTGAATTACATCTCAATGAAGCTGTTAATGTAAAAAAATATTTGAATTGTAGTTTTTGAAATCTGTTAAGTGGGTAACTTGAATTGGGAATAGAAAATTTTAATTGTATATTTGCCATCACATTTCCAGCTAACGTACATAGCAAGTTGCTGTGTTAAAGATGAGATCCACCTAATACACTCGATATGGTACTGAGTGCTCCAATACAGATTCTTTTGAGGTCATCCTGCCTATTCTGCTGCATCCTACTCATCTCTCTTTTGTTTATACAGCAAACATACAAACCACAAACTGGGCATCAAAATTGTGTGGTAGAACTCAGTTATAATATGGATACTGATTTGTTCCAGAAAATACATGTGTTAATTTTTTAAAAATTATCATTGAAATGACTAAAATGAAACATCACAGATAACCACGAGCATGAGAAATGGTGATCTAGAGGTATCTATTAAACTGTAAGAGAGGTGGCAGCTCCCTTCTCTAAATTGTTATTACAGATTTGCAAAAATGTCTAAAGTATAGTATATCTGATTTTTTCCCTTGTTTGGTACACATGTTCATATACTAAATTTTTTAAAATTTTCATTAGGTAAGGATATCAGAAATGGAGCCAGTGCCATCAGTTTCTAAGAAAACTAACAAATATAAAGGACAGTAAATAGTTGTCTAGTTTCTTAGAGATTTTACAGTCCTGGAATCTTCAAGTTGGAGGAACCCTAAGGTTAACCTAAGCAAACATTTGGTAATTTCTTGGCTTCTTGAAATGAGCTGGAATTGGGGAAAAGGAATTCTTAATTCTTGAATCCTGATGATTCAAGATCAGACCTAGGGAGATGTAATTACTATTCATGCCAGCCTGCTCTGTGGGTGGGAATGCTGGCTCTGCAGCTTAATAACTTGAGCAAGTAGCTGTACTAAGCCTCGGTTCCTTCCTCTCTGAAAAGAGGGATGGGTAAACTACATTGAGCAGTTACAGTGCTTGAATAAGAAAAACGTATGTGAAAGGAAAAGTCAGGGATTTATGACAGCTTTATGTGGTAAACTTAAAATGAGCCTTTTCATTTACATCTTATACATTTTTTTTATAATGAAAGTGAGGATTTCTGGAAGCTAGCATTGGGGAGAGGTTTAACCAACAGGAGAATAGACATTTATTCACGTACTTCTAAATGCCCTTTTTGTAGAGTAAGTCTTTCTTATTCTAACTTTCCACTCTACCTTGGTATGTATTGAAAACTCCCATCCTGGGTATATTTTACACTGTATGCTTATTTTGTATATAATAGTGCTTCCAATTTAAGCAAAAATTGTGTGAAATAAAGTGGACTTATTTGCCAAAATCCTGAAAGAAAAGCTTTAAGAAAGTAAGAATTTAGAGGATGGGAGGACAAGATGGCAGAGTAGAAGGACCTTGAGCTCACCTCCTCTCATGAGCACAGCAAAATCACAGCTAACTGCTGAACAACCATTGATGAAAAAGACTGGAACCTACCAAAAAGATAATCTACATCCAAAGACATAAAGAAGAAACCACGAGACGGTAGGAGGGGTACACTTGCGATATAATCAAATCCCATACTCCCCAGCTGGGTAACCCACAAACTGGAGAATAGTTATATTGCAGAAGTTCTCCCATGGGAGTGAGCATTTTGAGCCCCATATCGGGTTCCCCAGCCTGCGGGGTCTGATGTCTGGAGGAGGAGCCCTCAGAGCATTTGGCTTTGAGGGGCAGTGGGGCTTAATTACAGGAGCTCCACTCTTGGAGGGTGCACACAAGGTCTTGCACGCAATGGGACCCAGGGCAAAAGCAGTGATGACTTCATAGGAGCCTGGGGCAGACCTACCTGCTGGTCTTGGAGGGTCTCCTGGGGAGGACGGGGTTGGGGGTGGGGGTGGCTTTGGCTCCCCTTGAGGACATTGACACTGGTGGCAGAGATATCGGGGAGTATTCATCAGTGTGAACTCTTGCTGGAGGCTGACATCTTGCTTGGGTCATTATCACCAAAACCTAGCCCTACCCAACAGCCTGTAGTGCTGGGATGCCTCAGACCAAACAGCCAACAGGGCAAGAACACAACCCCACCCATCAGCAGACAGGCTGCCTAAAGACTTCCTGATCCCACAGCCACCTCTAGACATGCCCCTTTACTCGGCCTTGCCCACCAGAGGGCCAAGACCCAGCCTCACCCACCAGGGGGCAGACACCAGAAGCAAGAAAACTACAGTCTCACAGCCTGTGGAACTGAGTCTGCAAACACAAGTCAGAATCTACCCTGTGACCAGATGGTCCCTGGCCCTTGCGTGATGAGAGGGGAATGTACTGCTGGGACATCTGGACATCCCCTACAGAGGGCCACTTCTCCAAGGTTGAGAAATGTAACTAACCTACCACATACATAAAAATACAAATAGAAATTCAGACAAAATGAGATGGCAGAGGAATATGTTCTAGACAAAGGAACAAGATAAAACCCCCAAACAACAACTAAGTGAAGTGGAGATAGGCAATCTACTCAAGAAAGAGTTAAGAGTAATGATCATAAAGATGAACCAAGAACTCAGGAAAAGAATGGATGCACAGAGTGAGAAGTTACAAGAAGTTTTTAACAAAGAGTTAGAAAATACAAAGAGTGACCAAACAGTTGAAGAATACAATAACTAAAATGAAAAATACACTGGAAGGAATCAGTAGCAGAATAAATGAGGCAGAACGGATTGGTGAGCGGGAAGAAAGAATAGTGGAAAGCACTGCCATGGAACAGAATGAAGAAAAAAGAATGAAAAGAAAGGACATTTTAAGAGGCCTCTGGGACATCAAACACACTAACATTTGCATTATAGGGGTCCCAGAAGGAGAAGAGAGAGAGAAAGGGCCTGAGAAAATATTTGAAGAGATAATAGCTGAAAACTTCCCTAATGTGGGAAAGGAAACAGTTACCCAAGTCCAGGAAGTGCAGAGAGTCCCATACAGGATTAACCCAAGGGACAACATGCTGAGACACATAGTAACCAAATTGACAAAGATTGGACTTCCCTGGTGGCGCAGTGGTTGAGAGTCCGCCTGCCAATGCAGGGGACACAGGTTTGTGCCACGGTCTGGGAAGAACCTGCATGCCGCGGAGCGGCTGGGCCCATGAGCCATGACCGCTGAGCCTGCGCGTCCGGAGCCTGTGCTCCACAACGGGAGAGGCCACAACAGTGAGAGGCCCGTGTACCGCAAAACAAAAACAAAAACAAATTGACAAAGATTAAAGATAAAGAGAAAATACTAAAAACAACAAGGGCAAAGCAACAAATAACATACAAGGGAACTCCCATAAGGTTGTCAGCTGATTTTTCAGCAGAATCTGCAGGCCAGGAGAGAGTGCCACAGTACATTTTAAGTGACAAAAGGGAAAAACCTACAGCCAAGAATCCTCTACCCTGCAAGGCTCTCATTCAGATTTGATGGAGAAATCAAAACCTTTACAGACAAGCAAAAGCTAAAAGGATTCAGCACCATCAAACCAGCTTTACAACAAATGCTAAAGAAACTTCTCTAGGTGGAAAAGAAAAGGCCACAACTAGAAACAAGAAAATTACAAAATGGGAAAGCTCACTGGTAAAGGCAAACATACAGTCAAGATAGGAAATCATCCACACACAAACTAGTAGGGAGGTTAAAAAACAAAAGTAATAAAATCATCTCCATCCACAAGAGCAGTTGAGAGATACGCAAAACAATTAGATGTAAAATATGATATCAAAACCAGTAATCATGAGAGGAGGAGAGTGAAAATGCAGGATATTTAAAATGCATTTGAAATTAAGAGATCAGCAGCTTAAAACAACTGTGTATATATAGACTACTATACCAAAATTTCATGGTAACCGCAAACCGAAAATCTATAATAGATAAATACCAGCAAACCGAAAATCTATAATAGATAAATACACACAAAAAAGAAAAAGGAATCCAAACACAACACTAAGGATAGTCATCAAGAAAGTAAGAATTTAAAGTAAGGGGGGGGAAACAGCTTCATGAGTGTCCCGAGGATACTACTTTGAGGAAACACTGTTCAAATTTTGACTGTGTAATTACCTTTTATAAAAAATTGGGAAATTAAGAGAAGAAAAACGTCACACCAGCCTACCACCCACCCAGTACAGTGACTATCATGGCTGTGTGAATTTCCTTTTACTTTTTCCTGTGCTTATCCTAACTAGTTTTAATAACAAGTGTATAGTTTTTGTAATTTAATGTCTTAGCATTTCTGTTGCATTGTTTTCATAACTATTTTTTGTGTGTGTGGTACGCGGGCCTCTCACTGTTGTGGCCTCTCCCGTCGCGGAGCACAGGCTCCGGACGCGCAGGCTCAGCGGCCATGGCTCTCGGGCCTAGCCGCTCCACAGCATGTGGAATCTTCCCAGATCGGGGCACGAACCCATGTCCCCTGCATCGGCAGGCAGACTCTCAACCACTGCACCACCAGGGAAGCCCCATAACTGTATTTTTAAGTCATACAATGTCACTATAATCAGCCATTACCTAATTGAATATATATCTATATTTATATGTTGCTTACAGTCATTATCACAGATGATAAGGTGAAATTCTTTGGGCATATAGCTTTTACCATACTTAAGACCTTTTCTTATTTATTTATTTTTAAATTTATTGAAGTATAGTTGATTTACAGTGTTGTGTTTCTGCTGTACAGCAAAATGATTCAGTTATATCATTACCTATATATGTATGTGTATACATTTTCATATTCTTTTCCATTGTACTTTATGACAGGATATTGAATATAGTTCCCTGTGCTATACAGTAGGACCTTGTTTATCCATTCTATATGTAATAGTTTGCATCTGCTAATCCCAAACTCCCAATCCATTTCTCCCCCACCCCCTTCCCCCTTGGCAACCACAAGTCTGTTCTCTATGTTCTTAGAATAGATTGTTAGAAATTCTACATTAAAGTACAACTTTTTATGGGTTTTGATATCTGTTGGGCTTGTTCTATTTTAAAACAAGTGTTTTGGGCTGAATTTTTTATTTGCTTGCTTGTTGTGATTTTTGGATATGTAAAGAAGTGGCCTTGTTTTTTTAGCTACATTTTCCTACTGCTCTGAATTCTCTCTCTCTTTCTTTTTTCCTTTTTTAGGCTAAATTAATTACCCACCCAGCCCAGCATCTTACAGGAAAAGCATAACACTTCCTAGAGGAGTATGAGCATAACAGGAAGGTGTCATTGACTCTGAATTAAAATTTTAACCTGTCCCCTGAACAGCTACAGGATTTGGAAGCTGAATCAATGTTATCAGATGAGTTAGAATCCAAACCAGAGGTGAGCCCAGGCAACTGGTTTTCTTTTCTTTTGGTGGGCTGTATTCCAGAGTTTATTCTTAGTTCAGGAGTCAGCAAACTTTTTCTGTAATGGTGCCAGGTAATAAAGATTTTAGGTTTTGTGGGCCATATGGTTTTGGTTGTAACTACTAGTTTATTATTTTTCTGTTACTAAGTACTTTCTCAAAAATTTAAAAATTCAATTCTTAACCTTTTATGATTTTTTATACTTGTTATTTAAATAAGTGTAAATTATTACACATTTACATAATTACATAATGACAAAATTTATGTATATGACATATATGTAATATTTACTACCACAAACCATTTTTTATTAATTTTGTATATATCTAAAAGTGTTTTCTTTTTAAATGTGATTAGGGGATTTAAACATTTAAAATTTTTATTCATTTTTCTCATTTTAATTTTAGAACATGTGTGTTGCTTAGTGGAAAGATCACTGAATTTGGAATCATGTTACCTAAGTATGAAGACTGACATTGCTCCTAACTAGTAATGTGACCTTGGACTAGTCATTTAGTGTCTTCAACTTGATTCCTTGTCTTTAAAATACATGTTTAATCTCACTAAGTTACAGTGGGGATTAAAAGAGCCTATACACAGAAGAGTACTTTATAAAATATAATCAGTACAATGCAGTTGAATTTGTAATAGCCACCATTTAAAAATATAATTATTTTTATCATTTCTCTGTTTTATGGAAGGTGATAGAAGTTAATTATACGATTCAATTTTTATCTAGAACACTTGATAAAAATGAGTTAAAATATTATTTTGTAGTTAATCTGGTTTTTCTATGAATAAGGTTGAGACTAGTGAGCAATCAAGACTTAATTACATCATTGCCTTTTGGTAAATTCAGAGGTTTAGATCCATTCATAATAACCTGTATTATTTGTTGTCTCCACATCCCCCCCTTTCCCCTTCAGCTGCTGGTACAGTTTGTTCAGAATACGTCCATCCCACTAGGACAGGGGCTAGTAGAATCAGAAGCTAAAGACATTACTTGCTTGTCCCTCCTTCCAGTGACTGAGGCCTCAGAATGCAGTCGGCTAATGTTACCAGGTAAAAATTAAGATCACCAGAGATAAGATAAACAAGTCTTAAGAGCTTAGCCTTCTCTGTGGTACTGGTGGAATGTGATAACTGACTTTATAACTGACTGGTAGAAACTGTAAAAATTAGGATTTGTGGAGAAAAAGCAACCATGGGACTCATAAGTGCATTGTTAGTTTATTTATTTATTTAAAAAAAAAATTTTTTTTTGGCCATACCATGCAGCTTGTGGGATCTTAGTTCCCTGACCAGGGATTGAACCCGGGCCCTTGGCACTGAGAGTGTGGAGTCCCAACCACTGGACCGCCAGGGAATTCCCTGCATTGGTAGTTTAAGTCATAGGAATGGTTATGAACACCCATAGAGTGAGAGTGAGAAGAAAAGGAGGCCAAGGCAGAACTGCATGGAACTCCCTATTCAAGGTATGGGGTGAGGCAGGAGAGCCTGTGAAGGAGGGAAGAAAGAAAGGCTAGAGCAATAGGGGGAATACTGGCATAGAGTGCAGGCATGGAACCCAAGGGAATAGTCAAGTGTGACAAATGCTTCTAAGAGGCCCAGTGAGACAGGGACTGTCCCAATGAGATAGGGTCAGTGAGGTCATTGTTGACCTAGGCAGGACCTGCTCCTTGGAGAGGGAGTGGAAAGCCAGGCTGCAGTGGGTTGAGGTATCAGTGCAAGTTGAGGAAGTAACTATACTTTCTAAAGGCTGTCTTGCTATGGGAAGGAAAAAGAGAAGGACATAAAGTACATTAAAGAGTTCTTTTTTAAGATCTGAAATATTAGAGGGTGGTTTTATACTAAGAGGAAGGAGCCCATTAGAGAAGCTGCAAACACAAAGAGTAGATAATTGGTGAGGAGGCTCCAGGAGAGGTAGAAGGAAGTAGAATGCTGAGCATGGGTAGTGAGATTAGCTTTGGATGAGAAGAAGGAGATCCTATCACTTAACTATTAGGAAGGAAAACATTGTTTTTGGATGCAATGGATTCTTTATTTTCTAGAAATTGAAATATTTAAAATTTGGAATATTAATGTTAAATCAGGGGAGGGTCACCTATTGGTGACAACTTATTTGTTATAAAGTCTTCTGGTTACTATCCTCTAGTGGTGTTCTTTTTTGAGTTTTGAAGTGACTTAAGGGCAGATATATTCAACCAACCAGTGTTGATTTAAGGTTTCTCTATCTAGCTCCTGTCTTTCCCACATCGTTGATCTCTCAAGTCCCATTTTTCTACTGGTGTGTTGGGAGTGTTTCCAAATCCATGGATTTTCAATATGTGAAAATTTCCATGTGCTAATAAAATTTGATCTTCATTTGGCTTTTTTTCCTGAATTTTCTCTCCCAATTTTAATTTATTGAATAAATATTTTGACAATAATAGAGGAAATGAAAACAGGAACAAAAGCATCCATCTTCTTTTCTACATTACCTTCTTTTAGTTTTAATTTTGATTTAAAATATTTTAGACAACCAGTTATAGATAATAGTAAATGAAAACCCATGTACTCACTTCCCAGCTCATGAAATGTAGTGTTACAAACACAAATGTATCTTGTACATACCTCCCTAATCTCATTCCCCTTCCTCCCAAATATGTGTGAATCATTCCATGCATGACCTACATGTTTTCTTTTTAGCTGGGATATGTGATAGACACAGAAAAGCACAAAACTATATGGATATACCTTTTGAAGAATTATTATAAAGGAGATAGCACCACCCAATCAAGAAGTAGAACGTTGCCAGCTTCCAGGCCCTCCATGGGTTCCTTCATGATAAAAGCAACCTCTGTTCTTCCATAGGTCACCACTGCCCTCAATTTTTTGAAAATTTGTTCTTTGTTTTCCAAGTTTAATCACCCAAGTCTAATTTTAGCTGATTTTGGACTTTAAATGAGTGGAATCATATGAGTGTATCTTGTTGTACCTTTTATGTTTGTGCGATTCATCCTTGTGTGTAGCTCTGGTTTGTTTGGTTTCATTGCTATATAGTATTCTGTTATATGAGTGTACCACAACTTCTTTTTCCATGCCACAGCTGATGAATATGTAGTTATTTTCCAGTGTTGTATTATGACAAACAGTGCTGCTATGAACTTTAAGAACAGTTTTTTTTGTGGTAAAATGTATGTAAAATTTACCATTTTAACCAGTTAAATTTGCCATTTAACCAGTTGTGTGGCATTAAATTCATTCACTTTGTTGTACAACTTCATTAGGCTTTGGAATGGCATTGCTGTCCCTAGGCTTCCACTTTATTTCTATAACATTACCTGTTATCTCCTTGAAAGAAGAAAATAATGTAACCTGCCTTCTATAAAGATGAATGAAACCCCTGAAAACATCGGATGCTTTAGCACTTTTGGCAGTTCTTCATTATATTGCAACTAAAACCTTTGGAAATTCATCCCCTCCCTTAGAATAAAGTTCTAGAAGCAAGTCTTCTGAATTATTTCTTTACATCTGGTGTAAACCCAGAACCATAATGAAACATACTCATGATTCTATACAATTTCAGTTATATCCCAGGCTGTGATTTTTCCCCTAATGACTCACCCGAACTGTCACATACATGTTATAAAAATTAGAGAGAGGTATCTTTTCCCAAGAAAAATAGTTTAAGATTTAGATCCTGTTCTTGAGTTTGTATTCATTGTGTAACTATATTTTTCAAGGGAAATATACTGATTTGGGGCCTCAAAAGGACAAAGGTCTATAATGTCCAAATGTGGATGGTTCGTATTAGTTACCACTGACCATCAGAGGAGTCTGCCCCTCACATTTTGGTTGACACCCGTTAGCTGCCTTTCACTCTCTCTTCTTTTCTGAGGCAGATTTTGTATTTATAAAATGAAAATGCTGTCTGCTCCTGTAAGGGTGTTAGATACTAAGGGATGTTACAAGGGTGTTAGGTACCACTAAGGAATGTTACAAGGGAGTTAGGTACCATATATCAAAATGGTGAACTCCTTGGAGATAGGTGCTACATAAAGCTGTGGTATTTTCCCTTTACTAGATGATACTCCAAATCATACTAACTCCTCCAAGGAGGTTCCTTCCTCGGCTGTGTTGAGAAGCCTTCAGGTGAATGTGGGTCCAGACGGAGAAGAGACGAGGGCTCAGACCGTACAGAAGTCTCCGGAGTTTTTGTCCACTCCAGAGTCTCCTAGCTTGTTGCAAGATCTACAGCCAAGTGATAGCACTTCTTTTATTCTTCTTAACCTAACAAGAGCAGGTATTCTTTACCCTTTTCTGACTTCTGCTCATGCTTAAGAAAAAAAACTGGGGAGCAGGGAATAGTTAACTTAGTCATATTTAAAGTGGAAAGAAACTATTCTTTAATTATTTTGGAGAATTGGTGTCGTTTGGTGATCAGTTGGGTATGTAGAGGGAGAAGGCAGACTCTAAGATGACTCAAAAATTTTTTGTTTGGGAAATTAAGTGGTGTCATTCACCAAGATAGTGCACACAGGAAGAGTAGGGCTGCGGGAGAATGATTAGTTCCAATTTGTGCCTGCTGATATTGAGATTTCACAGGGACATTTAGGAGGAGGTGTCCTTTAGAGAGTTAGAAACAGGAATCCAGAGTTCTAGAGAGGTCTGTTGTGAAATAAATAGTTTTAGTGCTTATCAGCATTCAGGAAGTGTATGAAACAATGAGCATGGATTCTTTGATTCAGGAGTAGTCTGGAGCATAAACAGAAAAGAAGGCAAATCTGGGACCCTGAAAAAAAATTTTAAGAGGGTAACAGAAGAATGGGAAGCAGCTTCTAGAGAGAGGGATCTCAAGAAAACAAAATGAGAATGATGTGGGGGGAGCCAAGGAAGGAAACGTTTTAAAGAAGAAAAGGTACAGAATCATGCCAAATACCACATACTGGGCCAGTGAGATGAGGACTGGGAAGTGTATGTCCGGCAAACTCAGCAAGAGCAATTGTTATTGAGGTAGTAGAGGTGGAGCTTAGGGTTAAAGAGATAGGGAATGGACAGCAGGTGAGAAAGTAGATACACAAGTTAGAAGTTAAGAAACTTCAAGAAACATGACTTTGAAGGAACAGGTGAGAAGGTGATATTTAGAGACATAGTTGGGATTTTCTATTCTTTAAAAAAAACGATGGGAGAGACTTGAGCTTGGACAGATTGAAAGGCTGAAAGGGAAGCTGTAAGGTGGCCACTAAGGAGGAATGGGTTGAAGTTGGGAGAGGAGAAAACTAAAAGATAGGATTGGGATTCTAGAGGTGAGGGTTAGCCTGGTTGCTAGGAAAGACCATTTTGCCTCTGAAACAGGAGTAGGTAAGATAAAGACCAGCCTGTCAGCTGGGAGTGGAAAGGTGATAACCTAATCTTGTATGAGAACAGAAGCTTGAGGTGAGAGGTGAAAGTGTGGAATAGCTGATCAGGACACAGAGTTTCTGAGCCAGGGCCAATCAAAGGATTACTTGTTGGCTAACTTTCATATATCCTCTTTGTTTCTCCCAGGTCTGGGCTCTTCAGCCGAACACTTAGTATTTGTACAAGATGAGGCAGAGGATTCAGGGAATGATTTCCTCTCCAGTGAGAGCACAGACAGTAGCATTCCATGGTTCCTCCGGGTTCAGGAGTTGGCCCATGACAGTTTGATTGCTGCTACTCGTGCACAACTGGCAAAGAATGCGAAAACCAGCAGCAATGGTGAGACCCCTGTAGTGTTTTCCTTTCCAGTATTCTGTGCAGAGATTTTGGTAATACAGTGGCTATATTTTGAGTTGCATATAATCCAAATTACTTTATTGGTAAGAGCAGAAGGCTAGAAATACGTAAATTGTTTTTCTTATTTTCTGAAAAATAACTCAGCCATGCCAGATTCATGTGCAGAATCAACTGAACTAGCATTCTCAATTGTCAGCTTTAAATAGTATACTAAACCCCTTTTAAAGGAAAAAATTTTTTCGCACATCTTGGTGTTATCTTGAATTGTTTTTATTGTGATGGTCCTTATACTTAGACCTTTTACACCATTATGAAATTAAGACAGTTTTATCAATTAATAGAAATAAAACTATAAAACCAATAAAAATAAAATTAATTTTAAGGCAGTGTGGCAGATGATAATGTTTTGCTGAAACTAAATTGTTGCTCATGGCGATTTAGCAATTAGCAGCTACCATAGTGCTGCTTTTTGGGGGGTTGGGGGTGGGCAGGGCAGGGCAGGGAGGGTGGAACCAATTCACCAGAAGACCTAAATATCCAAATAGGGTATAGTATGGTTTCTTTTGAGTTCAGCATGCCTGTACTATTTACTCTGTGCCACTTTTTTTCTATCCAGTAATTTTCAAAGTGTGATCCCTGGATCATCAGCATCACCAGTAATTTAGAAATGCAAATTATCAGGTCTCATCTTACTGAATCAGAAACTTGGAAGTTTTTAGTAAGCCCTCATTGTGGTTATGATGCATGTTAAAGCTTGGGGACCATCGCTCTATTCACACCACTCCTAAACTACTGCAAGACCTTTGCTTGTGTAGCATGCCATAATATTTTTTGTTTTAGGTCTGTCTCTGTATTTTCTCATTAACCTGTGACAATTAAGGTAATACAAAAAATTATTGAGATAAGGTATATACTGTCATTACCACAAACATACTGTCACTTCCATCTAAGTTGAAATACAGAAATATTTTAATTTTGTGTGTGATGCTGTATATCAGGAGTCAGCAAAGGGCCAATAACCACCTGTTTTGTAAATAAAGTTATATTGGAACACAGGCATGTCCTTTAATTACTAATTGTCTATGGCTGATACTGTGGCAAAGTTGAGTAGTTGTGACAGAGACCATATGGCCCTCAAAGCCAAAAATATCTGCTGTTTGGCCCTTTACAGGAAAAGTTTACTGACCTGCTCTATACAGTACTACTTTCTCTGGAAATTATATCCCAAATGTAAAGACCTTGCCCACATAACTGTAGGATCTTTAACGTGTTTACAGTGTTATTCAACATGTACCATATAAGGTGTTGAGTTTGTCTCTCTTGCTCTCTTTTCTTGGGGGGTGAGGGAGGGGGAAACCATTTCATCAGATGACCTCTAAATATCCAGAACTGTCATTGGCTGAGGTCATTTTAAGCTAATCTGTCTTCTGCAAACAGTGCTTTGTTTTCAAAAACAAAGTAATTTAGGGAGCACTTTGAGAAATTTTATAATGACTCAAAATACAAGACAGCTCACTCTTTTCTGAAGGATTTTTTCCCCCTGTTGTATGATTATATCAATGTTCTCATTGTATTGATATCTACAAAATTGAATGCATGAAGCCCCAACTGTCACCAGTTTATACTTTTTTTTTTTTAATTTAATTTATTTTTTGCCTGCATTGGGTCTTGGTTGCTGTGCGCATGCTTTCTCTAGTTGCGGCGAGCGGGGGCTACTCTTCGTTGCGGTGCGCGGGCTTGTTATTGCGGTGGCTTCTCGTTGCAGAGCATGGACTCTAGGCACACGGGCTTCAGTAGTTGCAGCACATGGGCTCAGTAGTTGCGGCATGCGGGTCCTAGAGCGCAGGCTCAGTAGTTGTGGCACACGGGCTTAGTTGTTCTGTGGCATGTGGGATCTTCCCAGACCAGGGCTCGAACCCGTGTCCCCCACACTGGCAGGCATATTCTTAACCACTGCGCCACCAGGGAAGTCCTGTCACTGGTTTAAATCTCTGGATTAGCATGGGTTTCTACAGACCTTTCATTAGAAATTAATTAGCTGGAGCTCTAGAGTTAGTGGGAAATTTTCCTTACAGTATATGCACTTCTGTGCTGTTTAAAATTTACCCATGTTTCAGTTAAACAAACAAAAAAACTATGTGGGACAATATTTAAAAAGAACAAGTTAATTAATATTAACTAGCAAAAGGCATCTTAGGTTCTGCTCTGACCTTGGAGCAATTAGTTTTATGATTAGCATTTGGTGAAGTACAGCAAGGAGAATGTAGGGCAGGAAGAAAGTAAGGTTAATAGATGGGACAGAAACTGCCTTTGATCAACTGTCAGGTTCCCGGGAGTGTGATATGTATAACATATTATCCTACTCTTGGCTCTTGAGAGGGAAATTTGGAAATATGAATCTTATTCCTAAGGTGTATGTAGTGGAAAGATAAACTCCATATGTTTATAACAGAATTAAGTGGTTGTGAATGTTTTTCTCCATTGATGTCCAACTATGAATTGAAGAAAACGAAGGAAAGGGTGCACCACCTGCTAATCTGGAATTTATTTAAAGATTTAGTTAACTGATTTCGTTTAAATTTAAGAAAGTCACTGCACCATATGCTCCTCTCCTCCCCTCCTTTTATTCTATTGAACAAAAAACTTGAGCAGTATTATCTCTAACTTTTAAAAATGTGGTAAGAAATTTGAAAATGAGCTGAGTTTTTGCATTCTTAGATATTTTGTAACTAAGGAGGGGTGGTACAGGAAATTAGAAGGTGATTCTTATTCTCTAGAATGATAGAAACAGCCAAATTGACTTCAGAAGATAGAAATCTAAGAATGGCCATCTACAAAAGAAATTACTACTGTAAGTTCACAGCTAAGCCAGACTGGCGGCTTCTCCTTAAAATACAAGTTTTTATTACCTAGAGCTTTAAGTCATCTTCTGTAGGACCCCACTCCTGGTGTTGACATACCTGCTTCCTTACCAATCTGTAATGCAAAATAGGTTGAACTCTGCTTTTTGATATGAAACCATTTTGGATATTTCTTGCATTTGCCAAAGAGGCCTAGTCTTGTGGCTTTTGTAGTTCTGTGGATTAAGTAAGGGGATGGGGATATAGAGCCCTCTCACTTCTGTTAAATGAATGCAGAGCAAGCTGGGGAAGATGAAGGATCGATACGTGATTAATGATCACTAGGAGTGGCTTTATTGTTTGAACCAAAGTATCTGAGTGGAATCCTTCCCTAGATTATAAATATGTGACTCTATTACAGGAGAAAATGTCCACCTTGGTTCTGGTGATGGGCAACCGAAAGATTCTGGGCCCCTTCCTCAAATGGAGAAGAAGCTCAAGTGTACAGTTGAAGGCTGTGACCGGACATTTGTGTGGCCAGCTCACTTTAAGTACCACCTCAAAACTCATCGGTGAGCAAACCTGAGATTCCATACTTGGAGCTTAAGAAAGTTGATGCTTCTGAAGGAACTTGACAGAAGTCCCTCCACTTGACAGATTAAAGGAAAGCAGGGGCTCCAGCTTACTTGTGGTTAAGATGTCTTTTGTTCTTTAATAGAAACATTTGCATTGTCTCATTTACCTTGTTCAAACATTTGGCACCTAAATATCTTAGAGCAAGAGTTCTCAAATCTCATCATAAAACATAATGTCTTGGAGAACTTAAAAATTATATATAAGCTTAAGCCCCACTCTAAACCTGTGAAATCAGTATTTCAAGAAGTAGGGCATCTGTAGTTCAGGTGATTCTGATACATCTAGATTTGGGATTTACTGTCTGCCTTGAGAGTCAGTAGGAGCTTTGACTTGTCTTCTCTAGTAAAGAGCATTTTCAGGCATTGTTGCGTATGTGATTTTTTTTTTTTTCCCCCAGAAACGACCGCTCCTTTATCTGCCCTGCAGCAGGTTGTGGGAAAAGCTTCTATGTACTGCAGAGGCTGAAGGTGCACATGAGGACCCACAATGGGGAGAAGCCCTTTATGTGCCCCGAGTCTAACTGTGGTAAGCAGTTCACTACAGCTGGAAACCTGAAGAACCACCTGCGCATCCACACAGGTGTGTGCCACCCCAGCATTCCCACAGGCCGTCTACTGCTTGGCTCAGGGCCTGCTGGCTGTCCTTAGGAGACGAAGGTTGGGGTTGTTGCTAGAACTCTGAGGATGAAATTTCTTTTTTTCAAATGCCTCATGGCACTTTTCAGTTCTTTCAGTAACATTTATTGTCACCTCTGTGTGAGAATGGACAGTTTGATTTCTGTCTCTGGTAGCCTTAAGTAGGAAGGGATATAAGACCATCACTGATAACAATGATATGATCATATATGGACAGAAATGAGCCTTTCCAAATATCTTCAAACTTAACACAGTTGTAGTTTTGGTCATTAACATTTATTGAGTTACACAAACCACACAGATTCTGTTCTAGGCACTAAATGGGGGGTAAGGTGAGGGGAAATACAAAAGCTAAGCTTAATCCCTGACTTTGAGTTTACTTTGTTGTTAGAGCCTCACAGCCTGAGAAACAGAATGGAGAAGTGACTTGTCCTGAGTCAAATAGCATGTTAATATCAACGGAGCAAAAGAAAGATATCCTGATTTCTTAATCTAAAAGCTTAAGGGTGACTTTCCAAGCCACTTGGCCCAGTTGTGCTAAGTCTCTTGCCAGAGCTTAATCACTGAACCCAGACTACTACCGTAGGATGTGTAACTATTCTTCCCACTTTCTCTTTCTCTTCCTTGTTTATTCTTGCATGCTAAAATGATAGCAGGTACAAATAAATGGCATTTAAAAAGTGAAGCCCAAGCTGAAGCCACCTTTGTTCTGCGCATGTTCCTATGATTCCCTCTAGATTGACATTACCACTGGATATATTTTAGGGCAGAATAGCTCTGTTCTCAGCTCTTTCTTTCTTTCTATTTATTTATTTATTTAATTTTTGGCCAGGTTGGGTCTTTGTTGCTGCACGTGGGCTTTCTTTAGTTGTGGCGAGCGGGGGCTACTCTTAGTTGCGGTGTGCGGGCTTCTCATTGCGGTGGCTTCTCTTGTTACAGAGCATGGGCTCTAGGTGCATGGGCTTCAGTAGTTGCAGCACACAGCCTCAGTAGCTGTGGCATGCGGGCTCAGTTGCTCCTCAGCATGTGGGATCTTCCCAGACCAGGGCTCGAACCTGTGTCCCCTGCCTTGGCAGGATTCTCAACCACTGTGCCACCAGGGAAGCCCCTCAGTTCTTTCTTGAAAGAGTATTCTTGCTCTAAGAAAGCAGTTTGAATAAAAGAACAGGAAAAACATCTAGCTGAATAGTTAAGGAAAGTAGTAGAATTCACTGTGCCTTATTAAATTCAGTAACCTCTTCATCCTTGTGCCACTTGTCATCTTTGTAGCATTTGATAAAAGTGAACATATTTTAAAATGCTTTCTTTTATTCAGAGTGTGACCTGATTTTCTCTCTTCATTCTGACTCTTGCTAGCTCTGCCTTGTTAATCTAATTGTTGACCAATTTCAGAATTTTGGGTTTCTCGCATTTTACTCAATGTGCTGTCTCATTGCAGTCTCAGGCTTCAATTTAATCATTTCTTCCTGGATGTCTCACAGATCTGAATCTCAGTAATTAATATAATAATAAAAGTTAGGACTTCCCTGGTAGTGCAGTGGTTGAGAATCCACCTGCCAATGCAGGGGACAGGGGTTCGAGCCCTGGTCCGGGAGGATCCCACGTGCCACGGAGCAACTAAGCCCGTGCACCACAACTACTGAGCCTGCGCTCTAGAGCCCGTGAGCCACAACTACTGAAGCCCACACACCTAGAGCCCGTGCTCCACAACAAGAGAAGCCACCGCAATGAGAAGCCCGTGCACCACAATGAAGAGTAGCCCCCACTCGCCGCAACTAGAGAAAGCCCGTGTGCAGCAACAGACCCAACGCAGCCAAAAATAAATAAATTAAAAATAATAATAATAAAAAGTTAGCATTTATTAAGGCAATTTAATATGTACCAAGCACATATACATTATCTCATGTAATCTTTAAGGTACCTTTGTGCTTTAGATAACTGAGTTTATTGATGGAGAAACAGAAGGTTAGAGGGTTAAGGAACTTGCCCAACATTATGCAGCTAGGAAATGGTAGAACTGGCATTTGAATTCTGATCTGACTCCAAAGCTCTTGCAAGGATTTTATTTTCAAGTGCTGACAACTCATTTTATCTCAGATGTCAAAATTGACCTCAGATCTTTATTAGTAGTAACGGTAGTAATTAAAGCTGCCAATTTTAGTGGCTTACTATGTGCCAGGCACTATGCTTAAATATATTTAACTTGTATCATTTCATCTAATTCTCAGAATAATCTTTTGAGGTTGTATTATGTTAATTTTATAGATGAAAAACTGATTCTCATAGGTTTTAAATATCTTCCCCATACTGGTAAGTGGTAGTGCCAGAATTTGAACTCAGGGCTAACTGGCTCACGCTCAACCATTATGCAGCATTGCCTCTTGAACCTCCTCCTCCTCTTTATTGCAGCAAAATCACCATCCTCTCAGTTTCCAAATAGGAAGGCCCTCTAACTTAAGGCAGCTTGATGAGATTCCTGCCACTAGATTCTGATGAATCTGTTTTGAAATCTTTTTCTGAGGTTCTTGAGTTCATCTTGTTAAACATTTAACCTTATTTATTAACTGCAATTTTCTGTTTTCCTGGTGTTTATTCTATCATATGTATGAATATATTGTTCATTCATTCGGCGACTTTTGGAGTGCCTGGCATTCTGGGGTTAGTGTGAGTATACAGATATGCTTTCCAAAAAGTTACAGACCACTGGAAAATCACAAACATTAAACCGTGTGGTACAGTCTGAAAGAACAGTATAATCTAGAGCTGTGCTCCTCCCTCCTTCAAGGCCCAGCTTCTGTATTTTCACCATACCAGCCTTACTTGCTGAGTTTCTGTTTTTCTCCTTTACTCTCTCACACTGTCACACTCATAACAGTTCTGACACCAAATGTGTTTTCCTACACCAAGCAAGTCTCTGTGACATCAGGTGGGTGTCTATAATTTAACTGAATTCTGACACTATCTGGAAACAGCGTCAGATCCCACAGGTTAAGGGCTCAGCCCCACAAGACTGCCACCTACTTCAGATGTCTATTGCAAGTAGCAAGTCCCCAGGTTACTCACAACATCTGTCTGACTTGGCTACCAGTTGGAGTTCCCATGACCCCCCCCACCCCACCCCCCCGTCCCGGATTCAGTTATTTGCTAGAACAGGTCATAGAACTCAGGGAAACATGTCTACCAGTTTATTATGTAATAAAGGATATGATAAAGGATACAGGTGAGCAGCCAGACAAAGAGATACACAGGGTGAAGTCTGGAATAGTCCCAGGCACGGGAGCTTCTGTCCCTGTGGAGTTGGGGTGTGCCACTCTCTTGGCACATAGACATGTTCACCAGCCCAGAGGCTCTCTGAACCCTGTACTTTTGGAATTTTTATGGAGGTTTCATCACGTAGGCATGATTGATGATTAATCCATTTCCAGGCCCTCTCTCCTCTCTGGAAAATGGGGGTAGGGCTGAAAATCTCAAGCTTCTAATCATGGCTTGGTCTTTCTGGTGACTCGCCCCCATCCAGGAGCCCACCAAGAGTCACCTCATTAGAAGAGACACTGCTGTCACCCAGTAAATTCTAAGGGGTTAGGAATTCTGTGTCAGGAATCACTGTCAAAGACCAAATATTAGAACAACAGATTATCCTAGTGCTCATATCACTTAAAAAATTACAAGGGGTTCAGGAGCTCTGCATCAGGAGCTAGGATCCAAGATTAAATGTTAGAACAAAAAATTCTAGCACCCCTGTGTACAAGGGTTTTAAAGCTGTGTGTCAGGAACTGGGGCAAAGACCAATATATATACTTATTTCACACTTGTCGTTTTCTGAACTTGCCTTGGGCGCTCTCAGTTTCAAGGCTGTGCTCATACTAGTCCTTATGCCTGAAATTTCCTTTCATCCTTGTCATCTTTAAAGAGCAGCTTAAATTCAGCTTCTTTAAAAAGAGAAGTTACCGGGCTTCCCTGGTGGTGCAGTGGTTGAGAGTCCACCTGCTGATGCAGGGGACACAGGTTCGTGCCCCGGTCCGGGAAGATGCCACATACTGGGCCCGTAAGCCATGGCCGCTGAGCCTGCGCGTCCGGAGCCTGTGCTCCGCAACGGGAGAGGCCACAACAGTGAGAGGCCCGCATACCACAAAAAAAAAAAAAAAAAGTTACCACAGTAAGAATTCCTCCCCTTTATAATTGCATATAGCACTTTTTTATACCAGAATTAAAGTCATTTATGAATACGTTTATCTCTCACTAGGTGGTGACCCTTGGGAGATATGGACTGCATCTCTGATTTTTTTCACTTTTTATTTTGAAACAATTATAGACTCATGAGAAGTCACAAAAAGAGTACAAAGAGTTCTGTATGTGCTTCACCCAGCTTCCACTCAGAAGTGACATCTTATGTAACCATAGTACAGTATCAAAACCAGAAAGTCAACAGTACTGTCAGTCTACAGACCTCATTCAGTTTTCACCGTGCATCTTTGATTTTTAAAATAACAAAGTAATGCTGTAGAAAATGAAAATTATGGAAAAGCACAAGAAGAAAAATCATAATACCACTATCAGGTTATAACTACTGTTAACACATTGTGAGATTTTTTTGTGTACCTCTCACTAAACAGCTGTTTTTATTTGTTTGCTTTTATAAGATGGGATTATGTAATACCTATTTTATAACCTTTTTTTGTGTGTGTGTGGTATGCGGGCCTCTCACTGTTGTGGCCTCTCCTGTCGCGGAGCACAGGCTCCGGACGCACAGGCCCAGTGGCCACGGCTCACGGGCCCAGCCGCTCCGCGGCATGTGGGATCCTCCCAGACCGGGGCACGAACCCGTCTCCCCTGCACCGGCAGGTGGACTCCCAACCACTGCGCCACCAGGGAAGCCCCCTATTTTATAACCTTTAAAAATCTGTACTCTTAAATGGATCTAGAAACTCAATCTTAAAGAGAATTGATGTAAGGTAAAAATCCTGAGAGTGTATACACTGTTTTCCTGATATCCTCAGAAGGGATGGGATCACCAAAGAAGGTAGCTCAGTGCAGCTGGGGCTCAGCCCCTGAGGAGGGAGGAGGAAGTATGCTCAGAGGCAGCTACTCTAAAGAAAAGGGCAGGGCTGTCTGCAGGGCTGTGACTGAGAGGTGACACCTGCTGGATAGTCCGGTTGAAATTATATAGCGTGAATTCAGGAAATCAGAGTAAGTTTTTGGAAACAGGAAAAGGTTGATGGGAAAACAGAATAATAGTTCATCAGAAGAGTGAGTCTTTATCTTATTTTCTGTCTCTAGGAGAGAAGCCTTTCCTTTGTGAAGCCCAAGGATGTGGCCGTTCCTTTGCTGAGTATTCTAGTCTTCGAAAACATTTGGTCGTTCACTCAGGTACTAGAACCTGTGCCATTCATAGATTTCAGGGAAGATGGAGAGCCAAAAGGGTAAAAGGTTAGGGTAGTGGTATAAAGAGATCTAAAGAGAAACAAACTGTTCACCATAAAGTTTCCTCCCTATCCTGACAGAACCAGAAATCAAGGCCCTTGATGCTTGCATTCAAAGGGTCATATAATCAAGGAGAAAATATCTAATTATTATTATTTTCAGCTGAGCCATTGAACTGCATTCTAATTGAGACCTTTTTCTGAGGGAATCAACAAATTTATTTGGCACTACACTGGGTACTTTATAAGTTACATCAGATATGGTCCATGGAGTTATTCAGAGCAGACTTGCCAAGGCAGAAGTGAACTCGAAGTGGAGAGAGATTCTAAAATGGAATCTGGTAATTGTTCAAATGGCTAGCCATGGGGAGCAAAGGGAAGCCAGAATGGGAGGAGTGGGGAGAAGGAACTAGAAGTTATTTATCATGAAGACAGCAAAACCGTTCAGTGGGAGCAAAGGAGTTGGAGAGGTATAATCAGTCAGGGATGTGAATTTCAGAGCTGAGATCCTAGGGGTAGAGCAGTTTTTTAATATGATGACAGATTCTAAGCAGAGATAGCAAACTGATAGCCTGTGGATTAGATGTGGACTTCCAGATGTGTTTTGCTTGGTTTGTAGAGTGTTTTCATTTTACTGTTCTTTATTTTATTACGTAAAATTTTGTCAAACATACATAAAAGTAGAGAAAAATACTTTTTTACATAACAATAATGCTGTTATCATATCTATCAAAATTAACAATAACTCCTTGGTTTTATCTGAGATTCACTCCATGTTTAATTTTTTTCCAATTGTCTCAAAAATGTCTTTTAAAGTGCCTTTGTTTAAATCAGGATCCAACAAGGTCCACTCGTTGCACTTGGCTAGTAAGTCTTCTGGAATCTAGATCTATCTGTACTTTTTGTTTTTCATGCTATAGACTTATTGCACAACAGTCAGTTGGTCCTGTAGCTCATCCCACGTTCTGAATTTGTTGGTTTGCCTCCTTTTCTGTCATTTAACTTGTTCCCCTATATTTCCTAAAAGCTTCAAAGGTTCGAAGATTTTGGCAAGGTTATGTTATAGGTGGTTGTGTTTCATTTTGCATCACATCAGGAGGCATACTGAGCCTAGTTGTCAAAATTGATCAATTGGTTCAGGTGGTAACACCCTGATCCCCACATTGTAATGTTCCCTAGCAGCCTTATGGTTTCATCTCTGAATGATGCCTGAATTCGTTATTTCAGCAGGGTTGTAAAATGTTATTTTTCTAATTCTATTATTCATTCACATTTGTTAGCCAGAATTCTTCTGTATAATGGGTCTCTATCAACTAGGGCTATTTGGTAATTTGTACACAAAAGGCAGAATAAATGTGTAATTCTTTTAACTGTGAGTTTTCAGAATAAGAAATTGGTACTCTGGTTACTTCTAGTAGTGTCATTTTCACTGCTTTTTTTTTCTCTCTCTCATTAATATTATCTTGAATTCATGTGTTTCTACATATTCACTGTATTTCAATCCATTATAGTTATTTTTTAACAGCTTTTGGACCTATTAATGCACATACCTTAAAGTTCACCCATTGTAAGTATACACATCAGTGATTTTTAGAAAATATATAGGATTGTACAATCACCACCACAATCCAGTTTTAGAACACTTGCATCACACCAAAAGTTCCTTTGTGCCCCTTTGCTGTCAGTTCCTGCTCCCACCCCCAGATCCAGGCAGTCATTGACCAGCTTTCTGGCTCTCTATATTCTGCCTCTTCTGGAAATTTTCTGGTCATTTCACTTAGTTTTGCTATCTACTAGTCCCCTGTAGGCATAAGGGTTTTTTTTGTTTTTGTTTTTGTTCTTTGGCATAAGTTTTTGACCCCGCTCTAAGTGTGGTTGTCTGGGTAGGTGGGATAGAAGTTGAGGGTTTCAGACTTGAGGACCTAAGGGATAGTTCAGATCATTGTGTAGAAGAACCACCAGTGTGAACATTGAAGACTGGGAGTTATGGCAGGAAACGGGATAAAGGTATATTATGAATCCAGGGTTGGAATCCTTGAGGCTAGTGCATGTCCTTGAGGTCCATGGAAGACTGTATCTGAAAAGGGAAGTAAATATTCTGTGTCTACCATGATCTTATACCAGAGAAGTTGTTTTGTGGAAGCAGCAGTACAGTGGGTCTGGAGAGTACTGGAGGCTGGGAGCAGTGAGTGTGCTAAGCCCTCCTGGTGTACTTTCCAGCCTTCCCCTGTGTACTGAAGGTTGAGAGGCTGGGGGAAGGTGCGGCATGGGAGAAGGAGTAGCCTCTTAATGTTTAGTTTAACATCCTCTGGGCTTCTCCATCTAGGGCTTGAGTCCATTCTCTTGCTGTCAGAAATGTACCCTGTCTTTTTGGCTCCCCTGTCTTAACCGGGTCTGTGTTTCAGGAGAGAAGCCACATCAGTGTCAAGTCTGTGGGAAGACCTTCTCTCAGAGTGGGAGCAGGAATGTGCACATGAGAAAGCATCACTTGCAGATGGGAGCAGCTGGGAGTCAAGAGCAGGAACAAACTGGTAAGGAGAAGAGGGTATAGTGGAGGGCTATATTTTGGGGGTTCAAAAAGCCAAATAACTGGCCTGTCTGATGTGGAAATTTTCTGATTCTATTTTGGGTAGAGAGATTGGTCTCATTTGATGGACTAGTGGTTTCCAAATGTAGCTGTACAGTAAAATCGTTTGCAAGCTTTTAAAACATATATTGTGTATTGCTTGTCCACCCCTCCCCCCCCAGCAAAACAAAACAACCTGATAAATGAGATTACTTGGTAGTAAAATCCTGGAGTCTGTAATTTTGAAAGTTCCTCTAGTGAGTTTGATGGTAACTGGTGCTGATCCATGAACCATCATTTGAGTGTCACTGTGATGAAGATTTCTGTATGACAAGAGTTTAAGCATTTTTTACTTATCAGTCATGACTCCCTTTTTACCCTAGCTTAAATTTGATAATATGTTTTTATTATTATTCCTTTCCATGTCTTTCCTTAATCAATTATTTTATTCTAAGTACTCCTTTCTAAGGATGCACCCATCCCATTTTATATGTTTGTTATCCAGATGCTGATCACAAGCAAGGGTATTTATCCATGAGGCTCAAACTCTTCCCTTCTAGGTTTATTTTTGCTTCCCAAAAGTAAGTGAAATAGAGGAGGTGGCATCCAAGGTACAGGTTAACTTTTAGTTCTGAAAAAAAAGCCAGCTTCTCGTGAAGGAAAATGGGGACCAGGCACAGCCTTGACTGCTGTATGTCTCTCACATCCTATTCTCTGTGCAGCTGAGCCACTAATGGGCAGTAGTTTGCTTGAAGAGGCTTCAGTAACCAGTAAAAACCTGGTGTCTATGAATTCTCAGCCCAGCCTTGGTGGAGAGTCCTTGAACCTACCAAATACCAATTCTATCCTAGGAGTTGATGATGGTAAGACTTTCAACTCTCCTTTATTTGGGGAAAATGGGCTGCAACTAGGGACTAAGGAATGGGGTTTTCTCCAAAATGGAGGTTTTAATTAATTTCATTTCTTGTGAGTAGAAATGGTATGATTGAGTAGCATTTGTGTTGTCTCTGGAGTGGAAAAGTGAATATTTTAAAAAGTTTTTTCATTGAAAAGATAATGTTACAAAAGAATAAAAAGTTTTAAGAAGAAAATTATCCATAATCCTAGCATCCTAGCCCAACTGTTTCTATCTTTCCTATTGCAGTTATGGAAGAACTTAACTTTTAAAATATTTAAACAGAACATAACCAGGTTTTACAGAGGAGAATTAAAGCAATTTCTCCATACCTTCAAAAGCCATATCTTCTGGAGAAAAGAAAGGGCTCTCTAGGAAACAGTTGCTCCTCTCTGGTATAGAAATTTCACCCAAGTTACACAGGCCAGGCCCTCTTCTCTGAAAAACTTAACAGGTGAGGTCAGCATGCATTTATTCAGTGCCTAATGTGTACCTGGCACCATGGGAAAGAAAAGTAGAAGACAGGGACCTTAAAATCTAGTTCAGAAGTCAAAACTTACATATGGGAAACAACATTGAGTGAGTAGAAGATAGTGTATAAGCAAACGTTAAGTTATGTGGTATCCTGGAAGAGCAATATAAGCTAGAAAGCCCCTAGAAGGTACCCTTAATTTATTTGAGAGCTAAGTGGTTTATGTGTAAGCAATTTCCAGAAGATTTTCGTGGTGATTCTGCTGATGAACATTTAATAAGTCTGAGATCCTTTGTTTTCGTTACTCATATCCCAGTCAGTCAGTTTTGGGCATAAAGACCATGTTTGTGTAACTTATATATGGAGCCTACAAGGCCCAGAGTGTGCTTCCACAATAAGCCTCTTCTGTTTCATAAATGATACTAAGGAGGAAAGTCTCAAGGGAGGAAGAGACAGTGAGAAGGAACTTTGGAGCCAGGTTTAAGCTCTTGACTAGCACGTATTGCACTATTTCCATCACTGGTGACTGCTTTAAGCGTTGGCTCTGGTTCCCTGATTCATAAGCAATTTTTAATCCAGTTAATAGTCCTAAAGCCATATTACTCTAAATTGGCATACTGAAAAATGGTCAGCTGTTATATCAAGATTTCTTGCCTTTTTTTCCCATCCCCCTTTTGTAATACTTTGCAAATTCACTGATAGTGATTATCAGGCAGGAATTAATTTGGAAGAAACACAGGAATGTGGGATTCAGTTTTTCAGGGAACAGTTTTAAGCGTTCTTAATGAGAGACTTGATAATGAAGGTAGGTAGGTAGATCTGTGGATTCACTTTGCATTGAAACATTTTTCTGCTGTTTCAGAGGTGCTTGCTGAAGGATCCCCACGTCCTCTGTCTTCAGTGCCTGATGTGACGCATCATTTGGTGACCATGCAGTCAGGGAGGCAGTCATATGAGGTGTCTGTCTTAACTGCCGTAAATCCACAGGAGGTAAAACTGTCTCTTGCCCTTACTTTGTTTCTGTGGAGATTAATGTGGAGAATGATTGGGAATCTATTTCCGAGGATCTGAAAAAATTCTCCAATTCCCCTTTCCTGGAGACTTAGATTAGAATATCTTACCTTAAGCTAAGCATGAGTCCAGGTTTGAAAGGAACCTGAGTATTAGGGTCTGCTGAATTGGGAGATTGGTCATTCACAGCTGGGACTCTGAGCTCTAGTTTCCTTGATACACATGCCCTAATTAATGAGATCCGCTCCTCCTGTTCTTGCCTCACTTGCGATGAAGATGCTGCTTTTATTTTATAAAGAAAATAACATCCTGGGACAAAGTAGTCCTTGAGCAAAAAAGATAGTGACAAAATCATTAGAAATAATTATCATTCATTTTGCTAGGGCCAGTTGTCTCGGAGATAGCAGGCTGAACCAACTGGGCATATGGGAATGTGTCCACTTGGCTTGTTGAGTGAGAACCATCATCTAAATCAAAGGGGGCTTTTAGATTGATTCTAAGCACCCCTTACTCTGTTTTTTTGGCTCTGACCCGGAAAACAGAATGAAAACCAGTTGGGCTTCTAGAATCTTAGCATATTTTATTGGCCTTATGTCGTGGAGGTAGATTACTTCCTCATGAGCTTGTTTCATATGCATAAGCTTTTGCCAAAGCCTGTATATTCTGGCTTTGGTGTTATAGTATCTTTCACTTTTCCTTTCATTATAGCCTGTAGACCACAGTCCGCTGTTACAGCATTCAAATGACTCTGCCTCCTATATTGAATGGTCTCAATTTTTCTGTAATATTTCTGAGGATATCCAGGATCAGAAGGCTCTGGGCATGCATGCTAATGTTTCTTCCAGGACCTTTCCTTGTATTCATCATTGCGACCCATTGTCTCAGTCTTGCTTATGTTATATTGAAAGTTTTTGCTATTTGGTATTTGGTTCTTTCCTAAGTCACCTTCTCCTGGTAACTGCTTTGGAACATGTCTCACCTGTGGAGGCTTCCTTTATTTGTTCCCCTCTTCGTTTATCTATTTAAAATGTTTTATTATGGAAGTTTTCAAAGAGTATAAATACTGAGAACGAGAATAGTATAGTGAATCCATGTACTTGTCACCCATCTTCAACAATTAACTCTCTACTGTTCTTATCACTTCCTTCCTACTGTTTGCTGTTGGTGTTTTATTTGTACTGCGGTATTTGTACTGCAGTATTTATTTGTACTGCAGTATTAAATCAAATCATAGACATTTCATCTGTAAATATTTCTGTTATTTTTTCATATCTTTATTATACCCAATAAAGTTAACAATAATTTATTGATATCCTCTGATTCTTAGCCTTCTGAATTTTTTCTCAGAAAGAACCTTTTTATGGTTGGTTGGTTTGAATTAGAATTCAAACAAAGCCTATACATTGCATTTGGTTAATAATTCTCTTTCTCTCTAATAGTCCTCCCCCTCTTTTTTTCAGTATGGCTATCTATTTAAGGAATTGGGTTGTTTGTCTTATAGCATTTCCCACATTCTGATTTTGGTTGATTGACTCCTTTTGTTGTTTGATATATTTCTCTATCCACAGACTTCCTGAAAACTGGTAATTACGTTTAGAGGCTTGATTAGATTACCGTTTGTTTTTCCTCTTGGCAAGAATATTTTATAGGTGGTACTCTTGCTTCCTACTACATCTCATCAGGAGACACGTGATATTTGGTTGTTCTCCTCTTACTGATCTCAAGATTGACCAGTGGGTTATGTAAAAGTTTTGGCAACCATTACTGATCATGGCCTAGATCTGTTTTTTCATTAGGGCTTGCAAAACAGTGATACCTTATTCTCTTTTTTCTTCTGCTTTTATTAACTGTGATTCTTCTATAAAAGAAATACTTGCATTAACTATTGGGTTGCTCTGAAATAGTTCAGGAAAGTCATCTCCTTCTTTTTGTACCTAGTACAAATTATTATCCTGACATACCAATCCACAACACTCAACGTTTTCTTTCTTTTTTTTTTTTTTTTTGCGGTACTTGGGCCTCTCACTGTTGTGGCCTCTCCCATTGCTGAGCACAGGCTCCGGACACGCAGGCTCAGCGGCTATGGCTCACGGGCCCAGCCGCTCCACGGCACGTGGGATCTTCCCGGACCGGGGCACGAACCCGTGTTCCCTGTATCGGCAGGCGGACTCTCAACCACTGTGCCACCAGGGAAGCCCCCAACGTTTTCTTTTTTTATATTTGAAACTTTGGAGTTTTTCTCTCCCATACTGCTAAATACCTTTTTTAATTGAAGCACTCCAGATTACCCCAAATAAATGCCAGATGAATAAAGATAATTCATTCAACAGATATTATGTACCTGATGTGTGCAAGGCACTCTGCTGGGTACTAGTTATACAGTAGTAAACAAAATATAATCTCTATCTCAAAGAGCTTAGAGTCAGAGTTAGGACCTCTGCCTTTCATAACTCCATAGCTATGTAAATGATGCCCCTGGAGTTGTGCTGTACAGTTTAGAATGGGAAGGGCAACAGGTCAGTGAACTGGCAATTTTTATACCGGGTAGTAGTGTTAGTCTTGGGGGAAGTCAGGGAATAAGTTTTAGAGTTTAAGTTGAGACCTGAGGGATGAATAGCAATCATCTTGATGGAGAAGTGGGAGAGATTTGAAGAAATTGAACAGGCGTAAAGGTAGCAATGTGTACAAAGGAGAGGGAGCACGCCTGACTATGCAACCACAAAGGGTTGAGTGTGATGGACATGGAATGGAGAGATTGGTGTGGGATGGAAAAATGAGAGCAGGAAAGACAAGCTGGTTCTTCTCTTTAAGGGCCTTATAGGACATGATTTTATCCTGGGGGCACTGGGTAGCCACTGCATGGTTTTAAATGGGGTATGACATGGTCAGATTTGTGTATGCAGAAAGTCCAGTAATAGCACATTTGTTCTCTTGAACCTGTAGCTGGCTTCCGAGTGTCCTTGTCTGGGAGATGCTCACTCACAGCCTCAGGCAGACACAATAACACGGACTACCTAAAAAAAAAAACAAAGGAAAACTTGGCCTTCACTCCAGGAGAACACAAAGGGCCTTTAAGTCCTGTGTACCCAGTTTCAGAATGGAAGCCTCAGATGCTTAATAGAAAAATATTAACACCGCAAGAGGAAAGTGCTGCCCTTAGATGTAGTTGAAAATCCTTCACTATCACTTCTTCCTCATGGATCCTTATGTATTTACAAATATAACTTCTGTCTGAGCCTCACTTCTTTTGTCTTTCCTTTACTATACCATTATTACCTTCCTCCCATCAAGGCATTTTCATTGCTCATCCCCTCCTTTTCCTTCTGAAGGTGGGCTTATCACATCCTTCAATACCTTCATTTTTTTTTCAAGCTATAAGCCCCTAAAGGCTCCAGGCTTCATCCTCTTCCTCATCCGGGGTCCAGGTACTGACTGTTCCTCCAGTGAGTGAGGAATATTGACTCCTTAGGGATTATTCTCAGATGCCAGAGAAGGAGAAGGCAATAGCAACCCTTAAAACAACACACGCCCATTCCAAATTGTTTTTTAAAGATCACCATGCATTGTAGATCAGACCTGTAAGAATCTGCTGATGCACTTCTAATTGGACTCCTGTAAATATGCTCTAAAAATAAAAATAACTTATCAAGAACAAGTGTCAGAAATTATCATGGAAAGTATATGAAAAACTACAAGTTAACTCTCACTCAGATGGTTCAAATTGGGCAATTCTGATTTTTCCTCAGTGTGGCCAGGTCTTCTGAGAATCAGACAGAGGACTCATTGTGCAGACCCAGCTGAGACCCCAGGGCTTTTGACCTTCTGTGGACTAAAGGTCATCCCAAATGGGGCTCCATAGCCACACTGACTTCACATTCTTGAATTCAAGAACCAGTATAAGTGATTGCCAGTTAGCTTTGACTATATCTTAGAATATTTCCCAAATAAAACAAGGAGGAAAACAGAAATTACAAATTCTTTAACATTTCTCATAAAGTGCCATTGCTAAGTTACAGTGTAAACATCTGGATCTTGGTCTAGATTAAAAATACACCATTCCTAATCTCTACCACACAGTATCAAATGAAATCTGTGCTTTCTTTCTCTAAGTTTAAAATTTTTCTTTAAATTCCATACCATTGAATTCTACTATGTAAATTACCTTCATCTAAATTAAGATCACCAAATAAATATATCTCCAGCTCTAGAATTTATCTGATTAGATTTTAACAATGTTTATTCTGTTTTCACTGTATTATTCCCATCTCATTTTCTTTTCATAATAAAATGGAACCCAATTTCATCAATTATTATACAAAAACACCTTTCAACAGGAACCTTGAATGTAGAGTAGAATGTCCACGGTAGCTGCCACCCTGTTGGAGACTCTCAGGCTTGTCTTCCCTCATCACAGGAAAGGTATTTTAAGCCCAGGAAATCCCTGGATTTTTCATGAGTGAGTTGTAGCTCTCACGTAGAACTCCATTCCTTTTACTTCTTCTTGAGCCTTCAGCCTGTACTTTGGCTAACTGACTGATGTAAGATTTTTGGTTCCACCAGTTCTGATTTCCCTGTGGTTATAGATTCCTCCATCACTGACTAGTGAGTATGTGATTACACAAATAATAGTTTGGCTTATAGGATATTATTATTATTATCAGGATATTTTACTGCTATAGTAGGAATGGTCAAAGTGCTGTCCCAAGGCCAGTATATAAATGAGATCTATCAGTCTGTGCATAACTTCTGATTTGGAACTAGCTGTCCCTGACTCACCCCTGCAATGCATTCCCCACCCCCAATTGTAAACCTTTCACTTAGTATGAATTATTTTTCCTGTTATTCACTGGTAACTATTCCAGATTTGTTTTTAATCTCTTACAGTTACTAAACCAAGGAGATTTAACTGAAGGACGGACATGAGCATGGGTGCTGACTCCTGGAAGATCAGCTCTACCTGATCCCAGAGTGCATGTAGTGGGAACAGGATGCTTATGGCTCACAGTCTGCCAGAACCAAAATGAATCTGTGAAGGACAGGACCCCACTTTTGCCTCTGTTCATCTTTCCTGGCCTAGAAGATGACTGTAGGAGAGCTTCTCTTCAACTACCATCTGATTCAGACAAGAAAGAAAGCAGTGAATGTGGGCTGGGTAACTGTACCTACCTCTCTTCCCACTGCACAATTTTGGGATAGACTTCTCCCAAAAGTGAATTTGATTATTTGTTGGCTGAAGTTTCTCAGTAAGACTGTTGAGGGAGGTTTTCCTTTGAAGAGTTTTCATCCCATACTGAGCTGTCTTTTCACATGGGTGAACTAAATCCTGCCACCAACCATAAAACTTCACCAAGAAGTTAAGCTTTCAAGATGCCTTGTTGCTTTCGAGAAGGGAGTGATGTCAGTTCTGTTGTGACATTCTCCCTTTAGCAACCTGAGTAAGAGACTCTCTGCCACTGGTCTTCAAAAAAATAAATTACTTGAATCCCTGCTTGTCCCAGGCTGAGGTACTATCTTGTCCTATACACCTCTACTTGGCCACTTTGCTTTCTTTGTTTATGGAACATACAGTAGCATGTTAAGAGGTTGTTTGTTTTTTGCTTTTTGTTTTTTTAAGTTAAAAATCACCTGATTCAGAGCTTCAATTGTTTTTCCTTTAAATAAACAAAACAGCCAGTCAGTTCTTTGGCTCCTTGTTTTAAACAAAATTTGTTTCCTTTTGAGAGGAGATTAAGAAAATAATTCAGTCTTTCCCTTTAAGATAGGGCACTGATTTACCCTCAGGAGTCCATGCAGGTAAAACCGAGCTCAGAAGTCTTCGGGAAGATGACATGAGCATCTTCATCTCCAACTAGCAAACCCACGTGGTAGTTATCAGAGTATCATTCTTGTCATCACCAAAAGGACCATGTTTGAGTCTGGAAAAATGGCAATAATAGCAGATATTTTTGAATATTTCCAGAAAGATACTTTTAAAAACATGAGAAAGGTTCTTCTGTCAGAGTAGGCACTCTTGCTACCATCATCCTGTCTTCAGAGTTACTGAGAGAGAATATTTCATTATTATTGGTGAGAAGAAAAGTATCCAGAGATCACCTACTAGAAAATCATGGCTGTCAGAAGTTTCAAATTTATTAAAATGAACCTCATGCTAACATAGTACACACATGCACACAGTGACACATTCTAAGCAGATAACAGCAAAGAATTAACTGCTGTTTTAAATAAAGTAATTATAGTTCTTAATTTGTTAATGACATGCATAATTATCCTGTGCTAGATAGACTGAGTTCATATCAATTACTTGTATTCTTAAAATGCCAGTTTTGGCTTCCAGTAGCCTTACTTTTATACTAGAACAGTGGTTTTCAACCAAGGACATTTTGCCACCCAGGGGACTTTTCGTAATATCTGGAGACATTTTTGGTTGTCATAACTGAGGAGAGGGGTGCTATTGGCATCTAGTAAATAGAGGTCAGGGGTACTGCTAACCATCCTACAATGTATAGCTCCCTCACCCAGCATAGACTCATCTGGCCCAAAATATCAGTAGTGCTGAGGCTAAGAAACCCCGTATTTGGGGTTGCAAATTTATCATCCCCCATGGGCTAATCTGATATACAAACATGTTTTGTTTTTCCCACATATTATTTCCAAATAATTTTTTTTTTTTTGGCTGGGCTGCGCAGCTTGTGGGATCTTAGTTCCCCGATCAGGGATTGAACCCCACGCCCTTGGCAGTGAAAGCGTGGAGTCCTAACCACTGGACGGCCAGGGAATTCCCAGTAAGTTTTAAATTAGTTGCCGACATGCACATTTCTGGTTTCTGTTGAAAATGTGGTTTATCTGGCAATTCTGGGCCTGTATTCCATCAGGGTTGATATTCTCTAGTCTCTACTATCTCCTACTAATCTGACAGCCAGCCCATTTGACCCATGTGTTTCCTGACTAGCCTCTGTAGGCATTTGGGCTTATGCCCTTTTTTCTGTACCTGTATGCTTAAGTGTGAGGCACAAAGCAAGAACCCTTAATTAGCTCTGATCCCTCTACCCTGAACTTCTCCACTTTGATTTACTTGGCCCATTCTCTGTTATTTACTTTTCTTTCCCCCATTCTCCAAAAGTAACCATGACTCAAAACCCAAGTTTTGCCTGCCTTGACTCAACCCCAAGGTAGCTGCTTGATATTATTCGAAAGCAGTAGTTTTAAGTATGCTGATTAACCAAATGATTTGAGATTATCTGGTAATTCATAAGACAGCTCCTCTAGTTCTTTCTTGGGGCTTGTAGGCTGTTCTAGAGATTCTTCTAAATCCTGCCGTGGATTCCTGATGCCGAGTTTTGTAGTTTCATGAGTGCTGCAGAATAAATTAAAGAATTATAAAATTTTAAATTTTAAATCAAAGGAAGCATCATGTAAGGCTTAAGCATGGTTTCAACATTGTCATTATTTTGTATGGGGTATAAAGGCAAATTTCTAGGGGGAAAACTGAGATAGGAATTAGGGGAAGGGCTACTAGGACTTGAAACAAAATTTAGAGTAATAGAAATACTGTGCTTTTCTCCCTTTGACTTATATGATATCAATGGAGGAGGTGGTGCTAGTGAGTTGCTTTTAAAAAATGCTAGATTTGGGACTTCCCTGGTGGTGCAGTGGTGCAGAATCTGCCTGCCAATGCAGGGGACACAGGTTCGAGCCCTGGTCTGGGAAGATCCCACATGCCACAGAGCAACTAAGCCTGTGCTCTACAGTCCACAGCCACAGCTACTAAAGCCCACGTGCCTAGAGCCTGTGCTCCACAACAAGAGAAGCCACTGCAGTCAGAAGCCTGTGCACAGCAATGAAGAGCAGACCCCGCTTAGCGCAACTAGAGAAAGCCCGTGTGCAGCAACGAAGAAGACCTGACTCAGCCATAAATAAATAAATAAATAAATTTATTATTTTAAAAAAGCTAGATTTGAACAAGCCATGGTGACCAAGCTGAGGGGAAAAGAAAGGCTTTGATTGTACAGGATATTTACAGCTTTTATTGTGGCCCTATAATGGTTTTTACTTTCACTTATCCAATAAGTAAAATAAATGAAGAGTGTAGTTTATCATTTTATAGGAAGTAAAAATATACATGATTTTTCTTCAGAATTGAAGTAGAAGTACTTTCGACTGATGGCATTGGACTGGGATTGGAAAAATGATCTGTTTCAAATTGAAGGAATCTAGACCTAATACACAATAGCTATATTTTATTCACAACTGCACTACTCACCAAATTTAAATGTGTTACTTGGAGATCTCTAGATTAGTATTCTATAAATACAGGATTGTGATCTCAAAATATGAGTGACTGTTCTAAAGCTTCCTCCGAGTGGCATTACTAGAGATGGCGACTTGAGAGCTGCAGGATGACAGCAGTATCTCCGATTACCTGGGACAATCACGGACTTCTGATTGCTCCTTCCACTGTAAAGCCCGGTTGCCCTGACCCTTGTTCCTCACAAAGTCTTCATCCAGCCCAGCATGCTTCAGGGTGTCTCGATACCGTTGTTCTGCTTCCTTCCTGGCAAGGTCCTGTGGAATGGAATTTGCTGTAGCTGAATTACCAGATAATTCTGAATTGTTTGCTTAATCTGTATGCTTATAATACTGCTTTTCCACCCCCCCCCCAGTAGTGCTGGACACAGATTTGTATGAAAATTACTTAGAGCCTTATTTTCAAGCTTTAAAGTACATAGGAACCTACCTGAAGATCGGGTTAAAATGTAGATTCTTATTAGGTAGTTCTCAGATGGGGCCTGCAATTCTGTATTTCTAATATTCAGGAGATGCCAACTGTTGTTTTGGGAACCACACCTTTGTGAGGCAAGGATTTAGATTTTTGGAAGACCAAGTGAGACCCAGATGAAAAAGATGGACTAAAAACATTTTTAACATTTAAAAGCAACCAAACCATCATCAGGAACACTGAAATATAACAAATTGAAAATAAGCTGCACTTGTAACATTCTTAACAGGTTGGATGGTATGCATGTAGACCAGAAAAAAGGTTATTGTTTGTTTGTTTAAGTGTTCAAGAGCAAAGTCATATAGAGTACTTTGCATTTTTCCTAGAGTGGTGAAAGATCTTTTGAGATCTGAGAGTGAGCTTGCTAGGAAAAAGCTAACATGAAGAGCAAACGTCATTATGAGAAATTTTTACTTAGCAATGCAAGTTTCTAAGTAAATCCAAGACAGTCCAGTGTGTGTGTAATATGTAGGGGATTGGGAAGGACTGGACCCAGGAAATGCCTAAATAATGCACTGGCTATAGGACAGATAATGCCCAACATTTGGAACCAGGTCACTAGGGAATGCCAACTTTGTTTGAAACTCAGGAGAGGAGAGAGATCTACAGAGCTTGATGCAGCTCAAAGCTATCTGGGATGGTGGCCTTTACTGTTCAAGTAGCCCCAGAGCTTCCTTAGGGAGATCTCAACTGTGTCCAACTTCCCTAGGAGTCTAGAGAACATCTTAAAGTGACTCTTCCAGCCAGAAAGCCACTTAATCTGGAAGAGGCCTTGTGGGGTGCTTGTGAGCATCTCAACCCCTGAAGATCTATAAATGTGCCACAGCTGTAGAGGCTGGGGGTGCCCAGGGCACCAGCACTACAGAAGGAGACATGACAGTAGCAAGTTAAAGATACTCCAACACAGCCAAACTGTCAATTGTATGCCTGGGATCTAACCCCCACTCTGATTCAAGCTGAAGGCTAGACTATAGAGAAAACCCCAGGAAGTGAAATATCCCTTTATAGATGCCTTTGGAATCCAGTCTTGGATGAAATCAGTCCAATGTTCACCAGTGCACTACTTACTTTGGGGAAAGATGGTAGTAATAAAATGAGCCAAATTTAGAATCTGAGCCTAAAGGAAGTGTTTAATACCCAGATATTAAGCTGTTTCGTAATTTCTAAAAGCCCTTTCATCTAAGACAGAAAGAAAGTGAATGACGGTTTAGATTTACCTTGGTAACTTGTTCGAAGAGATAGGGCCTTATTTGTATTCTCTTCTTCATTTCCTCCAATTCTTTCTTATACTCTTTTGCTCTTTTACGGTCATTGTTCCTGGAATTAACAAGATTTTTAGAATGAATTCCAGGTTTTTCCAATCTGGAATACCTTTAATTTCAGTTAAGTGGAATAACTCCCACAGACATGGTAAATTCCTAACTGTGCCTGGCAAAATCCTTGACTATGCTTACAGGAGCCTATTGTAATAACCCCATTTTGCCATTTTCACGGCAAATGGCTCCCAAGATAGTTATTCCTTAGACACACGGAGGACACCGACCGATTCTCTTTCAGCTTTGCTTTGAACACCTCCTCCAGGCTTTTATGGGGATCCATGGCTTTTGCACGCAAGGTCACAGATTTAGATATCGCCTGACACTTCTTTTTGTGCATCTCCGACCACTGAGTACTTTGATCTGCTTTGTCCTTTTTCTCAAGTGAATTTCTAAAGGGAAGAGGCAAAAAAAGAATACAAATGACCAACCTGGGTATACTTAAAAGCAATCTTAGTAACCTCTCTGGAAAGTCGGTTTTTTCTATGAATGGGTGAGTAATTTACCACACTGGCATTTCAGAAAGAATAAGATTCCGGATTAAATGCACTGGCAGATGAAGCCTTCCCAGCACTATGGACAGTGAGTTTCTACCCCAGGAGAAGTTCATTAATTGAACTGAAAAACATGAGTTAAAATATTCTTACACTCAGGTGTCCTGCCATCTGGAAACAAAATAATACTAATTGCTACCATTTGCTGAGCTACCTACACTGAACCACGTGCAGACAGGCACCAATAAGTGCTTTATAGCCATTAGCTTTTGTAAATTCTCATAGCTGCCCTGTGAGGTAAGGACTGTAAGTCTCCCTTTTTATAGGCAACAAGATTGACCCTCAGGGAGGGTAAACCACTTGCTTGAAGCTACCCAGCATGCCAGTGGAAAAGCCAAGATTAGAACCAGGATGTCTGACTCCGAAGCCTCTGCCCTTGACAACTGTGCTGTAAATGGTGGGCTGGAAGGTGCCTGGGTCCATGGTCCTTTGGGAATACAAACCTGCATTTCCACAGAGAACTGGAAATGGGCCTCCCTCAATGCACAATTTGGGGTCAACCAGCAGCACTTAGTTTGTACAAATATCATTCTACAAGGTACTATGGAGAGTTCTACCAAAAGAAAAAACAGTCAAGACTTGCAGTAGGGTGTTTATATTCAAATGGACTTATTAGGAAGGAGGGCATGACAGTTTAATCTGCTAATATGTCAAACTCCCTATTGCCAGAACGGAGATATGGACATTCTCTGCAGGTGGGCCACTGTCTGGTTCATGAGACCTATCGTAGTGGGACCTCAGGATTCTGATGCATTTAGCCTTGATTCAGTAACGCTGTGAAATTTGAGGAAGGAGGGAGTATACCTTGGATTCTAAATACATTTCCAAAATCCCTGTTGTGGGTCTTAAAGAGCCAAGTAGATTCCATGTACTCCTCTGTGAGCCCCACAGGAAGGCACTGAGATGCCAGTCCTCTCCCAGAGCTAAGCCACCAGTTACAGCATGACCTCTCCTGCTGACTTCAGCTCAGAGGCCTAGTGGGGGAACTCCTGCTGGGGTGCTGTCTGGATGAGACTACCATGACAGAGTCAGGTCAGTTAAAGAGTTACAAATAAGGAGGCTCCTGCTTCCCAACCGACTTCTAATAGTTCCCCAAGATGAATCTCAGAGAATCTCAAATCTATGCGATGGATGCCTCATCTTCTTTGTGGCAGGGTCACACACACAGGTTCAGGCTTCTCTGAATTCCTGTTCCTAACGCTTCCTTCCTCTTTCACCAGTGGGTCTTTATGCATGTTATTCTGTTTGGAAACTTGTTTCTTTCCAGCCTTTGTCTGGCTGACTTCTCATTCTTCAGGTTTCACCTCAGGCATCTATTACAAAAGACCCAGGCTGCCCAGTGCCCGCCCCCGCCCCTCCCCGCCACAGTCCCCTGCATTTCCCCATCATTGTGCTACTCACAAGATGTGATAGTTGCTTCTTTGCCTTTCTGCATTTCAGACTAGATATTAAACTATAGGTTCTATAAGGTATCTCCAGCCTTAATGCTGTGCCTGGCACAAAGTGAGTCCCCCATGAATATTGGCTGAGTGATGGTTAAGTGTTCTCCAGCACGAAGTGTGGAGAGTCACATGAATTCCTGTCCATCAAGACTCCCCTTCCACCCCTTTCGGTCTCTCTGATAAACAGGAGAGAAGGCCAGCAGCGGAGTGCTTTCCAGCATTGGGGCTAAGATCTGACCACTGTGGGTCTCATGCAGCCTGACCACTCACCTGACTGCAGATTCCCTCTTCCTGGTGGCGTCTGTGATGTGCACGGGGAGGGTGTTGGCAGAGAGGGAAGCAAGCCCACTCAGAGAACGACTCCTTGGCAGGGGTGTGCCGGGTGGCTGTGGAGATTCCTAGAAGAAATGAAGGCTAATATTGGTAGGACAGCACGTGCAATTAGTTTCTATCTTAACTAGGATTCAATTTTAGCGAAGGACTAGTCAGAGAGAATCTTCAGGTCTTTCTTGGGGTTAAGGCAAGGGTAATGAGATCTTGAGTTTAGTTAAACAGGGCAAGACTTGGATATCAATCCCAAAGTTTTTAATTAAATGAGAAGAATTCTTTGGAATTGGTATTGGGACATGGCAATTGACCCCAACTCCCTGCCTTCCAGACTTGCTTGCACTTATTTCTGAAAAATCCCTCTACAGAGAGGGAAGGAAGGGAAGTATTCTTGTGGTCTTAAATTTTTAGGAACCGTGGATCTGCTTACAGCTGAGCCGGTGTTTTAAAAAAATTAAGATAGAAAAGTGTCATGAGAAGTGCCTTCCATTGAGACCTGGCCCCTCCTGTGTTTAGGGCCTCAGCCCTGACCCTCCTGCAGCGGCCTGGGCTCTCACCCTCCTCCCTTCAGAGGCGGCAGCATCACAGGGCCGAGGAGTACGATGCAGACTGGCGGTTCTCAGCAAGAAGGGCTTGTTGCGAGTCACCTCCTTGGTGTCTCTTCTCTTGGCAGCTCTTTTCTGGAAGGCCTTGTAAAGTTCTTCATAGTCAGGGACGGCAGGATTCACCCGAGGCTGGAATCCAAAGTCAGTGTGCAGAAACCCAAGCTTCTCCTCCCGGGTCCGGGTGGCTATTCGAGGCTGTGAGTCAGCCCGGCCACTGGAGGAGGCAATGGGGGAGGAGGCCATCTGGAGCATGTCCAGGGCTCTCATCTGGATGCGAATTTTCCTCAAGAGCTCAGCTTCTGTGGAGAAGAAGTCAGGGGAGCAAGGGGTGAGAAGGGACCAAGCCTCAAACCAAAAGGTGTGGCGAGCTTTCCCTCTTAAACACTCGCAGTTAGTGTGCTGGAACTCAGCATTAACTTTTCAGGAATTTTCCGAGCTAGTTGGCATCGTGTGGAAAGCTTGAAATTGGCCAGGATAGGGGTATTTATACCATGAAAATGGCAAACACTGCAAATCAACTTCCTTTTTTTTTCCTGGAGAGTGCCTTAATGAATGTTGACTAGGACACCACTGCTGTGTGCCAATCAGGCTGCAGAAGCAGCTACCATTTACACTTACTGAGCACTTTCTATGGTTCCTTCTTCAGAGATGGAGCAGGAGGGATGGGCCAGTCACCTGCTCCTCTCCCAGGTCTCCCTTCTCAGGCAGAGGCCCCACCGTCCACCCAACTGCCCAAGCCCACTGCCCACATTGTTCTCATGTCCTCCTCGCTCATCAGTCCTGCCGCCTCCTCCTCTTTAACCGCTCTCCGGTCCAGCCTCTTTTCATCCTCCCTGCTACTAGTTTCATAATTTCTCAGTTGAATCACTGAAATAGGCTTCTACAGATCAACATCCCTCTGGACTTGCCCGTCCCCCTACAATTATCCCCACAGCAGAGTGAGCTTTCTGAGCAGAGTGAGCTTTCTGAGCTTCGTATCTGATCGTGAGCCACCCTACTTAAAACCCTTCAGTGGCTCCCCCTGCCCTTGGGATGAAGTCCAAACTCCCTCCCATGGCCTACAAGGCCCCAGGTCTGGCCTGTGCCTGTCTGTCCCACCCCCGGCTCCTCTTCTGTCTCCCCTCTACCTTTCCATGCCTTGGGTGTGCTCAGCTTTCTTACCTCCATGCTATTACCTTTGCCTGGTACACTCTTCTTCCCTCTTCATTGAATTCACCATGGCTCCTCCTTCAGGGTCAGTGCTCACTTTCCCTCAGGACAGTGCTCACTTTCCCTCGGGACGTTCCCTAACTGTTCCCACCGCCCACCACACTCTAAGTCAGGTCCCTCTGTTATAGGTGACATTGGACCCCTAGGCTTCCCCCTTTAACTCCTGCAAGTGACTTGTCACATTTGTAATTATTGGTCTCCCTCCCATGTCCGCAAACTCTACGTCTATTTATTCACGCCTGGGACGTGGCGCATGCTACGGAATGAGCGAATAAAGCCAGAGTCCTTTAACTGACCTATGCATCTTGAAATGAGTACCTCACAGGATGTGGGGGGCTGTCCTTGGGGCAGCTGGCTAGTGGTGGCGCGGGCCTAGGCTGGTACTCAGACGTCTCATTGGTTCTCTGCTCCGGCACCCGTGCTGCCGCAGAGGCCTTCGTATCCACTCACTGAGCCAGGTGAGGTCAACGGGATGAACCCGGGGCCTCCTACTCCTCTCCCGACTAGGCGCCCCCATTGTATGGGCAGATCCAACCCTACCCCGTGGCCTGCACTGAGCAAGGCCTCTAGCGGGTCTGCCCGAACAGCCCATCTCCGAGCCAGGGTGACCCCTGAGCCCGACTAAACCCCCACAGCACTGCTTGGTACCCCCAGGCAGGAGGCAAGGATGTCTTTACCCTGGAGTTTGTCCCCGAGGGCTGGCTCCAGAATGGCTGTGGGGATCCTCCTGATGGCCTTCTGCTTGGGGACTTTGGCCTTAGCTGTGGCAACCAGGTCCCTCTGTTGAATGGCTTTCTTTCGCTGCTCGTCCTTCCCCAGGAAGCTGAAGGGCTTCAAGGAAGAGAGGAGCAGTTCCTTCCTCTTCTGGATCCCTGCCCGCCTGCGTGCCTCGTTGCGCTCCATGATCTCCTGGTAGAGGGGCAGGTAGACGTGCGCAGGCACAGGCTGTGCCCGGAACTGCCGGTGGCACTCGGCCTCCTCCTGGCCCTGCTTCTGGGCCTTCTGCCTCTCATGTTCAAAGGAGGCAGGGGAGGCCAGCCACTGGGCCTTCTTCCAGGCCTCGCGCAGCGTCATGCGGAACGGCTGAGGGACGGTGATGGATGAAGCCCAGGAGCTGATGCTTCTGTGCTGGGAGGGAGGCCTGGAGCTGGAGGGTGGCTGAGGCTGAGCCTTGGGAAGATCGGCGGGCAGGTTGCTCAAGGAGCTGCAGCGCCTCATGGAGCCACACCTGTGGGAAGAGAGCAGCTCTGTGCGTGGAGGACAGGGGGGCCAGGAGGCCCGGCTCCTCCAAGATCCTCCTCCTTCCCCCTCCCTTCCAGCAGGTCACAGTTAGTTTCTCAGCCTCACATTGCAGCCCCACAGGCCTCTAGGCCTGCGCCTTTCTCAACCAGGCTTCTCTCCTTCCCACAGGCCATCCTAGCAGCCCTAGTAGAAAGTCTCTCCTTAGAATGGACCTGAGAATTGCCACTTTGCACTCTTAATATTTTCATTCGGTAGAGAGCAGAGTGCATTCGTGCACAGGAAGCCTTTAGAGTCAGGCCCAGGTTCCAATCTTGCTTCAAACAATGATCAGCTGTGTGACCTTGAGCAAGGTTCTCTTGGAACCTCAATTTCTTCATCTGTAGAATGGCAAAAATAGTATCTACTTACAGGGTGATTGGGAGGAGAAAGTAAATATTAAATGAGAAAGTATATATGCATATAGCAGGGCTTGGCCAAGGGAAATGGACCTTGTTGCCATTCTCAGGGAGGTAGTATATTTGGGAAAGGCATCTCTTTAATTGATCCCAAACCTTCAGGTGACTCAAGGTTACCCAAAGTGATTCAGGACTGCTGGGTAGGAACCAGAACACGTTTGGCTGATTCTGGGCGGAAGCCTGGGTAGGTGGCACTTGCAGGAGTGGTCTCTGTTTTACTGAGGAGGAAGTTGAGGCCCAGAGTCATGATGTGACTTGGCCAGAGTTGTGCAGTGAGGCAGCTGTTGAACTGCACTGCCTTACCTCGGAGAGAGGGGGGACTGCACCTGTGGCTTCCCCCTGCCTTTGTCTTGGAAGAAACTCTCCAGGTCCTCATCATCTTCAGAGAGGCTTTCATCACTGTCTGGGTCAGACAGATAAAGGGATTCCAACAGGCACCACCTGTCTTTCTGCCTTAGTGCCTGCAGGGTCTCGTAAAAACTCGCAGTTGAGTCAGAAGTAGAATCTGTCTCCTCCTCTGGGCTGATGAACTCACTGAGTTTGCCAGCCCTGGGCAAAACCAGCCCATTCCCACACAGCTCCTCTTCTGCCTCTGTGTCTGAGGAGGATTTGGGGGGAAATATCTGAAATGAAATAGAGTAAGACTGTGGGTCAAACTGTGATTTAAAAACTACTAATTTCATTTTAAATAAGTATACATTAGGGACTGAGGCGGGGGACAAAGAAAAATGTGTTCCTTGCTTTAAAGAAATTTCACATATTGGTAAATGAGGTGCGCTTGGTTGAAGGGTGGGAAAGGGAAGCAGAGAGCTGAAGTTGGTTCATGCAGTCCGGTGAGCATTTATGGAGAACCCACCTTCACCATGCACCCCTGCTCTCCAGGAATCCTACCTGTAACTTTGGCCACACTCTGGGACCTGCCCTACTTGGGTTTTACCTACTTGTTGCCAATCTTCCTTTTCCTGCTTCCCTTGTCTATACCGCTGCTTTCCTCATATTCTAGCTAATTCCTACCCTGTTACTAGGAATGAGTAATTAACAGGAGAGACAGTGTGGTCGAGCTGAAAGAGTCCTAGAAAGTGGGAAATCCAACTGGGCTTAAATACTCCATTCATTCAGAAAATATTTATGGGGTGCCTCATGTGCATTGAGTATTAGGCTGCGAACAAGACAAACAAGGTCCCTACTCTCATGAGGCTTACATCCTAGTGAAGGGAGAAAGCTAATGTAAGACGGTAATAAATCCAATAAAAGCAATGAAACTGTGAGATTATAGAGTGATGGAGTGGCTATGGGACGCTTTTCTGTTGATAAAAGCCCATCAGATAAAGACCACTAGGAATGTACCTGTAATCAGAACTAGGTTTATTAATTTGCTACAGCATACCATGGGAAAGTATAGGGAACTTGGCACGGGGTGGGGGCTTTTTCTAGGGTTGGCTTGTCCTGAATGATTCTGAGGAGGGTTAGGGGAAGCAAGGATGGATGGATGCCGTCAGAAAGAGGGCACAGTTTAGTAACTGGGTGAATGAGCAATTTTTATTCAAAAGGTGACAAGAGCAAAGTAGGGCTGAGTAAGTAATTGATAAGTAAGCATAATCATTTAGAAGTATGGGGTATTAGTCATTTTGCAGGTACAGTGTGGCCCTGTGAGAAATACTGATTTCTGCTGATCTTGCTGCTGGCCTCATCTGGGTCTGTTACAGTCTGAGTTTTACTTTCCCAGTCCTGGGATGATTTTTACTTTCTCACTGCGGAGGACTTCTAGACTGACACCTGATTGGTAAGAAAAACTCCAGCCTTGCTAAGATCTGGGGTAAGTGGGTTTGGGGTTTGAAGAAAAGCAAATACAAAGGTCTTGAGGCAGGGACAAAATTTTGGACTTTTGGAGAGGTAGAAAGAGGGCCAGTGTGGTTGGAGGATAGTAGCAAGAGATATCCTGAAAGAAGCAGGCTGGGGCCATGATGGGACCCCACAGGGTGACTGGTTGGTTGCAGCTGGAAACCAGTTGGGAAGGGCCGCTGCAGGCCTCCAAGTGACACTTGGTGATGGTTGAACTGGGTCCAGCTCTAATACTGAAAAGAACACTGGATTCTGAGTCAAAGGTATGTATGTGCTCTAGCCCTCGCTCTGCTACTAAAGAGCGTGTGATTTTAGGAGAATTCCTTTTTTAAAAAACGACTTTATTGGGCTTCCCTGGTGGCGCAGTGGTTGAGAGTCTGCCTGCCGATGCAGGGGACACGGGTTCGTGCCCTGGTCCGGGAAGATCCCACATGCGGCGGAGCGGCTGGGCCCGTGAGCCATGGCCGCTGAGCCTGCGCGTCCGGAGCCTGTGCTCCGCAACGGGAGAGGCCCCAACAGTGAGAGGCCCACGTACCGCAAAAAAACAAAAAACAAAAAACCCGACTTTATTGATATAATTCACACCTACTATACAATTCATACAAGTGTACAATTCAGTGGGTTTCAGTATAGTCAGAGTTGTGCAACCATCACCACAATTTTAATAACCCCCCAAAAGACCCCATTCCATTTAGCAGTCACTCCCTATTTTCCCTAACCCTCCTCATTCCCCAACCCCTAAGCGACCACCAATTTACTTTGTCTCTATGAATTTGGGGGCAAATTTCTTAATCTCTCTGCGCCTCATTTTTCTCTTCTACAAAATGGAGACAACAATCGTGCTATTAGTCCTGGGGTGGTAGAGAGGATAAGCGGGAACTGGGGGCCATTTCTATGGTTCTATAAAGAGCCTGACGTAAGGCTCAAGGGGTTCAGGTCCCGGAGTCCGCCTCCGCATCCGTAAACACTGCCCGTTTTAATCCCACGCCCCTGTGACACGCCCTTGCCGTCTGTCTCCAAGGCAACTTCAAACAGTTTCCTCTCTTAGGGATTCCTTTCCGGGGCGCAGACACGATAACTCCCCTTCTTTTTCTCCCCTCACCTGACGGCTCCACTGAGCGCCGCCGGAGGCTCCCGCAGACCTCCCCACGGTCATCTTCTCAGCGGGGAAGAGACAGAAGCGGCGGAGACAGCGGGGATGACAGCGGCAGTGGAGGTGCAAGCTAAGCGGGTCAGGTTCCTCCCCTTTCTAGCTTGGGCCTCTGATTGGCTCCGAGGGGGATACACGAACCAGTCCCCTTCCCAGGCAGCCTCTAATCTATCCCGCCCAAGCAGGCAAAGTTCGTTTTCTGATTGGCCTATTCTTTTTGCTCGTTATACTTCCGGTTTTGAGGTGGTGGCCCAAGCGGCCTGTGACTGGAGAGCTCTGCTCCGGAAGTGCTAACCCCAGGCGAGCCCAGCGGGACGCCAGTTACGGTGCAGGTCAGGACTATGGCGGCCCGGCTGGCTAGGATCCGGTGGGGGACTGCCCCTGCCGCTGCCCGGAGGGGCCCGCTGGTCTCCTGCCGGAGGTGGGCCGGCGCCTCGTCAGACACCGTGTACGATGTGGTGGTGTCCGGGGGAGGCCTGGTGGGCGCCGCTATGGCTTGTGCCTTGGGTAAGCGCATCTCCAGGCCGATAGCGGCGGGGAGTGGGGCCGTAGAGGAACGATGAGGACCGTGTGAGCCCTGGCACTGTTTGCCCAAGGTCTAAGCGTTGTAGATCTTGTGGTCCATTCCCTGCCCAGAGGAACCCCAGAACCCCGGGGGCAAACGTTTGTTCCTTCAGGATTCCGAAGGGTCAAAAGTGGGAGGGACTCCTTAGGAGTCCTTCCAAAGCGTGGGGAAACAGACCCGTCCAGGGTTATTTAGTTCTGGACACAGTTGGAAGTAATCAGGCATTGTCTATTGAGCTAGGCTAGGCAGTTTTTTGTTGATGTTGTTTTTTAAGCAGCTTCATTGAGATATAATTTGCATACCATAAAGTTTACCCATTTAAAGCATAGAATTTAATGATTTTTAGCGTAGTCACAGAGTTTTGCAGCCATTGCCACAATAAATTTTAGAACATTTTTATCACCCCCAAAAGGAAGCCAAACCCATTAGTAATCACTGCCCATGTCCCCCCAATCTCCTCAGCTCCTGGCAACCACTCATGTACTTTCTATCTCTATAGCTTGGCTTTTTCTGGACATTTCCATAGACATGGAATCTGCTTAATGTTTTCAGAGTTCATCCAGGTTGTAGCATGTGCCAGTACTTCGTTCCTTTTTATGGCTAAGTAATATTTTGTGTGGATATAGCACATTTTGTTTATCAATTCATCAGGTGATGGACGTTTGAGTCGTTTTCACTTTGGGGCTATAACAAATAATGCTACTATCATTTTCTGTACAAGCTTTTGTGTAAGCATATATTTTTGGTTATCTTGGATATATTCCTAGGAGTGGATTTGCAGGGTCATATTGTAAACTCTGTGTTTAACATTTTGAAGAACTGCCTGTGTTCCAGAGTGGCTGCACTATTTTACATTCCCACCAGCAATAAATGAGGGGTCTAATTTCTTTCTTTCTTTTTTTTAGAAAGAAAGGCATTTCTTAATTTTTTTCATCATTCATTCATTTATTTATTTTTGGCTGCGTTGGGTCTGTTGCTGCACGTGGGCTTTCTCTAGTTGCGGTGAGCAGGGGCTACTCTTCGTTGTGGTGCGCGGGCTTCTCATTGCGGTGTGCGAGCTTCTCATTGAGGTGGCTTCTCTTGTTGCGGAGCACGGACTCTAGGCGTGGAGGCCTCAGTAGTTGTGGCTCGCAGGCTGTAGAGCGCAGGCTCAGTAGTTGTGGCACACAGGCTTAGTTGCTCCTCAGCATGTGGGATCTTCCCAGACCAGAGCTCGAAACCGTGTCCCCTGCATTGGCAAGCGGATTCTTAACCACTGCACCACCAGGGAAGTCCCGAGGGGTCTAATTTCTCCACGTCCTGGACAGCACTGTTACCAGTTTTTCTTACTGGTTATGCTAGTGAGTGTGAGGTGATATCTTCTGGTTTTGATTTGCATTTCTCTAATGACTAATGATGTTGAATATTCTTTCATATGTTTATTGGTCATTTGTATGTCTTTGGAGAAATGTATATTCAGAACCTTTGCCCATTTTTAAACTGGGCTATTTGTCTTTTTATTATTGAGTTGTAAGAGTTTTTTATGTATTCTGGGTACAAGCCCCTTATCAGATAAATGATTTGCAAATATGTTCTCCCATTTTGTGGGTTGTTTTTTCACTTTCTTGACGATGTCCTTTGAAGCACAGAAGTTTTTAATTTTGGTGAAGTCCAGCTTATCAGTCTCTTACCACTTGTGCTATGGTGTCATATCTAAGAAATCATTATCTAACCCAAAGTCACAAAGTTTCGCTCCTGTGTTTTATTCTAAGAGTTTTATACGTTTAGCTCTTACATTTAAGGCTATGATCCACTTTGAGTTAAACATTGTATGCAAGTTAAGGTAAGGACTTTGCTTTTACATGTGTAGTTTAGGCTGCTCCACTACCTTGTGGGGTAGATAGCTTCATCTTTTATATGAAGAAACGAGGTTAAGTAAGGACCAGAGTCTCACACTAGGCAGAGTCAGAATTTGAACCCAGGCAACCAAATTCTTTTGCTTTTAACAACTGTACGGTGACTTTCAGAAATTGGATTTGAGTTTTCTGGCTTCACAAATTAAAGGTCACTAACAGTGAGAAAGTCTTTTCTGATTTCAGTTCTGGGGTGTTAGTCACATCTTCCCTAGAAAGTTCCTTTTCTAGGAAACTGGTGGGAAGCAGTGCTTTGTATGAGCTAATGGGCTTGAGTCTCAAAGTAATTTTGTAAAACATAGTTATCAGTTATTGAGCACTTGCTATAGATAGGCATCTTTTAAAGTATTTTGCATATATATACATACATATATATGTATGTGTGTGTGTGTGTGTGTGTGTATATATATATATATATATATATATATATATACACTTTTTTTGTTTTCTGTGCCAAGTGGCTTTCAGGATCTTAGATCCTGACCAGGGATTGAACCTGGGCCCAGCAGTGAGAGTGCCGAGTCCTAACCACTGGACTGCCAGGGAATTCCCTATATTTTATTTAATTGTCATAATACTCTTGATTTTAGATTGTGCAGATAAGAAAGTTAAAGCTCAGAAAGGTTAAGTAACTTGCTCTCAAAAGTTGGTAATTAGGAAATACAAATCCTTTTTGAGACTGACAAGACTTTCTGACATATATACCCTTGCTGCCTGACAGCCATTTTGGTTTTACCTATCGGTAAATGGACTATAATGGTGCTTCTCAAGCTTGAGCATGTTTAAGAATCATCTGGGTTTTTTGGTTTGGTTTTGGGCTTTGAGTAACTAAGACAGGGACATAACACATAGGAATTTTGAAATACAAAAGTGCATAGGATATATAGTATAAAGAATGTATAGTAAGACTTCCATTTCTAATTGTTAGCCATCCAGTTCTCCTCATAGGCAATCGTTGTTACCAGTCTGTGGAGCATATTTTTAAAATGAGGATTCCAGATTCCACTTTCAGTGGCTCTGACTCAGTTTGTCCAGGTGGGGCCCAGGAGCCTGTATTTTTAACAAATAATCTCCAGAGATGGATGCAGGAAATCTGAAGACCACACTTTGAGAATGAAAAACACTGGGAAGGCTTAATTGTCTTGTAGTGACTTCACCCCCTAACTTTTTATACAATTTTGTATGATATGTATCTGAAAAATTTTTTTAGTTTTACTAAATTTTTGTTAAAATTTGGTGTTTTGCTATCTTCTTTGCATAACTTTTTTTCCTTCCTATATTGTTCTTTTTCTCATCCCCATTTATCCACATTTCAAGGAGGGAAAGCAGCAATTCTTTTATAAACTTACAAAATTCTGTATTGTAATTGTTTATTTTTCTGTCTTTTCCTTAGAAGTGTAAATTTTTCTTTTAATTTATTTATTTTTGGCTGCGTTGGGTCTTCGTTGCTGCACACGGGCTTTCTCTAGTTGTGGCGAGCGGGGGCTACTCTTCATTGTGGTGCGCGGGCTTCTCATTGCGGTGGCTTCTCTTGTTGCAGAGCGCAGGCTCTAGCTGCGTGGGCTTCAGTAGTTGCAGCACGCGGGCTCAGTAGTTGTGGTGCACGGACTTAGTTCCTCCGCAGCATGTGGGAGGACCAGGGATCGAACCCGCGTCCCCTGCATTGGCAGGCAGATTCGTAACCACTGTGCCACCAGGGAAGTCCCAAAAGTATAAATTCTTAAAGTCAGGGCTGACTTTAAACAGATACTGACAATACAGAATGCTCTGTATAAGTTTACAAAAGAAAAAGGTCATGGGCCGAGTACACCAGGATGTAAGAATCACTGACTCTAAGTCAGTCAAAACTACCAAGCGTAGGTTTACAAAAGAAACATTCACACTCAAAAGCTCAGAGAATGGGCTTCCCTGGTGGTGCAGTGGGTGAGAGTCTGCCTGCCGATGCAGGGGACATGTACGGGAAGATCCCACATGCCGCAGAGCGGCTGGGCCCGTGAGCCACGGCCGCTGGGCCTGAGCGTCCGGAGCCTGTGCTTCCGCAACGGGAGAGGCCGCAACAGTGAGAGGCCCGCGTACCGCAAAAAAAAAAAAAAAAAAAAAAAAGCTCAGAGAAGATACTGAATGTTAAAACATGAAAGTTGAACCTGTCGGGGGGCAGAGGGAAGGTTTGGAAATCTTTCATTCAATTTATTCAGGGAGCAAGCCTCTGCTTTTTTCCTATAAAATAGATGGAGCTGAACACTGTGAGGAGACTCTGTCCTTGAGCAGGTGCCTGTGGAGTCAAGTAAACTACCTGCTTGGGATTTAGTGCATGCTACTGTCTCCCCTTGATCATCATGGCATGAATCCCAAAGAATATTCTTTGTCAATAGTTTATATGCTGATCAACCTTTATAATTCAACATCCACTTAGTTTTAGACAGCTGCTTTAAAAGTGAAAAATTTCCAGCTGGCTCTTCATATTTCCATATAGGTCAGTTTTTATGTTTTCCTTGATTCTTTTCTTCTTCAAACTCACATTAGTTTATGTTTTATCCTTGAAATACCTATATTTCCATCTCACATTGTTATTTGTAAGTGATATTCTCTAATATTTTTTCTCCAAGCTAGTTTCCTAAAATGTTATATTATTTTTTTATAAATTTTTAAAATGTTTATTTATTTATTTTTGCCCGTGTTGGGTCTTCATTGCTGCGTGTGGGCTTTCTCTAGTTGCGGCGAGCAGGGGATACTCGTCATTGCGGTGCGCGGGCTTCTCATTGGGGTGGCTTCTCTTGTTGTGAAGCACAGACTCTAGGCACGCGGGCTTCAGTAGTTGTGGCACACGGGCTCAGTAGTTGTGGCTCATGGGCTCTAGAGCGCAGGCTCAGTAGTTGTGGCGAATGGGCTTAGGTGCTCTGCAGCATGTGGGATCTTCCCGGACCAGGGGTTGAAACCGTGTCCCCTGCATTGGCAGGCGGATTCTTAATCACTGCACGACTAGGAAACCCCTAAAATGTTATATTAAATAGCTAAAAAATAAAATATTGAAAAATAAAATAAAATATTGGACCTGGCTATATTTTATGTGCTTGGAAATCTAATTTTTTAATTTATTTTATTTATTTATTTTTGGCTGTGTTGGGTCTTCGTTGCTGCACGTGGGCTTTCTCTAGTTGTGGCGAGCGGGGACTACTCTTCTTTGAGGTGCACGTACTTCTCCTTGCAGTGGCTTCTCTTGTTGCAAAGCACAGGCCCTAGAGCACATGGGCTTCAGTAGTTGTGGCTCTGTGGCATGTGGGATCTTCCTGGACCAGGGCTTGAACCTGTGTCCCCTGCATTAACAGGTGGATTCTTAACTACTGAGCCACCAGGGAAGTCCCTAATTTTTTTTGACTAAAGGAAATTTATAATATATATAATGTTATACATGCATTTGTAGGTGATGAGCTGACTGTACTATGTCATAAAGCTAGAAACAGTGAAAGCTGGGATTAATATCCAGAGTTTCTGATTTTCTTTTTCTTTTTCTGTGGTGTTTTGATATAACAGCCCAGCTGGACTAGAACAGGCAGTGATCACATCATCTCAATCTACTGAAAACCCTCCAGTGACTCCTACTGTAGTTGGGATATGGTCCAAATTTCCTGCCAGTGTCTAAAAGGCACTATTTGATCTGTATATTATCTCTCTCTCCAAATTCACCTTGATCCATTCTCTTCCGTAGTCACCGTTAGGCACCGTAGGTCACCCTTCAGTCTCTAGAGCTGCATTGTCCATTATGGTAGCTACCAGTCACACATGACTACCGATCACTTAAAATATGATACCATATTTACCATATTCTAATCTAAATGCATTTGTTCTGTAAGTGTAAAATACATACCACATTTCAAAGGCAGTATAAAAATTAATGTAAAATATCTCAATTTTGTCATTGTTAATATTCATAATGCTATAATTTTGGATATATTAGATAAACTAAAGCAAAATTAACTAATGTAATTAACCACTTTATTTTTACTTTTTAAATGTGTCTTCTAGAAAATTTAAAATTACGTGTCACATTATTTTTATTATTTGCATATTCTATTATTTTTAGTGGACAGCATATTTCTAGAACAGACTAAACTTACTTCCATTTCAGAAACTTTTCTTTTTAGTTGTTGTCTCTTCTGAATATTCTCTCACCAGATTTTCTCCTGATTGTTTTGTTTGTTTGTTTTTATTCTTTTTTTTTGAATTTTATTTTATTTATTTTTTTTATACAGCAGGTTCTTATGAGTCATCCATTTTATACACATTAGTGTATACAGGTCAATTCCAATCTCCCAGTTCATCACACCCCCACCCCCACCCACCGCTGCTTCCCCCCTTGGTGTCCGTAGGTTTGTTCTCTACATCTGTGTCTCAATTTCTGCCCTGCAAACCGGTTCATCTGTATCATTCTTCTAGGTTTCACATATATGCGTTAATATACGATATTTGTTTTTCTCTTTCTGACTTACTTCACTCTGTATGACAGTCTCTAGATTCATCCACATCTCTACAAATGACCCAATTTCGTTCCTTTCTATGGCTGAGTAATATTCCATTGTATATATATACCACATCTTCTTTATTCATCAGTTGATGGGCATTTAGGTTGCTTCCATGACCTGAGTATTGTAAATAGTGCAGCAATGAACACTGGGGTGCATGTGGGGTTTTTTTTTTTTTTTTGCGGTACGTGGACCTCTCACTGTTGTGGCCTCTCCCATTGCGGAGCACAGGCTCCGGACGTGCAGGCTCGGTGGCCAAAGCTCATGGGCCTAGCTGCTCCGCGGCATGTGGGATCTTCCCGAACCGGGGCACGAACCCGTGTCCCCTGCATCGGCAGGTAGACTCTCAACCACTGCGCCACCAGGGAAGCCCCCTCCAGCTTTCTTTTGATTTCCATTTGCATGGAAGATCTTTCTCCATCCCCTCACTTTCAGTCTGAATGTGTCCCTAGGTCTGAAGTGGGTCTCTTGTAGATAGCATATTTATGGGTCTTGTTTTTGTATGCATTCAGCAAGCCTGTGTCTTTTTGGTTGGAGCATTTAATTCATTCATGTTTAAGGTAATTATTGATATATATGTTCCTATTATCATTTTCTTTATTGTTTTGGGTTTGTTTCTGTAGGTCCTTTTCTTCTCTTGTGTTTCCCACTTAGAGAAGTTCCTTTAGCATTTGTTGGTTTGGTGGTGCTGAATTCTCTTAGCTTTTGCTTGTCTGTAAAGCTTTTGCTTGTCTGTAAAGCTTTTGATTTCTCCCTCAAATCTGAATGAGATCCTTGCTGGGTAGAGTAATCTTGGTTGTAGGTTCTTCCCTTTCATCACTTTAAGTATATCATGCCACTCCCTTCTGGCTTGTAGAGTTTCTGCTGAAAAATCAGCTGTTAACCTTATGGGAGTTCCCTTGTATGTTATTTGTTGTTTTTCCATTGCTGCTTTCAATAATTTTTCTTTGTCTTTAATTTTTGTCAGTTTGATTACTATGTGACTTGGCGTGTTTCTCCTTGGGTTTATCCTGTATGGGACTCTGCACTTCCTAGACTTGGGTGGCTCCTTCCTTTCCCATGTTAGGGAAGTTTTCGACTATAATCTCTTCAAATATTTTCTCAGGTCCTTTCTCTTCTCCTTCTGGGACCCCTATAATGCGAATGTTGCTGCATTTAATATTGTCCCAGAGGTCTCTTAGGCTGTCTGCATTTCTTTTCATTCTTTTTTCTTTATTCTGTTCGGCAGAAGTGAATTCCACCATTTTGTCTTCCAGGTTCTTCTGCCTCAGTTATTCTGCTATTGATTCCTTCTAGTGTAGTTTTCATTTCAGTTATTGTATTGTTCATCTGTGTTTGTTTGTTCTTTAATTCTTCTAGATCTTTGTTAAACATTTCTTGCATCTTTTCGACCTTTGCCTCCATTCTTTTTCCGAGGTCCTGGATCATCTTCACTATCATTATTCTGAATTCTTTTTCTGGAAGCTTGCTTATCTCCACTTCATTTAGTTGTTTTTCTGGGGTTTTATCTTGTTCCTTCATCTGGTACATAGCCCTCTGCCTTTTCATCTTGTCTGTCTTTCTGTGAATGTGGTTTTTGTTCCACAGGCTGCAGGGTTGTAGTTCTTCTTGCTTCTGCTCTGTGCCTTCTGGTGGATGAGGCTGTCTAAGAGGCTTGTGCAAGTTTCTTGATGGGAGGGACTGGTGGTGGGTAGAGCTGGCTGTTGCTTTGGTGGGCAGAGCTCAGTAAAACTTTAATCTGCTTGTCTGCTGATGGGTGGGGCTGGGTTCCCTCCCTGCTGGTTGTTTGGCCTGAGGTGACCCAACACTGGAGCCTACCTGGGCTCTTTGGTGGGGCTAATGGCGGACTCTGGGAGGGTTCACGCCAAGGAGTACTTCCCAGAACTTCTGCTGCCTGTGTCCTTGTCCTCACAGTGAGACACAGCCACCCCCCGCCTCTGCAGGAGACCTTCCAACACTAGCAGGTAGGTCTGGTTCAGTCTCCAGACCTACCTATGGGGTCACTGCTCCTTCCCCTTGGTCCCGATGCGCACACTACTTTGTGTGTGCCCTCCAAGAGTGGAGTCTCTGTTTCCTCCAGTCCTGTCGAAGTCCTGCAGTCAAATCCCGCTAGCCTTCAAAGTCTGATTCTCTAGGAATTCCCCCTCCCATTTCCGGACCCCCAGGTTGGGAAGCCTGACATGGGGCTCAGACCCTTCACTCCAGTGGGTGGACTTGTGGTATAAGTGTTCTCCAGTTTGTGAGTCACCCACCCAGCAGTTACGGGATTTGATTTTATTGTGATTGCACCCCTCCTACCATCTCATTGTGGCTTCTCCTTTGTCTTTGGATGTGGGGTATCTTTTTTGGTGAGTTCCAGTGTCTTCCTGTCAATGACTGTTCAGCAGTTAGTTGTGATTCTGGTGTTCTCACAAGAGGGAGTGAGAGCACGTCCTTCTACTCCGCCATCTTGAACCAATCTCCCTCCTGATTGTTTTTCTGATTTTCTTAAATAAGAAGGAACTTTCCTTTAAAGGAAGTTAAATGGTGAAGAAACAAGTGTCCATATAAGATTACATGTATTTGAATCCTTAGTCTTGTCTCCAATAGGTTCTATTTGGGTGGAATTATATAAGTTACTCACAATTTCTGTACATTGGTTTTTCTCATCTCTAAAATTAGAGCAAAATAGCTTTTCTTTCTTCATAAAATTGTGGTATGGATTATATCAGATGATACTACAGTAAATCACATATAATTGTACCTGGCATATAGGTGTTAATAAACATTAGCAGTGATGATGATAATGATAATAGTGATTCTATGGAACTTTGCTTATAGATATACAGGAAAAAAGTAAACATTATTAATATAATAACCTACTGTTATTCATAAAAGAGTGACAGGTTATTTATGGTTCTAGGTTGTTATTTGATAAATCAAAATTAACTTGGATTCTATATAGAGTGAAGTGATTTCAAGGTTAAAATTTAGATAGTCACCTACAATTTATAATTTCATTTAATTCAATAGCTAAGTCATATATACGTTTGTGCCTTTAACTGTAATGGTATTATAGCCTAAAATAGATATTTTTATAATTTTTCTATTTCTACTCACCAGGGCAAATATAGGATGAAAATCTAACTGTTTTCTTATATATTTCCTGGTTTCTCATTTAACAAAAATGTCTGTTAAGACATTATCTATTTTATGGATTGAGGAGATAACAGCAGTTTGCTGCTGGGGACATACAGCGATAGGAAAAGAAATGATTCCTGGCCTCCAAGGAATTTAGAATCTAGCAAAGGAAAAAGATTTGTAAATAACTAACAGAAGGAAGAATGAAATGAAAGCTACCCTAGAGGAGCAAGCAACTGACCTATCCTGGGGGGTGGAGGTGTGCGGGTGTGGTACTAAGAGGACTGCTGGGGAGGTGAGGCTTCAGGGAGTAGGAGCCGTAGGGAGCTGGTGGCAGGCAGCATTCGGTTGCAGTGGCTTCTGTTAGATCAAAGCCTAGAGATGTGATGGACCAGAAAGTAGTCCTGTCTGCAGGCATGGTGCTGCCGCACGACAGGGAACGCCATGCTGACCTGGTGGGTTCAGCGCAGTTCACTCCTTTTTGACTGGAGCCAGCCTTGATTTTCACACTTTCTTTGTTGTATGTAATAATAGTGCCTTTCTTCTCATTTAGATTCCAAAATAAAAAGAGGGGTTAGGGTCTTTGGGGTTTCTCTCATCGTTACTAAGTAAAACCTGCAGTGTTTCTTCTCTGGTAAATTCTGTCACATGCAACTCACTGCTTATCTTTTCCCTGCACCGTTCTCTGAGACACTGTGGAAGGACTTGTGTTTGTGCTGCAGTGACCCAGTAACAGAGTCTCCAAGTCCTCTTTTTACTTCACTATACAGATGTTTTAGGACCAGATTTTTAGGCACAGTTGATGTTATTTTTTGGCCCCCTTTTCTTTCACAAGCTCTTTATCTTTGACTTAATCTTGAGGCCGCAATGAATTTTGTTTATTAACCCCATTTTTCTGTTGAACAAGATTTGTAATTTTTAGTGACTTAATACTTTGTAGATTGTAAATATCTGGTGTCTAAATACTACAGCCTTCCTTTCTTCATTTTTCCTTTCTAGGACAGTCTATTCACTTGCTATGGGTTTTGCCATTATTTGTGTCTTTGCACATGGCAGGTGTTAGACTGTCTAGAGAGGCCTTACCACCATGGGCAGGGTGCTTTGCATGACTGAAATGGTAGTATGCGTTATTGCTTAGTACTCCACATGATGTTTTCCTTTTTATGTGTGTAAGAAATTTGTATCCTGAGGGCTAAGGGATTAGTTAATATGTTGCTTCTCTTGGAAATGAGAAAGAGAATAAATTCTGATTTTCCTAAAATGATATCACATTTTGTTCTTTTTTTTTTTTAGGATATGATATTCACTTTTGTGACAAGAAAATCCTGTTGCTAGAAGCAGGTCCAAAGAAAGTACTGGGGAAATTGCCAGAAACTTACAGCAACAGGGTCAGCTCCATTTCCCCTGGCTCCGCAACCCTTCTCAGTAGTGAGTAGAAGATCCTCTGTCATAGAACCAATCTCCTGTCTCTCTTGACTTTCCAGTGTGTCCCATAGAGCAGAGTCAGCAGAGCATCTGGCGAGGAGGGAACTCACTGAGATGGGTGGGAAGAGGAGGGTGGGGTTGGTAAGTCTAGTACATAGTCGAAGATGAGGACCCCTGGAATTGTTGGTGTGTCAACTCGCAGTCTGAGGAAGACATCTCTGGGACGTGTGGCTCCATGTAGACATCATTTGTGATGTTGGGTCATTATGAATTGGTGGAATTGAAACTATATGAACTAATTACGATCATTCGCTTCTAGTAACAGCATACTCTTCATTTCCAGAGTCAGCCCTATAGGGGGCTGGGGAGCCTGAATGCTAAGTGCTCGTAGGGTGTAGGTGGATGTGTACACCTGGAACCAGTTAGCAAATTATCTTAAGGTCTTTGTCTAATGTTACTCCCTCAAGCCATCCTATCTAGAAACACCCCATCTAAAATTAAACTCTTGCATGACTCTCTAGCTCCTTATACTGCTTTATTTTTCTTTATAACACTACCTGACATTTTATTATGAATTTTTTTTTAATTGTCTATCTCTCCAACTAGAATGTCAGCTGCTGAAGGGCAGAGATTTGTCTGTTTGGTTTCCCGCTTTATGCTCAGTACCTAGAAGTGTATCTGGCACATAGTAAGTGCTCAATAAATATTTCCTCAATGAATGAATCGGTTTAGTGCTCTGGAATTAAGCAAAAAATAGTCTTTATCCAGGGAGTTTGTATCCTCAATAGGATGATGAAGGAAAAGAAAATACGGATTTGGTTTATTTCCCCCACTTTATTATTTCCCCCACTTTAATGTGATTTGACCTTTGATCATGAAAGCTGGGTCTTTTTCATGCTGTATATTCTGAACTGGGGAACAGAGTAGCTTAGCTCCTAGCATCAAACAGGATAGAAGTGAAGAGTATTTCCCTATTATTGGAGAACACTGAAAACAACCTCTTACTTAACAGGAAGGAGAGAGAAAGGGGAACCCAGGAGGGATGCCAGTCCCATCAAGTTGCTTTGGTCTATATATAACTCCTTTCTTTTGTAGGTTTTGGTGCCTGGGACCACATCTGCAACATGAGATACAGAGCCTTTCGTCGAATGCAGGTGCCTCCTTTATCACCTTTGGCTTATCTTGGTTTATCTTGAGTTAAGATATTGGAGTTCACATTCTCCAGGTTTTCTGTAAATGTGGGAGGAATTCAGACAGAGTTTACACTCAGTCAAAGGAAGTAGGAGGGAAGCATTCATGAGAGAATTTTCTTCCCACCTTATACTTCCTGCCAGAGGGACTGACAAACTGTGGTTTTCCTGCTTCAATCAATGCTCAGTTTGACTGGAGTAATATTTCCTTTTCCTTGGGTTGTAATACAACTTTCCCTTTGTGTTTCCAGGTGTGGGATGCCTGCTCAGAAGCTCTGATAATGTTCGATAAGGATAATCTAGATGACATGGGCTGTATAGTGGAGAACAATGTCATCATGCATGCTCTCACTAAGCAGCTGGAGGCTGTGTCAGGTGAGGTATCTATCTCTTCCATCTTCCACTCACTTTCTGGAAAATGAAGTAAGAGTTATTCTGGGACTTACTGGAAGGATCCCTTCTACAGATACTGATGTCCACCATAAAGAAGCCCTCTAACAGTTATCTCAGGGATGTTCTTTCTCTTTCTCTTTTTTTTTTAAACAGCTTTATTCAGGTATAACTTACATACCAATAATTCACTGATTTTAAGTGTACAGTTCAGTGATTTTTCAATCTATTAATAGAGTTGTGCCACCATCACCACAATATGATTATAGAACATTCCTATTACTCAGAAGTAAACCTCGTACCTGTTTACAGTCATTCCCCATTCCCACTCCTAGCCCCTGGCACCACTAATCTACTTTCTGTTTTTTGAGATTTGCCTATTCTGGACATTTCATGTAGATAGAATGATACAATATGTATTTTTTAATGTCTGACTTCTCTCACTAAATGCATTTTTGAGACTCATTCATGTTGTAGTATGTATCAGTACTCCAGTCTTTTTTACTGCCCAGTAGTATTTCATTGTGTGGACATTTTGGGTTGTTTCCACTTTTTGATGATTGTGAATAAAGCTATGAATATTTATGGACAAGGTTTTGTGTGGACATGTTTCATTTCTGCTGGGTGGATACTTAGGAGTAGAATTGCTGGGTCATGTAATAATTCTATGTTTAACATTTTCATAAACTGCCAAACTTTAAAGAGGCTCTACCATGTCCCTTTCCCACCAACAATATATAAGGGTTCCAATTTCTCCACCAACACTTTATTCCCCTCAACCTTTTTTTTTTTAATAGCCGTCCTAGTAACTGAAGTGGTATTTCACTGTAGTTTTTTTGTTTATTTTGTTTGGCCACACCACACAGCACGCGGGATCTCAGTTCCCCGACCAGGGAGTGAACCTGTGCCCCCTGCATTGGGAGCACAGAATCTTAACCACTATACTGCCAGGGAAGTCCCATCTCGTAGTTTTGATTGTATTTGCCTGATGACTAATAATGTTGAGTGTCTTTTCATGTACTTGTTGGCTATTTGTATATCTGTTTTTTTTTTTTGTTTTTTTTTTTGGCTGTATCGGGTCTTAGTTGTGGCATGTGGGATCTTTCGTTGCGGTGCTCAGGCTTCTCTCTAGTTGTGGTGTGTGGGCTTAGTTGCCCCATGGCTTGTGGAATCTTAGTTCCCCGACCAGAGATCGAACCTGCGTCCCCTGCATTGGAAGGTGGATTCTTAAACACTGGACCACGAGGGAAGTCCCTATTTGTATATCTTCTTTGGAGAAGTGTCTGTTTAAAATCTTTTGCTCATTTTAAAACTAGATTGTCTTTCTTTTTATTTATTTATTTGTTTTTTAAATTTTTTTTGGCTGTGTTGGGTCTTCGTTGCTGTGCACGGGCTTTCTCTGGTTGCAGCGAGCAGGAGCTACTGTTCATTGCAGTCCATGGACTTCTCATTGCGGTGGCTTCTCTTGTTGCGGAGCACGGGTTCTAGGTGCACAGGCTTCAGTAGTTGTGGCGTGTGGGCTCTAGAGTGCAGGCTCAGTAGTTGTGGTGCACGGACTTAGCTGCTCCGCGGCATGTGGGATCTTCCCAGACCAGGGATTGAACCCATGTCCCCTGCATTGGCAGGCGGATTCTTAACCACTGCGCCACCAGGGAGGTCCTAAAGATAATTTAGATCTAATAGTCACTTAGAAACATGTCCCATAATATATTGGTGAAAAAAAGTGTGTGTCATATGATCCCACTTGTGTGTGTGAGTATGTGTGTGGGGTGTGTGTGCATATACACACATAGGAAATTGTTTGGAAAGCTATACAACAAAGCTTTAACTAGCTGTCTCTGAGTGGTATGATTAAAGGTGATTTCTTTTCCCCCTTTTTAAACCTTTCTTTGTGGTTCAGACTTTTACACAAAGTAAAAGTAGTAAGCATGTACTTCTTATGATCAGAAAAGTAAAATGACTTCCAGTGGGAAGAAAAATCTTATGAAATCTAGAACTTGTTTGAGTCTGTGGTATTCCCCACCCTATTTGCTTTGAAAACACATGTGGATTCATGTAGGCATAGAGTGAAACTGGAGCAGGATCATGAAGATGGGAAGAGTGCCTCATGCAGGTGACAGTTCAGTGAGAGCTTACTTTTTTTTGTCCTTGTTTTCCTCACACTGATTCATCCCTGTGGCCTCTGTCATTTATTAGCTCTTAGACCATAGCATAGATCACATGAGTTATTTTTGAGATCTTTACTCTTCTTGTTTAGGAGTAAATGATAAGATAAAGATAAGCTGTCTTGGGACTTTGCTGTAGTTTTTTCCTCAGCCTGTGGGCCAACTGTCTAATGTTTTGTTTTTTCTCTTTTGACCTCCCTAGACCGAGTGACCGTTCTCTACAAGAGCAAAGCAGTCAGCTATACCTGGCCTTATCCATTTTCTATGGCAGACTCCAGCCCTTGGGTTCATATTACCCTAGGTGATGGCAGCATCCTCCAGACCAAATTGTTGGTAGTTGAAGATTCTTATTTTGCCAGGGGTCTCGCATATCCACATCTTGTTAGATTCTAGGGTCTCTAGTTTTAGATCTAAGCTATAGTTAAAGTTAATTTTAGGCAAAACTTTTGGTTATAAGGACCCATACCCACTCAAACCAGCTCCAGTTAAGATGGTTCTGTTGTAAATCCTGTACAGGACGCAAGCTGTTGGACCATCATAGGTCTTGAAATAAAGGATAGCTGGCCTTACAGGGACAGGAATCAGAGGGTCAGAAATTGAGGCTGTTCCTTCCCTCTCAGGAGTCCTGTAGTCGTTCATCTCCTTGCATCTCCCATTTTTTTCTCTTTCTGCTCATCAGCTTCCCCTTTTCCATGGCAGCCGTTCCCAACCTTACTTCAGGATTCTTCAACTCTAGCGCTTTCTAGTTCAAATATCAAGAGAATTCGGCTCAGTTTAACCTACGGCTGGCACCTCTTGGATCAGATGTCCAGCTTTGGTCTGTTAATTGAAGCTGGGATCGCATATGTAGGGCTACCCCTCTTGGGGCTGGGAGTGAGGCAGGCATGATAAAGAGTTACCTGCCACAGACGGGCTTGCCACCAGTGGGAACTAGAGAAAACTTTTAGGAGGCAGAGACAAACTTCTGGAACAGTTTCGTTAATTAAAAGGTTTTAAGACTCAGCGGGCTCTTGTCTCCATGCAGATTGGTGCAGATGGCCACAACTCAGGCGTACGGCAGGCCGCTGGAATCCAAAACGTTAGCTGGAACTATGACCAGTCCGCTGTTGTGGCTACTCTGCATTTATCGGAGGTAAGATCCTGAGCCCACCATCTGGGGGCCTTGCTCGGGTTTAACTGGTACTGGGGAGATATGGGGATATATGTATATCTATAGCTGAGTCACTGTGTTATAAAGCAGAAACTAACACAGCATTGTAAAGCAATTACACTCCAATAAAGATGTTAAAAAAATAAAAAATAAAATACATATAGATATCTTATGACCTAGGAAAAAAAACAATAATAATTGGTACTGGGTACTTCTCACAAGAACTCTTCTCCTCTCCGTTGTAGGCCACAGAAAACAATGTAGCTTGGCAGAGATTCCTCCCCTCCGGGCCCATTGCTCTGCTTCCGGTAAGAAGTCCTTCTGGCTAGTCTGCTTAAACATGTCAAGCCTTCCTCTTTTAGAACTTCATTTTCTCTCAGCCTTTTTCTGGTTTCAAGGGAATATGCCCAGGCTAGCTTTGTTACCCCTTCTTGTCTTTCTTCGTGCTTGAGAGCTCTTAAGAACAGAGGTTTTAGCCCTTGGTATTGATGTTCTTTTGACACAGCTCTCAGACACTTTGAGTTCCTTGGTTTGGTCCACATCCCATGAACATGCAGCAGAGCTGGTCAGCATGGATGAGGAAAAGTTTGTGGATGCCGTTAACTCTGCCTTTGTGAGTATCACCAGCTGACAATATGTTGCTGGGATAGATACAGAAAGGTGGTTTTGAGTAAGAAAAGAGGAACAACCAACCAGCTGCCCCTTTGAACCTGTAACGCTTGATGTGGAGTATGTGGAGGAGGGGACTCAGGAAAATGTACAACAAAGAAATTAATTAGTGTGCTCTTCTGAGGGTTGAGGGCTGCTGCTATGCTGACTGAAACAGCTGCCTGGGTGGTAGTTACTTGGATAAGTAACTTTTTTTGAAGCTGTAATACTTTGATAATTTTTAACAGATGCCAAGTACCTGAACCATTGAAGCCTGATTCATCAGAAGTGTTTCTGGGGAGGGGCTGAGCACATTTCCATAGTGAGCTTAAGAGTAAGCTTTGTAGAGAGATATGGGTTCAATATTGGTTCTACCTGTTAATCTCCTGAAAAATGGAAATAGTATCACCAACCTCTTAGGGTTTAATAGTAATAAAAGTCTAAAGACTTAGAAAGAGAGAATTTATGTAAAATGCTTGGAACATACCTAGTACATTATAGGGTACTCAACAAATGGTAATTATTACTGGAGTAGACATAGCCTTTAGATAATACAGACACCAATATTTTTGGAGTTCAAATGTCACATTATCTGAATTCACTAATGATAATGATCGATAACATTTATCCAGCACTTACTATGTGCCAGGTACAGGTGAAGAGTTTTTTAAACATGTATTTATGTATTTAATTCAGTGAACCATTGAGGTAGGTACTATTATCCTGCTCACTTAGATATAGGTAACTTGCCTGAGGTCATACAGCTGGCGGCAAAGCTGGGTTCTGAAATCAGGCTGGCCCTTGAGCCTATCCTTTTAACCACCAAACTCTACTGCCTTGCTAATGACTTCACACTGGTTTACAGTGAAGAACTTAAGCTCCCCTGCTCTGTAGTAACAACAAGAATAAAAAGAACTGAACGCACTGAAGTGGCTTCCAAGATAAATGGTGACCCTTTATGGGTCATTTAGTAGATATTCCTGGCATAGGCCTTTGCAGTACATTCATTCAGCAGGAGTTATGAGTGCTTCTATATAGAAGGCTTTGGAGTTGGACAAATGAGACATAGTCCCTGATTTCAGGAAGCTCAGTCAAGTGAGGGAGAAAGATATAGAAATGACAGTTTTGATACAGTGGTGGAGTATGCATAGGATACTGTGGGAGCATGGAGGAGAAAGACACAGAAGGTTTGGAGGGAGGTTTACAAAAAGGGGTGACAGCTTCTGCATGCTCTGAGGTGTTATCCTGGTGAACTAGAAGTGGGAGGACATTCTAAGTAGAGGGGTGTGTGGAGGCAAGAGCGTGTTGTAGAGTGAGCTACTTTGTGGCTGGCATGTGCATTTTGAGGGTAGGATTAGTGAAAGGTGAGGCTCAGAGGTAGGTAGGGGCAGCTCATGAGCAGTTTGGCTTGATCCTAAAGCCTGTGGGGACTGATGAGAAGTTGCATTTTGCATTTGTTTGAGGGACTTGTCACTTTAGTGACACAAATCAGTTTAGGTGTGTTAGGTCCCACTACCCTTGGCTGTGGTTATAAAATGGTTGCCTTGTTGAATTTTTAATTCCCTGCTGGAGTCGCTGATGAAATTTCACTTTGTTTTGTGGCTGGTGCTACTCAGTGGAGTGATGCCAACCACACAGACTTCATCGACTCGGCTGGCTCCATGCTGCAGTATGCGGTCGCCTTTCTGAAGCCCACTAAGATCTCAGCTCGCCAGCTGCCCCCAAGTGTAGCCAGGGTGGATGCCAAAAGCCGAATACTGTTTCCTCTTGGGTTGGGACATGCTGCTGAGTACGTCCGGCCTCGGCTGGCACTCATTGGGTAAGATAATAACAGAGCAGGGCCACTCCTTTTCACTCTGCGCTGGAGGCTACACCTGAACTCTGCTTTATCCTTAGGGATGCAGCCCACAGAGTCCACCCACTTGCAGGACAAGGTGCCAACATGGGCTTCGGGGATATCTCCAGCTTGCTGCATCACCTCAGGACTGCAGCCTTCAATGGGAAAGACTTAGGTAAGGATTCAAGTACCTTAGAGAGGTATCCCAAGGTCCTATAATACGGGAAGATCAGGTAAATGGCCCTCAGTAGCTAGATGTAGTAGACATAAATGTATCTGGTTTGCTAGGAAGGAAAACTTCACTACTGAACTAGGGATTTAACCTTTCCTTTTCCCTTCAGGCTCCATGAGTCACCTCACAGCTTATGAAACAGACAGACAGCGTCACAACACTGCTCTTCTGGCTGCTACTGACCTACTAAAACGGCTGTATTCTACCAGTGCCGCCCCACTGGTGCTGCTCAGGACGTGGGGCTTGCAGGCTACAAATGCAGTGTCTCCGCTCAAAGTAAGAGAGTTCTCCCAGATCTCCAAGAGTCTTGCTCACTGAGGAATGACTTCGCCAATGACTTGGTTTCTTTAATTTTCTCGGCTGTAAAATTATCATCTTTATCTGAATACCTTCCCCCGTGGTTATGAGCAGAAATATCCCTTCCGAGGTTTTTGGTGCCAGGGCCCACGTCTAAGCAGTACCCTTACATAAGGGCTTAAAATAGTGAATAGGGGCTTGTAAAGATAAAGATGCTTAAACTCCTTTTGCTGCTTCGCCAGCTTCTTTCCTGAGAAACTTGCATTAAAAGACACTTTGGAGGGACTCAGGAGGAGAATCTGGGACTTTTGCCAAATTTTTGCTTTAATCACTTTAGATATTTTAAAGTATTATCTTCACCTGCCCACATACTTTACAATGTCAGAGTATCACTCACTTTGTTTCATTTTTTCCTCCAGGAACAGATTATGGCCTTTGCAAGCAAATGAATGCTCCTCTTCTGGATCTTTTCCCAAGACCACCACGTATTTTCAAGATTTAATTTAATAAATTTACATTAGAATTCTGCAGTCTCTTTTTCTTCTCTGCTTAATGGACCTGTGGAGCTCAAATAATGAGTGATAATTTTCTGTGAGGAGGGCATATCAACCAAGCCAAGAAAAAAAACCCAAAGGAAGACTATGATTTGATTGAAAAGAACTTTTTATTACTAAAAAATTGCTAAGGTGCTGTCGCATTCATTTTCACTTGTTAGCAGTCCTTTCTAAGGAGAAGATTTATATAATTAAAAAAAAATGCTGGTTGTAAATTTATACAGTTTTTTGATAAAGATAAGAATTAGAAATAGTCAATTGATGCATTTTTGTTAGAATTGCTGTTTTAAAATTAATAACACTAGAATGCAAAATAAACACAAATTGCTTTAACCTTTATTATAGGTATATTAGACTTTCTGAAAAGAAAACAAACCGAATCTTAAAATGCTAGTTATTATTTCCTCATCACAGCACCGTATTTCATTTATGGTTCCTCTGTGGGACACCACTATTCTGTTATAAAACAATAAATAATTTCATTGCACAGGTTTAAAGACCTCAGGAACTAGGTCAAAAGGAAAAATCTGATTAGCAGCAGAATTTGTTCATGTGTGGTTGCAGGCTGGTGCCAGCCTGGGTGGGGGTGGGTTGTTTTACTGTGCACTTTAGAAGCGGTTACCTCACAGTACCAGAGATACCTGTTGAAGAGAGTTTTGGATCCATTAGATCTGTATACCACAAACGACAACTTGCCCAGAAGTCTGATTTGCAGATGAAAGGAGAACAGTCTGCTTTTGACCCAACCTAAGCTATTCTTGGGAAATATTTTTAGGGAATGGAAAATTTGTTACCACAACCCATCAAGCTGGAGCTTTTCAGGTAAATGTGGAAAATTTATAAGATACTAAAAAAGTGTGAATGTCACAAACCTTCCTGGAATCTCAGGAAAAAATGTGCCCAGAATGAAAGATGGCAGCTACTGGAAAAAGCTGTGTTGACTACTGGCAGAGTCCAGAAAGGTCACTGTAGGGAAAAAAGGTCATCTTTCATAAAAAAATGGAAAGGTAGCCCAGGTATGAAGAACATGGACTCTGCAAAAGTTTGCAAACAGAATCAGGCAAGACAAGAATTTTAAGGCACACCTTGCAAGGACCTCCATAACCCAGTGTTTTCATATGATGATGATAACATACAAAATCCACTATGTGCTAGGCCATGTCCTAATATTTGAAATATATAACACATTTACAGAAAGAAAACCTAACCATCAAGATTGGACCTTGTAGGACTCTTTCAATAAGAGGCCCAAAAGGTACACGAGGGGCAAAAAGGACATTACAGACAAATTGTTTTTTCTAAGAAATAAAAAGTCTCATTCCAAATTGCTCCTATAATGGATAAACTGGTTAATTCTCCAGATATTCTAATCAAGATTATCAGAAAACATGTAGATACATTTCTGGAGTTATAATGCACCTACCCAAGAATTCTGAAAGTATTTGGGATGACCGAACATGTCTGCTGAACAATATGTGGCCTTTATAAGAAAAGCTACAGAGACAAGCTGTGGTGATAAAGACCAGGAAATCTTACCTCTCTGAACCCATCAAGCTGGAGGAGTCTTTATTGTCTCCCCCTAATCTTGTAGAACAGCATTTCGTGTATGATGACTGGTTCTAACACCATACTCTAGACAAAGATGAGAAGGGGGTCTAGAAGTCAAGTGATAAAAAGAATGTGAAGGACTTGGGAGTTTTCTTCAGAAGACCGAAAGGCTGTGGAAGGAGGGATTAGAGCAGAACTAAGACTACTGAGAAGGAGGGATTTTTTTTAACATCAGTGCAATCCCAAAGTGGAATGAGTTGTCTGGAAACATGCCTACACAGAAGCTGAATGACAACCTGTTAGAAGTGTTAAGGGAGTTCTGCGATGGGTAGAAGATTGATTATATCTTTGGGCTGTCCAACTCTAAAGATTCTATTATTTCACTCTGTATTAGCATTTTTGGAGGAAGAGACAGTAGGTATAAAGGTGACCTTAGTATAATTAAAAATCACTGTGAAGGGCTTCCCTGGTGGCACAGTGTTTAGGAGTCCGCCTGCCAATGCAGGGGACATAGGTTCGAGCCCTGGTCCGGGAGGATCCCACATGCCGCAGAGCAACTAAGCCCATGAGCCACAACCACTGAGCCTGCGCTCTAGAGCCCACGAGCCACAACTACTGAGCCCATGTGCCTAGAGCCGGTGCACCGCAACAAGAGAAGCCACCGCAATGAGAAGCCCGCGCACCGCAACGAAGAGTAGCCCCCGCTCGCCACAACTAGAGGGAGCCTGTGCACAGCAATGAAGACCCAACACAGCCAAAAATAATAAAACTTAAAAAAAACAATCACTGTGAAGAAGAAAAAAATCCACATTGAATTGAAAAACTAAAATTTGGGAGGGATGAGGGTATAGAAATTTGCCTAGTTATTTGCACATATCAGATGTTAAATATTTATTGACTCAATGGAATACTTTTAAAAATAAGGTTCCCCAGGGACTGGTGTGAGGGCCAGGTATATTTAACATCTTTTGTGAAAAAGCTGAAAGAGAGTCTACTGTGAAAAGTACAAGTCTGGGGAGATACTCTGCTGGAAAGAAGCTGGAGATAAAGAGCCAAGGTGTAGAAGCCAGACTACTGGAAGATCTTTCAAGTCCAAGAGCAGTCACATGGGTAGACAAGGAAATGGCGGTCATGTGGGAAAGTACAAGATCATGAATTTTAGGGGACATAATTCACAAAATCAAGAGGTCTGAACATTCAAACTCAAAGTGAGCATCCACTGTATGGATGTGGGCCAAAATGGCCAAGTAAATCAAATGTTAGGTATCATCAAGAAGGGTTCAGAAACCTTAGAACTAGACAAATAATGTAGAGGATGCTAGCTAAAATGATCAGGGGCCAGGGCAGAAAGAGACACTGCTGTAAACAGAATAAAAGGACAAACTGAAAGGGGCTATTTGCCAAAGTCTAGATCCTTGAAAAGCACAGCCACAGGCCTCTCACCACAGACCAAAATCTAGGGTATAGATGTACTTCTTAGAAATACAAAGAAAAGTTTAGGATGACAAATTACTATAAACACATTAGCCTGAGAAAAGAGGTACTAGCACTGAAAACACACACACACACATACACACACACACACACACATTCCTATAAGGTAGGATATGTTCATTACTCCACGGTTTACTGATAAAAAGTTAATTAAAAGAAGGTAGTCTGTAGAAGGCAGCCACACCCTCCCAAAACATGTCCCTAGAAACTGGCTGGCCTCCCTTCTGCCCAGTCGTGAGTTGCTCTCCATCCTTCTGAGATTTAGAATGGCTGTCAGCTGGCTGATTGGTGCTGACACAAAGCCGGATCACATAACTTCAGATATGGTACCTTTTTTTTTGGCCACACCACGTGCACAGCTTCCAGGATCTTAGTTCTCCGACCAGGGATCGAATCCATGCCCTTGGCAGTGAAAGCTCGTAGTCCTAACCACCGGACCTCCAGGGAATTCCCCAGATACGGCTTTTTTTTTTTTTTTCCTCTTTGAACTACACATGGAAAGTAAAACCAGGTATTTTTTTCTTTCTTTTTTTTTCGGTAGGTGAGTGGAGATAAAGGTGGGACAGGGCAACGTGCAGGGAAAAGAAAATACTGGTGTTGACAGGTCATGGGATTGCAATCAGTCAGCTGAGTGTAACATGTAAGAGGAAAATTAAAATGTTCAAAGGAATGAGGCACTGAAAGGGTTGAAATGAGATTCTTCTTTGGTTCCCAGGGTTCCATCCCTGGGTTCCCCAAGGTTAAGTTCCAAAGCTATTCCTTTTGGCTCTCTGTGACACACAAGGAACCTCAAAGATTTAGACTCTGGTACCAGCTGTGCACGAAGAGTGGTTAGGAAATAGTTCACATTTGAGGTGTAAAATTAATTAAGTCCAAATCTCTAGACTCAAGGGCAAGACCTGTCTACAAAAGCCCCTTCCTCCAGATGAAATCAGCTGCTGGGCTTCAGTCTAGGCTGTGCCCAGACTAGCTCAGAATACAACTGAGTCCTCTCCTCTCTCGTCCTCCCTTTAACAAGGTTGACAAATGCAGGCCTCAGAGGAACGGCTTGGCCTCAGTGGGAGATGCCCAGAGACTGCAGCAGGTGAAAGGTGGCCCCCAAGGCCCAGCCTGTCTCTATGTTGTTCACTTTCTTTGTGAGCTGTTGGGAAGGAGAAAAAAAAGTCAATATTTTCATTCAATTTTCAACTCTAGCAAGCACAACAAGCGGAGAATATCTGCAAAGATCATCCACATGGCCAAACCAAGGCAGAACTGGGAGTAGCCAGTCTCTGGAGGCTTCTCCCAACCCTCTCTGTAGGTTCCCATCCTGCCATTGCCCATTGCCCCTACACCTGCCAATCTGATCCTTGAATCTCTGGGCCCAGGAAGTGGTCTCAAGCCAGGACTTCTAGAGAGGACCTTTTAGACAGACAGGCTTCTGAACTCTCTCCCTAATCCTAAACTAAACATAACAGGAGTTAGCAATAGATTCAGGGGTAGGAAAGAACATACTAAGCTTCTCAATTCATACTTTGTAAGCAAGTGCATCTTCTTAAGCACTAGTTAATGACAAACCAAGGCATTTAATGCATTCCAGGCCAGGTTGTACCTCAATTAGTTCAGTGACCTTGGGCAAAAGTTTAGACTCGATTTCGTCAACTACATAACAAGTGGATTAGATTAGTCAATATATCAAATTGTTTTCTTCAGAATCCTAGGGGTTCCTTGACAGTGCTTCAAAGGAGAAAGGGAGGCAAAACGGTGAAGGAGTTCCAGGTCCCCGACCTCTGATTCAACCAGACAGCTTCATTTTTATCAGTTTTACTGGAATTCTCCATAAGCTACTGTTGAATAAAGATGCCACCACCATACCCATACCCATACCCAGGTTTATAAATCAGCAAACTGGTTTTAGTCTTTCCTTCTAGTACTAACTTCTTATGACACAATACCTGTTTTAACCTGATGAAACTTAGTCTATAGTCACTGTGCCAAAAACTGAGAAGAATGGCGTGTGAATCATTATCTTGAGATTTAGTCTGTGACCCCTAAGTCAAACTGGGAGTGCCCCCCATGCCCCCAAAATGTTCTTCCTCTGTCCTTAGGACCGACAGTCTAGGGATATAGATGCCAAAGTGAAGTGATCTCTGGGACAGAGGACTGTTCACCCCTGATACAAATTCTGCTGCCATTTAACTAAAGACTAAAAGGATGCAGAAATGGAAACGGCAGGAAATTGTCCTTAAATGATTTGGTTATTGCTGATGCTTCAGTAGAGGCAGTTGTTAGCTTGGTATGTATTGAGGGCTCAGGATGACCTCTCTTATCCAGAAATCTAGCTCCAACTGGTGTGAAATACCTATACTAACAATTAAACCAATATTAATAACTTCTTATGTGTCAGGCACTGTGCTTTATCTCCATTTTTATAACAGCCCTAAGAAATAGGTACTCTAAGGATCCCTGTGTTTTGAGTGAGGAACCTAAAAGTTAGAGGGGAAGTAAATCATCTGAGGTCACAGAGCTAGTAAGCTTGCAGAATCAGAACTTGAACCCAGATCTGACGGACAACAGAGCCCATGCTTTGAACACTACACTATACTGACTCTACTGGCAAGTAACTCTTTAAATGCCAATATTCTCAGCAGGTAAAACAACACATTAAATCCAAATACCTTTATACAAATGAATTTATGAAATCTGTATAACACAAGAAATGGGGCAATATAAACTCATCTGGAAATGAGGAAACAGAAAGGGGAAGTGACACAAGAGAAGGAAGGAGCTTCATAAACAAAGTACAATCTCTACTTCCTTGACCCCGAAAGTTCAAAGTTGCCCTGTGCCACAACTATATTTTTGTCACATTTCCTCTAATAGACTATGCAATTTGAGGACAAAGATTAAATCTCAATCATCTCTGTAACTATAATGTGCAATTATTCAACTATGGTATGGAAGATAAAAAAATATTATATATGGGATGGATGAAACTCATAAGATGTGTTTGGAATAAATAAGTTACTACAGATAAAGTTAGGAAGACAGAGAGGGACCCGAGACTCCAGAGGCACTAAATATATGAGGCACACACAAAATACATACGACATACTACACAAGGCATTCAGTACTCACGAGGTCTTAAATAAGCCACTCACTGGTGATGCTCTTTGGCAGAGGTCCCTCATGTCCTCTGCCAAACAGAACCATAAAACCATCTAATGGGCTAATGAGTGAGCTAATGCTACTGGCCAGTGCACGTGCCTCTGCGCCCCTCCAAACAGAGCAAGTTTGTGTGATGGCCCCGGCACCTTCTGTCCTTGTGCCCCCTTGATCAAACTTCAGCTACATACAGTACCTGTAACCACACTATCATCGGCAGAGAGAGGCAGGACATATTAACCCAGGATTCAGGAAGTACAGCACCTCCAACTTGTATGTACCCTATCCTGTGTGTTCACCTATCCCATTTCTTTCCCCTTGCTTTTCACCCTGACTTTTGTGGGTTTTCTTTGTTTCTTTTTTGCTTTTGGCCACTCCACGCAGCATGTGGGATCTTAGTTCCCTGACCAGGGATCAAACCCATGCCCCCTGCAGTGGAAGTACAGATTCTTAACCACTGGACCGCCATGGAAGTCCCTCACCCTGACTTTTGAAGTTGATTTAATAAACCATGTAACTTGGGCCTCTTAACCTGGGCTGCAAGCCTTTTGGCTCTGTGACCTCTGGGATAGCTTGCCTAGTAATATACAGTTGACTGTTGAACAACATGGGGGTTATAGGTGCCGACCCCCGTGCAGTCAAAAATCCACATATAACTTTATAGCTGGCCCTCCATATCCATGGATTCAACCAACCACAGATAGTGTAGTACTGTAGCATTTACTATTGAAAAGAATCCATGTATAAGTGGACCCAGTTCAAACCTGTTATTCAAGGGTCAATGGTACTTAGAAGCTGCCATTGTATCAAGGCAATTTCCCACATTCATGGTGCCTTGCACAGTGCCTTGTCCATAGCCTGAATAAAATTAGCTCAAAACTCCACCTATGGCCACTCTGATTACTAAACAAGTTTTTTTGTTTTTTTAAAATATTTATTTATTTGGTTGTGCCAGGTCTTAGTTGTGGCAGGCGGGCTCCTGAGTTGCAGCTCCTTAGTTGTGGCATGTGAACTCTTAGCAGGCAGGCTCCTTAGTTGCAGCTCATGGGCTCCTTAGTTGTGGCATGTGAACTCTTAGCTGCAGCATGCATGTGGGATCTAGTTCCCTGACCAGGGATCGAACCTAGGCCCCCTGCACTGGGAACGTGGAGTCTTAACCACTGCGCCACCAGGGAAGTCCCCTAAACAAGCTTTTAACTTTCTTTCTAACTCCCAAATAAAAGGACTGTTATGTGATGCCAGTGTCCTCTCTCTTACCTGTAAGACGGTGTTGCCTGCAAAGCCAAAGCCATCCTTCAGCAAGGCTGTGATGTAACTGAGATCCATGCACAGGAAAGGACTGCCTGAGGTGAAGTTTTCCAGGTTATCACATACTGGAGGTGACAGAAAGAGAAAAGTGGAATTCAAGTTTGCAGCCAACTGAGAGGTGTATGATTTTCTCTAAATACAGACTGAGAATAAGCAAAGCAGAATCCTCCATTCTCCTTCTCCCAGATGCCTGGGAGTCTTGGAGGCTAGAACTGTGCACTGACAGCCTCTGCAAGACCTCAGCTCATCAAGAACCAGCACATTTCTGATGTGACATCTAATCTACTCAAAGGTACATGGGTCCTAGTTTATTTGCTATGACATATATTCTATGATTTATTGTTGGGGCTTAATTCAACTAAGGCCCTTATATATTAAGACAGGGAAATACCAGTTAACCCTACTTCAGGGCCACTGGATAAGAACAATTATTTGCTTTTTTTTTTTTCTTAATTTATCTATTTTTGGCTGTGTTGGTTCTTCGTTGCTGCGTGCGGGCTTTCCATAGTTGTGGTGAGCGGGGGCTACTCTCCGTTGCAGTGCGTGGGCTTCTCATTGAGGTGGCCTCTCTTGTTGCCGAGCACGGGCTCTAGGTGCCCGGGCTTCAGTAGCTGTGGCACATGGGCTCAGTAGTGTGGCTCGCGGGCTCTAGAGCGCAGGCTAAGTAGTTGTGGCGCACAGGCTTAGTTGCTCCACGGCATGCGGGATCTTTCTGGACTAGGGCTTGAACCTGTGTGCCCTACATTGGCAGGCGGATTCTTAACCACTGCGCCACCAGGGAAGCCCTATTTGCGTTTTTGATGAACTCTTTCAAGGAAGCCTCTGTGGCTATTTTCCATATATTCTGGTGCTCAGTGTTTCATTACCACTGATAAAACTTTTTCAATTTTTTTTTAAAGAAAGGAAGAAAGAAATGTGGAAAGAAGAAAAGGTTTTCACCGTTTCTCCAAAGTCTCTTGTATTCTTATATTTTTCTTTGCCACTTAATGCTTTTAACTCCTGGTAAAGACAGGAAACCAACCTTCTGAGAGGCTTTCTGCTGGCCAAAGCACATTAGGTCACTTTAAGGTCACTGGGGGTGGCAGCCTCACGGGCTCACCTTCAATGGTTTCCACTGACTCTTACCTTCCCTTGCTTTCCTTTCAAAATCTTCAACTTTTAAAACACCCCCCTTTTCATAATCTGAAATGAAACAGAACAGTAGTTGATGTCAAAAAGCCTTCCAGGAAACATAAGGAAATTTATCCTAGGAAATTATCCTATTTATAATAATGAAAAACTAAAAATAAAATTTCCAACATTAAAGAATGGGATAAGCAAACATGACATATCCCTACAATATAATCTATACAGTTTATTTACTTATAATCTATTTTATGTTATGTGTGTGTGCATATATATATATATATATTTTTTTTTTTTTGTGGTACACAGGCCTCTCACTGTTGTGGCCTCTCCCGCTGCGGAGCACAGGCTCCGGACGTGCAGGCTCAGCAGCCATGGCTCACAGGCCCAGCCGCTTCGCGGCATGTGGGATCCTCCCGGACCGGGGCACGAACCCGCGCCCCCTGCATCGGCAGGCGGACTCTCAACCACTGCGCCACCAGGGAAGCCCTGTTATGTATATTTAACTATAGCTAAAAAATAGGCCCATTAAAAAGGGGCCATTAAACACGTCAGAAAATAAGAAATTAATTCGTATCTCAGGCCATGACAGATCACATATATACATTCTCACAGCTAAACAAAATGTGTTACTATTATAAGGAAAAATGTTATAAAGGGGAAAGAGGAAACTTTTGGGAGTGAATATGTTCATTGACTTGAATTTGGTAATGGTTTCATGGGTGTATACATATGTCAAAACTTACCAAATTGTACACTTCAAATATGTGCATTTTATTTTATGTCAATTATACCTCCATAAAAATACTTAAAGAAAAAAAAGACTTCATGTGTATTTGTTTAGGCCATCTTCTAGCCCCAAAAGATTCGAAATCATATTCACTCTTCCACTTGGGTGACTTGGGAGAAAAGTACGGTGACCACCTTAACAAGGCACTGCAAATACTCCTTTTGTCCCTTTCCCTTCCCCACCACAGCCCTGCCCAGTCTCCCCCCTGCACTGACACCTGGAGTGAACTTACCAATCATGTCTGTGTCAACAGCTCGGTCATAATAGTAAGAGAAAGCGTAGAAGGAGCTTCTCTGGACCTCATCTGGCTGATGAAGTTTTCCTTGGACCACCCTCAGCACTTCAGCATAGCAGGGCTCAAAGCCCGCCTCCCCTGATAGGGCAAAAGGTGCACAGGGGCAAGGTGAGAAAGTGAGAGGCAAGCTGCTGAAGCCAGTGGAACAGCAGGAGGATCAAGGCGAGCTGAGGCTCAGGACAAAGGGCTTACAGACAAAGATGAACAAACTTTTGCAGCCTCATCCCTCTGGAGAACCAGTACTTACTTCTCCACGGCAGGTCCCCTCCCTAACCTGTGTTCACCAAAAAAGCCACAGCCGACCTCGAGCTGCCCCTTAGCATTATGTTTCATGGCATTTATGAGAAGTATGCAGAGGCTCACCTGCTTCCTTCACGGGAAAAATCAAGTTTTTTCCTCGAGTTTAAGGTCTATGCCTTTTATAATACCTAAGATCAATTATTCTTCTTATCGTCTCAATTCTATAACTGAAATAGCTAAACATTAATTGGATCTGAAACAGTTTCACCCTGCTGAGGGCAGAGACCCTCAATACATTAGACCCAGGGTAAGAAGAGGTTTCTAATGGATCCACAACACCTGGGCAGGGAAAGAGCTGAACACAGAGTGACAGCTGCCTTGTTCACTGTCACTTCACACTACTCCTTGAAGGCACATCAGCATCTATTTGGAACTAGTTCCTGCAAAAGACAAGCTTCTCCTAGCTCTGGAAAAAGTTTCCCATGGAACTTTTGCAGACTTCTACTGTAAAAGTAATTTCAACCAGTGAAAAAATATCACCTGCCTTCTTGGTTGCCACCATACTGGTATTTCACACCCCCAAAGATCCACTCTGCTTCCAACCATCTTGGTAGACAGGCACTTCGGAAAGTGTGTCCATCAATTCCTGAAAGAAACCAGACCACAAAGAGGCAAGGGTGTGAGAGAGAAAGAGAGAGGAAGGAAAGCAAGAAGTCAGTAAGGTTGAAAGGAATTATCAAGGTGGCTGGGCCTTAAAATCATATGAAATTAGTTCCACGACTGCATACTACGATGGGAATTCTTAACTCAGGGTTCATAGATGGGCTTTGTGGGGTTGGTGAACCCCCTGAAACTACAGGCAAACTTTCATGCTTATGTCCATTTGGCAGAGGGGTTGATGGCTTTCATCACATCTCAAATCTAAAACCTACAATGGAATAAGTTCCCTCCTTTCTAAAAAAGGGAAAAAATACGGTTCTACTTTTCTCATTGATTGTTGTGAGGCTTAAATAAAATACACTTGAAAATGTAAACTCTGAAATGCTATATACTCATCACAATAATAGCTTACTGTGAACCACACACCATAAAAATGAAAATAAATGCAACACCTCTTTTAAGGTGAGGAAACGGGCACAAAAAGTTTAGCTACCTGGCCCGAAATTACAAGACTGGGACTGACCCTAGTTCTGCCTGACCCCAAAAGCTGAGCTCTTTACCTCTCTACTGCCTACGAAGAAAGGAATGGAGTTGTTCAGTTATTCCACCTTGTAAGTGGACTGCTGCTACCTGCACCTCCCACGTAAAACTAAGGGCTTGAGCTCCTGCCAAGTTTAACCCTTGAGTCTTGAATTTCTGCAGACACTTCAGCCCCCTGGCCACAGACCGTTCCCCCCCTATACCAAGAGACTTCATGCTGGAAATGGCTAATAATAGATACCCAAACATCTGACCTCATAAAGTAGAAAAGGAATTTGCCATTATGATGTCTATTATACAACACAGGTCTCTTACTTCAGCATAACCCTTTCTGCCATAGAATCACTGCCAAGGTAGGGAAAAGGTAAGCTGAGTACTGGTGTCACTCTCACCATACCCCAACCAGCACACCCAGACGAACCTTCTGTCTCCAGGGCTCCCAGAGCTGTTAGTCTTGCAGCTTTCAATCCAAATCCCAAGTAACTGTAAAATACAGGATTGACTAATTTCATGTGACCCTGAATTCTCTAGCCTAAAGCTCCCTCTTCCAAAAGTAACATGGTTTCTCTGTCTCACTCTGGAGGGAAGAAAACCTTGTTCTCTGTGCTCTATTCATCTCGTGTGGACAACAAGCAGTAATTCTTGCACAGTTCAGATCACGGCCTTGCAGGAAGAACTTCCCACAGCTATGCTTTAAAGGCCAGAGGCAGTGACACTTCCTAGGGTCCCACCCTGGGAACCATCCCCAGAAGAGATCTCATTATCTTAGCTCCCAGCCCAACTGTGATCAAATTCTAGGCTGGATTTTGAACATCTGAAGGTCAGCTTAAAAGCAGCTGACACAGAGCTTTGGCTCAACCTTCTCTGAGTGTCCTCTTTCTGGAGAAAACTGGATTCATATTACTTTCACTCTTATATTACTTATCTTTTACTCTTTTACATTATTTTTTAAAATCTTACATTACTTTTTACTTTATTACTATTGTATGTTTTTGAGGACAAGAATGGAGAAAACTCTTGGGTCTCTTGGGCTTTGGTAAGTAGCTTAGGTTTCAGTTAACAGGCCTTCAGGGACTGGCAAAGACTTTGTAAGGCTGGTCAGATGCAATAATAGATGTGAAAATGTTTTGAAAAGTTAGGTGAATCATACAATGTGAAATATTATTATTCCTCCACGTCCCCCTCTTCACCTATGTGTATAGAGCTTATAAGTGCTGTTAAACATCTCAAAGGAAGTGAGGTAGCCTCTAGGGGTTTGTTCCAGCGTTTTCTGCAAAACAGAAAAAGCAAAAAGACTATTCACGATCCCCAATTACCTGAAGATGTTATCACCACCACCCCTATCCCTCCCCCCCAAAAAATAAGAGAAGATTAAACAACTAATCTCACAAGGCTTGAGGAATCAAAGGGACTGAACAGTGAGGGGAAGTTCGGTCAGTCATTAATTGACTTGACTCAGCCTGTTCGTGGGGGAGTTGCTGTCTGAAATGGGGCACCACTTCCTTAGCACCATGATATGCCTGCCAAGTGGGCTGGTAACCATACGTTCATACGTATCTGACTCACCTCAAACTGCGGCAGGAACGTGATTTGGGTGGAGGCACCCCCCAGGTCCAGAGTCCCCACAGTCTCCTGGCTGTGGCCATGCAGCTGACCTGTGAATGAGAGCCAGCTCTGAACATCTTCTGTTTCCTGGACAGCCCAACACTCCTCTGTCTGCAATTTCTCTCCTGCTCTTGTCATATACTGGAGGAATTCTGTAAATACTCTACTGCTTCCCAGCCCCAAAGGCTGCCCACAAATGCTAACCTAGAAGGACTCTTGCTGCAGCTGAGGCCTTGAAGGCAGGTAATAGACGCTAACTTTCTGTCTTTCCTCCCCACCCTCCTTCTTATTAAACAAAAGAAAGAACCTGGAGTGAACTCAGAAAAAAGTGAACAAAGAAAAAAAAGGTATTTTTGCTCCCTGACCATGTGTGAAACCCAGTTAAGGTCTTCGATAAACTTGAGAATATATTACCTGTCAGAAAATTCACAGTAACCCAAGCTAATATGCCTAAAAAAGGAGAGAAAGACAAAGATTATATCCAGAGCATTTTTTACCCCCGTTCCCTAGCCCCATCTTTGCTCTTTTTCTCTCTAAATTTCATGTCTAAAGCATACATTTCCCTCTCCCCATCTTTCCATTTCCTGCTATCCCCTTCCTCCTTGCTTATTTGTTCTCCTTATTATTCTCCTTACTTAGTTCCTTTTTTCTTCAGCACCCCCATCCCTGTTCCCAGTTCCTTTAATCAGATCTTTTATTAACCCTGGCCCTCTCCCCCTAGAACATACATCAATACCTCTCTCACCTTCATAGGATCCATCCATGATGCTAACACTGTCATCTGGTACCAGGAAAGGTGACTTCCTGAAGATCTCTTTTACCTAGAAAAAAAAGAAAGAAATCTGGATTCCCTAAGGCAATAGATTTCCGCATTTTGACTGTATCCTATAATGCTTAGAAAACTACACTCTTCATTTTCCCTAGATAAAATTTTAGCAGAACTCACTCCTTTTCCCCAAGAAATTAGAGAAGGAACTAGGCAAGAAATTATTGGTTTCTTGTAAAAAACAAAAACTACCTCAAAGAGCAGAGCCTGGGCTTTCTTTTCTGGCAGTAAGCGCAGTCCCGCTGTTGCCCTCAGGACCACTGGCGTTCTCTTCCAGTGACTTCGAGGGATTGAGTCTTTGGCCACCTCTAAGAGTTCTTGAACAGTCTCAGCACCCTTGAAAAGAGATGATTCACGTATCCAGTGAACAGTTCATTTAGTGGAGCTTGTCTATTCCCTCAGCGTGCTCTGGGAGAGTACCAGGAATGAGGTGGCAGAGGGCTCCAACCCTTCTCTGCTCCATAGAGCAGAAACCTAAAGAAGCGGGCTTCCTTGAAGAAGGAGAAGCCATTTCATTTTGATTAAGTTATAATAAAAATGATTCTTGGGCTTCCCTGGTGGCGCAGTGGTTGAGAGTCCGCCTGCCAATGCAGGGGACACGGGTTCGTGCCCCGGTCCAGGAAGATCCCACATGCCGTGGAGCGGCGGGGCCCGTGAGCCATGGCCGCTGAGCCTGCATGTCCGGAGCCTGTGCTCCGCAACAGGAGAGGCCACAACAGTGAGAGGCCAGCGTACCGCAAAAAAAAAAAAAAAAAAAAGATTCTTTTACAGTGTGGTCATTTTAATTGTTATTTTATCTCAAATAAAAATTAGCTTCACAGGGGAGTTCCCTGGTGGTCTAGTGGTTAGGGTTCGGTGCTCTTACTGCTGTGGCCCAGTTTCGATCCCCTGTTGGGGAACTGAGATCTCATAAGCAGTGTGGCACAGCCAAAAAAAAAAAGCAAAGCAAAGAAATATGGTATCTAATATTAAAGAATTTCATATTCATTCACTAATAACATATTTTAAAAAATTAGCTTCAGGCCAGAAAGTTGGTATGGTGAAGGAAACAAGGTTTGGAGTTAGAAGACTTGCTCGCTAGCCCTGGGGCCTAACATAGGTCACTTGGCGCTCCTGGGGCTTGGTCTCCTCAGCTGTGAGATGGAGATACCATCATACAAAACTGTTGTATGCGTTAGATGTGGCAGACTGCGTGGAGCTGCCACAAAAATGCCAGCTGCAGCTGTTATTATGCTACCCCTTTTATGACTTCTACAAGGACAGAACACATCAGGTTCAGTTTTGCATTACCAGCACCTACCTGCATGGCACACAGCAGATGTTCAAATTATGATATGTTAAAAACCATTATTTTAAAGCCATTGTTTCTCTGAGTAAACATCTGTTCTGACAACACACTGCCTCTTAATCATTATAATTATTAGCAACCACAACACAATTTTACTCTCCAAATGTCAAATCAGTTTCTAATAATGTGGTTGCTTTCAACAGCTCCTAATTTTCTAGCACATTTGCCATTTCATAACAGCAAGCTAAGAAAATAAACATCCTCTCGGTTGTTCAAGTTCAAGCCATTTTTAACATCAGGTGTTCCTTTAGTTAATGATTACACTTGTGACACTGAACAACACCTTTATATATGCTACCAAAGTTCAACATTCTGCCTTATTCTAGTTTATATCATCGTGGCCTCTGACAGGGGGTGCTGTATGTTGTGAGAGCTCAAATGTGAAATACAGTTATGACAGAACTCTACATTCATCTTCTATTACTGAAAATTTTTGTTGTCGTGGGTTTTGCCCAATTTCTAGAATATAAGCATGGTTCTGTGCTGTATAAGGGCACTCTGAAGTGGAGTTCACTGGATCTATAGTCCCTTAATTGCCGTGTGTATACCTCCTACCTTATAGAACTTCACAAGCATTTTCTGCATCTACATTAATTGATGCAGTTGATGGCTTCAAATCAAAATCTTAAACAGTAAATACAAAGAGCGCGGCTTCTTTTTCTTTTTTTTTTTAACATCTTTATTGGAGTATAATTGCTTTACAGTGGTGTGTTAGCTTCTGCTTCATAACAAAGTGAATCAGCTATACGTATACATATATCCCCATATCTCCTCCCTCTTGTGTCTCCCTCCCACCCTCCCTATCCCCTGCCTCTAGGTGGTCACAAAGCACCAAGCTGATCTCCCTGTGCTATGTGACTGCTTCCCACTAGCTTTCTATTTGACATTTGGTAGTTCTTGAAAGACAGTGTTATCCCTGCATGGCCACAATCTATTTTCACACCTCCTTCTACCTAAGCCCTGGTGAGCCTGGGGTGTACAATTACTGTTATCCAGGAGATTAGCTAGGACAGAAAACTGATCTCACACATGACCTCAATATCAGTAGTGGACAGCATGAGATATTTAACAGCAGTGGTGTGGTCAAGTTATCAAGGCATTTGAGAATCGAAACATCTAATTGTAAAAAACTCACCTGCTTAGGTTGATCTACAAAAGCAGAAAGTCCTGGATTCACAGAATCAAAAATTTCCCCTTCCAGAATCGGAAGCTGTCCTATGTTGTCCATGGAGCAAAACAGAAGAGAGATGGCTGATTATCAAAAGTTAGGCTGTCTCTGGACTTCCCTGGTGGCGCAGTGGTTAAGAACCCACCTGCCAATGCAGGGGACACGGATTTGAGCCCTGGTCCAGGAAGATCCCACATGCCATGGAGCAACTAAGCCCGTGCGCCACATCTACTGAGCCTGCGCTCTACAGCCCGTGAGCCACAACTACTGAGCCCGTGCACCACAACTACTGAAGCCCGTGCACCTACAGCCTGTGCTCTGCAACAAAAGAAGCCACCGCGATGAGAAGCCCACGCACCGCAACGAAGAGTAGCCCCAGCTCGCTGCAACTAGAGAAAGCCCACGCACAGCAACAAAGACCCAAGGCAACCAAAAATAAATTAAAAAAAAAAAAAAAAAAGTTAGGCTGTTTCTGATTCTGGGCTCTGTATCATATTAACCTGCTACTTCCCCCAGATATTCCAAGTCATCCCACCTGTGAGGAATGGCTTGCAGGAGTATTGGGTAGGGGGATAGAGGATGAAAAGTAATCACTGAGGGTCCCTCTGCCATTTCTCTGGTGGACACCTAGCTTCTACTCCTTTCCCTAGACTCTGTGTGTAACTTGAGGATAGAACACTGAATATTTAGAAAATGTTAATCTTCAGGGTCCCCCCATCCCCTTGTCCAAGGATGGTAGTGATCTTTCTCTCAAGACCACTCTCAATATTCTGGACTCTGGAGTAATAGTCACCTTTAGAGAAAAGGAAAGACACATTACAGCTATACTTCTTGGACACATGGGTTTCAGACTACAGGCAGTCCAGATCTCTCTTAATTTCACACGAATTAAACCATATGTGTTCAGTTATAGTCCAAAGTGTTCTCTGAAGAAAGACATTCAGTCGCTGTAAGATTCTGTAACTGACATCACACACTCTCAGCACATTTATTTCTGGGAGGAGTTGCTAAAGTATGGATTTGTCGACTCTGGTGAGGGTACCAGTTGCACGTACCTGGTAATTTCTGCACAAAGGTGTAAACATGAATTCGAGTTCCAGTGCTCCCTGCATCAAACATAATTCCATACAAGGTGCTGGCACTGACATTGATGGGGCACATGGAAGACGGGAAGACACCCTCAAACCAAGTCTGTTGGTCTCTGTGGAAGACAGTGCTGCAAACACAGGACACTACCAGCATGAAAAAGGCTGCCCCCTGGGAAATGGCCATTCTCTTCCAAGATGTAGTGAGTCTTTTGTTACAGACGCAGTGCTGCTAACACACCTGCAGTGGCTTATAGGACAAAGACACGCAAGGTTAGACCAACTGGCCTCTTTGTTTACACTTGTAAAAGAAGAAACATCCGTTATAGAAATCCCACCCCTTTCCCTAAGCTGCTCCTTCTCTATTCCTAATAACCAGCACAACAAGCTAGACCAGGGTGACATAGGTTCTTAGCACCTTTTCTGAAGGGTATCTGGTTGCAAAGGGACATTGGGATTTGACATATATTTTCCCATGCTCTGCTTTTAATTGTAGGGTGGATCTCACATACTCAAAGGCTCTCTCTGCCACCCTGCTCCTAATGTTGAATCTAATTTTTTTCTTTCCATTTTGACAATTTTGTCTTTAGACCATATACTAACACTTCCTCTCTCTTTCCCTCTCTTTCTTCTTCTTCTTCTTTTTTTTTTTTTGCCGTACTGCGTGGCTTGCGGGATCTTAGTTCCCTGACCAGGGATCAAACTGGTGCCCCCTGCAGTGGAAGTGTGGAGTCCTAACCACTGGACCGCCAGGGAAGTCCCTCTTTCTTCTTTTTGACTGATAAACAGAAGCTTCAATTTCTGAATTAAAAAGTTATAAAAAAGTTACAAAGTCCCTGGTATGGGGTGTTCACAGCCTTTAAAAATCAGGCCACCTGTGACAACAATATGGCCAGTGGCTTGCACATTCAACCACATTTTAAGGAAATAAATCAACTTAATTCAAAAACACTTAACTAGACCATTATGGTTTTTAAAACATCCTTCACAGGTTAGGCCATGTTATCTCCATAAGAACTTAGAGCAGGTGGGCAAATTAAGACAGAAAGGCTCAATGACTTGATGAAAGTCATAAAGCAGGTCAGTGGTGAGTTATGGCAAGTTACTGCCTGTATTTCTTAACATGTCCTTAGCAAGACAAAAAACTTATAAGTGTTCAGCACTGTTTGTTCTGGATTTGTGTATCATGGTAGGCTGGGTACAAATGATGCAGAAAACCTAGAATGAGATACATGGAAAAATGTCTCCTGCATAGGCTGTATTTTCTCCTGGTATTAATGAAGAATGCCGTATCTATTCTCTAAGATTTAAGGCTTCCTTAATTGCCCTTTATGTACTTTGCTCAAAACAGTTTTGGGTCTTCTGATCCAGCTTTCACCTCTGAACTTCTCCTTGTGTGAGTCATAGCTACTAGTTAAACAAGATCTAACTCCAAAGTCCCCATTCCCAGTCCGCAAATCTCTAACAGAATACTTGGTATATTTGGAGTACAGATTGAGGATCCTTAATAATTCTCAGGTTTGTTGATCTCCCAGGGTTCATTTTATCAAAATGCCTCCCTTCCCAGGTGACATATCATATAAAATAAAGCTAATTAAAGTTAATTGCATTTGGAATGTAAAACTATTTAAAATAACTAGAGTTGTTCTGAAGTACCTCAAAGGCAGAGTTAGAATTATCAGTTTGAGCACTCTTCAAGGCTGAACTTCTGTCGTTAAGAATGAGAGCTACTGGCTAAGGAAAGGAAAACTTAGAATCTCAAACAAAGGAAGCTGATCTCAGGAAATCAACCACTGCAACGGGGCAGCTGCTTGGCCAGATTTGTACTCACATCTTAAATCACTCCCTTTGGTGGATTCTTCTTTTACAGCAACTAGGCTGGTCATGTGGATCAATCTAAAGAACTGAAAAAAACAACCTTTCAGATTCTGAGTATTAACAGATCACTGCCTTGTCCAAAGCTCAAACCACATTTGGACATTCCACATTCCACATTCTCATTCTCAGGAAGTGTATTTAGGGCCTCTCCAGTCACCAGCCTGCTTCCATCACTATGACTGATGCCACAGCAACTTCTTCAGGGCTCACTCATATTTTCTCTATTATTGTGGTTTCTGAAAAGAAACTGCTCCAGCTACTGTTTCCATTAAGCAAACATTTGTTTTCTTCCAAAAGAAATTTCAAGGAGAAAAAAAAATGCATAATAGGTATCTGTTTTCATGAAGTGAAAACTGCAGTCCTACCAGGTGTTCAGTGTAAACTAAACAGATTTTAGAAAAAGCAAAGGATGAACACATAAAACGCACCTTCTGCTCTCAACCCTTACCTTCTAACACCACTTCCAATCTCATTTTTAAGATTAGCTACTTTAAGGATGGTATTAGAAAGGCTTACAACTTAGAGCACATATAATGGTGCACTATTTTACATGACACAGCCTACAAGGCTTGCTCAAATGTCCCCTTCTCAGAGAGTCCTTCCTTGTCTACTATATTTAACATCGCAACCCACCTGGTCACATGTACGTCTTCTACCTTCCTTCCCTGTTTATTTTTCTCCACAGCACTTCTCACCCTCTAATACACTACATAATTTAATACTGGCACATAGTACGTGTTGAATATATATCCTGAAGGGATGAACAGTGATCCAGTGACTCATCCATTTAATAAGAATATAATAGCTGACTTCTTTCCAAAAGGAGATTAACTACCCATCCATGGGAAGATCATGATTCCAAACTTCAAAGGATGGATTGTTTCTCCCAATGTGTTAATTATTTACAAAGTTTTATACGCTACTCAAAATAATGTACATAGACTGGAGAGTATATATCAGTATATTTAAATCGACTCCTTTCAGAATTGGTCTTCTCAATCTCTCTGGCTATCTCCTTATTCACCCCCAACAAAGCCCTCTCTTCAGTTCTTTTGAGACTTTGGTGCCAGCTAGGGTTTGTCACTATGCCCATCTCCTTCTAAGGTCTTTTCAGTGCATCTTTGTCTCTGTAGTAAACACCAGTCCTTCCTCCTCAGCCTCCCCAGAGCATCACACTCTGGATTCCCTTCTTCCATGTCACCCAGAGCTTGAGTCCACAATCCCACAGGACGCGGGCCCCACCTGTGTGCTCACCTGCTCGTGCCTGCCCGATCTCTGTGAATCCTTGCTTTCACTGTTGGTTGCCTTTTGCTCTTTGCTCCTATTTCAGCCTTTCTGAATCAAGCTAGCTTCGTGAATCACATTCACCTTTGTGCTAGTTTGCAACTAACACATGGCATTCTGCTAACTCACTCCCTTCTGTATCCTTCATTCCTCCCTTATCTACCTTTTTTCTGAGTATATATACATGATTGTCTGGTTCATCTACTTTTATAATAGTTAAGTGCCAACTGGCAGAATTACTGCCTATAGGGCTGAAGTTGCTGAGGAACTGAATTCTGTGTGGTTTCTACACAGGAGATTATAATTAATGTTTTTACAACATTATTTAATAATGCTATGTTTACAATTAAAAATATGTAACCATGTAAGAATATTATTGATTCATGTTTTTACAACATTAGCCCAATAGTAGAGAAGTGAACAGTCCTCCTCAATAGCTTCCATCCTTGAGATGAACTTAGAAGGCTGGCATTGAACTGTCTAATAAATAAGCATCACTGAGTTTCTAATATATACCAGACACTGTGCTAGCTTCTAGATACAAAAGAGAATTCAAATATAGGCCCAGCTCTTGAGATCTCAGCTTACTAGAAGGAACAGACAAACCAACAGCTATAATGTACTGTGGCAAGTTCTCTGACAGAACTATGCACAGGGTGTGACAGCAATGGACATAAGGGACAAGTAACTCATCTTAGAAGGAGAAGGATGGAGGTGGAAGGGAGTGGGAGGCTTTTTAAGGGACAAGAGGCATAACCTGAGTCCTGAATCAGAGACAGGAATTATCCGGGGGAAGTGACACAGGAGAACCTTGAGAACTTCATATATTAAGAGTTCAGTATGGCTGGAATGTAGAGGTGTACCAGAATAAAGAGGACAGGTGTGAGAAACCACTGTTCTGGAGGCATCAAATCAGATTTCCAAATGAGTGGGCTTGTTTCCCTTATACAGTTCCATGTCAGGTGACACCTGACAGTTATTTATGGCTTTCTATTCCCTCCTTAAGCAAATATCTATATTGACTGACCTGAATAAAATGGCAGTATTTCCCAACAGTGTAAAATAATGGAATGAGAGAGGTGACTAGAAAGGTCTACCAAACGTCTGAAAACACTGAAATGTAGAAGCTCCCACAGCCAATTCTTCTGAGTTCCACAGCATAGCTGGCTTCAACAAAGTTACAAATTAAACATAAAGCAAGTTTAAAGTGTAACTAGAATGAAATTTTTAAACAATAAGCTGAACCATGGGAATGGATTAGCCAAAACACCCAGAGCATAAGTTAGCCAAGCAAAGTAAAACCAAGGTGGGTCTAAGAAGGTAAGTCTGAGACAGATTTCAGCACGGTAAACAATGCCTCATTTGAGGATGTAACTTAGGACTTCATACCCGATACCAAGGGCCAGAGCCCTGGAACACTTTGCTATTTGAAGGATGTATAGGTGAAGGTACATAATATCTTTTGTATTTCTAAAGCCAAGTACTGAGCGGGGAACATGTCAGACATTAGGAAATACGTCCTAAATGGACTTGGTACAGTTGGGCTAATGGTATCTGCAGACAGGAGCGCTGGGGCAGGCAGCACCCTCTTTCCCAGTGTCTTACTATGGCTATGTATCACATCCACAATTCCCGTTTCCCCTCCAAAGCAGCCTATAGGAGTGCTGCTCAAGGAAGTATATTTATTCACATATTCATTCGTTCATTTAGCCATTCCAGAAATTATCAGTTGCCTAGTGCTACTTATAAGTATGGCAGGCAAAGATGAATCATCTTAGACCTGCCCTTTAAGAGACTACTGTAGGGCTTCCCTGGTGGTGCAGTGGTTAAGAATCCACCTGCCAATGCAGGGGACCTGCTGCGGAGCAACTAAGCCCATGTGCCACAACTACTGAGCCTGTGCTCTAGAGCCCGTGAGCCACAATGACTGAAGCCCGTGCGCCTAGAGCCCGTGCTCCGCAACAAGAGAAGCCACCGCAATGAGAAGCCTGCATACTGCAGCGAAGAGTAGCCCCCGCTCGTCGCAACTAAAGAAAGCCTGCGTGCAGCAACGAAGACCCAATGCAGCCAAAAATAAATAAATAAATTTTTTTTAAAAAGAGAGACTACAGTAAACAGGAAAAAAATACATGTCCATTTAATTACCTTTGTAAAGTTAAAATGTGACAAGTACCACAGTTCCATGCTCTGAGATTTCAAAGCAGGGAGAGATTACTTCCAGCTGGGATGATCAGAGAAGGCCTTGTGAAAGCGGTGGCATTTGAGGAGGATACTGAAGAGGGGAACTAGGGACAGGAGAGGAGCGCTTTTCAGGAAAAAGAAATAGTATGAATCAAGACACGGATACAGAAAGGGGATGGGGGAACCCCAAGGGATAGTAAACAGAGCAGTTTGACTAATTGTAGTAGAAAATAAAATTGTAAAGGCAAACTGAGGTCAGATAGTACAACACACCAAATACTCAGCTAAAGAATTTAGACTTTACTTTGCAGGCGATGGGAAGCCATTGAAAATTTTGAGCAAGGGAGTGTCACAAATATGAACCTGGCAGTTACATGTAAGAAGGATTAGGGTGGGGAGCCTTGGTAGGTTCCACTCACTTGTCTAATTCTACAAGTGTTTACTGGTGCCTACGAAGTACTAGGTGCCAGAGAATTAAAGGTGAATAAACAGACTTTTTAATTCAAGATGCTCAGAGTGTGGCAGAGGTGACAGATACATATACAAATAACCACATCTTTTAAAGTTAATAACAAAAATGCGAAAGGAGCCCAAAGCACAGATGACTAACTCTACCTAGAGGATAAGGAAAGGCATTGAGATGACATTTAAACTGATTATGAAAAATGAGCAGAAGTACCTACATAAATAATAGAGACATGCGGACAAAGAGCAGAGGGACTATGAAAAGATGAAAACAGATAGCAGGGAAACTATGGATAGTCTGACTTCATTTTTAAATTTCCTCAAGAATTTTCTGTCATATGGATTTGAGAAACAAAATGAAAACAAAAAAATAGAAGATCAGAGGGGAAGAGGTATAAGAAGGTTAGCATTTAATGCAGAGGAAAGACTGTGGCCAAAGGAAAACAATCTGAGGTGATAATAATAATAGCAGCTATTATTTATTGAGATCTTAGTATCTGCCAAGCACTATGTGAAGTATTTCACATGGATTATCTCATTTAATCTCACAATACCACCCTGTGAGGTAGTTCTATTATTAACATCCCCATTCTAGAAATAAGACAACTGAGGCTTAAGTAATTGAAGACCACACAGTAGATAAGTGAAAAGAGCCAGAAATCAAACCCAGATGGACTAATTCCAGAGCCCACAGTTTTAACTGCTAGGTCACAGGAAAGGTCAGCCAGTGTGGGACTAGGGAAAGGTAGCTATGGGGGTGGGGAAGACAGTGCAGAGCAGAGAAAGATGGTCAAAGACTGGCATCAGATGTGAAAGTCTTAACAGTAGCTTGATCTCTTTCCTGTGCATGACCAGGAGCTTTTGATCTGTTTCCTGCGGGTCTACCTTTATTACATTTCCAGAATCTGACCATTTCTGACCACTTCCACCACCACTGCCTTGGCCGGAGCCGCATCATCTGTCATATGATTTACTCTAATATTGTCCTAACAGATCTCTTTTACCCTGACTCCCCTAGAGTCTATCTTTAACAAGCAACTAAAGTCATCCTTTAAAATGTAAGTTAGAGCATGTCTCTCTTCTGCAAAGTCCAACAATGACTTCCCATTTCCCTCAGAGTAGCAAGGTCCAAACAATAGCCTTCACGGATCCACATGCTCTGCCTCCTACCCCATTACCTCTCTGACCTCATCTACTAACAGTTTTCACCTCACTCACCCCACCCACACTCTGTGCTTAAACGTCACATATGCTCCTGCCTTATGGCCTTTGCTCTAGCTGTCCCCACTGTCTGGAACAATCTTTTCCCATATAACCACTTGATGAATTCCTGTAACTCCTTCAAATCATTGTTCAGATGCCGCTTCCGTATAGGGGCCTATCTTTACTACTCTAAGCACTCTCCCTCACTCTCCCCTACCTCCATCTGCTTTCTCAATCCCCCTTACACTGGTCTACTTTTTTCCCTCCACACCACTTATCAATTCTAACATACTAGAGAGATTATTTACTATGCTTACTATCTGCGTTTCTCTGATAGAATATAAGCTCCTTGAGAGCAGAAATCTTTTTTTGTTTTGATGTAGCCCAAGCACCTAGAAGAGTGTCCATCCAGTAAGGTGCTCAATGAGAAGTGACAATAGGAATAAAGTGCAAAGTGACATAAAAAGGGAGAATACTTTCATAAATAGTTAAATTTTTAAGAGAGAATGATTAATGAATACCTATTCAATTTGCTTTAGGAGAAGCTATAATTTTCTTTTTCTGAACCTATTAGTTCTAGCTAAATTCAATCTCTCTAACCAAACACATTCAACTGTTAAAACTGTGATAAAGTGATTTTTCCAAAAAAAATCTAAAAGATAGTAAACACTGTTTACATTGTCCAAATTCTCTTCTACATATCAAACCAATAAATATTTTAGGATACTGTACCTTAGTTATCTATTGCTGCACAACAAATAACCCCCAAACTTAGTTGCTTAGAATGACAATAAACATTTATTATCTCATAGTTTCTAGTTCAGGAATTTGGGAGTGGCTTAATTTGACAGTTCTGGCTCAGGGTCTCTCATGATACTGTAGTCAAGACGCAGGCTGGGGCTGCAGTCATCTGAAGGCTTGGATAAGGCTGAGGACCCATCTCCAAGATGGCTCACTCAATGGTTGGCAAGCTGATCTTGGCTGTTGGAAAAAAGTCTCAGGTCCTTCCCACATGGACTCTGTAGAACCTTAAATGTCTTCACAATGTGCTGGCTGGCTTCCTCTAGAGTGGGCAATCCAAGAGAGAGCAATGCAGAAGCAGCAATGCTTTGTATGACCCTTCAGGTCATACACTATCATTTTCCCCATATTCCATTGGTCATACAGACCAATGCTGATGAAATGTGCAAGAGGACTACACAAGGGTACAAATATTAGGAGGTGAGGATCAATGGGGCCATCTTGGAGGCTGGCTACTGCCAGTTATACCCAGTATTTGTATAGTATTTTGTATTCAGCTTTTTCTTTCCAGTTTATATATATTCCTATTAACACAACTTACATACTTCTTGCTTTAGAAACTATATGTTATTCCAATGATATTAACTCTTTTTCATAAATTTATTTATGTTTTATTTTTGGCTGTGTTGGTTCTTCGTTGCTGTGTGTGGGCTTTCTCTAGTTGCGGCAAGCAGGGGCTACTCTTCGTTGTGGTGCACAGGCTTCTCATTACGGTGGCTTCTCTTTGTTGCAGAGCACAGGCTCTAGGCGTGCAGGCCTCAGTAGTTGTGGCTCACGGGTTCTAGAGCGCAGGCTCAGTAGTTGTGGCACACGGGCTTAGCTGCTCCGCGGCATGTGGGATCTTCCCAGACCAGGGCTCGAACCCGTGTTCCCTGCATTGGCAGGCGGATTCTTAACCACTGTGCCACCAGGGAAGTCCCTCCAATGATATTAACTCTTAAAAATTAAAAATGTCATAGACTTTTAACTCCTCTGAAAATATCATATCCCACCACTTGAAGCCATTCATTTTTTCTGTTACAGTCCCAATATTTTACTTAAGGAAAAGAATTAAAGTCAGAAAAACTACAATTCAAACAATGTCCTGCTTGTTTCTAAGAGTGAAAATGAGTTTAAATACTTCAAATAAAAGTCAGATAATTTTAGAAAAGAGTAGGAAGAAAAGAAGTGAGTCATTACAGATATCAGTTAATAACTGAATAATAAAAATTAAATACTAAATCAAGGAAGATACAGAATGAAAATATATTAACAGAATAGCAATTTTCTTCATGCTACATACAGAAGAAAAATTCGAATACGATGGTAGTATTAATAATTAATACTTAGGAATCTGCCTGCCAATGCAGGGGACACAGGTTCGAGCCCTGGTCCGGGAAGATCCCACATGCCACGGAGCAACTACGCCTGTGCGCCACAACTACTGAGCCTGCGCTCTAGAGCCTGCGAGCCACAACTACTGAGCCCGCGTGCCACAACTACTGCAGCCCGCATGCCTAGAGCCTGTGCTCCACAACGAAGAGAAGCCACCACAATGAGAAGCCTGCACACCACAACAAAGAGTAGCCCCCGCTTGCTGCAACTAGAGAAAGCCCGCGCACAGCAATGAAGATCCAAATCAGCCAATAAATAAATAAATAAAAATAATTAATACTTAGGTACTGAAGAGATATGTGGTAGAAAGGGATAAGACTGACAACTGGCACAGATCTGAAAACCACTGAAAAATTTTATAACAAGCATTTTTCAAATATTAACTAGATAAAAAAAGGTTTATTAAAAAAAAACAACTTTTATTAGATTGTTGCCAAGGAGCTATAATAAGACCTGTGAGCATGGAAACTACAGGGGAGAGATAGAACAGGAAAAAGAATTTCCCAATAATATGAGTTGTCTCATGTTGGTGGGGAGAGGAGAATTCTTGCCCCAAGGGCTCAGCCCAAATCTGATCACACTGTCCAAGTGGATTCACAAATCTCTTGAATGAGATTTCTTTCAAGGTTCCTTCAACACTAAGATCAAATACTCTCTCAATAAAGGAATTGGAATTGGTAGTTACCAACAAATATAAACAGATTACTTCTTTCAGTACTTTATTCCACTTTAATAAAATCATTAGACATATGTCAAGAAGGCCCACTCTGTACAATGAACCATCTGAGCCTTATACTGAAATGAGGTCAGGCAGTGCATGATTTCATTGTTCATTGTTTCAGGCCTGACTTAGCTGCAATAATCACCACATAGGGAAGCTGTTGCTACTGCTGCCTCACTTTCCTCACAAGTCACAAGGGCTTTTCTTCCCTATTCATTAAAAGTAGAAAGTCCTTTAGGTAAGAAGATACTATTAATCAGGAGAGGATTAATATTGCCCCAATGAGCAAATATAATGAAAATCTAAGGTGATAAACTATCTCTGCCTCCAAACCCATATCCACCATGGGAGGCACTTATTTGCAGAAGAGGAATTGCAAGGATCAGTGCCATGTGTCACTGTTTATACTGGAGTTTGTGGGAAGAGAAGTGAAAACATATTTTCCTTTTCTTGTTATCAACTGAAAAACAGCTACTCCTTCAAACATGTTGAATCAGTATGAAAAACTTGAGAAAGGCAAATATTACAATGATACCTCATGTATAAAGCAAGGAATAGGGGTGCCATATAAGTACATTTCCTCAAATGTGTCTTTTTTTAAAAACATTTATTTATTTATTTATTTAGGCTGCATCAGGTCTTAGCTGCGGCACGCAGGATCTTCATTGCTGCACGTGGGATCTTTTAGTTGAGGCATGCGGACTCTTAGTTGCGGCGTGTATGTGGGATCTAGTTCCCCGACCAGGGATCGAACCTGGGTTCCCTGCATTGGGAGCGCCGAGTCTTACCCACTGGATCACCAGGGAAGTCCCTCAAAGATGTCTTTACAATATTTCTTCTCTAAATACCATAACATTTTTATTTTAATAGTGTTTGGTAAACATGTTTCTAAAGTGACATTTTATTTATGGTTCAGAGTTACGATTATGATCATCAGCTATATTTTTCTGTAAACTTGGGATGCCTTCAGGGACTATAGGTCTGTAGGACTGTCTGCCCTTCTGCCAACTAATAGTTGCAGATTGCTATGCTTTTTGAGCTAGTTTTCCTTGACATCATACTATCTATTATCGCTGATCAGTGTTGTCATGTGCCTGACTCCTTCAATAAGCTGCCATCATCTAATTTTAAAATATCTTTTGTGGGATATGAACCAGAGAGCCATAATCATGAGACTTTTATGTCAACTTACACAAATGAGGGCCTCTCCAACATATAAGGGGTGTGGAATCTGTGACAGCTTTTACTGGCTCATTGATCCCTTTCCATTTACTATCAGCTCTCAGCTAGGAATAAGAAAGCATAAATCTGACCTATCGAAAAGTAGGGTATTACTTTATATAGGTTACTTACCAATATCTTCTTTTCCTTCTAGGCTTTCCGCTTTGTTTCCTTCAACTAATGTATCACTTTTTCAACCTATAGAAGATGGACATGGATACTCATAAGACCAAAGTTCTCTTTTTTTCTCTCTTGTCACTATGCCTATTTTTGATTCAATTATCTCTTTTTGCATTTGTTTTCAATCTATTCAGGCTCTGGAAAGCAGATCACCAAGTTAATCTCCTGACTTGTAGTCTAGTACTCTTGGGCTCTTTCTCCTCTTTCACAATTTCTTTTCAAACTACAACTGCAGCCATTCTAATAAAATCACTTGTTTACAAAAGCAGCAATAACAAGGGGAAGCAAGGCACACTCCCTCTGAAAGCTAGAATACATTACTGTGTAGATGTATGTGTGCACATGTACTGGGGGGCAGTGATTAAAGAGCTAATCCATAAACAAAGTACATAAGTTTATGCACTTTGTGAGGTCTTTTTTTGGCTGTGAAGAACTCAAATACCAGTTGTGTGTTCCACAATGTGCTCGAGAGTGGTACTATTACATAATGAGTATGTGGTTAAAAGGGCCTAAGCCAATCCCAGTCCTAGGTACATATCCACAAGATTAAAAACAGGGACTCAAATAGATATTTCTATACCAATGTTCGCTGCAGCATTATTCACAACAGTCAGACGTGGAAAAAGCCCAAGTGTCCATCAACAGATGCATAGATAAACAATATAGTATACACAAATACAATGGAATATTCTTTAGCTACAAAAAAGAAGTTCTGATACATGCTACAACACTGATGAACCTTGAAAATGTTATGCTAAGACACACACAAAAAGTATGATTCCACTTACATGAAATATCTAGAATAAGCAAATTCACAGAGACAGAAAGTAGAGTTTACCAGGGGTTGGGATGAGGGGAGAATGGAAGTTATTGCTTAACAGGTCCACAGTTTTTGTTTGGGGTGATGAAAAAGTTTTGCAAATAGATAGTAGTGATAGTTGTACAACACTGAGTATATAATTAATACCACTGAATTGTATACTTAGAATGGTTAAAATGACAATTTTTATGTTATATATATTTTACCACAGTTAAAAAATTTTTTTCTTTAAAAGCAGAGGGAACCAAGCACTGCAAACATAAGATCATAAGAGGAAAAACTTTGGCTACTATCTCAACAGAGCAACAGTTATGACAATGTTCATCCCTGAACTACCTCATGAGCCAATTATGACTTAAATTCTGAAGGGTGGTACTGATACTCAGAAAACGTCTTTGAGCATCTGAGTTTATAAAGTATCTTCTATTCTCCCAGAAACAGAAAGTTAAACTTACCAATGCAACATAAACCTGAAAATTATACATTTAAGAGAGGATGTGAACAATGTTATAAATTCTAACTATAGGGCCTCCAAAGCAAACATTTTCAAGAAAGGTCTTCTTACATTTTGTTTACAACTTCAATGCTTCTCCAGGTATTCCCTTGGTATTCTAGGATGGAATGAGTGGTATCTACCCCTAAGGATGCAATCTTGAAAACATTTCTATTAAATTTTCCTTTTAAAAACACTTATATTGTATACATGCTAATACACTGTACTCAAAACAAGAGACACCTCCAACTGGCATCTCCAAACATCTCCCTTCCTCCATGCCCCTGCCCCATACAGAGAGGGTTAAATGGATTCTCTAATTTCCTGTCTTTGTTAATGGCACCACAAACTTCCTAATTCACAACTCAAAATCTTCCTCATCTTTGAATTCTCCTCTCTCATGCCCAATCTCTTATCAAGGATTGATGATTTTTGCTTTGCAATATCTTTCCCATCTCCTTCTTCCCTCCTAGCTTCTTGCTGATATCTAAAGTCTGGCCTTTATTACTTCAGACTTGGACTGCTATAGCCTCTTAACTGGTCTTCCAGTCACCAATGTCTCTCTTCTCAAACCCATACACTACCGTCTTCCTAAATACTACTTTCATCGTTTTCTCACTAGACTGTAACCCATATCATGGCAGGGATTCATTCATCTCTGAGAACATTGCATAGCCAGGCATATGCAATGGTTAGTTAATTCATCAATGTCTGTTGAATGAATTAATGAATATATAAGTCACATCACTTTCCTTCTGAAAACTTTCATCAATTTCCCACTGTCCATAACAGAAGTTGCAAACTCAAATACTGGAACACATACTGGGGCCAGGCAGAAAATGTAAGTAAGTAAAGGTGTGTGTAATCAACAGGAAGTTGTGGGGACTGTGTAAACTGGAAAGCACATGTCCCATCTTGTCTCATCTAAAGGGTAAGTTGCTTGCTGTTCCCACAAATTGCTGCCATGATGAAATACAAGCTCAGTATTGCCAGGTCTTCTGATTTTTGAAAATAAGCTAAAAGCACAGATTTCTATGTAGAATCTGGTTTTTAAAATAGTGACAACTAATTCCATTAAAAAAACAAAAAACAAAAACAAAACTCAAAAAACCACCACGCAGGCCAAACAAAACATATCTATGGGCCAAATCCAGCTCTCAAGTTTCAAGTTGGTGACTCTGCTCTGTAGGATTAAAAGACAAACTTCTTGCCTAACATTCTAAGTCCCAGCCTACCTTAACCAAAGTTTTCTGCCCACTACTTTCATACAAAAACCCTCTGCTCTAAGCACACATCAGAGCCACCTGGAGGGCTTGTTAAAACATGGATTGCTGGGGGAATTCCCTGGTGGTCCAGTGGCTAAGACTCTGCACTCCCAATGCAGGGGGCCCAGGTTCAATCCCTGGTCAGGGAACTAGATCCCACATGCCGCCAAGTAAAGATTCTACACACCGCAATGAAGATCCCATGTGCTGCAACTAAGACCCGGCACAGCCAAATAAATAAATAAATATTTAAAAACAACCAAAAAACATAGATCGCTGGGCTTCACTGTCAGCATTTCCAATTCAATAGGTCTCAAGTTGGGACTGAGAATCTGCATTTCTAACAAGTTAGCAGATGATGCTGATACTACTGGTGCGTGGACCACACTTCGGGAACCGTTACTCTAGTTAAATTACTCCTTGTCTCAAGCACACGCTGATTTTGCTCATTTGTTCTACCTTCCCAGAAAGCCTTCCCTTTTACTTTCAGCCTACCTCCTCCTGTAAACTTCCTGATAGTCTTTCATGCCTACAAATTCCTGTAGCACGTAGGGTCCATATCATCTCCGCTTTATCCATCACTGCTTGGTGAATTTTATTGTTAACTGTTTGTGCATAGCTTCCAATGAGGAAGCTATGTGTATTGTATATTCTCAGAGGTCAATGTCCAGGTCAGCATGTTATACACCTGACTGTAAGCCACTTGAAGGCAGGGCCCTGCCTTGTCTCCCACTGTACCCCTCAAGCTATCAGAGCCTGGTATTCAGTTGGTACTGTACCTACTAAACATTTCTTAAATGAATGAACATTTGACAGATCCATGAAATGAAAAGTGCAGATAAGCAGGTTTGAAATTTGGGTATATGACTTTTTTTTTCTATATAATTTATTTATTATTTATTTGGCTGCATCAGGTCTTAGTTGCAGCACACAGGATCTTTGCTGCAGCGCAGGCTCTTCGTTGCAGCATGCGGGATTCTCTCTAGTCGCGGCACAGGGTCTCTAGAGCACGTGGGCTCAGTAGTTGTGGTGCATGGGCTTAGCTGCCTTGCAGCACGTGGGATCTTAGTTCCCTGACCAGGGATCGAACCCACATCCCCTGCATTGGAATGCAGATTCTTAACCACTGGACCACCAGGGAAGTTCCGGTATATAACTTTTCTTAAAGAACTGACTTTAAGGGGGGGGAAAGCGATGGGGGGTGGTGGGATGAATTGGGAGATTGGGATTGACATGTATACACTGATATGTATAAAATGGATGACTAATAAGAACCTGCTGTAGAAAAAAAATAAATTAAATAAAATTCAAAAAAAAACCCACCTGACTTTAAGTCCTGTGTAATGGTTTTGTCAGAAAGGACAACTAATAAAAATTGAATATTTTGCAAATAAATTGCCAATAGACAATAATCTGTGGTAACAGATTCTGTATATAAGTAAAACAGTGAATGTTAAACTGATTTGAAAATTTATAAGATTATATCCTTTATCTCCAGGATTCCTTATCCTCTGTAGGGATGTGAACTAGTCATTATATTGTTAGGGGAAACCACTGACTGAAACCGCCCACCCTGGCCAGGCACCACAGTAACCATTTGCATGAGTTATCTTGTGACAGGAGGTCCTGGTAAGGAATGTGGAACTAACAAGCCACCACAAACTGGAAGAATTCGGGAAAAGTCAAAAGAAGAGAGGAGACATGAGTCCATATGTCCTACCAACCTCCCAGAATCCTCCTCACTGGAATCCATCTTGGCTGAGTGATGCGTGTGCCACCAGGAAGGACGCTGAGTCAGAGTGATTGGCCAGAGACAACCCAGAAACTAACCCCATTACCATAAAACCTGAGACTGCGAGCCACGTGGCACAGCAGTTTTCTTGGGTTCCCTTACCCTCCTGCTCTCCACCCGGGTGCCCCTTCCAAATAAATCTCTTGCTTTGGCAGCACGTGTGTCTCCTCAGACAATTCATTTCTGAGTGTTAGACAAGAGCCCACTCTCGGGCCCTGGAAGGCGTCCCCCTTCCTGCAACAATATCACAAGATGATAGCTATTTAATAGAATTCTATATTTGTACCACATGTAATGAAAAAGTAGGATGAAAGTAACTCTCCATGATATTCAGAAATATTGATCAGTCTCCTTCAGATGACAATAAATGCATCCAAGATTCTAAAGGGTGTGTGAAAACAAAACCCAAAACTGTTCACCTGGTCTCTTCTACTTATAAAACAGCATCAGCTATCAGGCAACTTCAAGGATGATTTATGAGTAGAAACTCGGTCTCCAAGCTAAACCAGAATAAAGTCACAGATGACTTTAGAGAGTAAACCCAATTCTGGAACTACTGGAAGAAAAAATTAGAAATAATATGTATTTTGAGATATAATCCTAAGTTCTTATTTGGCTTTTTGAGCAACTCCGCACTTGATGGTATTACAGTCAATGGGACAAGAGAAAAGTTAACATCTTTTGGCAAAGACAGAAAATCCAATTCAGGAAAACAAAACAAAACCAACCCAGGAGCAAATGAAGTACATTTACAGCTTTAGAACTACCATACGACCCAGCAATCCCACTACTGGGCATATACCCTGAGAAACCATAATTCAAAAAGAGTCATGTACCAAAATGTTCATTGCAGCTCTATTTACAATAGCCAGGACATGGAAGCAACCTAAGTGTCCATCAACAGATGAATGAATAAAGAAGATATGGCACATATATACAATGGAATATTACTCAGCCATAAAAAGAAATGAAATTGAGTTATTTGTAGTGAGGTGGATGGACCTAGAGTCTGTCATACAGAGTGAAGTAAGTCAGAAAGAGAAAAACAAATACCGTATGCTAACACACATATATATGGAATCTAAAAAACAAACAAACAAACAAACAAACTAGTCTTGAAGAACCTAGGGGCAAGACGGGAATAAAGACACAGACCTACTAGAGAATGGACTTGAGGATATGGGGAGGGGGAAGGGTAAGCTGGGACAAAGTGAGAGAGTGGCATGGACATATATACACTACCAAACGTAAAATAGATAGCTAGTGAGAAGCGGCCGCATAGCACAGGGAGATCAGCTCGGTGGTTTGTGACCACCTAGAAGGGTGGGATAGGGAAGGTGGGAGGGAGGGAGATGCAAGAGGGAAGAGATATGGGGACATATGTATATGCATAACTGATTCACTTTGTTATAAAGCAGAAAGTAACACACCATTGTAAAGCAATTACACTCCAATAAGATGTTAAAAAAAAAAAAAAGATAGCAGAGGTGTAACCTCACATCCAGATACTTGCCCTACCTACCAGGACCATAATGATCTTGTCTGCATGAGGATTCAGCCGAGACACTCCACATTTCTATGCTGACCAGGAACCATGCAAACTGGGCAAAAAAAGAATTACAAAACCAAGTCAACAAAACACTAAATGCTTATCCCAAGTTTTAAACGCATTAGCATTCTAAACAATAAAACAAAGCATGGGACTTCCCTGGTGGCACAGGGGTTAAGAATCCGCCTGCCAATGCAGGGGACACGGGTTCGGGCCCTGGTCGGGGAAGATCCCACATGCTGCAGAGTAACTAAGCCCGTGCGCCACAACTACTGAGCCTGAGCTCGAGAGCCCATGCTCTGCAATGAGAAGCCACGACAGTGAGAAGCCCATGAACCACAAGGAAGAGTAGCCCCTGCTCGCCACAACTAGAGAAAACCCGCACACAGCAAGGAAGCCCTAACACAGCCAAAAATAAATAAATTAATTAAATAAAACAAAGCAAATTTATTCAGCGAAATAAACTTCATAGTAAAACTACCTACAAGAAAGTATGAAAGGAAATGCTACCAGATAAATTGCTACATAGCAACTTCCTACTCTACTATCTGTACCATCGGATGTTTTTTACAAACATATGACTGAATAATAACATCCAGTTCTTTGGCAGAGATGTGGAGGTTCAGAAGACTACAGATTCTAGACCTACATCTACCACAGTGTGAATCTGGGCATTTCTCTTAGTCGTATTCAAGTTACAACAGCTTTAACTACAAAATCAAACTTAAAGTCAATAAAAATATGCTGTGTAATAAAATAACTATAATGTACATGTAAGTAAAGTATTATGCATATATATTAAGAAATAATGTTGTTACAGTCAAATTTTCATGTTTATAAATGAGTCTACAGACAACAAAAATTTTGGACTTTCATATGCACAGTAACCAATTTTTTAGAATGAATTCCAAATGTCAAGCCTCTGACAGAAGATGCCCTACCCTCTCTTTCCGGCAAGTTATCAATAGGGTGCATGTTCAGAACCTTAGACACAAAATCAATAACTTTATAGCTTCTATATGAGAATAAACCCCTTCAATGTATAATTCCACCATGGGCTCATGGAAATGTGACATGCAAATAGAGGGGGGGAAAGCACCAGAAGAGGGTAAGCCACTATCATGCAAGCAAATGGTATGGCTAAAAAGATTTCCAGCGCTCATTAATATTAACACCAATCAGCATGTTCCCCCTAACCACTGAATTCAGAAACAGAAACGACGTAAGTGGAAAAAAAAAGGGGAGGGTTTGCATCAGAAACCTCTGGAAAGGGTGTAGGGATTAAGTTCTCCTTAGCGAAATGGAGGAAGATGTACAATGAAGTTTTTAAAGAAATTTAAAATTCAATTTGAAAGGGAGAATAACGCACAGCAGAGCTTCAATCACAAGTTTTCTGTTGTCCCGGCACCTAGAATTCCCTGTCTTCCTCAGTAACTCCCGGACTAACTCACTGAATGAAGGCAGAAGCACAGAGCTCCTCCTCCGAAAAAGGCGAACAGTACCTTTCACTACTACTCCTTTTCACTGGCGTGCTGGAGGGGGGGGCGGAGGGGGGCACCAAACCAAAACCAAAACGCACCAAAATGCATGCGCTTTCAACTTTACGCGACTCGCAGAAAAAAAAGAGGGCTGCGAACGCCAAGAGCTTATTAGCAAATGGGAATCCGGGGCTGGCCCTGGGCGGGCAGCGCCGGCCACGACAGTACAGAACGGGACCGAGGGCCTGACCCCAGCACACCCCTCTTCAAGGACTCTCCACGAGGCCCCGGAGCCTCTCCCAACCCAGGGGGCAGCCCTTCTGTCCCCGCCAGGCTTTCCGACGCCAGCAGCCGCTGCCCGCCTCACCCCCAGCCCCCCTCAGAGGAGTCCTCAACTGCCTCACCAAAAAATGTTTGGCCTGGGAAGCCCGTTGGCTGCGCCATCCCTTACAGAATTAGCAAGAGTTAAAAGCCAGGAGAGGGAGAAGGAAACCCAAAGAGTCGGGGGCAGCTTCGGGAGAGGCGGCGCAGGGACGAGAGCGAGGCTGCCACGGCCACGGTGGCTGCAGCGCGAGGGAAGGAGAGGACGCACGGGCGAGACGCGAAACGCTGCAAACCCGGCGGGAGCGGCGCTCTGACGACCGCGGCGCGCCGGCTGGACCCGCCACGAAGCCAAGCCTCCTTAGCGGAGAGCGCCCCCACCGTCGCGCAGCCACCCGGGACTGGCCCCCTCCGGCCTCTCAGCCCGCCCCGCCGCCCTCCCAGCCCCGGCCCCCGGCTGGCTCAGGCATGTCCGCTCTCGCACACTCACCGCGCGCGCGCGCGCCTCCCCGGGGCGGCCGCCCGCCGCCCTCGGCGCGATCTCCGCCCCGCCCCCTGCGCCCGGCCAGTGGACTGGGCCCCGCGGGGCGGTGTCGGGGCTACGTCACGGGCGCGTGCGCTCTCTGAGCGCCGGCAGCGGTCTGCGCGGATAGTTACGGGCTCAGTGTGCCGGTTGTCCTTGGAGACGGGGCGGGGCCTGGGCTGCGCAGAGAGGCGCCAACGGCAGCAGGGCCGCTGGAGAAGCCAAGATGCCATCGAAGGGAAAGGACGAAAAGAAAGGGAAGGGTAAAGGTAAAGGCAAAGACAAAGACGAAGACAAGAAGAAGAAGTAAGGAGAAGCCACCCTGGGGTCCCTGCTCCCTGGGCCTACCCTCCCGGGATTCTCAGGGGCGGGCCAACTGGCGCCCTCCCGCCTCCCCTCCTGGACCCTCCTCTCTCCCCGCTTCTGAGAAGGACAGCCCCCATTGTTCAGATATTACCAAAATGCACGCCAAACCATACTACTTCAACTAAGACAAGAGTGTGAGGCTTGGGACCCTGAAGTAACTTAGATACAGCCCCTGCCTATGTGTAATGCGCTAACGAACGAGGAGGAGGCAGATAAGTTCCCAAAGAACAGAAGTAACATAGGACCGAATGAAGTTAAGTGCCAGTGGAGGGAAAAAGAATAGAGAATGCGGAAGAAGGGTTAGTTCTGACCCTAGATGTGAAGGTCAGGATAACATGTTTTAGGATATCGAAGATCCTCTAGGCCTGTGCTGTCCAATAGGGTAGTCACCTGTCACGTGTGGCCATTAAAATTAGTTAAAATTAAATAAAAATTCAGATCCTCATTTGTACTGGCTACATTGCATGTCCTCAGTAGGCACATGTGGCTAGTAGTGGTGACTGTATTGGACAGCCCAGATATAGAGCATTAACACCATCACAGAAAGTTCTGTTGGACGGCATTGCTCTAGACCAGTGGTTCTCCGCCTGGGGTGATTTTTGGCTACCAGGAGACGTTTGTTAATATCTGGAGACATTTTTGGTTGTCACATCTGGGGACCTCTAGTGGATAAGAGACAAAGGATGCTGTTAAATATCTTACACTGCACAGGACAACCCCCAGCCCCACTCTAAACAAAGAATCGTGTAGCTCAGAATATTCGTAGTTGGGAAGCCCTGCTCAAGGCTTTAAGCTTCTCTAGAATAGGCACTAAGCGTTATTCACAGTATCTCTAGCACCTAGAGGAGACCCTGGATCATAGCAGATGCTTAATATTTGTTAAATAAACAAATTAAGGTGTCTGCTTGTGTATGCTTCAACTTGGATCTCCCCCCTCCCCCCCCCCCCGCACAAGAACTATGCTCTGGTGCTCTGGGTTCATTATTTTTTGCCTGTAGCCTGATCGATCTCAGCTATGTGGTTGAGATGATCGTGGACATCCAAAGGATCTCTGGATGATTGAAGTAGTTCCTTGGGCTTTTTTCAAGGATTCCTTTTGGTTCAAAGGAAAACATAAAGGATTTGACCAATTCAGGTAATTATTCATGTTTCCGCAAAGTGATCAGAATTTCTGAAGTGGATAGTATTGCGCTGGCACTAAAGCTTTGCAGGCTTGGAGTTGCTGCTAGATTGCCACTAAACCTATTAGATGACCCTAGTGGTTCCTAGACACATTGGAGTCATACACATTGTCCAACAACACTATATATGGGACCACAAGGAAATCCTTGCAAAGTTTATAAAGTAACTTGTTTAAGAGAGTAATGCATGCTCAATACAGAAAGTTTAGGAAACATAGAAAGTCAAACAGAAAACAAAACCACCTGTAGTCCCATCATCCAAAGATAACCACTACTATCATTTTGGAATATTCTTTTTCTTCTTTATAAAATGATAGCCCAATATACAAATTTATTTGTAACTTTTTTCCCCCAATGTATTATATAAGTATTCTTCTACAGTGTGATTTTTTAAAAAGTATAACTGTGTAGTTAGTCTAGCCTTTTTTAGAAGTGCCAACGGCTTATAACATTCCTGGAACTCACTAGCATGTTTTCTATTTTTGACCATGCAGCTGCAGTGCACATATCAACAAGGAGAAACACTGAGGCTAACAGACCATATATATTTCTTATTAACTCATTTATCCAACAGTATTTGCTCATATGTGCTAGGCAAATGCCAAGCAAAACAAATAACAATAAAGAGAAAGGTGTAATACTAATATAGTAGAGAAATAGTTATATGCTGTCAATGTGTCCTCTTCCTGTGCAGGAAGATGATAAAAGTTGAGGAATCTGCCATGGAGAGAGCCAAGGCCAATGCCTCCCTTTGGGAGGCCAGGCTGGAAGTCACAGAACTCTCTAGGATTGAGTATCGTGATACTTCCCGGAGACTGGCAAAATATAATGAAGAATTAAAGAAACAGCAGTATAGAATGGAGAAAGACACAGTGTCTGTATTGAACTACCTGAAGAAACAGGATCAGGAGAAGGATAATCTGGTAGGTAGGTAGAAACCCTCCTGAGCCTTAGTAACTACCTCTGTGGTTATACTGGTGTGTTATATATTTCAAGGATTTTAATTCCTGGAAATCTCATCACATAGTTAAGACACTTCAATTGACTTTATCTCTCCTTGAAGCAACGTGTTATTTCAGAATGGCTTTACTGTCAGAATTGGCTCTTTCTTATTTTCAGCCTCGTCCCATGTTTTCTTGCCTGAAACAAAGGTTGATGATCCTAAGGGAATATTATGATCAACTTTATTTTAAAAACAAGAGCATGATATATGACCTATATATATATTTTATGATACTGATAACTACCGAAGTAATTAATGATCTGTAAAGCAATTCACCGATAATCCGTGATCACATGATTATGAACCCAGCAAGTTGGATCTCTTCTTTTGGGCCTGTTGAATCTTGAATTTATCTTATTGAACTTTGTTGAAATGTTGGGAGTAGAGCTATCATTTTAAATCTGGGAAAAAAAGGGAAGGGAACTAACATTTTGGGGCCCCTGTTTGTGCCAGGCACTATACTAAGTACTTTACCTCTGCTATGTCATTTAGTCCTTTTAATAACCCCCTGTAGCTACAAATTGTCATTCCCATTTTACAGAAAAAAAATTGACTCTCAGGACAGGTAACTTGCCTGAAGTCACACAGCTAGTGGGTGGAACTTAGGTGTGACTTAAATTCTTCTCTTTCCCATCTGCTTCTATGAGTCCCATGGACGCCCAAGGAAATTTACACCATGCTTCATTCCCATGTATGTTTTTGTATTTTTACTATTTATGTATTATACATCCACAAATAATACATATTATAGTCTTGTTTTAAAATTTATATTAGTAGTGTCATATTGTACATATCTTTTGCAACTTCTCTTTTTTTTTTTTTTGCGGTACGCGGGCCTCTCACTGCTGTGGTCTCTCCTGCTGCGGAGCACAGGCTCTGGACACGGAGGCTCAGAAGCCATGGCTCACAGGCCCAGCCGCTCCGCAGTATGTGGGATCCTCCCAGACCGGGGCACGAACCCGCGTCCCCTGCACCGGCAGGCAGACTCTCAACCACTGTGGCACCAGGGAAGCCCGCAACTTATCTTTTTTATAAAACATGTTTTGTGGTATATTTACAAAAATCACATGATTCAGTTCATTGTTAAGAAGTTGATAATGAGCATGCTTTATTTTTTCATTCATTATTAACTGCTTTATAATATTACATCAAATAAATAAATAAACCAAAATTTATTTGTTCATACCACCCTATGGGTCAGTTAGACTCCATTTTTTCATTATTACAAATAGACCTTCAGTAAACATTCTTGTGTATGTCTGCTTGTGCCCATGTGTGAGAGTTTCTCTAGAGTAGACACTTAGGAGTTAAATTACTATATTATGAGGTATGCATCATTTCAACTTCACAAGGGTTTAAATTGAACTCCAAAGAGGTTATACCAATTTATACTTTCACAAGCAATGTATTAAAGTGAGTTCCCATTTATCCACATTTTTGTGAACACTTGATATATATATTTTTTAATTAATTTATTTTATTTTATTTATTTTTGGCTGCATTGGGTCTTCGTCACTGCGTGTGGGCTTTCTCTAGTTGTGGCGAGCGGGGGCTACTCTTCGTTGTGGTGTGCGGGCTTCTCATTGCGGTGGCTTCTCTTGTTGCAGAGCACGGGCTCTAGGCGCGCGGGCTTCAGTAGTTGTGGCACGTGGGCTCAGTAGTTGTGGCTCACGGGCTCTAGAGCACAGGCTCAGTAGTTGTGGCACACGGGCTTAGTTGCCCCACGGCATGTGGGATCTTCCCGGACCAGGGCTCGAACCCATGTCCCCTGCGTTGGCAGGCGAATTCTTAACCACTGTGCCACCAGGGAAGCCCAAAACATTTGATATTATACTTAATAATTTTTGCTCAATTTTATGTGTATAAATTGGTATGTCACTTTAATTTGTATTTTTCTGATCACTAGTCGCTTGAGCATCTTTTATATGTTCCTTAACCCATTTTTTATTGTTTTTATGTGTTTGCTTCAGTATACATATTGGAGTGATGCAGATGCAAATTCTGTATCATAAGGATGACATGCAAATTCATGAATCATTCCATAATTTTTTTCAAATGCCACATTTTCAGGGAGACCCTTGCTCACTACCCTGTTTAAAATTAAAACCATCTCCCTTACTTTATTTTCTTGGTAATATTTATTACCTTTTGTCATACTATATGCATGTTACTTATGTATTTATTTTCTCTTTTCCTAATTAGAATGAAGCAACACAGAAGTAAAGAATTGGGGGTCTTTTTAAATTGTCGTTGAGTGCTGTATCTCCAGCATCTAGTATGGGCCTGGCACATAGTAGGCACTCATTAAAATTTTTTTGCATGTGTGAATGAATGGCTTGTGATTGCACTGATACTTTGAAAAAGTTAATAGAAATCAAAACTAAGATCAAGATGATATTGGAAGCATATCAGAGAAATCGGACAACTGAACATTTGTGTGGATTTTGTGTGTTTTTTTAAATAAAGTAATTTTTTTGTACATTACTTTTTTTTAACCCTCTTTCCTAGGCGACTTCCATTTTTAAAATTACTCTTTGAATAGTATGCATTATTAAAATTGTCTGCTATAAAGTATTATTCTAAAATAAGCCTTTAGGCCAGCCATGCAAATAATTTTCAAAATTCATTATATAGAAGCTTTGTGGTCTGCGTTAGCTAATTGATATTGGTCTGCATTTATCAGTATCACTGGTATTTCCTGATTTTCATCTGCCTCCATGTATCAAAGACCAGCATCTGGCTGTAGCAAATACATAATTTTCTCACAATCATAGATACCCATTAAAACCAAAGAAACTACTTTGGGAGGAAGAAGTAGAATAGATTCAATATACCCTGGTCAATTAGCTCTCTTAGAGTTTTGTTACTCATTCTACTATATCCTAGAAATGTGTTATTTGCTTAAACTTTATTTAAACTGTTTAGTCTTCATGTTAATTATAGAAATATTAGAAGTGAGGTGTGTTTTGAAAACTATTATATCTTGGACAAAATTAGGAGATTTCACTTATTGGTTTTGGTATTTAAGGCTTTGTTCAATCAACACAAAATAAATCTAATTATATTTTACACCTGTCCTACATGGCTGAGGACTGTCTCAATTTATTTTAACACATTTTCAGGGTTTCCTTAAACTATTCTAAGATTATTTACAACAGTATTTCACTTCTGTATCTTCTGATTCTATAACCACGTCAAGGAATTTTTAGTTTAAAAAGCTACTCAGATTTCCTACTAAAACATACCAGCACCTTGGAGAAATGATTGATTCTAAGACTGGAGCAGGGAGAGTGAAAAATGAATTTGAACTAAAAAATGAATTTGGAATATCTTGTGACAGGAAGTTAGTAAAAAAAAAATTAAAGGACACGGCAGGTAGCTTGAAGGGGCTCCCACTGACCAAATCTGGGACATTCAAAATAAATAATGACAGTAATAAATTATAACTGAATAAAATGAGTCCATGAGTGCATACAACTAATAGATAAACACATACATTAATAAATAAGGGAGAGGGACTTCCCTGTGGCGCAGTGGTTAGGAATCTTCCTGCCAATGCAGGGGACACAGGTTCGAGCCCTGGTCTGGGAAGACCCCACATGCCATGGAGCAACTAATCCCATGTGCCACAACTACTGAACCTGCGCTCTAGAGCCCGCGAGCCACAACTACTGAGCCCGTGCACCTAGAGCCTGAGCTCTGCAACAAGAGAAGCCACCGCAATGAGAAGCCCATGCACTGCAACGAAGAGCAGCCCCCACTCACCACAACTAGAGAAAGCCTGCTCGCAGCAACGAAGACCCAACACGGCCAAAAATAAATAAATAAATAAATTTATTTATTTAAATAAATAAATTTATTTATTTAAATAAATAAATTTATTTATTTAAATAACTAAGGGAGAATAGAAAGTTTTTCCTTATAGTGGAATGCAGTAAATTATTAAATTTCCATGGAATGATGGAATTAGAAAAGTCACCATTTGGCTTCAGAGTAATAATTGATTCAGTCAAGAACAACAGCGGATGCTAAAACTAGTGGGTGAAATTTTGATGAGCAGAGGATATTTGCATAGTCTCAAAATACCTTGCCCCAAAATACTTAATAATTACAAAAGGAAAAATAGTAACTTTTAAGTGGAGAAACCTGGCGGACACAATCTTAACCAGTTGATTACAATTAACGTCAGTCACTTCATGACATGATGCAGTGACAAGGATACATTATCACTTAGGCAGTGTATGCCTGCCAAAAGGGCATAACCTGAATCTTCTCATGAAGAAACATCAGACAACTCCAACCCTGGCCAGTATTTTTCAAAAACTTTGATATCATAAAAGACAAAGGCTGAGAAACTGCCCCAGATTAAAGAGAGTAGGATATATGACAACTAAGTGTAATCATAATCAGGGATTACATCCTGGACCAGGAAAAGGAAAGTTACAATAAAAGGACACCATTGGGACAATTGATGGCAAAATTTGAACATGGACTAGAGATTAAATAATAGTATTTTATCAATGTTAAATTTCCCAATTTTGATCATTGTACTGTGCTTGCAAGAGATTGTCCTTTTTCTTAGGAAATACATACTGAAATATTTAGGGGTACAGGGGTATGATGTCCTAGACTTATTTTCACATGCTCCAGAAAAAACAGTTTCAAACATCTGTATCATATATACGTATATTTAGGTAGACCTATCATAGAGGGAAAGCAAATGTGGCAAAATTGGGTGGAGAGTATATGAGAATTCTTTGTACTGTTCTTGAAACTTTTCTTTAAAAAAATCCTCATTTAAAGGAAGTGCAAATCAAAACTCCAAGTCATCACTTCACACCCATTAAGATAGCTACTATCAGAAAAACAAGGGACTTCCCTGGCGATCCAGTGGTTAAGACTTCACCTTCCAATGCAGGGACTGCGGGTTCAATCCCTGGTCGGGGAGCTAAGATCCCACGTGCCTCAGGGCCAAAAAACCAAAACAGAAAACAGAAAACCAGAAAATAGCAAGTGTTGCTGAGGATGTAGATAAATTGGAATCCTTGTGCACCGTTGGTGGGAGTGTGAAATGGCGTAGCCATTATGGAAAACAGTACAGAGGTTCCTCAAAAAATTAAAAATAAAATTATCATATGATCCAACAATCTCACTTTGGGGTACATTTCCAAGAGAATTTAAAGCAGGATCTTGAAGAGACAATTGCACACCCATGTTTTTGAAACATTATTCATATAAACATCATTCACATAAACATTATTCACATTCATATAGTCAAGATGTGGAAACAACCCAAATGTCTGTTGATGGATGAGTGAATAAAATGTGTTATACACATACAATGGAATATTATGCAGCTTTAAAAAAAAAGAAGGAAATCTTGTCATATGCTACAACATAGACGAACCTCAAGGCCATTATGCTAAGTGAAATAAGCCAGTTACAAAAGGACAAATACTGTATGATTCCACTCATATGAAGTGTATGTGGACAGGGAATGTTGCCCGACATTCCAGTAAACAATGAACGTTGCCCACTATTCCAGTTCTATAAGGATCAAGCCATCAGCCATTGCAGCCCCTTACCCCTGCCCACCACCTGCCTTCCCCCCATGGTGCGTCCTGAAGGGAGTTCAGGATGGAGAAAAACAGGAAGCCTTCTGTGCTTTGGATACTGACCCTAGATAGTTAAGATGCATATCTAAGGAATAATTACAAGCCCAGATGTTGCATCTTCCCTTATATAGAAAAGCACTAAAGTCATTAACTTGAAATGCCCATTCCATTTGATGTCTGACTACATGTTTTTTTCCAGCAAGAAACTCCTGTATATCCCAGCTCCTCTCTTACCTCTTCTGAGCAGTTCCTCAGAGCTCTCTGAGAGGCTGTTTCCCAGGCTATAGCCCTCAGTATAATCCTAGAATAAAACTTAATTCACAACTTTCAGGTTGTGTGGTTTTTCTTCAGTGGACATATCTGAAGTAGTCAAAATCATAGAAACAATGCAGAAAGGCTAGGGGGAGGGAAAAGAAGGAATTAGTGTCTCATGAATATAGAGTTTCTGTTTTGCAAGAAGAAAAATTTCCAGAGATCTGCTGCACAACAATGTGAATATATACTTAAAAATGGTTAAGATCGTAAATTTAATGTTGTGTTTTTTACCACACACACACGTTACCCAGGCAATTGTGATGATAGCCAAGTTTTGGAAGCTGGCGATAGCATGTTAACAGGGTGGATTATGTCCTCTATTCTCTTCTTTCCACGTCTCCAACCCTACTGGTTTTAATATCATGTGAAAACTAGACTGCTTAATTAAGTTAGGATGCAGAGTAATTTCTTTACCTTCCTCTGTATTTCCATTTTCTACAGATTGAAAAACTGAAACAGCAATTGAATGAAACTAAGGGAAAAGCCCAAGAAGAGAAGGAAAAATTGGTATGTACATTGGTGGTCACTTACTGGTGGTCAGGTTTCTGGCAAGTTCAGATATTTAAGACACAAGGAGAACAAGTGAGTAGATCCTTTGAGCAGCTCAGTGACCTTAAAGCCCACACACTTGATTGTACAAAAGCTCAAAAATAACATAAAATTTTGTTATTGTAGAAAACCATCTGGTAGTAGTGGTGTTTGCTGATCTTGAGCTCTAGGGCTTTTCAGTGGGCAGAGCTAGGAAATATATAGTTTTTGAAGATTAAAATATATCATAAGCCCATACTAATACTTTAAATTCAGATGCAGGAGTACAGGATTTTTACTTAACTTTATCTGTGTCTCCTTTCTTCCTCACCAAAAACCGTGGTTCTTGATGATACCAGTATAATTGTGTATTTTCTTCAAACCTTAATACATCAATAGGCACAGAATACTAATATTAATACTACCACCAACATAAATTAGTGGATACAGTTTAAGATTTGGGGGGGACACTTTTCCTTAGGATATATACTGATAGGGATCTACAATCAAATTAACAAGGTTTAAAAATGATTTGAAATAATTCCTTCCTGTGAGGATATGCCACCAACTCAACAACACATTTTGCTTTTGATTTTTAGGAGTTGCTTTATAAAGTTTAATTTAATGTACAATTATGTAACTATAATTATGTAAAATATTTATATGGTTCCAAAGTAAAATCTGTCAAACATGGTATATTCTGAGAAATCTAACTTCTATCCATGTCTCCACAATATACCAGGGTATATTGTCAAAATGGATTTTTGTCAACATAGGTAAGAAATGATATTTCAGTGTACTTCAATTTGCATTTCTTTTTTTCTTTTTTTTACCTTTTAGATTTTTATTAGTAGTTCTCTCTGAAGAATCAAAATAGTTGGCAAATTACTTTAGATTCATCAAGACTGTATATCCTTAGTATTTAGATTTTTAATGATGTACAACATAATACAAAACAAACCAAAGAGACTGATTTCTATGACTAGGTGTTATTCATTGTGTCATCCTAGAGCAAGGGCCTGGAGGGAGAGGCTGTTCTCCAGGGAGAACTGAGGGGGAGTGAGTGCTGGGTGACTAAATCACAGCCTCTTTCTTCCCCACTTGATGTGCTGGGAAGGGGCCAATGATTTCTTAAACTGACAACTGTTTTCTAGAGCAGGGGGCTCTAAAATCTGGGGTAGCAGAAGACTGTGGTCCAAACCAGGCCAAAGGAAACAGGCTGGAGCAGGGAAGTATGGTAACTGCCTGGCAGAAAAGTCAAACTCAGGGCCCCAAGGGGAAAAGGGCCTTCTTTGCAGCTCAGAGACACTGCAGAACCAGTGTAACACTAAGTGACATCGTTAAAAGGGGAAAAAAACAAAACCCTGGAAGAAACTTTCAATTGCACTCAACTTGGATTAGAGGTCAGTCCACCCTTGCAGAGAAGGGAAACATCTAGCCCCAAAGTAGCACTGAGTCTGGCCCTCCCACCTCCTTCTCCCCAATTCCTTTTGGCAGCTGGGCCAGGTTTCAGCTGAGGCCATACAGACCCCAGAAAGACCAGAGAAGTCTCTCTGGATGGCCAAGGTGGGAAGGACACTTCTCAGAATACAAATACTTTTACTATGGAAGGAGCCAGGACAGTTCTGGGGGCATTTGCATGCCCAAATCTTCCCCACTTTCTCCCCAGCTCAGGACCTAGGCTCATAGAGACTTGGCAAGCACAGTCTCTACACCTGACCTTCCACCCCCAAAAGAAAATCCGGAAGTGTGCCCCTTCTTCCCCACAGGTGGTCTCCTCAGGGCCTTCGGCAGCGGGGGCTCCGTGGCAGGGCCTAGGCAGGGCCTGGTCTCAGCTGGCTCCCGCCCGAGCCATGAGGTCTTCCAAAGCATTGTCCTGGTTATTGTTGTGTAATAGCAGAACTTCCTTATTATCTTTCAGTTCAAAGCCCATTTCCTTAAATTTGCTCATTAACTGAAGGAACTGCATCATCTTTTCCTCTAACACTGCTGCATTTCCAGAGCCTCTTCCACTTAAAGAGGGTCAAAGCCCTTCTCACAGAGCTGTCCATGTGCAAAGAGATAGTTGAGAATCTGCTCAATATTCTCTCCTTTCTTCTTCATGGCTTTCAAGACATACTCATATGAATAGCCCATGTCGATCACCGTCTCCACACATTGCCGCTCACAGCGTCTGCAGTTCAGAATAAGCCTGGGGACAGCTGGGAGTGTTGGGCACTTGTGACATTGAGGAATTAGGAGATGTGACCGTGGGACACGTATTTGGAGGTGACGATTCTTCTGTGCACACAGACAAGACAGAGAGGGAAGGCATCTGGGAATGGTTCAGGGTTGGCGCCTCTGTGCCACTGTCCAAGTTCAAAGCTGAAAGCCCAAGCATATGATGCCCATTGAGCTCACTGGCACTGCTTTGGGTGGAAGGCTTTAGGGAATTCTGGAACGTGCCACTGCAGAGGCAGGATGTGCTGTGGAAAGTGCTTGCCATCTTGGCTGTCTTCTGACTGCTGTCATCAGAGTCAAGTTTGGGGAGGGACAGGGACTTGATATTGCTTACTGCAGGGATGGGGGGAGGGACACTTTGGAAGACAGCGACATCTTTTCACAGTTGCCCAACTGTGGTAAGGTTATAAAGCCACTGGGTTTGTGAAGAGGCTTGAAATCTAGGGTTGCCTGCTTCAGGGATGCCAGGACCTCCTCATCCTGTAACACAGACCCAGAGCCACCGCTAGGCAAGTCATTGTCCAATAACTGGGCCATAATGGGTCCACTGGTTCCTACCAGAATGTTTCTCAGCTCTTCCTTCTCATCAATAGTTTTTAACTCCAGATTATCAAACGGGTCTTCTTCACACTCAAAGTCAGCAGGATTGAAACCTGCCTTTGTGTGGGGTGGGCTGAGAACTTTCTGTCTTGTGGCACTGCTGCTGACCCGAGTCGGGGTGAGGATGCTGTTGTGCTGTAAGCTGGCAAGGATGGGATTGATAGGAGGTGGCATTGTGGCTGTACCGTGAGTCTTGGAGAAGCTCATTTTGCTGTCACCCTCTGGGCCACTCTTAGAATTCACTTTAGCTTCTGCTTCCTCAGCCTCGTGCTCTGCTTCCCACTGGGTTCCTTGGATTTTCTTAATGTCTTCAGCCCACTCAATGGTTTTCTTTTCCAAAGAGAAGCCATTCTGTACTTCTCTGACAACCTGCAAACAGTCAGGCAAGGAGAAGCCAATAGGTAGACCAACTTTAGCTGGTGTTTTGAATTTGTCTCCTATCTTAAATGGGACATCATCAAGGTCACTGAAAGTCCCATGAAAATCTGCACCCAACTTCTTAGAAGCCATTTAGAACCTGAACGCTGCCGCCGCTGTCCCAGAAGCTGAAAGGTGCTGCCACCGACCGGCCTCCCAGGCTCAGTCCCCGCTGAGCTCCTGACGGCCCCTAGGGAGAGCGAACACCACCACCTTCAACTCTGCCCTACCCAGGCCAGGCCGTCACCATCACCGTAGCCACCGCCAGGGCCACAGCTGCCATGTTGAAGCCCCACTTCCCTCCTCCTTCCTGCATTTCTCTTATTATGAGCTAGGTTGAGCATTTTTTCATGTGGTTGAGAGTCATTTGTATTTCTTTTGATAGCCCTTGTTCATGTTTTAATTGTGTTATTGGGCCTTTTTCTCCTCTATTTCCCTCTTTTTTTTTTTCCTTACCCTCTCCTTCTCTTCCCTTTCTCCTCCTCTCTTTTTTCTCCTTCTGTCTCCCCCTTTCCTTCCTCCTTTTCCACCTTCTTCCTTGTTTATTTATAAGAGATATTGGCCCTCCCTTTGTCTCTTAGCTTACTAACTTTAATTTAGGATCAGGGATGTTATTTATTTTTCTTACAGGTTAAAGATTTGTTCAGTCTTCTCATAGCTCTTTTATTTTTTAAAATAAATTTATTTATTTGTTTTTTATTTTTGGCTGTGTTGGATCTTCGTTGCTGCACACAGGCTTTCTCTAGTTGCGGTGAGTGGGGGCTACTCTTCATTGCAGTGCTTGGGCTTCTCATTGCGGTGGTTTCTCTTGTTGCGGAGCACAGGCTCTAGGTACATGGGCTTCAGTAGTTGCAGCACGTGGGCTCAGTATTTGTGGCTCTCCCATGCTCTAAAACACAGGTTCAGTAGTTGTGGCACACGGGCTTAGTTGCTCCGCGGCATGTGGGATCTTCCCGGACCAGGGCTCGAACTTGTGTCCCCTGCATTGGCAGGCAGATTCTTAACCACTGCACCACCAGGGAAGTCCCTCATACCCCCTTTTAAATAAATATCTACATCTTCTATACAAGATCAGCTCACTTTAGAATTTTTTACTTATTCAAGGCACTTGGTCTCTTTTAATAAAAATTAAAACTTTATGCAAAAGCAAAAATAAAAAGGGAACAATTTCTTCAAAGATAGACAAATGGCTTAAGGCTTCATATGGAACAGGACTCTGTGTGACCTCTGTTCTTTTTCCTAACTCATTTACCTTTTTTTTTTTTTTTTGCCTACAGGAACAAAAATATACTGTGCAAATAAGTGAGCTGGAGGGACAGTTCCGTCAAAAAGCCAGAGAAATTGGCATGATTCAGACAGAGCTCAAAACAATAAAACAATTCCAGAAGAGAAAAATCCAAGTAGAGAAAGAATTAGATGATGTAAGTTTCTTTCTTTCTTCCTTTTTTTTTTTTTAAAGGAGATTAGAATTAGCTACTTATGTCTGAAAAGGCCTTCATAGAAATTTACTCCTATGAGATAGTAAAGGAATCCCTTTGACATTTTAGAGATTATATGGGAGAAACAGGGAAGATATATCAATGTAGGACTGGACGCAAAAAGTCTTGATGGTTAGACTTTTCTTTTTCTCAGCTTTGATTTCTTTGTGAATTCACCAGATCTTAGCGAATACACCCACTCACATTTATCAGCAGTTAAACCTTTGGAACTACAGATCCAGAAAAACATTAGGGGCAAAGTAGCGAAGTTCTAAAGGACAATATGTCTAGACTGATGAATGATAATTTTAGAAAAATTTAAGGCACTCTGGGTAGGGCTGGATGTGGTGAGGAAAACTGAGTACTTTCAGAAAGTTTCTCTGACCTTGCATGCTCTTTCCATTCCCTCAGTTCAGAAAATAGTTCTCTTGCATTAACGACAATGCAATAAATGGCACAGATGAGGGCTGGGCACAAGTAGCTGAAATCAGCTTTGTGGTTTTGGGCAAATTACTTACCCTCTCTATACCTAGGTTTCCTCATCTGTAAAATGGGGGTGATAAGAGTTATTGGCTCATAGGGTTGTTGTAAGGCTTAAATGAGTTCATATATGTAAAGTGCTTAAAATAGTGTATGTCACATAGTGAGAATTAACAGTGGTGTGTAGCTCTCTGCAAAAAAAGGTCCTCATTTGTAGCATTTGCTGATTTCCTTGGTGTAAATACTTATGTTGTGGCCAATTTCAAGCTACCAATGCTTTTACAATGTGCTAGCAAAATTCCTGGTATGAGCCAGCTCTAACACGCAACTGCTGCTATTATTAGTAATAGTATCAGAAGTAGTATTGCCACCTGAGATAGCCATACACCATGTGGTATAGGGGCTAAATGTTGGTGCTTTGAAGTCATACTGCTAGAGTGTAAATACTGTCTTCACTACTTGGGTATCTTGTTAAGTTTCCTCATCTGTAACATGGGGGTGAGAACAATAGTACCAATTTCAAAGGGTCATTGTGAAGACTAAATGAAATACAGGTTTCTCTCGCTACCTGAAAGTAGTTCCTATGAAACCTTTCCTAAGCCGAAGAAGCAGTTACCATAGGACACACCTTGCTAACAGAAGCACAAAATCAAGATAAAGCACAGATGCTCACAGACGTAGTTCAAAGCTATGGCAGCTTGACGCTGAGTATAGTTCCCAGGGAAGGAGTTTAGTGGTGCCACTCTCCTCGTTGCTAAGGGTGTGCTTTGCCTCAGTAACACCGCTCGCTGCTGAACACTATTTTTTTGCTTTTCGCCTTTTTTTCATAAAAGTGAAAATCCTCTCTGGATTACTTTCGGTTAGCGAAAACAGGTACTAATGTAGGTTTTTTTGTAAAAGCAGAGTGGTGTAAAGCGAACTTTCAGAAAAGCGGGGAATACGTATAATCTGTTTTACTGTAAATGCTTAGCACTGTGTGATAAAGATTACCTGCTGTTGCTGATCCTGCTATTCTTATTACTGCACATTAGACTCCTAAGAAATTGTCAGTCTTATAACCGGTAGTTTGTACCCTTTGACCAATATCTCCCCATTTCCCCCTCCCCCCAGCCCAGGTAACCACCACTCTGAGTTCAACTTTTTTTTTGGGGTGGGTCCCTAGGGCTTCTGGGATCTTAGTTCCCCAACCAGGGTTTGAACCTGGGCCCTAGGCAATGAGATCTCTGAGTCCTAACCACTGGACCGCCAGGAAATTCCAAATGTGGATGTATTTTAAGTTCACCACACCACCGCAGTACAAAGTATACACTACTGCAGGAATAATCTTAAAATATCACAGTTCTGATGATGTTCTGGTCACTTCCCTCAAGAATCTTCCTTAGTAATAGACTCACAGACTTAGAGAACGAACTCATGGTTACTGGGGGGAAGGGTGGAGGGAAGGGATAGTTAGGGAGTTTGGGATTGACGTGTACACACTGCTATATTTAAGGTAAAAATAGCAACAAGGGGGGGAAAAAGAATCTTCTTTAGTAAAGAAGATTATAAACAATCTTCTCTATTGTAAACAGACTATTATCCAGACACCTTAGCGTGAAAATCAAGACCCTACACCTACTTTGGAACATATTATTTCCTTTTCCTACACTTTCCCATACACACCACCTTTAATCCACCCAACCCGGATATTCCCTGAAGTCTTTTCTGCCTTTCTTTGTTTACGCTGTTTCTTCTATTTGGAATATACTCCTGATAGAGCTCTGTCCATTAAAATTTTACCTATTCTTCAGAGGCTCAGCTCAAATGCGTATTCTCCATAAGGACTTCCTCAGTGTACTATTTAAAAGTAATAATTTTCTTCTTGCCATTTGTGACAATTTGGACAAAACTTGAGGGCGTTATGCTAAGTGAAATAAGTCAGAGAAAGACAAATACTGTGCAATACAATTTATATGTGGAATCTGAAAAAGCTGAGGGACTTCCCTTGTGGCGCAGTGGTTAAGAATTCCGCCTGCCAGTGCAGGGGACACAGGTTCAAGCCCTGGTCCAGGAAGATCCCACATGCCGCGGAGCAACTAAGCCCGTGTGCCACAACTACTGAGCCTGCACACTAGAGCCCACAAGCCGCAACTGTTGAGCCCTCATGCCACAACTACTGAAGTCTGCACGCCTAGAGCCTGTGCTCTGCAACAAGAGAAGCCAGCACAATGAGAAGCCCGCACACCACAACAATGCGTAGCCCGCGCGCGCCACAACTAGAGAAAGCCCGCGCACAGCAAAGCAACGAAGACCCAACACAGCCAAAAATAAATAAAATAAAATAAACAAATTTATTAAAATAAATAAATAATTTAAAAAGCTGAACTTTGGGAATTCCCTGGTGGTCCGTGGTTAGGACTTGTTACTTTCACGGCGGTGGCGCAGCTTCAATCCCTGGTCTGTGGATCCCACAAGCAGTGTGGTGCAGCCAAAAAAAACCACACTGAACTCAGAGTGGTTACTTGGGCTGGTGGGGGGAGGAATGGGGAGATGTTGGTCAAACGGTAAAAACTGCCAGTTATAAGACTGACAAGTTCTTAGGAAACTAATGTACAGTATGGTGATTATAACTGCTAATACTGTATGACATACTTGAAAGTTGCTAAGAGAGTAGATCTTAAATGTTCTTGCTACAGAAAAAGAAATGGTAGTTTTTGTGACATGATGGAGGTGTTAGCTAATGCTATGGTAGTAATCATTTTGCAATATAGTATATCAAAGTAACACATTGTACACCTTACATTTACACAATGTTATAGATTAATTATATTTCAATTAAGCTAGAAAAAAGAGAAAAAAATTTTTAAAAGATGATTAGCAAAAAGGTAATTTTTTGTATGTTTCCATAGCATTTTGTATTTCTTTTATACCACTTAGCCCATTCTATCTTGATATTATATTTATTATTTGTCTTATCTCCCCTGCTAGATTGTAAATTTTTTGAGGCATGAACAGTACTGTGCTTTGTATTCATTGAAGGACAGGATACACAGTAATGCTCAATAAATCTATGTTAAATGCTGAGTGGGTCTTTTATTAAATGTAATTTAAGGAATATCAAGTTTTCCACTAAATGGGAAGAATCCTTCCACAAAGTGTATGTATATCAAATCATCATGACGTACACTTGAACTATCATACATTTTATTTATCTACAATTCCTCAATAAAGCTGAAAAGTTTCTAGAAAGAATATCTAGTTTTGTTTTATATGAAAATGCTGCAGAATGAATCAGGTTAAGTTCACTAACTTTTCAGGAACTTTAAAATAGCCATCCTAGGTGTAGGTATACATTCTGAATCAAAGTGAATTAGGAATTAGTTGTTAAGGAAACACTCCCATTTACCATTGCAACAAAAAGAATAAAATACCTAGGGATAAGCCTACCCAAGTAGACAAAAGACCTGTATGCAGAAAACTATAAGACACTGATGAAAGAAATTAAAGATGATACCAACAGATGGAGAGATATACCATGTTCTTGGATTGGAAGAATCAACATTGAGAAAATGACTCTACTACCCAAAGCAATCTACAGAGTCAATGCAATACCTATCACACTACCAATGGCCTTTTTCACAGAACTAGAACAAAAAATTTCACAATTTGTATGGAAACACAAAAGACCCCAAATAGCCAAAGCAATCTTGAGAAAGAAAAATGGAGCTGGAGGAATCAGGCTCCCTAACTTCAGAGTATACTACAAAGCTACAGTAATCAAGACAGTATGGTACTGGCACAAAAACAGAAATATAGATCAATGGAACAGGATAGAAAACCCAGAGATAACCCACACACATATGGTCACCTTATCTTTGATAAAGGAAGCAAGAATATACGATGGAGAAAAGGCAGCCTCTTCAATAAGTGGTGCTGGGAAAACTGGACAGCTACATGTAAAAGAATGAAATTAGAACACTTCCTAACACCATACACAAAAATAAACTCAAAATGTATTAAAGACCTAAATGTAAGGCCAGACACTATAAAACTCTTAGAGGAAAACATAGGCAGAACACTCTATGTGTTCTGCAACCAAGATCACAGCAAGATCCTTTTTGACCCACCTCCTAGAGTCATGAAAATAAAAACAAAAATAAACAAATGGGACCTAATGAAACTTAAAAGCTTTTGCACAGCAAAGGAGACCATAAACAAGATGAAAAGACAACCTTCAGAATGGGAGAAAATATGTGCAAACGAAGCAACTGACAAAGGATTAATCTCCAAAATATACAAGCAGCTCATGCAGCTCAATATCAAAAAAACAAACAACCCAATCCAAAAAAGGACAGAAGACCTAAATAGACATTTCTCCAAGGAAGATATACAGATTGCCAACAAACACATGAAAGGATGTTCAACATCACTAATCATTAGAGAAATGCAAATCAAAACTACAATGAGTAGTCAGAATGGCCATCATCAAAAAATCTACAAACAATAAATGCTGGGGAGGGTGTGGAGAAAAGGGAACCCTCTTGCACTGTTGGTGGGAATGTAAATTGATACAGCCACTATGGAGAACAGTATGGAGGTTCCTTAAAAAACTAAAAATAGAACTACCATACGACACAGCAATCCCACTACTGGGCATATACCCTGAGAAAACCATAATTCAAAAAGAGTCATGTACCAAAATGTTCATTGCACCTCTATTTACAATAGCCAGGACATGAAAGCAACCTAAGTGTCCATCAACAGATGACTGGATAAAGAAGATGTGGCACATATATACAATGGAATATTACTCAGCCATAAAAAGAAACGAAATTGAGTTATTTATAGAGAGGTGGATGGACCTAGAGTCTGTCATGCAGAATGAAGTAAGTCAGAGAAAAACAAATACTGTATGCTAACACCTATATATGGAATCTAAAAAAAAAAAGGTTCTGATGAACCTAGGGGCAGGACAGGAATAAAGATGCAGACCTACTAGAGAATGGACTTGAGGACACGGGGAGGGGGAAGGGTAAGCTGGGACAAAGTGAGAGAGTAACACTGATATATGTATGCTACCAAATGTAAAACAGATAGCTAGTGGGAAGCAGCTGCATAGCACAGGGAGATCAGCTTGGTGCTTTGTGAACACCTAGAGGGGTGGGATAGGGAGGGTGGGAGGGCGGCTCAAGAGGAAGGGGTTATGAGGATATGGGGTTATATGTATACATATAGCTGATTCACTTTGTGATACAGCAGAAACACAACATTGTAAAGCAATTATACGTCATAAAGATGTTAAAAAAAGAAAAACTAGTTGTGCATATTCTTTTGGGCCTTGGTGTGATTTTTTTTAAAGGACAATGTTGCCACCTAGTGGAGAAATAAATTTCAACCCTTTGAAAGAGGGGTGGTGGGCCAGGAAAACTTAAAATTCAAAGGCAAAAGACACTGGCTAATGGGAAAAAATAAGATGGTTATGTGGAATCCCAAATATGGAAGAACTAAGGCAGGTGTGGGGCCCATGAATTTAATAAAAGGGAGGAAAATTAATTATACTGTACTATAGGATTCATTATACAAATTTAAAAGAGGCCAATTAAGTTTAGCTTATCAAAAGGTATTCAAAGCATAAATTTAAAGAAAAAATGATTTTCATTACCTGATTAACAAAAGGAGCATACATTGGTAGGTTGCAATTAATATTTTTTAAATAATTTGTTTTAGTCTTTCTTCTTTTGACAAAGTGATAATACCCATTTCAGCAAATTTAGCTGATAAGAGAAAATGAAAAACCCTCCCCTCACAACTATATTACTTAAAGATAACCACTGTTAATATTTTGGTATATTGTCTTTAGTTTTTCCACCTCTGCTATGTATAAATATATTTTAAAGTATCTACAATATATGCTATTTTTACAAAAATGAGGTTATGGTATACAAATTGTTTGTTAACCTGATTTTTTCACTTTACATATTGTGAACATTTTTCAATGCCATTATATATTTTTCTATAAAACCTTTTGACTACATGCATGGAATTTCATTGGGTAGATATATCATGATTTACTAATCGGTCCCTTGTTGTTGGACATTTGGACTTTTCTCTAATTTTCCACTATTATAAACTGAGGAACATCTAAGTAACAAAGTATTTTTCTATATTTTTAATTAGTTTTTAGGATAACTTCCTAGAAGTTATAGTGAAATTTATAGGTTAAATTAGAACGTGAACTTTTAAGGTTTTTCATATGCATTGCCTAATTATCTTTCAAAAGATTTATTTATTAATTTATAGATTTTTGGGGACCCCAATGGCAATTGAAAGGTCCACCCCCCCCATCCCACTGGCATGGTAGACATTTCCACAAATTTATATATTGACATTAATTTTGAAAGTCTTTGACAATATGAGGCCATTTTTTTAAATTGTCTAAAAAATACAGGAAGAAAGAAGAACATCTGAAATCATATGATATGGATCAAATGGAGATTTAATACTGTTAGGACAGAGATCACAGGAAGGAAAATTGTGAAGTATAAGGGAGGACAATATTAGACATAAAATAACTAACCTCTGTATTAAATGGTTACTATTCTAAGTATTTTGTGTGTATTATTTGTTATTTAATCTTTGTCACACCTCTATGAGAATAGCTACTATTATTATCCTCTTTTTACCCTGGAGATTTGAGACTTAGAGAAGATAAGTGATTTGCCCAAACAGCTGGTAAGTCAGAGAGGTAACAGTTGAACTCTGGTCTGTGTGATGGAAAGCTCTTCTCTACTGCCTTTTTTTGTGGCATGAATATTAGATTGAGTGTGCCGATTTCAATCTGATTGGTTCTTGCCAGTATATATAGCCTTCAGGATCATAACTTTAAGTTAGCTCAATTCTCTTTGCCTGGAAGAATTTTATGTCCTTTCTATTCTATGTAGTTTTAGAGGATAGAAGGATCTGTCTATGGGAATCACAGGGAGATACTTTTTAGATTGATACTAGGAAGAATTTTCTAAAAATGGGAACTCTTAAAAGGGCAGCCTAGTGAATTAATAGGATTTGATTAGTGATACTTCTGTCTCTAGATATTTTTCTCATAGAAGAGATTCCTATATTAAGTGGGAGATTTGTATAGTCTGACTCCTAAGATTCCTGGTAATTCTAAAATATTATGATTCTGTAAGTCCACATGTTTAAAATGAAGATATTTGGGGGGGGAAATGAATATGATAATAACTTATCTGAATGTTCTGAAAACTGTTATTCATGAAAAGCTTTTTAGAAACTCAATACTGATCTTGTAAATCTATAGACGATTATGAGAAGTATGGTACTCAGAGGGAGGGCATGGAGTTTTTCTGTGTGTTCAGGATTAAGAGGTAATGTATAACAGAAAATATTTCCTGACTGAGAATTTTCCAGGAATATGCCCCAATCCACCCCATTTCCTACTGACCATTCTGTTTTTCGTTATTTTAATTTTAGCTGAAGGAGAACTTAAGGAACATAGAGCAGAAACATCAGGAGACTCTTAGGAGATTGGAAGGCAGGTTTTTGGAAGAAAAGGTACAGCATATTTGCATTAATAAATAAATATATTGTGTACTAGAACGACGTAAGTATATTTATATGTATTCTGAGACATCAAGTTTTCATTTGGTATCTTATTAGAAGATTATCTTTTTCCCCCCCTCTTAGTTAGGGATTCTTGAAATCCTCAAGAGAGATTGTCATCTGACCAAGGCTTCAGGACACATCCCCCACCCCAGCTTGTTGTCTCCTGGTGGAACTAAAGCTCCATGTACCACTTTTTATAGGGGAGATGGGATTAGAGAGGTTGCTCTGATACACGTGAGGGTCTTCCCTTAGTCAAGCCAACTAAGGATATTAGTAAAAGGGGCTCAGGACTTCCCTGGTGGCACAGTGGTGTAGAATCCGCCTGCCAGTGCAGGGGACACGGGTTCGAGCCCTGGTCCGGGAAGATCCCACATGCCATGGAGCAACTAAGCCTGTGCGCCACAACTACTGAGCCTGCACTCTAAAGCCCGTGAGCCACAACTACTGAAGCCCGTGCGCCTAGAGCCCGTGCTCCGCAACAAGAGAAGCCACCGCAGTAAGAAGCCCGCACACCGCAACAAAGAGTAGCCCCTGTGTGCGCAGCAACGAAGACCCAAAGCAGCCATAAATAAATAAATAAAAAGGGGGCTCAAAAATGTTCCTTAGCACATCACAGACTTCCACATTTCTCTGTGCTTCTAAAGTTAATTCTCAGAGTCCCCCTGGTTTTTCTTTAATTCTTTTAATATTTTCTTTAATTTTTCATCCTTAGGAAAGGAATACATTTTTTCACAAATTGGTGGGAATGTAAGGAAGTGAGGGTGAGGCAAATAAGTACTCATATCAGGTTTATATAAAAGGATTTGCTTTCAAAAGTGGCTCTAGGTTTCCAGTTTGTGTATTGAATAACCTGGGAGTGGGGCAGGAGCAGTATCTAGACGCTTTCCCTCTCAGGCACTTCCTGGCACTGTTAGGAATGGAAGTGCTCAGGAATGGGCTGCTCTCAGCTGCCTCTTTCCTCACTCCACCCTACACTTGATCTCTCTCCTACTTGGTGTAACATTCCACAAACAAATGTTAGAAGTGCTTGGTCAGTTTACAGATTACTTGAATGACAGTGCTTATATAAATAGGATTTTTATGTCTGGAAGTAGGTGGCTGCTGGCCTTTCCCTCATAATTGCAAGATGGTTAATGCAGCTCTGAGAGTCATCTCTCTTAGGGCGGGAAGAAGGGAGGCTCCATCTGTATCTGTCCCTTTTATCTGGAAACCGTGAAACTTTCCCCAGAAGCTCCTAGCAGATTTCTTCTTACATCTCTCTGATTGTCCAGAACCATGTTATAATGGACGCCAGGGAAAAGGGGTGTTTTGTTTCTCCAGCCACTGGTGGAAGCTGGGAAGGAAAAAGGAGGATGGGAAGGAGTGTTGGGTTGTCCAGCCACAGCAGTGTCTGCCTTACCATGTGAGGTACAGCCTTCATGGTTAGATACAAACTCCTATACTGGTTTGAGCCCCAGTGCTGCTGGTCCATGGCAGTGAGCTTTCTAGTAAGCCCTGTTCATTTATCTCATACCTCAGCATGTTCCACCTGATCATATAAAGGACTTCCCTGAGGTTATTAGTATTTTGTTGTGTTTTCCCATTTAATCCTTTCTGTTCCTTGAACCACCTGCATATTTTTGTACTTGCTATTCTCTCTTCCTGAAATGTTCTTATTGCAGTTCTGGCTTATTCGCATTCTTCAGAGCTCAAATGTCATCCCCTCAAAGAGATAATCCCTAAACCCAATCTAAAATTACCTCCCTCAGTTACTATTTCATTACCCCATTTATTTCATTTATAGCATTTATCATAGTCTATTAATTCTCTTATTTGTTTACTTGCTGGGAGGCTGTATAGCGTCAAATTGCCTGCATTTGAATCCCTGCTCTGCCATTTACTAGCTGTATGATTTTGGACAAGTCACTAACCTTTCTCTCAGTTTCTTCAATCCTTGTCTTTGGGGACAATAATAGTATCTAATTCATAGGTATCTAATTACATTGTTGTGAGAAGTAAATAATACATGTGTAGAACCATGCCTGGCACATAGTAAATGCTCAATGCATTTTAATTATTATTATTGTTTGGATCTCATCCTAGAATATAAGCTCCATGAGAACAGGAGCCTTATCTGTTATGTTCACCACAGCATCTCTAGTATCTAAAAAATCTGGTACACTATTAGTACTCAATAGGAATTTGTTAAATGAATGAATAAATGATTCTCATCACATTGTATTTAACAGAAATTTCTCCCAGCTCTGCTTTCCAGGTCTGATGTGGAATTTTTTTCTATTTATATGTCATTTTGCTTTTTTAATGGTGAAATTGGGAAGTACCCTAAAGTCCCTGTGTTCACACTATCCTCTTTGCTGGCTCCTCCATTGATAGTTGGAGCACTTCACATCAGGTCATGTGGACAGGAGTATTTTATTTGACATTATAAAATAAATACTTAACTTTTTCTGTGTAAAATTTGTTGTTAGAAATATAACTGTATTAAAACAGCCTATTTTCTTTTTTAGTACCGACTAGAAAAAGAGGCTGAGAAGAAGATAATAATGCTGGCAGACAGAGCCCACCATGAAGCTGTTGTGTAGGAGATCGCTGACTCTTTTTTCTTTCTAATAGCCTCTCTTACCTCTTTGCTAGTCTTTTTAGTTCTTATCATGTTTTCTACCCCCTTCTCTCTTGGTCTGCTTTCTTCAAATTTTCTGGTTTACTTTCCTTCGCTGTTTCTTTCTCTCTGTGTACCCACCCCTTTTCCATCCACCCTTTTTGTAGCAGCATAGTGTGGAGAAAAGAATCTGGGCTTCGAAGTTACACTTTGGTTCTCAACATGTATACTAACTGACTGTAAGAAGATTTCTTAACTTTTTTGAAATTAAATTTCTCCATCTAAAAATGGTGTTAATAATGGCAACTGTGCACAGTTTTCATGAGGTATATTAGTGAAAGTAACACTAAACTGCACTGTGTTAATAAACTAAGTCTCAATGGTTTATTTCTAATCTAATGTGGGTCTGACAGCTCTACTCCACGGGTGATTCAGGAACCTGGGCTGCTTCCATCTTGTTCTTCATGTCCAGTCACATGTACAAAGAGAGAGCATGGGAAACTCATACCTGCCCTTAATTGCCTTGGACTGGAAGTAACACGTCCCTTTTTACTTTCCTGTTGGTGAGAACTTAGTTCTCAAGATCCCCACCTAACTATTGAGTACCCACCATAAGCTAAATAAGTGCTGGTCATTATTATTTTTTTAAATTATTGATTTTAATTTTTTTTTTTGGTTGCCCCGTGCAGCTTGCGGGATCTTAGTTCCCTGAACAGGGATTGAACCCGGGTGGGCCACATCAGTGAAATTGCCGAGTCCTAACCACTGGACCACCAGGGAATTCCGGATGATCATTATTATTAATGTTAGGGGATTTAGCAGTCATTGTTCTAGTTTGGTAATATTTAAAACTTAGGTCTGTGTTTTGGGATCTTATATCTATCTATTTCAGGCAATTGAACAATGCTGGAAGAGCTGTTTTTAAAGAGAATATTTATCTCCAGAAAGCTCTCGCATACCACCTGAAGGAAGCTGATGCTCTACAAAAAAACTCTCAGAAGTTGCAAGAGACTCAGACTTCCCTTTTACAGCAAAAGGTTCATTTCGATTTTGTTTCCTTTTTTTGTAAAGATTGGGTTGGTGAATACTAAGGATTGAGTATAGTAGTGATACATAAGGACAATAGGACAATTTTTCTTCTGTCTGGATGGTGTATTTTTCTTATCTGAAAAGTTAATTCCTGAATGACTTATAAGAAACTTTAGACTTGGCTTTATAAAGAATACATCCGAAACATAAATATAACCCCTGTCCTCTACTACCTTAGTATTCATTTTACTTTGCTTAGAGTTGGTCTCTGAATCACTTAGGAACTGTGACAACTGTGACAACAATGGTTTCCCCATGTAAGGTGTATTCTCTCCCTAAAGGAAGTCTGGAGGTAAGCAATCCAGAGCTGGAATGGTAGTGCTACAAATTCGGCAGACACTCGGGCTCCTCAACTTTGTTCTGCAACACATGGCTTATCTCCTCAGAGTCACCTCATGGCCCCCAGCAGCTGCTGGAGCTCTAACAACAGGGCGGAAGAAGGACAAGAAGGAAAACAGCATGCTCCTCCCTTTAGAGCTCTTCCTGGAAGTCCTATACAAATTTCTACTCGCAGCTCTTCCATCAGAGCTTAGTCATGTGGCTTTGCTGAACACAAGGGAAACTGGGAATTTTCAGCTGGGCTTACTACCTTTCTGAATAAAATTGGGGTTTTATTACGAAGGAAGAAATGGAAAATGGACACTAGGATAGGCAACTAGCAGACTGCCACAGTTTGCAGTATATAGTTGTTAAATTACTGTTTTACTGTACAGTCTTACTGATTTTGGAATATTTTTTGATAATGTAAAATATTGAACTTTTCATAATTTTAGAGGAAGGAGAGTTTCTTAATTAGTAAAATCTGTGGCCTTCCTTAGTCCAGACAGGGACTCTTGATGTTTCTTACTCTTTATGCACAGAATACCAAAATATCACCATTGCAACCTGGCCTCAAACTCAAATCTCATGAAGTAATGGATATTAGTGAGGAACTTTTAAGTTTTGAAATTAATTAAAAAAAAAATCTCTCACCTCTCTCATCTTTCTGTTTTAGGAAATCAATGATCTGTTGGTTAAGGAAAAGATAATGCAGCTTACCCAGCAGAAATTACAAATCCAAACTCTTCAGAAGAAGGTAGTAAGCTTGGAGACTACCCTGAGTTGTATGACCAAAGAGTTTGAGACTGAAGTTTTAAAACTGCAGCAGCAGGCAATGGTAAAGAACCAAGCGGGTCAGATTGAAATTTTCAAGCTGCAGCATCTTCTTCAGATGAAGGACAAGGAAATGAATCGAGTAAAGAAGCTGGCCAAGAACATACTAGATGAAAGAACAGAAGTGGAAAGATTCTTTTTAGATGCTCTACACCAAGTAAAGCAACAGATCCTATTTAGCAGAAAGCGTTATAAACAGGTAGCACAAGCTGCTTTCAATTTTAAAATGAGAGAGGCATGTGCAGGAAGAACAGAATATCCCAAAATCCGAACATTTGATGGCAGAGAGCACAGCACCAACAGTGTGAATCAGGATCTTATGGAGGCCGATAAATGGTACTAATAATGCTTTAATATTTTGCCTTTGTACTGCTCTTCTTGTGCCCTTTAGAGAAATAAAAACCCTGAAAAGTTCAGTTTGGTAATATCTAAGTATTGACTAGATTACTCAGTAAGTTACTTGAGGAGAGGAACTGTCTTACTCATCTTTGTAACCCCTATGCTTAGCATACTGTGTGGGGCTTAGTAGGTATTCTTAGTAGATGTCCCCCCTTTTTTGTGTGACAGAGACTTGTTAAAGGGATTATTCGTTCCATTTTGAATATCATTGTAATATTTTTTAACATGTTCCTTTATTTTATTTCCTATAAATTTGTTATAAAGGTTTGATTAGATTCAGGTTAAACATTTTTGATAAACATGCTTTTCACAAATATTTTGTAATGTTCCCTTTACTATTCTGAGATGAAATTCATAGGTAATAATATCTAATCAAACCTATAATTTAAAAAATCAATATAACAATTCTTTGCAGCAACTCTTTGTTGTACGGAACTGTCCTATGGATTGGAGGACACCCAGTAGTGCCCCCTCCATCATTGTATTAACCAAAAGTCCCCACAAGGCTTTAAAATACACTAGAGATCTACTGCCACCACGATAAAAGTAGTAGAATGATTGAGACATTTGTAGACTATATACAATTGTTGTTTCCTGTTAGCATTTTAATCTGTTTGAATACTTTTCTCCCTATAAACCATGGATTAAATTATAGTGCATTTTAAAGATTATTCTGAAAAAATTGTTTTCTATCTCAACACGATTAGATTCTTCAAAGGTCTTAAGAAACTTACTCCTACTACTATGACTTAACATCTTATTGAGAGGGCTTCCAAATGTGTTTTCTGTTTTACATTATTTTTTAATAGGCTAATATGTAGGTTCTTTTAAATTGTATAGCTGTTGGGAAGGTTGGACATGGCCAATGACTCTTCTTCAAAAATGTCCATACTATAGTTTTTTTACCTTCTTGCCATATTCAGAAGTCTGTTAATAACACTATTACTATTATTCTATTATAATAGTTATTATAATGACTATTACCAAGAGATTCACTTTATTTATTTATTTATTTATTTATTTATTTATTTATTTATTTATTTATTTTGCGGCACATGGGCCTCTCACTGCCGTGGCCTCTCCTGTTGCGGAGCATGGCTCCGGACGCGCAGGCTCAGCGGCCATGGCTCACGGGCATAGCCGCTCTGCGGCATGTGGGATCCTCCCAGACCGGGGCACGAACCCGCGTCCGCTGCATCGGCAGGCGGACTCCCAACCACTGCGCCACCAGGGAAGCCCCACTTTATTTTTTTATTTAATAAGTCAAGCAAGTTGAGTCCCCACCATACAGAAGGCAGTTTCTTTTACATTTTTTAAATCTACTGTATATTAAGTGGTATATAACTTTTCAGAAGAAGGTGCATAAAATGATTCTCCACATTGTTGTTGCAGAAACTGGACACTTCCCTATTCTGCCTCATGAGCAACTTATCACTTTAATCCTAGTGTTCAATAGGATTTCTGCCAGGAAGGCAGAAACTGTAGTTAAAATATTACATTATCTGCCTAAGAGGCAGATTAGGGAAGGACAATTAAAGTATATGGTGATTATAAGGCAAAACCTAAACTTAAAACTAACCCCAACTGACATATATGAAAAATATTTCTTACATTTTACATCAATACTCTATCTACATGTCAGCCAACTTTTGTAAATAGCCAAGTAGACTACGAATCCTTTGGAGAAGTTATGGTATAGATAAATACCTTCCTGGAAGGCTCAGCTGCCTCTTAAGCAGATAATGATACATACAAAGACAAAGCATACAAGAAAAAAACAGTTGTTATGAAATTATTTGGAGGTAAGAAATAGACTAGATAAGTTACATGTTCTTTTATATATTTACCTCTTATCACTCTATTTTCATAGCAAAATATCTAATACTAAAGACTTGCTAAAAAGGAATTTATCAATAATTTCACCAAACAACTGTCTTTTTTCTTGTACCTTTTGTCTTTGTGTTATCTGGATACATAATATTGCATTACAACTTTCTTTTTTGCTTATTTGCTTAATGTTTGAGCACAGATTTTGTTCATGTTATAGTTTTTCTTATTTTCAGTTTAATGACTACATAACACTTCAAATTGGCGACCATGTTAATGTGCTTTTCAAATTTATGATTTTGTAATGGACATGGTTTGCCTTGTAGTCATTCCATTTGGAAACCTCATAATATTCAGTTATGATTTAGAAATTTTCTCATGTTTACATATTTTATATTTTTTAAAAAGAAGAGATGCTTACTTTGACCATTTATTTTTCATTTTTTTCTTTGAAATTCTTTAGGACAGATATTCAAGGAAATATGGACATTGGAGATTTGACCTGGGAGCAGAAAGAGAAAGTCTTGAGGTTGCTCTTTGCAAAAATGAATGGCTTTGTTCCTAGGTAACTCCCTATTTCAGTAGTGAAATACCAATTTGCTATCAAACCTAGAGGCCATATAGGAGAAGTGAACATATTCTTACTTAGAATTAAGGGAATGGGAAAGGACCAGAAAATATCAATATAAAAGGGTCATACTGCTTAGCTACTGCAACTCCCAGAGATAAAGAATGGGAGATGTGTAAGTGAGCACAAAAATGAAAGAGGTATTAGAGTTAAAGGGGAAAGAAAATCGATCAATCTTAGGTGTTTAAGGTAATGCTTCCTGAGAAGGTATAACATTGTTCAGCTGAATGAGTGGTAACTAAAGAGAAGCATAACAATTGTTAAGATTTATTGGTCTGCAAAGATAAGTAAATTATTTTAAAGCTGATTATTAATCAAGGGGATCTCTAATACCAAGAAAAAGACCTGGAAAGGAAAACAGAAATCCACAGGTACTCCAAATAATTATTTTTAATGATTAGTTTCACTCTCTTCATTATGTTTTATCAGTGACTATAACCCTGGTTATAGTCACTTTATAGTAACTATAAAGTGGCTAAAATAAATCAACCACTTACTGATTGCTTGTTAAATGCTTGGCACCATTGTATTGTGGGGATTCAAAAGAATCAAGGGACATTGCCTTTGATCTCAAAGAGCTTACTATTTGGTTGCCCAAACAAAACCAAGCATAACAAGGAAAAAAATTAGGTGGCACAATAAAGTAAAGATGGAATTCAGACAATGCGTCAGTGGGCTAGAGTAGTCAGGGAAGATTGAAAGAGGGTGACCCTGTGGGGTGCCTTGTAGGATAGTGGTAGAGCAGGGAGGGCACATGAGGCAAGGGGTAGACAGCCTAAGAAAAAGCCCAGAGTTAGGAATGGGTGTAGGGTATTTAGGCAACATTGAGGAGAAACTGCCTGTCTTGAGGAAATTTAGTGATGCTAGAGAGTAATTACTAATTAGAAATAAGGTTTAACCTATAGATTGAGTTATGATGAGCCTTAAAAACCATGCAGAAAATCCTGAACTTTTGTAGATTCTAGAGTACTGTAACATAGTTTTCTTCTCTGCCTTAAAGGAATACAAAGAGCAAGAAGCCAGACTCATACTCTCTCACTGGAAGGGTTCACAGGTCCTTGTTCTCAGAGCTGACCTTAACGTAACACAGTGACATGTATGACGGATTGGAGGACAGAAATAGAGTTGGGACCAACAGAAGCTGCTGCCCTGCTCTGGGCATGCAGCAGTGAGGGGTTTAGGCAAGAGTGAGGGCAGTCGGAATAAAGGGGAGAAACAGAGAAAGTAAGGAAGGAGAAACAGGACTTGGTGATAAAGGACAAAAGGAATAAAGACAAGGAGTAAATGTTTAAGACTTTTAGCTTAAGAAATGAAGGAATGGTGGTATGAAAGGCAAATGAAAAATCTGGAAAGCCAGCGTGAGGGAAATGTTTAAATTTTATTTAATCCATCCGTTAATTCATTTAACATATACATACTGAGTGCCAACTATTTACTGAAGATATAGTGTTGAGCAAACAAAGACATCATGCTTGATTTCAGGGAGTTTTTGTTCTACATGGAAGAAAAACATTGTTCAAATCATCACACAAATAAAAAATACAACTATGACATAGGTTCAAAGGAGTGGTATACAGTGGTAAGAGAGCCTAGATTAGGGGAATCTGACCTAATTGAGGAGATCAGGAAAGTCTCTGAGGAAGCAGAAGCTTGAGCTGATCTCTAAAGGTAAGTAGGAACAAAATGGGGTGGAAAAAACATTCTAGGCAGAAGAAATACAAGTAGTATTTTCAGTGCTGAACTGGAGATGTGGCAACATATTGGAGTTAAAACCACTTAAGGCATTTGCAAAGAGTGATTGGAGTACACATGAGAGTTTAGGAAGGGAGATTTGAGCATGTTTAGTGAAAATTGGTACTTGAGTTTAGGAAAGTGGATGAAGATACAGGAATAAAGGGGCTGAGACTAGAACCTTTAGGAATAACCACAATTAAACAGGAGAGGGCTTCCCTGGTGGCACAGTGGTTGAGAGTCCGCCTGCACGGGAAGATCGTGCCCCGATCTGGGAAGATCCCACATGCCGCAGAGCGGCTATGCCCGTGAGCCATGGCCGCTGAGCCTGCGCGTCTGGAGCCTGTGCTCCGCAACGGGAGAGGCCACAACAGTGAGAGGCCCGCGTACCGCAAAAAAAAAAAAAAAAAAAAGATAAAAAATCAACAGGAGAATAAAAAAAGAGTACAACCAAAAGAGAAGAGTTTAAAGAATTATAAGCTGAATGGAAGATGGAGGATCCTGAAATGGCTTTTGCATCTCTGGTAGACTTTCAAAGAGTTTAATTGAAGAGGTAGGGGTAGAATCCAGACTGTAGGCACTGAATGTCTGTCTCATTGTGAGTTGATATTTCTGTACCCCAGGAAATACAGCCAGAGTACCAGGCCTCAAGTTCCACACTGTGTTGTTTTCAACACTTGGATAAACAAAGGAATTTGGGTGAAATCTTTCACACCAAATCAGTGAACTTGAACTGGCCACAATGGGATGATGCCTAAGCCTGTTGGATGAAAAAAAGATAAGATAGGAATAGGATGATGAAATGAGAAAGCTCAAACCAGCGGGGGAGGAATCAGATGATAAAAGGTCTTCCAAGGCAAGTGGAGTAATTAGGAAGTTGGTAAGAGTTCACAGTTGGTTGTATATGATTGTGAATCCAACAATACAATAGTTTTCTTTGTGATTGAATTAACTCAAAGGAGTATAACCAATAAACTGCACTCTTTAGTGCATCAACAATCACTCTGGCTGTATCTCAGGCACTAGAGGTATCTAAGGTACATTTTTTTCATGCATTATTTTTGGACTATTTAATATAGCCAGATTTTGAATGGGGTTATGCTGCTTTCATATGCACCTAATTGAGGACAAGTTTTAGGAGTGGGGTATGTCTTTATCTGCTGGCAAATCAACCTACTATACTTTTTGTAACTCTGTTAATCTCACTTTCAAATTAGAATATTGAATGAATGATGTTGATTTCCTGGTTTTGTTTTTTTTTAGATTGAAAGCAGATTTATTCAGGGTGATACACACTCAATAGACAGAATGTGAGTCATCTCAAAGGGCAAGAGGGCCTATTTTTCTGTTCTTAAACTAGAATTTCCAAAGTATAAGAAAAAATTTTCATACTGGGTCTATCTAAATTGGTAACTTTCCTGTGTTTTGAGATTCTTTTTGTGGGAAGGGAATTTTTTGGCCTTGCTTTTGGTCAGTACTCTGGTTCAACCTTGCCCATCACCATTTATAGCTGTTTATTATTATTATTATTAATTTTTTGCCTGCATTGGGTCTTCGTTGCTGTGCGTGGGCTTTCTCTAGTTGTGGTGAGCAGAGGCTACTCTTCGTTGCAGTGTGCAGGCCTCTCATTGTGGTGGCTTCTCTTGTTGTGCAGCACAGGCTCTAGGCGCGTGGGCTTCAGTAGTTGTGGCACGTGGGCTCAGTAGCTGTGGCACACGGGCTTAGTTGCTCTGCGGCACGTGGGATCTTCCTGGACCAGGGCTCGAACCCGTGTCCCCTGCGTTGGCAGGCTGATTCTTAACCACTGTGCCACCAGGGAAGCCCTTAATAGCTATTTTATGAGTATCATCATGATTATATTCATAAATATTTCCATTTCTTAAGTTCAACATGTCTCAACTTTAAGAGAATGTAAGTTTAAATTAACTTGCCTAATATTATACTGCCTCTATGTGAGTATGAAAGCTCATTTTTGAAAATAAGAAGCCCATCCAACTGAAGCATTTCCCTTTAGCAGTTTTATATTTATTTATTTTTTAAATTTCTATTTACTTATTTATTTTTGGCTGCGTTGGGTCTTTGTTGCTGCATGCTGGCTTTCTCTAGCTATGGTGAGCGGGGGCTACTCTTTGTTGTGGTGCACGGGCTTCTCCTTGCAGTGACTTCTCTTGTTGCAGAGCACGGGCTTCAGTAGTTGTGGCATGTGAGCTCAGTAGTTGTGGCACGTGGCTCTAGAGCGCAGGCTCAGTAGTTGTGGCCATGGGCTCCATTGCTCCGCGGCATGTGGGATCTTCCCAGACCAGGGATCGAACCCGTGTCCCTTGCATTGGCAGGTGGATTCTTATCCACTCTGCCACCAGGGAAGTCCTATATTTATTTATTTATTATTATTATTATTTTTTTCCTTTAGCAGTTTTAAAGTGTAGTTGAAATACAGGGCATGTGGAGACACTGCCTCATTGTTAACTTATACCCACTACAGGAAATACGGCCAGAGTTCTAAACCTCCAGTTCCAGACTATATTGGTCCTGATGATGAAACAACAAAGGAGTTTGGGTAAGCTCTCTTGACAAAGCAATGAACATGAGCCTGATCACAATGGTGGTTGTAGACATCTTATACATACTAGAATTGAGTGAGAATAACATAACAAGTATATTATTGTTCTGAACCAAGTTCCGTGTGTGTGGTTGTTGACAAGTCTTACTTTGTCATTATTGTAGGGATGAAAGTAAGCTTCAAGATCACACCTTCATCACCCAGCAAGTGCCAATCTTAGACTCTACTGGTGAACTGGTGATACCCAATATTCAGAAAGGATCACAAGAGTCTGATAAAGTAAGGAGTCTGTAATCTAACCAAACAATATACATAATTGTTCCCCTTCCTCATGCAGCTTCCTCTAAGTCACAGTTCTTTTCTCTACTAGTTGGGAGCTCTCAGGGATCACTGAAATGAGTAATAACATTAGTGTGAGATTGTGGACATTTTAATAAACAATATCCACACTAAGGAAGACATATTTAATGCAAATGCTTATTTGTGCCTCTTTTAGTGTGGAAAACCTATAAATTGCCTTTTGAAATATATAGCCCAGTTAAAATATGTACTATCCTTTATGTAAGAATAAACATAGTGACCATGTAATTGTTGGCTTTGGACAGAGGTGGGAAGTCTGGGTCACTATAAGCTAGCGGACAAAGGCATTATAAGGAAGTACGGTACCATTAAAAAAAAAAAAAAGCCAGGTTTTCTTTTTAAGAGCTTTTTACTTGTAATTTGTTGTACATAATCAATTAGTACAATGTAAAATGTGAGAAATTTCCAGTGAGGCCACATCAGAGCAAAAAGAAAATACTGAATTTTTTAGCAGCTACTAGCATGAACACAACTGTACAGATTTTTTTCCATCTAAGAAATTAGAAACTTTTCTGAGTAGCAAGTACCTAGCCAAATGAGTTGATTCCAATTAGAGCAGCACAATTCTGATTAGTTAGCATTTCTTAAAAAGTAATTTTCCTTAAATGTAAGGAAAACTTAGGAGTCTCTGTGATTATATTTAATTCCACTTGGAATTTAGACAATATGACCTTTTATTCAACCCAGCCTGTAGTTGTTGGACTGGATTAAATATTACTACCAGTTGTCAGCTGTGATAAGAGATAAAACAAGAGGCATTCTATTATGAAATTATAAATTTTTATTGCCTCACCTTTAGGCAGGCAAATCCAAAAAAAAAAAAGCGCCAGGAGGGTCATAAATGTATTTTATTAACGTTCAATCACCTTAAGTGATTAAAGATTTTGACATTCTATCCAACAGGTGGTAGTAATAAGCCTAAAATCCAGAATGCACAAACATTTTAAAGGTTTTTACCATCCTTAATTCATTAAATAACCCCCATGGAATAGGTTAGCATTATCTACGTAACTAATGAGGAAGCAGAAAAATAAATGACCTATGTCATCTGGCTGAGGACCAGAGACTACTCTATCAGAAATGAGAAGCCTTCTCCTAGGTCAATGGGTGAAGACCATATCAGAAAGACAGGATTCAACTGGCATGGTAGAGCAAAAAGACAGAATCTATTCCGTTTAGCACATAAATTTCTGTTCTGACTTAAAGTTGAGCTATAGCAAAGAAACAAAAAGCATAAAGACAGTTGAATTAATGGTAGCAGAAGAATCTGTCAAAGCATTTCTTTGACTACTTCACACATGGAAAGCTTTGAAATTTCTTAGGCCCCAGTTAATTACTTTACATTAGGGTTCTTTCATTAAAAAGTATCACAGGGCTTCCCTGGTGGCGCAGTGGTTGAGAGTCCGCCTGCCAATGCAGGGGACACGGGTTTGTACCGGTCTGGGAAGATCCCACATGCCGCGTAGCAGCTGCGCCCATGAGCCATGGCCGCTGAGCCTGTGCGTCCGGAGCCTGTGCCCCGCAACGGGAGAGGCCACAACAGTGAGGGGCCCGCGTACCGCAAAAAAAAAAAAGTATCACAAATGAGAAATGCAGGCAAGAGGAAAGAACAATATAAAAATTTTGACAAGTAATATCAGGTTAGACTTACTTTAGGCAACAGTCTTGCACATACTTGGAGAACACTTGAGTCTGAAGGTTTTGAGCCTCCACCCCAGGAAGTAGGAATTTGGTTTTTCCCTTCCAAACGGGAAGAACATTTTTAGGAAGAATTTTTGTCTTGGAGAATTTAACAGTGTCGCCCAAGGTTGTATCTTTAAGGGTGGTTCATTTTCTCGGACCCTTTGTTACTCAAAGTAAAGTACTAGGAGTCCTAAGAAATGTTCTGTTCTTATACTGATTATACTGATTAAGTTCAGCATTAATTTGATTTCAAAGCTAAGAACAGTGGTTAAAACTTGTTTACAGAAATGCATTTTGGAAGAGAAAAATATTGTAAAACATGTAGTGAATGTTTCTTCAGTTTCTGATTCAGCCAATGAGAAACTGCCATTAATCACTTCTCAATAAACATGAGATCCTGTTAAGCATTAAAAAAAAAAAAAAAAAAGAGTCTTGCTCACTTTCATGGTTTGGAATACCCCTTGATTTCTGGGCCTGATATAACTTTTGAAATAGTTTTCTAAAAAAATCCTGTTGGCATCTGAATTAATGACTGAAGCATTAATTGATTGCTAAAGCAAACCCTGAAATTTAACGCTTGGCACACACCACAAAAAGTTGATTTATCCAATGCATACTGAGGTATCCTTGGGAAGTGGTTTTAAGGAGCAGGAACAGTGACAATGATAGAATTAGTGGTCATGAGTCACTAGGACAAAGTGGCATTCAGCAGAAAAGACAGAAGCAGTTGTCACATCTGTGGGATAAGTAGAGATGGATTATATCTTGTATGGTGTGGGATAAATGAGAGGCTCAGCAAAGCTTCACAGAGAGGCCTCACCCACTGGCATTTATGTGGGGCTGTGTTTGACGACCAACCAAAGGGTGAATTATTTTTGACCTATTTCCCCATACAAGAGATCCTCTTCCTTGGAAGATCGTCTTTACACACACTAATGTTCCCTTCCTTCAAGTCATCAGAAAAGGGGAAAATTTTTAGAAATCAGGTCTAAGCTCTTATTCCAGAGAAGCATTTCACAGTTAGAACAGTGACCTCAAAAATAAAATTATGAAGAGCAAGTGAAAATCTGGTTTCAGAATTACACTAGGAGTCTCCCTATTAACTACTTAACAGGGGATAATGGTCCTGTGAAAGATTTTAGTTACATAGTGTTCCAATCCCAGGGATCTGATCTGAGCAAAGTTGGCAGTTGGAGTTGGTCAAGAATAAAGGGCAATTACTCAGGATGGACTGAGTCCAGAACAACTCATTTCTAACGGCCCATGGTAGGCATGACTACAGCAGGTGAGGAAAGAGAAGCATCTTCTTCTTTCCACTGTGAAGTGACAGTTTTTAGCTGAGTGTAGAACTGGATGCCCTAAAGAGAACAAAGAAAGAAAAAAAAAAGAGAGAAAGAGGGAGTTATCATATATGCCTGGGGGTTTCATGATTCCTCTTTTAATCACTTTTGAAGGAGATGCTATGAAATGCTATTCACGTTCCTACTGGAGGAATAGGTGCAACCAAAATTAAATATATTGCTCATGAGATAATTTATGTAAAACATTTAGCATATTACCTGGCACATCTAAATGGAAAAATTGAACAAGGTAAACTATTAAACTTGTATTTATATTATAAGAATAGGCTTGAGTAAAAGAGAATAGACTGCAGATCTAACACATAAAATTACTAGCAAGCTAGAAGGATACTGTTAGAAAAAAACACACCAGCTTGATTAAAATACTCTTCTAGAATTATTAGACAAAATCTGGGCAATGTTAATATAGTGAAAACAACTTTAGAGATTATTACATACTTCCAATATAAGATACAACTGAAGTTTACATTTTATTATGTAAGAATGATACTTTTATGTCTTCTTTCCATAGTGCAAAATAGCAATTTAAGTACCTAAGGATTTAAGACTTCAAACTGTATATAAGGTCAGTCTTTTACTCTAAGATGCCTCACTCACCAGAGTAACTTACAGTAATTAAACAAAGACATAGCAGGAAAAAAACTCCAAAACTGACAAACTATTTTAAGCAAGAGTTTTACTCTGCTTCCCTTGAAAGAAATTTCTAATAGTATCAAACTAGTCAATTTTACAAAAGCTGTGACTAATGCACAAACTGGATAATCCACCTCCAAACAGTGTTTCTTAACCAGCTGGCTACACGGTCAGAGCCTGCTGTGTAATCCCACTGTTAATTTATTATTAACCTATAAAAGGGAGACCTGTATAGAAAATAAGTAACTTTTTACTGAAGGTCCCAAGATGGCTGTATTTCTGTGGGACTACAAAGAACTTTCACTAGCCCATTTGTCCAACACGTATTTGGGTACTTGCTCTGTGCCACGTTCTGCAGATAAGTAAATAATAATTACAGTGTGATGAGAGCTTCTTAACATGGCTTAAATAGTCCTACTACATGACTTGCCTCTGCCTACCTCTCTAACCTCATCTCTTACCACTATCTTCCTTATTCACTCACTGTGCTCCACCCCATTTCTGCTGTTTGAACATGCCATGCCTGTTCTTGCTTTAGGATATATGCACCAGTTGAAGGATGTGATAATAGTGGTAATTTGGTTCCAGATCTGCTCTATTTATTTATTTTTTGTTCGGTGCTGCATTTATATAATTTTTATTATAGAATAGTGTTTAATATACAGAAGGTGCTCAATAAAATTTTTAGTAAATGAGTAACTATTATGGGAGCAATGTGTGCAGTGGGAGCACATGAGGACATACCCAACCCAACACTGAAGGGGATGGTGATGGTCAGAGGTGATTTTCTGGAGGAGTCCACACTTTAAACTGGGGGTTAACAGTCAGATGAAAAGGGGGGAGAAACGGGGGATACAGGAAGAGAGGGTCACAGGCAGAGGAGAGGACATATACAAAGGCTTGGATTTACTCATGCTCTTTCCCAAAAACTCTGTTGCCTTGAGTTATTCAGGAATTGGCAAAATTTTGTTAACTTTTATATCTTTTCTAGGGAAACTACTGACTTGTTCCTGAATATGTTCAAGAAAGTTTCTTAGAGGAAAAATATATTTTTTAAAGTCACCTGTTTGCCATAGAAATTGGTGTCTCCCCTGAAGGAAGCTCGAGAGCCAGTGAATGAGAACATTGGCAAAGGCACTGGAATGGGCACATTCACCCCAACCTAAAGCAGAACAAATCCATGTCAAATACTAAGAAAAACAAAGGAACTTTCCATTCAGAAGCCCAAATGCTTGGCATCAGAGAGACCAATTTTAACTACCCACCTTCCACCCGATCCTGCATCCCATGAGCTTTTATTCCTGAGGGAGATCAGAGGGGCAGTGACTGATCGCTGTTTACCTTCTCCCCTTACATAGGAAACAGTAAATGGCTACAAGAATATCCTAAGAATTCTGTTCACAAACCTGTCCGACATCTACCAGGTGGGAATATTTCCGAGCAGTGGCTCCATTGGTGGTGAAGATGGCAGTTCCATTTCCATATGGGTTGTCATTTACGATCTTGATGGCTTCATCCAAAGTGTCTGTTTCCAGAACTACAAGAACTGGGCCAAAAATCTCCTCTTTGTAACAGGTCATATTTGGCTGCCAGGAGTGATGTAGCAGAAAAGAAGTCAGTATTTCTTGCTTATTTGGTACTTTATTACCCAGTTGCTTAATGAACAGCTTTTATGTTAGTAATAATCTCTTTTCATTTTAAATCACCTATTAAAAAAAGTCCTTTCTTGCTGTGTTCCATCTTCCAAGCTACCAATCATAAATAACTTGAAATTCCTATTACTGTAACTATATAACTACACTCCTTTTCTTTAAGCACTGTATTTTTAGGTCTCATGACCCATCACTAGCTTCCTGTTTTATGCCTGTATTACTTGTTTATCCAATTGTTATCTTACTGAAAACTACTTGAAAATTCATTTTTTGAATAAATCAAATATATATTAAAAACACCACAGGCGAATTTTTCTATTTAAAGAAATCCTGTGCTAAGTTTTCTGTAACATAAACAATCTATTCTCATTTGTTCCTTTGCCTCCCAAATGAGTCTGTACATCTTTATTTTGGTATCAGGTCACATTAAACATTGAAAACATCTTTTACCACTGCAGCTGGTCAGCTGTGTTTGTTGCTGGTAAGTGGATTTTTCCTCAATGACTCTGTGGCAAGAAATCTCATAATTTCTACTACACTTAGATTCAGCTCTTGACTATTCAGGATTATAATAGGATTAGTGGGGAGATCTGAATTTCAAAAAAACTCCTCAATATAGTCATTGAGGAGTCATTGTCATTTTCGCTGAGCAACTTTCAGTTTTGATAAATAAAAATTGACACCAATTCTTTTTCTTTTGTCACTTTCTGGTGAAGATGTAGGTTTTCAATAACTATTGGGGGCTGATATATTGATGGAGACACTGCAATAGCTATAAGCTAGGCAGTAAGAAGGAGCGGGAAGAAGAATTTAACATTAAACAAGTAAGAAGTATAACGTAAGATAGGAACTGGCAAAATAATGGCCTGTGAGCTGGAGTGGCTTGCTGCCAGTTTTTGTACAGCCCACAAGCAAAGAATGGTTTCTACAATTTTTAAATGGTTGAAAAAAATCAATCATGACACCTAAAGCTATATGAAATTCAAATTCCATTGTCCATAAATAAAGCTTTATTGGAATAAAACCACACCATGTTAATAGCTGAGTCGAGTAGTTGTGACAGAGACTATTTATCCCTGCAAAGCCAAAAATATTTACTCTTTAGCTCTTAAGTTATCCAACCACTGGTATAGTGGAAAGAGGTTGGAAGTCAGGAGGGGAGACTCATTCAGACTTGAGATAAAATAACTGAGTAATTCTGGCAAGAGATGAGGTCTCTAGTCATTAAGTGTCTTCATTTATAAATTAGATGAATGAGGTGCCTTTAGCTAATTTCACAAAATTATATATTTGCAAAATAAATAATCCAGAGTTGTTCACCTTGGCATTTGAGATGATGGTTGGCCCAACAAAGTTCCCATTTTCATAACCTTTGACTTTAATATCTCGCCCATCAAGAAGGATGGAAGCTCCTTCCTTTGTTCCACTATCAATCAGATTGCAGACTCGCTCTTTTGCCTGGGGGGTGATCAGAGGGCCAAGATCAGCTCCAGGCTGGTCTCCTGTAGAACAACACAGAAGTATTTAAGGTCTTCATTAACATAAATTATGAGTGCTAAATAAAGATGAATCAAAATGACAAGTAGTACAGCACAAAGAGAGACAATGGAAAGAATAAACATGATTGCTCCCACTGGACAAGGCCAACGCGAAAATCAAGAGTTTAGTGCCACAGATGCAAAGTCTAAAGAAGCCAGGCAGATAACTGGTTACCTGCATTGACTCTCAGCTTTTTGGCACGCTCTACCAGCTCCGGCAGCCACTTCTTAGCTTCTCCCACAAGGATCGCTGTTGAAAGAGCCATGCAGCGCTGACCAGCGGCTCCAAATGCTGCCCCAACGAGCTGGTTCAGAGTATTTTCCTTATTGGCATCTGGCATGACTACCCCATGGTTTTTGGCTCCCTAAGGAAATACAGAAAGTACATGAATCTTCCTTGGCAAAATACAATTTGGCTAAGAAATTAAAGAACCTGAGATTTCAGATGAGAATTTAAGGAAAGGGCTCGAGAATTTATCCTGTGTTGCTTTGAAAATAGATTTATTATCATTTTGATATTGCTGAAGTACTGGTAACACTGAGTAAGTCTCCAGGTTACTTTTGCTTCACTTCCTCAGCTGAAAAGCTGATAGGTGTTTATTTAGATCAAAACCATTATCAAACGCCCCCCCACAAAAACAAAACACTGCCTCAATCACGTTCGGTCAAATTGACAGGCTAAACACTGCATCCAGGAGCCAAGGACAACTCCCTTCTCTTTCCTAAGTTAGCTAGGAAAGAATCTGTTGTTTGTCAGAGGTTCCAGTTATATGAAGAGCAATGTAAACATAGAGCTGCCAGTAGCCAGCTGAAAGGCAAAATAGGAGGTAGGGCTCCTGATACACAATTTCCGGAAAGAAATTCCCCCAATTGGCTTGCTTCTAGATACACAGCCTCATAAACTTCTATGTGGGACTGACATATGGTCATTTCCACATGTTTCCAGGTACAGCTATAGTTGAGTACATAAATAGATACCATGTCTGCTACTTAACTGTATCCCATTACACATAGTATAATGTTAGACACAGAATACATTCAAGAAATATGTAGTGAACTGGGAGGGGCATAAATCAAATTGGCCAAAACACATCCAGCCATGAAAAGAAACAAATGGGCATATCATGAACAGTCTCCAAGCCTATACATAGGTGGCTACGCTTTTTGCAACATTAGTGGAAGGGTAAGAAAGTAGCAACTGGACATTATATTTAGTATCAAAGAATTGCCAAGTATTTGGCGAGGAGCTAGTCACTAAGGAACAGCAAAACTATGCAGCCAAGTAAACCACACTCATATATCATACAGGGATATCTGGCTCTTTCCAGAGCCTTAAATAGTCTGGGCTCTTAGGGAAGATCATATCTTTGACATTAGTAGTTAGGATACGCCTTAAAGGCAGGAAGGATGGGGTCTAGCTGGAAGAATGGTTGAAGGAAGAAACAGGGCCAGAAGCAGAACTTGGCAGTTACTGCTGAAGCCCAGAGAATTTGAATATCATTCTTAAGGAGAAATGTGACTTTATCACCAAGATTACCTGGTTAAGATAAAAGGTAATTAAAGTGACAGAGAATAAAACTCATCACACTGTTCATGGTTAAAGGGAAGACAACCAGGATGAATTGTGAATAAAGAAACACTGGCATTAGAGTGGGATGAGTGGCGCCTCTGCTGAGGGGCTTTTTCTAGGTAATTTTAATACATATAACAGAATTTGGGGGAAAAAGGAATAAGAAGTTACCATATTGGCTTGAACTCTCTTGCCATGTCTTGACCCTCTCTCAAAGATGTACTCTCCTGCCCGGTTGGATCCCACAAAGCTGATTGCTTTGATATCAGGATGATCGCAAATAAAGTTTACAGCTTTAAGAAGAAAATAAATGATTACCACAAAGGAAAAAAGGGCTGTGGGATTCTCAGCAAAGCAAATTTCTCCCTTTCTCACTATTATGAATGAGAAGTTTTCATACTTTTGTTCTTCTACCCTGGATTCCCATTTTGGAGTTCTGTCCTTGTTCTCTTAAATTCTTTTTTTTTTTTTGGCCACGCTCCACCGCTAGTGGGATTTTAGTTCCCCGACCAGGGATCTAACCTGCGTCCCCTGCAGTGGAAGCGAGAAGTCTTAACCACTGGACTGCCAGGGAAGTCCCTCTCTTAAATTCTTTAAACTACAAATCTTATTTAACCTCTTCTCTTTCATTATTTTTCCACTTGCTAGTCCAGAATTTCTACTTTTAATCTAACTCTGAAGGCTACAACTCCTATTTTCCTCCAAAATAATAGCCTTTCAATACTCAACTCTTCCTTTTGTCCTTTACGAATGTGATATTTCCTCAACTGTCACTTATACTGGGACTCTCAGATACTACTGTGCCCTCATGTGAGAGGCAATAGAGCATAGTATTTAAAAGTAAAAACCAGGGTCAGCCTTCTTAAGTATACACATCCCGACTTTGACAGTTTCTAGCAACGTGACTTTGGGCAAATCACTTAATTTCATTATACCTCAATTTTCTTATCTGTAAAATGGGAAAATAATAGTACCTACCTCAAAGGGTTGTTGTAAAGACTAAATGAGATAATATATAGAAGGCATTAGGAACAGTGCTTGAAACACAGAAGCACTTTTCAAGTGTTAGCTATTATTATATGAATCAGAAGGACTTCAGTACCTCTGAGATCTATAAAGTCTGAGTTAAATAACCTTATAAATTCTCTCAATACTGAAATGAAAACTTCTCTTTAATCTCATCTGTATCTTGCCCTAACCATATTTCTTTGTCCTAATGTATTCTATAGGGCAAGAAGCACCGCTACTCCCCAGTTAGTTACCTTAGCACAGAGGTGGCAAAACAATCAACAAACATTATCTTCAAACATGGAGGTTACTACTAGTAAATCCCTTCATCCCTAGGTCCTTCATCCTAAAACACCCCATCACTGACTCAACACCTTGATTTTTTGGTATCCAGATTAAGTGCCATGTACAGAGGGGCAGTTACCTTCATGTTGTCCATGGATGACATTCAGTGTTCCGTCAGGGGCGCCAGAGTCCTGAAGCAACTTGGCAAGAAGCATAGTTGCTCCAGGGACTCGCTCTGATGGTTTCATTAGGAAGGTATTTCCACATACCATGGCCATGGGAAACATCCAAAGGGGGATCATGGCAGGAAAATTGAATGGAGCAATGCCTGCACACACCCCCAGAGGCAGACGGTAGGAATAAAGGTCCATGTCTTTGGTGATGGATGGCATGGTCTCTCCCAGCATGAGGGATGTCACACTGCAGGCATGCTCAACCACCTCTGGAACAGAGAAGGAGCAGTCGGGCCACCAACTCTCCACACTGTGCACTATTTAGTTTTGTCATGCTCTAGTCAGCCCTGAGTGGCAAGACCAACGACAGAGGGAAGAAACACTGACTTGCCGTGTGAAGGGGTTGCGTAAAGTGAGATTATCTGAATGGGAAAAAGAAAGTGCAATACATATGCCATTTGGAAGATCATTTGAGTAAAATAATGAATGAAGTAAACCAATCCCACAGATACCTGAGTACTGTCATTTCCCATAAGTATTAAAAAAGATATCATGGGATAGCAAAATCTACATAAAGGTAGAAGCAATCCCCCATCTGGGGTCTTTGCCTCTCATTTTCCTTTGCTTCTTCCCAATGTCCCTGAACTCCCCATGAGGAATCCCTGCTTACGAAGGCCTCGAAATACATCTCCTTCGGCATCCGCTAGGGTCTTCCCTTGTTCCAGCGTGATTAACCTGGCAATTTCTTTCTAGAGAGAAAACACACAAATAGAAACCAACGCAAGGATGTGCCTCCTGTTAGTTCTCAGGCAGCCAAAAAAGAATAAAAGTCAGGGAGAAGTACTATGAGGGAGAGAGCCATGATCTATGTCTCTCTGTATTGTACAGTTAGGGAGAGCAGCTAAAAGTGCCTCTATGAGAGTGACAAGTATCCCCTAGGCAACAGTTTGGAAAATTATACCATTCAGATTTCTTACCAAGTTTTCTTTAATGAGTTGTTGATAGCGGAGCAGGACCTGCTGACGGCTTAATATTGAAGTGTCTGCCCATGCGGGAAAAGCACGTTTGCAGGAAGAAACTGCTGCATCCATTTCAGCCTTGGTGGCTTGAGGGACCCGACCAATGACCTCATTGGTGGCCTGATGGAGAAAGCAGCACATCAGGGACTTCTCTGGTGGTCCAGTGGTAAAGAATCTGCCTTAGGGCTTGCCTGGTGGTGCAGTGGTTAAGAATCTGCCTGCCATTGCAGGGGGGACAGGCTCGATCCCTGGTCTGGGAAGATCCCACATGCCGCAGAGCAACGAAGCCCATGCACCACAACCACTGAGCCTGCACTCTAGAGCCTGTGAGCCACAACTACTGAGCCCACGTGCCACAACTACCGAAGCCTGCGCGCCTAGAGCCTGTGCTTCGTGACAAGAGAAACCACTGCAATGAGAAGCCCGCGCACAGCAACAAAGAGTAGCCCCCGCTTGCCTCAACTAGAGAAAGCCCGCACTCAGCAACAAAGACTCAACGCAGCCAAAACTAAATAAATTAAATAAATAAATTAAAAAAAAAAAACTGCCTTACAATGCAGGGGGCACAGGTTCGATCCCTGGTCAGGGAACTAAGATCCCACATGCGGCAGGGCAACTAGGCCCGCGTGCCGCAACTACTGAGCTCGCGCCCCTCAACTAGAGAGCCTGCTCACCACAAACTACAGAGCCCATGTGCTCTGGAACCCGCACACCACAATTACAGAGCCCACGTGCCCTGGAGCCTGTGAGCCATAACTAGAGAGAAGCCCGCACGCTGCAACAAGGACCCCACATGCCTCAACGAAGATCCCGCGTGCTGCAACTAAGACCCGATGCAGCCAAAAATAAATAAAATAAATAAACAAATAATAAATAAATCTTTTTTTTTTTTAAAAAAGCAGCACATCATCCTTTGTCCCTGCCCCACCTTCTTCATTTTTCATATAGTCGCAGGGGCAGCGCCATGTGCTTCACAATAGACACCCTGGTCCCTATTTTCCCACCATGTTCCCAGAATTCTAGGCTAGTTAAATTTAAGTCCCAAAGCAGCTTTGCTTACGGGGTTGTGGATGTCCATCCATTTGTCACTTTTGGATTCAATAAATTTCCCATCAATGAAAAGCTTTACAGATGGCTGGGGAAAAAAAAAAAAACCCACAAAACTTTGTATTAGTTAGTTGCTTTACTTCTCTCTTTCACAAAGAGAAAAGGAATTGGGGTTGATAACTGAATTTTCTGCCTTCTAGAAATGTTAGCACTAGGAAAGAGATATACAATATACTTGTCTATAGTGCTTATTAATATGGGGCAGAGCCTCTCAATACTGTGATCTCTCTGTAAATGGGAAATTCCCTGCTAATCACACAGTGGAACTTCACGAGTAAATATATGCCACTGAGAAGCTTATACTAAAAAAGCAGTAGACTCTGTGTTAACAAAGATTAGCTATTAGGACGTCTTGGCCCAGCTGACTTTCTGTCACATTACCATGAGCATGCATTACCTTTATGATCAAAAGATTTTAAAAGACATTTCTATCTATGTAGTTTTTCTGAGAAGTAGCTTGTTTTCATTAAATTTTCAAAGTGGTCTGTGGGCCAAAAAAGGTGAAAGATTACTATGTTACAGTATGTGCATGCTTCTATATAAACAGGATTTTGAGCACCAGTCCTTATATATCGGGTTTCGTTACTGCAAATGGCTGATAGACAGTACGTCTGTAAAAACAACTCTAAAGGTTGTAAAGAAGACAACCTTTCTGGCAGGCTCAAGAAAACCTCTAGAAGCCAAGAAAATGTATCTTTTGACACAGTAATCCTAATTCAGAAGGGAAAGAAGAAAACTACATAAATAAATGTTTGTTTTATAATACTGAAAAACAGAGTAAGTCTAAATGTTATCTGGAAAAATTATTAGTTAATTCAGGCTATATCTACCTGATAGAATATTATATAGCCATTAAAAATCATAATCATAAAGACCACCATGCAATATTGTAAATGCTTACAATATAGTAGACACAATATAAGAAAACCAAGATACAAAATATCAGATAAACTCTGATCATAATTATGTAAAGAAGATAAATGGGAATACCCCCAAATTATACTGGATTCCTTCTCAGAAGTCAGCCTTTATTACCAAATAAACTCACCACTGAAGATGAAGAGAAGGAGGATGCTGGGTGCCAACTGGAGTTCACCTTGGAAGAAACCTGGGAGGTAAAAGAATGGTTATTTTGATAAATGAGAGCAGAAAATTATTAAAAATTTAGTGAATGGCTACTATATGCTTAACATTATACTAGTTACTGTGGGTATATGAAAAAGGACTTGGTGTTTGCTCTCAAGGGTCATACAGGCTTTATAAAGAGAAAAGTTGTGAGACTATGAGACACAGCAAACTATGAGAGAACAATAAACCATAATGATCATGTGCTCAATTTCCAGGACAGTCCTGGTTAAAAAAATATTATTTTGTCATTAGACCATATTTTTCTAATTTTTGGCCTGGTACATGTAGTCACCATAAATCTAAAAATAAGAAAACACTTAGGATGGTGTCTAACACAATAGGTGTTGAATATAAGATAGTATATAACCAAGTGTCAAATGTATGTATAATACGCCCACACAAATACTTAAAACATGAATGTTCATGGTAAATTTATTGGTAACAGCCTAAAATTTGGGAACAACACAAATGTCCACAATTGGATGGGTGAATAGGGAAACTAGTATGGTATATCCATATGTTGGAATACTACTCAGCAATAAAAAGGAATCGACTATTGATATATGCAACATGGATAACTATAGTAATTATACTGAGTGAAAGAAGTTAAGACTTAAAAAGAGTATATACGGTATGATTCCATTTATATAAAACTAAAAAATGTAAAAGGTAATGTCAGAAAGCAGATGAGTGGTTACCTAGAGACGACGGAGGAGGAAAAGAGGAAGGGGGTAAGTGAGAAACGTTTTGGGGCAATGTGTTCACTATCTTGATTGTGACGTCTTCACAGGTGTATACAAATATTAAAACATCAAATTATACACTTTAGGGCTTCCCTGGTGGCGCAGTGGTTAAGAATCCGCCTGCCAATGCAGAGAACACGAGTTCAATCCCTACCCCGGGAAGACCCCACATGCCGTGGAGCAACTAAGCCCGTGCACCACAACTACTGAGCCTGCACTCTAGAGCCCACGAGCCACAACTACTGAGCCTGAATGCCACAACTACTGAAGCCTGCACGCCTAGAGCCCGTGCTCCGCAACAAGAGAAGCCACTGCAATGAGAAGCCCACACACCGCAACGAAGAGTAGCCCCTGCTTGCTGCAACTAGAGAAAGCCCATGCACAACAACGAAGACCCAACACAGCCAAAAATAAACAAATAAAAAAAATTATACACTTTAAAATATGTACAGTTTATTTTAGGTCAATTTTATTTCAATAAAGCTGTTTTTTAAAATGCCACATGTGGGCTTCCCTGGTGGCGCAGTGGTTAAGAATCTCCCTATCAATGCAGGGGACACGGGTTCGAGCCCTGGTCTGGGAAGATCCTACATGCTGCGAAGTAACTAAGCCCGTGTGCCACAACTACTGAGCCTGTGCTCTAGAGCTCACAAGCCACAACTACTGAGCGCACGTGCCACAACTACTGAAGCCTGCGCGCCTAGAGCCCGCGCTCCGCAACAAGAGAAGACATTGCAATGAGAAGCCTGCGCACCACAACAAAAAGTAGACCCCGCTCGCCACAACTAGAGAAAGTCGGCGCACAGCAATGAGGATCCAACACAGCCAAAAATAAATTAAAAAAAAAAAAAAGCCACATGTACCTAATAGGAAAAGAATGTGTTATACAGGTAATAGGATTTAATCAGGAAATGGCAGGGGTCGGGGGGATCAGTTACAATAAAGTCACTCTCTAAAAAAAAATAGTTTGTATATATGCTATGCAAGTTGATATAAGAAATACTGAAGTCTAATCAAAGTGAGCAAACTAAAATAGTCAAGACTGGGTTGTAAAAGGAAGCTGCAATCTAATAATCTATTACCTTGTCTGAAGAGAAATCATGTTAACCAAAGAGTTTAGGGCTGCATAAAGTACAAGAATTTGTTTGTGTGCCTGTAGTACTGTCTAGAGGAAAGGGTGCTGGTCTTTTGGGCCAGCAGACAGTCCTTCCAAATGCCTGGTCTGCTTCCTCTCCCAGTCCCCACAAAAGCTATTTCAAACCATCAACACTCTCCTGGAGACCGCCATGTCTTACTTATAGTCACGTTCCGAATACCAGCACAGTACCTGCTACACAGTAGGTGTTCAGTAAATATCTACTGAACGAAAGAAAGGTCCACTGGGCAGCTTATATTGCCTGACTGTCCCCCACCCCAGACTTGGTTAGCTGTCCTTTTTTGTACTCCATAGCAGCCTTTATTTCACCTAAGAGGTTATCTGTCTGTGTTGTAATGACCTAGTTACTTGTTTGTTACCCCAAAGACTATAAATTCCGCGAGGGCAGGCACTGAATCTTGTTTACCTACTTTACAGAGTTACTGAGATCAAGCTTGTCCAGGTATGAAAAATAGCTAGCAAGTAGTTGGTGCTCATTACATGTTGTTATTACTATAAATACTTATTTGCTCACACTCCTTGCTATTTCAAAACTTAACAATTCTCTTAAAATTTTCAACTCTGTTCCTTTCCTTCTCACTCTTAAGAGCTGATCTTGCAGATGTAAACTATTATATATAGGATGGATAAACAACAAGGTCCTACTGTATAGCACAGGGCACTATATTCAATATCCTGTGATAAACTATAATGGAAAAGAATATTAAAAAAAGAATGTCTATATGTGTATTACTGAGTCACTTTGCTGTACAGCAGAGATTGGTACAACATTATAAATCAACTATATTTCAATTAAAATTTTTTTAATTAAAAAAAAAGAGCTGATCTTATTTTTTCTACTTCAGCGGAAACAGAAACCATCAGATGGGAACTTCCTCAACTTCTTCCCAGTAAGCCTAAAAACTGACAAATACCCATCATTTTTTCCTTTCTTCCTCTTATAGTGGAGAAGGTAGCTACCAAAGTTCACAGGGACAGAGTGACTGGGAGACAGAGGTGCACAGAGGTGGACTGACTGAAGAGGTGTCTGTCCTGTAATCTAAGGCTAATCTCTGCACCTGTGCTCTGAACTGTTCCTCCTGCCTCGGACACCTCCATCAATGATCCTTTCTTTCCTGTACCTTAAACCTCTCTCCATCCAATAGCCAGAGTTCTCTATACCAATTACCTCCCCATCTCCCACTAACTCTTCAATCAGCTCCAAGCTTTATGATTGAACACGAGTGACTTCCTCCATACCATGGACTCTTCCGAGTCCTTCTTGTACTTGACCTCTCAGCAGAGGTGGAGAGTTATTTAATCATGCCCTCTGTCTGAATCCCCTCTCCACTTGTATTCTGTGATGCCCTGGTATCTTTTCTATTTCTTGGGCCACTTTTTCTATGCCTTCTATGCTGGTTCAGTCTCCTATACCTGGCCTCTAATGGTTGAGTTCCTGAACAAGGAGTTCCTGAACTCTCCTTGGGTGATTTCATCAACTCCAGTGGCTTAATTATCTAGATCCTGGTGATGCCCAAATCTGTAATTCCTCACCAGAATCTTCCTCTTCAGGTAATACCTACATAACTGTCTTCACCACATCTCTACTTGGATGTTATTTAGGTACATGTTGAAAAAGCTGACCTCATCTTCCTTCCACCAACCGGCTCTGTTTCCTATAGCCCATCTTTCAGTAAATGGGGCTACTATCCACCTAGCTGCCCAGCCAGAAACTTGAATGTCACCCCAACTCCTCCCTCTCTCTCCTCAGTGAATCAAACAAGTCCTGGCAATGTCCTCCCAGAAGTCTTTGAAATGCACCCCCTTCTCTCCACCCCTCCTACCCTCACCGAAGTCTATACCATCATTGTCTCTCACCTGGACTTCAACAATGGTTTCCTAACAGGTCTCCCAGCCTCCATTCTTAAACCTTCTGAATCTAGTTTCCACTCCATAGCCCGAGGGTCTTTCTAAAACACAAACCTGGTTAGATCACTCCTTTGTTTAAAACCTACCAATGGCTTTCCATTGTCCTTGGGATAAAGACTCACCTTGACGTTGCTTAGAAGACTCTACATAGTATCTTTACTTCTCTAGTTTCCTAGCTTGTTGCTTTCCTCCTTGCTCTCTCTATGCTCCAGCTGTTCAGAACATGTTTTGTGCTCTCATTGCCCTTGCACATGCTGCTCCCTCTTGCCTGGAATTGTTTCATCACATTTGCTTGGCTCACGTCTATTCCTTAGCTCCCTATCACTTTGGGTACAGGTACAGGTACAGGTCAGTTCTGTAGGCTTGCTAGCAGGAAGTTGAGGACATTCTCATCTAATGGTTTTTGTTTCCTCTGAAGTAGAAAAAACAAGATTAACTCCTGTGAGTGAGAGGGGCAGTAGCAGAGTTGGAAGTTTTTAAGTCTCAATCTCTGGTCTAGGCTAAGTACCTGATTATGAAGTTCATAAAACACCCGAATTCCTCTATTTCTCATATCGCACTAGGGAATAGTAGCTTATTTAATTATTAAGTCTCTCTCCCTTAGATCACTAGATGGTTGTGTCCTAAGCCCCTAGCACCATTCCTGGACTAGAGTAAGCACTCAGTAATATTCTGCAGAATGAAAGAATGAGTACACATCAAGCAATTGTTGGATATTAATTTTGTTTCATGTAAATTCTCTTACAGGGCAGAAAATGCACGGATTAGCCAACTGGAGCATTCTAGGTCACTTAGTTTTTTTTTGTTTTCTTTTTTAAAAAAATAGTTATTTATTTATTGGCTGTGATGGGTCTTCATTGCTGCATGCGGGCTTTCTCTAGTTGCAGCGAGCGGGGGTTACTCTTCGTTGCGGGTGCATGGGCTTCTCATTGCAGTGCCTTCCCTTGTTGTGGAACACGGGCTCTAGAGCACTGGCTCAGTAGTTGTGGCGCACCGGCTTAGTTGCTCTGCAGCATGTGGGATCTTTCCGGACCAGGGATCGAACCCGTGTCCCCTGCATTGACAGGCAGATTCTTTTTTTTTTTTTTTTTGCGGTACGCGGGCCTCTCACTGCTGTGGCCTCTCCCATCGCAGAGCACAGGCTCCGGATGCACAGGCCCAGCCGCTCCGCGGCATGTGGGATCCTCCCGGACCGGGGCACGAACCCGCATCCCCTGCATCAGCAGGCAGACTCTCAACCACTGCGCTACCAGGGAAGCCCGACAGGTGGATTCTTAACCACTGCGCCACCAGGGAAGCCCTAGGCCACTTAGTTTTATTTTGTCATTGGCACACAGTCTCCCTGCTGTCAAGAGGGTATAAAAGGCACTGCATCTGGTATAATAAAACATTATCATATAGTTTTGAAAGGTTAGATCTCCTTTCTTTTCTTCATTTTCCAAGACACACTCATTAGTACTGTTGCTGAAAAAACTATCCTATGTCCAGTCACAACAAACTCCTTGTTCTCTAGATGTTTATTTCATACTTGCTATTTCCTTTACCAAGAAATTTCTTCCCCTCTACCTAAAGGCCTCCTACTCTTGCAATACTTAAACCCAGATCAACCCCTTTTGGAAGCTTTTCCTGAATTGCACAGGTGGAATTTGGGGCTCTTTCCCTAGGTTCCTACAGTACTGTGTGCACTCTTACTGTTTAGCACTTATCATTGCATTACAATAGGGGGGTTTTCAGTGAATATTTTACTTATCTCTCCTTTCCCAAAGCTTGGGACAGTGCCTGACACAGAAAGAGATGCCAAGATGTAAGTCCTGAATTCTCAGCCGCATTAGTTACTAGTTGGGAGACTTTGGATGACCTTTAGTGTCAGGTAACTTACTTCATTATATTAATTCTAATCTTCACAGATATTCTTAAAACTAGGAAGTGGTGGTGCTGGGATAGAACCCAAGTATGATTGTGCAGCCTGTGCTCTTTCCACTGCATCACTGAAGAAAGTCATTGAGTCACTTCAGACCAGTCTTCTTATCTTTAAATGGGAGTGATAATATCTTGACTGCCAGAATCTAGACTACTCTTTATCAAAGTGTCGTGTTACAGTAGCTCCTAGTTGACTTAGAATTACTATCTCTGTTCTTTCCAGGTCAACTCAGAAGTTTCTGAAAATGAATCAGAAAACAGTGTCTATTTCTAAAATAAAGTACTTGGGAAGGGAGATTCTTTTCCTTGATGCAAAGGACAAAATAGCTTCTTAAGGCTCTCAATGACTTGTGATGGCAGAGGAGGCAAAGGAAAAAAGTCAATTTCAGTAGAAGAGTTTGAGGCGAAGTTGGTAATGGAAAGTATAGGATGGAAACTTTGTTTCTCTACTACAAAAACAAAAAACAAAAAAACAAACAAACCTAGAAAATCGGAACTAGGATCACATCAAGAAATATGAGGAAAGCCAGATCATTTGACAAACCCTTCCAACCCATTCTCCACACTGTCCCATTAAATAGCATATTTAAACAGGAATCTTTGCCGATTCTGCTAAGAATCTTAAAAATGCACGGTCTCTGCAGTAGAACTCACTGAAACCTGGTAAATACTAATATTATCTAACAGCCCAGCAATATAGAGGAAGAAGTTCCCAGGCTGGATATAATGAGTAAGAGAAGCAAAATTGCTTCTTGCAGGTTCCAGAATGTTGCCTGTAGTAAATCTTGCCTCATAATCTAAGTCCTTGTAAGGCTGTGAACAACGGGGGGTTGTGGGGCGGGGGGTGGGGGTGGGGAAAGGCTATGAACAGAGTTGTAAATCACAGGCCTCAGGCATGCAGCTTCTGTATCTCCTATTCTTAGGCTGGCTTCAGAGAGGACCTAATCCCCCCACCCCACCCCCACGGGCAGAGTTGAGTCAGGCTAGGAGCTGACTTGGGGGTGGGAACTTGGAACTTACACTTCTTGTCTTCCTTGGCTCCCATTTTCTATCACGTGCTTTAGAGATGTTTAGTCCTTTGCATATGCTTGGAACAAACTGGTAGCATTAACTATGTGTCCTTATTCACGGCCAACATAAACACTGTAACTTTGCTGAGAGAAAGTTAAACTCAAAGTCTTGGCAAGCAAGGGCACAGCCCACAGCCTGTGGAAAATACAAAGACCCATAGCTGGGGAAAATAGCTCAGCAAATGGCTGCTTTGAGGGAAAACCTAGTGTACACTTCTAGAAGGAGATTCAAAGTTCATTCACTGACCCTCGCCCCTCGTGTGCCTCCTACCTCCGCCTTTACCTCGGACTGTAGACAGTGAAGGGAAGGGTGGGGGAAGGGAACAATCTCGATGCTCCCGGCAGGATGCTAAGAAAGGTGACCAGAAGGGGAGTTTTGGGGGCAGAGAGGTGGCTGGGGCAGAGAGGTGGCTGGTGCAGAGGTGAAAGGGAAAGACGGTGGGCCGACCGATAGAGGTGAGGGCAAGAGAGTGACGGCAAGGGGCGGGGCAGGGCTGGAGGAGGAGAGTGGACCAAAGCCAGAAAGAGGGAGTCTCAAGAATAAAAGGGAGAGGGGTGATAGTCCAGGGCTGGATCCAACGAAGGCGGATACTGAGTAAGGTGTGGGACAGGGCCGCACTGGTCCGATGGGCACAGGAGGGTCAGCCATGAAGGGGCTGGCTCAGAGAGCGGACGGAAAGGACCGAATTTCTAGTTTCGCGACCCCTTGGCGCCACCCTCACTCGCCTGCAGGATCCGGGTCCGCATTGCCGCCGCCGCCGCCACCGCCACCACCGCCGCCATGGCTCTCGGTTGCGTCTTCTCAGCCCCCCGCACCTCTACAGTCTGAGTCTGTCCACAAGCACTACTGCTGCCAGGCCTCTCCCCTCCATCCTGCCGCACCTCCTCATTGGTGGAAAGGACAATTTCCCCTAGCCAATCACTCGTCCTAACACCTGACTCCGCCCCCTCAGTCCCAGGCCTGGGGGTATGCGATTGGTCAGAAGTGATAGAGCTCTCGCCGCCCCCCTCCACCTCAACAAATTCTGTTGGCGGAGGTAGGGAAGCCGCCCCTGACTTGGGTACTCTATATTGAGCACACGGGGAAGCCGCCCCCGAACCCAGAACCGGGATTGGCCACAGGCACAACCGCGGCCCCACCCACTGAAGAAAGTAAATAAGATCCTGCAAGAATTTTGCAGTAGCTCCGCCTCACCCACGGCGCGAGGGGGTATGGCAAGCACTGGGGGCTGAGCCATGGAAACATTGCCCTATGGGGCGGGGAAACTAGACCAGGCCGTGTGTTGGGGATAGGGTTTCTCTTTGGGGGCGTGGTTTATGGATCCTTGCTTTCCCGCCGACGGTTGGCCACGTCACGTGACATGGGTTGGAAGATGGCGTCTCCCACAGACGGTAAGAGCCGGTTTAGGGACCCTTCGCCTGCAACCTCCTTCTGTGTTCTCCTGGGAACTTCCACTCTCCGTCTGCCCCTCGAACTTACATATCTTTCGTGGGCTCTCCTTTCCCTTCCACTTCTTTTCCATGGAAGGTGGGTGCATCTTCAGTTCGCCGGTTCTTCACAGCGGCTCTGGAGGTGCCCAGTTTCTCTGCAATGTACCAGGCGGGTGGAGGAGGGCACCTGCTTGGGACCCTTTCTGGGCAAAAGGACGAGAGTCGCCTTGGTCCTCCGCCCTGGTCCGCTTTAGTACGCTAAAGCCCCATTTGGGTGAGGCTGAGGGCCGAGGAGGACATACTGCAGAGGAAAGGAGGCGCCTTAGTGTAGCTTTCTCCTCCGGGCGCCCCATTGAAGGGTCGATTCTCCTCTTTTTGAGCATCCGGAACGATTCTCTTAAGCGCTTGCTAGGGTTGGTGGCTGACTTCATCCCGGGATTGAACCGCAAGAGAAACGTGACTCTCTCCTGTCTGCTTAGATTGGGACCGTTGCCTTGGCGGCTAAGGAAGAGACCCTCTCGATCCCTCGCAGTGAGAGTCCCGAGGAAAATGAGAATTGAGCTTTCTAGCGTAGTCATGCACACGTCTCAACCTCTGTAGCTTCTGCTTTATGTGTTGTTTCTTAAGTCTGAGTGAATGAACGATTTCTGCTTATATGTTGTCTAAGAGGCAAGTCATCTCAGATAGTAATTGAGTGGTTTTGGTATACCCACAGGGTTTTGCGCTCCGTTCTGCTTTAGGGTTAGGATCTTGCAGTCATTTCTGGACTCACTTAATTCTTGCTTCGACCACCTCCATCCCTGCGTCCATTTCACTGATAGTTAGTTTTCTGTCAAACAAAGGTATTTTGTGTTTGGAAGGAATCTTGGAAGTTCGTTTCAGGAATGAGGAAATTGAGGCCAGGAAAGCTATACTGAGATCTTACTATATGAAAGGCGTTCTTCTAGGTGCTTTGGGAAAGGAAAAGATTAATCAAACACGTAAACACTTTTGCAGTTTCAGGTCTCATTTAAATGTCGCCTCCCAGAGAGGCTTTCCCAGAACACAGTATCTGGAGTTGCCCTTCTTCACCATTATTCACTTTCTCTGTACCTTCATCGACAGAATAGTTATTATGTTAACTTTGCCCTTTTCACACCAGATTGTAAATTCCAAGTCTGTCTTGTTCATAGTTGGATCCCAGGGCTTAGCACAGTGCCTGGCAAGCAGTAGGCCTTCAATTCATGTTTATTGAAAGACTGATTAGATATATGCATAAATAATAAATTACTTAGTTTTAAGTTTAACTGAGTCTTAAGTTTTTTGAGCACGGGTACATACTGTATAAGAAATTATGGGTGTTGGGAGTCAAAAGAGATTATTTTGCCTGGGTGCTCTCTTGTTAAAATGTCCTTCCCCCCCCCCCCCAGGAAAAAAAAAGGGCATTTAAAAAATCAACCAAGGGAATGGGGAGTTATTGTTTAATGGGTACAGACTTTCAGTTTGAGAAGATGAAAAAGTTCTGGTGATGGATGGTGACGATGGTTGCACAACAATGTGAATGTACTTAATGCCACTGAACTGTACACTTAAAACTGATTAAAATGGTAAATTTTATGTATAATTTACCACAGTTTTAAAAAAAGCCAGCCAAGTGATAGAAGTAGAAGTAATTGCTCTTAAAATTTTTAGCTTATTACTAAGTTGTCTTTATATTTAAAAGTTTTGTTCCTTATGTTTGATTTTTCCCCTGTCTTCTCTCAACTTCTTTTCCTCTCTTTGGCCATGAAGAATACTGGAAATGTATTTTTTTCCTTTGGTCTTTTAGCCATATCCACTCTCACTCAATGTGCACTCTAGATTTTTAAAACTTTTCATGCTCATCTTTTACAGAGCTTCACCCTCTCCCTGTAATCTTTTTAATCTGACAAAATCAAGTTGAGCACTTTGAACTTAAATTTAGCTTCTAAATAAGTATCTTATCCTAAAATATTCCACTGCCTAGCTCTCTCACTTCTATTTTTAGTGTTCCACCTGTTTCTGTCTTTAAGATTTAAAATTATCACCATTAAATTATCTTGCTATGAAAAAAAGTTTAGGTCATTTAGTGTTCCTCTCTTTTTTTTTTTTTGGTACGCTGGCCTCTCACTGTTGTGAGCCGTTGCGGAGCACAGGCTCCGGACGCGCAGGCTCAGCGGCCATGGCTTACGGGCCTAGCCGCTCCGCGGCATGTGGGTTGCTCCGCGGCATGTGGGTTCCTCCCGGACCGTGGCACGAACCCGCGTCCCCTGCATCGGCAGGCGGACTCTCAACCATTGAGCCACCAGGGAAGCCCTAGTGTTTCTCTTTTTAACGCTAAAATTGCTGGGACATCTTTGAAAAGGAGAAAATTGAAATCTAAGTAAAGCCATTAATTACTTAATGTATGAGAATAACACTCACAGTAGAGTCTGAGTTATGCCCCAGATTGTGGTATCATAGGGTCACACTTGTTGGTTATTGGGTCCTACTCTCAATAAGTTTATTTTGTTATGGTTGAACTTTCCATCAGTAACATTCCTTGGGAATTTGAAAATTGGCATTTTGTGTTTCACACAGCTTTTTTTGGCTGCCATTTTTGGATGCTTTAGTTAGGCAATTTATTAGAGTTGAGTTCTTTCCCAATTAGAATGCTATTGGAAATTCACTTAAATATATAGGTTCAGCTAACATCCATCTTCTCATAATGATACAATAAAAAGAAAAGAAAGAAGAATAAAGGAAAAAAATTTTTCTCCTTTTGATGAAAACTCTTAGGATTTGCTCTCTTAACTTTCCTGTATATCATACAGCAGTGTTAGCTATAGTCATCATTACACCCCTAGTACTTATTTACCTTATGACTGGAAGTTTGTACCTTTTGACCACTTTCCTCCAATTACCCCTCTTCTTACCCCCCACTTCTGGTAACCACAAGTGTGATCTCTTTTCTATGAGTTTACTTGTTTGCTTGTTTTAGATTGCACATATAAGTGAGATCATACAGTATTTTTCTGTCTCTGTTTTATTTCACTTAGCGTAATGCCTTCAAGGTCCATCCAGGTTGTTGCAAATGATAGGATTTCCTCATTTATATATGGTCGAATAATATTCCATTGTGTGTGTGTGTATTTTCACAATGTCTTCATCCATCAACGGACACTTAGGTTGTTCCCATGTCTTGACTATTGTAAATAATCCTGCTATGAACATGGGGTCCCTTAGAATATTTGGGAAAAAAATTTAGTTTAGAGAAAAGCACATGTTGACAAATTTTATAAATATGTATGTTTTCTGGGGAGTGAGTCCATAGCTTTTTTTTTCAGATCTTCAAAAATGTGGCTTACCCAGAAAACGTTAAGAACCACTGTTTATATCATTAAATCAACCAATTTATGCAGCTAATTAGTATACCGAGCACACAATATGTACTCAACAAATGTTAACTGTCGTTTTGTTTTTTTTAAATTAGTTTATTTGGTTGTGCCAGGTCTTAGTTGTGGCAGGCGGGCTCCTTAATTGCGGCAGGTGGACTCCTTAGTTGTGGCATGCGAACTCTTAGTTGTGGCATGCATGTGGGATCTAGTTCCCTGACCAGGGTTGAACCCAGGCCCCCTGCATTGGGAGCATGGAGTCTTAACCACTGTGCCACCAGGGAAGTCCCTAACTGTTGTCATTAATATTGAGCACCTACTGTGTACCAGGGCAAGAATGGAGAGGAAATGGTGTTGAAGAATTAGGCAGGGGCTGGATCATGTAGGATTTTATAGGTCACAATAGATGTGCATTCATGAATTTAGCTGGGAAGAAGTCCTTTAAGCTGGAGAGTGGCGTGAACATTTTAAAAAAAATCTGTCTGGCTACTTTGTGGAGTGTAGATTTAGGGGTCAGGAGGGGGAGGGGTAAGAATGGAAGCAGGGAGACCTATTAAGAGGCTATTGAAGTAGTCCAGGAGAGAAGCTATGGTTCCTTGCTTAATTAATGTGATTTCATGGTGTGTTTTAGAGGGACAAACTACTGGACTTACTAATGGGTTGGTTATGGAAGAGTGAAGGAAAGGGAGGCATGAAGGATGACACCTGGGTTTTTGGTTTGAGAACTGGAGTTGATGGTGGTGCTATTTATTGAGATGGAGAAGACTGGGGAATTATGGTTTTTCACACATGTTAATAGAGAGAGATGTCAAGTAGCCACTTAGATATATAACTCCAAAGTCCGGGGAAAGATTAGGGCTGGAAGTAGAAGTATGAAGTCATTGGCATATAAATGGTCGTAAAGGCTATGGGACTAGATGAGATTTCTTTGGGAGACTTTTGTTAGGGAGTGAAGTCAGCCTAGGGTGGGCCCTGAGTGGAAGAGGAGACTGATGGAGTCAGTGAGGAAGGAGAAAAACCAGCATAATTGTTTTATAGAAGCTGCAAGTGGAGTGTTTGAAGGAGAGTGGTCAGTGGGTGGATGCTGCAAAGAGGTCACATAAGAGAGAACAGAGAAGTGACCACTTGATTTAGCAACATAGGTCATAGATAATCTTGACAACAGCCGTTTCCACACATGTAGGGGCAGAAGCCTGTTTGTTGTAGGTTAAGGAGAGAATGTAAGGTGAGGAAGTGGAGACAGGAGGAACAACTCAAGAACTTTTGCAGTGAAGGAGGAGTGAGGAAGTCATGGGGTCAAGGAAGAGTATCTTCAAAGAAGGTAAATTCCAGAGCAGGCTTACTTGCTGAGTTGAGCCAGTAGAGAAAGGTAGAAACTGGTTGTGCAAGAGATTATTCAAGATCACATCTTTGACAAAGCAAGAGAAGATGGAATCCAGGGCCCTATCAGAGGAGTTTGTTTTTCTTGGGAGCAGGGACACTTCATTGATTGGGAGGAAAGTTCAAGAGTATGAGTAAAGATGCAGATGGGTTTGTTGACATTCATTTTTCCCAATACCCCACTAAAATATTGTTCTTGTTTTAGAGATGGGAAAATTAAGGTTTGATGAGGGAAATGACTTATTTGTGTAACATCATGGCTCAGTAGCATCAGTAGTCATAGAATTCAAATCTCTAGACTTCCAGGTGAGTGAGTGTTCCAGTTTGTTATGTTCTTTGAGATTGATATGTCATAAAATGTAAAATAATGTGTTTTGTATCTTCTTAGCTCATCTGAGTGTTTTGTTCTAGGGGCAGATCTGGAAGCATCTTTGCTAAGTTTTGAAAAACTTGACCGAGCTTCACCAGATCTTTGGCCAGAGCAATGTAAGTTCTTGGTTTCTTTATATCAAAATCAATGCAGGAGTGATTTCCCTGGTGGTGCAGTGGTTAAGAGTCTGCCTGCCAATGCAGGGGACATGGTTCAGTCCCTGGTCCAGGAAGATCCCACGTGCCGCCGAGCAACTAAGCCCGTGAGCCACAAGTACTGAGCCTGCACTCTAGAGCCCATATGCCACAACTACTGAAGCCCACGTGCCTAGAGCCCTTGCTCCGCAACAAGAGAAGCCACCGCAGTGAGAAGCCCGCGCACCGCAATGAAGAGTAGCCCCCGCTCGCTGCAACTAGAGAAAGCCCGTGTGCAGCAACAAAGACCCAATGCAGCCAAAAATAAATATTAATTAATTAATTAATTTAAAAAAAAAGAAGCAGCAGCTCAAAAATCAATGCAGGAAAACCAGTGCTACTTTGAGGGAGATTTTTGAAGAGTTATCATTTAGCTGTAGTGATTAAAATTTTAATTTTACTTCAAAGGAAGAGACTGAATTCTGTGGTCTGGTGTTAAGAATAGCTCTTTGGTAGTTTAATTTTTTCTGAACACAGTGTGACTCAGGAAATGATAGAGAGCCTTTAAAAAATAATTATTTTTGGGCTTCCCTGGTGGCGCAGTGGTTGAGAGTCCGCCTGCCGTTGCAGGGGACACAGGTTCGTGCCCCGGTCCGGGAAGATCCCACATGCCGCAGAGCGGCTGGGCCCGTGAGCCATGGCCGCTGAGCCTGCGCTCCGCAACGGGAGAGGCCACAACAATGAGAGGCCCGCGTACTGCAAAAAAAAAAAAAAAATTATTATTATTATTATTTTTAAACTTCATCTGTAATGTGTCAGACAATACGAGATGCATAAAGTAATTCCTTACTTCCTTTAAGTATTCTGATAAAGTTAACTGCTGTTATAGTTTAGTACTGATATTTTGGACCTTTTTTTTTTAAATGCTTATGCAGATAGGCAAATAAATATTTTAAGTGTATAGAGAGTTTTTTGTTTTGTTATGATGAAGTCATATGTACAGTGATCTACAGCTTAACATATTCTACCTAGTAACTTATTAATGGATCTTTCCAGGTTGATAGGTATAGACTTACTTCATTTTTTAAAAATATTTCATTGTATAGATCTACTATAGCTTATGTATTCATACCCTATATGGAAACCTAAGTTATATCCAAGTTTTGATGTTACAAACAATTTAACAATGTATATCCTTGCACATATATCTTTGTGCATATGGAAGAGGATGACTGTGGATGGGAGTACCCATTTCCTTACATACTAGCCAGTATTGGATGTTACTGATATTCATTATTTTTAGTTTATATTTCTTTATTAGTGAGGTTGAACCTTATTTTTAAATACCTGATTTTTATTTTTCTCTTTTTTAATATGATTCTTTCTGTGAGATATTTAAATAAACAATTGGATTGATAGAATAGCATACCTAAAAAGGAAATTTTAAATTTTTGGTAAGAGATATTAGATCTCACCACCGTCTTATTCAGCTAACTCCTGATCCTTTGAAGTTCAGTTGAGGCATTATTTTCTCTGAGAAACTTTTCCTGCCTCCTCAGTCTGATTTAGATTTTCATTTTTTGTCCTCCCATAGCAACTGGTATTTTTCTTGAAGCACTTAAAAAATGTTATAGTTATTGATTTACTCTGTCTCTTCTTCCAGACTATAAACTCCTGGAAGACAAGGCTGTTTTCTCATTTGAATCCTCTATGTAAGAGACACTAAAATGTTTACTGAATGACTAATGTTGTGCTTTTTCTTTTTAGTACCAGGTGTTGCTGAATTTGCAGCTTCCTTCAAAAGCGTAAGTAATATCTTACTTACCTAATGAAGTTTTCCCAACATTTTGCTTCTGGGTAAAATCTCAACTATCTCTTATTTCTTTATTTTCAAGAATAATGTCATAGCCTTCAAAATATTTTGTAACCACAGCCCTGGAAATCTGTTTATATTATCATCATGTTAATGATGTTCATGCTCTATTTTGATATTTTGACCTTTGACTATTAGCCTCTTCTCTCAGCTTAAAAGATTTTAAGGTAAGGCAGTTGAAATATTTAATGTAATGCCTGTATTCTGTTTGCCCAAACTATGATTTTGAAGCTTTTCTCTTTTGTTTATGTGATGCATTATGACTTTAACTTATACCTCCCTAGAGGATTTTGAAATTTCTCAGTGGCTCGTCAGAAACTGAAGGAAGACATTCATTAGAGCCACAACTTTTCCGTTTCCAGGACAGCAGACATTGTGCTAGATGCTCTAAATATGTTCTCTTATATATTCCCACAACCAGGAAAATATGATGATTATAATATTAGCTAGCACGTGCATGATGCATACCATATGCCAGGCACTGTTCTAAGTACTTTACGTACATTATTTAGTGTTTACAAAACCATGTGAGGGGGACTTCCCTGGCAGTCCAGTGGTTAGGACTCGGCACTTTCACTGCCAGTGGCCCCAGGTTCAATCCCTGATTGGGGAACTAAGATCCTGCAAGCTGCATGGTGCAGCCAAAAAAAAAAAAAACCAGAAAAAGAATAAACATATGAGGTATAGGTACTATTATTATCCCTATTTTACAGACAAAGAAATAGACACAAAGAGGTTAAGTAGGTTACCCAAGATCATAGGCTGTATATAGCAGAACCAGGCTTTGAGCCCATAAGTCTAATTACTAGCATCCATATTCATTATACCAGACCTAAAAGCATTTGTGCCCAAAGTTAAAAGCACTGACTGGCAGAGAAACTTGGAAGTTAAGTTACTTGCCCAAGTCCTAGTGAGTGACAGGCCAGGATTTGAGCACAGATCTGTCTGATTCCAAAGCTAATGCTCTTTCTAGTAACAAATTGGGGATTTGTAATATAACTCTCTTAGTACCTTACCATATGCTTAGCATTCTCCACTCATTAATAGGGTTAAAGGTGCTGAGTTAAATATTAAGGCCCTTCTTCTGGGCCTGTGGCTTTCAGGTCCTATGAGCATGTTTGTTCAAAGGGAGTCTGACTTTGTAGCCTCTTTCATTTTTTTCAGGAGCTAGGGTTGTATGAAAGCTGGAGTGTGCCACTTTAGCGTCCAGGAAGGCCTGAGCATGAGGAGTACAGGATAGCATAGGGCTTTGGAGTCAGACACACTTGGATTTGAGTCCTGAATCTGCTACTTTACTATCTGTGACATGAGCAAGTTTCCTAACTTTTTCTTTTTTTTTTTTTTGCGGTACGCGGGCCTCTCACTGCTATGGCCTCTCCCGTTGCGGAGCACAGGCTCCGGACGCACAGGCTCAGCGGCCATGGCTCACGGGCCCAGCCGCTTCGCGGCATGTGGGATCCTCCTGGACCGGGGCACGAACCCGTGTCCCCTGCATCGGCAGGCGGACTCTCAACTACTGCGCCACCAGGGAAGCCCTCCTAACATTTTTGAGCCTTAGTTTTCTCATCTGAAAGTACCTCATAGAACTTAGTATAAAATGCCATAATGCATGTAAAACACTTTGCATACTGCCAAGAACTAATAAACAGTACATTGTAGCTATTATTATTAGATCAGATTTTATCTAGTAGATTGAGTAGAAAGTACCTGATTTAATTTTCTTAAATTCTCATAATGAATTTTTAGTTTAGTTAATTATATGCGTTACAACTAAGTACTTTAAGTTGTAAATAAGTGGTTTTTTGAAAACTTTTATTAGAGCATGGTGTTTTTTGAAAATCTGATTAAATATCTACACTTTTTCCCTAGAAGTATGCACATATATATTGAGTTTTGTTTCTAGGGGTTCAGGGCCATCCCAGGGCCCCAGGTTAAGATCCCCTGGTATAGTCCGATTCCCTGCTGGAGTAGAAGTGGTGAATTTGACCTAGAGCCTTCAAGGTGAGGTAGTATAGAGTAGTGGTTTTTGAACTCAGACTTCATGGGTTTTGAATCCTGGCTCCAATAGCTTTGTGACCTGAGGCAAGTGATTTATAATCTTCCTATACATCTGTTTTTTTTTAATTTGTAAAATGAGGAGGATAATAATACCTGTTTCATAGGGTTGATTTGGAAATTAAATGACATGATGCATATAAAGTGTTCTGCTTGTCACAGAGTGCCAAATAAATGTTAATTTTTAAAAAAGGAAAAGGAATAAATAAGCCCTGGATTTGTAATGTACAGCATGGCGACTATAGTTAGTAATACTGTATTGCATATTTGAAAGTTGCTAAGAGAATAGATCTTAAAAGTTCTCATCACAAGAAAAAAATTTTTGTAGCCATGTATGGTGATAGATGTTAACTGGACTTATTGTGGCAATCATTTCACAATTTACACAAATATTGAATTATTATGCTATACACCGGAAACTAATATAATGTTATATGGCAGTTACACTTCAATTAGAAAAAAAGAAAAAGAGGGCTTCTCTGGTGGCGCAGTGGTTGAGAGTCCGCCTGCTGATGCAGAGGACACGGGTTCGTGCCCCCGTCCGGGAAGATCCCACATGCCGCGGAGCGGCTGGGCCCGTGAGCTATGGCCACTGAGCCTGCGCGTCCGGAGCCTGTGCTCCATGACGGAAGGCCACAACAGTGAGAGGCCCACGTACCACAAAAAAAAATAAAAATAAATAAATAATAAAAAATACATATGTAATGCCCTTGCTCCATTCTTTCCACGGGACCCTCTCCCAAACCCTGATATTCTAAATCAGTACATCTGGGTTATGGCCTAGTTGTCTGTATTTTTTATAGTTACACAGATGATTCTCATGTGCAACCAGGATTGAAAACTGTTACTCCAAAGCTATTCCAAGAATGGGTTCTCTTTCATGTTTTGTAAGTTCACTTTCAGAAATGAAAAGAAACTTAAAATTCTAAAGTTTTCTGAAATGTTTACAATAAAATGAAATTTCATGTAATGATCATTCCAATCTTCTCTCATTCAGATTGAAGATTTTCTCATTTTTGGTTCTTCTTTGAATCTTCTCCTCTGCCAGAGAATGTTACTTCCTGATTATTGTTTCAAACAGTTCAGTTGGAGGCTTTCACCAGTACTGAATTTCAAGTAATTTCTTTCACAACTATACCAATCTTTTATGCATACAACAGTAACAGTGGTCAGACCTAATTCTTCCAAGATCATTTCTTTAAAACCAGCTTTTAAAGATGAGCAGTATTATTTTCTAAGGGTTTTATTTGTAGGCCATATCTGAACCTGGAGAAATCTAGGTCTTTGAAATTATAATTTGCCAGTATTTTCAAACAACCTAAAGGCTGTGTGAAAAACTCCTTTTCTTATAAGAAAGAAGAGTAGGGTCTCTTCATACTTTGCGTATATCTGAATGGATATATTCTTATTTTCTGACAGCCTATTACTAGCTCTCCACCCAAATGGATGGCTGAAATAGAACGTGACGATATCGACATGTTGAAAGGTAAGCAGTGCTGGTGACGTTTAGCCTTTAACCTGACATTTATGCTCCTCGACAAACTACCATTCCAATTTTTCTCTCATTATTCCCTTACCAGTATTCTTGGCTTCAAATTGCCTATTTAACCATCCTTATTCATGGTTCTTCATGTCTAAATGCCCTTCTCTACTTTTCCATGTGTAGAAATCCTGCCAATTCAAGACTCAGTAATAATGATTTCTTCTGCTGCTAAATTCCTTTAATATTAACTTTATTTTGTATGATGCTTAGAGTTAAGTAAAAGTTCTCACATAAATTTTCTTATTTAATTCTTATACAGGTTCTGTGAGTTAGGTATGATATCTAAGTTTCGGAGGTTAACTTAACCAAGGTTTATTAGAAAGAGTTAAAATTTAAACCCTGATCTTTTTTTTTTTTTTTTTTTCCGCGGGCCTCTCACTGTTGTGGCCTCTCCCGTTGTGGAGCACAGGCTCTGGACGCGCAGGCTCAGTGGCCATGGCTCACGGGCCCAGCCGCTCCACGGCATGTGGGATCTTCCCGGATCGGGGCACGAACCCGCGTCCCCTGCATTAGCAGGCAGACTCTCAACCACTGCGCCACCAGGGAAGCTGCAAACCATGATCTTTTTAAGACTAGTCTCTTACCGCTATAACACAAGTGCTTTATTTAGGATTTACTGCCATATATTGCTGCCAGGACTATTAACTGACAGCCCCTTAGTGGGTTAAGAGCTGTCTTTTAGTTCTTTCTATCTCATCAGTTTCTCTCATAAAGAATACTGTAAGTAGTGAATATTGTTGTCTGATAAATGACTTGGAACTCAACCACAAAGTAGAAATTTAAATTAAAAAACATAAATTTTCCTTGATTTTGCTTTACTTTATTTAATTTTTTTATCATCCTTCTGGTGATAAGATTCATGATGGTTGTGAAGTAATAGACTGAAGTTAAGGTAAAAAATCTGGGATTCTTAAGCTATTTAAGCAGCTGAACAGATCAAGAAAGCCTACTTATGCCAGATATAGATAATGAGTGTGGCATGATAAGTTGCAGAAAATAACACCTCTATTTGATTTCAGAAGTAATTCATTCTTCTGCATGAAATGCTTAAAACCAGATCCCCTCCTCCAGCCAAGGGAAAATTAAGTCTCAAGGGCATCTCGGGTTCATTGTTGTAATGTTCCAAACAGACATTTATATAATATCCCATCAGCATGTATTTTCTAAGGAAACTTTAAAGTTTTAGTAAGGGATCAGAGCATTATGTTTCATGCAAATTGACCTATGTCTAAAACCTAAAAGGAATTGGGTGCTATTTAAAGGAAAATCTCGGAAAGTAAGTTTTTATTTTAAGTATACTGTCTTCTTATCTGGTAAACGTAAAAATTTTTATAGGAATTTGATTTGAAGGTAAAGTTTGGATTAATATTTAGTCTTTGTTTTCTAAACTTAGGGAAATAGGGAAGAGTGTTTTATTGCTGTTTTATTAATTGGAATAATGAGGACTTGTAAATGACAGTGAGACAGAGATCTGTCTGTAGGCTTTCTCAATTCTGTGTCGGATCACAAGTTTCATATTTTAATGGTGTATTCATTTTGTGTGATTGGCAAAATGAATGTAATAAAAGGATCCTCAGGATAAAACACATAATTTGCTATTGTGTCTATGATGACTCTCTTCTCATTAAGTGGGTAAGCTCATCTGAGGCATTTTGCAGTGGTGGAAAATTCACTGGTATGCCTCTGTGTGTGTGTGTGTGTGTGTGTGTGTGTGTGTGTGTGTAGGGGGAATGATTGGATGAGAAGAGATGAATCCATTTTCTATTTTTCTATAGGAATTAAACTTGAAAACATTTATAACAAGGATTTGCAACCTGAATGAGTTGTTACTAGAAAGCAGTGGAAAGAAATGGTAATGAAATAAATGATTCTGTTTCAGAACTGGGGAGCCTCACCACAGCTAATTTGATGGAGAAGGTACGAGGCCTTCAGAACCTGGCCTATCAGTTGGGGCTGGATGAGTGTGAGTACCCAGATCACATTTATTCAGGGTTGCATGTTGTATATTTCGTGATGAGTTCTGTCATAATTCAGAAAGTATCTTTATTAGGTGTTTTAAAGGTAAGAAGCCATTGTAATCAAAAGTATGCCACTTATGATAGAGTGTGCTGGAATAATTACTGAGTTTACTAGGTTACAAGTTGTTTTTCGCCGTACAATGAAAATATATTGGAAACTCTTAGAGTTTTAAGTGATAGAATGTCGTCAAACTAGCTTAAGCAAAAGAAGGATTTTATTCACATAAATCAAAATTCTAGGAGTAGAAATAGCTTTGAGCATCTCTAGAGCCATGACTCATTATTTATTTACTTTTTATTGAAGTATAGTTTTTTAAAAATATTATTTATTTATTTAGCTGTGCCAGGTCTTAGTTGTGGCACGCGGGTTCTTCGTTGTGGCATGCGGGATCTTTAGTTGCGGCATGTGAACTCTTAGTTGTGGCATTTGGGATCTAGTTCCCTGACCAGGGATCGAACCCGGGTCCCCTGCATTGGGAGTGGGGAGTCTTAGCCACTGGACCACCAGGGAAGTCCCTGAAGTATAGTTGATTTACAATGTTATAGTAATTTCTGCTGTACAGCAAAGTGACTCAGTTATACATGTATATACATTCTTTTTTATGTTCTTTTCCATTATGGTTTATCTCAGGAGATTTGATATAGCTCCCTGTGCTATACAGTAGGACCTTGTTTATCCATTCTAAATGTAGTAGTTTGCATCTACTAATCCCGAACTCCCAGTCCATCCCTCCCCAGATCCATGACTCTTAATAATGTCTTTGGAATGTGCTCTTGTTCTTACTTTTTGAGTTTTGCATCTCAAAGCTCTGCTTCACTCGTGAGTTATTATTCTTCTTTGATCTGGCACTGGGGAAGGTGGCCAGTAGGAACTCCAGTTCATGTCTTTAAATCTTGTAATCCCAAAGGAAAGAACATCTTTTCTGAACATTCCAGAAGAAAGGTCCTGGGGAGGACTCTGACTGTTCCATCTTGGCTCACATATCTATCCTGGAACCAGTCCTTTGGCCAAGTAGCAAAGAGCACCGAGATGGGCCAGGCCTGGGGCCTGGCTGCAGAGGCAGGTTGGAATGGTTAGTCTGACTCAAATCATGTGGAATGCAATAGGGGAGGATTTCTTCCCCAAAGGAAGGGTTATATAACAGACCAAGAACATAATCTGCTAGCATGAGTAATGCTTTTAAAGTTCTCATCTATTCCTGTCTGCTGTCCATTCTTTTAGTTTAAAATTATTTCTTTAGAAACTATATCTCTTTCCATACTGTATTCATTATAAAACTGGAAAAGGAATTGTAGAAAATTTTCATTTTGTAATTGAAAGAAATACTCAACATAATTAGAGTGGTTAGAACTTTGTTCTCCTTGGATAGATACCTCCAGAGACCTTCATAAATGCACAATTTTGAGAGGCTACTATAGCTTATAACTTTCTTCAGAACTGCAAGTTTTGTACTGATTAGCACAATCCCAACAATAGTTTCACAAATTGTTTCTCTTGTTTATAGAGCATGTAGTGGATTTGTCCACATCATTGATTTTACTACCAAATTCAACATTTCACTTTAAAATATAATTTAAAACTTCTAATTTTTGACTAATAGACAACACTTCCTTAGTCCTCTTTATATTTTCTTTATTTCCGTTACTGTCATTAGCAGGTGACATTCTTTTACCAAGAAAACATTTTTTAATCACTTCATGAATCAAGGAGCAGAGAACAAAAAACTGCTTTGAGGTATGGTTGCTAGGTGGTCTGCTAGGTTCACTCATTGTTACCTAACTCCCCTGTGTACTAGTCATTTATTTCTCGTGATTAACGTTTATGTCTTGGCAAAATTACTGATTACCGTGTATGTCATGGACCTCAAGGGTTTATAATGAAAACCCTGTGATTATTAAATTCATGAATGCGAGGCTTGTACAGTATAGAACTTGATTCTGTTTTTAGCTCTGGATAATACATGCTGTAATGATCACAGCGATCAATCCTTTATCTCTGTGTCAATTTTTCTTATGAAATAAAGTTTTATGCTCATTATATAAAGAAGATGCTATATTACCAAATGTGTTTTTCAACAGTGTTGTCTCTAGTTTGTAGTAGATAAAATTACTAAATTTCCTCTGATTAGTTTTTCTTTTTCTAGTTTCCTACTGAGAAAGATAATGAAGTATTTTTTCCCCACTTTTTATTATGGAAAATTTTAAACATATACCAAAGGAGAGAGACTAGAATATTGACCTCATATACTTATGACTTGGCTTCAATAGTTAGCATATGGCCAATCTGTTGCACTTATACCAACCTACATAATTATTTAAAAGCAAATCTCAGGCATCATATCGTCTCACTACCAAATAACTTCATATGTGAGTCCAAAAGACAAGGACTCTCTCTTTCTCTCTCTCTCTCAATCCATTATTCTCTCTCTCTGCAATTCCATTATTGTGCCTAAAAAATTTTAATATACTTGCTTAATATCATCAGATAGCCAATCAGGATTCAGATTTCTTGGTTGACTCATAATTGTCTTTATATAGTTGATTGGTTTGAATCAGGATTTAAATAAGGTACTGTATTTGATATGTTTCTTAAGTCTCTTTTAATCTGTCAGAGTTCCACCTCCCGTTTATTTTCCTTTGCCATTTATTGTTATTTGTTCTGTAGAATTTTCCACATTCTGGATTTTTTTGCTTACATCCCTGTGGTAGTGCTTAATATGTCCATCTATCCCTTTTTATTTCCCAGTAACTAGATCTAGAAGCTCACACAAATACAGGATTGATTTTTATTTTTATTTTCAATTTGGCAAGAGTATTTCATAAATGGTGTTGTATACATCCTATAGAAGGGTACATCGTGTCTGCTTGTCTCTCTTTGTGATGTTAAGATTAATTCATTGATAAAGGTATTGCTAGCCTCATCTATTATTCATTGTAAAATTCTTCATCAGCCTTACACCCAGAGTTTTAGCAGCCTTTGAAAACTGCCTAAATTCACTATTTTATTATAGGTTGCGAAATGGTAATACACTAATTCTGTCATTCCTTCTTATTAGCTAGAATTTTTCTGTAAAGAACTTTATCTTATCGACTATGTATTATTTATTACCTTGCAAGCTGTTCTTACTGGATGAATGATTCTTTCTCTTTATCAGTTTTTAGAATAATGAGTCGGTTCTCTGAGCATCAATAAATCTGTGTTAATGTCTTTCCACAGAATCAAAAACTTGGTGTGGTTTGTTTCAGTTTTTAATCCACACAGTTAAAATCATTATTATTTTTAAGTATTTATATTTCTGAAACTTAAGGCTTTGGAGGTAGGGGTTTGAAGTCACCTAGCTTAGTCACCTTAAGCATGGAACCAAAATTCTGCCAGACGAGTTCCATGAGCACAGCTGAGAGTTTTCAAAATTATTTTCTAGTTCAAAATTCAACCTTCTTTCAACTTCTGTAGCAGTGCTTTGCTACTGATTGTTATTTTCCCCAATCATAACAATTAGCTGACATACAGAAAATAGTTTTTAAATTTAGAGTTGGAAAGAATCACATTGATACGTAGTGGACTTCTTGGATACAAACTCTTTGTTTTACTGTATATAGTGTATTTGCATAAAAACAAGATCTTTTTTTTGTCCTTACAGATTATTCATCTACTCTAGGGGTTGACATTTACTTGACACCCTAATCTGGTGTTTCGAAGTCTCTCTCAATCCTCTTTCCTGCATTAATTGAGAGGATGACATGGATGAAAAATAAGCAATAGGAACTGATGAATCCCCAAGGACCAGTGATCCTGTTTTCATGCAAATATCTGCACTGATAAAGATGATGGAAAGAAAAAAATGCAAAAAATATTTGTCCTCAAAACAAGATTGTTTGTCACTTCCCTGGAGCATTGTTAAATGTTAGTATAGAGATAATGTGAACCTTCTAGGGCTGATAGTAACTAGATTGTGTCTTTTGGAAGATGAACCCTGCCCTTTGATTTGGTACATTTTTATGTCTCAGACAACTCTTTTGGTGTGCAGATTTTGGAATGCAATAATGTTTTGTATAGGTATTTATAGCTTTTCATGATTGGGGCCCTCTGACTTGATTTGGGCAGTTAATTTATGTGAAATTCCCATGAAAAATATAAAAAACTGCCTTACCATATAAAGAATTCCATTTCTGTTACTTCCATCTGAGTTCAGTGTCCTTCCTGTTTACTGAAACTATTGTAGTCACCTTCTAACTGCCCTCCCTGCCTTTCAACTACCTCATATCAGTCCATCTTTTTTACCACTAACAGGTTAATTTTTCCAAAGTACCATTTGCTTCTGTTTGTCCTTTGCTCTTAAGTCATTAGTAGTACTTCATTACCCATATGATAAAATTCAGATTCCTTAGCATGGCATTCAGAATCCTCTTCACTCGGGGCCGAGCCTAATGTCTAGCCTTCTTACTTCTCCTCTACCAGAACACCATGCATTGTCCTCATTTGAAATATTCTTCCCGGAACACTCCCCCATCTTCTTAATTCTATTCATGCTATTCCTTTTTCTCAGAAAACCCTCCCTGACCTATTTCTAATATTAGGACTTTTATTTGTCCTTCATTATTCAGCCAGAATCTACCTCTTTCATCAGCCTTTCCTTTTTATACCTGATCTGGAAAGTGAAATCGCTTTCTTGGCCTCCCAAATTGCTCCTAGAGCAGTTCGTTTGTTTCATTTTATCATTCTGGGAGATTTTTGGTACGTGTCTTATCTCTTGGATTAATTGTAACTCTTTAAGGTGAGAATCATATTTTGGGGCTGTCTTTGTAGCCCACAGAGTACCTGGCATATGGTAAACATGCAATGTGTATTTGCTGATTGAATGCATGATCAACTGCTTGATGCCTTTAGATGAAATGACAGATTAAAAAAATTTATTTTATTATGTATATATATTTTTATTTTTGGCTGCATTGGGTCTTCATTGCTGCGCGCAGGTTTTTTCTAGTTGCTGCGAGCAGGGGCTACTCTTCTTTGCGGTGTGCGGGCTTCTCATTGCAGTGGCTTCTCTTGTTGTGGAGCAGGGGCTCTAGGCACGCGGGCTTCAGTAGCTGTGGAGCATGCGCTCAGTAGTTGTGGCTTGCGGGCTCTAGAGCTCAGGCTCAGTAGTTGTGGCACACGGGCTTAGTTGCTCCACGGCATGTGAGATCTTCCCGGACCAGGGATCAAACCTGTGGTCCCCTGCGTTGGCAGGCGGATTCTTAACCACTGGGCCACCAGGGAAGTCCCGAAATGACAGATTTTTAAAATGAAATCCACTGACTTAAAACTGAAAAAGTGGAAGTGTCTAGAAATTGTTCTTTTTCTGGATAGTCTGTGTTTTAGTGATGAGAAGTAACATTTGAAGTTCTCATAATGTCTGGAATTTTTCTCTTATGACAGTGGATGATCAACCACCCATAGTAAAGATAGTGTGAAGCTTGTTGGTAATGGTTTGGTTTTATCTTCTACCTGACCCCTACTCCATTGCTATTATGATCTGGGCATGATCCTGATTTAGTCATGTTAAGTTGCAACAGAATGTACCTTGTTTTATTCCTAGGACCCATTGAACCCAGTAAATCCTACTGAATACTGATTCTCAACAGTTTTTGTCCTTTTTTAAAAAAGGTTTCCCCCGTCTTTGAAAGCTGCAAACCTTGTAGTAGATATGCAGATGACCTACTTACTGGCTATATTCAAGATATTTTTAAATAGGATGTGATGATTGGGAAAGCAGAAGACCGTGCCATTTGAAACTAGGGCTAAAGCTTGGGGTTCTGATGCATTTCTTCTTTTTCCTTTTTTTATAATAGCTTTACTGGTATGTAATTCACATACCCTGCAATTCATTTATTAATAGTGTGCAATTCAATGATTTTGGGTATATTCAGAGTTGTGCAGCCATCACCACAATCAATTTTAGAACATATTCATCACCCCTCAAAGAAATTCTGTACCCATTAGCAGTCACTCCTCATTTTCCCCCAAACTCCATAGGCCTAGGCCACCAAGGATATGCTTTCTGTGTCTATGAATTTCTACTGTGGACATTTCATATAAATGGAGTCATATAATATATGGTCTTCTGTGACTGGTTTCTTTCACTTAACATAGTGTTTTCATTGTTCATCTATGTTGTAACATGTATCAATACTTCATTTCATTTTTAGGATTGAATAATATTCTACTGTATAGATCTATTTATCTACCAGTTATTCACATTATGTTTATCCACTAGTTGGTGGACATTTGGGTTATTTCCTCTATTCAGCTAGTGTGAGTAATGCTGCTGTGAGCATTCATGTACAGGTATTTATGTGGACATATGTTTTCGTTCTCTTTAGCTTATAACTAGGAGTGGAATTTCTGGGTCATATGGTAACTCTACATCTAACCTTTGGAGGAACTGTCAGACTATTTTCAATACTGACTCTGCACCATTTAACATTCCCACCAGCAGTGTATGAAGGTTCCAATTTCTCAACACCTTGCCAATACTTATTATTTGTTTTTTAAAAATTATTACATAATCCATCCTAGTGGATATATTATGAGAAGTGATATCTCATTGTGGTTTGGATTTGCATTTGCCTAATAACTAGTGATATTGAGCATGTTTTCATGTGCTTATTGGCTAGTTGTATATCTTCTTTAGAGACCTGTATTCAGATCGTTTGCCCATTTTAAAATTGGATTATTTGTATTTTTATTATTGAGTTATGTGAGTTCTTTATTCTAGAAACAGGTCGCTTATTCAATATATAATTTGCAAAAGGTTTTCTTACATTCTGTGGGTTGTCTTCTTACTTTCTGGATGGTATTCTTTGGGACACAAAAGTTTAATTTTGATGAAGTCCAATTTATCAGTTATTTCTTTTGTTGGTTACATTTTGATGTCATACCTAAGATACCGTTTCCTAATTTAAGGTCCTAAAGATTTATGCCTGTGCTTTCTTCTAAGAGTTTTATTCTTAGCTCTTATAGGTATTTGATCCATTTTAGATTAATTTTTTATACATATTGTGAAGTAGGGATCCCAATTCATTCTTCTGAGTGTGGATATCCAGTTGTTTCAGCACCATTTGTTGAAAAGACTATTCCCTTCCCATTGAATTGTCTTGGCATTTTTGTTAAAAATCAATTGACCACAAACATGAGGGTTTATTTCTGGATTCTCAGTTCTATTCCATTGACCTATATTTCTGTCCTTATGCCAGTCCCTCACTGTCTTGATTACTGTAACTTTGTAATAAGTTTTGAAATTGGAATGTGTGAGTTTTCCAACTTCGTTCTTCTTTTTCAAGATTTGTTTTTGGCTATTCTGGATCCGATGAATTTCCATAGGAATTTTAACTTGTCAGTTGTTGCAACGAGGTCAGCTGGGATTTTGGTAAGGATTGCATTGAATCTGTAGATCAGTTTGGGGAGTATTGCCATCTTAATGAAATTAAGGTGATTCATGAAAGTGGTATGTCTTTCTGTTTATTCAGGTCTCCTTTAATTTCTTTGAACAATGTTTTGTAGTTTTCAAAGTATAAGTTTTACACTTAATTTGTTAAAATTTATTCCTAAGTATTTTAATTTTTTGATGCTATTATAAATGGAATTGTTTTCTTAATTTCATTTTCAGTTTGCTCATTGCTACTGTAGAGAAATGCAATTAATTTTTGTATATTGATCTTATATCCTGCAACTTTACTGAACTCATTTATTAGTTCTAATTGTGTTTTAGTAGATTACTTAAGATTTTCTCTATACAGAATTATGTCATATGCAAATAGAGGTATTTTACTTCTTCATTTCCAATCATCCAGCCCTTCCTTCCTTTCTTCCTCCCTCCCTTCTTTCTTTCTTTTCTCTTTTCCTTTCCTTTTTTTTTCTTTTTTTAATTTTTGCCTAATTGCCCTGGCTAGAAATTCCAGTACAGTGTTAAATAGAAGTGGCAAGAGTGGACATTCTTGTGTTCCTCCTGATCTTAGGGAGAAAGCACTAAGTCTGATATTAGGTTTTTTGTACATGCCCTTTGTCAGTTTGAGGATGTTATCCTTTTTTTTTGGCTGCACTGTGAGTCTTGTGGGATCTTATTTCCCTGACCAGGGATTGAACTCGTGCCATGGCAGTGAAAGCATGGAGTCCTAACCACTGGACTGCCAAAGAACTCCCTGAGGATGTTATCTTTTATTCTTACTTTGTTGCGTGTTTTTATCATGAAGAGGTTGAATCTGATGCATTTGTTGTTGATTACACTTCACCATATACCATATAATAAAAATCTCAATTTGATTTATACTCATTTACTTGTACTGGTTTGAAATTACCTTGTATTGTAAAGAAAAGATTGGTAAAAGTTATTAAGTAAATAAGATCACACTGAGTATATTACTGTCTAAAAAAGCTTTAAGAAATTTAGCTTATTTTGATATAAGTAGTTGCTTCTGCTAATTTATCATTTAATCCTGTATGTTCATTTAGCTGTTTCGGTAGGACTATTATTTGGCTAAATTTAATCACTTACCAGTTTTTAAAAAGCAGCATTTTATTGTAAAAAAGGTTGAGACTTCCCCATTAAAACCTATGTCATCCCTGTAGTCTACACTGATGAAGTTGTCTGTACCAGAAATTATTTGGTACAACTTCCTTCCTTCTTTCCTCCCTTTCTCTTTTCTCTTCTTTTTTTTTTTTTTCGGTATGTGGGCCTCTCACTGCCGTGGCCTTTCCCGTTGCGGAGTACAGGCTCCGGATGCGCAGGCTCACCGGCCATGGCTCACGGGCCCAGCCGCTCCGCGGCATGTGGGATCCTCCCAAAACCGGGGCACGAACCCATGTCCCCTGCATCGGCAGGCAGACTCTCAACCACTGCGCCACCAGGGAAGCCCCTCTTTTCTTTTCTTTCTTTTTTATTTATTTTTTGTCCCTGTGGCGGAGCATGCAGGATCCTAGTTCCCCAACCAGGGATGGAACCCTCACTCCCTGCAGTGGAAGTTCAGAGCCCTAGGCACTGGACCACCAGGGAATTCCCTGGTACAACTTTCTTTGGTGGTGGTACCAAAGAAAAACTTCTGCTTCCAAGCTAGACTGTGGTAAAGTAGACTTCTCCACCAGCTAGGTATGTGGTTTTTGAAAAAGTGACCATTTGTAGTAGTTAGAAATTGTTTCCCATATAGAGAAAATTGTAAAGAACAGTTAGCTCTTTTAATTTCTTATTTTAATCTGTGAAGGAGGGCAGGGAGAGAATAGGTGGGACTCTTACACCCTGGATATTCTTCTTTGTGGCCTGACATCAGACTTCTTTGACTGGCTTACTTTACAAAGCCTGTACCTCTATCTATAATAGTTAAAAGTTAAATTAACTGTACTTGATTGATTGAGGAGAAAAATGATTTTTCACTAGCCTTTAACCTCTAGATGGCAGTATGAGTCTTACTGTACTTCTGGCTTTTCCTCTACCCATATCTCTTGAACTGGGTTTCTGATTTAGGTACAAATTCTTATGTCTTTACTGGACTACTTGCCTAACTTTGTTGATGCCTTACTTGATTTTTAACTTTTTATTTTTCCTTTTCATCTCTCCACATTAAAAAAAAAATTCCCTTCTTGTTTGTTTGTTTTTTTTTTTTTTTTTTTTTGCGGTACGTGGGCCTCTCACTGTTGGGGCCTCTCCGGTTGCGGAGCACAGGCTCCGGACGCGCAGGCTCAGCGGCCATGGTTCACGGGCCTAGCCACTCTGTGGCATGTGGGATCTTCCCGGACCGGGGCACGAACCCGTGTCCCCTGTATCGGCAGGCGGACTCTCAACCACTGCGCCACCAGGGAAGCCCAAAAATTCCCTTCTTAAGCAATGTGTATTTTTGATGCTCTGTTTCCCTGTTGTCAGAAATAACATTTTGCTTTTGATGAAGGAGATGGGTAGAGAAAACCAAAAACGTGGTAGTTTAATTCAATAGCTTCCATACCTGGGTGTAAGACCCTCAGAATGGGTTCAGCTCTCTCATCTCAGTTTATCTTGTTCTGTCCTTTGACTCTCCTGGTTATCAAGTGGTATCAGACAATGCCTTATTAAATTAAAATAGGAATGTTAGCTAAAATTGATGAAATAAGCTTAGATTTTCAAGAAGAATTTAATTGTTTTGAAATAAAGCTTTCAGGGACTTCCCTGGTGGTGCAGTGGTTGAGAATCCGCCTGCCAGTGCAGGGAACACGGGTTCGAAGCCTGGTCCGGGAAGATCCCACATGCTGCAGAGCAACTAAGTCCGTGTGCCACAACTACTGAGCCTGAGCTCTGGAGCCTGCAAGCCACAACTACTGAAGCCCGCGCGCTTAGAGCCTGTGCTCCACAACAAGAGAAGCCACCGCAATGAGAAGCCCGTGTACCGCAGTGAAGAGTAAACCCCCACTCACCACAACTAGAGAAAGCCCGTGTGCAGCAACGAAGACCCAGTGCAGCCAAAAGTAAATAAATAAATTTATAAACAAAAATAAAGCTTTCAAATACTTAGCCATTTTGAGTGATGAGATAATAGCAAAAGAAGGAAGTGTTCAATTCAGCAACTGTTTGAGTGCCTACTTCCTACAAGGTTCTGTAGGGGATATGAAGATGAATAAGACATAATTACTGCCCTTGTGCAGATTAAAGTCTAGTAGGAAAGGGAGATAAGACAATTAAGTAAATGATTCCTTTTTTTTTTTTTTTGCGGTACTCGGGCCTCTCACTGTTGTGGCCTCTCCCGTTGCGGAGCACAGGCTCCGCGACCGTGGCTCACGGGCCTAGCTGCTCCGCGGCATGTGGGATCTTCCCGGACTGAGGCACAAACCTCGGCAGGCGGACTCTCAACCACTGCGCCATCAGGGAAGCCCCAAGTAAATGATTCTGAATGGAAGGTAGAGGAGATAAGCTCCATAGAGTACTAAGAACTTTTGGGATAGGGGAGAAGAGGCAATTACATTAGATTGCTAGAGGAATGGCAGATAAGTTTCATTTTGTATGTCAATGTAGATTGATTAGTAAGGATTTCCTAGGGCTGCTGAATTGAGGATTTTGAGGAATCTTGATTCAGATAAGTCAATTAGTGTTGTCTGCTGTGGACCAGGGAAAGGGGTGTGGTAGTATTTGCTATTTCTGGATCATTGAAAATAGACCTTAAACAACACAGGTTTTTGATGGATGGAAATGGGAAGGGACCATATTCCAGGTGGAGTGAACATTTGGAGCAAGGAAGTTTGAAAGAACAGCTCAAGGAACAGTATGAGTGATTTAATCTGGCCTTTAAGGAGCCCAGTTTATATTAGAGGTCACAAGGAATAAGAGTAGGGAGATGGGGGCTGGACTGAGGAGGGCCTTGTACTCTTGGGGGTGAGGAATTAGACATAGGTAATGGGGAGCATGTGAAATATTCTTTAAAAAGTATTTTAATGGCTATAACATTAACTATATTTTCATTATAGATGGTTTGTAGAGATATTTTATTTACTAAAAGACACTTTACCACAAATCTGTTTATTATAAAGAAGAAAGTAGAAATGACCATAGCCTTACAAGTAAGAGATAACTACTGTTAACATTTGATGTGTTTCCTGGCCCTCCCTTTTCTCTTTATGTAGGGATGTGTGTGTTTACATTTTTTCTTGTTCCCATATGTATACACAGACATGCTTTTTAACATAACCGAGGCTATAGTGTATGTGTATAGTTTTTGCCTATGCTTTTTTTCCCATTCATTCTATCTTAAGTATTTTTCTGTGTCATTAAAAATTCTACCACTGAAAATTTCTGAGTAGGGAAGTCACACACCTTTAAGAGGCATCATGCATAGGACAGAATGTAATGGTAGAGACAGGAGGCTGGAAGCTAGCAAGGACTGTGAGTCCAGCAAGAAGAATTGAGGGCTTGAATGAATGGTGGCAGTGATAATGGAAAGAAGCATACCAACAGTAGATGTTTCAGGTATATCATTTTCAGGACTAGGTAGGTAAACTGTCTGGATGAATCTTAGGGGGTAAACTGTGATTAGAGTTTACCATGATGTTTTGAGCCTGCTTAATGACAGGGAAGTCAGAAAGAGGAGAGAGATTTGGTTACACTAAAAAAATCACCTAATTCTTTTACATGTCCCTTAGTAGGCAGGCATCTGAATTGTTTTAGAAATAAGTACAAGCCATTTGTATAGGTTGGTGTTATTAATGGGATGAAAACAATGCTTTTGTCTAGTCACATCACCTAGGTAACATGTAATGTTTTAGATAGTTATTTGTTTTCTCAGGGAAATGAGTGTATGAAATAGGATATTCATAACTTCAGAAATGGATTTTGGGGGTTCCTATAAGCTTTGGCAGATCATTAAGCCTCTCAGTTGAATAAATTACGTTCGCATAGTTTTCTTCCACAGTAGTTCTTTTTCATTCAGTTAGCTACCTATAGCTATTCAGGAAATTGTTATGGCCTTTGTATATGGTAGACATCCAAATCTTTGTTAACTAGAAAAAAATTTCAGTAGTTTACATTTGAATAACTGTAATTGGCCCAAAATATTTCATGTTGACGCATCTATTAATTAACAGCAACATTTGGATTATATCAGCGCCAGGGTTAAGTCTTCCTATGAGTGAAGACTGAATTTTACATGTAGTTGGAGATTTGTGGGATCTCTAATTGAGAAGGAAGTATACTGCCAAATTGTCTTCCAGAAAGGCCCTTCCTACCCCTACCTCCTTGCTAACACCAAGTATTATAATTTTTTAAAGTCATTGGCAACTTGATAGGCAGAATATTAATATCTTGTTTTTATGTTCATTTCTTCACTTGTAAAAATGAACTTTTTTCATGTTTCTTGATCATCTCTGTTAACAAGGACTGGAATTGAAGAAAATATAATTTAAATTATTTTAACCTGAAAAATAAAGCCAGCAAACTTGATTCAAAAGCACCGTATGGGCAGTGTTGTAATCTGCATTTCTCAAGTACCAGTTGTTTTCTTTGTTTTATGCATTACCATACCATCTCACCATAGTCATTAGCATGGCATCCTATTTAGGTAGTAATGCAGTATAAAATCTAGAAATCCCACTTTGAAGGGATTAGGGGTATTCCTTATAATTAGAAATTGTCAACTTAGTCTTAAGTATTTTGTTTTTAAAAATGTATTACGATAATGGGGAAAAAAACATGCCATTATTTCTCATTTTTCCCTTGGTTAACAAATTAGGATACACAAAGCCTCAAATTACCTTTAAGGCTTATAAGCATTCATATCTTTTATCCATTAGTCAAGTTATTTCATAAACCCAACATTGCCTCTGAAATGGTTTTACACACAAAGAGGATTTTACCGTAAAATGCTTGGGGTGTTTTATTCTCTTCTGATTTGGGGGTGGGGAGGAGAAGGATGGAGGTAAGCAGGCAGGGCTTAAATTAATTTGTTCGGGGTTGGTTTCAAAGTAGCATTCTGCGTAGTTCTACAAAATGTATAATAGGTAAGGGGATGTACATAGTGAAAGAATTTAAAGTCAACATTGAATAACCAAGTGAATTATAGTTTATTTATACAGTAGAAGACAGTATAGCCATTAAAAATCTTGTTAAAGCAATAAGGAGCATTTAAGGACAGAAGAATGCTCATTATATGTAAGGATAATTGCAAGTGAAAATGCAAATGAAAAACTGCAGAACACAAGTCAGCAGGTTTTTTTCCTTCCTTTTCTTTTTTCTCTTTTTTGTTTTGTTTTGAGAGCATGGGTGTAGACAAATGACTGGAAGGAAAGATACCAGTATGTTTTAATGGCTATCTTGAGTGATTTAGAAAAAAAATTTTTTCTGAAATTTCTAAATCATCAACAATGGTTACATTCTATTCTGAATAGGGGAAAGCTATCTAAAAAAATAAAGAAAAATTATGTCCCATTCTAGAAACAAAATTATAGTTACTTGAAAGATCTATCTTCTAATATCCTGCACAGTTAAAATTTTAAACTCTTTTATGGACTGTTTCTAAATAAAAATGACTAGATCCATTAACAACAATTGATCATTTTAAGCAAGTGATGAATAGCAAAGTGAAAGTTAATGATACTGCATTTCCAATCCTTAGCATGTCCTTCCAGAAGTTTGGGAACAAAAGGAATGGTAAGCTGTTAAGTCAGGGGCAAGAGATGATTTAGTTGGCAAAAGAGGCATCTTTTCATAAACAAACCTTGGCCAAGATTTTGTCCAGCTTTATGTTTCCAGCCATTCTTCCCTGTAGCTGGAGAACTGAACTCTAGTATTAACTACTCAGTAGGCGCAAAGAACCATTTAGAATGTATGTTAGTCTTAAATGGAATTGCAGCTGTTTGGTCAAGAAGTAAAATGGACCTAATAATTTTTTTTCCTTTTGGCTTGGAATATATAGCTTTGTTATGACGAAGAGGAGAGGAGAACGAAATAATTGCAGTAGGTATGCATGTGAGTTGAGTTTCTTTCCAGGCTTTGGGTGTAAGAATGACTGTTTCTGCTCCTGAGGAAGTAAACTGACATTTTCTGATTTTTTTTGGTTTGTTTATTCATTTAGTCTTTGACATCTAGAGATTTCAACAAAATGAAGAGTGTTTTTTTGTTTTAAATGTAATATCAGTTTCTTTTCTTTTTTTTCGTAGTTCGTAATACTGTTTTGTGTCAGAAATATGATCTGGGAGGGTGAGGATATTGCATGAGAATTTATAGGTGATGACAGAGCACTTTGCTGTAGGAAATCTAGAAAAATATTGACTTTTTGTATCTAGAAGGGAAGTATCTCTAACCAGTAAGTCTAAATTAAAAGCTTGGCAAAAGCTGCCAATGTTTGGTGTAACTGAAAAAGATTTGAGAAATATAATGTAAAAATGAATGATATTTTTAAAGGAAGAACTGTTACATTTGATTGACTCTAGTATAGGAGAATACATTTAAAATTGGTTGGGTAATAGTGAAGAATCCTTTGAGAGGATAGTTGAATTTGACAGGGTGAAGTTTTGGATACAGAATACAAAGAGAAAAGAACTAAAATAAGACTTCAGATTCAGGATATAAAAATATTCCACTGTTCCATCATCTTTTTGTTCTTTAATAAAGTTTTCAAATGGAATTATAATATACATAGAGAAAAGTACACAAATTATAAGGTACAGCTCAATGAATTTTCATAAAAACACTCCCATATAACCACACCCAGAAGAGATCAAGAAATAGAACCTTTCCTATATATAATACCTCCTTCATACCCCTCTCAGTCATTACCTGCCCTTTGCCCAAAGGCAAGCACTATTGTGACTTATAATATCATAAAAGAGTTTTGCTTGTTTTTGAGCTTTATATAAATGGCATCACAAACTGTATACTCTTTTGTTTCTGGCTTCTTTTGCTCAACATTTTGATTATGACATTCATCCATGTCATTGTCTTTAACAGTCATTTGCTTATTTTCATTGCTGTGTGGTGTATCATTGTAAGAATACAATGTGATTAATTTTTTCATTCTAATAATGGACATTTGGACTATTTCCAGCTTTTGCCTATTACAAGTAAATACTATGAGCATTCTTGGTATATGTCTTTTTATGGTACACGCATTTTTGTTGTGTATATAACTAGGAGCAGAATTGCTAGGTTGTGGATGTGTGTGTGTATAACTATCTAGCTTTAGTAGATAGTTCCAAACAGTTTTCCAAAGTGGTTATACCAATTTACAAGCCCACAGGCAATTTCATTTGTTCTATGTTGTTACCAACAGATACATTCTCAGTCTATTAATATCTAGCTATTAAAATAGATAGAATGGTATCTCAATGTAGTTTTAATTTTCATTTCCCTAGTGACTGATGAGATTGCTTTTTCATGTTTACTAAACATTTGGATAACCTCTTTTGTGAAGTGCTTATTGGTATCTCTTGCCCTTCTTTAAAAACTGGATTGTCAATTTAATTGATTTGCAAGTGTTCTTTATATGTCTCTGATATGCATCCTTTGTCAGTTATGTAAATTGCAAATATCTTACCCCACTCTGTGGCTTACCTTTTCACCTTCTTAATGGTGTATTTTAATGAACCAAAGATTGTTTTTTCTCTTAAATTTATGTTTTGTCAAGTTTTAAATCTCTTTAAAAAGTTTCAAGAATAGTACAATAACTACTTGTGTACCCTCTACTTGTTTATCAGTTGTTAACATTTGTCACATTGGCTTTATCTATATATATTTAATTTTAAATTTTATTGTTTTATTCTTGAGCTGTTTGAGAACTAGCTGCAGACACCATGACACTTCATAAATACTTTAGCATTATTTCTTAAGGACAAGGACATTCTCCTACACATCTACAATACAGTTAACACACTGAAGAAATTTAACATAATACAATATGATTATCTGATATGCAATCCATATTCAGATTTCTCTAATTTAAACAGAAATTTTGAATTTTAGTTTGGCAATATTTTCCTTTTTTGTTAATGCCACCCCTGTCATTTTAATTTAGGTTGTGATAATGTCAAAGCTGTAGTATTTTAGAAATAAATAGTAAATTACTAGTGTAACTTGGGCTGGCTAGTTCTTTTCTTCTCTCACTTCTTCTCCCCCTTGGGAATATCAGAATATCATTATTGCTATTGAATGAAAAAATTCAAATAGAGGAAGTGAAGGTATGTTTTCCTCAGCTCACTGGTTTCCTGATTTGATGTGTAAGTTTCCTGACAATCTTGTTGAGTGATGCATTTTTATATGTGTTACCATTTGTCATTTGCAAATCCTTGGAAAACCACTTTCCTTGAAAAACCAAAGCATCTTAACTGTCTTCTCTGTTCACTGACTTGGGCACTACATGAGAAAAGAACTTGCATAATGAACTAACAACACAGTTGATGCATATAATGATTTTAGCATAGGAAAAGAAAGAATGAGGAAGATTTTAGTTAATTAGTAATTAAAACATTAGTAATTAAAACTTGCTTCACTTGATTGTAAAAACAGAAGGCAGATCTTTTTGTATGTATTTGGAAACCATTATGGCTAGTGGTATAAGAAATATAGAGTGAATTGGTAATATAAAATGGAAACAGCAGATCTAAGTAATGGAGAATTGTTAGAACAGAGAAAATTTGTTTGGGTGGGATGGGGAAACCACAGGAAATTACACTGGAGCCATTGATTTCAGTTGGATTATTAATGACTTAGTTAAGTGCTGCGCTTATAGACCTAACAGTTTGACCTGGAGTGGGAAATCCACCCTGTGCAGTGGATTATTTTAGAAACAGTTGAGCCCACTAGATAGGTTTCTTTTGAGGAATAGTTTTAAACATTAAAAAAAAAAAAGGCAACAACTTCAGGGGATTGGAGATACATCTTGTGAAAATGAACCTGTGTCCAATTCCCCAGTCAACTAGAAAGAAAAGGAAAAAGAGCCTGAGGAAAAAGAGCTTGTTTGGACATCTTTGTTGTGAAGGTTTAGAGAATCAGCTTTAGCACTGTACACAGTTTTTAGTGGCTTACTGTTCAGCATAATTTTTCTTTTAAAGTTCATAGACCCTTTGTATAAATGAGTATATTGTAACTAATGTAAAACATGTGAGCAATGACTTTAAGTCCCTATTTCATGGATCCAGAACATGTCCACTGGAAGATTAGTATAATTGTTGCACATTTTGGGAGATTGTTTTTAAGAAGAAACTCTTTTTTTTTGGCTCATTGCGCAGCTTGCCAGCTTGCAGGATCTTAGTTCCCCAACCAGGGATTAAACCCAGGCCTGGGCAGTGAAAGCACTGAGTTCTAACCACTGGACCGCCAGAGAAGAGAACCTCTTAAGAGGCCAGAACCAAGGAATTATATCTTACCTATAATTGGTAGGTTGCAAAGCTTAAGTCTGTCCAGTTTAAAGAAAGCTTTGGAAGAGTATACTATCTTATTATAGTATACTAACTTATAGGAATTGCATTTTCAAACTATAGCCTAAGAAACACCTCTGTTTGAGGAAACTAAGGCTAGTGGAGAGAAGAGATGACCTGAATATAACCTAAGGGGAAGAACAATTACCTGAAGATAAGTAAGTAGGAACCAGGTGATAAATAGCTAATAGGAAAGGACAAAATAGTGATTAAGAGCTTGGGTTCTGGAGTCATACAGCTTTATTATGAATCTCAATCTACCACTTAGGCAAGTAACTTAATTTTCTAAGCCCTAGTTTCTTCATTTGTGAAATGGAGATGAAAACCTTAGAACAGTAATTATTAAACTTTTTGGTGTCAGGACTTCTTTACACTCTTAAAAATTAATGGTGACCCCAAAGAGTTCTTGTTTATGTGGGTTATATGTATATTTACTGTTTCAGAAATTAAAACAGAAAAATTTTAAATATTAATTTACTTTTTTATTTTTTATTTATTTTTGGCTGCATTGGGTCTTTATTGCTGCGCGCGGTCTTTCTGTAATTGTGGCGAGCAGGTGCTACTCGTCGTTGTGGTGTGCGGGCTTCTCATTGTGGTGGCTTCTCTTGTTGCGGAGCACGGGCTCTAGGCGTGCAGGCTTCAGTAGTTGTAGCACGTGGGCTCAGTAGTTGCGGCACGGGGGCCCTAGAGTGCGTGGGCTTCAGTAGTTATGGTGCACGTGGGCTCAGTAGTTGCGGTCCGTGGCCTCTAGGGTGTGTGAGCTTCAATAGTTGTGGCGCATGGGCACAGTAGTTGTGGCTCGTGGGCTCTAGAGCACAGGCTCAGTAGTTGTGGCACACGGGCCTAGTTGCTCCGCAGCATATGGGATCTTCCCAGACCAGGGATTGAACCCATGTCCCCTGCATTGGCAGGAGGATTCTTAACCACTGCACCACTGGGGAAGTCCCTAATTAATTTAAAAATAGGAATAAACCCATTACATGTTAGCATAAATATTTTTATGAAGAATAACTATTTTCCAAACAAAAAATATTGAGAAGAGTGGCAGTTTTTACATTTTTCAAATGTCCGTAATGTTTGGATTGATAAAAAGTTGGATTTTCATATCTGCTGCTTCTTTCAATATGTTATGATTATCTTTTGTTAGGTAGTCCCTAGAAAACGTCACTGTTCACTTGTGAGAGAATATGTGAAAAAGGCATCTTAGTATCATATGTATAGTTTTGAGCTCAGGGACCCTCTCAAAGGGGCTTAGTGATCCCAGGGTCCCCAGGGGTTTCCTGACCATTCACTTTGAGATCTGTTACCTTAGAGTATTGTTTTGATGATTTAACACAATATTATTTATAAAACCTTAGCATAATATTGGCACTTAATAGGTGCTTATAAATATTAACTGTTGGGCTTCCCTGGTGGCGCAGTGGTTGGGAGTCCGCCTGCCGATGAGGGGGACGCGGGTTCGTGCCCCAGTCCGGGAAGATCCCACATGCCGCGGAGCGGCTGGGCCTGTGGGCCATGGCCACTGAGCCTGCGCGTCGGAGCCTGTGCTCCGCGACGGGAGAGGCCACAACAGTGAGAGGCCCACATATCGCAAAAAAAAAAAAAAAATTAACTGTTGTTATCATTATGGGCAGCATATGAGAAGTTTTAAGCATAGTAGGCATGTAATCATATTTACTTTCTTAAAAGGCTCACTTTGCCAACATGGTAGAAGATGGATTGGTAATACAGAAAAATGGTATCAGGGAGACAAGTTAGATTTCTTTTAACTTCTCAGTGAAAATGGAGAATAGGGATGGGTTCTAGAAGTCTGAGTGGTAGAATGGAAAGGCTTAGTGACTGATTGGATATACTGGGGTCAGGGAGTTCTGGGCAGTAAGAATGAGGAATCAAGAGTGACTCAAGTTTCTGGCTTGAGTAAATATAGGAAGAAGAGCACCTTTGAGAAGAAAGATTGGGGAATTCAGCTGTAAGTGTAAGTGTAGGCTATCTAGGTGGATATACCCAGGAGATAGTTGAATGTATGAATCTGGAGCACAGGAAGTAGAGTTTTGGACATCATCAGTTTGTAGGTTCTAGTTAAAGCCACAGGTGGGAAGGAGATCAGCCAGGGAAGATGTGTAACATTAAAACAGAACCCTAGGGTCTTCCCTGGTGGCACAGTGGTTAAGAATCCGCCTGCCAATGCAGGGGACACGGGTTCGAGCCCTGGTCCGGAAAGATCCCACATGCCGCAGAGCAACTAAACCCGTGTGCCACAACTACTGAGCCCATGTGCCACAACTGCTGGAGCCCACGTGCCACAACTACTGAAGCCCGCACGCCTAGAGCCTGTGCTCCACAACAAGAGAAGCCACCACAATGAGAAGCCCGCGCACTGCAACGAAGACCCAACGCAGCCAAAAATAAATAAATAAATAAAAGACTTGACCTTTAAAAAAAAAAAACAGAACCCTGGTGTGGTAGGCAGCCTCTATTTATGCCTTTGTTTGATCTTTTCCTCTTGAGTGTGGGCTGGATCAGTGATAGCAAAAGTAATGGAATGCTACGTCTGAGATTTCGTTACAAAAAGACCATGACTTCTGTTTTGTCCCCCATCATGCCCTTTTTGGGGAAACAAGCTGCCATGTTGTGAGTGTGCAAAGAAAAACTGACTTGGAAATTGTAAGATCCTGGTCACTGGAAACAGACCTATTCTTCTACATACTAACTTGACAAGTTTCCTCTCTCTGAGCCTCATTTTCCTTGTCTGTAAAATGAAGGTAATAATAATACTTATTGGGTTCTTGAGAGGATTAAATTGGACAATGATTATAAAATGCCTAGTATGAATCTTCATGACCTTGGATGTAGCCATGAATTCTTACATATGACACCAAAAACACAAGCAACAGAAGAAAAAATAGATAAATTGGATTTCATTAAAGTTTAAAACTTTTGTTCATCAAAGAACATCAAGAAAGTGAAAAGGCAACCATTGAATTGGAGAAAACTTTTTAAAAATTGAGATATAATTGACATATAACAGTTTCATGTTACAGTATAATGATCACTACAGTAAGTCTGTCATCACACATTGTTACAAATTTTTTCTAGTGGTGAGAACTTTAAAGATCTGCTCTCTTAGCAGCTTTCAAATATATAATACAGTATTGAAAGAATACTTTTGCAAATCATATATCTGATAAGGGTCTAGTACCTAGAATATATAAAGAACTCTTATAACTCAACAACAAAAAGACAGACAACCCAGTTTTAAAATGGGCAAAGGACTTGAGTGGACATTTCTCCAAAGAAGAAATACAAATGGCCGATAAGCACATAAAAAGATGCTAAACATCTTTCATTAGTCATAAGGGAAATGTAAATCAAAACCACAATGGGATACCACTTCACACCGACTAAGATGGTAATAGTAATGATGATAATAATAATAATAGAAAATAACAAGTATTTGCAAGGATATGGTGAAATTGGAACTCTCATATATAGCTGGTGGGAATGTAAAATGGTGTGGCCACTGTGAAAGTTTGGCGGTTCCTTGAAAGCTTAAACAGAGAATTACCATATGACCCAGCAATTCCACTACTAGGTATATGCCCAAAAGAATTGAAGACAAGTACTCAAACAGATACTTGTACACAAATGTTCATTCAGTACTATTCATGATAGCCAAAAGATGGAAAGAAACTCAAATGTCCATTAACAGATGAATGGATAAACAAAATATGGTATATACATACAGTAGAATATTACTTAACCATAAAAATGTAGTACTGATACACGCTACAACGTGGGTGAATCTCAAAAACATTATACTAAATAATGGAAGCCAGACACAGAAGATCACATATTATTCCATTTGTATGAAACATCATGGGTATGTAAATTCGTAGAGACAGAAAGCAGATTGGTGGTTGCCAGGGACAAAAGAGAGTGGAAAATGGGGAGTGACTGCTTAATGGATATAGGAGTATTTTGCGGGTGCGGGGGGGAGTGATGAAAATGTTTTGTAACTTGATACAGGTGGTGGTTGCACAATATTGTGAATATACCAAATGCCATTGAATTGTACACTTTAAAATCACTTTTAAAAATTTGAATTCACCTCAGTAAACAAAAATGCATAGTATGGTATGTGACACCTAGTAAGCTATTGATAAATTTTAGATTTTACTATTGCCTAGTGCACCTTTATCAGGAATTTAGCTGTGTGATGTTGGGCATCAGCTTCCTCAGTTGAAAAATGAAGTTGTTGGACTAAAGACCTCTCAGATCCTTACAGCATTAAAATTCTATATTTTAAGGTATAGTATTTAATTCTTGTATAGGAAAGGCCCCCTGTTACTCCTCCCATGTGTCTCCTTTACTCTCACATCTCTAGCACACTCACAACATGACACTGGATGTGTGGGAGTTTTTTGTTCCTCAACTAAGCAATTCTGTGACATCAGCTAGTTGTTCTACAGTTTAACTCAATTCTGACACTATCTACCTGGAGATCATATCAGATTCCACAGATTGAGGGCTGGGTCCCTCCGGACTCCCCTGTGCCCCCCCCCATCAGATGCCAACTATAAGTCCACCTGTGCTTTGGTTGTAAATCGGATGTTCCCACAATCCCCTCCTCAGGTTTGATTAATTTGCTAGAGCAGCTCCCAGAACTCAGGAAAACAGCTTACTTACTGTTTACCAGTTTATTATAAAAGGATATGATAAAGGATACAGATGAACATCCAGGTATGTGGCGTGGGGCATGGAGCTTTCGTGCCCTCTCCAGACGTGTCACTCTCCCAGCAACTCTACATGTTCACCAACCTGGAAGCTTTCTTATGGAGGCTTCAATCATATAGTCATGAGACATTATTAACTCCATTTCCAGCCTCTCTCCTCTCTGGAGAATGGAGGTTGGGGTTGAGAATCCCAAGATTCTAATCATAGCTTGGTCTGTCTGCTGACCAGCCCCCATCCTGGAGTACACCAAGAGTCACCTCATTAGAACAAAAGATACTGCCGTCACCCAGGAGATTCCAAGGGGTTTAGGAACTTAGTGTCAGGAATTGAGTCAAAGACCAAATATTAAAATAAAAGATGCTTCTAACACTCTTAGGAAATTGTAAGCATTTTAGGAGCTTTGTGCCAGGAACCAGGGGCAGAGACCAATATATATATTTTCTATTATCTGACTTTCATACAGCAAATATTTGTTGTGTATCTTCACAGTACTGTTCTAGGCACCAAGGACTTGACAGTACATAAGACAGAGATGGTTCCTGCTGTCATAGAGCTAACATTCTAGTAGATAAGGCATTACACAAATAATTATTTGCCACTAAGTTTTTCTAAGTACAACGTGGGGCAGGAATAGTTCTCCTGAGAAAAAAGATATTTAGGTATGAAGAATGAGTAGAAATTAACTGAGTGAAGGGAAGGGAGATGAGCTTTCTAGAGGAAGTATCGAAATATGGTAGTGGGAAGGAGCATGGTGCCTTTGAAGAACTGAAAGAAGGCAAATGTGACTGGAACTCAGACAGTGACTGCTGAAATAGACTGATCATGTAAAACTTCTCAGTTGTGTTAAGGATGTTGGACATTATTCTAAGAGCACCAGCAAGTCAGTTAAGGGCATGGGCAAGCAATATTCAGGTTTTGGCCATGTGGAGAATGGTTTGGAGGGGGGCATGAGAAGAACTACAGACTAAGTAGGAGGTCATTGCAATAGCCAAGACTGTGGTGCCTAGAACTAGGGTACTGATAGTGGACAGGGAGAGAAGTCCTTGAATTTGAGAGTGATTTAAGACTAAGAATAAGTCTTGATTCATTGGCTGTGGAAGATGAGAGGAGGGGGAGGAAGGTGTCAAGGATGACTCCAGGGGCTTCCCTGGTGGCACAGTGGTTAAGAATCCGCCTGCCAATGAAGGGGACATGGGTTCGATCCCTGGCCCGGGAAGATCCTACGTGCCATGGAGCAACTAAGCCTGTGCACAACAACTGCTGAGCCCGCGTGCTGCAACTACTGAAGTGCGCACACCTAGAGCCCATGCTCCACAGCAAGAGAAGCCACCACAATGGGAAGCCTGCGCACAGCAACGAAGACCCAATGCAGGCAAATAAATAAATTTTTTTTTTTAAAAAAGGATGACTCCAAGATTTCTCCCCTGGGCATGTAGGTCAGAGGCATGCAGACAACAGTGGAAGGACTTTTGGTTCAGATGAAATATCAGAGACTAGATTCACCTTCCCACCTGAAACAGTTTTTGTTCATTACAAAATATACGAACAGTGGTTTTTAGGACACTGGACATCAGGCAACAAAAGATAGTGATCCCTGAGAATTAGGAAGTAAATGAGATGAGCGCTGTGATTGTCTCAGCTTACTGCTTTGAGAGCGTTTCCAGGCTGCAGTGCAGGGAGGGGGAACCCAGGCAGAGACCAGCAGGCTCCCTGAGTTGAAGGAACAGAGCTAAGCATCTGGAGAGACCAAGGCAGCTAGAGGTCAGGACAGAGTACCGGAGGGGAGAGGGCTGCACAGAGAGAACCCTGGAGATCTGCAGAGGGTCCTCCTAAAGTAATCAGCTGAGTACTGATCAGTGCAATCTTGTGAGGAAACTACTTGAGGCTGAAGAGAGAACCATCTGAAAGGATTACAGGGAACCGTGGCTGGCACCACAGGGTTTATTCCCACCAGCCAGACTGGAAAATTCTCATGGGTCAGAAGGGTTTGCCTCAGTAGTGGTGGAAACATTTGTTAAAACTTACCAGGCTGGACACTTCAAATATGTACAGTTCATCATATATGAAATATACCTCACTAAGGATCGATCCATCAATCAATCGATTGATTGATTTAATTTTTTTCCCTCTCCCCTCAAGGATTTATTCAACAAACATTTAAATTAACTAAAATGAGCCAACAATCACTGTGCTAAAAGTTGAGGGATGCATTGGGAAGCAAGGCGATCACATGGAAGACACACATCAAACAGTTACACAAATAATCTATAGTGAGGGTTGTGATGAGTGCTGTGCAGGAGAAGTACAAGATTCCGTAACAGCAGATATCTGAGACCTTTTCTGATCTGTAGGCGGTGACCAGAGAAGAAAGGCTTTTCTGAGAAAGAGACAAAAAGTCTGCAGTCTGTCGCTAAAGCTTTTTTAGAAAGAACAGTAGTGGAGGAACAGATTTGTAAGGGAAGACAAGTTTTTTTTTCTTTCAATTGAAGTATAGTTGATTTACAATATTGTGTTTCACGTATACAGGATAGTGATTCAGGCTTTGTTTTTTGAGTTTTATTGCAGATTTTATTTCATTATAGGTTATTATAGGATACTGGTCTAATTTTGTGTGCTATACAGTAAATCCTTGTTGCTTATCTATTTTATGTATAGTAGTTTGTATCTGTTAATCCCATACTCCTAAATTTCCCCCTCCCCCCCTCCCCTTTGGTAAGCATAAGTTTGTTTTCTATGTTTGTGAGTCTGTTTCTGTTTTGTATATACATTCATTTGCATTATTTTTTAGATTCCACTTATAAGTGATGTCATACAGTATTTGCCTTTCTCTGTCTGACTTATTTCACTAGGCATAATACTCTCTAGGTCCATCTGTGTTCGCTGCAAATGACAATATTTCATTCTTTATGGTGGATTAAAATTCCTATATATATATATATATATATATATACACACACACACACACACACACATATATATATATTATGGGCGCTGGTGTTGCTTCCATGTCTTGACTATTGTAAATAGTGATGCTATGAACATTAGGGTGCATATATCTTTTTGAATTAGTTTTTGTTTTTCTGGATATATACCCAGGAATGGGATTGCTGGATCATATGGTAGCTCTATTTTTAGTTTTTTAAGGAACCTCCATACTGTTTTCCGTAGTGGCTGTACCAGTTTACATTCCGATCAACAGTGTACAAGGGTTCCCTTTTCTCTACACTCTCTCCAGCATTTATTATCTGTAGACTTTTTGATGATAGCCATTCTGACTGGTGTGAGGTGATACTTCATTGTAGTTTTTTTTTTTTTTTTTTACAGTTTCTACTTATTCTTTTTTTTTTTTTAACATTTTTTTTTTTGCGGTACGCGGGCCTCTCACTGTTGTGGCTCTCCCATTGCGGAGCACAGGCTCCGGACATGCAGGCTCAGCGGCCATGGCTCACGGGCCCAGCCATTCCGCAGTATGTGGGATCTTCCCAGACTAGGGCACGAACCCGTGTCGCCTGCATCGGCAGGCGGACTCTCAACCACTGCGCCACCAGGGAAGCCCTAACATCTTTATTGGAGTATAATTGCTTTACAGTGTTGTGTCAGTTTTTGCTGTATAACAAAGTGAATCACCTATATGCATATGTATATCCCCATATCCCCTTCCTCTTGTGTCTCCCTCCCACCCTCCTTGTCCCATCCCTCTAGGTGGTCTCAAAGCACTGAGCTGATCTCCCTGTGCCATGCAGCTGCTTCCCACTACCTATCTATTTTACATTTGGTAGTGTATATTTGTTAATGCTACCCTCTCACTTCATCCCCGATTACCCTTTCCCCTCACCATTTCCTCAAGTCCATTCTCTACGTCTGTGTCTTTATTCCTGTCCTGCCCCTAGGTTCATGAGAACCCTTTTTTTTTTTTTTTAGATTCCATATATATGTGTTAGCCTATGGTATTTGTTTTTCTCTTTCTGACTTACTTCAACCTCTATGACAGACTCTAGGTCCATACACCTCACTACAAATAACTCAATTTCGTTTCCTTTTATGGCTGAGTAATATTCCATTGTATATATGTGCCACATCTTCTTTATCCATTCATCTGTCGATGGACACTTAGGCTGCTTCCATGTCCTGGCTATTGTAAATAGTGCTGTAATGAACATTGTGGTACATGACTCTTTTCTTTTTTTTTCCCTTATTGTTTGTTTTGTTTTTAAATTTATTCATTTTTTATACAGCAGGTTCTTATTAGTCATCCATTTTATACACATCAGTGTATACATGTCAATCCCAATCACCCAATTCATCACACCCCCACCCCTACCCCCCCACCCCCGCCACTTTCCCCCGTGTCTAGATCCATCCATGTCTCTACAAATGACCCAATTTCGTTCCTTTTTATGGCTGAGTAATATTCCATTGTATATATGTGCCACATCTTCTTTATCCATTCATCTGTCGATGGACACTTAGGCTGCTTCCATGTCCTGGCTATTGTAAATAGTGCTGTAATGAACATTGTGGTACATGACTCTTTTCTTTTTTTTTCCCTTATTGTTTGTTTTGTTTTTAAATTTATTCATTTTTTATACAGCAGGTTCTTATTAGTCATCCATTTTATACACATCAGTGTATACGTGTCAATCCCAATCACCCAATTCATCACACCCCCACCCCTACCCCCCCACCCCCGCCGCTTTCCCCCGTGTCTAGATCCATCCACGTCTCTACAAATGACCCAATTTCGTTCCTTTTTATGGCTGAGTAATATTCCATTGTATACATGTGCCACATCTTCTTTATCCATTCATCTGTCAATGGACACTTAGGTTGCTTCCATGACCTGGCAATTGTAAGTAGTGTTGCAATGAACATTGGGGTGCATGTGTCTTTTTGAATTATGGTTGTCTCTGGGTATATGCCCAGTAGTGGGATTGCTGGATCATATGGTAATTCTATTTTTAGAATTACCATACTGTTCTCCATAGTGGCTGTATCAATTTACATTCCCACTAGCAGTGCAAGAGGGTTCCCTTTTCTCCACACCCTCTCCAGCATTTGTTGTTTGTAGATTTTCTGATGATGTCCATTCTAACTGGTGTGAGGTGTAGTTCTGATTTGTATTTCTCTAATAATTAGTGATGTTGAGCAGCTTTTCATGTGCTTCTTGGCCATCTGTATATCTTCTTTGGAGAAATGTCTGTTTAGGTCTTCTGCCCATTTTTGGATTGGCTTGTTTGTTTTTTTAATATTTAGCTGCATGAGCTGTTTATATATTTTGGAGATTAACCTTTTGTCCGTTGATTCATTTGCAAATATTTTCTCCCATTCTGCGGGTTGTCTTTTCGTCTTGTTTGTGGTTTCCTTTGCTGTGCAAAAGCTTTTAAGTTCTATTAGGTTCTATTTGTTTATTTTTGTTTTTATTTCCATTACTCTAGGAGGTGGATCAAAAAAGATCTTGCTGTGATTTATGTCAGAGTGTTCTTCCTCTGTTTTCCTCTAAGACTTTTATAGTGTCCAGTCTTACATTTAGGTCTCTAATCCATTTTGAGTTTATTTTTGTGTATGGTGTTAAGGAGTGTTCTAATTTCATTCTTTTACATGGAGCTGTCCAGTTATCCCAGCACCACTTATTGAAGAGACTGTCTTTCTCCATTGCATATCCTTGCCTCCTTTGTCATACATTAGTTGACCATAGGTGCATGGGTTTATCTCTGGGCTTTCTATCTTGTTCCATTGATCTATGTTTCTGTTTTTGTGCCAGTACCATGATGTCTTGATTACTGTAGCTTTGTAGTATAGTCTGAAGTCAGGGAGTCTGATTCCTTCAGCTCTGTTTCTTTCCCTCAAGACTGCTTTGGCTATTCAGGGTATTTTGTGTCTCCATACAAATTTTAAGATTTTTTTGTTCTAGTTCTGTAAAAAATGCCATTGGTAATTTGATAGGGATTGCATTGAATCTGTAGATTGCTTTGGGTAGTATAGTCATTTTCACAATATTGATTCTTCCAATCCAAGAACATGGTATATCTCTCCATCTATTCGTGTCATCTTTAATTTCTTTCATCAGTGTCTTATAGTTTTCTGCATACAGGTCTTTTGTCTCCCTAGGTAGGTTTATTCCTAGGTATTTTATTCTTTTTGTTGCAATGGTAAATAGGAGTGTTTCCTTAATTTCTCTTTCAGATTTTTCATCATTAGTGTATAGGAATGCAAGAGATTTCTGTGCATTAATTTTGTAACCTGCAACTTTACCAAATTCATTGATTAGCTCTAGTAGTTTTCTGGTGGCATCTTTAGGAGTCTCTATGTATAGTATCACGTCATCTGCAAACAGTGATAGTTTTGCTTCTTCTTTTCCAATTTGTATTCCTTTTATTTCTCTTTCTTCTCTGATTGCTGTGGCTAGGACTTCCAAAACTATGTTGAATGATAGTGGTGAGAGTGGACAACCTTGTCTTATTCCTGATCTTAGAGGAAATGCTTTCAGTTTTTCACCATTGAGTATGATATTTGCTGTGGGTTTGTCATATATAACCTTTATTATGTTGAGGTAGGTTCCCTCTGTACCCACTTTCTGGAGAGTTTTTATCATAAATGGGTGTTGAATTTTGTCAAAAGCTTTTTCTGCATCTATTGAGATGATCATATAGTTTTTATTCTTCAATTTGTTAGTATGGTGTATCACATTGGTTGATTTGCGTATATTGAAGAATCCTTGCATCCTTGGGATAAATCCCACTTGATCATGGTGTATGATCCTTTTGATGTGCTGTTGGATTCTGTTTGCTAGTATTTTGTTGAGAATTTTTGCATCTATGTTCATCAGAGATATTGGCCTGTAGTTTTCTTTTTTTGTGACATCTTTGTCTGGTTTTGGTATCAGGGTGATGGTGGCCTCTTAAAATGAGTTTGGGAGTGTTACTCCCTCTGCTCTATTTTGGAAGAGGTTGAGAAGGATAGGTGTTAGCGCTTCTCTAAATGCTTGATAGAATTCGCCTGTGAAGCCATCTGGTCCTGGGCTTTTGTTTGTTGGAAGATTTTTAATCACAGTTTCAATTTCAGTGCTTGTGATTGGTCTGTTTATATTTTCTATTTCTTCCTGGTTCAATCTCGGAAGGTTTTGCTTTTCTAAGAATTTGTCCATTTCTTCCAGGTTGTCCATTTTATTGGCATATAGTTCCTTGTAGTAATCTCTCATGATCCTTTGTATTTCTGCAATGTCGGTTGTGACTTCTCCTTTTTCATTTATATTTCTGTTGATTTGAGTGTTGTCCCTCGTTTTCTTGGTGAGTCTGGGTAATGATTTATCAATTTTCTTTATCTTCTCAGAGAACCAGCTTTTAGTTTTATTGATCTTTGCTATTGTTTCCTTCATTTCTATTTCATTTATTTCTGATCTGATCTTTATGATTTCTTTACTTCTGCTAACTTTTGTGTTTTTTTTGTTGTTCTTTCTCTAATTGCTTTAGATGTAATGTTAGGTTGTTTATTTGAGATTTTTCTTGCTTCTTGAGGTAGGATTGTATTGCTATAAGCTTCCCTCTTTGAACTGCTTTTGCTGCATCCCATAGGTTTTGGATCGTCTTGTTTTCATTGTCATTTGTCTCTAGGTATTTTCTGATTTCCTCTTTGATTTCTTCAGTGATCTCTTGGTTATTTAGTAGTGTATTGTTTAACCTCCATGTCTTTGTAGTTTTTACAGGTTTTTTTCCTGTAATTGATATCTAGTCTCATAGCGTTGTGGTTGGAAGAGTTTTCTTAAATTACCAAGGCTTGATTTGTGACCCAAGATATGGTCTATCCTGGAGAATGTTCTATGAGTGCTTGAGAAGATAGTGTATTCTGTTGTTTTTGGATGGACCGTCCTATAAATATCAATTAAATCCATGTTTTTTAATGTGTCATTTAAAGCTTGTGTTTTCTTATTTATTTTCATTTTGGATGATCTGTCCATTGGTGCAAGTGGGGTGTTAAAAGTCCCCTACTATTATTGTGTTACTGTCGATTTCCCCTTTTATGGCTGTTAGCATTTGCCTTATGTATTAAGGTACTTCTGTGTTTTATGCCTAAATATTTATAATTGTTATATCTTCTTCTTGGATTGATCCCTTGATCATTGTGTAGTGTCCTTCTTTGTCTCTTGTAATAGTCTTTATTTTAAAGTCTATTTTGTCTGATACGAGAATTGCTACTCCAGCTTTCTTTTGATTTCCATTTGCATGGAATATCTTTTTCCATACCCTCACTTTCAGTCTGTATGTGTCCCTAGGTCTGAAGTGGGTCTCTTGTAGACAGCATATGTACTTGTCTTGTTTTTGTATTCATTCAGCCAGTCTATGTCTTTTGGTTGGAGCATTTAATCCATTTACCTTTAAGGTAATTATCGATATTTATGTTCCTATTACCATTTTCTTAGTTGTTTTGGGTTTTGGTTTTTTTTGTTGTTTTTTTTTGGCGGTACACGGGCCTCTCACTGTTGTGGTCTCTCCCATTGCAGAGCGCAGGCTCAGCGACCATGGCTCACGGGCCCAGCCACTCCGCGGCATGTGGGATTTTCCTGGACCGGGGCATGAACCCGTGTCCGCTGCATCAGCAGGCGGACTCTCAACCACTGTGCCACCAGGGAAGCCCTGGGTTTGTTTTTGTAGGTCTTTTCCTTCTCTGTGTTTCCTTCCTAGAGAAGTTCCTTTAGCATTTGTTGTAAAGCTGGTTTGGTGGTGCTGAATTCTCTTAACTTTTGCTTATCTGTAAAGGTTTCAATTTCTTCATCGAATCTGAATGGGATCCTTGCTGGGTAGAGTAATCTTGGTTGTAGGTTTTTCCCTTTCATCACTTTCAATATGTCCTGCCACTCCCTTCTGGCTTGCAGAGTTTCTGCTGAAAAATCAGCTGTTAACCTTATGGGGATTTCCTTGTATGTTATGTGTTGCTTTTCCCTTGCTGCTTTTAATAGTTTTTCTTTGTATTTAATTTTTGATATGTTGATTAATATGTCTCTCAGCATGTTTCTCTTTCGGTTTATCCTGTATGGTACTCTGTGTGCTTCCTGGACTTGATTGACTATTTCCCTTCCCATGTTAGGGAAATTTTTGACTATAATCTCTTCAGATATTTTCTCAGACCCTTTCTTTTTCTCTTCTTCTTCTAGGACCCCTATAATGTGAATGTTCGTGCGTTTAATGCTGTCCCAGAGGTCTCTGAGACTGTCCTCAATTCTTTTCATTCTTTTTTCTTTATGCTGCTCCCTGGCAGTTATTTCCACCATTTTACCTTCCAGCTCACTTATCCGTTCTTCTGCCTCAGTTATTCTCTTATTCCTTCCAGAATATTTTTTTTTTTTTTTTTTGAGGTACGCGGGCCTCTCACTGTCGTGGCCTCTCCCGTTGCGGAGCACAGGCTCCGGACGCGCAGGCTCAGCGGCCATGGCTCACGGGCCCAGCCGCTCCGCGGCATGTGGGATCTTCCCAGACCGGGGCACGAACCTGTGTCCCCTGCATTGGCAGACGGACGCTCAACCACTGCACCACCAGGGAAGCCCCCAGAATATTTTTAATTTCAGTAATTGTGTTGTTCATCACTGTTTGTTTGCTCTTTAGTTCTTCTAAATCCTTGTTAAATGTTTCTTGTATTTTCTCCATTCTGTTGCCAAGATTTTGGATCATCTTTACTATCATTACTGTGAATTCTTTTTCAGGTAGGTTGCCTATTTTGTCTTCATTTATTTGGTCTTGTAGGTTTTTACCTTGCTCCTTTGTCTGTAACATATTTTGTTGTCATTTCTGTTTCTTTTTTTATTTGATGTGTGGTGCTGTATTCCTGTCTTACTGGTTGGTTGGCCTGAGACATCCTGCACTGGAGTTTGCAGGTTGTTGGATAGAGCTGGGTCTTGGTGCTGAGATGAGGAACTCCAGGAGGCCTTACTCCGATTGATACTCCCTGGGTTCTGAGGTTCTCTGTTAGTCCAGCGGTTTGGACTCGGAGCTCCCACCACTGGAGCTCAGGCCCAACCTGTGCCCTGGGAACCAAGATCCCGCAAGCTTCATGGCATGGTAAAAAAAAAAAACAACAAAGAAAAAGAAAGAAAGGAAGGGAGGGAGGGAGGAAGGAAGGAAGGAAGAAAGAAAGAAAGAAGCAGTACAATATACTAGGAAAAATAAAACTATAATTGAAACAACTGCAACAAGGTAAATTAAAACCACAACAGAAAAAAGAAACAAAAAAGGGGAGGGGAGGAAACAAGCCAAAAGGAGAGATCACTAACAAAGTATAAAGAGTAAAATAAAATTAGGAAAATAAAAGATTTATTAGGACAAATTAAAAAATCAACAACAATGAATCAACAAGGTAAAACAGAACTCTAATCTAAAAGAGGAAAAAAGAAAAGAAAAAAAAGCCTTGGGGGTGGAGTTTAGTTGGGGGGGTGAAACTTAGGCAGGGGTCGGGTTTAGGGTGGGATGGGACATAGGTGGGTGGGGGGGTGATGTTTGAGTGTGGGGCGGGGCCTAGGCAAGCTGACGTTCAATTGTGGGTAGGGGCCTCTGCTTAGGACCTGGCAGAAGGGGAGAGGCAGCATGTGGTAAGGAGGGCCTCTGGAGAGTGGAGTTCCGGAGTTTGGAGGTAGGGCCCTGAGTGAGCGTGTGTGGGTGGGGTTTAGGCCCAGCTCGATGGAGGGGGTCTCCGAGTGTAGAGGTGGGGCACTGGGTGGGGGTGTAGGGGTGGGGCTTGGGCTCTGAATGGCAGGAGGGAGGCTCTGAGGGCAGAGGATTAGGTCCTGGAGCCCAACAGGCTTCCCAGTGCCTAAGTGGACAGGGAAAGCACTGGCCCTGTTCCCTTCTGTTCCTTCGTGCACCTCCCCCACCATCTCTCCCAGGGTCTCCCCCGTTGCTGCTGGACCCCTATCTGTGGGTGTGTCCTGCTGGGTGTAGGAACTCCTTCCCTCCCCCAGACACCCCTCAGGGGTGCCAGTCCCAGAGGTCTGGCCTTTACTTTTGCTCCCCCTTCCCTCCCTCCCACTCCCTCAGGACCCGCATGGCTGGAGGGGGCCTAGGTGGGCAGAAGATCAGGCTCGGCATCTCAACAGGTTTCTGGGGGTCCAAGTGGGCAGGGGAAAGCTGGCCATGCTCCCTTTGGATCCTCTGCCCTCCCAGTGGTTCCCCAGTTTCCCCCTTTGGGCCTGGGATCCCTTCCCCTCCCCCAGCCACCCCTCAGGGGTGCCAGCCCCGCCCTACCTCTACCTCTTCTCCCCCTTCACTTCTCCCACACGCCACGTCCTACCCGATTGCTGGGGGTTCCTCCCGTCCCCTTAGGTGTCCGTGGTCCCCCACCAGTGCCTGGTAGGTGCCCTAATTGTGAGGAGACAAGAATTACGTGTCCTCCTAGAATGCCAATTTGACTCCGCCCTTCATTGTAGTTTCGATTTGCATTTATCTAATAATTAGCGCTGTTGAGCATCTGTATGTCTTCTTGGATAAATGTCTATTTAGGTCTGCCCATTTTTTTATTGGGTTGTTTGTTTCTTTGCTAATGAGTTGTATGAGCTCTTTGTATATTTTGGAAATTAAGCCCTTGTCGGTTGCGTCTTTTGCAAATATTTTCTCCCCTTTCATAGGTTGTCTTTTCATTTTGTTGATAGTTTCCTTTACTGTGCAAAAGTTTTTAAGTTTGATTAGGTCCCATTTGTTTATTTTTGCTTTTATTTCTTTTGCCCTGGGAGAGTAATCTAAGAAAATATTGCTACAATTTATGTCAAAGAATGTTTCACCTATGATCTTTTCTAAGAGTTTTATGGTGTCATGTCTTACATTTAGGTCTTTAATGAGTTTGATTTTTGACATGGGGGTTTGTCTTTGGATGTGAATTCTCCATTGTATGGACAGTTGAATGCATGGAAGACTGAGGAATGAGTGAAAGGTAGGACATGGAAATAGGAGTTTGGCTGTTGAGAGGGAGAAAGGGTGATAGCGAGAGGGAGAAGTGAAATCAAAGTTTCTTGTTTGCTTTAGGACAGTAGACTTATGTTTGTTTAAATTCTGGTGGCAAAGATGGAAGAGTGGTGAAAAGGGATAAAGTGTAAGGTTCCTGAGAGGGCTTGAAGGGTTAGGGTTTAGAGCAGAGGTGTATTGGCCTTAGATTGAAGAGAACTACTGGATTGTAACAAGAGGAAAGAGAGTAGATGAAAGTGCAGGTTTTTGAGTTGATGGGAAGGTGAGAGAGTGCCTCTATGTTGGATCACAGATTTTCCTTTTCTGTATCTCTCCACTTTAAGTTATATGAACATATGTCAGGAAATGAAGAATAATTAAATATGCTTTTAATGCAGGATGGCAACCAAAAATTTTAACATGATTTAGGAGTTAAGTTTTTTATTCTTAAGTACTCTGGCTTCTTGTTTGCCTATGCAGGCCATCCTGCAACAAATAACCAGCCCAAATCTCACCCCCCATTGTCCAATGTACTTTGTTAGATACCACAATGGTGCGTTGCCTGGGTTTCAGCAATATTGAGTATGTGTCAGCTTAGGAGTGCTTCTAACTGAGATTTAAAGGATAACCAGGAATAACACTTGTTTGTATTTACACAATGACTTTTTTTTTTAGAAGTAAGGAGAGTTTTCTGGCCTTAAAGATCTCAGTTTGGAGTGTCTTACTCTTTTCAAAATAACATCTAGTGTGGGGAAAAACAGCTTCTAAAATGTAAAAGCTCTGCTGGGTTTTCTTTAGAATAAAAATGGTCGTATAGCATTGTAGAGAACATTAGAAATGGTGTGAGTGAAGTGCTTAGCATAGGTCTAAGTAAAGCAGCTAGATTGTAGTGCAAATGATGTAACTATATACACGGTTTATGTCAAAGACTATAAGAACAAGAGATATTGCTTATCGAACTGAAAAGAATTGTTAAAGAGTCATAGAATCTTTTTTGTGATATGTATTTTAAAAGTTAAATATGAGCTTTATTTTTTCCTACTATAAAACAATACATATTCATTGTAGAAAATATAAAGAAAGCAAAAATCACCCCAAATCACAGCATCCTGAAACAGTAATCACTTTTAACTTTTTGGTCAACACTCCTCCAAATCCTCCAAACATTTCTTTCTAAGAGGTATTATACACATATACATGCACATACACATATATGCATATACATATATTTATATTTTACATACATGGCATCATGCTATTCCTTTTCTACAACCTGCATTTTTGACTTAGTGCATTGTGAACATCTTTCAATACCCATGAAAACAGCAAAATCATCAGTTTTATGACTATGTGGAATACCATTTTATGATTATTTATAATGTATTTCAATAATTCTCTTTTAACGGACATTTAGGTTTTTTCCAGTGTTTCACTAAGGTAAATCATGCTGCGAAAAGCGTCCTTTACTCTGATCAAGGTGAATGGCACGTTAAAAATTTTTACATATTGCCAGAGTGACCTCCAGAAAGACTAGTCCAAATTATATTTCTAAGGACAGTAAATGAAAGTACTTGCATTCCTACATCTTATAGCCAACTCTAGATATTGTGAAACTTTTTAGTACTTGCGCATTTTGTAGATGAAAAATTATGTTTCAGTATTTTTTATATGTATTTCTTTGATTGCTAATAAAGTTATGTTTACTGGCCACTTGTTTTTCCTCCTTTTATGAATTTCCCCTTATAGTTCTTATCTACTTTTCTGTTGGTTCACCCTCCAGTATTTAAAGGTGAGGAAACTGAGGTCTAAAGAAATGAAGTGACTTAGACCTTGGTCACCCAGAAATTTAGTGACAGAATTGGTAATCATAGCGTGTTAGAGCTGGAAAGGAATCTAAGAGATCATCAAGTCCCAACGCTCTAATGTTACAGATGCAGAAACAGAGGCCTAAAGATATTAGGTGACTTACCTCAGGACAGCCACACAGCTCATTAGTGACAGAACCAGGAATCTGAATCATGTCTCATGAAGAGGGAAAGGCAAGTAACATTTTTGAGCCTGCTATGTTTCTTACATGTACTTTTTCACTTAATTCTCTCTACTATTCTGCTGTTATTCCCATTTGAACAGATGTGGTAACTGAGGTTCAAAGAACTTCAATGATTTGCCCAGTCACACACCTAGTTATTTGCAAAATGGCCTAGAATCCAAGTCTTCTGATTCTTAATCCAGGGGTAATATTGCCTCTTAGAGTAGTAACTGTCGATAGTAGAGTTACATAGTAGATCTGTTTCTTGGCTTCATTCAAATACTCATTTGATAAAATATGATTTGCCTCTTAGGAGCTTGTAAATAAAACTCTGCCTCTGTTTAGTAGTTCTTATTTGATACTGGACACCAATCTGACCGTGAACTAAAGGAACTTATCATTGTAAGCAAAAGCTGATTAGAAGCCATGTCTAATGATTATTGAGTGAATAGAATTGAGATCCATGAGCTAGATATGACCTAAGTTTTGTATGGTAGTGATGTCTGGGTTGAAACTCTTAGTATCATCTTAGAATTATTTTTATTCCATAGAGAATAAAATCTTAATATATAAATTGAAAATGACATTTGGGTTCTCTGAAGTGTAAAATGGATCTCAAATCATCAAGGGGGGGCTTCCCTGGTGGCGCAGTGGTTGAGAGTCCGCCTGCCGATGCAGGGGACACGGGTTTGTGCCCCGGTCCGGGAGGATCCCACATGCCGCGGAGCGGCTGGCCCCGTGAGCCATGGCCGCTGAGCCTGCGCGTCCGGAGCCTGTGCTCCGCAATGGGAGAGCCACAACAGTGAGAGGCCCGCATACCACACACACACACAAAAAAATCATCAAGGGGTCAAATAGGAACAAACTCGAAACCATGTCAATTGCATCCTCCATATCTCTAAAAAAGCCTGTTAACCTTCATTTCTTGACAGGGCACAGAATTTCAAAATCATATTAGAGCTGATTTGGTTAGGGCTCCGTCCTATAGAGATGTACAAAGATGACTATTGACTTGTGTATAACTTTGTTGACACTCTTGGTTCGTTCATTTATGTGGAAGTTAGTTGGTAAACTCTATGTTCTCTGTTTCTGCTTTCCAGACAGATCTTGTGTTTGGGTTGATGTTTTTTATTCTTTTTTTTTTTTTTTTTTTTTTTTTGCGGTACGCGGGCCTCTCACTGTTGTGGCCTCCCCCGTTGCGGAGCACAGGCTCCGGACGCGCAGGCTCAGCGGCCATGGCTCACGGACTTAGTTGCTCCGCGGCATGTTGGATCTTCCCGGACCGGGGCACGAACCCGTATCCCCTGCATCGGCAGGCGGACTCTCAACCACTGCGCCACCAGGGAAGCCCTGGGTTGATGTTTTTTAAACCTGCTAGTTTTATGTAAGTAAGTTGGGGAAAGTGGAAGAGTGCAGCAAGTGATAGAATCATTTTTTTCTTCACAGAGAATTTTATAGGCTTGTTGAATAGAGGGACCAACAATTAACTCACATTATTCTAGTCTTCAGCAGTAGGGATCTATTAAGCTTATTATTTAAGAAATAGACTTTATTTCTGTTTTTTCTTTTTTTTTTTTTTTTTTTTGCGGTATGCGGGCCTCTCACTGTTGTGGCCTCTCCCGTTGCGGAGCACAGGCTCCAGACGCGCAGGCCCAGTGGCCATGGCTCACGGGCCCAGCTGCTCCGCAGCATGTGGGATCTTCCTGGACCAGGGCATGAACCTGTGTCCCCTGCATCGGCGGGCGGACTCTTAACCACTGCGCCACCAGGGAAGCCCCTTATTTCTTATCTTTGGTATTTTTCTGATTTACTTTATTGGAATAAGTGTTAAAGTTTAATTAAGACTTCTAGATTCTGGTAAAGTTTGGAGGTTTGGTTTTGTTTCACGTTTTGTTTGTTTGTTTTTGTTTTTCCCTTCCCTCTTGTAGCCTTTGTCACTAGAAGAATGTAAAAAGCAGAGTTGGGTAGTTGATGGAAGTGGTATAGCTAAAACTATACCACTTTTAAGCTCATGCAAAGGTGGTTACATAAAGAGAATAGAGCACTAATTCAGTCTATTAACAAACAAGTATCACCAGAAGTAATTCCTATTCTAGTATCAAACATAATAGTCCTTTAACATCTCCTTTGGAATGTTGAAAAGAGATCAAATGAAACCTTCAGAATGGTCATTTATAGGGGAAGAAGAAACCTCCACTTTCATTCATCCATTGTAGCTCCACTTTCTCATTTTAATGCTCAGTCCACAGTGGCTATGGTAAAAGATGTCCTGCATCTACAGAGATGGCAGTGGAGAGGGGATATCACCTTTCTGTTTATTGCTTGTTGCAATTTGGCCTGTTTACAGACAGAATTGCTGTGCGGGTGCTTCTAGTGGAGAGCAAAGGAAGTCAAGGTAGCAGCAAGAAATCAGCATTTACACATGACCTGTGAATTGGCTAATTTTTAACATGCAGTTAGTTAAGAAATAATTACAGCCTGAGGAGTCATGACTTTTCATCATCTCCATTGGATTGTGCCTCAGTTTGGAAATGAAGGAGGTATACGGGAAGTTTTAATTGTACCTGTGTGATTTATCCCTAGTCAGCTCTTTAATTTCTTCTGGCTGTCTGAGGTTTCCGACATGCTGTAAATTTCCCCAACTTTTTCATTATCTGCAATTTCTTTATGACTTGTGAATCAGAGTGGAGAGAGAGTGTAGATTTACAGCAGAGATAAACATGTCCATAAAGTCTGTATCTGTGTCAGTAATTGTACTGCTGTCAGTGACTGTCCTGTTTTACAGGCCTCTCTTGGGAAAGGAACCGGCTTCACTACCAGCAGCAGCAGTGAAGTGCTTGCTTTGATTTGCATTAACTTGCTGGGAGATTAGGTAGGAATGGTGGGTAGGAACTGATACTGGACCTTGGCCTCTCTTGTTTGTTTGCCTGTTTGTTTGTTTGTTTAAGGTCAGATGACTTCATGTTGGATAACTGTTGAAAATAGAACATGTACAATGTCCATTTTCTAAGTGAAAATGCAGCTTATTTTTTGATATGGTAGATATGAAAATCCTTTCTAACTTCATTTTACACAACGCATTTAAGATGATTTTCCTTTTCTATTGCTCTTGAGATAATTAAACTTCGGTCTTTTTTCCTCTTTCCATTTTCCTTTTCTTAGAGTTAAAACACGGAATTTCTCTTTTAGAACATTCACTCTTCTTCAAGAGTGGAGCCAGCCAGAGATTTGATGATGACTATGTCTGCCATGTCTTAATTCTCAACTGTTAATGGCTCTTTCCTGACGGCTTGAGGTGGTGTGCCCTCAACCATTTGCCGTGAGAAAGGAAGTCTTAAAATAGAGAGAAATTCTTCATATTCCTGTCTTTAAAGACCCTTCAGGAATTCTCTAGTGTTTGCTTTTTTTCTAGCAGTTGTGAAAAGAAACTGAAGTTAAGAGAAGCCCTTTTAAAATAGATGGAGAAGCAAACATATACTTTTCTTTTTTACATTTGATATTTGAGCAGATCCCTCAAGAATCAAAACTGTCCTTGCATATCCTAAACCTTCTGCGAGGTAGTTTAAAAGGGTAGGAGGTGGCAGTACAGTTTAACAAAGAGAGGATAAGATGCATGATAAATCTCAACCTTTAGTCTGCCCATGCATGAGTCCAGATAATATGAAGAGTTATCTAGTTGATAACTTTTATCACCTTTTACTTCTTTTCCTTCTTCTGCTTGCATTCTTTTTGCCATCTTTCTACCAGTAGATGGGAGAGGGAAGATTAAAGGAGATGATATAACACATAATTGTTTGGCTTTTTTCCAGAAGCTGTGGTGAAATGTATGGTTAGAGAAAACTATGGCTAAAATGAAATTTGAAATTATCTGTGGTTTTAATTCTTTATCTCTCCTATTGCCATAATAGAGTTTCTTCTTACTCAAATGAGGGATAAACTGCTTTCTTTGAGTGAGAGGAATAAGCTACTTAGACCCCTTTAGTTACTGCTAGTGAACTTGCCCTCTGTTAGAATAGGGACCCTTTTCCACTCATTTTCTTCTTTCCCATCATGCCAAGCAAGTGTTCTTCATGGAATCGGCTTGTGAAGTTACATTGTTACCTAATTCTAGTTTGGGAAAACATCTAGTACTTGGTTTACTAGGTCCAATTTAACAAACATGCACAATAACCTAAACCAACCAACCAAACAAAACTTCGAGTTATCCTCTTAACTTGGTGCTGTAACATCCTGTTTTGTTTTATGAACTTAAAAAATTGTTTTCTTTAGTGAATGCCATATTGGGAGTACTTGACATCCATTTTGCTGTAGACCTTTATTTTTTCTTTTGTCTTTTATCCATTTTATGCAACCCAACTATAAACACATTAAGTTTGGACTGAGATGAGTTTCATCTGTATGCCTGCCTGCTCAATTAGTCAAAAGAAGAATAAGAGGTCCATCTAGGTCTGACTATAGAAATAAGCTTTCTGATTGCTCAGGTTGAAAGGTTTGTTATTACTAAGACTGTCTTCTCCCCCAAAATAATTTTATAGTTGGGGAAAGTGTAGTATTCTAGCTTTGCAGGGGAAGCATTTTTCTCCTGGTTGAAGAGAAAATAGCTTATGGTTATCTCCTTCTGTTTCTGCTGCCCTCAGCTGTCAAATTCAGTAAAAACAAGGGTTTAATTAGGGAGCAGTCTCACAGTGTTGGAGGATAATGACATTAACAAAGAAAAGAGCAACACAATAAAAGATTATTTGAATACTAAGTTATATACCTGCTATTCTCTGAAATGGCTCCACAGCAGGGATTGGTAACATTGTATTAAAGGTTTAATAAACATAGGCACTGGAGAGTGATTCAGTAACATGTCTCACACTTGAAAAAGCTCAGGCAGTGTCTTCCTCCCTCTCCTTAATCAGGCTGAGAATGGAATCCAAGAGTAGCCAGGCTTGAAACTAAAGGCAGGGCTGGAGTATTGATCTGTTAATATTTGTAGAAAGGATAATTCTTGGGTGAAAATCCTCCTATGGTGGTTTACTTTTTTAAGATCCCAGACTTCCTTGGAGCTATAGGTTAAAAATAACTTGTTTCAAACTACCAAGTAAATGAGTATCAATGCCACGAGTACATCAGAAAAGAAGCCCCTCTCCACTAGCTTAAGAAGAAATCCCCTTGTCTTCTTTTCCTCCACTAGTTCATTATGAAAAAATTTTAAACATCCAGTGAGTGCCCCATATTTATATATAATGGGAATATTTATTTATTTACTTATTTATTTATTTCCCCCCTCCTTGAACTATTTTGAAGTAAGTTTCTGACATCAGGCACTTTACGCCTGAATACTTCAGGATACATCTCCTAAGAATAAGGACAGTTTCCTAAATAATAATGCTATTAATACATCCAAGAAAAATTAACAGTCATTGCAAAATACCTAATATCCTTCCACATTGAAAATTTCTCAATTGTCCCTAAATTTTGTGTAGCTTTCTTTTTTTTTAACCAAGATTCAGTCAAAGTTAAGGCATTGTAAATGCCAATACATTCTTGATAGGAGGACATTTAGTGCTCCTATCTCAATTCTGCACACCAGCTTTTTCCTATGGAGAACATATATTTACTCAAATGACTATCATTTTCCTCTAGAATATTGAGTTTCAAGTTCTCCCTCTACACCAAGCCTGCTTTATCCAGCTTCCTTAATCTATTTCTGGTATTCTCCCCTTCCCCTAGCAGAATTAGCTGTAGAATTGATCTTTTCTCCAATAACTACTCCACTCCACAGTCAGAGTAATAGTTTTGAAACACAAATTGACATGTGACCTTATTCCCTTCTTAAAACCCATCAATGGCTTCCCATTGCTCTTAGTTAAATAAAATAAAAAACCTTTAACGTGGCCTTACAGCTCTACATGACCTGGCCTTTGTCACACCATGTTCATCTCACACCATGCTTCCCTCTCTGAGGGAAACTCCTAAAGAGGAAAAAGTGAGGTAAGAATTCAAGGAACACTTCTTGGAAGAGATGAAACTTAAGTAGAAATGGCTACTTATTTGGCTTCCAAATATTAATGGCTAATGTTTGTATATGGGAGGAAAGAAGACACTTGCAACTGAGAAGCAATTTGGGGGTATGAATTGGTTAGAGTACTAGAAAATGTGGTTGGAAAAGTGAGGAGGAGCTAAATTGTGGAAAGTCTGAGGAATCATTTTCAAAGGTCTGGTAGCCACCCCCAGAGAGAATTGAAGGGTGTGGTGATGGGTCGACCTAAGAGACCAGCTAGGAAGCTGTTGCAGTCCAAGAATGCAGTAACTGCTTGTACTAGATAGGAGGGTATGAATGCAAAGGAAGGTTATTTGCGGGGGGGAAATAGATATGAAATTGTAATAGACTGGAGAGACATGAGTCAAAATGATTTCAAGATTTTAAGCCCTTGTGACTAGGAGAATACAATTTAAGGTGGAAGTGGGTATGCATTATAAAACTTCAGTTTTGTTTGCCAAAGTGTCATTAAGGCATCATTGAAATGAATAACTTAACTATCAAGGTTATAGGATAAAAGATTGTGGTTATCAGGTCTATTAGAATGAGGTTCGGGGGCTTCCCTGGTGGCGCAGTGGTTGAGAGTCCGCCTGCCAATGCAGGGGACACGGGTTCGTGCCCCGGTCTGGGAAGATCCCACATGCCGCGGTGCGGCTGGGCCCATGAGCCATGGCCACTGGGCCTGCGCGTCCGGAGCCTGTGCTCTGCAGTGGGAGAGGCCACAACAGTGAGAGGCCCGCGTACCACAAAAAAAAAAGAATGAGTTTCAACTACATATAATAAGAAATCCAAAATAATTGTGGCTTACATAAAGTAGAATTTCTTTTTTCCCCACAAAAAGGAAGGCTGGAGGTAGTTAGGTACAGACTGGAAGGGGAGCTCTACGGTGTCATCAAGAACTGAGGCTTCTTTTCTTTTCACTCCACTTTCTTGGTGCCTGGCTTCCATCGTAAAGGATACCTCCTGGTCTAAGATGACTGCTAGAGATCTAGGCATTGGGCCTGAGCTGTAGGCCAGAAGAATGTGAGAAGGGAGAAAGACAAAAAGGGGCACCATACAACTGACTCCTTTCCTTTTAAGCAGCCTTCCTGGAAATCCCACAGAATTCAGTCATCTGGACTGACTGACCTAGCTGCAAAAGAATGTAGTCTTTTAGCCTGAGCTGTAATTTTGCTGGGTAAGAATTGGGGTTCTTTTAATAAGGAGGAAAGGGAGAACAGGTATTGGGATAAGCAACCAACATTCTCTGCCACAGGGAACGAGAGACCTGTGCAAGAGCAATGATTGGTCAGTAGAAGTAGAAGAATGTGAGGTGATGGTTATGTTGAGAAGCTCAAAGTTAGTAATTTTTGTATGTATGGATGTTAATTTGTGAATTGGACTTCATTCTTATAATTTGTTGGTTATCTTGTGTGAATTATAAATAAAGGGTAGGGACTGTTTCTGTTTTCTTTACTGTATATTTGGTGTTCCAAAAATGAGTGAATAGCTTTTAAGAGATCTTGCAGACCTTTGTCTTTGGGGGGTTGGTTTCCAAGGAAGAAAATAGAAGATCTCAGCTTTTTTTTTTTAATCTTTAGGAGCCAAACAACTCAAGAAATGGTCATCTTTTAATATTGACTGTTTTTAGTAGTCAGCTTAGTAATACTTATGTCTACTCAGCAGGTTCTGAGTAGATATTTCTAGTTATGAAGAGAAACACTTGGTTCTCTGATTTCCACATATTTATCAAGATTCTAAGATAAAAAAAAGAAGACTGTTTAAGTAAAATTTTGTTTTATGCGAATTAGCCTGGACTAGGGAATCCGAGGGGTAATTTTTATCTTCACTCTGTCTCACGGCTGGGCCCCGTGAGCCTTGATTATAAAAGTCTATCAATATTGTTGAATGAATGATTGAATTATTTCTAAAGCCTGATATTATGTAGGCTCTGCTGATATTACTGTTTAACATAGTAGAATTTGCTTTATAGCCAGTTAAAAAAAAAACTAATATCCTTTATTAATATATTACATAATATAATTATTAATATAATTACATATATTATTAGTAAGCTATTTTTATAATGACTATATTGCTAGTTTAAAAAATCTAACTCCTAAGACTACTTTTCAGCAAAATACATAAATAGATTCATTTAGAAGCACTTTTTGAAAACTTGGCCCCAAATGCCAGATAAAGCTATCAGATTTATGCGGCTTAAAATAGTGAAAATCAGTGTTTTCCTCTTCATGTTTTGAGACAACTCCTTACTTTCCTTGTAGCACTTTGTCTGCTGCAGAGTGTGCATGATTTTGCCCTACTTCAGGTAACTGGATTCTTATCCTCTCAATAGCATCAGTATTAAGCCAGCCTTCTTTACCTCCTCCATCCATATTAAACCTGTCTTGGAAAGAGTCTGTTTATTGGATAATAGAGCTACACTGGGGCTCTATGACAGTATCTTTTGCTGCCTCGTTAACTCTGGAGCATTAGAACAAGATAAAAATGCCCTAAAGCCTCTTATCTGATGTCTGGTGTAACCTGCTGAAAGCAGGAGTGCTATTAGTTTATGTTAGAAATCAAATGGCCCTCTCCAGTGCAGGAAGTACTGATTAAAGCTGAAGTGTCCCTGGGGGACTCTACAGCTGTCACAGGGGTGGTTGCTGCCTTCACCAAAAGGGATATCTGGGCCAGAGGTCTCAGTGGGGTGGTGCCTTAAGAACACACACGTGGCTGCCCCAGCTGTTCTGCTTTGCCTAATGAATTGTTTTACAAGAAGAGGCTGGGTATTGTCATCACAAGCTGCCTTCCTTAGGGACTGGAGCAGGCCAAATAATAAGTAATGTTAGTGATGGTAATTGAAAAGTGATGGCTCTCCTGGGATCTTTATAGCCTGGAGCTGGTTGGCACTTGTGGATTGTCTTGTCCTACCAAGGCCCTTTTTGAAGTGTGCCTTTTTTTTTTTTTCCCCAATTTCATAATAATGTGATTTTTTTTTTCTCCCCTTCCCACTATAGAAGTTTATTGGCAGAGGCAGTCTTAGGAACATTATAGTAGCTTTAAGTACAAAAGGAACAGCTTTGGCTTTTTCATTAAATTATCAACACTGCAATAGTAACGAAGGGCCACCACATCTTCTTAGTCTCTTGGGGAACCGCTGCAGAGATCTCTCCAGAATTTTAAAAGAACATTTTAAACTTATACAGATAATTCAATCTCTTGATTTAAAAACTTTTTAAAAATAGTATGGGAGAATATAAAGTGAAAAGTAAAATCTTTACCTGCTGAACTTATCTGAGGAAACCACCAACAGTTTCTCCATGAACATTTCCAGACATTTTCTATGCATTAATGAAGTTTTATATGTTACCACACACAGATGAGGTCATAATACGTATACGTAATGTTTTGTAACTTGTTTTTTCCTCCCCACAATATATCTTAGATATCTTTCCACAGCATTTCAGATAGATCTACCTCTTTGTTTCTCAATTGCTGCATAGAAATTCATAGTATGGATATACCAATGCCAGACTCTTTGTTGACAGTTTGACTTGGACCTATGAGTGAATACTTACTGTACCAATTGGTTGCAATGACTGATTTGTGTTCTATGGTTCAACCTATGATTTTTACATGAAGTGATTTCCTCTCTTCAGGAATGTTGCCTTTAGTTCCGGGACTGTTTTAAAATAGAAAATACTAGAGGCAAAACTTTTTTGGAGGGATAGTGTGAGTCTTGTCATGGATCATCAGCTGGACATATGTAGTGATTTGCACCCTACTGTGTGTTTTAAATTCTTTGCTTAGTTAAATGAGAAGTGTTCTGTCCCAGATAGGTGGGGAAAACAAATAGCCTTTAATGGATGTTGTCTAAGGCATTGATTGGAGGCTTCCTCTAAAGTTGAATGAGTGTTTTCTCCCCTAATTTTTTACTTCACAAGTTCCAAGAATCAAGTTATGAATGCATTAATGGACTTGGGTAATGATTTGTCAGCACGTGAAAATGAGGACTTAGGTTTCTTGTGTAACAGCTTGGCTAACAAAGCAAGTTTGTGCCTTATGAACTTTAGGGCCCTTGCTAGGAGTGGCAGTGTGATGAATGAAGCAAAGCAATTTTCCAGGAGCATTTCAGGTCAGTGATGGGAGAAATCAGTTGTCTTCTCAGGCAAACAGAAACCTAATTTTAGTTGCATCTGTCTTCAGTAGAATCTATGCAAATTGAGTGGTAAAAATTTTTACTTCCATCAAAAGTAGGGACATTGTAGGTCTTTTTTAACTCAAAGCCCTTTAGACTAATTCTCTCAACACTTCAAAGTTCTGATTTGCCCAAATGTTGAAAGATGTCATTCTAATAAATTGTGAAATGCCAACCTGTTTTGCTTCAAGTTTCTTACACATTTTCCCTCTCCTTGATGTTAGTCATTTGAATTGTTATACAATGCTTAACCTAATACTTGGAGGCTATTATTAATAACAGTTACTATTTATATCCAATTTACTTCTTGTCCAAGCCTTCAGTATTCTTGGGAAACATAGGTATACAGAGATTTTCAGGGGCTCTTGTGGGTGTAGGAGGTCTTCTAGACCTGCGCTGTCCAAAACGGTAGCCACTAGCCGCACGTGGCTATTTGAAGTTAAATTAAAGTTAAAGAAAATTTAGAATGTAACTCCTCAGATGCACTCCTCAGTAAATGCTCTCGGGTAGGCACACACGGCTGCTGTCGACCATTGTGGATGGCACAGACATAGAACACTTCCATCAGATGGCACTACTCTAAACTAAAGGTTGGCTAACTGTGGCTCATAGCCCATTTTTGTATTCCCTGTGAACTAAGAATGGTTTTTACATTTTTAAAGTGTTATAAAAATAAAACAAAAAATGGAAGAATATGAGACAGCGACTGATTGTGGCCCACAAAACCTAACATATTAACTGTCTGGCCCTTTACATGAAAAGTTTCCTGACACTTGGACCTATGTCCACTTCTCTTGATAACATGTCAGCTTTTCTGATCAAGTTAGGTTAGGGGTTTCCCTAAGCTGTCAGAAGATTGTGAATCTATCAAGCAAATTAGGCAAATTTAGAGCAAAGTTTCTTTCTATAGACAGACTGCGGAATGAGTCCAGAGCTCACACAAATTAGTTCCCTGGAGGTAGCACAACCGGGATGAGCTTTGAAATAGGTAAAATTCTTTGTAGTATAAATGGTCGACTTGCAACAGCTTTGTGAATAATACCTACAGTGTAACAGAACATCATTCTGATTTTGTACACTATTTTGTGTCTTTTAAGTACTTATTCTCTCATCTTAATTCTGAAAGAAATAGAATGAATACATTTCAGCAGACGCACTTGACCTTTCAACAAAGAATTTACCGTGAAGGTTTTTAACTATTCAATTTGTTTTCGACTGTCAAATTACTTCAGTCAATCTCTCCTAGGAAAAATGAAGCAAAGAGATTCTTCTGCTGTTATTCTCAACATCTGAGAGAATCTTCCGTTGCCAAATGTAGTTCTAACAATTTCTCATTAAATATAAAGCTTACAAAATCTGCCTATAAAATGAGCATCTGGCATTTCTGTGGTAAATTAGAGAGTCAACTTGTTGCTTTCAAGATAGAAGCTTGGGGGGCTTCCCTGGTGGAGAAGTGGTTAAGAATCCGCCTGCCAATGCAGGGGACGCGGGTTTGAGCCCTGGTCCGGGAAGATCCCACATGCCGCAGAGCAACTAAGCCCGTGTGCCACAACTACTGAGGCTGCACTCTAGAGCCCGCGAGTCACAACTACTGAGCCTGCATGCTGCAACTACTGAAGCCTGCGCGCCTAGAGCCCGTGCTCCGCAACAAGAGAAGCCACCGCAATGAGAAGCCTGCGCACCGCAACAAAGAGTAGCTCCCCGTCGCCGCAACTAGAGAAAACCCCGCACGCAGCAACGAAGACACAACGCAGCCAAATAAATAAATAAATAAGTAAATTTTTAAAAAGATAGAACCTTGACATTCATGAGGGAACTTTGTGAATTCCCAAGTTTGTGATAACCTATAGTGTATCATTTTTTGCCGTAAAATGCATTAAGATGTGGTTGAAAAAGATCAGTTTACCCCTTTAGGCTTTTGATGTAAATTATTCCATAATTAGAAGTAACTAAAGTAACTCTCCCACTAAAACAAATGTTACACTACAATATATTAGTAGAAGCATTAATTTGAACTTCTCTGAATCTTCATATTCAAGGTAGTGATACCAGATAATTATGGACTGTGTGGTGAGATCATGAAACGTACTGAACTACAGAAAAAGTCACATTTCAACATTAGCTTTGGAGAAAGAGGCAAATGGTAGAGGAAACAAGGAGATCATTGTGACACAGCATTCTGAGGGGGAACCTTCCTGAAGTGATAGCTTTTTTCTAAAGAATACTATGAATGGTAGCTATGTATTGCTTTATTCCCTGGTACAGAATCAGTGCAATTTTTATTACTGAAAGCTCTGTTCACTGATCATAACTTGTTTTGGTGTCAGTTAACAGTTTGCCATGTTAGAACTTTGACTAAATTTATGAAAACCCCCCAAATTTCTTCTAAATCTTCAGTGTCTTCCTCTTTGTCATTCTTTGCCAAATCATCTCTAAGTCTTCTCGCTCTTCTGATTCTTCCATGTCACTTTTATGTGTGCCCTCCAAACCTTCGCCACCCTCTTGTCCTGTCAGTATTAATGGTATACTCTTCATTACCTGTGAAAATAATCTCCTTGAAGTCATATACTGCCTTCTTTCATAAGGCATGCCAATAAGCATCTACCCTTTTGGATCACCCAATAATACTTGGGTGATCCAATATTGGATCATCCATAATATTTCTTATATAATCAAGGATGTACCTCTTCTAAAGTGGCAATTACCAAATTTGAGATCTTTGTCCACAGCACTTTATGATGCCAGTGAAAGTATAGCAAAGTCATATACCTTGAGCTTGTGTTTTACACTCCACGTGGAAAGTCAGAAGCATTAAGGGGAAGGAACATCACCTTGACTTAGAGTTGTAAACTATAGTCCTTAAGGATAGCCTTGCACATTGTCCATGATGAGGAGAACTGAAATTCAAGCTTTTGAGAAATTAGATATTTCTCTATTTCTGATATAAAGTATGTATAAAACCAGTCCAAAAAACATTGCCCTGTATCTGAGGATTTTTATTGGCCTGTCACTATTTGGAAAGGCGTTCTTTTTAAGTCCTGAGGATCTCAGATCAGTAGGACAAACATAACTGATCTCAGATCAGTAGGACAAACATAACTTTTTCTCAACAATTACTACAAAATAGATGAGTCAGTCTGATCTTAAACTCTGTAAGCTCTATAAGGATATGTGAGCATCTGGGCTTTTCACCCCTCAATTCCCAACACTTATATCATTTGTACATGGTAAATATCTAATTGTCTAATAGGAGCTTACCTTTCCTCTTTCATGATTTATGTTCACAAAGGCATTTTCTTTTAACATGTCAGTTTTACCTGTGTTAAACAATTTCTTGTTATGACTTACAATCCTTCCTTTTTATGAACCCTTTAACTTTACATTTTCTCCCAAATCACATTGTGGTCATAAGTCCCATGTTTCCTGCATCATTCTCACTGCCTTTTCAGCTTTCATTAAAGTTTCTCGCTCTCTCTTTCTCTCTGTACGATAAATGTTTTGATAAAAGCTTGTGCACTTGCTGCAACATTCCCACACACTTCTGGATATGTGATGGAACCATTCATGTCACGGATCTGAGCCAGCCTCAAGAAAAGTATTCCAGCCATCCTTTATTCCAAATTTGTAGAAACTTTTAGTCCTTTCTAGTATCCATAGTGTTATTTTTACTATGTAAACGAGTACCAATAGGGAATATCAGAGTCACAGTGAGATGCAGGTGGTGAGTGGACTGCTAGGCTCACTCACTAGCTGAATGACTTGCTCCTTCAGTGTGTGTTGTTGAGATTAGTGCATCAGCAAAATTGCAAGTAAACTCCTGTGTTATATTGACTTTCATACTTTCATGGTTGAAATATCATGGATATTAAAGACTTGAATTCAGATACTACAACTCTTACATTTATGAGTTGTTCAGAATAACTTGCTTTCCTACTTAAGTATAAAGTATAGAAAAATTCAATTCTTTGGTAATGGCATTATTTAGCATTGTATAGAATGTTGCAGTGTAATTTTTCTCTGGAATTTTTGTGACACTGTTAGAAGAAAATAAATGGGTTTTGCCACAAATGAGATCTAATAATTATTTTCTTTAAATTAAAATTATATGGGACTTCTCTGGTGGCACAGTGGTTAAGAATCTGCCTGCCAATGCAGAGGACCTGGGTTTGATCCCTGGTCCGGGAAGATCCCACATGCCGCGGGGCAGCTAAGCCCATGCGCCGCAACTACTGAGCCTGTGCTCTAGAGCCTGTGAGCCACAACTACTGAGCCTGTGTGCCACAACTACTGAAGCCCACATGCCTAGAGCTCGTGCTCCGCAGCAACAGAAGCCACCACAATGAGAAGCACGCGCATCACAATGAAGAGTAGCCCCCGCTCGCTGCAGCTAGAGAAAGCCCGCGTGCAGCAACAAGACCCAATGCAGCCAAAAGTAAATAAATAAATTTATTTTAAAAAAAAGAATTCTACCCTTAGAAATTACATTGGATTCTGTTTTTATTGTTCCGCACCACTGTGCGAAATGAGCATATGCCAATATGGGCTGTCCCCACCTACATTAGCTTTGGTGTTAGGTGGGTATAAGCAGTGAGATCCCAGTTTGCATGATTAACCTTGTAAGGACTGTGGATCCTTCCATATATAGGTAGTTCCCCCTATACTTTGTTTAGGTCAAGAATGAAGCTGGTTTTGCAGAAGTTAACAAGTAAATCCTAAAATTCACAGGGAAATACAAGAGACCCAGAAGAGCTAAACAATCTTAAAAAAGAACAAAAGTGAAGTCTCACATTTCCCAGTCTCAACACTTAATATAAAGCTACAAGTAATCAAGATAGTGTAGTACTGGCATAAGGATAGCCATACAGATCAATGGAATAGAATTGAGAATCAAGAAATAAACCCTCACATTTATAGTCAATTAACTTTTGACACGGGTGCCAGATCATTCAATGGGGGAAAATACATAGTCTCTTAAATGGTGCTGGGAAAATGGAATATCTACATGCAAAAACTCAAGATTAAACCCCCTACCTTACACCATATACAAATATTAATTCAGAATGTATTATATGGTCCTTCCCTGGTGGTCCAGTGGTAAAGAATCCGCTTTACAATGCAGGGGACGTGGGTTCAATCCCTGATCAGGGGACTAAGATCCCGCATGGTGCAGGGCAACTAAGCCCATGCACCACAACCACTGAGCTTGTGCACTTCAACTAGAGCCTGGATGTCACAAACTACAGAACCCACATGCTCTGGAGCCTGCGCGCCACAGCTAGAGAGAGAAAACCCGCATGCCACAGCTAGAGAGAAACCCATGCACTGCAACAAAGAGCCTGCACGCCACAATGAAGATCCCGTGTGCCACGACTAAGACCCGACGCAGCCAAAAATAAATAAATAAATAATAAATCTTTTTTTAAAAAATGGATTATAGACCTAAATATAAGAGCTAAAACTATAATACTCTTAGAAGAAAACATAGGCATGAATCGTTGTGGCCTTAAATTAGGCAGTGTTTCTTAGATATGATAAGGCATAAGCAGAGAAAGGAAATAATAAATTGGGCTTCATCAAAATGTAAAACTTTTATGTTTCAAAGATACCCTCATGGGGCTTCCCTGGGGGCACAGTGATTAAGAATCCACCTGCCAATGCAGGGGACACGGGTTTGATCCCTGGTCCAGGAAGATCCCACGTGCCGCGGAGCAACTAAGCCCGTGCGCCACAACTACTGAGCCTGCGCACCACAACTACTGAAGCCCTCATGCTCTGGGGCCCACGTGCCGCAACTACTGAGCCCGCATGCTGCAGCTCCTGAAGCCCATGTGCCTAGAGCCCATGCTCTGCAACAAGAGAAGCCACCACAATGAGAAGCCCGTGCACCGCAACGAAGAGTAGTAGCCCCCACTCTCCACAACTAGAGAAAAGACCGTGCGCAGCAACGAAGACCCAACACAGCCAAAAATTTTTTAAAAAAAGATACCATCAAGAAAGTAATAAAACAGCCCACAGAATGGGAGAAGACTTTTACAAATCATTTCTATATTGTTTGATAATCCAGAATATATAAAGAACTCTTACAACTCAACAATAAAAAGCCCCATTTTTAAAGTGGGCAAAGAATTTAAATAGACATTTCTCCAAAGAAGATATACAGATGGCAAATAAACAGATGCAGAGATGCTCAACATCATTAATCAATAGGGAAATGCAAATCAAAACCATGAGATATTCACATCCACTAGGATGACTATAATAAAAAAGATGGACAGTAACAAGTGTTGACAAGGATGTGAAAAATTGGAACACTTGTGCATCACTGGTGGGAATGTAAAAATGGTGCAGCCATTTTGGAAAACAGTATGGTGGTTCCTCAAAAAATTAAAAACAGAATTAACTATATGATCCAGCAGTTCCACTTCTGGGCATATACCCAAAAGAATTGAAAGCAGGGACTGGAAGAGTTATTTGTACACCCATGTTCACAGCAGCATTATTTGTAATTGCTAAAAGGTGGAAACAACCCAAGTGTCTATTGATGGACGAATGGATAAACAAAATGTGTGTTCATACAGCGGAATATTATTCAGCCTTAAAAAGGAAGGAAAATTTGACACATGCTGCAACACAGATAAACTTGAGGATATGCTGAGGTAAGTTAAGTCACAAAAAGACAAATACTATATGATTCCACTTATATGAAGTGCACAGAGTATCAAATTCATAGAGACAGAAAGTAGAACCATGATTGCCAGGGACTGTGGGAGGGGAGAATGGGGAGTTATTATTTAATGGGTACAGAGTTTCAGTTTTACAAGGTGAAAAATGTCTGGACATTGGTTGCACAACAATATGAGTATACTTAATGCCACTGAAATGTACACTTGAAAATATTTAGGATGGTAAAATGTATATTATCAGTATTTTACCACAATTTAAGGAAGGGTGAATTTTATGGTATGTGGATTATATATCAATTTTAAATTAACTTATGAGAAAAAGAAGAAAACACAGAAATGAAACCAGTCTAGGAAGCCCAAAAGGATGTGAAGAAGTCCATTTTAGGCCTGCTCCTGACTGAAGGGTATTTTTTTGATGTACAGTAGTTGGCCCTTGAACAACACAGGTTTGAACGGTGCGGGTCCACTTATATATGGGTTGTGGGTTTTTTCCCCCAATAAATACGTACTACACACAACCGATAGCTGGTTGAATGCAGATATGGAACTGGAGACACTGATGGCCAACTGTGAAGTTATACCCGGATTTTTGACTCTGCAGGGGGTCAGCGCCCCTAACCTCCATATTGTTCAAGGGTCGACTGCATCCCGATTTTGTATTCCACTTCCTTCAGTTCATGAATGAGCCCCTTCTGCCTCTTCTCTTCTCTTTATTCTTTCCCAAAGTAGATTTGAAATATCCTGATCATCCTTGGTACTTATTTTAACATCTGACCCTACCAAGGGGTTCACATCTATTTCTTAGGATTTAGATATTATCATAATAAAAAAACTATGGCCAGCTATGAAAAGGAGTGTTCTAGACCTTAGATGTCAAAAACAAAAACTCCTCTCAAGGCGTTTATAATCTGATTAGGATGGCAAGGCAAATGTGTACAAGAGCATGACTAAGTGCCACTTGAGTACCACAGGAGTTCAGAAATGAGATATCATAGTGGGCTGAAGGTGGCTGGGCAGTCTTTTTTAAAAAGTGATATTTAAACTGGAGTGAAAGAAATACTCTATATCATCATTGGCAAATTGGTTTCCTTCTCTCTGTAAGATTTCATGTAAAATGTAGCATTCCATGCAGCAGTTACTATTTGATTAACCTGCACAGATACTTTTTTATCGTATCAATTTCCCTTGCTGGCAGTTTCCTAGTATAGTAAAAGGCATCGCTTGTTTGTCTACTTGTCAGGTAGTTAAATAGTCAGGGAGGCAGAGTAACCTTACACTGTAATTTGGCTATGGAGCCTTGCAGCAACCTCTTTGGGTTTACCCTGTTAAGCCTGTTAAGTGGCAACAAAGAGAAAAGAAAGTAGCCACCATCAAGCATTTCTGGCATGAGCTGAGTTTGACCTGCACCTTGACAATGATGTTGATTATTTCTCCTTTCTATGCTGAATGGATTTACTACCCATCAGAGTCTCACAGATCCTTAATTTTTAAAAGAATATTGATTTTTTTTTTTAGTCTCCTACATGTTAAATATTAACCTCCTTATGACATGCAGCAATGATTTCTGAATTTTCATTAGGCACAACTCATTGTTGATGCGCTGAAGCAGTTGGTTACTGTTGCAGCTAATTCTTATTTAAATAAACAAACAAGAGTCCTTTAAAAAGATTAGCCAGAACAGTTTTAAAAATTCACAGCAGCACTGATGTACATCAGCTCTGGTTTGGCAGACTGTGACCCAGGGCTGTGCAGTGTTTTATTATGCTCAGCTACATAAGGACACATCCTTATAGCACCACTTTTGTAGCAGATATTTTTATAACTCTACAAAATGATTAGGCTGACGTAGAGCAATTCTCTAAATTCATAGGTATTAAAATATTCTGGCAGCTGTCTCCTTTTTGCCTTTAAGTTGAGACATCATGATGAGATACGACCGTACCAGGACTGATCAGTTAGGCATGAAGTTAGGCATGGAATTCTCACGTTATTGACAAGAGTCTTTGTCACTATAAATAGGAGAAATCTTGGAGGAGGGATTCCCATTATAGTAACTCCAATTCAATTCCAGTAATATTGTTGGATTTTGTTTGTTTTATTTTCTGAAACCTCTTTACTTCAAAATGCATTCCGTGTAATTAGATAGGAAGGAAAAATGTCTTTGAATTCTAACTAAAACAACTTAGCTTGTCCTCAAAAACATAATATCTTTATCTGGTAGTTTGAGGTATTGACTAGAGTTTAGAGAGTGTTTAGGAGAACCTGGATGGAAGAAACCTGCTGGTAAATTGGTATTGGGGTACAGTTACATGGGAGACAGTTCTCAAAATAGGCTTCTATGGACCCCTGAACTCTAGATCATAGTCCTCCAGGGGAAACTGAGAATCTGGGAAGTTCTCAGGCTATGATCTGAGCAACTCTGACCTCTCTTCCCCAAAGAACTCCCTACCTACTTCCAGGTGTCTCAGGTTCTTCTAACTGGGGACAGTTTACGTTTGAAAGATTGGCCCTTTGCTGAGAAATTTATGAGACTTTAAATGGCATGTGATTATTGGTACAACCATTTTGGAAAGCTGTTAGGCAGTATCTGCTAAGGCTGATCATACTTATAACCTATGACCCAAAGATTCCAGTGCTAGATACATACCCTAGAAATAGAATTGCAAACATTTGTATACCAAAAGATGCATAGAAAAAATACTCAGAATGGCACTATTCATAATAGACCCAAACTACAGCAGCCCAAAAGTTCTGTGTCGGTAGAATGAGTAAATAAATTATGTTATATTTATACAGTAGAATACTGTACAGCCATGAAAATGAACAAACTGTTGTTACATGCAACAACATGAATGAATCTCAGAAATGTAACCTTGAGTAAATGAAACTAGACACAAAAGAGTACATATTATACTGTATCAAAAACAAGCAAAGCTAATCTATGGTGGTATAAATAAAAATAATGGTTACATTTGGGATATGGTGGTGGCTGGAATGGGGCATGAGGAGGGAGTTTTCTGTGGTGCTGTCAATGGTTCTCTATATAGATGTATGTGGTTGCCACACAGATGTGTTCATTTTGTGAAATTCCTCATATGTATACTTATGATTTGTTCTTTTTTCTGTGTATATGGTATACTTTTTTTTTTTAATTTAAAGTTAGTGGCTAAGATAAAAATTGAAACTAATTCACTCTGAAGTCTTATTGCCAGTCTGTCCTTAAATTGAAATGATAGCCCTCACAGCCTTTCTCGTTTCTTATGGGAAGCTCATGAAAGAAGGTTATCAAGCATTAGTAGTTTTCCAGCCAGTTAGGAAAGAAGATGTTGAAGAGGAAGGGAACCAACCCCCCAGATTTCAAAATATCTCTTAGAGCAGGCCTTATGTATTGGATAAGAATAATAGGAATTGTTTTCTGGGGTATTTTTGTCATGGGTAGCTGTGAATGTATACAACTTTTTGTGCCTTAAAAGTTTACTTTTAACATAAACATCCTTAGTATTAAAATTTTTGTTCCCGGAGAGTCATTAAATGAGGTATCACTGTAATAGAGAATAGTGATGAATGTGATTCAGTAGATGGCAGTGTTCCCTTTGAAGTTTTTAGTTAAAATGTGGGTACGTGGGGGGTAATTCTTGACAACTTTTTTTTAGTAGGACTGATAAAGTGTCACATGCTGGGACAAACAGACCAGAAAGAACATTTTAATATTGATTTTCCATTTGTTGTTTCATGTATTACTATTTTGATTGAACCAACAAGATTTAGAGTCCACAAATCTAGAGGACATATTTTCCCACATAAAACGCTAGAATGATAGCTTGCAAGAGGAAGTTTGTTTAATGTAGTAATGCTTTTTGTGGGTTTTAATAGATAGAATATTCAGGAAGGATTTGAGCATGTCTTTGTTCTGTCTTGTATTTGTGAATATGTATATGTACCAAGTGAGACAATATACTGCTTTGGACAAAGATGTCATTGAAATTTATTGATGAGGAAATTAGGTTGTACTTGAGCATAAATTAAAAGAAAAATTGAAGTGATTGGTCTGTTTTTGTTGGTAATTTTAATACAAATAAAATGCTATTTGAATAGTCTCTTTTTTCATATTGAAATTTCCTTAAAATGGTAGTGCCTGAGGAAAGCATTGGGGTTTAAGGAATCTTGTGGCATTATAGGGGTTTTTGTTGTAAGGAATTTGATGTGGGTTAGAGTAATGTGCCAGAGAAGTCGAGTTATCAGCCAAAGGACAAAACATGCCTGTCGTTCAGGATGGGAGACCAGTGCAGTTTGAGTCAGAACTATTCAAGTCCTGACTTTGCTCATTATTAGCTATTGACCTTTGGTGAATCACTTAACCTGCCCTTCTTTTTCTCATCTGTGTGATATAGGTAATAAATACCTGCTTTGCCTTCCATATAGATTGTTAAGTGGATCAAGTAGGAGCGTTGTCTTCAAGAGTACTGTGTTAATGTTAATGGATTCAACAGATGGGCTCTGTGTTGTTTTTATACTGTTCAATTTACTTTTTGTTTCCTCAGGTTTTCTGCCTATAGTCATCAGGTACCTGCTGAGAAACAGTGATAAGCATAGCTTCAACAGCCATAATTATATGAATACCTACTAATAGGTACTGTGCTAAGTGCTTTAAGTGCATAGTTTCCAAAGCCTCACAACTGTGCTTGAGTAACTTGGACCATTGACCTCATTTTATAGTTCACAAAGGTCTGTGGCTAGCCCAAGAGCTGTGACTCAAATCGTCTGACTCATAGCAGTTTCTTATAATCATGCCTGCCATGATGCATTTCATTTTTTACTTTTCTTCAGCTAGTATTGTAGAAGCCAGAGCCATACATAGTATTTTTATGTATTGGACAGTTCAGATAAAGACATTGGACCTTAAAAGAAAATTTTTATTATGTTTCACTTTGGAATTATTAACAGAATCCTAATGCATGCAGTTATTTATTTGGGGTGGGGAGAGTTGGTGCTCCTGCTTGACCCTGTGTTTCATCTTTAGCCAAAGCACATACAAGTCATTTCTTGATGATTCAAACTCAAAGAGAGGAATAGTAACATTAACACAATCTAAAGAGTATTAATATTGGTTTGAGGATATATTGCTTTTCTTTACAAATACTCCTCCCAATTGTATTTTAGTTTAATATTACAACTGGTTTACCTTTTTCTTTTGTGTGTGTGTGTGTGTGTGTTTTAGGGGGTTTTCCATTTATTGTAATTATAATAGTCATTAACATCTTGCATGGAGATGACATTTTCTGGAGAATATGTTTAAAACTGATAACTAAATATTTACTAATAACTAAATATATTTTTGCTATTCCTATCAGGTAGAAACATAAATATATATGAAAATTTTCATTTATTAATGGGTTTTAATATTTCAAAAATAATGTTAATGAAAAATGATTTTTCAAAACCTTGTGGAAATATAAAAATTACTTATGTCTTGGCCACCTAATTTAGTTTATAAATTGTCACTTTCTGTTTTTTAAATTAATTTTAAATTTTAGAACAGTTTTAGATATGAAAATCGTGAGAGTTTCCATATACCCATACCCAGTTTGCCCTATTATTGTTATCATGATAGATTTGTTACAACTAATGAAGTTTACCTTTTTTTTCCTTTTTCTCTTTTTCCCATACTTTATTCAGATTTCCCTAGTTTTCCTCTAATGTTCTTTTTCTGTTCCAGGGTCCCCTCCAGGACACCATAATTACATTTAGTAGTCATATCTCCTCATAGGCTCCTCTTGGCTGTGACAGTTTCTCAGATTTGTTTTGTCATTGATGACCTTGACAGTTTTAAGGAGTACCTTTATGTTTTTCTCATGATTATGATTTGCCTTTCACTTCATACAGTAGGTTATATAGGGAGGTTGCTCTTAATCATAGTGAACTATATGAGGAAGGCAGATTAGGATTTGAAAACACTGGCTGTGGATAACCCATACAAAGATAGCATTAACACCGTTGTTGGTTGGCATTGAAACACTGGCTACATTTTAAAATATTTTTTTATTGTTTATCATTTTTCAGAAGAAACAGTCCTAATTCTAGCTGCAAACAACAGTCTAGGCTATATGATCTGCTCATGTCCCTTAAACAGTGTCTTTTCTAATTGCACCTGTTGGGGCAGTTAGCGGTGACCCAATGCTACTCTTAAGAGCTTTATTTAATCTGTATTGGCCTTTCAATTAGTAATGGGCAATTTTGTGTGAATTGTTAATTGATCAGAATTGTGGAAATTACACGCAAAGCTGTTTTGTTACTGCAGCCTAGAACAGTGTAAGATTAAAACAGGGTCTGGTTTAGTTACTAATCTAAAATTAATGTTTGAGAAGTATTATTTTAGTGGTTTTGGTTTGTATTCCAGTCTGGTGTTGGTTTTAACTCTGCTAAGAATGATTGTCTTTTAACTCACTGAGGTCCTCAATTGTACTCCATTAAGGGCCACTTTTCTGCCAATCAAAAGCAACATCCCTGAGATTGATTTTTGTTACAGTGGATAGTAATGGCTGCCTAGTGACAACATTTCAAACTCTTTTATGTAAACAGAAAGCAATCAAATAAGTACTAATCCAAGGATTATGTGGACCCAAATCCCGTGGCCAAGAGAAGATTCCCTGCAGTGTATCTCCGTATCTCCCTTGCTCTTTGCCTTCTGGTGGCAAGCAGCCCCTCTTGTTCCTGGAAAGCTTGCTTGCTGCCTGTGCTGCCTGTTAGATTGCAGTATGCTAAGACTACAACACTCCTGCAGCTCCTGAATGGAATTCAGAAAGACACTTACATTTCCATAAATAAATTAGGAATTCAGTGGTTTCTTCGGGCTAATCAGGGCAGGCTGATAAACCTTGCTTGCCGTTTAATAAATGAATTGTGACTGATTACCTATTAATATGGACGCCTCAGGAATTCACCCAGGGAGAAGCAGAGCAGTGAAATAGAGAGGGGCATGGCCCCTTGGGAAATCAGGGCTTCATGTTTGCAGCTTAAATATCTCTGTGAAGTATCAATAAGGAGGTAATTGAATTTTGAACACAAACATGAGCGCAGGATGGATGAAAGGGGGAGGGGGATCTGATCATCTCTTTTCTGCCCCTTCATTCTCCCCTCCCCTTTTCCTTAGAGACCACTCTAGTAAAGATAGATGCTAAATCCATTAAATAAAGATTAGACTCTGTCTAGTAGAAAATGGCAGCTTAGCTAGATCCTCGGGCAAATTGGGGCCTTTTGCAATACAGAAAATTAAAATATACATTTTTAACAAGTGTGCTATCTTCCCAGCAATAATGTCAGGCTAGCTTGTGCGGCTTGCTCCTCCTTCACATTGGCTTTTGTTTGGGCAGATCCCTTTCGCTTGTATTAGTGCCAATCTTTCCTGTATTCCTGGAGCAGAAGGGGCTCGGTTTATTTATTTATTTTTAAAGCTTCTGTTGAGGCCTTTCCTCTAGCATCCTGCTTGCTTGTAATCAGAGGAGTGGGAAGGAGATTAGTGTCCCATGAATTGACGGTAGATAAATGTTCCCTCCCCTTAACTAGTGGATCCAGAAGAGCCCAATCACTTGCATTTCAGGGATGATTGGAGACTGTACAGGCAAGCAAAAAAAAAGGGCTTACAGACTGAAATAAACATTGATGTTTTAGATGCTATTTTACTTGGCTTTATTTCCTGTAGATAAGGTTATTGATCTGCTTTGTCCTCCTATTTTAAGCCAGATAAAGTCATATTAATGTAGAAAAAGAATTGGCATTATTTGGTTACAGATCGTAATACTTACCTCTTTTTGAGCAATAACAAAAAACAAGCCGTAAGCCTTAAATACTGCTGTTTCTTTATGTGAATACTCAGGATTGTCTTTTTGGACTAACCCTTGTTTTTGTGTCAAGTCTACAGTTCTAATAACCCTTTCCTAAGGCTTCAGTCAGTCAATCAATAAGTATTAACTGAGCATGTTAGGTGTGTGGCCTTGTTAGTTGCCATGATCAATGGTGAAAAAGTCTATCCTCTGCTACCACAGATTCTTCTTCAAAAACAAAGCTAGTTATGTCATACTCCTACTTATTAAAGTTCTTTGGCTCCTTGGGTCCTACAAGAGAAAATTCACATTCCTCAGGCCTTCACAAAAGGACTTTGCTAATATCAACGTAGCCTTTCCAGTTTTATCTGGAAAACTTATGCGTATCCTTCAAGGCCATTTCAAATCCCTCTCCTTGTAATGACTCCCTGTTCCCTCAGACAGAGTTCATTTTTGTTATCACTCAGCGTGAGTTCTATGACAGTATTTCCCATGGAAGAAAAAAAATGTATAATTTCTTTTTTTTTAAATTAATTTATTTTATTTTTGGCTGTCTTGGGTCTTCGTTGTGGTGCATGGGCTTCTCATTGCGGTGGCTTCTCTTGTTGAGGAGCGTGGGCTTTAGGTGCGTGGGCTTCAGCAGTTGTGGCACTCGGGCTCAGTAGTTGTGGCTTGCGGGCTCTAGAGCACAGGCTCAGTAGTTGTGGCACACGGGCTTAGTTGCTCCGTAGCATGTGGGATCTTCCCAGACCAGGGCTTGAACCTGTGTCCCCTGCATTGGCAGGCGGATTCTTAACCACTGCGCCACCAGGGAAGTCCCGAAAAAATGTATAACTTCTTACTCTCAGTAATTAAGGATTTTGCGTATCATTTGCCAGGTGGTTTTTGCAGACGTTCCCAATTCTTTGTTTCAAATTCAGAGGTATCTTAATATCAAATTTTCAATGATTTGTTCTTATGATACCTTGCTTTATAATTTAACTTAGTTTTGCAGCAATTTTTGATGTTGAGGAAGGAAAATGTCTGTTTGCTATTCTTATCATTACTACTAACTTATCTCTAGAGAGCAGAAATCAAACTTATTTAACCTGATTGCCACAGTTTACAAACGGCCTTTAATGATTTTGAATGCTATTCCTCAAAGCCAAATAGCACAAAGTTTCAGAATTTTCTAGTTCTTCACATGTTGGAAGTTACATTGATGTTGTACCAGATGGTTACAGTTTTCCTCTCGGTTCTCTCTCACCTTGCTTCCTGCCATTTTGCAAGGTGCTAGAGTTCCTTCCAACCTTACTGACAACATGAGTTTGCTGGGGCTGTGGAAGTGAGCATTTAAAGGCTCTGCGTTCCTGGTGGTTAGACCTCAACTATTTTAAGTTTTAAGGCTTATTTAATATTAACAGATTAGTGCAAACAAAATGTGTTTCCTCTTTGTACCAATAATTTTCAGTGTAGATTATATATTTTCATTTAATTATAAGAAAGATTTAATACTAGGAATTCTGAGCTAAAACAGTCTCACCCAAATTATCCCTAAAATTTGTATAAATATAAAGAATATTATTGACTTTATCCCTTTAAGAGAAGACTCTCTTGGTAACTCCCTTTTCTAAAGCTTTCTGGTGATCTTAGCATAACCTTCATTTAATAAATTATCTCTTTCCTGCTTTTGTATATATAATCAGCCCTCCATATCCATGGGTTCCATAGCTGCACGTTCAACCAACCACAGATTGAAAATATATTTTTTAAATTTTTTCTAGAAAGTTCTAGAAAAGCAAAACTTGAATTTGCTGCAACTGTTTATGTAGTATTTATATTGTATTCACAACTATTTGCATAGCATTTATATTGTATTAGATATTATATCTAGAGATGACTTAAAGTATACGAGAGAATGTGCATAGCTTATATGCAGATACTGCATTATTTTATATAAAAGACTTGAGCATCCATGGATTTTGGTGTCCTAGAACCAGTTCCCCCATGACACCAGTGACAACTGTACATAACACAGTACCCTTAGAATTACCTACAGTGTAATTTTGCTACTTAGGCAATTACTGATTTAAGCTTCTGTTTGTGTGTAATGCTCAAGTGTCTGTCTTGTTCAGGAAGATACTATAGCTGTGGTTCTTAACCTAAGAGTCCATGAATCTCCTGAAATTAAAAACAGAATTGGGTATGTGTACATATACATGTATATTTTTCTGCAGAGAGTATCCATGGCTTCCATTAGTGTTTTTAAAAGGTCTCTGTTATGGGTTGAATTGTGTCCTCCTAAGAAAGACACATCAGAGTCCCAACCTCTAGTACCTCAGAATGTGAACTTATTTGAACGTGGGATCTTTACAGAGGGAATCAAGTTAAAATGAGGTCCTTAGGGTGGATCGTAACCCAATATGACTGGTATCCTTATTGGGTACCAATATCCTTATTGGGGAAGTTTGAACAGAGACAGACATACATGGAGGGAAGATGAAGTGAAGAGACATAGGGAGATGACAGCTGTCTAAAAGCTAAGGAGAAAGGCCTGGAGCAGATCCTTTCCTCACAGCCCTCAAAAGGAAGCAACCCTGCTGATGCTTTGATCTTGGACTTCTAGCCTTCAGAACTGTGCGACAGTAGTTTCTGATGTTTAAGCCACTCAGTGTGTGGTAGTTTGTTACCACAACCCCAGCAAACCAATACAGTATCAGTCAGGATGACTTTTTCTGCAAATTACAGAAAGCCCAACTAAGGTGGCTTAAAGGATGAGGGTGTTCCGTATAACAAGAAGTCCAGAGATAACTTCATTTTTAGGGTTGGTTAATTCAGTGACATCAGAGACCACTGTTAGTTCCATCTTTCTGCTGTGTCACCTTCGATGTTGTATTCCTTCTTAGTTTGGCTTGCATCGTATTTGATGGCTACTACAGTTTTTGACGTCATATACCGACGACAGTTTCCTAAGATAGAAAAGGGAATTGAGTCCCGCCTCCCCCAACCTTCTTATCAGTGAGAAAACCCCCAGAAGCTCTGAAGCAGATTTCCCCTCACATGCTGCTGAATGGCATCGGTCACATTCCTATGCCTAAACTAATCCCTGTCAAGACAATGAGACTACCATGATTGGTTTAGGTGGACCAATAATGGTTCACACTCTGGGACTGGGAAGGAGCCCAGTCTCCCCTACGCGCATGATCATCCTGTACCTGAATAAAATCAGGGTTTTATTAACAGAGATGGGGGAAAACAGGGTTATAGAGGAGAACATTCTTGTCCTTGAGATTACAGTTGTACAGATTTATTAGAGAGCACTAGGGACGGTTATTTATCTCAGACAAGGTCAGAGAAAGTAATCCTACCAGTCTGTAAGGACGGGCAGTGAGTAGGTGGAGTGGGGTGGTAATTGCTGCACAGGTTGGGTAAGAAATAGTCTGGGCCTAAGTATACTAAGGCCTGAGGCATGCTGTGTTTGGGGAACTGCTGAGTAAACAGGAGATGAAGATAGAAACTAAGGAGTCTGTGATTGTGCATATGAGCTAAGGTGTTGTCTGAAGGCTCTGTGTGGCCACTGAAGAATGGTAAGCAGGGAGGTGACATCGACTGACCTCTTGGTAGGAAGAGCACTCTGACAGTTGAGGGCAGAGGCCGTTGTCTTACTCTTCACTGTAATTCTGCCTCTCTTTTTTAGTGTCTGGCACATTATAGGTGCTCATGACTGGTGGACCACTAGAGGCAGGGAGACCAGTTTTAGAAGATGCAGTGATGCAGGAGTTATGAATGACTCTCAGTTTCTAACTTGAGTAGTTTTTAATCGGTTTAATTAACCAGAATAGAGAATGTAAGGGAAACTACTGCTTGGGGCTGAGAGATATTTGTTTTCAACTTGTGTCTTGTTTGCCCGTGGGACATTCTAAGACATCATTTTAACTTAGCTAAATATGGGTTTAATAAACAATTTAAGTGCATACAAATAAACATGCGTATATACTCCTTCAGCTACTTACAGATATGGTCCATCATATTCTTGTTTTTTATTACCATTCACAGCTAACGTGTCCTGCTATATGCCTGGCCCTATGCCCACATCCTTATCCATATCCTGATACCACTCCTATGGGGATAGCTACTGTTATTATTCTCATTGTACAGATGGAGAAAGAGGGGATCACTTGCTCAAGGTATTGAATGACAGAGCCAAGACTAGAACTCAGGCATGTGTGATTCCAAAGCCTCTGCTCCTTAACTTGCTTGCTGAGCATGGCCTAAATCCCCTGACCATGGCAACTAGGGAAGGCTTTTGGTCCTGGCCCTGGGTGCTCTCCTGAGGCCTGCTTAGCGCTGCCGTGAAGTAGTCACTTCTTAAGGCCAGTACTTGTCTTCCTCTTACCCAGATAACTACTAGAAAGAAACATGAAGCACAGTATATCTGTATGGGTATGGGTGGGGGAGGAGCTTAATCCAGCCCTTTCCTAGCTAAATTTTGACTTGCAAGCATTTTTAGAGCCCTAAATTTCTCAAGGAAAACAGACACCAGGACTCCTTTGGACTAGATGCTGGCAATTTGAGAACAAACCCCAGACCATCTTCTGTCCCATAGCTAGAAATTACCATTGACAACTTGTTGCCTTAAGAAGGAGCCCACACAGGGACTAGGGTAAACTCCAGGCTTAAATGTTAGTTCCTTTGGAATGCCATGCCTGACCCCTAGACTAAGTTATTCCTACCTTCGCTCCCATGCCCACAGTGTATGCTCTGCCAGCACCGTCTACTTCCTCCTACCCTAACTCAGTATTGCAATTACTTGTTAGTGTCTGCTTTGTTCTCCACTGGCTCCCCAGTGCCTGACACACACATAGGTGCTAGGAAGGTGCAGGAGAGGAGGGAACAGGCCAGACAATTTCTAGGTTTAGGCAATCTCTTTATTAAGGCATAGATGATATCTTTATAAAAAAATTCAGTTTGGCTGTTGGTGTTACTGCTGCTTTTGGTTTTTCTGTTTGGTCTCTGCTTCCATGTATTTGTAAATGTACAAATCCACATGAAAAGGAAATTGTGGTATTAACTCAACTGCTGTATGATGTAGCTGTGCAAAGGATTATTTATAGATCCAAACACTCTTCTCTGTCTGAGTTTATAATCTCTGTAGACTGAAAGGAATTAGGTCCCCCAAGGTGGCTGCTGTTCTTAGTTAACCCAGATAAAAACATTTGATTTTTCCCTGACAACTTTATGTAGTCCTTATGCATATGAGGTATTGAGATCACTAGGTGAAATTTACTTTTTATATTAATTATTCATAGTAAGGAGAAAGAGTTTACCTTTTGTACGTCTTTCTCACTTTTCTAAATCTTTTATACTTTAGACCATACTGGTTTTCACAAATCCCTTCTAATTAATGTCTACTAAATATTAATTAACTGACTCTTTACTTTCCTAAGCACTAATGGAAATACTGGATTATAACCAATCTAATACTCTCTGGACATTCTACCAGACACTTTCCTCAGTGTGATTTAAAGCAGTTTATAATCACTCCTTGTGGTCTTGAGGCCAGTTTTCAATTCATGAGACTCATATATCCTAGCTAGTTTTAATTAATTTTGCAAGGAAGATGCCAGGAGAAGCAGTATTAAATGCTTTCTTATAATCAGGTTCTTTCATCTATTGGGTTCTTGTCAGCCACTAATCTTGTAATTTTATCACAGCAAAATCCAAAAGTTTCTCTGCAGTAGTTTGTTCTTTGCTCTTGCTCTTCAGTGCTCGGTACTCATGGTTTGGGTAACCTTATATTTATGGTTGTCTTATTCAGAATTGATGTTGGGGGGCTTCCCTGGTGGTGCAGTGGTTCAGAGTCCACCTGCCGATGCAGGGGACATGGGTTCGTGCCCCGGTCCGGGAAGATCCCACATGCCGCGGAGCAGCTGGCCCCGTGAGCCATGGCCGCTGAGCCTGCGCGTCCGGAGCCTGTACTCCGCAACGGGAGAGGCCACAACAGTGAGAGGCCCGCATACCGCAAAAAAAAAAAAAAAAAAAAAAAATTGATGTTGGGGAATGTCTCTAGATTTATAACAGTAATTGCTGGAATTCATTTTTTAACATTAGGATTTGGGAATCAGCTTTACTTGGTATTGCATGCATTCTGTTTATTTGGTCTTTGGGGCTGATTGTATTAGCCAGAATCTAGTCAGGAGTAATTTGAACAGGGAAAAGTTTAAATAAATAATTGTTAACTAAGTGAAAGGTGGTTGACTTATAAAGGGGTGAAAGAAGACTCTAAGGTGTATAGAGGTAGCAACTGCAGAAAACTCCGCCCCCTCACCCCAGGCAGAAGGAGTGAACACAGAGGAACTTAGAAAATCAGAGGAGATCTCCACAAGGCAGAGATTCAGACCTCTGAAGAGAGGACATGCTGCCCACTGCCAGAGGGTACCCTGTTGGTGAATGCAGGAGCAGCCACCCGTGAGGTGGTGAAGAATCTTAGCTTGGGGGCACTGAACTGAGGGCAGCCATTGGCAAGGTGACTATTGCTTGGACCCCCACCTGCCAACCTGCTCTTCCTACACAGAAAAACCACACATCGTTAAGAAGGAAGAAAAGTTCCTTCTTCCTGCTTCAGCCTTGCAGTCTCCCACCTCTCTATTGGCAAGCTTAACATCGAACCACCTGACAGGAAAAACGTAGCCTGCTGCAGGGTCCAGTGCCAGTATCACAAAGCAGGGCAGAGAAGGGGAGTTAGGAGCAGAGAGGTAATAAATGAATAACTGGCACAGGGAGTAAAAGCTTTGTGGAAAGTTAAATCTTATAAAGTAAATGATTTCATTTTGTATCATGAATAGTTTTTAATGTTAATTTCTCTCAAAGCAGGGTACACCTGTAACTTTCACAGTTGGCTGGGTAGCATTCACCACCTGGACGGTGCCATCTGAGCCAATGATTGACTTAGCTATAAATGTCCCTCAAAATTCTGTTGGCTACTTTTCATGAAGGGGTTTGATAAATATTAATCAGTAGGTTTTAACAAACTTCCCCCCCCCCAAAAAAAGGTCTGGTAATTTTTGTTTTGGAAGACAAAACAAATGTGAATGTGAATAGAAGATGGCTCTTCCAACCTTTTAACCATTGCATTCTCCTAATTTCCTTTATGACTAATTCTCTCTTCTAACCATTTCATTTTTCTTGAACTGTTATAATTCTCTCCCGGTTGTTTTTAGCCACATTGAGCCCTCCTGTTCCTGACTTCTTTAGCATCCAATTATTATTGATGCTTGTCTTCCCAGCGAAATTGTAAGACCCTTGCTGTCTGGGACCATGCTTTATGCTACCTTTGTATATTACAAAACAGTGTTGTCCAAATTCCTGTTGAATAGATGGAATCTTATATTTACAAATGAGAAACGGAAACGCAGCCTTCAAAGCAATCAGAGAACAAAAGTGTACTTTCCAATTTTTTTCTTCATTGCTACTTTTTCAGAAGCTATCCACTGTCTCTTGCTCTTTAGAAAGACCATAACTAACATTAGGAATGTAAAGACATAACCAAGGTAGGAGTGGGGAGCATGACAGAACAGTTGGAATCATGGAGAAAGCTGGAAGTATGTATAGTGGAAAATAAATTTGGGAAGAGAGTGCTTCCAGGGTAATGATGGTTTTAATGCACACATTTGCTTTCCTTTCTCTCCCAAACCCTACTAAAATAATTAAAAAAAAAAAAAAAAAGATGTGAACCCTCAAGGAGAAAAGAGAAAAGAGGTCAACAGCAGCAAAATTTTGGAAACTGGTAGGCATGTGAACTTAGGAAACCTAAGAAAATCAGTCCTAAAGTGAGGAAAGCCAAGAACCAAGGCAGTTCATACCTCACAATACTCCAAGAGGCTAAAGATTGGTACTAGGTGGAGGGGGGAGATAGTTTAAATAAGGGGGATTAATTAAAGTCTGTTTAAGAAGGAGTCAGATGCCTAGATCACCTTTATTCTGTCCCACAAAAGCCTGGAGCTTTATTCTCTAGAGGCAATAAAACAAAGTGGTCCCTCAACTGGAACCAACCAAGGATGGAGGTTCTACCACAAATGTAGTGAACTATGCCCACTGCATGCTGTGACCACCCCTCCCTCTACAGCCAGGCTTTCACCTTCATTCAGAAGGTTGGAAGAGACTTCTGGGGAATCTGACCAGCCCAAGTAGAATAAACGCACTGATATTGAAAGTTCTACAACTAAAAAGCCTGGTCACACTGCAGTGAAACTCACAGTCAACATGCCCAACTCCTACACTCAGACTTTTCAAGCAGCTTTTTAGTCTTTTGTTCTTACATATGAAAAAACAATGAAAGGTTGTCAACATTTGAGAAGAGCCCCTAACATAAAAAATAAAGACCAAAAGCAACAAATGGAAAAAATCAACTAAGAGAAAACAGACAATGCCAATCTGTCTCATTAATATCCTCAGACAGATAAGGTATTGCAAACGTAATAAGAACAGACGCTATTAAAAAGGACCATACAGAGGACAGGAAAGAGCTCATGGAAATTTTAAAATATGATAGAAATGAAAAACTCAAAAATTTTCAGAGTTGAAGTTAAGGAACTCTTCCAAAAATAGACTAAAAAGACATGAATGAAAGAGAAAAGAGAATCAATCTATGAGAGCCAAAAATCTGAATAATAGGAATTCCAGAAAGAGAGGAAAAGGGAAACATAAAGGACATGATTAATGAAAGAAATACTTCAAAAAAACTTCCCAAACTTGAAGGACATACATTTCCAGTCTGAAAGGTCCTGACAGTTACCACCAAAATAAATGAAAATAGACCTAATCCAGGACACATCATTTCATGATTTCAGAACTGTGAGAAAAAAGAGAAGATCCTGGAAGCTTCTAGAGAAGACAAAAAGTAGGTTTCATACAAAGGATGGGAATCAGAATGTCTTCAACATTGGAGACCATTGGAACAATATCTTCAAAATTCTAAGGGAAAATTATTTTCAAGTGAAAAGATGAATAAAGACATTTTTTAGATATGGAAGATCTCAAAAAATTGACCTCTGATAAACTCTATGCACTATTGGCATTCATGCACCACCCATGGGATACAGAAAACAGGTGAGAGAGGAGGAATCCAGGGTTATTGCTGTGCACCAGGCACAGAGGACAGACCATCTGGAGACTTCTTCAGGAAGATGAAATTGATAAATTACATGATGCATCTCAATATCTTAAGATTTTGACAACAGGCAATGATAGAGTCTGTGGTTGAACTAGAGGTAAATACACAGAAAACTAAGCAACCTAAAAAAACTCAGGGAAAACAAAAAGATACGCAAGAAAGGAAAGGTAATCATAGTTTATTACATGGGTTAGCTATAAGTAGCATTTATATAATCATAATAATGTAGAAAGTGAATATTGATCTAGGTAAAGTTACAATATATAACTCTGAGGGACTTCCCTCGTGGCGCAGTGGTTAAGACTCCACACTCCCAGTGCAGGGGGCCTGGGTTTGATCTCTGGTTAGGGAACTAGAACCCACATGTATGTCACAACTAAGAGTTCACATGCTGCAACTAAGAGCCCACATGCCTCAACTAAAAGATCCCGCACATGGCAACAAAGATCCCACATGCTGCAACTAAGACCTGGTGCAACCAAATAAATAAATAAATGTTTTAAAAACATACATATAACTGAGAAGATAGGAGGTGGGATGCTTGCATATGTATTGTGAGGAGTTAAGGTGGAAGGATGGGAAAAGGAGCTAAATCATCACTTTCTATATTGAGGGAAGTCAATAAATAATGCCTCAAATTGAAAAATCGAGAAATAGCAATACAAGCATATTATTTAGTCATTTAGAGACATAGAGGTAATAATACAATATAATCAGCTAAACAGGGTAAAAATGCTTCCCACTGAAGAGTTAAAGGTGAACTGCAGTTTTTCATAACAAACCTTATAGAATTATTTGATTTTTGAGACATGTACATGTATAACTTTAATTTTTGAAAAAATAACTTAATTCTTAAAAATAGGTGAAATGGGTAATAGAAAGGACAGAGACGGATGTTATAACATTTAGAGAGACAAAGCTAAATAATGTTTAATAGGAAAATAAATGGAAACTGAAACACGAAATGTATATGAATAGGCCAAAAATAAAAGTTGTATGCTTCTCTTTGTTGATGAAAAGGAAGCTAATTACTTTGAATGAAAATGTGATTGCTTACATATTTTCAGTTTTTATGTTGTAAAATCTGCATGCTCAAACTTACTATAATCCAAAATAAGTAATTCACAGTTTTTGGATGGGAAGCAACTATATTTTCACCCCATGATGAGAAATAGAACCCAAAACTCAAGCCCTTAGCAATATATTGGTAACATGATTTGATTAAGGAGTTTCACTCCTTTCCATCTTATCCCCCTTGATATAAGTGGTACCTTTCTGAGTATTTAGTTGGATTACAGTCCAATTGGAAAAAAAAATAAATTTTATGCTAATTTCCGTTATTAGGGTCTTCTAAATATTGACCTCTGGTAACTGGTAGGTTTTGGTGGATGGAATTTTATTTTTTAACATGTCATTGAACTGTACATTTAATGCTAGGTCTGGGTGATCTCTCTGGGGAGAGTGGAATTGATGGATCCTTTTTCTACCAGTCCCTCGTGACCTGTCAGGAGAGCAGGTGTTGCTGGGATGGCTCATGCATTCAGGAGTCATAGTGCAAATCTGATCAAGGCATATATTCCCAAAACCACTTAGGCTAGTGTCCCTCATGGGGAACAAGCCAACATTAGCTTCCTATGCTTTAAAAAAAAAAAAAAAGAAAGAAAAACTAATTATCAACCTACAGCGAATGTCATTCAACTCAAATCCCTGAAGGATAAAGGCGTAGGTGACAAATGTTCCTGGAGAGAGTGTTGAGCTGTCACTTGTCTTCTTAATGGATCATCCATGATTGGCTATAGAATCACATGCTATTTCTCCTTATTACGTGTTTCATCTGGAGAATTACTGAATATCTGCAAGTACAAAAGAATTGCACAATTTCTATAAACCTCTTGGGTTTGAACAGAATCCTAGTGTCAAGAAAGGTAATAAGGAGTTAGTTTTATTGCTCTTAAAGTATTCAAGGAGCAGCTGTCTATTGACTTAGTTGTCCCTAATACTACACCTATTTTTCCTTACTTTTGATTAGATTCATTACATCCCATTTGCTCTGCATTAACTACACATGGGCATTTATCCATGTCCTGTTTCAGAGGACAGTTAGGAACAATGGGGAGAAGTTAGAAAGATGTTTGTTTGTTTTGTTTTTGCCACAGTATTAAGAATGTACTTTCCAAATTTCCAGAAATTAAATGTACTCCCAGAAAGTACCAAGTTTCCCATCATGGAGAACTCTCAGGCAGAGCTCTGTGACCAGCTCTGGAATGTTACCAGATACTGTTTAGGATTAACTAGGAGCTTAGGTTGGGTGATCTCTATTCTTTTCAACTATTAAGAATTAAGGATTCTATTCTTTTTGCTTTCAAAAGATCTATAAAATAGACAGCTCGTCTCCATGTTGCACTGCTCCAGTTTTACAATATTTCTGTTTATTCCTAATCTTATAGTCCTCCCTATTTTAACAGTTGTTATTTGTTAATAGGGGTAGCAATGCTATTGGTACTTTCCTTGAATTAGTAAATGTTCTGATAGAAAAATTAGCCAGTTTTTCAAACATCATTTAGAGTAAAAGGAAATGTATTTAATCCAAAGTCTGAATGACTTGAGTTAGGAAATAGGAAGAATTTCTGGACAGACAAGGATGTTAAAATTTGAACAGAAGTATGAAATTGCCTGTTTTACTGACCTTTGAAAGTAAAACAGATTTTCATATCTGGGATGTCTCATTGACTTAAGCCTTACCTCAGTGACTGATTCTAAAATATCTTCTTTTCCTACATTCTCAGAACAATTTTTTCTCTCCTTTCAAGAGAAATTCCTATTTTATTGATACTAGGAATACCTAGATTATCTTAAGTGAACCTTCTTCTCTTTCTCTTAATACCTAAGTTCTTTGTCTCTGTTTTCTCATTCTTTTTCCTAATTCCAAGAGGTGTCCTTCTTATCTGAGGATTGTCCCCTTTTTTCTGTGTATTCTATTTTCTGTTTTCTGGTTAATTTCTAAGGAACCTTCAACCTTTTCATGCTTATTTCCTCTCTCTCCAGCATCAATAGTCTTTTCCTCCTACAGCATCCAATTCAACATGTCCAGGGGAAGGGAGCTTATTTCCTTTGCTAGACAAAATTATCCCACAGAATTCTCCCTTCTTTCTGACTTCTCTTAATTTATAGCCATAGTTGTTACTTAAGATGTTAGTAGCAAATTTTAAAAGAGCAAATTTCTCTCACACATAAATAGTTCAGTGTATTTAAAGAAATCTATCATAGTACCCTTTGAATAAATTCATTCATGTAGCCAATCATGTAATTCAGTTGTTTCACAGTTATTAATTGAGCTTATCCTATGCCTTGGACACTGTTAGATTCTAGGGCCTTAAATATAAATAAGACGTGAATAAGTCATCTCCCTGTGAAAGGCATGCATGTAATTAAATAATTATAGTTCAGTGTAAAAGAAGTTTGTATGTGGTTCATGGCTGACATGGGAAGGGAATAACCAACTTTGCCTGTGTGAGGGTTTCAGGAGAGGCTTCATAGAAGAGACAGCTGAGGCTGAGTCTTGAAGAGTACATAAAAATTTGCCAGATGGATATAAAGCAGTATAAGAATCCAGATGAAGGGAGAATACAGAAGAAACTATGGGCCAGTCTAAGTAATTTGAATAATATACATAGGCACAGAAGTATGAATTCAGATGGTACATCTGAGGAAATGCTAGTTGTCCCTGTGTAACTAGAGTGCTGGGAGACTAGGAGGAGATGACATTGTCCATTAGTAAGCTCCATGAATGACAGTACCTTTTCTGGCTTATTCATTATTGTATCCACATTACCTAGCACATAATAGATGCTTAGTAAAAATCTGATAAACAAAGAAATAAAGAGGTAGGCAGGGGCCTTGTAAACATGAAAGGGGACTTAAAACATTATTCTGAAGATTGTTGGAAGTAATTGAAGATTTCTTTTTTTTTTTTTTTTTTTTTTTGAGGTACCCGGGCCTCTCACTGTTGTGGCCTCCCCCATTGCGGAGCACAGGCTCCGGACGCGCAGGCCCAGCAACCATGGCTCACGGGCCCAGCCACTCCGCGGCATGCGGGATCCTCCCGGACCGGGGCACGAACCCATGTCCCCTGCATCGGCAGGCAGACTCTCAACCACTGCGCCACCAGGGAAGCCCCTGAAGATTTCTTTTTAAACCAGGGAATAGTATGGTTAGATTTGGCTAACGGAAAGTCACTTTAGCTGTCATGTAGAGAGTGGTGGTTTTGTAAGAGAGTAAAGTTTAGATTGGGAGATCAGTTAGGTTATCAGTAATAGTCCAGGGATGAGATGGAGAGGACCTAAACTAAACTGGTGAGGCAGTAAATGTAACTGACATGAGACATTTGGGTTAGAGACTCAATAAGATTTAGTGACAGATTGAAGATGGGAGTGAAGAGAAGGATCCAGCATGATCTTCCCTGGCTTCTAATATGGGTGACTTGGTAGATTTGCTCCCATTGCCTAGAATTGGGATACAGAAGATAAAAGGAGGTTTGAAGTGGAAAGATAAAAGTAAATAAAACCAGTCTTTAACTTCCTGTTGTGGCAGTTTTGAGATACTACTCTGGTTACCTTTCTTTGGATATAGCTTCTAGTTCACCAACATTTTTCTTATAAAATGACAATGAAAATTGAATACAGCACTCTAATTGTGGACTGATTCCTGAGCAATCCAATATTGTTTTCTGCAATCTGGAATCTGCATCTAATAACAGAAACGAAGATTTTTGTTTCTTTGTTAGCACTTGGATCTCCCAGAGTTAGCTCAAAAGGGACTTGAAAATGAACCAAAAACCCAAGGTTTTTCAGTTATTAAATTATGTGCCCTCTCATATCCTGCACAATTTTTCTTTTAATTAAATATCAGATTTTACATTTATCCAATAGCCTTTTCTAGCCTCATTACTCTTTGCACACTTCTCTAACTTCTGGGAACCTGTACTTCCAGGCTGTATGCTTTCCTCTGAATCTTTAGCTGTGAGTATTTCTGAAGATTGTACCTCATTTCGCTTTCCCAAAGCACCCTACGTCTTTGTCTTTTTTGTGACTGCCATCTGGAATGCCTTGGCCCCTCCTTTACACTTGTCCACATCTCATTCACACTTGAAGCCCAACTCAAGCTTAATGCTGTGAATTTTTAGTCCTTACTAGTGCTATTTCCATCTTTGGGCTCCTATAGCACTTATTCTTTACCTGTCTTATGGCCCTTGTCATATTTTGCCTTAATGGTCGTTTAACTGTTTTGGTCTACTGTAAACATTCTTAGAATATCTTCTATATTATCAAAATATGGTCTTTGTAAGAGAGAATCAAGTTTTTATGTTTTAGGTTATTTGCCTTGATAACTTAATAAATTCTTGTAAAGGTAGATGAATGAGTTATAGAACCTCCTGAAATCTTTATTAGCTGTGTGTTCATAAGGTTTTTATAGATTGCCCCAATCTATAAAATGTAATATATATATATATATATAATAGCTTGAAATTCCATCATACCTTTCAAATAGGACTTTCATTACACTAGAAAGCTTCTTGCTGCCCTCTTCTGAAAAGCTAGGTAATACTGCCAATTAACAATGCTCATAAAATTTAATTTTCATCTAACTTCCACTAAGATCAGCCTTTTTCACATTTTTAGAATTTTTATATCTTCTACAGATTCTCAAGCATAATTACTGATGAGCATTTCTTTTCTTTTTGTGTATATCCATGGTGAATATGAAGTATTAATTTGATTACCTGCCAGAATTTATAGTGCTCATTTTGCTTAATTACCAACCTCAAAGCAAAGAAAAGAAAAGTAATTCTTGGTAAGATAAACTCCACAGTATCCTATTTAACATTTTAGAAGTTGCTTTGGAGCTTAAATGTTCCATTTTCTTTCTGCTTAAAAACAGAACAGATTGAAAAGTTACAGAGTGGTGAGGTTTTTTGGGGTTTTTTTTACATAACATAAGACTTGATAATAAAAATGGAATAATTAATAGTATATACCATAAGCTCCCCTTCTCTTCCTTCCTCTCCTAAGGTTGAGTAATCTTCAGTCCTTTTCCTTTTCTGAAAACCCAGTCATCTTGCTACAAAGCATAGGAAAGATAATAATCATTCTGGACTTATGCTTGTTATTAAAATCTGTATGATATACATAAAATCAGATGAATTTCACTCACTTAAAAATGAATTAGGACTTCCCTGGTGGTGCAGCAGTTGGGAATCCGCCTGCCAATGCAGGGGACATGGGTTTGAGCTCTGGTCCGGGAAGATCCCACATGCCGCGGAGCTGCTCAGCCCGTGCGCCATGACTACTGAGCCTGCGCTCTAGAGCCTGCGAGCCACAACTACTGAAGTCCACGTGCCACAACTACTGCAGCCTGTGCGCCTAGAGCCTGTGCTCTGCAACAAGAGAAGCCACCGCAATGAGAAGCCCTTGCACCACAACGAAGAGTAGACCCCGCTCGCCTCAAGTAGAGAAAGTGCATGCGCAGCAACAAAGACTCAATGCAGCCAATAAATAAATAAAATCTAAAAAAATAAAAATAAAATAAATAAATAAGATGAATTAGTGGAGCAATTCTGCTCATCAGGAATAGCAATAGAAACTATAGAAATGGATATAAGCTACCTAAAATGAAGCACCAAGAGAAAAATATTGAAACAAAATTACATAATCTCAGTGGAACAACATCAAGCAGTCTAACATATGGGTAATTGGAGTCCCAAGAAAAGTCAGGTGGAGACCAGAAAGAGTATTTAAGAAAATTAACGGCCAGGGCTTCCCTGGTGGCGCAGTGGTTGAGAGTCTGCCTGCCGATGCAGGTGACACGGGTTCTTGCCCCGGTCCAGGAAGATCCCCCATGCCGCAGAGCGGCTAGGTCCGTGAGCCATGGCCGCTGAGCCTGCGCGTCCGGAGCCTGTGCTCCACAACGGGAGAGGCCACAACAGTGAGAGAGCCCCACCTACTGCAAAAAAAAAAAAAAAAAAGAAAAGAAATGGCCAAAATTTTTCCAAATATGATACAAAGAAGGTCAGTGAAACCCAAACATGAAGAAAACTGTACCAAGACATATCATAAATTGTTGAGTGATAAAGAGAAAACTCTTAAAAGCAGGCGGAAAAAAAAAAGACATATAGGGCTTCCCTGGTGGCGCCGTGGTTGAGGGTCCGCCTGCCGATGGGGACACGGCTTCGTGCCCCGGTCTGGGAGGATCCCACGTGCCGCGGAGTGGCTGGGCCCGTGAGCCATGGCCGCTGAGCCTGCGCGTCCGGAGCCTGTGCTCCGCAATGGGAGAGGCCGCGGCAGTGAGAGGCCTGCGTACCGCAAAAAAAAAAAGGGACATATAAAGGAACAAAGAATGAAAGCAGACTTCTCATCAGAAAATATGCAAACCAGTGGTAATGGAATGAAATCTTTAAAATACTGAAAGGAAAAAAATCTGTCAACCTAGAATTCTCTGTCCTGCAAACATATTCTTTCAGAATAAAGGCAAGATAAAACATTTTCTAGACAAACAAAAACCAAGATAATCTGTCTCCAGGAAACATACATTACAAGAAGTGTTTAAGGACTTTCAAGGCATAGCTAATAAACCAGTAGTAAAACTATAATGGAATACTAAAAAATACTTTGTTGATCCAAAAGGAGGCTGGAAAAAAAGGAAAAAACAACATATGGGACAAATAGAATAACTGGCAAGATGATGAAATCATATCAATTATTCAGTACTTATAAATGATCGAATATACTTGAAAGAGTAGATCTTAAATGTTATCACCACACACACACACAAAATCGGAATTATGTGAGGAGATAGAGGTGTTAACTAGCCTTACTGTGATAATCATTTTGCAATATATACATGTATCTAATTATCACATTGCATACCTTAAACTTACGTATATGTCAATAATATCTCAATAAAGATGGGGAAAAAATATAAATGGTCTAAACACATCAGTTAAAAGACAGGGATTATCATATTGGATAAAAAATAAGACTCAATTATATGCTAAATACAAACTTAAATATAAAGACATGGATACACTAAAAATAAAAGGTGTTCCATGCAAACATTAGTAAAAAGTAAGCTGGAGTGACTATATCAATATCAAAGTAGAATTCAGAACTGGCAATATTACCAGGGAGAAAGAGTAGCTTTTCATAATGATACAGGGATCAATGCATCAAAAGATAGGAGCAGAATTAATGAATCCAAAAAACTCATTCTTTGAAAAGATAAAGTGGATAACTATCTAGATTGATCAAGTAAAAGAAGAAAGAAGGCACAAATTACTAATATCAGAAATGAAAGGAGGGGTTATCATTTTATATCCTACAGACAGTGGGAGGATAATAAGGTAACTTTATTCCAATAAATTTGATAGCTTGGATGGAATGGACAAATTCCTTGAAAGATGCAAATTTTCAAAATTGACTCAAGAAGATATGAAAAACTTGAATAGCTCTACATCTAACAAAGAAATTGCATTTGTAATTTAAAACCTTCTCACAAACAAAACTTCAGCCCAGATGGCTTCACTGATAAATTCTATTAAACATTTTTTCCTTCCAGTTTTATTGAGATATAATTGACATACAGCACTATATAAGTTTAAGGTGTACAACATACTGATTTGACTTACGTACATCATGAAGTGATTGAGTACAAGTTTAGTGAACATCCATCATCTCATATAGATACAAAATTATATTAAACATTTAATGAAGAGTTAGTAGAAAATAGAGGAGGGAGGCCAGCACTATCTTAACAGCAAAATCAGACAAAGATTAGAAAATCAAACTACAGATATTACCTCATGAATATAGATGCAAAACTCCTTAACAAAATATTAACAAGTCCATTCCAGCAATATACAAAATAATAATACATCATGATCGAGTGACTAGTAAAATAAGGAAAGACAAAGAAATTAAGGCATACATATTGAAAAGGGAAAAGCAAAACTGTCTTTATTCACAGATGACATGATTGTTTACGTAGAAATCTAAGGAATCTACCAAAAAGCTACTAAAACAAGTAATAAGTGAATTAAAGCAAGATTTCCGGACACAAAGTACAAATATCAAATTTTATTTCTATATACCAGTAATGAACAATTGGTACATGAGTTTTTTAAAACAAATACAACATGAAATTCTAAGGAATAAATTTAGCCAATGTGTGTAAGACATGTATACTGAAACCTACAAAGCATTGCTGAGAGAAATTAAGGATCTAAGTAAATGGAGGTATATACCATGTTTATGGATCAGAGGCTGAATATTGTTATCATGGTAGTTCTCTCTAGATTTATCTGTGTATAGTCAATGCAATTCCAATCAAAATCCTACCAGGCCTTCTTGAGAAATTGAAAGCTGAATGATTCTAAAGTTTTATATGGAAATGCAAAGGACCTAATAACCAAAACAATTTTGAAAACAAAAAACACAATGTTGGGGGCTTCCCTGGTGGTCCATGTGGTTAAGACTCCATGCTTCCAATGCATGGGACACGGGTTCGATCCCTGGTTGGGGAACTAAGATCCCACATGCTGCACGGTGTGGCCAAAAAGTTAAAAACAAAACAAAACAAAAAACCCCCACAATGTTGGAGGATTTACACAACCTGCTTTCAAGTCTTACTGTAAAACTGCAGTCATCAAGATAGTTTGGCTTTGACATAAAGACAGGCATAGAGATGAATAAAACAGGATAAAGAGTCTAGAAATACACCCATATATATGTAGTCAATTGGTTTTTGATAAAAGTGCCAAAACAGTACAAGGATAGTCTTTTCAACAAATAGTGCTGGAACAACTGAATATCTATGTGGGAAGAAATGGACCTTGACCCTTACCTCACATCATTAAAAAAAATGAACTGAAAATAGATCATGGGTGTAAATGTAAAAGCTGAAACCCTAAAACTTCTAGTAGAAAACATAAGAGAAAATCTTTGCATCCTTAGGATAATCAAAGACTTCTTAGATAACACAGGAGAATATGCCATAAAACAGAAACGTGATAAATTGTACTTTATCAAAATAGAAAACCTTTGCTCTTCAGAAGACGTTAGGAAAATGAAAACACAAATCACAGATTGTGAAAAAATATTTGCAATATATATGCAGTTGATCCTCATTCACAGATTCTATATTTGCAGATTCACCTACTTACTAAAATTTATAACCCCCAAACCAATATTTGTAGTACTTTTGTGGTCATTTGTGGATATGCACCAGGTGGCAAAAATTTGAGTTGCCCAACATGTGTGTTCCCAGCTGGTGTCAAACAAAATGGTGCTGTGCCTTCCTTTCCATGGCCTATTTAGTGCCAGTATTTTGCATTTTTATTATTTTTGTTGATTTTGCGATTTAGAATGGCCCTAAGCATAATGCTGAAGTACTGTCTAGTGTTCCTAAGTCCAAGAAGGCTATGATGTGCCTTACGGAGAAAATACACGTGTTAAATAAGCTTCATCCAAGCATGAGTTAGAGCACCACTCGCTGTGAGGGTTTTTTTAACATTTTATTTTATTTTATTTATTTACTTACTTACTTATGGCTGCGTTGGGTCTTCGTTGCTGCGCATGGGCTTTCTTTAGTTGCGGAGAGCAGAGGCTACTCTTCATTGCGGTGTGCAAGCTTCTCATTGCGGTGACTTCTCTTTGTTGCGGAGCACGGGCTCTAGGCGCACGAGCTCTAGGCACACGGGCTTCAGTAGTTGTGGCATGTGGGCTCAGTAGTTGTGGCTCACAGGCTCTAGAGAGCAGGCTCAGTAGTTGTGGCACATGGGCTTAGTTGCTCCGTGGCGTGTGGGATCTTCCCAGACCAGGGCTTGAACCTGTGTCCCCTGCATTGGCAGGCGGATTCTTAACCACTCTGCCACCAGGGAAGTCCTGGAATAACTAGAATCAAAGACAGACCTATAGCAAGTGCTAGGGAGGGTGTGGAACAATGGGAACTTATACATTGCTGGTGGGACAGCCACTTAGGAAAAGTTTGGCAATTACAATGCTCGACATATGTTTACCATATAACCTACCAATTCCACTCCTGATTTTTCACTCAAAATAAATAAAAACATATATCTGCACAAAGACTGTACCAAATGTTCATGACAGTTTTATTCATAATAACCATTAAGTTGGAAACATCCCAAACATCTATTGGCCAGTGAATGGATAAAAAAACAATTTGTGGTATACCCATGTGATGGAATACTACTCAGTACTAAAAAGTAACAAACTACTGATACAGGTAGCAGTATGGATGGGTATAAAAAAATGTTATGCTAAAGAGTACCTAGTATATGATTTTATTCATATGAAATTCTAGAAAAGGCAAATCCAATCTATAGTGACAAAGTAAATCAGTGATTACCTAGGACTAGGGTGATATTGGGGTTCATTACAGAAGGGCACAAGGGAACAGTTGGGGTTGATAGAAATATTCTGTATCTTGATTATGATGGCAGTTACACAATTTTAAATGTCTGTGAAAACTCATTAAACTGTGATTGAAAATAGGTACAATTTATTGTATGTAAATTGTACATCAAGAAAGCTGCTTTTCGGGCTTCCCTGGTGGCGCAGTGGTTGAGAGTCCGCCTGCCGATGCAGGGGACACGGGTTCGTGCTCCGGTCTGGGAAGATCCCACATGCCGCGGAGCGGCTGGGCCTGTGAGCCATGGCCGCTGAGCCTGCGTGTCCAGAGCCTGTGCTCCGCAACGGGAGAGGCCCGCGTACTGCAAAAAAAAAAAAAAAAAAAAAAAAGAAAGCTGCTTTTCAAAGAATGAATTAGTTGAGGATTGGTTTGGATTTTAGGAGGAGGATTTTGGATTTGTAGGGGAGGCAACACATTTCCTGAAGAGACATGTTTCATAGGACCAGTACTTGAATACCCGTTTCTTCCTACCTAATGTGTTTCTGAAAAATTCTGCCATTAAATGAAAAAGATTTTTATTACTTTTAGTAGGAAAAACTATGATGCATTCCATCCCAACAGATACCCAAACAAATTTCATAGGTAGAAAAATATATCAATTGAACAGTGAAAACAAGCTTAAGTAGTAAGAATTTAGAAGTAAATAAATACAGACTGTATAACAGACATAATGTAATGAAGCTTTATTGTGTTTATCAAAGGAAGAAAAGATTTGAGAGGGTGGTAGTTGTGGAGGTGGATGTGAGAGAGTTGGTTTTTGGAAGGAGCCTCTTGCTGCACTTTTTTTTTTACTTCACTAATTTTTCAAGCTTTAGGGGGCTTAAATTATCTTGCACTCACTCAAACTGCAGTTAAAAATAAAGTCATAGCATAAACCTGAGAGCACTTTCAATCATATGGAAATTTTAAAGAATTATAGATGAAATGTTATCCCTTCATCCCTCTTGGTTGGCATACATTCACAAAGCAAATGTTTGGGGTTCGTTCAAACATGGCAGACAATACACATTTGGTCCATGTGATGTTCTCTGGAGAATGACAGTGTTGAACAGAATGCACCAATGTTGAAATAGCACTTTTTATAAAACCATTATATAAAAACAAAAGTCTGTTGTATTTTATACACCAGAAACAATTAGAATATAACATGTTTTTTAAAAAATGATAACCTTCCCAATGATACTTAAGGGTTTAATCTCTCAAAAATTTTGTAAGACCTTTATGGAGAAAATTGCAAACTTTATTGACAGACATTAAAGAAAACCTAAGTAAATGTCATGAATTAGAAGGAAAAAAGACATTATACTAAAAACTTTTTTTAAAAGTTTTCTAAAAAGTAATGAACAGTCATTATGTGAGTAAAGTCTGTATTGACATAGACCTGGAATTTGGAAAGTGGATTTAGACTGAGTATCTCATGTGTCTTTCATTTTAATTCTTAAAACAAACTTAAATCACATTTCTTGGGAAGTTTATGCCTGGAATGTTTGAAATACAGATTGCTGTTTCCTCTCCCTGGAGCACTTTGTCTACTTCCTTAGCCCTTTTTCTGTGCTCCTGTTCATCCCTCTATTACAGCCAATATCAATTTATATTATTAATGATGTATATATTTATAGTCTGTGAACTCTCTTAGGTCAGGGACCATCGGGAAATAACTGTAGCAGGCTCTGGAGTTAAGGCCACTTGGATTCTAATCCTGTCTCAACCACTGATTAGCTGTTTAAACTTGAGCAAATTATATAACCTCTCTGTGCCTCATTTGTAAAATGGGAGTGATAAATGGCACCTATTTATAGGACACTGTAATGATTTTAAATAATAATGTGTTAAGTGCTTTCAATAGTACCCAACATATAATCACCATTCAGAAATGTTAGCCATTGTGGTTCTTAGCCATTCAGCAGCACAGACTCTTCCCTGGGTGAGCTCTAAATTTTGAACAATGTGTAATAAATGTGTTAACATTACAGTGATGCCAGTTAGGTGGAATTTAGGACTGAGCAGATTTTATATATGTGTGGAGCAGAGTACAATTTGTTTTGAGTAAGAGGTAAGAAGCGTAATGTCAAGTCAGCATCAAGGATGGCGCTAATTAGAACAAGTGAGAACTCTGCTTCACCGATATATTAAGAATGTAAGAATGTGTTCAGATCAGAAAATGATCCTACTCAAAAAGCCACACAGGACTGAACGGCAACCAAGTAACTAGTGTGACAATTTTATGGCCCCTGTGAGAAATTATACTATACAAATAACTTGTGTACTGATTTTCTCAATCTTTTAATCTCTTCAAAATGTGAATACAAAAAAGTGAGCATTACTAATCCTATATGAAGTTGTGTTCAATAAGTACATATTGAATGAACCAATTAAAAAAAAACAGAACCATCAGTATTATTCTTATCTTCAGAGAATAGCACAATAATGAGCACATGGAAAGCCTACAATTAAATGCTTTTGTGTAAATAAAATTATCTTTATTGCTTGTGATCTGAGTTAGGATTGATAATTCAGTTATTACATTTACCCAATTATTTACATATACTGAGGATTACTTAGTTTTCATAGAAATCTTAATCTTTCATTTCATGGATTTTGATATGTTTAAATATATAGCTTTGTTAAATGCTTTTGCATTTAATGCATTTGCATTAATCTAATCTACTTATATTAAATTTAATTGCATTCTGACTTCCTGGGATGAATATTTAGTCATTAAACAAAAGGAACATTTTTCAAATAATTATTCATAGTGTCTAAGTAATCCAAGTACTATACTTATTTTAATTCAAACTATAGTATCTTAGGGCTTCCCTGGTGGCTCAGTGGTTGAGAGTCCGCCTGCCGATGCAGGGAACTCGGGTTCGTGCCGGTCCGGGAAGATCCCACATGCCACGGAGCGGCTGGGTCCGTGAGCCATGGCCGCTGAGCCTGCGCGTCCAGAGCCTGTGCTCCACAACGGGAGAGGCCACAACAGTGAGAGGCCTGCCTACCACACACACACACACAAAAACATATATATATATATATAGTATCTTTGCTTTCAAAAAGTACATAAATACAAATTCTGATATTAATATGAATTTATTTTTTAAATTTATTTATTTATTTTTGGCTGCGCTGGGTCTTCGTTGCTGCACGCGGCCTTTTCTCTAGTTGTGACGAGCAGGAGCTACTCTTTGTTGCGGTACGCAGGCTTCTCATTGCAGCGGCTTCTCTTTGCTGCGGAGCATGGTCTCTAGGCATGCAGGCTTCAGTAGTTGTGGCACACGGGCTCAGTAGTTGTGGCTTGTGGGCTCTAGAGTGCAGGCTCAGTAGTTGTGGAGCATGGGTTTAGTTGCTCCTTGGCATGTGGGATCTTCCCAGACCAGGGCTTGAACCCATGTCCCCTGCATTGGCAGACAGATTCCCAACCACTGCGCCACCAGGGAAGTCCTTTAATCTGAATTTAAACAATTGAATTTATGAAGTATATTTTCTCTTGAAGTATATTGGCAGTAATGTCCCAACACTCAGTTTTATCAAGAATGTTGATTAGTTAGACTTTCAGTTAGTTCTTTAGCAAGAACAAGTCCAGGAGGAAAGGGCTATTTTTCTTTGTGCCTCAGGGTAGAGGTAAGAACTGGATGCTTATGTCTTCAGTGGAGAAACCCAGGTTCTGTTAGCTTGTATCTTCCCTGTGCGAAGCCTCTTTATCAGGGGTTTCACTTGAGTCCAAGGGAGTTTTTATTCTTCTGCATTTAATTTTTGCACAGCTCTACACATCACCCATTTTTATAAAAAGAGCATTAGTGAGATATTTTACACATACTATAAAATTCATCCATTTAAAGTGTACAGTGTGTTTTTAGTATATTCACGGAAGTGTGCAACCACCATGACAATCTAATTTTGGAATATTTCCATCACCCCAAAAAGAAACCCCATACCCATTAGTGGCCACCCCCATTCCCCTGACTCCACTTCCCACTCCCCAGTCAGCCCTAAGTAATCACTACCTACTTGTTGTCTCTGGATTTCATTCCTTTTTATTGCCAAATAATATTCCATTATATGTATATACCACATTGTTCATCAGTTGATGGACATTTGGGAATTTCCACTTTTTGGCTGTTATGAAAATGCTACTATGAACATTTGTGTGCAAGTTTTTGTGTCATCATCATTTTAAACTTTCTTTTGATGTGGGGGTGTGTTTGTATATTATAAGTTTTGCATTGGGATACCCTGGATATAGTTTTAACTTAGTATGAGTACAATATATATCACCCAGTGATCTAAATACATTTTGCTAAACTTAAAGGTAACAACATTTATTGGTCTCTCATTTGTCGTTTTGAGTCACTCAGAAACTGACTGGGTAAGCAAAAACATAAACCTTTTTGCTTTCATCACTGTCAGTACTGGATTCCATTTAAAGGTCTCTAGAGTTTGATATTTCATATCTTGAGCTAGAATGGAGAAGAATGGCTTATTGTGAATCCAGTTACAGTTGGCTGACTGTCATGGCTAAATGACAACAATAGGTCATACCCTCTGTTTTGTTGTTATTTTTAATCTCGGTCATATATTCTTGTTTTGTTTTTGCATAGAGTGAAACTTTGAAAGAATAGAATGTTTCTGGCACATAGAAATTCATTTCTGTATTGACATTTAGCCTCAAAGACACATCACTGATTATACAGATGAAGTGAATGTACCCAGTAACTCAAGCTGCACTTGGGTAATCATTAAGAAAGCAGTTCAAAGAATGTGATTAATGGTAGGACTATTTAAGTGTTTTATTCACATTGTCTTCTGGCCTTTGACTCAACTCTGGATTTATTAGAAATAGTACCCCTAAATCAAATCAGAACTAGAGAGTACCAGGGACTTAATAAATAGTCTTTAAAATAAACTTTTTAGCAAATTATGAAAACTAGCCTTTATAGTCTCTCTACCTACCAAAAAAATGAGTGTTAGGTATGTTTGGTTACAGGAATGCTAGTTTATTAGAATCAACATGAATAGAGAGGAAAAAAATGATTTAAAATGTGGTTTTTAGGGACTTCCCTGGTGGCGCAGTGGTTAAGAATCCGCCTGCCAATGCAGGGGACACGGGTTCGAGCCCTGGTCCCACATGCCGCGGAGCAACTAAACCCTTGCGCCACAACTACTGAGCCTGCACTCTAGAGCCCAAGAGCCACAACTACTGAAGCCCGTGTGCCTAGAGCCCGTGCTCCACAACAAGAGAAGCCGCTGTAGCGAGAAGCCCGTGCACCGCAACGAAGAGTACCCCCACTCGCTGCAACTAGAGAAAGCCCGCGTGCAGCAACGAAGACCCAATGCAGCCAAAAATAAATAAATAAATTTATAAACTAAAATAAAATAAAATGTGGTTTTTAGATGGAATTATTTCAGGTTGATCTTACAAGCACAGGATTTTTAACTCATTAGGATATTATTCTCCACCCTGGACTTTATAAATTATTTCTTCTGAATAAGAATAAAAGCATTTAAATAAAGCGTTTAAAATAAAAGCATGGTAGCTGTCTCCATTTTTTAAAAAATCTTGCAAAAACGTCAATCTACAAAAAGAAACGACTTAGGAGCAAGTCACTTGACTTAACTGTTGTTTGGTTGTTGACTGTCACAGCTTTTTGCTTAACCAAATATGGTGAATAGTTATAATTGGTTTAGTTTCTGCCAAATTTTGGATAGATCAAATTTGTTATTTGTGATTTAACTTCTTAAAGCAGGGCCATTTCTTATACTACTTTGGTATCCACAAGAAATCCCAAATGATGCTGGGAATTAAGAGGGTACTTAAAGCTTACTTTAAGATCTATTTCATAATGTTCACTTGCATTTTACACCAGTGGCCTAGCGGAAAGCATTTCAAAAGGAGCGGTCCTTAGCTTGCAGGGGTGTTCCTAGACAGTATATTCCTAAGGGGTCAGTTCAAATATCACTCCTTTTCTAAAGCTTTTCCTGTCCATCCAACCCAAACCTTCTGCGGAATTAATTATCCCCGTGTCTGTCTTCATAATGTGTTATATACTCCTCTTATAGCTTGGATGACATGACTTGATAATTATTTATTTTCCAGTCTGTCTTCTGACAGATTCTCAAGGAAGGTTATTATAACCTTAACATTAAGCATAATGCATGGCACTAGAGATAGAGCTGAAGTTTTGGTAAAAATTTTAATCCTTGGCTGAATTTTAATTTCTCCCTTTGTTGCTCATAGAGCAGAGATAGTCTCTCCTACTTTTAATATGATTTTTAATTAATTAATTAATTAATTATTTTTTGTTGCTGTGCTCAGGCTTTCTCTAGTTGCGGCGAGCGGGGGTTACTCTTCATTGCAGTGTGTGGGCTTCTCATTGCAGTGGCTTCTCTTGTTGTGGAGCATGGGCTCTAGGTGCACGGGCTTCAGTAGTTGTGGCACACGGGCTCAGTAGTTGTGGCTTGTGGGCTCTAGAGCGCAGGCTCAGTAGTTGTGGCGCACAGGCTTAGTTGCTCCACGGCATGTGGGATCTTCCCAGACCAGGGCTCAAACCCGTGTCCCCTGCATTGGCAGGCAGGTTCTTAACCACTGCGCCACCAGGGAAGCCCCTCTCTTCTACTTTTAACTTTATGGTAAGAAATATGCTTTATGATCATAATTTTAATAAAATTAAAATTTTATTAGTAATTCTTGTAGTAATGAATTAGAACTGCCTCTAGAGTTTCTGATTCAGTAGATTTGAGATGGAGACCTGACAATGTGTATGTCTAACATGTTCCCAAAGTGATGCTAATGTGGTTGGTCTAGGGACCATGCCTTGAGAACCACTGATACAGGTAATAAATGCTAACTAACCTACCTGAAAACCTCTACTATACTGAAATAGGATCTGTTCCTGATTTCCCCACCTAACTTTCTTTTTAAGGTCTTGGGGGAAAAAAGTACTCCATAATTGCAAAGCTCTCTACAAGTATCTACACAGAGCACAATTAAGCTGTTGATGAGCAAACTTTAGTGCCCAAAGGAGGGGAGGGTTTTTCTAAGGAAGATTGGTTGATCTCTCTTGGTGTCTCATTATCTGCAAGCATAAGAGTATGTAATGGGCGAGCAGTTAGAACTTGTTGACTAGCTGATGAAACTAGTTTAGAACTCTGACCTTTGATTTTGAGGCCAGTGGTCTAGCATCTATAAAATGCTTCTTTTCACTTTCGCTTCTTTTTTGGTTTGAATGCAAATAAAATTAATGAAAAAGATATTTTAACTTTAATTATTAAGCATTATAGTAAATGTTTATATAGTATCTAACCATATTTCCCCTTCTATTATACTTTGCCGTATTGATCACACATAAGTTGTTTTTAAGATCCTAAATTATGACCTGTACTATCAATGAAAGAGTGTTTTTTTCATTCAGTACATGCCTATTATTATGTTAACTATGTATAGGTTAAACTCGAGTTTCAGTGAAGCAGACTATTATACACAGTATAATATAATTTTCTGGCTGTGGATATTTTTGTGTTCTAATTCTTTTATGTTAATAATTCACATATGTTGTAAATAAGATTTTTCAGAAACATCAAAACTGGATATTTTGAAAAAAAGGTTAACTAGCTGTAATTTCTACTCACAAGGTAAATAACCACTACCATATTGTTATGGACCTGGGCCCTTGGACTCTTTATTCAATAGAAATTGATAAGAGGCCAGATGAGAATTCCAGTCAAGGCTTTATTGGGGCTCGTGCTGCAGTACAAGGGAGTGAAAACAAGAGACAGGTACTCTTGCTCTCTCTCTGAGAGGAGCTGCTTGGGTCCTTAAAAGGGGTAACAACAGGGGTGGGTCCATGGGTTGGGCAGGAGGTGTAGCTTAGGTGATCTGCCCACCCCTTTAGTGGTGCCATGTACAGGGATCCTGCACAGTGCCCTGCTTTTGCTCTCAGCACCTCAGAAATGGCAGTTGGTTTGTGGCCTTTTTGAATCCTGTTGATCATAATTGCCCCAACTGTGCACGTGTGCAGTTGTTTTTAGTCCCTTATAGTTTCTTTGTATTCTGTCACTCAAAGAGATGTTAGTCCAGGTGAAAGCACTCCGGTAAAAGGTCCCAGGTCCCAGCCTATCTCAATATGACTTCCTAAGTAGACACGTCATACGATCAAGTTCTTACCTTGATGTGATGTGGTTTTAAAAGAAATTCATAATCAAGTGAAGACAGTAATTGTTGTACATTTGTACTACTACATTATTTTAGAGGAAAAAGAGGATTTTTAAATTAAGCTTTACTGGATAAATACTATATATTGGGTATTTTTTCCAAGTCTGTTAGGGAAAATATCTTTAAAAGTGTCTACCATTGATGAACTTATTGTCTGGTCAAGTTGAAAACATGAACCATACATATGTGAAACCACAATGCCAACAATTAAAAATCAAATTATCGGGTAGAACAAGTAATTTGTGTTAAAATTGGATAAATCGTCATCTGTGAAGTAAAAGAGTGATCAAAGTGAAGTAGGATTATTGAGGTCATTTATATTCACAGTTGTTGATAGTATGAGGAAAAACTAGCTGAAAGTTAACAGGACTAGTGAACGTTTAGATTAAGCTATTCCTTTTGTAACTTTGTTTAGATTAGGCTATTCCTTTTAGCTATTGGACTGGCCTCAGCCTGAAAGTTAGGCTTGCTACCAACCCTAAAGCTTTCTTTTTTTAAATTTTATTGAAGTATAGTTGATTTACAATGTGTTAATTTCTGCTGTAGCAACCCTAAAGCTTTTTATGAGAAGATTCAATAAATGTGTAACTTGGATTTCCCTGGTGGCACAGTGGTTAAGAATCTGCCTGCCAATGCAGGGGACATAGGTTTGAGCCCTGGTCCAGGAAGATCCCACATGCTGTGGAACAACTAAGCCCGTGCGCCACAACTACTGAGCCTGTGCTCTAGAGCTCACGAGCCACAACTACTGAAGCCCACGCACCTAGAGCCCATGCTCTGCAACAAGAGAAGCCACCGCAATGAGAAGCCCACGCACCGCAACAAAGAGCAGCCCCCGCTCGCTGCAACTAGAGAAAGCCTGCGCGCAGCAACGAAGACCCAATGCAGCCAAGAATAAATAAATAAATAAATTTATATAAATAAATAAATGAGTGACCAAAGACTCATTCTCTCCACCTCCCAAAGAATTTTTTAGAAGCAAAATGTTGAACCAGAGAGCTTCCCTCATAGCTATTTTATGAATAAATTGAAAATTGTGCTCTTAGATTTGTCTGTATGATTTCTTAAATAAAGGTTGGAAGGCAGCAGCTTATTATTATTAGGCTTAACCTGAGTTAGATTTGGTAGAGTTTAAAAAATATGTAATCTGCTTTTGATTGTTTGGTCATGTGTAATTTGTTCCTCATCCAAAGAATTTAACAATGGAAATAAACATTCATGACATGAAAAGTCACCCCCTTTCTACAGCTTTTCCTGTCCATCCATTTCCAAGTCCTCTGCAGAATTAATTATCCCCATCTCTGTTCCCTGGCCTACTCTTCATTGTATTATGATATGTAGTGATAATGAGAAAAAGCTGTATTTCCAGAGAAGCATTTGGTGAAGTTTTCTGTTTACTATGGAGATTTTCCAAGCATATACTAACTAGAAAGAATGCTATAATGAACTCCACGTACCCATCCCCAGCTTCAATAATTGTCAACTTTCTGCCATTTTTGTTGTATCTCTGCCCCCTTATATCACACTTTTTGTTGTGGTTGTGTTGTTGGCTGGAGTATTTTAAAGCAAATCCTAGTACCATGTCATTCATAAATAATTTAGTATGTATCTCTAACTAAGAAGGCCTTTAAAAAACACACACAATTATTACACCAAACAACATAAAATAATAATTCCTTAGTAACGTCTTATAGTCCATGTCCAGTTTGGTTAAAAATTGTGTTTTTCACAGTTGGTTTGTATGAGACAACATCTGGACAAGTTCTACACATTGCATTTGATTGACATCAGTCTTCAGTCACTTAATCTTCTCTATAAGCACACTCTTCTTCTTCTAGGTTATCCCCCCCCGCCCCATGCTATTTAATTGCTAAAGAAACTGGGTTGTTTGTCCAGGAGGACCTCCCACATTTTAAATTTGGATGATTTTTCTCATGGTGGTAGCGTTCCACATGGTCCTCTTTTCCCCCAAATTTCCTGTAATCTAGTAGAGTTAGAGAATAAAGTGGGTTCGGAGTCAGTCTTTTTGGCAAGAATGCTTCATAAGTGTACTTGCTATTGTTGCATATGAAACACAGGACCTTCATTTGTTCTAGTTTCAGTGAAGATCAGTGGGTTTAGGTGGTATCAGTCTCATTCTTTCCATAATAATAATAATGATGATGATTACTATTCTAATAAATCAGCAACTATTTGGTTTCCCTGAAATGTGGTCCAAAGAGGAAAGGCAGAAAAAATGCTTGATTTTCCCCCGCTTTTACTTACCAATTTTCAGAACATGAAATGAGTTGAAGTGACTGAGGGCTTTTAAGAAATATTATAGTAAAATATAATATATTAAATATAATACAGTATACTAGTGTATTATAATTTAATATAATATATTAATATTATATTAAATATAATACATTAAAATACTATTTAATGTATTTCTAAGCACTATAATCATTATTGTTTTTGACACTCAAAACTGTCCCATCTTTAGTTAGTGGACACTCCTTTATGCTGACTTCTGTGTCATTTGACATGACCCTAGTAATCTTTGGTAACTTCCTTCCTTTCAGCGTGTCAAGATATTCCTTGTTCATTTACTTCAGACTTAGAATCTTATCCATTTCTCCAAGGAACCCTGGGAGTAGAAATCTTCGTTTTAGTAGAAATCTAAGTACTAAGAGTATTAATTGGTACTGGACTGTCATTGCTTCTGGGCTTTTTCCATGGACAGGGTTGGTAAATGAGTTGTTGTTGTTTTGTTTTTTAAGAGAAAAAGAAATTGTGTTCCTACCAGTATGCCCAGTTTAAATTAAAGATGTTTAAGCGGGGGGTGCTTCCCTGGTGGCGCAGTGGTTGAGAGTCCGCCTGCGGATGCAGGGGACGCGGGTTCGTGCCCCGGCCTGGGAGGATCCCACATGCCGTGGAGCGGCTGGGCCCGTGAGCCATGGCCACTGAGCCTGCGCGTCCGGAGCCTGTGCTCCGCAATGGGAGAGGCCGCAGCAGTGAGAGGCCGGCGTACGGCAAAAAAAAAAAAAAAGATGTTTAAGGGTTTTAACTTAATGTATTTGGGGTTTTTTTTTAATTTTAATTTTATTGGAGTTTAGTTGATTTATAACGTTATGTTAGTTTCAGGAGCACGGCAGAGTTATTCAGTTATACATACATACATTCTTTTTTAGATTCTTTTCTCATATACAATGTATTTGATTTTATAACAGTATGTCTTTTACTCTGGAAATCTTGATTTCTAATAACTAACATAATTATTTATGTTTTAACCCACAATGAGACTAGCATCAAAAGAACTAACTAAGATTTCTCTGTGCCTCATTTATATCTTTAGGATATGTACTTGTAGGGATATATAGTCAGAATATGTCTTTTAGAATTATTTAAACTTTTGTACTGTGTGGTTATTGCCAAATTTTAGAGATTCAAGTTATTTTCAGTTTATTTCCACTTTTAGAGATTGCCATTTTTCTATTTAATGAATTTTTTAATGTATAAAATATTTATATGGTGTCCCAAAGTAAAACATATAAAATAAGGTGCATCCAAAGTGTCTACCTTCCACCTCTATCCTACCCCCTCTCTTTTTCCTCTTCTAGGTAACCATCTTTATTAGTAAAAACAAATACTAAACTTCATCCTTCCATTATTTCTTTTGAAAATATAAGTAAATATACCTGTGTATTTCTCCATGTCCTAATTTTCCACATAAGGTAATATATTATACATAGTGTTCTGCGCCTTGCTTTTTTTCCGCTCAGCAGTATGTTCTGGAGATCGCTCCATAGCAATGTATAAGTCTCTTCTTCATTCCTTCATACAGTTGCACAGTACTCTGTAGTATGGAGTCCCTTCCCTAAATTTGAGTTGTTTCCAATCTTCAGTTATTACAGATAGTGCTGAAATGAATAGGAATATGAATACCCTATGTAATATTTTTGCTGGTGTATCTTTGGGTAGCTACCTAGAAGTAAAATTGCTGGGTCAAAAACATAGGTAATTTTACTAGGACAAAAATTTCTTATGCACAGTATTGAATTAAGAATTGAAAAGGAAGCAGATTTCCTCTTTCCTCATATATGAATAAATTATTTCAATAGATATATAGTTGACCACCTCCCATGTGCCTGGTATTGTTCTAGTTGCTGGGGATAGAGCAGGAGGCTCTGTAGAACTTCAAGGAGCATGAAGAGAAATAAACAAAGTTAATTTCAGATTTTGGTAAGTGCTGTGAGGGAAGTAAATGTGTTGATATGAAAGAAAGTAACCAAGAGGACTCACTTTGGATAGGGTGGCCACAGAAGGCCTCTTTGAAAAGGTGATGTTTGAACTGAGATTTGACAGATTAAAAAAATGATTAACGTTGCCATTTATAGACTTTCCTACTATACGCCAGGCAATATAAAGGATTTTCATACCTCATTTTATCTCACAAGACTGCAAAGTCTATTTTATAATTACATTTTATGAATGAGAAAACTGATGCTCATAAAAATAATTTGCTTAAGGTCTTAACACCTGTAAATGGGGGGGGAGAGGGGCTGGGATTTGAATCAAAGCTAGACCCATCTAATTCCAAAGCCAGATAAGAGAAATCCTTTTTACTGTATACATTGCCTCTCTTACCCAGAAAGAAAGCAGAGAATACCGAGTTAACATAGTAAATGGTTTAGACTCTTGTTTTAACCTGGCAGAAATACAGTGTTTTGTTTTTTTTCTTTTAAAGCACTGTTCACATTTACTACTGAATGATTACAAATTCAGAATACATATGCTTGTTTTCTTTGGGAGTATTTGTTATATAACAAAATAGAAAAACATGTCTTCTTGTCCAAGCTAAGTAAAACAATTTCAATATCTGTTTTTATTGTTTTCAACTTAATGATGGTTCTCTGTTTAAAATACCGTAGCAAGAACCTAGGGGCAGGACAGGAATAAAGATGCAGACCTACTAGAGAATGGACTTGAGGACACGGGTGGGGGAAGGGTAAGCTGGGACAAAGTGAGAGAGCAGCATGGACATATATACCCTACCAAATGTAAAACCGATAGCTAGTGGGAAGCAGCCGCATAGCACAGGGAGATCAGCTTGGTGCTTTGTGACCACCTAGAGGGGTGGGATAGGGAGGGTGGGAGGGAGAGGCAAGAGGGAAGAGATATGGCGATATATGTATATGTATAGCTGATTCACTTTGTTATAAAGCAGAAACTAACACACCATTATAAAGTTATACTCCAATAAAGATGTTAAAAAATAAATAAATAAAATTTTAAAAATAAAATAAAATACCGTAGCAAAAATATCCCCCAGATATTTCTAGCCTATTAGAATAATGCATCTTCTAAGTATCCTATTTATTTATTTCACAAATATTTGTTAAAATCTATATTCAAGGTACTTTACAGTGTCTATTTGAAATAACTTCATTAAATGAAATAACCAAAACATTCAAGGGACTTCCCTGGCGGGCCAGTGGTTAAGACGAGGTGCTTCCACTGCAGGGGGTGCGGGTTAGGTCCCTTGTCAGGGAACTAAGATCCTGCATGCCTTGCAGACTGACCAAAACAAAAACAAAAACACGTTCAAGGTTCTGTAAATACAAGGTTCTGTAAAAACAAAACAAGGTTTTGTTTTGACCAAAACAAAAACAAAAATACGTTCAAGGTTCTGTAAATAGCCATAAAATTAATCTTAGGGGGAAATTTCTTCTTGTGCCAGCACTTACTGAGGACTTAAATGTATTGTCTTAAGTCTCATACAACCCACTCAGGTAGGTACTAATCCCCTATTTTACAGATGAAGGAACTGAGGCACAAAGAGGCTACAGAATTTACCAGAGAGCACCATCTAATAAGTGATAGATTCAGACCAAAGTTCAAATCCTATGCGATCATAAGTTTTTCTATATCATATATATTAAAAGGTCATATCAAACAACAAGAAAGTAGGGAAATATATTCTTCCTTTCTGGTGAGTTAAGTCCATACTACTGTCAGATGAACCATGCGTGAAGATTCATAGACATTTTCTTTGGTATCTTAAACTGGAACTACCTGCAGTTAAAAGTCAGATTCTAATTTTACAAACAAGGCCACCTCTAACAAAATTACAATAAAATGATCTTATTCCCTGGCTTAAAGAAAAATTCTCCAGTAACTATAGGAGTGCTTGTGGTATCAAGACAGCATCTTCTATCTCTATGTAAGTCATAAGCAAAGTGATATTGTGGTAAAAAAATAGTGGCATGAATAATACCTGCTCACAGCCCAAGACATTTGATGTATCTTGGGCCTCAGTGTTTGTCGGATTTTGCAATTTCATGAGCAAGATTTGTATTTTTTTAAAGTTCTATATTTCTCTGTGTTCCACTTGATATCAAATCTGTATTCTTAGATCGTAGCGTTTCATTAAAAAAAATAAATAATCTCAGCCCCTCCTCCCTCTCCTCCCCCTCCCCCCACACTCATTTCGTATAATATGGTAATGATATCACCGTAGCTGTAATTACGGGTCATCTTCATTTCTTTCATCTCTGCCTGTTCTGATGGCTTCATTCCTTTGACGGAAAAGATTTGGCTCTGGGTGCTATGATTATTTTGTTAAGCGTTATTCGAATAGACAGGAGTGAGAGAAATTAATCAATCCAAATGCAATTAGCATCATGTTTAACCCAGTGATGGACGTCTCAAGGTGAAACAGCCAGGGGAGTTTCAGACATTATTATTCAATCCAGTGGTTCTTATCTAAATTATAATCAAGAGAGGTTTTTATTGGCTTCGCAGTGTGAAGATGTAACTCTTTCCCTGCCCTGTGGGTCAAGAAGACTGGGGCCTCCATCCTCTGTAGACGTTTGCTGCTGCCAGCACCTTGAGGTGGGGATGTTCCAAGCAGGAGGATTTTCTTAATATCCAAGTCCTTTGAAATTCATCTATACTGTGATCTTGGTCTGATTTTCCTGGGAGTGGGATATTGCCTGTGAATAAATTACTCTAACTTGGGGCAAAATATTTTGTGTCCTGATGAAATCAGTTTGACTAGTTCTTTCTTAACCTTACATGATAGATTATTATTGCTGTACTCACTTTATGAATGAGGAAATTAAGACTGTGTGAAGCTACTAGCCTTTGGTCACAATAAGTGTTTCACCACGATGTATTACTATGTGAAGGCCCTGAAGTGTGAATGTTCTGCAAAAATTTATGAGTATTTAATAAAAGTTTGCCCCGAGTGTATTAATCCATTGCTTTGATCTCATTGCTGTTCGTTCAACTGAGTTTACCCTTGGAAGTGGAACCAAGTGAAATAGGCCTGTGAGGCCCTCTGAAGAGGAAACAAAATACAAATAAGAAGTTTTTAGGTCTCATTTCTTGAACACAAATCTTTGGGGTTTGTTGTTATTGTTTTGTTTTGTTTTTTAGTAGGGAGAAGGATGATAAAAAGGGTTGAATATTTGAAATCTAGTCTTGTTTTGCTCTTGAAAGAGGGCAGAGCAAGGAGAGTTGATGGAGAAACATAGGCTTTCACCTGAATACAGCATTTTTCAAATACCTGACAATTAAGATTCTTCTACTTCTTTCAGCCTTCAGGCATCATGGGTGACACTTCCCGTATTTTATGTTCCTGCTTGATGGTTTATATTCTGAGAATAAATCTGTTGGCTGGATGTTTCTGTTCTTTTTTTTTCCCCCCGTTGTGAAAAGCCATTAAAATTATTTTCCATATTGGAACTGTCCAAATGCATTTAACTGTACATTGAGTCCTGGCTTTTCTTTTTTATATTACTTCTTGGATAAAACATTCTCTGGAAGTGGCCCTTACTATGAATTGAAAAAAAAATGTTTGATATAAAATTCTTTTCCTGAATTCACGGGAGAGAACATAGTTCTTAGCCACCCACTCTTTCAGAAGAAAAAGTCATGTTAGAGAGACAAGACACTGAATAGAAAGAGAATCTGGGAAGTGTGCCCCAAAAAGGATTTTCCGAGAATTCTTAGGATGAAGATTTTCATAGTCAATGATAGTTTGGTCATGGATGTAGCATCCAGACTGTTTTTTTCTTAGATATTATTTCATTCTCAAAGAATTTTGGGCAAAAGCCTAAGGCTGTTCTGTCTGCCTTCAAATGCTGCTTTTATATATTTTAGAGAAAAGTGAGATTTCTACCATAAAATCTTTTCTTTTAAATTTATTTTGGCTGCGTTGGGTCTTCCTTGCGGTGCACGGGCTCTAGGCGCTTGGGCTTCAGTAGTTGTGGCACATGGGCTCAGTAGTTGTGGCACGGGCTCAGTAGTTGTGGCTCACGGGCTCTAGAGTGCAGGCTCAGTAGTTGTGGTGCATGGGCTTAGTTGCTCTGCGGCACGTGGGATCTTCTTGGACCACGGCTCAAACCTGTGTCCCCTACATTGGCAGGTGGTTTCTCAATCACTGCACTACCAGGGAAGCCCCTCTACCATAAACTCTTACGTTGAGTGGACTCTCCCACAAGAGTTGACTGAGAATGGTCAGTAGACCATATTACAATTATACCATTTTCTGAGGGCCACCAAGTATTCAAATGAGGTCCCAAGAGAGTTCCTTCTCATCCAGGAACACCATGCTCAGTTCATAGCACCTTCTGCTCTTGACAGTGGCCCCAGCCACTCTCATATCAGAGGCATTATAAAGTGCTTAGTTCTTGACTTGAATTATTGATCACTTAGTGATAGGTTTTTGTGGAGATCTGAACTGGAGCATGGTGAAGAATCTCAGTCTGGGAGCCTGCCTGGAACTGCCCTGCTGTACGCCGGCCCTATGCCGGAGTGACAGGAAAACTTTCTCATTCCTGTGAGAGAGAAATCAGCACTGTAAATCACATTGGTTTCCTTTGTTCTCCTCTGATGTACCAAGGCACCTGTGAACAGCTAGATAGCTCCATCTCAAAGGCCACTTCTCATTTATTTGAATTTTCCCTAATACCTAGTACATAGTAGGTAGGCTCTGTACGTGACTAACTTAACTATTCATCCATCCCCTTCATGCTTCTCTTCTGCATAGCACACACTCATGACTAGGAGGTCCCTCAGCGGAATTAGAACGCCTTCAACTAAAAAATAATTGTTAAAAAAAAGTCAAAACTGTAATCATAACAAATGGCATCATTTCTACAAAACCCCTTCTATAAATCTAGTTAAATAGATAACCTTTTAGCACATTGATTTAAACCGAACTAACTAGGGTTTTATGTGCTCCTTTTTGCTAGAAGAAGCTGCTGGTGTAGTTAAGGAAGGTCGCTGCCTCTAACTAGCACCCAGGTTTGAACCTCCAGAGTATACGTGTTACACAGATGCAAGTCAGGCACGTTTCCCTTTGTTTTACATTTGAGAGCCTTTAAAAAATAAATAGTTCATCCTCTTTTTGCCACTCCTGGTGCTGCTTGTGTGCGCATTCGGTACTGACCTGGTACCTTTTCTCTTTTGTGAAATGGCAGCTGCGGAGACTCTGTTGTTTCCCATAACCGATGGAAAACCCAAGGAAGGAGTCAAGGCTAAGAACAATGATCATATTAATTTGAAGGTGGCGGGGCTGGACAGTTCTGTGGCGCACAGATTAAGATTAAGCATACGCCACTTAGTAAACTAATGAAGGCTTACTGTGAATGACAGGGTTTGTCATTTGAGGTAGGTCAGATTCCAGCTTAATAGGCAGCCAATTCATGAAACAGACACACTGTGAGAGCAAAATAACTTACTGGATTATGAAAGAGAAGGGCTGAATGAGCATGCCACTAATGGAGGAGGGGGCGCTGTCACGGAACCAGCATTCTGCCCCAGTTGTTGTCGATCAAAACATAGCATTGGTCATTTAGCTTAAAAAAAATAAAGGGAATATGCTCGTGTATATCACCAGTTACTTTAAGTACAGTAAAGGAGTGGGGAAATGGTACATGGAAGAACAGAGAAATCCGTACTATAGTAGTCAAGATGCCGTCAGTGTGTTCCAGCAGCAGACAGGAGGTGTCTGCTATGAAGGGAACTTGCTCTTTACTCCAGATCTCAGTTCCCACAGACCAAGAAGACCTTCGCAGTTAGAAGACTGCAGTTTGGTTCTCCCACATCCTGACTACTACAGTATGGACTTCTCTATTCTTTCATATACCCCTTCCTCACGTCTTTATTGTAGTTGAAGTAACTAGTGTACACAAGCATATTGGCTTTTTTTTTTAAGCTAAATGACCAGTGTTATGTTTTGCTTGACAACAACTGGGGCAGAATTCTGGTTCTGTAACAGTCCCCCCTCTCTCCATTAGTGGCGTGCTCATTCAGTCCTCGTCTTTCATATTCAAGTAAGTTATTTTGCTCTCACTGTTTAACAGAAATCAAACAAACAAAAATCCTTGCATACCTTGTTCCATTGGAGAATTTTAATGTTTTTCACTTTATCACTGTAAAACCCAGGGCAGTTTTGTAACTTTTTTGTACATAGCTGTTACGTGTAAGGCAATCTATCTTTAAGCAGGGATAAATTACTCTAAACGAAATGAATCCTAGATAATTTTCCCATCAAGTATCTGGTTGCTTAAATAAACTTCTTGTTTGACATGAAAGAAAGAGTCATACAGTAGCTAGCATTTACAGAATGCCTGTGTGACCCTTGTATTAATCCCATCTTGAACAGACGAGGTGACTGAAACACAGAGAGATGACTTGGGTGACTTGCCTGCAGTGGTTCAGGCTCAGTGTAGGAGCTGGGGTTTGAATCCAAGCCTGTCCAATGCTAAAAGCCCTGCTCTTGGGAATTCCTTGATGTTACAGTGGTTAGGACTCCACGCTTCCATTGCTGGGGGCCCGGGTTCAATCCCTGGTCAGGGAACTAGGGTCCTGCAAGCTGCACAGCGCAGCCAAAATAAATAAATGAATGAATGAATGAATGAATAAATAAATACATGCATGCCCTGCTCTTTTCACAGCGTTATGCTGTCTCCTTTGTTTCCTGGCCACTCAGAGTCTCCTAAACAGCCTGTTGTTGCTTTTCAGGATATGAGAGAACCATCCGCCTCGCTAATGTTTTTATTTATATTGATTTAATTATATTGAGGCACAATATAAATATTTAAAGTGGTTTGCATTGGAACTGCAAACCAAATGCTATGAGTTTCTTCCATTTCATTAAAAGTTACTTAATCTTTACATTGTTCCCTATATGAAAGCCAAGCAGAATTTTATCAGGCAGTTGCCTCAAAGTTATAATCTGGAAAATCTTTCTATAATGAAACCCATATGTCATGGGCGAAAGGTGCAAAGCCCTGGCATAGAGGGCTGGTCTCGTGAGAGATTCTGCACCCAATCTCGTTAACCAGGGTGCCTCTGGTAATCCCTCATGCCCCCACTGGTGAGAAATCAGTCTGTACCACTGAATCTTTTTCAACCAGCCACCGGAAGATTTACCGCAGAGAAGACAGTTTGGGGATAGTCATTGTGGAAAGGGAGCCAGAGGCAAGGCTAAATGTAGGATGGCGGAATTGGAGAGTCTAAAGAAGAGATTACATTAAAGCACACACCACCTTCACAGCAAGCAGAATGGAGTCCTCCCTTCAGCCCTGACCTCTCTAAAGTATACCCAGGTATTTACAGCTGCTGTGAACCTGACAGCCCTAGGGAAACTATGAAGGGGTGATAGAAACTGCATCAACCTGGAAGTTGATTCTCATTTATCCATTTGCTGTCTTTAAATGTGTCCCATGTCCCACACTCAGCAGCAGTTCACATGTTCACCCTTTGGTGAGAGTCTTGACTATGGCTTTCTCAGTTTATGGTCTGTGCCCAGCATAGGAGGGCCTGTAAATCATGACTTGACGTGGAGATCATGCTTCTCTTCTGCAGAGCATACACTGGTGGCTGATGACCAGTCGATCCCTCTGAGCATAGTGATTCGACTGTGGTAGCAGTGCTGCCTTCCTGTTGAATCTTGTAATCCTAGAGAATCAATCCAGAACCAGAAAATAGTTAAGAAATGGTGTTAACTCCAGATAAAACTTTCTCTCGCAACTTTATGGTCCCCAGGATCGTCTTCTAACACATTGTGGGAAAAGAGAAGCAGGAGAGAAGGCAGGAATTGGAAGTGCCAAGCTGAAGAGTATGTAATCTTACCCTGGTCATTAGTGCAAGAATTATACCAAGTGGTAACTGTTGGAAAGAAGGGATGGAACTAGGCAGAAGGACATAGAAATACCTTACTGTCCTCTGTCAGCAAGCATAGATTTCTCTAAAGGTTTTTTCCCAAAGAGATTTGAAATCCTTGGTGGGAGTTTTTTAGTAAAACACATTTACATTATAAACCCTACTGGAAGGGGGGTGTGTGTGTGTGTGTGTGTGTGTGTTTGTGTGTGTCTGTGTCTGTGTGTCTGTGTAGAAGAGGAATACAGAATAGTAGCAGAAGGCTGTCTCCCTACTCCTAATGGGATTTTGTAGCAGCATGTGTGAGTTTGTTTCAGAAGTCAAAAACGAACAGATGTTGGTATAAATTACCTCTGTGTCTGATGTCTTGCAAATTAAAAGCGCGGTTGGCATCGCTAAACAATTTCACTAGGTTTGGGGGGGTGTATAGTTAGCGGGTGGTGATTACTATAGCAGGTCGGTAAGAATCTTTACATTGCAGTAGAACAGGAGAGCCAAGGATAAAGAGATGAGGAATAATATAAGGGGTATATGAATTAATCAGAGATGTTAACATCTCTGATGACAAGTGAACAGGAGGGCATGTGCTCCAGAGCAGCCCCTGACTCACAGCAATTTCTCTGCACAAAAAGGGGCTGGTGCCTAGGATGTGATATATAGGGCACAGCCCTCTGTTAGGGAGCAGCTAGCTGTGTCACAAATTTGTGTATCTCCTATATAGGAACAGCGCGTAGGCAAACTTTCACCCCTCCCACGTAAAAGATGATGTCTTTTGGAATACTTCTACTTTTACGGTGGTTCGCTGCAGCTCTGTGTACTTAATTAGGTTGAAGGGGGAGGAATGACTGAGTGGAAGGGGGTTGTTAAAAAGGATTGGTTAAATTCAAGGAGAGCTTGCCACTGAGAGACTTTGGAATATCCATTTTTTTTTTCCTTTTAAATCCTTTTGATCCCTCGAATAGATTGGGTCTTGTAAAATTTTAAGTCTTCAAATATTGGTCATTCTCCCATTTGGGGAAGAAAAGAGCAAAGAATTGTGGGACATGAAGGACAGTAGGCAGAAATAATTAGTAAGATCAGTACAGTGCTCCTGGCCCAGGATTTTTGGAACAGGGCTCTGTTCTACCCAGCTGAGTATTGTATTACTCAAGTCTGATTTCCAGAGCACCTGCTTCTAACCACTTTGCAGGATCATTTGATACTGTGTTTAAATTCATTAATAAGCACTGGAGAGTAGGCAGAAAACCTATCCAAGTAGGAATAAATGATGCGACCCACTCTGGCCAAAAGTATAAGTCAATTCCTATAGATCAGGCTGAGGGAAAAGATTCCAAGGAATGGGATTTTCGAGATTGCTAGCCTCCCTTATCACAATTCATTCACTTATTCACTTAGGAAATACTGCATGCAAGAGAAGCAATAGACTACTTACCCTCCTCTGAAAGGCGTTGTGTTAATAATACCACTATACCAAGCATGAGCATGGCTGAATACCCTAGAGGGCGGGGCAGGTGGCATTAATATGCTACTCATTTTACAGATGAAGAAACTGAGGCGCAGAGATCTTTCCCATCTCAAGGTCTCGCCCAGCTGATAAATATTAGAGTTGGAACTTAAACTGCATTCAGATCCTGTGTTCTCTGAAAGAAATCCATGCTCCCTCCCCTGGGCAATAAAATACTTGTTTGGATTTCTTCTAGAGTAGTTAGTCCTTGTCCCTGGATCTCTCCATGAATCTGGCACTACTTCCATCAAGGGAAATGACTTTTCTTGCTGAATAAGCAAGGTAAATTTTAAAAGAATCCCACAATGTAGAGAATGGAGCAATGAGGGTCACTAACAAGTCTTATTGTTTGTCTGTGAAATGGAAGGAAACTAACTTTACTCTGTTCCTACTTGGTTCTAGTTCTTTTGTATATTATCATTCATCCAGCCAACATTTATTCAGCAGATACCGGGTCCAGCACTATGCTAGGTGCTGGTGATAAAAAGAATAATAAAACACAATCTCTGCCCTCAGTTCTTCGACTTCCATGGAGGAAGACAAGTATATCAACAAGTAATTGCAAGTCTTATAGGAACTTTGTATGTATGGGATTTGGCGTAAACCCACTAAGGAAGGAATGGTCAGTTTGATTTGGGCCAGGGTACGGTTGAGGGCACATGAGACAAGCCCAACGCTGGGGCTTCCATTCCTAGTTAATGGGATTTCCTTTCCCTTTGTTGGAGCTTTGGAACTTGTGAAAGATGGGGAATGTATAGACTGCAGTTACCAAAAGCTTTCCTGGTTACAAAGTTTGTATTGTTTTATTTCTTCCTTGTACAAATAAACCAAGAACTATTAAATGTAGATGGTGGGGTGGGGGAGTGGGAGCCCATTCATCTAGCACCATTTGTTCTGCACCGGGGAAGGGAAGCAAGGAGGCTAGGGTGAAGGTCCTTCTCACCCCTGCAGGTGCCTCCCTAGCCACCTCACTCGTTTGGCCAAGATGGAGACACGTCCTTGGAAGCCACAGGGCACCATAGCCTGCTGTGTGTTCACTGCATGGTTCCAGAAGACTTCTGGCCCCCAGGCCAGCCACTGGAAACTTTCAGCACTGTTACATCCATTTAAGAGACATAAAAAGATGATCTTGTGGGGATGAGGATGAAGGGGGTTATGCCACGTACAACTTTTGAGGATTTGCTTGACAGAGCTAAAATGGGGGGCTTCTGGAGTGGGTCTTGTAACTGAGAAATGTTTTACTTTCATTTCAGAGCCTCATATGTAGGAAAGTAGCTGTATAAACCCTCTTGTAACTACAGCATTCAAAGATTGATGGTGCTGAAAGTGAGAAAAAGACACATAAACCTTGCCTGGCTATATTAAATATCTAAGGACTGACAATGCCAAGAGAGAGAAGACCAAAGCTCTATACACCCTACTTTATTACTCCATCCACAGATGAACTGCACTGAGGGAATATAAACTCTGTTACATTACAGTATCCAGGGACTACCACTGCTGAGAGATGGGGTAAATAATCTCTAATTTTGATTTGAGATTATAAATGTCCAGAGACCAACAATCCAGAAAAGACTCTAATCTAATCTTGGTTGGATTTTAGCCTCCAAGAGCAAACCCAAGGGTAAATGATAAAGATTTCCCCAGTTGGCCTGCGCGTTATAGTAATTACCAACTTCAGAACAGTTTGGTACAGTTTGTTGTCAATAGTGGTTTGTTTTTCTCCCATTTTGGAGGTTAGTAGAGATTGAATCTGTTATGGTAGCAACTTTGTATACAATTTAAATCAATCTGCATTCTTAAATTAAGTCTTCCTGTGAACGCTTTTTCAGATTTTAGGTCTTCATTTATCTTTCATTTGCTTTGTGATTCCAGCCAGAGAGATGACACGGGGGAAATTCCTCAACATTCTAGAGAAGCCCAAGAAGTAGCAGCTGCTTGCGGACAGGATGCCCTGGGGACTGGAACCGTGCTTCCCTCCCAGTGCAGTTCTGATGACGTGCACCTCACTGCTTCCTGCCCAGAGGCCGGAGGGTGCACCTCCAGGACTGACCCTCTCCCCTGCTCCTGGCACTCTGCGCTTCTGAGGACATTCGGCGGCAAGAGAAGAATCTGCTCTATCCAAGGATCTGTGGTGCAGTTATTCATTCAGCTTCTAGACTGTGACCATCTCAGCCTCGGATGTTGGTAACACCAGAAGGTATATCATTCTTAAAGGTCAAAGTCCTGCTTTCTCGTTTCCGGAAATGATTCTGGAGCTCCAGGATCTTACAGTTGATTTGATTCAGTGATAGCAAAGTCAGTTGAGATGTGTTGATGGGACAAGTTCTTTTGAATTGTACTTGATCTCTTAGGAGGTGTTTATGATGCAAGGAGACCAGAGACCAATTAGATTCTGGACCAGACCATGCAGCTTGGCCTGCAGGCTCACCACTGTATACTAGGTTCCAGGAATCCCCAGCTGGAGAAATGCTTTTAAAATTCTACATCTCTCAAGAGAGTCCCATCCCCCAATGCCTTGCATTCCCCACCTCCCAGCCCCCACCATCAGTCTGACTCCAGGGAAGGGGATCCCTGTGAATCAGGTCCCTCCTGGGATTAGCTTGTACAGTGAAAGGCATATGTAGGGTTGCATTGGGTTCTAGACCTCCAGACCAACTTAAAGGTAACAGAAAGGACTTTTGAGTTCTAGTTAATCTGTTACAGATTCAAGTGAGAAAGTCAGTATGGCCTGAAAGATAGGAGAAGGGGACTGCTTGCAGGAGTTCCCATTTGATTAAAAACTAGAAACTCTGCTTGACCTTAAAGGAATGTGCTGTGGAATGGTGGCAATGTTTTGCCCCCCTTGTCCCATCTCACAGCACAGATTAGATATTCCAGCCATGTGACAGAAACACACACACACACAAGAAAAAGAGAATTCCCTGACTTTACAACTCTTATGGAGCTCTTTGCCAGTTATCTGTCTCTACGTTAAAACCTGAAAATCTAGCCCGTGGGTAAAATTGATTATACATGTTCTCCTTATTTTGTCTTATAAGCCAGCCCCCGGCTCTGTTGTTTGTAGAAGCACATGGGGTTTCCTAAACTTTATGAAAAGAACATCCATGTGGCAGTAGTGTGTTGGTGTTTGGACACAAGGAATGTTGTGGTCAAGGTTTTGGTCCCGAGTGTCTGCTAGGGCACAAAACTATTCAGTTTAATAGCTGGTTCATTAACCATTTTCTGACACTTCTGCCTTGTTTCCCATGCTAGAGTTAAGGTTGGATTTTTCTCTCATTTGCACCATTTGACCATCCATGCAATTTTACCTATTGATAAGTGGGGTGGAATTTAACACAAGACATAAAGGAGAGTATGAGAAGGAAAACATTCTGCTTGGGTGCTATATAGAAGGTTAGGCTATAGAGGCTTTGATTTTAAGTAAAGCTTATTATTGACATTCCTTTATCTTAAATGCGGTTAAAGAATGTGAAAGATGGGGAGAGAGAGAGAAAGGGGGGTGTGCAAAAACTAGTGCCATAATGTCAAATTCTAACTTTGCTCTGTTTTTGAGAGTTGATGACGTCAGGCACTTCTAAGTGCTTGGGGAAATTGAGAAACATATGGATTGGATAACATTGGGATACCTCCCCCAAACCAACTCCAGTCTGTAAACTGAAGCTATGTAGTTGGTTTTTTGGTCTGCTTTGGCCTCTTCCTTTTACTGTCATCTTATTCACCAGCACTTAATGTAAGTAGATGTTTTAGAATTGTGATATTTATTGGTTTTGTATTTGCCGTCCTTAGAGATGTTAATGATGTATTTTTATATTGATAATATAAATTTATGTACAATGTGTGCATGTATGTATTTCAGGGTGTTAGAGGACTGTACTTTGTATATGGTGGTGTCTATGTCATCATAATAAATATTTCCCTTTTATAGGAGAGTGAGTTTTTCCTCAAAAGGCCAACTTGCACATTTAAAGCACAGACCTCGTCAGAAAGCACAACTATAATGGCAGATGACCCACTATCTTCCCTTTAATATCACAGTGGGTGGTGTGGGGCTTTATGGTCATCTACTGCGTGGTCTCTAGCTGCCATTCTGTCCTACCAGGCACCCAGCTCATTACTGCTCACCTCCCTAAACAGTGTTTAAAAATCTTTAATACCTCGCCTCCTCTACTAATAAAGTCTAGATCCATCATCCTGGCATTTAAAACTCTCTACATCTAATCCTAATCAACCCTCCAGTTTGGTTTCCTTTCTCTCCAGTATATGAAATCTCTGTTCCAGTTAATCTGAACAGTTCCCAATTCCTCACTTACATGCCTTTGTTCTTGCCATTGAGTGCCTAGAAAGTCTTGCATCCTTTTCCTACACATCAACCTATCCTTCCTGTAAACCCCGCATGATCCAGCTGGACATAATCCTTCCCCCTCCATTCCTACAGCATTTATGTATACCTCCTTATGACTCTGATTACTACAGTCCACCTTATATTTAAGTCATCTGAGTACATGTCTTAATTGCCCCGCTAAATTATCTGCTCTCTGAGATTGTGGCTGTCTCCCACACATCTAGTTCTTTGTCAGTGTCTTCTTTGAACTGGGGGTTCATGACCTACCTGTTTGCATGCTTCCAGTTAAACGTGACAGATCAAAAGCAAATATTTCTCTGCCACCTGCGAAAACCGTTAGTAAGCATTTCTTTACAACTCTGTTCAGGAACTAAAGAGGAAGTGCTAATCAGTACTACTGCTTTCACCCACTGATGGTGTACCTGCTCCAGACCAGAGCATATGCCCTTTTAGAAAAAACATTCCCGTTCAAGGAAAGCAAATTGCTTAGCATCATTGATTCAGCATTGTTTCCCAAGAAGACATCTGGGTGGACAGTAGATTTCTCTGATCTAGAAAAGCATGGCTGGTTGATTGACTGAAAAGGTACAGCATGACAAATATGCTGCTCTAAATCTTTAGAGATGATTTTTCGCATAAATAAGTATCATTTGCCTATAGGTTTGTCTTCTCTTTTCTTTTGCTGTTCCACATACCATCCATGCCTCGCATCTGCCGCCCGTGAGGAGCACCAGTCCTGAGAAGCATAGCACTGGTGCCTGGAGGCACATCTGCAAATTCTTATTCTAAGCTGTTCTCACCAACGGTCTCATTGCTTCTTGCTCTCTTCCGTCTCTCAGGTTTTAGGCCTCAGCTGATTTGCTTGGCTTTCTTTTCATTGTTGGAGCAGTAGAAGTTCACAGGCTATCAATTGCATTGATATCAAAATGCTATCATTAATTTATCTTTTTGTTACCTACTGATTGTATTTTTTTAAATGGACAACTGCTAACTGCTCCTTGTTTTTGGTCCTCTGGCTGCAGGTTATTTTAGCTCCTCTGTCTTCTGAACTCACCCAAATCAGAGCAGTGAAAACGAAGCTGGTGAAAGTCATTCCATTGCCCCTGTGGCTTCCGAAGGGTGTTTGGACTTCCATAAGGGCTTTATAATAAAGCCAAGGAATTTCATTTTCAGTGGGATGCTCTGGTCCCTTCTGTTTCCTCCAGGATTAAGGCATCACAGGAAGGTTAATGCAGAGCAGGAAGGGAGGAAATGGGCAGTGGGCCACGGTGATGGTCCCAGGGATCAGATAACAGGGTTTCATACCAGCGCTCAACTTCTGCACAGACTCCATCTCCAAGCATTTGATTATGTTCTGCAGTTTCTGTTTTCTTCATCCTTTGAGAACTACAGGACTACCTGCCCTTACATGGGCTTCATTTCACCAGAGGACCTTGTACCCCCTCAGCCCCAAAGAGTGGGCAATGAGTGGTCTCTCCCAGCGCATGAAGTTCTGACTGGCCGGTAACTGACTTTTCCTATGTCTTTAGGCTCTGGGGTACTTTGGGGATGTGTCCCTGACTCTGCTTAAAGAGGCCACCGGCCTTCCCACCCTGTGCCCAACACTTTCTTCCGGAGCAGCAGTGGTTGGGGGCTTCAGGTGGCACCAGGTGCACCATGAGGCTCCCGAATGCTGGCAGAACCTGTTAATTAGCACATGAACACCCCAATGCTCCATTAGACGGGCCAGGCATTTGGAACCTTCCCCTCCTGTGGGCCCCTTCCTCCTAATGAGACCTGGAAGAAGGGCCCTCACAAAACATTGCCTCAGAATAATATTCCGCTTTGTCCCCACCAGTAACCAGGGCTGACAGGATCACTCTGTCCATTTCTCTCCTAATTAGCACAATTCCAGCATAGCCTGAGCCAGCAAATGGAGAAAAGCGATCAAAAGCGATCGGACAACCGTACCGAATCGCAAACACAAAGAGGGCCATTCCCCGTAATTAGGTGAGACAATTCCTCAGTCTTTTCTCGGCTGGAGTTTGCTGCTAAGACTCTTGCTGTTTGGGTCCCAGCAACACAAGTTACATGTCTCCCTGGGACACTAATAAGCCCCAAATTGTCTTCCGCTTCACACAACTCTAACCAGAAGACAGATGCGGGGGGAGGGGGCACAGTGAGGGGACAGGGTCTCTAAACAAGCAGCTGCTGCAGTCTTTCCCCAACTCCAAGTAGACACTGGGGCTGAGGGCAGAGAGGGAAGAGGTAGTTGGCTTGAGAGAACTGCCCTGGGTGCCGCCTGGTCCCTGAGCTGGGGCTGAAGCACGGAGAATTCCTGACCGTCAGGGGATGCCCACTCTGCCTTGTTCGTTCCCCACCTTCTGCCTTTTGTCCCCATTTGATCTCCTCGTCCCGCCTCAGTGGTCCACAATGGTGGCGTCACGGGCAGCTATAACTATGGCACCAACCCTGGAACGACATCGAAGTCCTGTTCAACTGTAGTTACGATCTCAAGGATAGCAAACCCACAGCACGCGCGTGAATTCTGCTCTCAGAGAGCTCATGACCTGGAAGGGGCCCTCGCTTCCAGCACCCACCACCTCTTCCCCACCCCCTGCCTGCTATCTCCATTCTCTATCCTGGAAGATTCCTGGTTTTTAAAACAGAAAAGTGGCCCATCAGCTGCCGGGGCAAGAAGCCACAACTGGCCATACTCCATGTGGCTCAGAGGTTGGCCATTTAATAAACAGAAACAGCTCCCCCCCAGGATTACAGCCCATTACAGGGATTACTGGGGGTGATATAGCTATGAACTTGGTCAGGGACAAATGAATGCAGAGGAGAGTGGCGGCTGGAACCTCAGCTAAACTCAAGCTCTGAGCTGAGTTGGACTCATACACGTTTTCATCTTTATCCTGCCCTCTGCTTTGTGTTTTGACCTGTACTTGATGCTTCTGAAAGTGACCTCCAAAACCAGAAAACACTCAATTATCTAGAATCCAAGGAGCCAGAAAACCCAAGTAATCAAAGTTGCTTTGTTGTTTTTCCATCTTCTCTATCCGAGACACGGAGAGGTAATAAGATTTGACTATTTAAATAACTTTTGAGAGATGTCAAAGAATTAATCCAAATTTGTTCAGTCTCCTATAGTTTCTTTGTTTGTAAACAGAACTCACAACAGTATCTGGCACATAATAGGCACTTAATAAGGATTTGTGGAAAGAAAGGATGAACTCCATGATACTCAGTGTTCATGGCCTTGTTGCTGGTCTAAGGTATAGTAAGAGCTTGTATTTGAGGGAGAGAAGGATGCGCTTGTGCAAGTCACTTCTCTCTGAGCCTCAGTGTCCTCAGGACCACGTCCATTTTAAAGAAGCAGCCTAGCATCATGGATAAGAGCAAGACCCTGATGTCAGGCTGCCTGGGTCCAAATCTTGTTTCTGCCATCTGCTAGCTATGTGACTTTGGGTAAATTGCTTAACCTCTCTGTGCCTCAGTTTACCCATTTATGGAATGGGTCCAATGCACCTAACTCCTGTGGTTACTGTGGAGATTAAATTAGTACTTGCAAGTGTTTAGAACAGTGCATGGCATATCTTACCCATGTTTAATTTTTTATTTTACTCATAGTTGTTAAAAATTGATAATCCTTAAAGGGAAAATATGATAACTTTTGATTACCTTGAATAGTCAGTTAAGCCAAAAACCCATTTCTCAACTCTTCAGGAGGACTGACAGTTTACTGACTACTTCTCCTGCCCCCATCCTTCCGCCCTCTGAGGCAGACCGTGCTGGTACGGACACGCAGCAGATACCACTGTTGACTGCACAGACGACGGCCATGGAAGACCATTTGCTGCTGATAAGCAAGGGAGGGAAAGGTATTCTTTGTGACGTTGACAGGTTTCTGAGCTGATGTTGAGCCTGGCAAAATAAGCCTTGAGTCATCGTGCCTCGCTAGTCTTGGTGGTCCTAATATATTCTAAGCATCCGTGGTATTCTAGTCACTGCACAGGAATGCTCCTCCCTGTTTTGCTCTGTCCTTCCCACCCCTGCCCCCAACTCTCCACCCCTATTCCAGTTGCTCCCTTTCCAGGGCTGAGTGAGGTCCACTTGGGCCTGGGGCCCCCGGGCAGCCTCTTCTCGGCTTCTTCCTCTCTGGGAGTCTATGGAGAGCAGCCTGGCCTGACTCCACAGCCCGAGGCCTCAGGGTCAAGCAGGGCTAAAGGTCACATCCCAGGACCTTCCCAGATGCAGCCGAGCCAGCCCAAGCCAGCGGCTCCACACAAAGGAGCAGCTGAGAAGAGTCAAGTTGGAAAAGTCAGTGACTTGAGACTGAGTGGAAATGAGAAACACTGACTGCGGCCACTGGCAAAGCCCGGGGCAGGGCCAGGAGGGTACGCGAGGGTCAGAACCAGAAGTGGTCTCTGAGGAACAGGGTGGCTCGTGGGAAAGCAGAGCTCCCGAGAGCTTCTTCCTTGGCTCCTGATCCCTTGCGTCTGTCTCAGCTGCTGCTGCCTCCATCATCTTACTGCTGTCATCAGCCCTGCTTACCCAAAGCAACTGGCCCGAAGGTCCTTCAAACCTGTAACTATTGAGCGTATTATGGTGCGTTCACATAGTGAACTACTGTGCAGCCACTTAGTAGGTTTGCAGAGAGGTTACAGCATCACGGGAGAAATGATTTGTCATAAGAGTAAGTGAAAATAGCGAGATTATCAAAATAGAAGGATTATTAAAAATTATAAATGCAGCACGATCTCCAGTATGTGGGGGAGGAAATAGACCAAGGTGGTAAGAGTGCTTGCTGCCTGGTTGGAGGATTATGGGTAATTTTCATTTTCCTCTACATTTTCCAAACTCTGTACAGAAGCATGTGTTGCTTCCATAATACAGGAAGAAAAACACCTCTGGAGCTGGGTGTATAGATAGACAAGTCTTAAAATGCCCTATCAGCCCAGCCTGTCAACATGCATGTGTGCGGGCATACACACACACACACACACACACACACTCAGTTCATTGATGACATTTGTTTATTGTAATGACGTTAGATCTTGTGTTTGAAAATGTCTATCTGTAAACCTTTAAGTGTTTACTGAGCACCTAGAGCATCCAGCCCTGCCCTAGACTCTCTACTCCATCACATGTAATGTGGATAAAAACTACTTGTTCCCTAACCATACCCAGTCCCATGGCCCATCCCACCTCATTACTCCATAGAGCCTTTGCTCTGGAACAGAAAAATCTTCACTCAGTAGGTGTTTGGTCCGAGTTGCAAAATAACTTTGTCCTCAGTCCATCCCTACACTGAGAAAAATATATCCACCTAATTTTGCTGTAGACTCTTTAGGCTGAATTTCCCCTAAAATTTGAATGCTAGGGCCTGTAAAATACTACTTCATATATTGTGTTTGTGAGAGTTTCATTCTCTGCTTTCTTCCTGCTCACTTTCCCCTTCCCAACTGGGAGAGAAGGAAAAAAAGATGACGTAGGGGTCAGAGGAGTAGGCATGGATCAGGACAGAGCCTGGAGTGACACCCATATTTTCATCACAGACAGCCAGACAGAGGAACTGCACCATCGAGAAAGGGAATGAAGTGTCTTTCCTGCAAGCTGGGATCTGAGGGACTCAAGGGATGTGTAGGTGGTTCTCACCTTTATGGGCAGACAAGTGTGTATATAAAGTCAGTTTCTCTGCGAGATGAGATACAGAGTCATGGAACTGATAAAGAAAAGATGAAAGCATCAGGGCCAGAGGACATACAAAAATCATGGAGAAGAATGGACTTTGTCCCCGAGGAATGACTCATTCATCCCAGCCTCAGGAGGCTGGAATATACAAGCCCAGGCATCTGATTAGGCCTTGGAAGGTCCAAAGGAGTCTTGCCCCTCATTTATCTTCAGCAGAAATAGATGTCATGATGAGAAAGAAAAATTTTGTGCCTGCCACACCCACTCCCTCCTCCACTTTGCCACTATGTGCACTTGTCCATCCTGTTTCCCAGAGATGCTATTTTCTGTCCAGCTCAGGGTTCAAAACAAAGGGAAAGTGTCAGCCACGTGCAGCCCTGAATCCTGCCTAACCGTTCCCTTAGCTCTGGGGCTTTTAGCATGAGCTGTGTCGGCCAGACCTGATCAGCCCTCCGAAGAAGAAGGGGGGAACTCCAGGACAGACAGCTGAAGCCGTTGTTACAACATGAGGATTGCAGGGCAGGCAACACTTCACAAGATCACCAAAGATTGATGCAAATTGGTTTGGTTCTGACCCTGTCACACCAGGAAGGATAATGATTCTAGCAGCACCGGGCATGGGAGGGGGCACGTGGTGGGAGCCAGGAGAATTGGTGTCTCACTTTGCATCTTCATTAATGATCTGAAAGACAGGGGTAAACAGCATGCTAATGAAACTTGCAGATGATTGGTGTTACAAACCCCAGAGAGGACAGAGAAATAGCACGCCAAGACCCAGAGAGCTTAGAAATATGGGCAGGAGATTGTCAAATGAGATTCGCCCTAGGGAAATGAAAGTCGGCATGTCAGGAAGGGATGATGGAGGTGCTTCTGGGTGGGGGAGCACAAACCTGGAAAGCAGAGATGGGTGGCAGGGTCAGGCGGCTGAGTGAGGGGATAAGGTTTGGGGTGTGTTGGAGAGACAGAGGAGCTGGCCTTGAGGACCCAGGGGACAAATACCCTGGTGTGTTCCTGGCAGGACTGACTACAGCAGGAAGTCTGAGGCCAACGGTGTGTGCAGCCTGGGGGCCACGCAGGTTGCTCTGGCCTGTTGACCTGTGTCAGCTCCTGGGCCTCCAGCAAGGCTGGGCTCTGACTTCACAGCCACACGCTGTGCCTATTTGCACTCGTCACTGAGGCTAAAAATGCCATTTTGACCTGAATGACTAAAATGAAACAAGTCAAAACACATTTTTAAACTTTGCCCAAAATTATTGGGAACAGGATATTCAAAAGCAGAGGAAAGAACATTTCCCCCCATCTTCAGTGGTTTCCCATTCAATAAGCATGGCTTGGAGGTATAACTCACTTATATTAAGTGCAAAAGTCTTAAGGATGCATACATAAAGTTCAATGATTTTTTTCCCTTGAGCAAATCATTTAACCTCACCAAGCCTGGGTATAGCCGCAGTAAGTATCTCATAGCTGTATTGAGAGGTTTAAATGAGATAGAATATATAAGGTAAGGCCTCTGGCACATAGTAAGTAAGCACTCAGAGGTGAGTGATTATTATTACTGTTAGTTACCCTCTAATTTTATTCACTGTGTTTTCCTCTTAACTTCCCCAAATAAATTATAAACTTCTTAAAGTCAGGGACTGTCTTAAAATTCTTTTTCAGTGCATGGATGCTGGAAAAAAAAAAAACCTTCTTTGGTGGATTGATATGTTAGAATTCTTTTTTTTTTTTTTCCTCTATACGCGGGCCTCTCACCGCTGCGGCCTCTCTCGCCGCGGAGCACAGGCTCAGGACGTGCAGGCTCAGCGGCCACGGCCCACGGGCCCAGCCGCTCTGCAGCATGCGGGATCCCCCCAGACCGGGGCACAAACCCGTGTCCCCTGCATCGGCAGGCGGACTCCCAACCACTGCACCACCAGGGAAGCCCAGAATTCTCTTTTAATATGAATAATTTTGTTTTTACCCAACCCAGATCTACTTTCAAGGAAATCTTTCTTCAGAATGGAACAAAACCAAAAAAAGAAACAAAACCAGGTAAAATCCTGATATCACAGAGGTTTTTTTTTTTTTTTTGCGGTACGCGGGCCCCTCACTGTTGTGGCCTCTCCCGTTGCGGAGCACAGGCTCCGGACGCGCAGGCTTAGCGGCCATGTCTCACGGGCCCAGCCGCTCCATGGCATGTGGGATCTTCCCGGACCAGGGCACGAACCCGTGTCCCCTGCATTGGCAGGCGGACTCTCAACCACTGCGCCACCAGGGAAGCCCTCACAGAGGTTTTTTGAGACAAACATTCCCCATGAGATTGTGCTAACAACACAGGCACTGTCTGGTGAAATCTTAAGCCAAAGGAAGAGAGCCCAGCCTGATGATTAAGACTCCAATCAGGTTTGAACTAGGGTGTCTAACCGTCCAGTTCACTTGGGACTCAGGGGTTTCCTGGGACAAGGGACAGTCCAGCTAATGTGATGGTTGGTCACTGTAGTTTGAATCCAGGCTCTGCCGCTTGATAGCTTTGTGGCCTCGGGTAGGATTCTTAGCCTTGTTGAACTTGGTTTATTCTCCAGTTAAAGGCGGAACATATTGACTTCACCAAGTTGTCAGAAGGATCAAATGAGGTACCCTTGCTAATACTAGCAATGGGAGTATTAGCAGTGTGTTTGACACATAATAAATGCCCAGTAGATGTTGACATAAACTGTCAGAATCCATGTAAAGAAAGTTTAAAAATAGGCACAAATGAGTTTATGATGATAGAAATCAGAAGAATGGTTACTCGTGTCAGGAGACTTGCTAGGAAGGAAGTGGAGGGAGCCTCCTGCAGGGCTAGATATGTTCCAGCGGGCAAGTACTGAGCTTTATAGCCTGTTTGAGGCAAACATGATATTTGGGTTACCAAGGAGGAAATTAAAAGAAATTTATTTTCTATGGGGTAAATTAAACAAAAATCCTCTGGGACCTTTGGTTGTTCCTGCCTTTTCCTTATACCTGCTCCACCCTACAAAACAAAGACTTCTGTTTTCCTAGGCTTACCTGTCCTCCCAGCCTCCATTCATGTAGACACACTTTTGATGTCATTGTCATATGGCCTTGATTTGAAAACCACGTTGTGGTTCTTTGCTTGGCTTTCTCCCTGCCTCCTTCTTTTCTGATATGAGCTACTCTCCCCTCCATAGCCAGTGGGGGCACATAGTTTCCCAAGAGGACTCTCAAAGCTGACTCCCTACCCCTACCTCAGAGCCCCACTGCTGTGACTGTGGAGTCACCAAGTCCTTGTGACCTTCAGAAATACACAGGCTTTGTTAATTCCACTCCCAGGGATACATCCAACGGAAGTGAGTGCTGACTTCCACCAAAAGATGTGCAAGAATGTTGGCAGCGACTTTATTCATGTGAGTCAAAAATTGGCAGAAACCCAAATGCCCATCAATAGGAGAATGAAGAAATAAATTGTCATATATTCCTACAATGGAATGCCATTGGCAATAAAGAACAAACTACTGTACTGCCTCAGAATAACATGGATGGATCTCGCAAACAAGAATGAGGAGCCAATTGAGGCAGGCACAGAAGTGCATTCTGTATGATTCCACTTGTATGAAGTTCTAGAACAGGTGAAACTAACCTAGGGTGGGAGAGGTCAGAATAGTGGTTACCTTGGGTATTGACTGGGAAGGGGCACAAGGAGCCTTCTAGGGTGTTGGAAATATTCTCTATTTGATCTGAGTAGTGGTTACACAGGAGTAGATGTGTGAGTGTGTGTGTGAACATTCATCAAGCTGTACATTTAATAGTTATGTGCTTGGGACTTCCCTGGTGGTGCAGAGGTTGAGAATCTGCCTGCTAATGCAGGGGACACAGGTTCGAGCCCTGGCCTGGGAGGATCCCACATACCGCAGAGCAACTAGGCCCGTGAGCCACAACTACGGAGCCTGCTAGGCCCGTGAGCCACAACTACTGAGCCTGCGCATCTGGAGCCTGTGCTCCGCAACAAGAGAGGCCGCGATAGTGAGAGGCCCATGCACCGCGATGACGAGTGGCCCCCGCTTGCCACAACTAGAGAAAGCCCTCGCACAGAAATGAAGACCCAACACAGCAAAAATAAATTAATAAACTCCTACTTCCAACATCTTAAAAAAAAAAAAAGAATCCACCTGCCAATTCAGAAGACACGGGTTCAAGCCCTGGTCCAGGAAGATCCCACATGCCGCAGAGCAACTAAGCCCGTGCGCCACAACTACTGAGCCTGTGCTCTAGAGCCTGTGAGCCACAACTACTGAGCCCGCTCGCCTAGAGCCCATTCTCCGCAACAAGAGAAGCCACCGCAATAAGAAGCCCACGCACCACAACGAAGAGTAGCCCCCGCTCGCCACAACTAAAGAAAGCCCGCATGCAGCAACAGAGACCCAACACAGCCAAAAATCATTAATTAATTAATTTTAAAAAGATAGTTATGTGCTTTACTGTGTGTAAACTACGCCTCAATTTAAACAAATGAATTTAGGGTCCTCTGAGCCTCTAAAGGGAAATTGATGAAAGCTACCACAGCCCCGTAGAGGTGATTTGGGGCAGTAACACAGGAGAATCATCTGGCTTCTGGGCTATGGAGTCAGAAGGAAGGATGAGGATGGTCAATGTGTTCCTTTGGCAGCTACCTTCCACGCTCCACCAGCAACTGAGCATAAGGGCCTAGGGGCTGTGGTCTGGGCCCTCACTCTGTGACTTTGTTATGGGGGCGGGCTGTCAGTCAAGCTCCAAGAGTCCCTGACATCTCAATGCTTGACTCTTTTGTGAGGGAGCATCCTTCTCTACACCCCGCTCTGTGATTTCAGTCCCGAGACAGTGGGCTGCTCCAGGGCCAGGGAGTGGTCTGTGCTTCCCTGTTGCTCCAGAACCTGACACATCTTAGGCTCTCAGTGCACCGTTGCCAAATGGATGCCTGAACCATGGCCTCCTGTCACCTATGGCGTTATATAATTCTCCCCAGCTGGAACTGACCACTGATCTTAAAGCCAAAGACGTGCTTTTTGACACATGGGTTATTCAGGTGACCTTTCCTAAAAGAAATGGCATTCCAGGTAAGCTACTGGCATCCCTGACTTGCTTCCATCCAGTGCAGTTCCAATACTGTCAGAAAAGACCTCCAGTTGTCTCTATAACCAAGTTTCCTAGCACCATCCACTCCTGGCAAAGAGGCTGTGTCTATACTGTAGGTAACTGGAGTTATCAGTGGTGCTGATGGTAGTTTCTCTGGGTTTGATAATTCCCTTAGATGGAGACTGGGATGGCTGGGCTGTTTGGTTCCTTGAAGAGATTTCTGTGCTATCCAAATAGGTAGCCATTAGCCACATAAATTCCATTTAAATTAAAAATAAATAAAACTTAAAATTCCGTTCATTACTCTAGTCACATTTAAAGAGCTCAGTAGCCACACATGGCTACTGACTACCACATTGGGCAGTGCAGAGCTACTTACATTTCCATCATCATAGAAAGTTGTATTTGGCACTAGACCGATCATCTTCAAACCCTCTTGGAACCATTGCGGGAGGGAAGGAAGGAACTAAGTAGGATTGGACCCCTACCCCCAGTTCAACGAGAGTCACTCTGCCTATGGATTCAGATTTCAAGTTAGAATTCATTTGGGGAAAAAAGTTCTATTGCTTTTTAATTTTACAATGCTTTTTGGAAAGATAAATACAAACCATACTTAAAATAAGCACATTGTAAAAATAAATAATTTTAAAATAATTAAAATAAAATAAGCACACTGTGAAAACTAACATCTTCTTCCCATCCTCTGACTCTCAGACTACTGGTTACCAGCTTGTGGGAGCTACACCCTGTCCTACATCTTGTTTCCCCACTTAATTTTTCTTGGATCTTGTTCAGGTTGGTACATACAGATTTCACAGCTACACATTATCCCACCGTATGGATGTACCATAATTCATTTAGCCAGTGCCTCTGATGGACATTTCGGTTGCTTCCAACCTTCTGCTACTACAACCTATGTTGTGATAAACAGACATCCTTGTATTTAAACCTTTGTGCGTGTACAGATATGTCCTTAGAATAGATGCCTAGTGAGGGAACTGCTTGCTCGAAGGCCATGTGCATTTTTAATTCTAATATTATATAGATATAGATATATAATGTAATATATATTGCTGAATTGCCCCCTTAAAATGGTCTTTTCCCCACCACCTCAACAGTGCTGTTACCAGGCATACAGGTCTCCTCCTGAATAACAGTGGCTTCTCTTGGGAGGGTACTCCATTGCCTCCCCACCACACATCTCACCCACTTACCTTTCCTTCTTGTCAGTCCTTCTCGCTGCCAAGAGTGGTTGGCACCTGCCCGAGCATTCGCCAGGCCCCCAGGTACTGGCCTAAATCCTTTACTTCAGTGTCTCATGCCTCGTGGACTCTTTGCAACACTCTTGTGAGGTAGCTACTCTTATTCCCATTTTACAGATGAGAAGCCTGAGGCTTAGTGGTTAACTAACTCGTTCATGGTCACCTAGCTGGTTAGTAGCAGAGCTGGGATTTAGCCCCAGGTCTATCTCACTTCAAAGCCTGGGCTTCTTGGGGAACCAGTAGGCTTCCCCACAGCCCCCTCCCTTGCCCCTCCTCCCTGCATGGACACCAGGTGCTCCCATCTCCCTGTTAATAGCCATCCACCTCTCTTCAGTGTCTGCCTGTGTGCCCGTGAGCCCTCCACTCCTGCTCACTCCCTCCTTCCTGGGGTCAAGGCCCACACCTCTCTCTGTGACCCTCCTTCACCAGGAAACCAGTGCCTTGGTTTCCTCTATTCTTGGCCTTGGGACCGCCTCACCTGACCCGCTGGGTCGGCCCATCCCGCCCCCAGGTGATCACCTTGGCCTTCAGGGCTGGGGAGGGAGAAAGCAACGGCTTCCGTCACCTGACCCTGCTCAGCCAATTCACGGAAGACAAGATGTCAAGTTAATGAGCCTGTGGGCCTCTAATTAGCTGTCAATTACCTCAAATTAATCAACTCCTCGCCTAATTAAGCATTGTCGGCAGGTGGGCACAAAGCAGACCATTGTGTGGGAGCCCTGAGAAAAGCGGGGCTGGCAAACTTGGTTAGGATCAGCGCTGTGCATCGCTCCTGTCTCCCCACCGTGCAGCACTGGGCCCCTCTGCCCACCGCTGTCCCTAGGCACCGGGACCCGGGGACCTCCTGGGCAGCGGGGTGGACGGCGCTTCATGAAGGGAGGTGCAGAGCTTGGAGGCAGGTGGGACTTCTTCAGGGAAGTGGGGCAGTGAGAGCTGTGTGGCCGGGCAGAGGAAGGTCGTGTCGAAGGGGACGGAGGCGGGTCCAAGGGACCAGCTCCTGGCGCTCATCGGAGCTGGGGCGGGGGCTGGGCTCAAAGCTGGGCAGAGTGGAGGCCAGGTCATGGCCGAGAGTTCAGGCCTGTGCGGCTGGGCAGCCTGGCTTCCAGTCCTGGCCCTGCCGCCTGTGAGCTCTGTGATCCCAGAAAGTGACTTCACTTCTGTGAGCCACACTTTCCATCATTGCAAACAATGAGAGTAACTTCTTAAGAGCTCTTATCAGGCCTCTGTGAGGATTAAATGAGATTGTGCCTGTGAAGCACATGCCGTGCTGTCAGTGTTCGGTGGATTTTGTAGTAGTGACGGTGGAGGTGGGTGAACCGCTCAAGCTATGCACTGTGTCCCCAGATTCTGAGCCCCCAGGCTGCAGTGCACCCCTGATAAATGTGAGTGCGCTGCTGAAGACATGCTGGGTGCTGGATTCTGAGATGTCCCGACTACAACCTCCTCTCCACCCCTTCACATCTCCCAGCACCTTTGAGGCTGCATCCAATGAGCCCTGGGTGCCCCATGGAGCTCAGATGAGGAGACCACAAGTCTCTGACTAGTGACCAGGAAGAAGAGAGCACATAAGGACCCCTCTCCCCTTGGGTCTTGGGGCTGCAGAGCCTAGAGAAGAAGGTGTCTCCCGGCAGCCCCCAGGCACTGAACTCATGCCCTGGCCATGGTCCTGGAGGCTGAACTGGTTGGTACCCACTTTCCTTAGCACAGGGCAGGGTGAGGCTGGGGGCCGGCTGGGTAGATCTTTGCCCCCACTGATGGCCAAATGCCTCCACACACAGGCCTGGTCTGTCCCTTCCCCCACTCTAACCAATCCTTGTAATCAACCCACCAAATTTCTCATCTGTACCCCCCATCTCAATCCTGGCACAGGACACCCTCTCCCTGCCTCCTGGGGCAATGGAGGTCCTCAGTCTCATGTCTGAAAGCTTGGAAGTATCTTCCCTCTCCCTGTTTAAACCACTCAGTCATTTAGCAAACATTTATTGTGCCTACTAATTAAAGCTCGCAGTGTAAAGGGGAGATGGTTGGATAAACACAAATCATTAATGCATGCACTAGAGATGTGAGGGACAGAAGGGAGCTAGGATTTATTATGTACCTACGGTATGCTGGCAGAAGTGGCAAAGCCGGATGTGGGTGCCCGTACCTCTGACTCCTGTCCACGAGGAGACATCAGGTCTGTGCCCTGGGATGGAAGTGGGGATGGGGGCGGGCAGGTGTATGCTACCTCAATCTGGGCCTGGGTAGGTGAGGCCTCCCAGGGAAAGGGAAACTGGAGCTGAGGCTTGAAAGAAGCAATGTATTCCAGATGAAGGGAACAGCATATGTGAAGGTCCAGAGGCATGCAAAGGATATGGAGAGTTCAGCAAATAGAGATTTCCTGAGACGAGCCACAGCAGATGCTCACTGTGCAGTGAGGAAGAGCAGGATCTCAGAGGGCCTTCAAATAAGGCCTTTCTAGTAGGGATTTGGGGACCCCTGGGAAGACTTACCTAAACTCTGACCCCTCCTAGGGGAACTGAATGCCACAGCCATCGAATCCATAATTTAACCAAATGAAGCTGCTTGTGTGGCTCCAGGAGGAAAGGGAAGTATCGCGGGAGTGGGCCTTCCTAAAACCAGCGAAATCATACCATTCTGTGGTCTGCCTTCCCGGAGAACGGCCTGCTTCCCTCCCTTCTGTACCCCAGAGCACCTGGACTGGAACAAGTGCCCAGCAAAGCTTGTGAAATAGTGCAGTATGTAATTTGTTTCTCCTTACCACATACTGACGTGTACATGGGTGCAGGAACTTGCTTTAAGCTCTGACACATTTATCCCACTGGAAAATTTGGATCTGAGACTAAGAGTTCCATGTGGGCTTGAGTGGAGGAGACATAAGTTTGGGAGCTGAAGGGTGGCCGTGGGACTGAGGATCATAGCCAGGCTGCAGGGAGGAGAAGGAAGCAGCAGTACTCAGGAGCAGCTGTGGTTCCCATCTGTCTGGGGCTTGCCCTATCTTAGATCCCACAAGGCCCGCACATCCTTGTGGTCCTTTCTTACTTAAGCAAGTTCAGTTATCTGTACCTACACCCCACCGAGAGTTCCCCACCCCAAAGCACCCTGATATATACCGGCCTGGAACAGCCAGAGGAGCCCCAGCACCCAGGTGGAAAGGCAGCTTACAGACCAGCCAAGGCAGTGGTTCCAGTGGAGCCGCGGGAGCACCCAACTCCAGGGATATTCCCACAGAACTGGGGGCTGGTAGACGGCTTTATTACACAAACAGTGCAGAAGCCCAGTGTGTGAGAGAGACAATGAGTACATTACACCTGTACGTACTGTTATGTTTAATGTTTACATTCATGTTTATCAAGCTAGATAGTACATAAACACAGTTTTAAAACCAAACAAATACAAAGGGATATAGAATGAAATGTAGGCTTCCCTCACACCCCTGTTCTGCCTTCTGATTTCCTTTCCCACAATCAACCAGCAACCAGTTTTTCAGATACTCTTCCAGAGATTAAAAAAAATAGTTTTATATACTTATCTTTTCTCTTTCACAAGTGGCAGTAAAATATACTGTTCTGCAGCTTCCTTTTCATACTAATATTGTCTTGGAGATTGTCCCAGCTCAAAATGTGTAATAACAGCCACATAGTGTTCCATTGCCTGAATGTGTACTTTTTTTTTTTTTTAAAGTTATACAAAATCATCACAGCCAAAAGGAGGCTAACGAGACATGATGACTTGATGTCCTATGATCTTCTGGGACAGAAAAAAGATATAAAGTGAAAACTAAGGAAATACGAATAAAGCACAGACTTTAGCTATTAAAGTATCAATCTTGGTTCATTAATAAGTTTACCATACTAGGGAGTTCCCTGGTGGCCTAGTGGTTAGGATTCCGGGCTTTTAATGCCAGGCGGGGTTCAATCCCTAGTCGGGGAACTGAGATCCCACAAGCCGTGCAGCGCAGCAACAAAACAAAACAAAACAAAAAAGGTACACCATACTAATGTCAGATGTTGATAATGGGGACATTTGGGTGTGGAGTTTATGAGAGCTCTGTACAATCTTCACAACTTTTCTGCACGTTTAAACTTGTTCTAAAAATGTTTATTTAAAATAATTTAAAAACATACAGATGTTGAGATTAACCAAGTATCACTTCATGCAAAAGCCTTACTGACTGCTTAACAGTGCTGGGTCATTATGTAGGTTCCTTAGTCAAACGAGGGAAGTAAAAGTACTTCCCTGAGGCAATATGAGAATTGTTTTACATTTTCAAAGGGTTGTTTGAGATAAAAATGGTGGAACCACTGGCCTAGTCCCACCCTGTCAGTTTACCAGGGGGCAACGGAGGCTAGAAAAGGTGTGACTCGTGCCCGGTCACAGACTATCACCTCAGGTTCTTCCAAGCCCCACGCAGGCACCGGGCTGGTTGGCACTCGCTGCCCACACTGGGCGAATACCTCCCGGGTCTGCTGGGTCAGCAGTGGGTAAGACGACCAGCCGTGTCCTCCCTCCTGGGAGGTAATTTCATTTTAACAGGCTGACATACAAGCTGAAGGAAAGACGCTCTAACGATGGATGTCAGGCACTGGTTAGCAGGGGAAGCCTCTTAGGACCCTTGGCATCCCTCCCCTTGATGCCTCCTAGGAAGGCGGACTGGGCGCGGGCTCACAGGACCCCCGCGACCCCAGCGCAGCCTCCTGCGTCGGCGCCCTTCCCAGGGCTATCCGCGCCTTCACCACTAGAGGGAGCCGCGAGCGGCCCCACGGCGCCCGGCAGTTCCTCCCCAGGCCCGGCCCTTCACCGCAGATCAGACTTCGCCAGGCGAGGCTCGGGCAAGCCCGGGCCACTTCCAGTCCTCAGGCCTCAAGCCCGCTGCCCTCTGCCGCCCCGACCTCGTGCAGGTGCCCAGCACCCTGAACTTCACCGAGGGGCCCCTGCTCAGCCCCCCTACCCAACCCTCTGAAAACCCTCCTGTGCTTCGGCTCCCATTTTATAAATTAGGACCCAAAGAGGGTAACGGTCATGCCCAGGGTGACACAGCTAACGTTTGGCAGAACGAGATGCCCAGGGGGGCCTGGTTCTGACCTCCTTGCCTCAGGGGTTCTCCCTCAAAGGGTCTCAAACCCCCTCACTGTAGCCTTCTATCCAGGTGGGGAAACTGAGGCACAGGGCAGCGCTACGTAGGGTATATACACTGTGTGTGGGTGGCTCAGTCTGCCAAGTGTAGGCAGGAGGCTGCACTGGGAAGCCAGCCCCTTGACAGATGAACACAGCAGGAGAGCCTGTGGGGGGCGGAGGGTGCCAGCCTGCCCCAAGGGGGGAAGGGGTGCAGATGCTGGTGACTCTCTCCTGTGGATGTGTGACAGCTGCAGCCTCGGGTGGGAGGCCAGAGACCCCACACGCTAAGAACTTTCACTCACTGCCTGAGGGCTAATCCCATTACTCTCCTGGACCCTCTGGGACCACCCTCCCTAATCCCCTGCCTCCTTCTGGGAACGGTCCAAGGCCCTACCATGGACCCCTGCCAACCTCAGTCTCCTGCAGACCTCACCCCCTCAGGCCCTATCAGCCGCCTGTGCCCACCCATGCCCAATTCCTGTGGAGGTTTGACCTCCTCCACCTGCCTCCCCTGCCAGCCCTGCCCCTGTCTGCCAGTCCCTAAGCTGCCTTCCCAAAATGGCCTCCAGCTGGGCTCCAGGTTTTGTGAGCCTCCTTGCCCTTCCCAAGCAGGCTTCTGTTTTAGTTTCTGTTGAAGGAATCATCAGGTGAGCGCTTGGGCCCACAGTGTTTTCATCTGTAAAATGATGTTGATCTGATAATACGGTGAGATGCCATATAATAGCAGGTGTTTAGTGCAGCACCTGGCACGAGGGAAACCCCCAAGGTGTCAGCTGCTGATGTAATTACCACCAGTGGGACGGATATGTCAGCTCTGCAAGGGGAATGGATGTATTCTGTTACCAGAAGGCAGCTCCATGGCCTGGGGGCAGATGTTAGAGGGAGGTAGATATGACTCGTACACTGTCCTCACACTAGTGATAGGAGCCACTATGTACACTGGGTATTGGGCTCTTCCTGTAGGCTAGGTGAGGCCTCTCCACCCCCTCATGAGGTAGGTACTACCCATACCCCCATTTTGCAGTTTGGAAACTAAAGTTAAGAGACAGCTGGGAATTCCCTGGTGGTCCAGTGGTTAGGTCTCTGCACTTTCACTGCTGAGGTAACGAGTTTGATTCCTGGTCGGGGAACTAAGATCCCACAAGCCATGTGGGACAGCCAAAAAAAACCCAAAAAAACAAAAGGCAGCTATGAAGTGGTGGAGCTGGAATCAAACACAGCTCTGACTCCAGAATTCTTTGCGGTATTCTACTGCTTTTCAGGATCCACTTCAATGAGAGCTGATGTTTGAGAGATGCCCACCCCCCAAAAGGTAATGGGGCTTCCCATTTGCCAGAAGCATTCAAGGCAATGCTAAGGGACAACCAGTCAGGAACCCTGAGGTTCCATTACAGGCCCCAATCCCCCCAGTGTCCCCAGCCTCCTGTTTCCAGGGCAGGCCAGGCCAGGTCACTGCCCCCTCCCCAGCCTGGGCACAGGAGGGGCCCCCTTTGGCCCTCAGCCTCCCTCTCTCCTACCTTCTGCTGCTCCTCATTTACATAAATTATCTCTCCCCAATTATCCATCCAGCTGTCCCAACTGTGACCTGTGAATGAATTAAAAACGGGATATAATTTAATAATGGCTGATTAGAAGGAGATTAGTTGTTATATAAAAAGGAAAAGCCAAGAGCCAGCTAGTTGCCCTTAATCTGAGCCAATACCATCGTTATTCGGGAAAGGCTACCCTGGCCATCATCAGGCAAGGCAGGCATGAGGACGAGGGTTAGGGGAGAGCCCAGGTGGGGCCAGACCACCCCAGAGAGAAGACCAGGGTACTGGGAGCTGGGAAGTTGAGTCCCAGGCAACTCCTGTTACTTCCCTGGGCCTTGCTCCGTCCTTCTAAGTGGGCTTGGGTAGTTTCTGGGGCCCCTTCTTGCTCTAAAGTCTAGATGCCCTCAAATCAAACCACTGGGCTTTCCCAAGGCAGCCACTGCCTCCACAACAGAGCCTGCCCAGCCCCTGCTGGCGTAAGAACTGGGAGTTCAAGAGTCTGGTGCCTCCTAGGAACACACAGCAGCTGGGGATGCGGACCTCCCCAGGAGGGGACCCGGCTGTCTGGGGTAAGTGATAGAGAAGGGACTGGGGTTGGTTGCACCAGGAAGGCTCCATGGAGGAGAGACTGACAGAAACAAACAGTGTGTGAGTGCCCAGCAGGATCTCTGGGCCCCCTTGCCCTCAGGTGAATGACTGGATGTAGTGGCAAGGACATGTCTCTGAGATTCCCAGTCACCCTTTCAGCCTCAGCTCACGTGCACCTCCTCCAGGAAGCCTGCCCTTGATCTCCCCAGCTTTGTGGTCTCCCCAGTGCTCCCATATTTGTCCACCTGCTTGTGGTGTCCATCTGCTTATGGGGCATTTGTGTCCCCGTTTGTGAGTTCCTCAAGGCCAGGGGCCAGCTTTTTATCTTTACGCCACCAGTGCCAGGTACACAATTTTTGCTCAACAACATCATTGAATAAATAAAGATACCTCCTCCAGAAAGCCTTCTGTGATTGCCCGAGTGTGGGTTCTGTGCTCCCAAGGTACACTGTGATTATGCCTTTAAAAATAAGGTAAGTCGGGCTCAGGCCAGACAGAAGCTCAGGGAGGAGGGGGGCGGTGACTAGAAACTTGGGGGAGGAGCTTGAGCGCCAGCCGCTGTCCCAGTTCTGCCAGCAATCGAGTCTAAGTGTCTGGTTATTACCCTACCGCAGTACGTGCGTGGGCCGCGGTACTAGAGAGGCCAGTGGCTCGCTTGCCCGGCAGGAGTACCTGCGCGCGCTATCGGCAGCAGGGAATGGAAGCGGAGGACGCAGGCAGCTATTCCCTCCAGCAAGCGCAAGCTTTTTATACGTTTCCATTCCAACAAAAGATGACTGAAGTTCCTAGTATGGCAGTGATGAATGAACAAGAAATGCCAGCAGAAGTTCCAGCCCCAGCTCCTGCTCAGGAACCCACACAAGAGACTCCAAAAGGAAGGAAAGGAAAACCCAAAACAACAGAACCAAAAACTCCAGTGGAACCCAAAAAACCTGCTGAGGCCAAAAAAATCTGGCAAGTCCACAAAATCAAAAGAAAAGCAAGAAAAAATTACAGACACATTTAAAGTGAAAAGTAGACCAGTTCAATAGTGTTTCAGAAGCTGAACTTTTGACCGAGACTCTACCGGACATTTTGACCTTCAATCTGGACATTGTGATTATTGGCATAAACCCAGGACTAATGGCTGCTTACAAAGGGCATCATTACCCTGGACCTGGAAACCATTTTTGGAAGTGTCTGTTTATGTCAGGGCTGAGTGAGGTCCAACTGAATCACACGGATGATCCCACTTTACCAGGGAAATAGGGTATTGGATTTACCAATATGGTGGCAAGGATAACACCAGGCAGCAAGGATCCTTCCGGTAAAGAATTTTGTGAAGGAGGACGTATTCTAGTGCAGAAATTACAGAAATATCAGCCACGAATAGCAGTGTTTAATGGAAACTGTATTTATGAAATTTTTAGTAAGGAAGTTTTTGGAGTAAAAGTTAAGAACTTAGAATTTGGACTTCAACTGCATAAGATCCCAGACACAGAAACTCTCTGCTATGCTATGCCATCATCCAGTGCAAGATGTGCTCAGTTTCCTCGAGCCCAGGACAAAGTTCATTACTACATTAAGCTGAAGGACTTAAGAGATCAGTTGAAAGTCAGTGAGTGAAACACAGACATTCAAGAGGTGCAGTGTACATTTGACCTACGGTTAGCCCAAGAGGATGCAAGGAAGATGGCTGTGAAGGAAGAAAAATATGATCTGGGTTATGAAGCAGCGTGCGGTGGTGCTTATAGTGAAAATCCATGCAGTAGTGAACCTTGCAGCTTCTCTTCAAATGGGCTGACAGCTGACAGTGGAGAATCAACTTTCAGTGACATTCCAGATGGGCAGTGGATGACCCAGTCATTTACAGACAAGATTCCTTCCTTTAATAATCACTGTGCGATGCAAGAACAGGAAGAAGGAAACCATGCTTAAGAATGGTGTTTCTGGGCTTCCCTGGTGGCACCGTGGTTGAGAGTCCGCCTGCCGATGCAGGGGACACGGGTTCGTGCCCCGGTCCGGGAAGATCCCACATGCTGCGGAGCGGCTGGGCCCGTGAGCCATGGCTGCTGAGCCTGCGCGTCCGGAGCCTGTGCTCTGCAATGGGAGAGGCCACAACAGTGAGAAGCCCGCGTACCGCAAAAAAAAAAAAAAAAAAAAAAAAAAAAAGAATGGTGTTTCTCAGCCCTGCTTAAATGCTGCAGTTTTAATGCAGTTGTCAAGAAGTGGCCCTCGGTTTTATTCATATTTTCCTCTGGTGATGTAATCATGGTATAGTAGAATCAACTGTACAGACCTAAGCAGTTTGGAAGGAGAAAGTAGAGTTCTTTGTGTATGAGTTTTTATATTGGAATTAATCATCATTCCAGCTATTTATCAACTATCTTTCATTTATGAAGAAATTGATTTTCTTTTGGGAGTCACTTTTAACCTGTAATTTAAAAATGCAAGAGTCTGCATATTTACACTTGATTATTAACTGTGCGTAAACTTAGATGCACCGTTATCCCTTTCATACGTAAGAAGGGCATGCTAATGATAAGATTCCCACTGGTAAAGAGGCAAATGTGCTGATTTTCATCTGTGAGGTTAACCCTCAGTGGAGTCTCATTTGGTAGTTTTTAGTGGTGTTTGATGGGCTTCCTTAGTTGTATTCACACTCAGACCTCCTTGCTTTACCAGTGGTGAGCGTCTGTGAGAGTTGCTTGGTAGTGGAGTTGGAGAGTATGGCCTTGCAGCAGCAAGGCTAACCCAGCCTTACCTTTCAGGGCCATGAGCCCTGGCTTTGGCCCTCTCACCCCCATGTGCTGGTCCTCTAGTAGGCAGAAACTATTCTGCTGGGATGGTAAGTTCCAGAGAGTGCAGAAGACCTTTTAAATTTTGCTACTTCATCTGTGTTTTACTTGAGAGACATACATTTGATAGGGAAGGAACTGAATTTCTCAGTATCTATCACCATTCAAATTTTATCCTCCTTAGCTTTAAGCATGTAACATGGAAATGATGAGAAATGAACTTTCAGGTTGACTAACAAGATGCTGGAGGTGTTTGATAATCTTGTTTAAACTGGTGCTTTATATACATGAGATGTACTAAAATAAATAATACAGGATTTTTCTTGCTAGGTAAATCGAATAAGCCAGTAATTTTTTTTTTTTTTTTTTTTTTTTGCGGTACACAGGCCTCTCACCGCTGTGGCCTCTCCCTCCGCAGAGCACAGGCTCTGGACGCGCAGGCTCAGCGGCCATGGCTCACGCGCCCAGCCGCTTCGCGGCATGTGGGATCTTCCCGAACCGGGGCACGAACCCGAGTCCCCTGCATCGGCAGGTGGACTCCCAACCACCGCGCCACCAGGGAAGCCCTAAGCCAGTAATTTTAAAAAACTCTTTCTCTTCATCATTGCTATTTGTTACTGTGGACTAAGTGAACCTCGTGGCCAGGTTACTTTGAAGTAATGTATCTTTGTGATTTTCTAATGCATTTTCCATGGTGCTACAAATAGTCCAGACTACTAGGCCTGGTGGATATCAAAGCTGGGTATTTAGAAATGCCAGTTGCATTTACTTCTGATCACCTCTGAATATTCTGATTTTATACCTACCCAGGGAGCATGCTGTTTCTTGATATGAAAATATTTATGAGGTTTTGGTATTTTTCTAAAAGGTTATATAGCCTGTTTTTTTTGTAATAAGAGATACAAATTATTGTTGTGAATCTTCACATGCTTTTTTAGCTGTAGCTATGATGGATTTAATTTTTCCTTTAGTCTAGGTAAAGCTGTGTAAAAGTCATTCATGTTATTTAAATCACATCCTGTACTGCTGTTTACATGAATGTTTTGTGCAGGTGCTTTGAAGTGCCTTGCATCAGGGATTAGGAACAATTTAATTATTTTTTCATGGGACTATGTAAAGCATGTAACTAGATATTGCTTTGGTTCTTAACGATTATAAACTTACATAGCTTCCTTTTTTTTTTGAGTGGAGAAAATACCCTTTAAATTATGACGGACACTCACTAGAGAATGGGTTTGAAGATTTTTTTCAAGTGTACAGTAATGGTGTTTTTCATTAAATATGACAGATGGATGGTAAATGTTGATATACCCTATACACAACAATATGAGACTTTTTCATTGAATAATATTTTAGAAGGTTTTAAATTCATTTGAAACTCTGATGGTTTTTACAATAAAAAATATTGAAGATGGAAAAAAAAAAATAAGGTAAGTCACAGGATTTCCCTAGTGGCCTAGCGGTTAGGATTCCAGGCTTTCACTACTGTGGCCCGGGTTCAATCCCTGGTCAGAGAACTGAGATCCCGCAAGCAACGCAACGCGGCCAATAAATAAATAAATAAGGCAAGCCACTTATGGACAAGTAATATACATAGACCAATAGTTATAGATAAAAATGGATGGATAGACAGAGAGCTTGGAGTCAGACTGCCTGTATATGAACCCCAGGTCCACTACTTCTGACCGCATGACCTTGGGTTCTTCTCAAGGTCTCTTGTACTGTGCCTCAGTTTCCTCGTCTATACAATGGATGTATTTAATATTTCCTACCTTGTAGGGTTTTGTTTTTTAATTGGTCACGCCACGCGGCATGTGAGATCCTAGTTTCCCGACCAGAGATCGAACCCGCACCTCTTGCATTGGAAGCGCAGAGTCTTAACCACTGGACTGACAGGGAAGTCCCCCTCATAGGGTTTTTATGAGGACGACATGGGTGAATAGAGAAAAGCACTTACAACTAACTGTGCAGGGTACATAGTGAGCAATTGGTAAGTACCTGTGGGTGTTGCAGTGCATGTCACACTATTTGGTTTTCTTGCCAGTGGTGGGATCTCTGAAAACAGGACTGGACTCCTCATCTCTGTTGATGGGGTTGGGTGGACAGACAGGCCTGCACGGGGCTATCTCAGCAGTCCTGGCTGCTGCTTTCACACTGAAAGTTCCAAGGGGGCACACGTTGGGCAGGACCAGCACATTTCTCCCACCATTGATGGAGGATCTGCTCAGTGTCAGACCCAGAGTCCCAGCCCTTCCCAAAGAGGCTCACAGCTTTGTGGAGAGCAACACACCCATGAAAGGGGTCTGACCTCATGGTTCAGGTCTGGGCCATGTGTCCCACGTGGTCAGCTTCAGAGGATGTCTGCCAGGCCTGAGCTTGTATGAAGGGGCCAAGCCCCTGGAGGAAACGGGCATTCTGACCAGGGAGGGAAAGCTAGAGTCCTCTGCAGCAGCTGACTTAGGGCCATCAAGGAGCAGACGACAAAGGGAGCACGGTCTGCAGTGCCAGAGGCTGGGAACGGTTGGGGTAGATTCCAAAAAAGGTTGATTTCCTCAGAACATAAGGAGGCGTAAGGTGTATGCGTGCACAGTAAGTGTTTGCTGACTGGCAAACTGAGCTGCTCCAGAAATTTTCGAACATTCCCAGTTATGAACATCTTGATTCCTTATGCGTGGGGAGGGGCCTGGGAATCTGTATATTTGACAAGACCTTAGGTAAGTCTCATGAACAGGTGGTTTCCTCTGCCATCGCATCCTCCAGGCCCGGGAGCTGCAGTGCCCTCAGAGAACGGGGCTGACTGTGACCTCACCTTGCCCAGCACCCTCTGACATCCCATCGAGCCCCTACTCCACTCATACCCAGCCCAGGACAACCTCCCTGGTGGAGCCCAGAGCATATCCGTCCATACTGCAGCAGGAGGCCTCGCAGGCCAGCCTGGGCTGTGGGATAATTTGATATTCAAATCCTGGCAAAGACCTGCTTCAAATTGCTGCAAATTAAGCTGATTTTGTCCCTCCGAATGAGGGATTTGCTCCTGTGGATCAACCCTTCCGAGGACTTGATGAGGTCAGGATTAGAGCCGGAGGGCCGGAGAGAAAAGCCTGAGGTGGGAGGCTGGAGGGCTGCTTCTTGGTGGGAGGGCGAGCCCGGCCTCTGTGTGTCTCTCCCCAGCCCCGGAGTTAGGGAAGTTTCCCAGAGTCTCAGAACTCAGCTCTTCACTGTGATGCGGGGTCTCTGGGCCCCTGAGGGGCCAGCCTTGCCGCCCCTGGCCCCATCCTCAGGAGAGCCCAGCCCTGTAAAATTCCCAAAGTGGACCACATCTCATCCTTCCAAGCATCTGAGAGCCAGGGCCCAACTGATCACCCCCATTTCACCGATGAGGAAATAGAGGCTGCAAGAGGTGAGATGAGGCTCTGCTGGCCAAAGACGACCTGGACTCAACCTCTGCCACCAACTTGCTGTGTGACCTTGAGCAAAGGGCCTCTGTGAGTCTCCTCGTAAGGATTACTGACAATGCGTGCACAGCCAGACACGTGGCAAGCACGCCATTAAGCATCGGCCAAGGTTACTACCCACACAGCAAGCACAGGCCAAGGCCCTGAAGCTAGGAAGCGGCAGAACAGGGATCAGGACCCGGCCTCTCTGGCCTGACTGAGTCACCGCCCCCCCCCCCCACCCGCCTTCTCCTGGAGGTCTGCGCCTGCTGACGGCGCCCCTCCCTGGCAGAACCTCATTTCCATCTGTTTTATCAAGGTCTGTACTGTATATTGCAGCCATTTCAAATTGCACCATTAAAGATTTTATGCTGGAGACGTTAAAATTAAAAAGATCTATGTGCAAAGAGTCACAACGAATTTAATCAACTTGATTTAATAGAAAACAGCAAATGGAATTTATGATGCCTCAAAAGACAAGGGAATTTTTTTTTCAACAAAAAATAATAAAAAGCACTTTCTGGAAAACAGAAAGTGGAGTGGGATGGGGGTGGCTCCCCATCTGAGAGTTTATCAGAACCTAATCCGCGGCCAACAACCCCAGTCGGGGCGGTTTGCCCGCTAATCCCAGCTGCCATTAAAATATTAAAGATAAATCTAATCGTCTCTTTATCCAAAATAAGCGACTTTTGTGGAGGAGAAAACATATAACCCTTTGGGAGGAGAATTAGTCCTAATGCATCAAATGGAATTCGGTCCAGGCTGGGGCGAAATAGGGTTTAGAGTCAAATGAGATGGTAATAGAAATAAAGCCCAGAATAACAAATTAAAAACCCTCATTTACACGAATTAAAAGGGCGCACAAAAGGGCTGGAAGCCCAGGCCTACACTCCTCATCCCCCAGGCCCACTCCCCCCCTCCCCTGGTCTCGCCTGCCCAGCTCTTCACCCACTCACAGGCCCCCAGGAGAGGAGCCACTGCCTGACCTCATCCTCTCAACTTGTGTCCCGCAGCTTCCTGCGGACTCCCCAGCTTCCCGCGCCGAGCCCAAGTCCAGGCTGGGTTCCTGAAGGCTGACTGAGCCTTTAGGCATCTTTCCACATCCCTGGGGTGGGCTCTGGGGTCAGACAGAACTGGGCTCCTGTCCCAGGACCGCCCCTCACTATGTGAGGTCTTGGTTTAATTTCTTAAACTCCCCAGGCCCCTGCTAAATTCACGGGAAAATGCGGATAACACTAGTCTCCACCCTTACGCAGCCTCTCTCCACGGCCTTGACCTCATTGCTGCCTGCCTCCCTAGCTCCCCTGGATTCAACAAGATGACATCAGGACAGCCCCAGGCAGCTTGGCCACTAAGGGACCCTGGGGAGGTCAGACCTGTGCCCCTGGAAGGCAGGAGAGCTCAGCAATGGGCCAGCCTGGAAGGCAGGGGGGCAGCCAGCAGCCATTTTAAAGAACTAGGTGGGGTCACCCCTAAATTGTCACTCGAGAGGCCTGAGGCCACTCCAGGTCTTCAGGCTTCTCACTAAGCAGCGCTGTGTCCCCTGAGGTTGCCTCAGGGTTGATCTGTGGCTCCTCCTTCATGGTGGGATTTCGGGGGCTCTGACACATACCTCCCCCAACCCGGGAAACCCTCACCTTCGGGTCCAGGTCTGAATTCCCCACATTAAAATCACACTCTCTGCCTTAATAGCAGGATGCTTAGCAAAGGAGACACACTCAAATAACAAAAAAAGAAAACAGGAAAAAAAGAAAAAAAAAAAAAGGAGACACACTCCCCTCCAGGGGATTCAAGGGCCCCTCCCTGAACCATCACGAAGTTGACGGGTACAGACCGGTATGACAAACCCGCTCCCAAGAGCCTGTCTGGACGGCGGGCAGAAGAGGGGGAGAAGGGGGCTCTCATGCCTGAGGCACCCCGTACACACACACAGGAGGGCAGGAATACACCTCTGACCTCCCCCAGCCTTCTTAACAAATCCACTTGAACGGGAAGTTCACGCTGACAGCATTTTATTATGGGATATTAAGTGGAATCGGATTGCGGGGCTAAAGCTTTCCCTGGCTGACTCTCTGTGTTCTGTTGGCCTCCTCCCCTCTGCACCCACCAGAGTCCCTCCTCCCTCTAGGGAGTGCTAGGAGGGGGTCTCTCCTCTTACCTTCTTCAACACCTACCTGACCCCCACCTTTGGACTATGACAAGTGGTAATTCTGGGAAATTGGGCTGGGCTGGAAGACGTCCCTGGCCACTTGGGAGTGGGTGACCTTCTCCCCAGGATGACTGACCGGAAACGTGAGGAGATGCTGGATGGGATGGGGTTTTCCCAGAGAGGCGTCCTAAGCCTGAGGTTTGATGGGCAAGTGTTGAGGGAAGGTGGTCACAGGTGAAGGAGCTGGGGTGGCCCGTTGCTGCAAGCTACCTTAGCACATGGGGAAGGGGCTGGATTCCCAGAATAACACACAGTTCTGGGTTAGCAAATAGCACCATTATACAAGGTTGTTGTAAGGATTAAAAGGAAATGTAACATTTGTGAGTGTCTACCACGTACCAGGCACTGTGGCAAGGGTTTTACATGCATTCTCTCACTTAATCCTCACACCTCCATAACGTGGATTCTTTAATTATCCCCATTTTACAAAACAGGAAACTGAGGCTCCCAGAGGTCGAGTAAATGCCAGGGTCTGATCCCAGCCATCTGACTCCAGAACTGTGCTTTCAGCCACTACACCATAATAGCTCATATCAGGTGCTATGCTAGCCACTTATGATACAATGGTCAAGGTGTGAGCTCTGGCGCCAGATGGCTGGCCAGGTAGTACACGGGCTTGTCCACAATTCTTCCCTCCCTGTCTACCCTTGTCGTGCCTTCCCTGGTGGGAGGAGTTTATTGCCCCACTTCATTGCCTTTGGTCTTTGCTATGTGACTAGCTTCAGCCGATGGGATATGAGCAGGTATGACCCAAGCAGAGGCTTTAAATGGGTTTGTGTGCTTTGGCTGCCTCTGCTAGAAGAGCATGCCTTTGGTAGCCACAGTCCCAGAATGAGAGGTACGAGGCAGACCCAGAAGCAACCCACAGGTCACACCCAAGCCTAGCTGCGCCTGGACCCTGGGACCCAGAGCGAGAGATAAACCGCCTGAGATGTGGACATTGTTGTTACACCTTACTTGTAGAAGCCATGGAGTTGCCCTGCTCAGACACAGTTCAGGAGAGAACTAGATGTTCAGGTGCAAGAGCGCAGTTAGCAGACAGCCTCCAGCTGCAGCCTCTTCCAGATCCACAGCGGTGCTGTTTGATTTTTTTCCCAGCTTTACTGAGATATAATTGACAGATAACATTGTGTAAGTTTAAGGTGTATAGCATGTTGATTTGATACATTTATAATCTGCAAAATGATTCCCGCCATAGTATTAGTTATCACCTCCATCCCATCACATAGTTATCATTTCTTTTTTGTGATGAGAATATTTGAGATCTACTCTCTTGGTAACATTCCAGTATATGATCCAGAATTACTCGTTATCATCACTCACCCCAGTGTTTGAGTGACTGGGCGTGGTGAGGGTCCTAGGGCCTGGCCATTTCTGCCCAACCCAAGCCTTCTTTAGCGGGCAGCCTTTGCTCTGGAGCTCCCCATTAGATTGGCTGAGACTTTGTCAGAGCTGCCTTGTGGTTTGAGGCTCTCCCTGTCCCATCCTGCTCCCCCTCCCCTTTACCTTTCACAGGGTTACCCCCACTCCCACCCCCAATAAACCACTTGCCTTCCTAACCCTGTCTCATTATCTGCTTTCTTGAGTACTTGAACTGACACAGCCTTATTGCCACAAAACCTGACTGTGCAATTCACTAGCTGCCTGACTGTAACCGTACGATGACTCAGTTTCCTCATCTGTAAAGAGAAGATAACAGAAACACCCATCTCATAGGTTTTTTGTGGGTATTGAATAAGATAATCCATGTACAGTGCTGAGCACTCGATAAACGTTAACTGAGATTGCCAGAGGTAGTTGTAACTCTCAATAAATAAATGCTAGCTACATATGAATGATATAGGATAAAATATCAAGTCAACAGATATAAATCTAGGGCGGATCTTAAAAGACTGAAGTGTGAGAAGGGTGGGCAGATGAGTTGCAATTGTGGACAAGTATAAAGCAGAAAAAAATAACGAAAACTTTCAAGTGAAATGGTCGATATATTCTGAGCCATCATTTGTAACCAGAAAAAAGATTTCCAGACTTCTATATGATCTTTCACCTTCTAAATACTTTCATGCTTATTTTCCTCCAAGAAGGCCAGGAATGGCATCACCATCTCCATTTTACGGGTAAAGGGACTGAGGCACAGAGAGGCTAAAAGACTCACCCCACAGCACACAAGTAAGTGTTAGAGGCAGAAGTGAAACCATGTTTGTAGCTCTCCGTGCGCAGAGAATATCGGGCATCATGGAAAAGCACCAAAACAAAAAACTTAGGGGCTTCCCTGCAGCAAAGTCAAGTTGGTGCTACCTAGACCACTACAAAAGCTATTCTAGGGGACACTGGAGAAGTTCTCTAGATAGCACAGAAGAGAAGAGAATCAAGTGAGCATCAAAGTTTGTGAGGTTGGAGAGGAGAGACAGATCCAAGAGGGATTTCTAGCTGTCAGGACTTGGGGATAAGCCAGATCTCTGCTGTGATGGCAAGTCCTTCAATTTTCTCCCAGGTCAAAACATTTGATTTCAAATCCTTCTCCAAGGTATCAGTGAAGTGTCACTTATGGCCTCTAGTAACAGAGACAGGACACCAGTCGTTTAGACACTGGTGGGGGAAAAAAAAAAAGGAAATTTCTTTCTCTCTGTATAAAAAAAGCTCTTTGGGGGCAGTCCAGGGCTGATATGGTGGCTCCTGGGTCTTCAGGCACCCAGACTCCTAATCTTCACTCCACTTTCCTAATGTTGACTTCCATCCTCAAGGTCACCTCATAGCCCAAAACAACTGCTGAAGCACTAGCCATCATGTCTGTGTTCCAGACAGGAAGCTGGAAGAAAGGCAGAAAGAGCAAAAAGGGTGTGTGCTCAATGTCTTAAGATTTCTGCTCATATTTCATTGGTTACAACTTTATCAAATGGACACTTTTAGCTGAAAAGGAGGCTGGGAAATGTAATCTTTTATCTATGGACATCACCACTCTGAATAAAATTAGAGTTCTGATACTAAGGCAGAGGAGAGAACAGAAATTGGGTAGGCAACCACCAGTCTCAGCATGCCCATAAACATAGATTTTATTAAGACATCTCTCTCCAAAGCCCTTCTCTTTATTACCCCGTATTATTCATAGCTCAATGGCCCAAATTAGATTTTTAAGGGAAATTAAGGTTCCCAGGTTAAATTGTGTTGGGGAGTAGTGTTAGGTACTATACCCACAACTTTAAAAATTTGGTTTCAGGGTTATGAACAACTCTGTCTAACTTGACCCAAAAAGGAATTTACTAGAACAATACTGAGTAACTCAAAGATTCTCCAGGAGGTTGGGAAACTAGAATCAATGCCCAAAAGCTTGTCACAGTACTGGTCTGGTGAAGAAGCCACTGCCGTTACTGTCCCCTTTACTGGATCCTAAGTGCTGGATCTCCCACTGCTGCCACCACTAACCCTGAGCAAGGAATTCTGCTGCTAATCTGTCACTCTGCAAGTTGGGCTTTGCTGCAACCACACTGCTACCAGAGGAGGTTCTCCCAACAACTTCTGCTTCTTTGTGTCCTTGGCTCCCCATTCAAAGTCCAGGGTGGTTGCTTCTGATTGGTGGAGCCCAGGTCACATGCCATGTTCTAGCTGCAAGAGAAGCTGGGAAAGCAAGTGTCTGGCATTTCCAGTTTTGTTGCAGCATTGGGGCTCGGTCTTCCAAAGAGTCTTGGAACTCATAAGTTGGGAAATTCTCAACCTGATTCTCAAATAGGAATCAGGTTCAGATGATGGACAGCCCACAGAATAATAAATGACTATCACAGGACTTTGTAGACGTTCTTTCACGTAAACCGCACAACAACTCATTTTATGCATGATAAAACTGAAGCTCAGAGAAGTGAAGTAACTTGCCTAAGGTCATGCAACTAGTAAGGACAGAGCTGCCTGCCCCAGAGGGCCAATAAGTAAGGAATCAGGAAATCTGTGGGATCAGACCCTGATGGTGCCTCTTTCCTTCCCCGACTGGATGCAGCATTGCCATGGCTCCCTTGTGCCCACCTGCCTCCTGGGTCTCTGGTAAAGCCACCCTCTAGGACATAGGCCCATCGCCTCCTTTCAGTGATCCTCCTCCAGGCCCCCCGGCTTTCTTGCCATTTACAGTAGCTTAATATTAATGGCTTCTGCAGGCAGCTCTACTGACCACCAGGACCTGCCTGGATCTGAGCCTCCCCCCTGATTCTGAGAAATAGATGGAGGCCGAACTTCTGAGCACAGGGAGATGCCCTTGAGCCAGATCAGGATCCCATGGGAAAAGCTCTGGGCCTGATGAGAGGGCTGCTGGGACTCTAAGGATAACATAGAAGCAGCCATCAGAGAGACTTCTGGGCTCCAAGATCTCTGAGCTTTAAAAATTTACTCTGCCTTAGGGATAGCGCTAGCTGCTTTCAATTTTTTTTTTTTTTTTTTTGCCGTACGCGGGCCTCTCACCGTTGTGGCTCCTCCCGTCGTGGAGCACAGGCTCTGGACACGCAGGCCCAGCGGCCATGGCTCATGGGCCCAGCCGCTCTGCGGCATGTGGGATCCTCCCAGACCGGGGCACGAACCTGTGTCCCCCGCATCGGCAGGCGGACTCCCAACCACTGCGCCACCAGGGAAGCCCTGCTTTCAATTTTTTTTTTTTTTTTTTTTGGAGTAATCCCCAGTCCATCCTCTTCTCTCCCTCCCCACTGCCACCTTCAACTCCTAAATCAACCAATGCTGCCTCTGGCCTGGATCACACAGTCCACCTCCCTCTTTGTTTCACAACCGCCGGCAGCTTCCCTTCACCCTGGGGATAACATCCAGTGTCCCACGAGGCCCTGCAGGCTTGGACCCCTGAAGACTGGGCTCCCCTTAAAAGCATGCCTGACCATCAGCTCTACCCTCTAGCCTCCCTTAACTTCTCGCTGTTCTTCAGAAGTGCCTAGCTGGTCCTTCTCCAGAACATGGACACCTGCTGTCTCCCCAACCCTGACACCTGCCCCAGCCCCCCACGTGGCTGGCCTCTCACCACTCAGGTCTCTGCCCAAATGTTGACTACCCAGAAACCCCTTCCTGTCCTGCATCTAAAAGAGGACCCTCCTGCTGTCAGTCTAAAACCCCTCACTCTGCTGTGTTTTTCCTTAGCACTTTGGATTCTTAAATTATCCTGTTTGTTTACTTACTTGCCTCTTTGTTAACTGTCTCTCAAACTAGAATCTAAATTCCATGAAAGCAGGAGGCTTTGCTTTCTTTTACCCCACAGTATTCCCATTAAGAGTATCTGGCATACAGTAGGTGCTCAGTAAATACTTGCTGAAGGTTCTTGACTAAATTATCTTGCAACATTCCTGTGGGACAAAACAAAACAAACATCCTCTCAGGGCATCAGGGATGTGGTCCCTGTGTCACTGGCTCTGGATTCAAAGTGCAGGGTGGCTGCTTCTGATTGGTGGAGCCCAGGTCACATGACCATGTTCTAGCTGCAAGGAAGGCTGGGAAAGCACGTGTCTGGCCTCTCCAGTTTCATTGCAGAATTGGGGCTCTGAGACCCATCACTTGAGACTGCAGGGAGACTGGACACAGCCCAGAGGCATGCAGCAAGCTGGTAGTGGAGCAAGTCCTCTAAGCCTTGCTGTTCTCCATGGTTCCACACTGCCCATAGGTGAACACTGGGGAAGAGACAAGGGCGATACATGTGGGATGTTTTTCTTTTCCCTTGAGTGGCTAAGGAATGGTTCCTGCTGAGGGAGGGAGGAGACAGGGAGTTGTGGGCCCCTGAAACCTGGTGGGTGGCGTTCTGCTGGGATACGAGCCTGAGCTGCAGGTGGCACCTGGAACACCTACCTGGTGAAAAGGTTTACAAGACTGGCTTGAAGGTAGTGCCAAGAGTCTATTCCTTCCTTCCCACTCCCTGGGCCCCTCCAAGAAAAGTCCAAAGGGTATAGATTTTTCCTTGGAGAACTAGGAGAAGGAAACCAGCCCAGATGTTTGAGGGAAGGTGTTCTTCGTAGACTGAGGTTCTGGGGATTCACCAGCCTTGACCTCAGTAGCCCTTCTCGACCCTTTCTGGTGTCCCTTCCTTTTCTCTCTGCCATTCTCGGCAGGGCAGGATGGTAGCTCGAGCATTGCTGGGGCATCGCTTGCCTGCCTGTACCCAAGCTCCCTTCCTCTGTTTGAGGCTCTGGTTCCATCTTCAAGGAAACAAGAACACGGTGGATTTGGACTCTGGTTGGCTCTTAGCAGCTGCATGTTCCTGGGGAGGTCACCTAGCCTCTCTGAGGTTGCTTCTTTTTTTTTTTTTTTTTTTGCGGTACCCGAGCCTCTCACTGTTGTGGCCTCTCCCATTGCGGAGCACAGGCTCCGGACGCGCAGGCTCAGCGGCCATGGCTCACGGGTCCAGCCTCTCTGCGGCATGTGGGATCTTCCCGGACCGGGGCACGAACCCGTGTCCCCTGCATCGGCAGGCAGACTCTCAACCACTGCGCCACAAGGGAAGCCCTGAGGTTGCTTCTTCATTTGAAAAATGATATACATCTTTCAGGATAGTTGGGAGGATTTGTTGAGACAGTGTGAAAAAGTTCAGAACTTAATAAATGTTCATTGTGTATAACTTAAATGTGAATCAAAATCACTCCTGTTTTTCTCGTAGCATCAGCTACTTACTGAACAGGGGAGATGGGCTATCTGGCCCAGTGTCTGATGAGAGGAGGATGAGAGAGCTGGAGCTCAGGGACTCTGCCAGGACAACTGTCCAGCACAACAAGACAAAGTGTACTCTCAAGGGGTAAGCCCAAAATACACAAGAGCATTAAAAAAGTGAAACACATTCGTGGGTGACAGATTCATAATGGGATTATTGATTCAAACACAGATCCTTTCTCTTCCTTGCATTTTCCACCCTCCTCCCTCCAAAAATTGTTGCTGACGGCTGGGAGGCGACTCAGGGAAGAAGCTAGCAAGAGACAATGACTTGGCTGCAACTGGTGCTAAAAATGACCAGCATCACAGCAAAGGAAGGAGATGGCATCGTCCCTCATCCCTAATCTCCCTCCCTGAGCCTTAGTATCTTAGCTGTAACAAGGGGGAAAGAACTTGAGAAGTTGAGTGGATTCAATGCCATAAGGGGTCTGACACCCATTAATAATAGTAGTAAGAATCGTGATGTCTGGAGTCCCCAGGGCCAGACACCATGTTAAATGCTTTAAAAACAGCAGCTCCTTCAATCGCTGGCCCAAACTCCATGAAGGCCGGGACTAGGTCTGTCTTGCTCCCTGGCATATTGTCAGTCCCAAGTATAGTATCCTCCTGCATGATGATGATAATAACCAACTCTCCCAGGAACCTTATTTTGTAAACTCACAGTATAGCCTTATTCACCATTTTCAGCACTGCACATTTCTAATCTTCATGACAGTTCTAAGTTCTACCATTATCCCCATTTTATGGATGAGGAAACTGAGGCACAGAAGGAAAAGAGAAGCCGGGTAACTTTCCCAAGGTCACCAAGCAAGTGATAGAGCTGGAGTCTGAACCTAGAAAATCTGTCTCTAGAGACCATGCCCTTGCCCCCCTGTGCTAACTCAGGGGGTCAGGGAATGCTCACAAGTCCAGTGTCAGGCTGTTTTATAGATAAAGCAATAGAAGCTAAGAGGGAAGTTAAATGATTGGCTCTAAGCCACAGAGCCATTAGGCGACAGACCCAGGATGTGGGTCCAAGGTGACCAAGCTAAATGCCTCTGAAAGGGTACAATTTACTCTCCCAGGCCAAGCCCTGGGGGCCAGCCTTTCCCTGTAGCCCCAGCCCTGCCCCCTGCGACCCCAAGTCCACAAATGTCCTCAGTTTTGGTCTGACCTCAGCTAGGCAGCTCAGAGACAGCCCTCCAACCAGGAGTCCTTCAGGAGTCCAATTCCAAGGCTGGGACTGGCTGCAGGCTGACGCTGGGCCCTCCCTTCATCTGTAGCCTCTGGCGAATGTGCCTCTCAGAGGGCCTGGGGCTGTCCCCATTCCCAGCCTCGTAGGGCAGGGTGGAGACTGTCTCGCTGGGAGTGGGAACTGGCAGCTTCACATACAGTGTTTGGTCAAGAGATTTTTCATCCTCCTCTCCTGGCAAGGCAAGAGCTGGGTTTCCATCACTCACATGCTTGCTTTCCATCACTCACTTCCTTGCCCCTAGGCTGGCGTCTGGCTCATGGTGGATGTCCCATGATAAGTCAGGGATATGACAGCTGCCGTTAACAAAACTTCCCCATTCAACTTCCCAGGGTAGGCTGGCATGTAGAGGAGTCCGAGAGAGGGATGGAATCAAAAGAAAACAGCTTTTGACACCAGACTCATTTGAGGTTGAGTCTGGCCTCTCTCTGCTGCTTACAAGCTAGGTAGCTTGGGACAAGTCACCTAACCTCCCTAGGAACTTAAGTTTCCATATTCATAAAATGGTGATAGAAATTCTCATCTGGAAGGCAAAGCCACTGCTCTGCACAGCTCTAGGGGGCATCATTCACACGGTTGTCTGTGTGAGTGGTGACACACGGAACCCAACTCCATAGAATAAAGGCGAAAGATGCCCCGAGACTGCAGATCCCTGAGTCTGTACCTTGCAAGTAAGAATAGGTATGTGAACTTTCGAATGTGGAACCAAGATACTAACAGGGCCCTTGTGAAGACCTGATATTATGCTATGGAAAGGGGCTGGGGAGCATGGGTGTACAGTAGGCATGGCATTATTGTGGGATAAGGAGGCGGCCCTTGGAGTGAACAGTGCCCCGCTCCCAGACACCTGCCGCACTGAGGGACGTACCTGCCTAGTTCTGGATCTTGTGTGGACCAGCCCAGAGCAGATGAAGACCCACCTCACAACAGCCCTTGAGGCAAGGCCTCAGCTTCCATGTCCTATAGGGTTTCTTCTTACTTCTCAGTTTGGCCTCACGGCAACCACAGAGGGCACTAGATATCCTGGCAGTGGGCTGGGAGAGTTAGGGGGTTTCAATCTATTTGGGGGGTTGCAGTTGACTAGCCCAGAAATTCTGAATGGAATTTCTCCCCAGCCTTGCTTTCCAGTCTCTGCCTAAAACAACTCACCCTGTCTTTATTCCCCTCAGAGGGTGCCTTCAAGTCAAGACAGCTTTATTAGAAACCTACCACTGTATGCTATGCTAGGCACAGTGGAGAGGAAGGTGCCAAGGTAGATAGACAGTCCTTAGTCCCACAAAGCTCACAGAAGAATTAGCTGAGGAGGTGGAGTGCAGGGACTCCGGGGTCCATGGTGCACGTACGTGTGTGTGTGTGTGTGTGTGTGTGTGTGTGTGTGTGTGTGTATGTATAGAATCACCTTCACTTAACACTTGGACCCAAGGGAGCCATCCTCCCTGAAAGCAAGGAACCAGTAGCTCCACTGCCCACCTTTAGAATTTAAGCTTTTCTTGTTTCTCCAGGTGAGGCTCCTGCCTGCCTAGAGCAGTTCCCTGCAGCCTCTCACCACTTTTCAACTGGCCCAGCTGGCTGCACTTCTGCCGCTTCCAACACAGGAGTTAGTCAAGGGATCCCCATCGAATGGGCACAGAAGCTCACCTTTTAATTGCCTCTCACACCCTCCCTTCTCCCTCCTCCTTCCCTCCACTTCAACAATGCCATCCGCTTCATTTGTCTGTTCAGTGAACTCTGAGGTATAGCAGACCCGCTGACTTGTCTATCTGATTTACTGGGAACCCCTAGCTCCTTGCTCAGAGCTAGTAAGGGCTCAATACATATTAGTTGAGTGAATGGTTAGAAGAGTAATGAAATCTTTCCATGGAAGTTGGCGACCCTTCATGTTTATTCTAGGAAGATGTTCAGGTGTCCACCGGTGTTCTCCAAAAGAAGTCACCACCACTCTTCTTTCCCTCCAGGAACCCCTACTCCTGACCCCTTTATTCATTCATTCATTCATTGGGCGATAATTATTGAGTAGCTCTTCTGAACTAGGCATTGCATCCTGTGCTGGGGAGACAAGCTTTGAGCTCTCCCACCCCATCTCCCTCTTCAAACCCCCTTCTTTCTCCCCGTTGCCACCACACACCCTGCCCAGGACACTTGCCCCTTCCTCATTCTGCCTTTTTCGGAGTGGTCCCATATTTGGGTTTCTTTGACCCCGCCAAACCTGTATAGGATTCAGGGAGGGAGGGAGGGAGGATGGGAGGGAGGCAGCAGGATTCCCAGTCTCTAGCACCTGCCCTCAGTCCATCCTTCCACCCCACCCCAGGGACTGTCCAAGCCAGCTCTGCCCAGAATCCCTAGCCGCTCAGCCTCCTGGAACGGCCCTGAACCTTGTTGTCTCGTCTCAGCCTCTGGGGGCCCTGCCCATGGGCGTCCTGCAGAGCCCACCCGGTGCCTGGCCCCCAGCGCCCTGGCCCCTCAGTGCTGCCCGCGGCGGGAGCTGCCAGCTTTTTGGAATTCCTAATCGCTCCTGGCCCCGGTGATTGGCTGCTCAGCTCTGCCCCACTTGGGCTGCCGCCTGGTTGGATAAAAAGGGAATCTCCTTGGGGCTCCAGAGCATTAGACATCGGAGGGGGCACCTGGGACCAACTTCGTGAAGCGGGGAGCCCGGCGGGGGGGTGGGGGGAGCAAAAGACCTGCGGCCTCAGCCCCTTCAAAGAGCCGAGAGATGACGGGGAAAGCCGGGGAAGCGCTGAGCAAGCCCAAAGCCGAGACAGTGGCCAAGAGTACCTCGGGGGGCGCCCCGGGCAGGTGCACTGGGTTTGGCATCCAGGAGATCCTGGGCTTGAACAAGGAGCCCCCCAGCTCCCACCCGCGGGCTCCCCTCGACGGTCTGGCCCCCGGGCACTTGCTGGCTGCGCGCTCCGTGCTCAGTCCCGCAGGAGTGGGCGGTATGGGGCTACTGGGGCCCGGGGGGCTCCCCGGTTTCTATGCACAGCCCACCTTCCTGGAAGTGCTGTCCGACCCGCAGAGCGTCCACTTGCAGCCGCTGGGCAGAGCGTCGGGGCCGCTGGACACCAGCCAGACGGCCAGCTCGGGTAGGTGAGGGCGAGGCTGTGTGGCTGCCTGACTGGGGTGACAGCCGGGAACCCCACGCCGTCGACTCTCGCTTGCACCGCAAGGCCTCCTCCGGGTGCACAAGTTCGTGCCAGGCCGAGAGATCGCAGAGCGGGCCTGGAGCCGGCGCGCCCGGGGCGGGGGCTCGGAGGATGCTCCCGGCTGCGGCCGGGTTTTGGCCTCCGCGTTTCCGGCGGCCGAGCTGTGCTGCGGTCCCCGCGTCGGGCCCGGCTCTGCCGCGGCGCCTGATTGGGGCCCCACTGGAAACAAGGCTTAGGGTGTCGGAGCGCGTGGGGCAGTCGGGGGTCTCCTTCCATTGCTCCACTTCGGCCCCGGCATCTCGGAGGACCCGCGCTCCTAGAGCCCGATTCCGTTCCGGGCTTTGGCGGCCCGGGAAGCGGGTGCCAGCTTCGGGCCCCAGCCCTGGTGTCCAAAGTTGTCTTTTCCTTCCTCCTTTCCTCCGTTCCAAGCCTCCCGCATTGGTCAGCTGGGTTTTAATTTTCTCCTCACGAGCTTAGACAACCCGGCCACGGCGGCGGCCCAAGGGGTCGCAATCCGAGATGCCACCTAAACGGCACAATATCTCGGATCCCGGCGCCTCGCGGGCTCGGGACCCCTGGACGACCCTGCCGCGCCCTCCGCGGGCAGTTTTCCCGGCCTCACGTCTCCGCCAGCTCGGCCCTCCGGCTCTGGTTCGCGCTCTGCGATTTCCCCGATTTTTTCGCTCTCGTTTAATTAATTAATTTTTATTTGGAGGGGCAACGAAAAGTGGTGCGTCGCAGTCTCTCCAGTCCTGAGGGGGGGCGCATGGTGCGGGCACTGGAAAGGGGGTTGTGCCCGGGAGCCCCCAGCCCTTCCCGGAGTCCAGCTCTCCGCGCCCAGGCTCCGCTCCTGCGGGCCACCTTCCGAACCCCGGCGCCACGGCTGCTAGCGCAGGGCAGGGCGCCGAACCCGGGGCACCGCCGGGGGCCCTGCGACCCGCGGAGGCTGTCGCGCCCCCCTGCTGTCCCTGCCCAGGCGTGTCTGGGCCTTTGCTTCTCAGAACGAAACAGAACGGAATGTGTTCACGACCTCGGGATTGCGGCGCCGGCGTGGGTAGAAACAGCCGCGGCTTAGGGATGGCGTAGACCTCACGGAGGGCTCTCCGGGGAGACGGAGCAGGCCCGGCTGCTCCCGGAGGCCGCCGGGGGTGGGGCCCCCGCGGGTTTCGGGAGCCTGACGCGCCCGGGTGCTGCGGAGCGCGTCCCCCATTCTGCCGCACGTGCCTCCGCCCGCTTTTCAGATTCTGAAGATGTTTCCTCCAGCGACCGAAAAATGTCCAAATCGGCTTTAAATCAGACCAAGAAACGGAAGAAGCGGCGACACAGGTAAGGCCCCTGCAGCGTTTTCTGTCACCTTCCTGCTCACCTATACCCTGCCGTCGTTCCCTGATCGGGGGTAGGGTCGCTCGGACCCTAATTTCACCGGCTCTAGATCTGAGGTCCGCTGCTGTGCCAGGACGGGGAGACCAGACATTGTTTGGGGACATCCGTCCGGGGCCCTGGCGTCCGGCCGTGCCGGGTGAGGACTTTGACCGTCCGCCGGGGAAGCGGCACCGTTTCAGGCTTTCTCCTGCTTCTCCAGGAGAAAGGAAAGCCCCCAACTAGGGCTAAACCCGAGCCAGACAGGAGCTGACGGCCCCCAGGTGCCAGCCCTGCATCGGCACATTCGGAGAGCCACGCACACCTCCGGGCGGGCAGATCGGCTCTCCCCTCCCGCCAGAGCCGGTTCCTCTGCCCTCTGCCCCGGCCCCTATTCCTCTCCCGCCGTCCCTGTCAGCGCCGCCAACCCCCTATCTTTCTGCGCCCACCGTTCGCAAAGTCTCGAGCGTGATACCCGCATGGATGACAAATTTTCCTTTGGCTTCTGCTCCTCTGTGATCCGTAAGCCTCAGTTTCCTTGTCTGTAAAATGCGGAGGGAGGAGTGTGTGCACTGAAGGACTCCGCAAGCCCTCGCTGGAGTGGAGTGGGCTGCCTTGGAGGATACAGACTAAAGAGCGAGGGTTTTTTTGTTTTTGATTTTCTTTAAATATTTTAAAAATAGACATTACTTGCACAAAGTTAAAATACAGTAGGTGCCGAAAGGTATATCCTGAAAAGTAATTCCCCACACCAGACCCGCATTCCCTTCCGCAGCCGCTACCAATTCCTTGTGCAAATGTATGAGGAGGTTTTCAACAAATAAAGGACTGAGAACCAAAAATCGACCTGACTTCCTGCGGGTGCTGTTTGCCCCTGCGCTTACCCTAGCTTTGTTTTCCCAGATCTCTCTCCGCCCCAGTGCGGATGGAGCGCCCGCAGGGTTCCGGATCGCTGGGTGGACGTTTCCCCCTGGGGTGCTCTCCACCTCATCCTCTTCTCCCCAATTTGTTCTCAGCCTCTTTGCACACTTTCTCTGGGTGCTTTTCTGCGTTCCTCTCTTCCTTCACACCCGGAAATGACCCCCACGTTTTAAAACGGTTCTTCCTCACCTCTCAGGCCCCAACAGGTTCTGGCTTGAATGGGGGTGAACTTTGACTTGGTTTCTTGGTGACCTCGGTTTGTTCCCTTCAGGCGGCTGTTTGTTTTTGTTTTGTTTTGTCTTGTTTTATTGTAAATGGAAACGTTGTTATTTTAGTCCTGATCCTGGGTCATTTTTTACATTCATCCGTCCAGCAAATATTCATTAAAACACCTCCGATGCATTCATATCATGCTGGTGGCAGGGTGGGGGTAATCCTGTCAGCCTCTGGAGCCTGGACAGGGACCTCCAGCAGGGACAGGGACCCGGAGGGCAGGTTGGAGTCCGGCTGACCGGCTTCTGTGCTGCTGACCGAATAGAGGTGGGGGAGGGATTCCCACAGCCAGGAGAGCCCCGGACAAAGCACCCCCAGGAGCAGTGCTTCTGCATGGGGGCATCTCCTTGTGCAGCACTTGGAGCTGACTGACCCACGGCCGAAAGTCCATACTTAAGTTTTCTAACCCTCTATCCTCACCTGATACCCCCTCCACCAGGGAAAATTGGGGTGCTTTGGAGGGTTCCCAGGGAGACAGGACAACAGCCCTAGGTTTCGGGCTATTTCTGGTACACGAAGGGAACAGATTATTGGAGAGAGGAGAATGGCTGCTGCAATTTTTAATTAGTAAAAAATGTGTTTTCCTGAGCCTCTCTCATTTGGGGAGTTCAGGTAAGAGACCCTGGAATATGGTGATGAGAGGCAAGCATCTCTTGATCACCCAGAAACATAAGAGGCTTAGCAGGGGTTAGAGAGGGGAGTGGGAATGGAGCAGCAGCCTTTGGGGTCTCTCAGGTTTTGCTCTTCCCTTTTCCTGGAAGGCTCAGCTCTGATAGACTGGTTACAATGGGAAACTGAAGGGTCTGGGGTTCTGCGTAAAGCCAGGAGCAGGGTTTGGGTCACGTTGTACGGGGCGCAGGGAGACTCCCTGGAGGGCACATCAGCATAGACACGTGGATTAGCTCTGAGGCAGGAACCAGGGGAAGTTTGGGGGATTTGAGGCATTGTTTCATTTTGTTTCTTTCTTAACTCCTTTCTTTTTTGTTTTGTTTGGTTTTTTTGTTTTGGGTTTTTTGTTTGTTTTTAATGAGAGCCGAGGCTGGCACTTGAAAGGTTCTGAATGACCTGCCATCCCCTTTCCTCTTTGGCTTTGGCCACGCCCCAATAGCTGTGTGCCTCAGTTTTCCTAGTTTTGAAAAAGACTTGCATGTTTTGATTGTTTATTTTGACTGTTCAGGGACCCTTCGGTAAGTGGCAGGAGAGGAATAGAAAGCAGCAGATCTTCAAAATTCTGAAGAATTAACTTTCTGTATACATAAACATTCTGTTCTTCCCAAGAGGATAGGAGAAACACTTTAGAATCAAACCAGTCATTTTCTATAAAGAGCAGAATCTTTCTTTCTCACACATCCCCCTCCACCCCCCCGGCGTCATCCTCCAAGACGTTAAAGCCAACACCAGCACGAGGAGTATACGGGGCTGACATTTGTACTTTTTCCTTGTGTTGGGAGAGGCGAGGGCAGCAGCGAGGGATTTTAAACCACACACCCCCCTCCCATGCTGTTTCCAGGGTCCAAATCCCGGAGGCTCAAGCAGGGAAGGTACCATTGTTCAAGTGGAGTCTACGAACAAATCTGGACTATACTGCTCCCCAGCTTGTTGATGGGGGTGCAGGATAAAGGTCACCTAGAACCTGGTGAAATTCAGGTCTGAAAAAAGAATTTGTGTCTGTAAGTGGGTGTGTAGTGTATTTATTCAAGAAAGGGGGCTATGAACCCCCTAATATTGGAGGTAAAACATTGTATGTACTGGAGCATATCCATTTGCTAGGGTGAGAGGATGTGGCTTTTACTGGATTCTTAAAGCAGTTTATGACTCAAAATAGGTCAATGTGAACCGCTCTGTGGTCGCTGGGGGAGTGTGTGGGAAGGCACCCTCGGGATGACCTGAATGAAACTCCCCTGAATGGGGCTCCCGCTGGGTGAGTGGCTGAGCCTGTGTGTGGGATGGCGGGGAGGTGACCCTTCACTTCTGAGTCCAAGAAGGGACAGAGCACCCCCTTTCCCTTCTCCCTGCCCCCAAGACTGCGTGGGGCGGCTCTAAGGAGCCTTTAGGTCTGGGCAGGTGAGGAGAGCCGGGCGTGCTGAGGTAGGGTGAGGGGCTGCTAGAATCAGTTAGTTCTCTGCTGTACAGACGCTGGGGCTGGGGCGGCTGCTGCATTTGACCTTCTGGTGAATCTCTGAACTCTGAGTACGATTTAAAAGATCGACCCTCCTGTCTGTGGGAGGAGCCCAGGAAGCTGGGCCCGAGGAGGCTGAGGCACTTACTCACCTGGTGAGCCCTCCATGCTGTGCCTGGGAGAAGAGGGGCTTTCTGTAGTTTTCTAAAATTTGTGTCTTAACACCCTTTCCCCCCAAGCACTTCCAGGAAGATTCCCAGTATAAAATGTCACTGAGGGCTGAAATAATACTCCCCACCACCAGAAGGGTAGTGTGGGCCCTCAGACTTGAATGAAGAAGAGTTTAGAGGATGGGGGGGCGGGGCAGGGAGCGAGGTTGCATCCGATTGTTCTGGCCAAGCCTGGGTTTGGGGTCTGTCCAGGAGCCATGGGGGAGGGCCATTCTGTCCTCTCTGGGACAGCTTTTTCCATTTTGGGGGTCCTGACTGACTTTTTTTGCTCCCCTCAGGACAATCTTTACCTCCTACCAGCTAGAGGAGCTGGAGAAGGCATTCAATGAGGCCCACTACCCAGACGTCTATGCCCGGGAGATGTTGGCCATGAAAACGGAGCTCCCGGAAGACAGGATACAGGTAACAGCTCTGAGTTCCTCTCTCACACTTTCCTTACCCTCAGGGACATCGACTGCCCCAGGCTCCCAGACACCCATCTCCCACCCTGCAGCAGAGTGTGTGCTTGCCTGTAATCACGTCCTCATGCACAGCAGTTCATTTAAGCAGGCAGGTGTTTGCTGAATACCTACCATGTGAGATGGGCACTGCTGGGGGAACAAGAGACTTAGCGGAGGAGGCGAGGCCTGCTGCTGCACTGTGGGCTTCCTGAGGAGTATGTGAGACAAACCATGTGCCTGGAGGTGGCCCCAGGCCTCTCTGGGTGCCTGGGGGTGGGGGAGCATCTGTCTCCCTTCCTTCCACTGCTTTCCCTTGAGGAAGAGGTTGCCCCCTCCTTTCCTATCTACTCCCCACCACCTCCATCTACCTGAGCCTCCTGCCTCCTCACAACCCAACAGCTGGCCCTGCCCAGGGCTGCTGCTCCTTGACTTCTCCCAGATCTGGCCCATGATGTGCTCATTAAGCCCCTCCCCGTCACTGGAGAGTTTTGTGGCGGAACCAGCCCTGACTTGGACTGGGCTGTCCTCAGCTCTACTGGGTGCCCAGCCTCCTTTCATCAGTGTCAGGATCCTCCCAAGTCCAGGACGCCCCTAGCTGGGCAGGAGTGGGCTGCTTAATCATTTCTTCGGGAGGAGATGAAATCTGATGATTCTCCAGACAGGGCCTCTAAGAGCAGGAAGAAGTGATGCGGTTGGAGGAACACTTCCAGAAGCTTTGGGGTTGCCTTAGTTGGATCAAGACCTTTAATCAAAGTTGCTCTTATCGGGACACCTGAGTGGCCCGGAGTAGTTGACGGCCCAGGCTGGAAAAGGGCAGAAAGGGTCCCGACTTCCTGAAACCCCGTCTGCTCCGAATCTCCTCCTCCTTTGTGTCTCCACGTGTGATGTGAGTTGGGGCGGGTAGGGGACAAGTCCAGAGGAACCGAATAAGGTGTGTAGGTTCCTTGCGCTCCCTCACTGGAGAACCAGAGAATGGGAAATGAGGCGTGAGCTCCTTTTCCAGAAGAGCCTGCCTCTCCACTGGAAGTCTATGGGGAATTTCAGCCAATGGCTTTAGACAGTGACACTAACAATAAGCTCAATTATTCATAAGCAGATTATCTGTTTGGCGTATTATCCATGGTGGCCTGGATCCATCATACCCCCCAGCTGAGTTCCAGTGGGAACAGGCTGGGTGTTGCTTCTGGATCTTGTGTGTGCGTGTGCGTGTGCGTGTGTGTGTGTGTGTGTGTGGTCATGACGAGCAGCGGGGGTGGGGTGAGACTCCCCGATTTCCCCGTTGGTTGGTCCCACATTTGCGCTACTGACCAGTAGGAAAGAACAGCCTGTGCCTTGCGGTGGCTCGTCCTGAAATCCCTTTGGCTGTGGTGGTGGTGGTGGGTGGGAGTGTCTGAAAGATCTGGGGAAGCTCGCCCTTGCCCTCGGCTGTCACTGCATTGCTGCAGATGCCCAGCCCGCAGACTCTAGGCTTTTTAAAATCGCCTGGGGCGTTGTCTACAGGGTGGTGTCTGAAGCCACCAGAACCAGCATGGATGAGCCAAGAGTGTGGAGTACATTGATTCCCTGGATTGTGAGGACTGGCTGTGGAATTTGCGGTTATGGGAGAACCAAGGCAAGGATCTCTCCAGCTCTTGCAGCACCGCCTGGTTCTTTGGCTAAATGATGCCCCCAGAAGGTGTTTGTGAGTTGTCAAATAGCCGTGCCCCCAAGCGTTTTACCAAGTGGCCTGGGAAAGGTCTTAACATCTATCGGTGGCAGTCACAGCTCTATCCCACAGAGCAGTTCTCATGTGCCCAGTGCTCTAACTATGGGACATGCACAGGAGAGGCAGGGTGGTGCAGTGGTTAGGGACACCAACTCTGGAGCCAGACTGTCCTGGCCTCACCAGTTACCAGCTGAGTGACTGTGGACAAGTTACCTCACCAGCCCGAGCTTCCCATTGCTCATCTGTAAAATGGGGATGACAGTGGCAGCTGCAGGTGTCATGAGCCATGTGTGTGGCGTGTTCCAGTGGGTCCGGCATGGGCCCAGCTCACTTGGTTTGAGCTCTGATCTCATTAAATCCTGGCGACAGCCTGTGGGGGAGAGAACATTAGCCTCCTTTTATAACTGAGGAAAGTGAGGCCAGACAACTAGTAAGTGGGGGGACACAGGGACCCACCTAAGGTCTCTTTAGGCTGCACCTAAAGCCCACTCATTCACCACCTGCCTCTTGGGTTTGAAGCCTTTGTTTTGACTTGAAGCTGGAGGAACAGAGATGATTTGATGTCAGGTGGGAGGCCTGTATCAAATCTTCTTTATTAAAAACCCCCCAATATTTATTGAGTACCAGATACTGTTCTAAAAACCCCCAAAACTCACTCATAACAAAATTATTCTTTGAATGAGCGAATTCAGGTACATGAGTTCAAAAGGGTGAAACGTGAGTCACCCTTGCCACTGTCCACCGGCAGTCCCTCCAGGGGTTACCAGTTTCCTTTGGTTCCTTCCAGAGATAGTTTATGTATATTCTTTTTTTAAAAAAAAAATTTTTATTGGAGTATAATTGCTTCACAATGTTGTGTTAGTTTCTGTATTCTATTCCCAAAGGATCCTCAGAACGCCCGATGGACTAGGTACTATTACTATTCCCACTTTACAGGTGGGGAACCTGAGGCCCAGAGTTCAGACCTGAGTCCCTTTAGACTCCAGAACACTTACTTCACTACACTGCCACCCTTTCTCCTCATTTCCTCTCAGCATGTTGATTTAGTGGAACCAGTGCGTCTAAGGATGGACCCTACCACTCAGAGCCAGTCCCCTCCCCTCCCCCAGCTTTCAGGCCTTTGTCTATGTGTTGAGGCTTAAGGGGAAGGGCAGTTATTAGAGGCTCCAAGTCTGAAGTTAGACATTCTCAGGTGGAATGGAAAGGTTATTGGACTGGATATCCAGTCAGGGACCCAGATCTTAGTCCTGGCTCTGACACCCACCAGGCATGGCAGAGGCCAAGCCATCTGTAAAGGAAAGGGGGAATCCCTCCCAGAGAGCAGCCTCCTCAGGATCACCTCTCTCACTGGGCCCCTGGGCTGCCATGGAGGAGTGGGACAGCCCCAGGTGGACAGCTGGGACACACACTTCTGCTGGGCCAACCCAAGTAAGCCCCTGGATGTGTCTGAGACCTACTGTCCAATGTCTAACGAGAACACAGTGTAGATGTGAAAAGTCAGACACACCTACTTCTAATCTTTGTTTCACTGCCAGCAAATCAAACTCGGAGCCTCAGATTACTCATTTGTGAACGAATAATAACAAAAAGTATCTAAAATAATTTAACAAAAGTATTGTTATTGGCATTATTAGTGCATAGCATTGTCCCAGATATTAAGTGCTTTCCATGCCCTTTTTCATTACATCCTCACAAAAGCTAGATGAGTTAGATGCTATTCTTATCCCCATTTTCTGGATGAGGAAACTGAAGGGCTGAGAGGTGAAGTAAGTGGTGGACTGGGATTCAAACCCGGTACTCAAGTACTATCTCAGGAGAGCAAATGAGGGAAACTGGAGCACCCATCTACAGAAACTGGAATAATTAATGCAAATTGCAGTGATGAGGGACCAGCCCCCTCAGTAGTGGCGATTCCCTCTGCCTTTGTGCTTTGAGGGCAAGCACTTCCTCCCTCTATATCTCTCTGGGTTGGAGTGTGAAGGGATAAGGTGCATTGCTGGGGGAAGAAGAGATTTCCAGTCTTCATATCAGACTCAGACATGAAGTCCTTTCTGTGTCTCTGAGAAATGCTAGGATATGGCATTCTGGAAGCCCCTGCCGATGTCAGCCCTGGGGAAGAGGAAATGGATTTCCAGATTGACTTTATTTCCTCTGTGTGGTCACTCATTCTCAGAGTTGTAAGACAGGAGAATATTAAGCTATTCACTTATGTTTACTGTATTTTTTTCTGACAAGAGTTGTATTTATTTAAAATGCCTCCATTGCAGAGATATGGAGGCACAAAGTGGACAGAGACATCTCACCTCCACTCTTAGCAGCCTGGTGTGTTTGGAAGGATGATATTTGGATTCTCTGACTAGCACTGTTCCATTCTGCCTCTTTTAAAGTGGTCCCCTCCCAAGGGTAGGGAACAAAGTTTTAGGGGATTATATTCCAGAAGTAAGAAGATAGCTGCCTGGATGGGAAAGGGTTTCCGTGTGTCTCAGCCCGGGACGTTTATGAGATCACAGGGCAGCTTTTTAAAATTACCCGTGCCAGCCCCCCACACCTAGCAATGCTAGGTTTGGTTTGATGTGGAGCCTGTACGTTTTTAAAGCTCTCCAGGTGATTGTGTGTAGCCAGTGTAAAAATGCTGGGGAAAGGGCTTCCCTGGTGGCGCAGTGGTTGAGAGTCTGCCTGCTGATGCAGGGGACAGGGGTTCGTGCCCCGGTCCGGGAAGATCCCACATGCCGCGGAGCGGCTGGGCCCATGAGCCATGGCTGCTGAGCCTGCGCGTCCGGAGCCTGTGCTCTGCAACGGGAGAGGCCACAACAGTGAGAGGCCTGCGTACCGCAAAAAAAAAAAAAAAAAAAAAAAAAAAAAAAAAAGCTGGGTCAGAGGCTCAGGAAAAGAGTTTCAGTGTTTCAAGTGGGTTAATATGAGTGGAAGAAAGTGGAGTACTGGGTAACCTGGTGGGATGACCTGTCCAGAGGTTCAGGGAAGGATGCTGCATGAGGCTGCCAGGAAACATGGGCAGAGCTGCCCCCTAGTGGACATCAGAGGCTACAGCAAGGCCAGGCTTTTCTGGGCCTGAAGCTGGGACTGGAAAGGGTGTGCTGAAATATGCTGTCAGAAGTGCTGAGTGGATGTGGAGTGTGAGGTCGTTAAATCACGCCAGCAATGAGCCCATATTAATCAGCTTCCAGTCAGAGGAGAGAAGAGAATCTAAGTGACTATGATGGCAAGTGCCACATGGCCAAAAAAGCCGGGCCCGATAGCCTGGGGCAAGACTGGAGGGCAGGGCCTGGGGTAGCCAAGGGGCCAGAGGTGCAGAGCATCTATCATGCAGAATGTCTCCTTTAGTGGGGCTATCCTGGAGGGACTGCAGAGGGAAGGAGGCCTGGGCACATAGTCCTGTGGGGATACAAGGCTGGGAACTCGTGAATGCAAGAGAAGCCCTGGTTACCCACAAAGGGAGAGAGACAGCTGACAGTGTTGCCTGCCGGCTCGATGGGTGCCCTGTGGCCGAAGAGCATCCATTTGGCGAGAAGCCCTTTCCTGGGTCCAGTCCATCCTTGGAGGCACAAGCTCTTGGGACCCTCTCTGCCAGGTGTCGACAGCCAGAGGCCTCCTACCTGGGCTCTCTGAGTGCTACTGGGCACCACCTGTGAGGGGAAGCGCACCAGGAAACCCAGGCTCTTTCCCGAGCTAGAAGATCTTCCCCCTCTCCTTTCCCTGGGACTACCAAGTTGGTGACCCTTGATGTCCCTTGTAGGCCACTTCTCAGGCACTTGGAGGCCCTGAAGTGGAAGGCAGGGCTCTGGTCCTTGCTGGGGCCTGGACGCAGGCTCTCCTGAAGAGTTGCGGACCCGACTTCCTTGAGAGTGGAGCAGTGTCTTCCAGAAAGTACGCAGTCAGGAAAGTAGAGAGATTGGAGGAGTATTGTGGGCTTGCCAGAACCAAGAGACCACGCAGGAAAGGGGGCCTAAATGCTGAAAAGACATGTCAAAGGTGGGAGATGGGAGGACCCGGCTTTATGGGAAAAGTGTCACTGAGCATATTTGCTTGAAAGCAAATCCTCATCTCGTAGCACATTTGTCCCCAGAATTCGCCCAGCATCAAGCCAACGTTTTTCAGTTCTTACAACATGCCAGGCATTTCCCATGCACTATTCTGTTGAATTTTTAACAACAAACCTGCAAGGAAGTGGTACCATAGGGCAGAGGAAGAATCGGAAGCTCAGAAAGGTTAAGAAATGCACCCAAAGTCACAAAGGCAGTTGGAGATAGAGCAGGGGTCTCCAACCTAGGTCTTCTAGCTCCTGAGCATAGCCAGCTGCATGGGTGGTCTCTTGCATTTGAGCCTCAAGGGTCTGGGAAACATTAGAAACGCGGGAGAGTTGCAGGGGCATCTGTTTGGCCCCTAGAGGGGAAACTCGAGGCTATCTGCATTAAAATCTTACAGCCTGAAGGTTAGCTCTGTACCCCCATCACACCTCCTGGAGTTGTTACTGTTGTTATTATTATTATTTGTCAGTCCAGCCTTGCTGCAGAGCACGTGGAGAGGGCCAGGAGGGCAGGTAATGCCCCTGATTAACCTGACCCCTGCACAGACTCCCACTGACTTTCTGTGCCTCCACTGAAATAATAATAAGTAGCTTTTATTGAGCACCTTCTGTGTGACAAACACTGATTTTAGGCACTTTCATTAATCCCTGAAAAAGTAGGTATTCTTTTTTTTTTTTTTTTGACATTCTTCTTTTATGCTTGAAGGGACAGAGACTGAGAGAGAGCAAATAACTTGCCCAGGATCACACAGAAATTTTTGCCACAGTTGGGAATTCCAGTTCAGGACTGGCTGCTTTCAGTGCTTCTTGCAAATGTTTAAGTTCTGCACACATGCTGGTTGCTTCCAGGAAGGGAAGAGAAAGGCAAACATGAAGAGTGGTTAGGGTTAATTCTAATTCCTTGTCCTCTTGCCTCCAAGGCACCAATGCCACAGCTTCCCTGCCAGCTGTCCTACAAAGAAATTGTTTTGGCTGTCCAGGTTTCCTCCATAAACTGGAGCAGCATCTGGTCTTCAAAGAGCCAGGCATTCCAGGAGCCCATAACCAAGGGTCTGGATGACTCCTGGTTTGAGCGACCAGCTGGCACCAACTCCCCTTGGAGCATCTGTGGGCAAAGTCTGATCTGCAGACCAGTTATTCATTTGTCCAAATTAGGAGACTGAGGAAAATGGTTCTGTTTACAGGCCCCGGAGATGATCTGAATCCCAAGTCTGCACCCTCTTCTTCAGTGTTCCAAGAAAGATGCTGTTTCCATCTGAGAGCCCTGCCCCCCCTCAAGCTCATGGAATCCTGGGGAAGCCAGGGCAATGCACCTTTCCAGGCACCCACACTTGGGGGGGTGGAGGGAGTGGGAGTGGTAGCGAGCATCTCTGCTTTTGTTTACTCCACAATCCCTTCTCCAGAATACCTGATGCTATTTATTTTTATTTATTTATTTTTTTTGCTGTGCCATGCAGTATGTGGGATCTTAGTTCCCCTCAGGGCTCGAACCCTCGCCCTCTGCATTGGGAGCTTGGAGTCTTAACCACTGGACCACCAGGGAAGTCCCCAGAATACCTGACTCTAAACCGTACTGAAAACAGACACTTCTTTCATCAGTTTGTCAACAGAACTCATTCTTGGCAAAAACCAGATCTGACCTCGTGCTCTTTATTTGTCCCTTATGAATATGTGTATGTTTTGCTGCAGAAATCAAAGCTGGTTTGACTATGGGGTACCACTGCTGCTGCTGCAGGATGTTACATAACATGTAATATATGCATCACATATTTTTTCTAAAATCCAAAACATTCTGGAGTCTGGTCCCAATGGGTTCCAGTTAAGGGCTTGTGGTCCTGTTGTTTTGTAATGCACCGTATTCAAGCAGGAAGGTCATCTCCTGCCCAGGAGGCAGATGGCTTACTTAGATTCATAAAGATAGCCTTCCCAACCCTCTGTGGTCAGACTTGGAATTCCACCTTAGAATTCCATCGCCAAGGGGTTCATTCTTTGCTGTCTTCTCTGTGAGGTGGTTGAAACCAGAAGTCACTTACACCTTTCTGTGGCTTAGTCCTTTTAGATTTTTCCTAGGTGCAAAAAAGCTTGAGACGAGTACTTGTAGAGGACGACCAAGTGCTAACGGGAAGGAAGATAGAGCAGGACAGAGGTCTCAGACAAACTTCAGGCTTTGGGTAGGGCAGAGGGCCTGCGGGACAGACAGGGCCGCAGGGGAGAGATCTAAACACACCGCAGAGCCAGGCCAGGCCGATGGTCGAGTTAGCCCGAACTCGCATGGTGCACCTATTTCCGCTCTTTAGTGCACGGAGCGCAGCCATCTAGTAGCCTTCACATTACATAAACCCGTTCCTTGGCCAGGTTCGCTGAGTGCGGTCTGGGTCTGGACCAGAGGGAGGCCTTGCATTAGCTCCGCAGCTTTCCAGCAGGGACGGCAGGTGCTAAACCCGGTGGTGGCAACGGTGCGGCTCACCGGAGGCGGCGGCGCCGCCCAGGGAGGGACGAAAGATCGTTTTCTAACAGCGCGGGCGCGGGTCAGTGTGAGGATTGAGAGGCCCGGGGTGTCTGAGGCCGCATCTCTCCCATTTTTAGAGTTTCCTAGTTATTCACAAATGAAGAAATGCCAAAACAGGTTACACACATTTGGGTCAACTTAAAGGTGTGCGAGGACCGTGCGGTCTGGAAGCAGCCCCGCAGAAGGCTGTGACCGCGGGGCTCTGGGCGCCTTGTGGGTGCGGCCGGGGCGCTCCCTGCTGGATGTGGCCGGCCGCGCTCCGCTGCAGACTCGGAGCTGTCGGGAGCTGCCAGGGAGCTCACTCCGCCACCTGGCGGCGGCGGTGGGAACCGCAGGGGCGCGCGGACTCCGAGCCCCCGCCGAGGCCTCCCTGCGGCCGAGGCAGCAAAGGGTTAAGCTGTCAGCGGCGCGATGTTAAACAGGTGTCAAAGGCTCCCCATATATCTGCAGATTGAAATCAAATTCTTTGCCGTATAAAAAGATAAATTACCCAGGCGCTGCCGCGCGTCCCACTCATCACGCCAGCGCCAGACGGCAAGCAATTTTTTTTTTTTAATGTGCTAACGACCTAATCAAGCAATCAAGTCGGAGAAGATTGCAGAGTGACCGGGGCAGCCATCTGCCGGCAAGCCCCGCATTCATTTCCCGCGCCCCCGCGTGGGGAGCGGGCCGGGGAGGGAGCTGCCGTGGGGGAAGAGGGGAAAAAATCCTAAACAAATTAACACCCAATTTTTCCTGTCTAATTAGTTAAATGAGAAGCGTTTGGGGTCCCCCGGGGAGGGGGGGCGGCTTGCGGCGCGGCTCGCTCTGCCTCCCCAGCATTAATTAGTGCGGGTCAATGCGGCGGCTCCCGAGAGAGCAGCCGCTTTAATTTCCCGTGATATTTCAGTGCTTGAGGCCCATCGATTCAAACAGAAATTAACTTATTTTTCAATCAGCCCAGGGCTGCCCCTGGGGGTGACTCTTCTTTTGCCGCCTCCTGAATAGAGCTGGAGCAATTTTTCATCAAAAGCTGAAACCTCCGCCGCCGGGGGCGGGGGAGGGGGCCCGGAGGGAAGGGCGGGGACCTGGCCGAGGTGAGGGAATGGAAATCGCCCAGGAAACTAATAGATTCTCCCCGAACCCGCCTCTGCCCTCCCCCATCCCCCCACATCACGGGGCGCTTGGGTGGCTCGCCGCCGCCGGGGTCAGGGCCTGGAGGGGCTGTGAGGGGACCAGAGGGGGCTGGCGGGCCTGGGGTCCTTCCAGAGACCCCCGGTCTGCCACGGGCCTCTCACCTGCTTGAGGGACAGTGCAGCTGTCCCTGGCTCTGGCTCCTGTCAGCTGCAGGAAGCCTCAGGAAAAATGCTTGGGGGGACCAAGAAATTCCCCCCTCCTCCATGCATGAAAGGGACCCAAGGATCTCCTCCCAAAACCAGGCTGGAGTGTTGCAGATACCCCCAGCCCACCCCATGCTCTTTCAGACCCTGCACCAGTCAGCTTTGGGGCCAGAGAAGCATCCCCTAGAGTGTCCCCTACCGCACTCTCCTAGGTCTCTACCTTCACATGCTCCTCACACCAGAAGCATTTTGTCTTCCTTCCCTGACTGAAGGATGGTTGCCCAGCTCCCGCAAATGTCATTCGGAGTTAGGTCCAAAATTGTGCACAGTGGGTGAATGGAGGACACCATGGCGGGGCAGGACTTGGCCAGGACAGGGCAGAGAAGGGAGGCTGACTCAGGCCTCTTGGGAGTGTCCCCTGCCCTGCTTTGCAGCCGTTCCCAGGCTTCCTGACACCTGGATGAAAAGCCCTGTGCTGCCTGAGTCCACACTGACCTCGCCTGCTGGGACTGCTCTGGCCTCTGCAGTTCTGGTGGAGACAGAGCCCTGAACCAAAGGCACTGGAAAGGACTTTGTCCTCTACGAGCCAGAAAAGGGATTCTGTTTGTATGCTGGAGGTGTGAACACTTGCAAGAGAGCTATGAGGGTCGGGCTTCTCGGCTGCAAACTGAGGACCACATGGGGAACTGCCCATCTGCCAGACCCTGTCCAGGAGGTGTCCCTACTCCATCACCTTAAACTGCTTTGATTTAAAAAAAAAAGACCATTTTGCCCATCATGTTCTCACAGGACTTGTGTCTCATTCTGGACACCCTGAGCCTGGAGGAACCCCAGGGGTACTTCGGGGTAGGTGAGCTTAAGTAAGGATGCCCTGCTGGAGAAAGCGAAGTCACAGGGGAATGGGGCCGTTGGCAAAGAGGCGGGTCCCTTAACTCCAGGCAGACACAGCGGGGTAGGGGCCTGGCCTCTGCCTGGTGGAGGACACCCCTGACCTGTTCGTCTGCACTTACAGGTCTGGTTCCAGAACCGAAGAGCCAAGTGGAGGAAGCGAGAGAAGTGCTGGGGCCGGAGCAGCGTCATGGCGGAGTACGGCCTCTACGGGGCCATGGTGCGCCACTCCATCCCCCTGCCGGAGTCCATCCTCAAGTCCGCCAAGGATGGCATCATGGACTCCTGCGCCCCGTGGCTGCTGGGTAAGAGCCTGCACTCTCCCTGGGGCCCTGCCCCCGTGGTGAGGGGAGCGGGCTCCCTGGAGGAGGGGACAGAGCCCTGGAGCAGGGACGCCTGGCCACAACAGCCTGGCGGGAGAGAGGCCCTCCAGAGCCGGTCTCCCGGTCTCCCTTGGGGGGCTCAGAGGGCAGGCTGCGCCCGGGGCTTGGTGTCTGTCCCTCACACCCACCTACTGGGTGCCTAGGACTCTCATCCTGGACGGATCCCCCCTGTGAGTTCTTTTGTCCTGTGAGCAGGGGATGGCTATTGCCCCAGGGTGTGTATCCTCCTCTTCCCTTGGCTGGAGCTGGGGTTGTGGTGAATGAAACAGCCCCTCTTGGGGGTTGAGGGGACCTCTAGGTCCCTTTGGCCACCATTCTGGCTTTCCCCAAAGGACTTCTTCCCCCTAAATCTCTCCACCTGCCATCCTCCCCCATCTGCCATCTGGACCTGTGTCTGACAGCAGCGCCAGCTTATCTTGGAGTTCTGAGATCTGGAATCCCAAAAGGGAGGGCTCGGGAGCAAGTGCTGTGCTCAGGAAGGGACAGACAGGACTCCCGGGGGCCAGGTGCCCAGGGACTTGGCTGGGAGAAGCCCTCTGCCGGCCCGGTGCCCCGCTGCTGCCCCGCAGCCTCATCCCCGGCCCCCCTCCCGCTGCCCCGGCCCCGACCCCGACCCCTGGGACTCGCGTGACTGCGGTGTATGAAGTAAGGCTTTCTGCTCGTCCTTAATTCTGGCCTCTCTCTATCTTTGCCGTTTTCAGTTCAAGATGGCTTTCCCAGGCGCTTTTCTAAACCCGAATACCAACAATTCTTTTTAGGGATGCACAAAAAGTCGCTGGAGGCGGCAGCCGAGTCGGGGAGGAAGCCCGAGGCGGAGCGTCAGGCCCTGCCCAAGCTCGACAAGATAGAGCCGGAGGAGCGGGGTCCCGACGCCCCGGCCGCCATGTCCCAGGAGGAACTGAGGGAGAACAGCATCGCCGCGCTCCGAGCCAGAGCGCAGGAGCACAGCACCAAAGTGCTGGGGACTGTGTCCGGGCCCGACAGCCTGGCCCGAAACGGCGAGGAGCCGGAGCGGGAGGAGGCCCCGGACGAAGACAGGCCAGCGGAGAAGCTGAGTCCGCCGCAGCTCGAGGACATGGCGTAGGCAAGGGCGCGCAGACACCGGAGCCCCAGGACTCTGCTCGGCTCTGCTCGGGGCCTGTGGTGCTGGGAGGTGTTCTCAGAGGCGGGGCCCAGGCCTGCTCTCTGCCACCCTCCCCCACCCCACAGGCCCTCTGTGACCCCCAGGGGACTTCAGGCACAACTCAGTCCTGGCTGAGGCTTTGGGCCACGCTGAGACATCCCTACCTAGTCCTGACCTGGCCAGCACCCTCCTCCTCCAACTAACAGACCTGCCTCAGAAGCCTTCTTGCCGCCCCAGACCACCCCCTCAAGCTGCTTTCAACTCAATCCTTTGGCGGCTCTCCGTGTCCGAATCTACCCCTTGCTCTCTGTTCTCTTGCTCAATAGCGCCCTCCTTCCCAGCGCCACACCCCCTGTGGACTGTGCCCTGCCCAGACCCAAAGACCGCTGCTGCGGCAGTCACGGATGGAGGCGACACGGATGGAGGACCTGCACTCCAGTGCCGGTGTCCTGAGCGCCCCAGCCCCCAGCGAAACTCTGCTCCCCTGCCTGCTCCTTCCTCAGTGTGGGTGATGTGCTGTCCTGAAGGCCCAGGCACAACCCCTGCCGGCCCCTGGCGCTGGGGCCCAGATTCCAGATTCAACTTGGAAAGTCTCAGCCTGGGCCCCTCGGCCAGCCTTCAAGTCCTGCCCTCCACAGTCAGACTCAGGAACCCACCCTCCACACCCAGCCGGTCCCACCGTTCCTCCCCACACAGGTGCCAGTGCCGCAGGGGGCAGTGTACAGTACCTGCAGTGAGGCCAGGGTCTGCCCTGCAGCCAGGGGGCACCTCTCACAGCTGCTGTGACTCACTGCACCTTTGGGAAGCCAAATCCTCCACCCAGGGCCCTTGGGTGTGTGTTTCTGGAGCATCCTGACCGCCCCCTCCACCCTCCAATGTGCTGCCTGTGACCCTGACTTGCTGTGCAAGGCATCCTTCCCCTAAAGATTCTTGCAAATCACTGGTTCGCATGTGCCCTGCCTTGGAGCAGCCCAATCGAGCTGTAAAATGAACACATGGGAAACCACAGATCTTGACTCAACTTGATCCAGGCCATTCCTGGAGGGGGCCTGGGGCTATAAATAGCCGTCACAGTTGATCGCAAGAAGAGTATGAGAAAAGGCTAGAAGGAGAGCAAGGGAGGAGCCAGTGTTAGACCCAAACTAAGCTACAGGCACACAGACCTTCCCGCTGGGTGTGAGCCGTGGTGCCTGTTCTCTAGAGTCAGACAGTGATGGGGTAGGAATAGGGGACGGGGCTTCTTCCTGTCTGCTGATGGGAGGACCTGTCCATACTGATGGCCTCTCTGCAGCTGCCCCTTCCACCCCCAGGCCAGGCACATGTCCCCCTCACCCCCATGGCATTTTCCTCTACTCTCCCACCCACCTTGCAGGGGATCCCTTGCAAGAGAAAGGCCTGAGTCAGTGAGCTGGGATTTTAATTCCACATCAAAAGTTGATTTCTTCTTCATTCCGTCCATGGACCTTCCCCCCAGTTCTTCCTGTCTTTGTCTCCCATTGGTTTGAAGTGTTAGACCGTAGTCTCTGGTGTGTAAATAATGTACATAGAATCAGAAGAAAGAAACTTGATATTGGAGTGTTTGAAATATGGAACTGTAATAACTTCTAGGTATTCGAAACCCGTGATTTCTGTGCCATTTTCTGTAAAGATACAAGTAAGAATAAAATTGATGTAAAAACGGCGGAGGAGGGATCCAGGAGTCCTCTGTGGTGAGCACAGTGTGTTTGTGTGTATGGGTAGCATAAAAAGTAAATTCATGAAGTCATGTTTAGGTCAAAATTACTAGATTCCTATTTTAAAATTATTCCAACTGGAGAGGCACAGCGGTCTGCCTTTCTCCACTAAGCTGATGTCACTCTTTGTCACTGCAATATGGAACCCTCTTCCATTACAGGCATAACTGAGATATCCCAGCCAGTGAGCCCCTAAGTTATTACCTGTGACTCCTTCCTGCTCCCCACACAACAAATTACATTGACCTTTCCCTCTGGTCCTTACTTATAAACAACCCTAGTTCCTTCGCATCTCAGGTGAAGCCCACAGCCCACCTTGGCCCCCGAGAGTACTGACGCCCTGCCTTTTTTTTTTTTTTTTTTACGCCCTGCCTTTTGTGTACACATGTGCACTCGACTATCTCACCTACAACTCAAACACAGCAACAAATGGAAAAGGCAAAGTCATCTGGAACCGAAAGTCAGATAAACCTATGCTAAATCCCTGGGAAAGAGGAGAATAAACAAGAGAAACAGCATAAGGGAGACCCCCTGAGATCGCTTGAGGACAGCTGCGCCCCGCTGACTTGATGATGTGTTGGGTGGAATCACAGGATGAAAGAGCAGATGGAATGGACTTACACAGCTTATAGTTGAGCTTTTGGCTCAAGAAATCTCATAAGGTTGTTTCCAATTGGCTCAGATATGGAACTCGTTGTCAGAAGAGGTTTTTCTGGCAGCCGGTCATGAAACGAGAATGACAGGGGGTCAGTGGTCCCTGTACCCCAGACTGGGCCCAGGTACAACTCTCCTGGACCCAGAGCCTGGGGGATACACGTGGGAGATCTCCGACTTCTATGTGCTGAAGGGAAAGGCCCAAGAGCCTGCCTTCAAGTTCTGCCCACACAGTGCTCCCCCAGGCCACCCCTGAGCATGTTGGGTCCCTGCAGGACTCACTGTCACCCCCGGCTCTAGGAATGCCTTGCGCTCACCCTGCTCACCCCCAACACTCCAGCAAATGAACAGCCTCTCATCTTTCATGTCCCTTCCTACCTGGAGCCTTCCTGACTCTCCAGGCAGAGTCTATACCCTCTGTTCTCTCATAGAGCACATGACACATTCCTCCATTTCTGCACTCTATGCATTGTGTTGTAACTTTTTATTTACAAGTTTATCTTCCCCACAAGACTGATTTCTTCAAGGGTGGCGATGGTATCTTATTCATCTTTTATCCCCAGGACCCATCAAAGGGTCACTCAAGCCACTGTTGAATGAATAAAGGAATGAATGTTCTTTCTCTAACTCATCGATTTATTTAACAATTTCAAACATTTATTGAGCATCTACTGTGTACCAGGTAGTGGGGCAAGGCACTGGGGACAGAGTGGTGAGCACAGCAGTCCTATTTGGGGAAGTAAGATACAAAATTGCAAGCGTCCTAAGGCCTCAGAGGCTCTAGATGAGGGACCGTGGAAGCATATCCACGGGACTTGGGTCAAGGTGTTTAACCTCTGAGCCTCTCCTGTGTTCTAAATTGAAATATTAACCCTGGGTCCTTCAGTCTCGTACTGTTGAGAGGAAGAAGCAAGGACAATGGCAAAGGTACCACATGAGCAGGAGGGAAAGGTGGCCACACCCTGCGGCCTCCTCGAGCTGGGGGGCCGGCTGGGGGGAGAGGGGCTGGCAGCTGCCCCGCCCTCAGTTAGATCTTGGGGACAAGTGGGACACTCAGAGGCTTGGGAGCTGCCAGAAATCCTCCTGGATGATCATCCCAGGGGATTTACCCCGGGAAGAGGCATGCAGCTCTCTGCAAAGGGACATACACATAGGCCTCCGGGCAATCCACGAGGGGAGAGGCTGTGATGCCACAAGGGAAAAACAGGACAGGGAAGGAAGGGCCTGAACGGCTGGGGCCCTAGGGTGCAGAACTAAGAGAACACTGCTAGGTGCTGACTGCACCCCAGGCGGGCCTTCTGCCGGAGGATCCTGTGGAGAATGAAAGGGAGATTTTATTCCAGGCTCCGCAGGCCCCACGGGCTGCCGATAGATGGCTGCGTACACCAAGAATAGGCAGAGAGTGATAAAAGGACATGAGGGACTGATTTTTAAAATCAATTAATTAATTAATTGATTGATTTTTGGCTGCGTTGGGCTCCGTTGCTGTGCGTGGGCTTTCTCTAGTTGTAGCGAGCAGGGGCTACTCTTCGTTGAGGTGCGCAGGCTTTTCATTGCGGTGGCTTCTCTTGTTGCGGAGCACGGGCTCTAGGAACGCGGGCTTCAGTAGTTGTGGCACGTGGTCTCAGTAGCTGTGGCTCGCGGGCTCTAGAGCGCAGGCTCAGTAGTTGTGGCGCACGGGCTTAGTTGCTCCGTGGCATGTGCGATCTTCCCGGACCAGGGCTCAAACCCGTGTCCCCTGCATTGGCAAGCGAATTCTTAACCACTGCGCCCCCAGGGAAGTCCATCCAGGGCAGTTTTTACCTTCCCAGAAGTAGAAACAAATGATGAAAAGCCAATTCCGGGCTCAGCCAACAAAGCTTTGCAGTTGAGATGATGACACAAGAATTAAATAGATGGATACATTTATGAACAGGAGAATATTAAGTGCTGAGCTGAATGGCAACAGATACAGGAGCGTGTTTGGAGGACAAGAGCGTCCTCTAACAAGAATGCCTCCCTGGGCTTCCCTGGTGGCGCAGTGGTTGAGAGTCCGCCTGCGATACAGGGGACACGGGTTCGTGCCCCGGTCCAGGAAGATCCCACATGCCGCGGAGCGGCTGGGCCCGTGAGCCACGGCCGCTGAGCCTGCGCGTCTGGAGCCTGTGCTCCGCAACGGGAGAGGCCGCAACAGTGAGAGGCCCGCGTACTGCAAAAAAAAAAAAAAAAATGTTAAGAGTGCCTCCCTCTGCTCCTTCATATGTTTGTCTTCCGCAGTGCCTTCTGTTCAGATGTCAGTCCACCTGTGGTTTCCATGCAAGAGGAGCAAGAGCCCAGGAAGCAGGGGCAGGCAGCGCAAAAGGTGGGAACAGACTCAGGAGCCAGGCAGATCGTCCTCCTTCATCTGGGGACCACTCCTGTCTGAGCGCAAGGCTCCATCGCCCAGACATGACAGTTCCTGATGAGAAGAGTGCAACCTGAAAATAGGGAGAACATCAAAGTGGATCTGGAAGACCTGATTTTAGGTGCAGACTCCGCTACTTTCTTAACTTCCTCAAGCAGTGGTACATTCATCGACACGACTGCAACCGTGACAGTTCCTCACAGGGATGCCGTGAAGAGCCAAGGAGATGATGAGATGGTTTGCACTAAACTCTATTTCTTCTTGAGTCAGTTTTATTAAGTTTTTGCTGTTATTTAAAAAAATTTCCCACCTTCTGCTAACTTCTTGAGTTGAACACATTTCATTCATTTTTAAAAATTGAAGTAGAATTAATTTACAATGTTGTGTATCTCATTCATTTTTTTTTCTGCATTGGGTATTTTTGCCTGATTTTTAAAAAAATTTATTTATTTTTAATTTATTTTTATTTTTGGCTGCATTGAGTCTTCATTGCTGTGCGCGGGCTTTCTCTAGTTGTGGCGAACAGGGGGTACTCTTGATTGTAGTGCGCGGGCTTCTCATTGCGGTGGCTTCTCTTGTTGTGGAGCATGGGCTCTAGGCATTCAGGCTTCAGTAGTTGCGGCACGTGGGCTCAGTAGTTGCAGCTTGCGGGCTCTGGAGCGCAGGCTCAGTAGTTGTGGCACACAGGCTTAGTAGCTCCGCAACATGTGGGATCTTCTGGACCAGGGCTCAAACCCGTGTCCCCTGCATTGGCAGGCAGATTCTTAACCACTGCGCCACCAGGGAAGTCCTTTTCAAATATTTTATATTGCTCCTCTTTTCTGTTTTACTTAGTGACAGTGAATGTTAAAAACCTTCCACTCTGGTTGTGGATTTGCCAGTTCTCCTTGAAATTCTACTTTCTGTTTTTGCATTTGCTGACTCATGGTATATTATCTGCCTGTGCATTTTGTAAGTTAATTTGACAAGCTTCTCTTTTTCTGTGAAAATACTTGGGTTTCTTAACTGTTCTTTCCATTCCTCACCATGGGCCTGGTCTTCTTTCCCTGCCTGGGCATTTAACATGCAACTTCCTAGTCTACAGTCACCTGCTGCCCCCACACCCTGTCACTGTTGTGGCTCTCACACCTGGGATTTCTCCTTCTGGCTTCCTAGTTCAGTCATGCATTAAACTTGTCTTTGTTGTATTTTATTCATCTCTAGGTGCTCTTTTTAAAAAAATTTTATTAATTAATTAATTTATTTATTTATTGGCTGCATTGGGCCTTTGTTTCTGCGTGTGGGCTTTCTCTAGTTGTGGTGAGCGGAGGGCTACTCTTCATTGCAGTACATGGGCTTCTGACTGTGGTGGCTTCTCTTATTGTGGAGCACTAGCTCTAGGCATGCGGGCTTCAGTAGTTGTGGCACATGGGCTCAGTAGTTGTGGCTCGCAGGCTCTGGAGCGCAGGCTCAGTAGTTGTGGCACACGGGCTTAGTTGCTCCACGGCAGGTGGGATCTTCCTGGACCAGGGCTCGAAACCGTGTCCCCTGCATTGGCAGGCGGATTCTTAACCACTGCACCACCAGAGAAGTCCCAATCTCTATGTGTTCTTAATCAGAATTGTTTCACAAGTCTAGTCCACCATTTTCCCAGAAGTTCTTTGTAAACTGTAAAGGGCTGTAAAATGTGAATAAAATGATTACCTCTCAAGCCATTGGCTTTTGCACATCCTTCCCCCCTGTTAGTGGTCCCTGCCCCACCTGGTTCCCCATTGGGATACTTCCCCCAATCCTGACATTGGGTTACCTGCTTGCACTTGTTTCACTTGGTTCTTGTCAACCCCCTCCAACCACTGGCACCTTCCTCTCCATTTCTGTCCTCTTTATCCAGAAATGTCAAGCAAGCAGAGAAAGAGGGAATAATATGTGATATGTGCTTGGTTAGGCAGAGAACCATGGACACTTTAAATGGATTTTCTTCCAGTCTTTTGTTCTAGCTGGTTGCAGTTATGGCTAGAAGAATGAAGTTCTCCAGAGGGAGTGCAGGCCATATATTTGGTAGTCAGGTAGCAGTGGGAAGGACTTACTCTTTTACTAGTTACTTCTTTTTTAACTGTTAATTTTGAATTGTTAATTGTGATTTTTAAATTTGGAAATGAAGAGTTGAGCTCATTGACTTATTCTCTCTCTCTCTCTCTCTCTCTCTATATATATATATACACACATACATATATATATAGTGCATTTTTTTCTAAATCATTTGAGACCAACTTGAAGACATGATGACATATAACTCCTTAATACTTCAGTATTTATTTTTTTTAAATGAGGATACTCTCCCACGTAACCACTACACAACCAATCAAATCAAGAAATTGACACTGATTCAGTACTTCCATCTAATCCTGAGAGTTATGTTTTATTCAGTATCCTTACTGAGGACTACAGCCCAGGAGACAGATAGCTCTGAGGAACTGTTGCAAAGAGGTAAGGGAGGAGCCAGGATATATAGGAGTTTTTGCAGAAAAAAACAGACAAACAAAACACGTAGTTGAACATCAAAAGATTACTGCTAATCACAAAAACAGACATTTCAAGTTAATGATTTTAGCCATTTTCTATGTATGGAAAGAGTCTGGGCTCATTGAAATTATTCCTTTGATATGCATCTTAACTCTCTAGGGCCAGTATCTTGTTTTTCTCCGTTCTGAATTCCCCTTAGGACACATCATGGGGTGGAGGTGGAGGGGAGGCTGCAGTGGTGGATGGCTGGATGGTGGGAAACATTCTTTGTTTATCGAAATGGCAGGCAACATTCTTTGTCCACAGAGTTTCCTCTTGGTCATAAATTCGACAAAGGTTTGGGAGGCATTTCATGACCAATTTGTCCCAATGACCTAGGCTCATTCCTAGATCAGGTGGGAATTCTGTTGATAGGCTACTTAATGTGCTAATTTTTCTTTTTTTATAAATTTATTTATTATTTATTTTTGGCTGTGTTGGGTCTTCGCTGCTGCACGCGGGCCCCCTCCAGTTGAGGGGAGCAGGGGCCACTCCCTGCTGCGGTGTGTGGGCCCCTCACCATGGTGGCCTCTCCTGCTATGGCGCATGGGCACCAGGCACTCAGGCTTCAGCAATTGTGGTATGTGGGCTCAGTAGCTGTGGTACTCAGGCTCAGTAGTTGTGGCACACGGGCCCAGCCACCCTGCGGCATGTGTGATCTTCTCGGACCCGTGTCCCCTGCATTGGCAGGCGGATTCTTAACCACTGTGCCACCAGGGAAGTCCCTAATGTGCTAATTTTTGAATTAGTCCCTGTTGATAACCTAAAATTCTCTGGATCACCTGTCTTAGTAGTCTACTACGATCCAGGAAATGTTTTTCCCTTGCTCCTTTTTCCTGTATCTAGAGATCTAGCATTGCACTATTACAATTATTGTATATAGAGTTATATATATGATCAACTGCCTCAAGACGTTTAGCCATCATTAATTTTGCCAGAGCCCTGGTTATACATTGGGTAATCTAAGAAAAAACAGTCTTATAAAATAGACAGGGGAATTCCCTGGTAGTCCAGTGGTTAGGACTCCATGTTTCCACTGCAGGGGGCACAGGTTCGATCCCTCATCAGGGAACTAAGATCCCGCAAGCAGCGCGCGGTGTGGCCAAAAAAGAATAATAAAATAAATAAATAAATAAAATTAAATAGGATATAAGGATACAAGTAATTCAGCTAGTAACAGTAATCAAGTCATAGTACGGCAGAGAGAGGCACAAGGTATAAATAATTTGAAAACAACGAGAGAGAACACATTTAAACAATAATTAGCATAGCTAGTTGTAATCTGGTCTCAATAAGCTATCAAGTCCACATGGGAGCCAGCTGGAGAAGCCAAATCCTGGAGGGATCAGGTAGAAAGAAAAATGTTGCATCTTCGTTTACAAAGGTATACTTTATCAACTTGTTGTAGGTTATAGTTAGTGTAAGAGGAAAGGTTTTCTGGAAAATGAAGATTAAAAGCCAGTATGTTTCAGAAAAAAAGTCATAAAATTATAAATCATATTTATCAGTTAATTCAACCCCATGTTCTTGTTGATCTGGATGAAAGCATAAAGTTTTCTGTCAGAGTTTTGTAATTTCTTACGCAGTTCAGTGGTATGACCTAAAGGTCGTCAGAAACTTATATTTGTCAAAAAGTCCTTTTTATGAATCTTCTTAAAGATCTTCATTTTATAAAAGCATCAGAGTAAAGCAATGATTGTCTATAAATGACAAAAGACTTAAAATGGCATGGTTACAAAGCAATTAACAAGTAATTTGGATATTTCTGTGACATACAACACTTTTATATAATAACTAGAATTATGACTGATAACATTATACCAGGACATATTAGATTTTTAGGAATTCCATACAAATTTTGGAATATCTGTATTAATGGCATTTACTCATACAATATAACCTAAAAAGGTTAGGGCCACATATTTGACAATGTTTCCCATGTAATTTAACTTACCAAATAAACCTAATTAGTTTAATATCTCTCTTCAGGATGTTTTGAAGCATCCCAAAGGTGGCTAGAGAGCAAAAGAACTTTATTTAGAATTTGACTTGGGGAAGTTCGTCAAAGATATCAAAAGTTTTTATTTATTTATTTATTTGGCCACACCATGCGGCATGCGGGAGCTTAGTTCCCCGACCAGGGATCGAACGCATGCCCCCTGCAGTGGAAGTGCGTTCAGAGTCTTAAACACTGGACCACCAGGGAAGTCCCTCAAAAGGTTTTAAAACACTTAGTCAAACAGGATCCTTGGTCACTGTGAAACAATACTTGTTCATTCAACCAACGTGACAATAAAAGATTTTTAAGGAAAATACAGATCATTTAGAAGGCAAAGAAACTTACAATCTATTATCAAAGTAGCTCAACATTTCAAGAAAACTTTGTTCTCTTTTTTTTTAAGATTTATTTTATTTATTTATTTTTGCCTGCTTTGGGTCTTTGTTGCTGCGCGCGGGCTTTCTCTAGTTGCGGCGAGTGGGGGCTCCTCTTTTCGTTGCAGTGCACGGGCTTCTCACTGCGGTGGCTTCTCTTGTTGCAGAGCACGGGCTCTGGGCACACGGCCTTCAGTAGTTGTGGCACCTGGGCTCAGTGGTTGTGGTTCATGGGCTCTAGAGCGCAGGCTCAGCAGTTGCGCTGCACGGGCTTAGTTGCTCTGCAACATGTGGGATCTTCCCGGACCAGGGCTCAAACCCGTGTCCCCTGCACTGGCAGGCGGATTCTTAACCACTGCGCCACCAGGGAAGCCCAAAACTTTGTTCTCTTAATACAGAGAGAAAACCAAGCTCTAGTCCTGCACCAGCCCACTCTCAATAACAAAATTAATTTACCTAATTCAATTCAATTCCAATCCCAGCCTGACCATGCACAAAATTATTTCCTCAGGGTTCCCTTTCTACAAACCTTCTACAACTTTCTGTATCTATATTAGTTTAGCCCTTATTTTTCTTTCCCATTTAAAAATAACCAGCTTTGGGACAAAATCACTTTCTTTCCCCTTAACAAAATGCATTTCCATTCCTCATACCTTCTTTTGCTGAAAACACACATCCTACTTTCCTTGCATACTAAAATGTTTCCCTTATTATCCCAGTAGCTTTAGTTATATATATTACAATTTTAACCCTTAAAAATCTTAATCTCAGGCTTACCTGGTGGTGCAGTGGTTAAGAATCCACCTGCCAATGCAAGGGACACGTGTTTGAACCCTGGTCCGGGAAGATCCCACATGCCATGGAGCAACTAAGCCCATGCGCCACAACTACTGAGCCTGCGCTCTAGAGCCTGCGTGCCACAATTACTGAAGCCCCTGCACCTAGAGCCCGTGCTCTGCAACAAGAGAAGCCACCGCAATGAGAAGCCCGCGCACCACAACAAAGAGTAGCCCCCACTCGCCTCAACTAGACAAAGCCTGTGCCAGCAGCGAAGACCCAACACAGGCAAAAATAAATAAAATAGGGCTTCCCTGGTGGCGCAGTGGTTGAGAGTCCACCTGCCGATGCAGGGGATGCGGGTTCGTGCCCCGGTCTGGGAAGATCCCACATGCCGCAGAGGTGCTAGGCCCGTGAGCCATGGCCACTGAGCCTGCGTGTCCGGAGCCTGTGCTCCGCAACGGGAGAGGCCACAACGGTGAGAGGCCCGCATACTGCAAAAAAAAAAAAAAAAAGAAACAATAGTGCAGAGGACTTCTCTGGTGGTCCAGTGGCTAAGACCCCACGCTCCCAATGCAGTGGTCCTGGGTTCAATCCCTGGTCAGGGAACTAGATCCCACATGCTGCAGCTAAGATCCCGCATGCCACACTTAAAAAAAAAAAATCCTGCATGCCACAAGGAAGATCCCGCATGCTGCAACTAAGGTCCAGTGCAGCTAAATAAATAAATATTAAAAATAAATTAATTAATTAAATAAAAAAGAAACAACAGTGTAGAAATTAAAGCAGGATCCTGAGTCCTCCTCAAGGGATATATATAACAATATCTTTGAGTTCTTCTACAGGAACTAAGGCCCCCACCCAGGTGGAGGATGGTAACTTCAGGCTGAGCACAAGATTCCTGGAACATTGCCCTGTTACCTCACCACAAACCAATCAGAAGAAAGTCACACACACCCTGCAGCACTCACCCCAAATTTTGCCTATAAAAATTTTTCCCTGATAATTCTAGTTATTACTTTAAAATGTATATCTCAGAAATAACTAAATTTCAAAAAAAAAAACAAAAACTTTTCCCTGAAAGCCATCAAGTAGTTTGGGGTTTTGAGCACAAGCTACCTGTTCTCCTTGCTTGACCCTGCAATAAACCTTTCTCTGCTCCAAACTCCGTGATGTTTTCATGTGTTTGGTCTCATTGTGTGTTGGACACATTAACTTGCATTTGGCAACAAAGTCCACTCTGGATCCCTTTGCTGGTTGCCCAAACTGGCAACTGAAAAGAAAAAGCACGACTTAATAGTTGAGAGAAATGTTTTATTCAGAACTTTACTGAGGACTATAGACCAGGAGACAGCCTCTCAGATAGCTGTGGAACTCTTCAAACGAAGTAAGGAAAGAGCCAGGATATAAAGGTGTTTTGCTTAAAAGAAAAAAGAAAAAAAATGTAGTCAAACGTCAAGATTACTTCCAATCTCATAAAACAGACATCTCAGGTTAATGATTTTAGTGACTTTCTATGTATGGGAAGATGCAAGAGCCTGTGCTCATTGAAATTATTCCTTTGATATGCATCTTAACTATCGAGGGCCAGTATCTTATTTTGCTCCATCCTGAATTCTCTCAGGGTGCACTGTCGGGGTCAGCTGCAGTGGTGAATAGCTTGATGGTGGGTAATATTTGTTGTTTACTGAAATGGCAGACAACATTCTTTGTCCACGTAATCATTCCAATAATGTCCTTTATAAGTGGTGGATCCAGTCCAGAACCACACTTTTTTTTTGGCTGCATCGGCATGTGGGATCTTTTCATTGCCGTGCGTGGGCTCCAGAGCTCGCAGGCTCAATAGTTGCAGCACGAGGGCTTAGTTGCCCTGTGGCATGTGGGATCTTAGTTCCCCAACCAGGGATCGAACTGTCCCTTGCATTGGAAGGCAGATTCTTAATGACTGGACCACCAGGGAAGTCCCCAGAACCACACATTGGATTTAGTTGCTAAATCTCTGTAGTGTCTTCAATTGGGAACAGCCCTCAGTCTTTCCTGGCCTTGCTTGACCTTGATATTTTTGAAGATTTCAGGATAGTTTCTTTATAGAATGTCCTTAATTTGAGTTTTTCTGGTATTTCCTCATGATTAGGTTGTATAACCTGAATTTAATCATAAGGAAATATCAGACATAGACGCACCAAAGCCCCATCCCAGCTCTGCTTGTGCCCCCGCCCCCTTCACCTGAGAGCGGGGCGTGGGGGTCCCAGAACAGGAGGTGTGGTGGGCAACCTGCTTACGAGTCTGCCTTGAACCTTAGTTGTGCGTGCTCAGCGGCACATGGGACTAGGGCAGGTTTCTCCCCTGCCCTTCAGGTATCCAGTGTCATTGGGAAGATGTGACCACACGCTGTGTACAGAGAGTAAGGCAGCACCTCAGCACACAAGCTACAGGTTGAGGTGCCATGAGTGCCCTGGGAGTGTTTCCTGAAAACTGGGTTCGGTAGGTGTCAAATCAAAACGCACAACCAAGCCAAAGCACAGGAGAAGGAAGGGTTTATTACTTGCAGCAAGTAAGAACACCAGGGAATCCTTCCCAAAGCAGTGTCTCCTAAAACAGCAAAACTGGGGAAATTTCAAGCTAAGGGTACATGCATATTCATGAAAAGCCTTGGGTGGTCGACAGAGTCCGAGCTTTAGTTGAAGTCAGGAGGGTCAGAAAAGGTCAACATCATTCCTCAGGTTCCAGTTGATCTGGTGGTTGAGAACTTCAGGCTAATCTTTACTACTGAAATAGAACCGGGAGTCTTTACAACTGATATGTTATCTTTGCTATTGTTACTTTTCTTGCCTGATAACAGTCATTTGTTTCTGCATTAAAAAAAATATTTTTATTGAAGTATAGTTGATTTACAATGTTGTGTTAGTTTCAGGTGTACAGCAAAGTGATTCAGTTTAATATCTGTCCATCTCTATCTATAACTATCATCTATTATCTATCTATCTATCTAATCTATCTATCTCTTCCTTTTCAGATTCCTTTCCATTGTAGGTTATTAAATGTCTCTGCATTCTTTTGTTTCCTGACGATTATTAATTACTGAGACCTGCTCAAGGGCAGGCATAGTGGTCAGGCTTAGATCACAGGATGGCTTAGGCCAAAAATGGCTTCTCTTATGTCAAGAAAGCCATGCCTGCTTCTTTCTCCAGGGACCCCCCTACCCTATCTGGTTACAGGAAGACTGGGGCAAGAGGACAGACTCCACGTGTTTTCTCATCCATTAGATATCTATGGAGCCCCTACTATGTGCCAACTCTGTGTAATGAACAGAGCAGACACAACCCCTCCCTGCCCTCGTGGAGTTAACATTCCAGTGGGCGGGGGCCAGGGAAGACAGACAGAGAAGTATGTCAGGCTTTCCTGAAGAAGGGGAGAGGTGGTCAATCATTTACTGAGAGCACCCTATGACCGAGGCTCTTTGCTAGCTCCCTGCTTGGTGACAGGGCCTGCTATTGCCAGGATGGCCAGAGCGGGGCTGGGGATGGGATGGGGCAGGTCTTTGGAAGGGCAGGGCCAGGTGTAGGAACCCAGATCCCTGCAAAGGTGCCGTTGGAGGCAGTGTGGAAGGAAAGGCCAGGGCTCTGACTCTGCTACCTGCCCTCCTACCTGAGTTCCATCCCCTTCATCTTAGGCACCTGGCTGGACAGTATTCAGAGGATTCCTGTCAGCCTCTAGACTTGCCCTGCATGAAGCAGCTGGTGGCCTTTGTGTATCATCTCAACCCGGCCAACTCGGACCTGGAGTGCTGTGCCCAACTTGTCCAGAGCCAGCTCCAGTGCCAGCTGTAACACCAAATCCACAGCTAGAGATGGCTCTGGCACCAGCTCCAGCTGTAGACGTATAGCCAGAGCCAACTATAGAGCTAGAACAAGCTCCAATACCAGCTCTAGAGCTAGAGTCAGCTGCAATGTCAGCTCCAAAGCTAGAGCCTGCACCAGCTCCAGGACAAGAATCGGCCCTAGCACCCGTCCTAGTTCTAGCTCCAGAGCTAAAAACAGCTGTGGCACCTACCCCAACACCAGCTCTAGAGCTAGAGCCAGTGCCAGCTCCAGAGCAAGACGCATTACCAGCTCTAGCACCTGCCCCCAACTAGAGCCATATTGAGTGTCAGCTCCAGAGCTAGAGCATCTCCTGCATCAGAGCCAGAGCCAGAACCAGCTCTAGGACTAGAGCCAGCTCCAGAGCTATAGCCAGTACCAGCACTAGCTCTAGCACAAGGTCCAGAGACAGAGCCAATGATAGAGCCATTGGCATGTCCAGAGCCAGCGCCAGCTCCAGCCCCAGCTCTAATAGCAAAGCCAGAGCTAGGGCCAGCTATAGGGCCAGAGCTAGTTCAGAGGTACAGCCAATTCCTAGACCAGCTCTCACACCAGTTGTGGGGCCACATCCAGCTGTAGCTCCAGCTCCAGCACCAGTGTCAGTTACAGATGTAGAGCCAGTGCTGGCTGCCAGCTCTAACACCAGAGCCAAAGCTAGAACCAGCTCTAAGGTCCCCATTAGCTAATTGAGCATATTTAAGACAGTTGATTTAAAGCCTTTGTCTAGAAAGTCCAATGTTTGGGCATCCTCAGGGAAGGTTTCTGTCCATTTTTTCCCCTTTGAATGGACCACAATCCTGTTTCTTTGTATGATTTTTGTTGTTGTTGTTGAAAACTGAACATTTGAATATTATAATATGGTAACTCTGGAAATCAGTTTCTCTCCCTTCCCCAGAGTTTACTGTTTTTGATTATCGCAAACTGCAGTCATCTGTTTGATAACTTTCCCAAACTATTTTTGTAAAGACTGTCATCCTTGTCATGTGCGTTCATTTGAAGTCTCTGTTCAACTAGCATTTTCACAGCGATTTCCTTGAATACCAGGAGCTAAAAGGAAACAAACACCCCATCTCTTCCAGTCTTTACAGACTGCTCTTTTCCGGCCACTCCTTTAGCACTTAGCCAGGCAGTTTAAAACTCTGCCTTAGCCTTTATTTCCCGCTTGAACCAAGCCCAGTGACCTGCCCGAGGTGAAAGCTTAGGGTCTTCTCAGGTCTTTTCCAAACATGCATCCTGTCCTAGCCATGCATGTGGCTTTCTAAATTCTCTAGTACACAGGGTCACTTTAGAATACCCCAATTTCCCAAAGAGACTCCCCAGTATTTCTTCCCAGGCTTTAGGTGGTCCTATTGTATGTCTTAAGCATAATCTTTGCTTCAGGTGGCTGCAGGATTTTGTTCACCTTACAAAGGTTGTTTGTTTTTTGTTTTTGTTTTTTGGTGTTTGGGGGTTTTTTTGGCCATGCCACACAGCATGTGGGATCTTAGTTCCCTGACCAGGGACAGAACCCACGCCCCCTGCAGCGGAAGCACGGAATCTTAACAACTGGACTGCCAGTGAGTCCCCCACCTTACAAAGTTTTTGAGCAATGCCTACTATTTTTCTGCCCTGAGTGAGTTCCAAGTCAGGCAAGACAGAGAAGAGCACCTGTCAGTCTTTCTAGCCCCTGATAGGTTAGAACAAACAGTAATTTGTGAATAAGGTCTGCTCTGCGTTCTCTGGAACCAGGGACTGGGGTCCCATACTGAGAACATGGGCTGCTTTCTTCAAGACTGCCACCAAGCTGGTGAAGAGACGAGGCAAGGCAAGTAAAAACACCACACAGCTTTCCTACCTACCATATGGAAGTTGTCTTGATGCAGTCTTCGCTATAAATCTATGACTGTTGTCCAGTTCAGACAAAGTTGGTTCTGCCAGTTTCTGCTTGTTTTTCAACGTTCCTTTTGAGGGATGGGTGTTTGGAACTGCCTGCTTCGCTATTTTGCTCTCTCCTGCTAGTGTCCTTTGATGCACAAAAGTTTTAATTTGATGAAGTCCGATGTATCCATTTTTCTTGTCGCTTGTGCTTTTGGCATCATATTTAAGAAACCATTGTCAAATTCAAGAAGTTCTGCCCTATGTTTTCTTCTAAGAGTGGTTTAGTTTAGCTATAAAATTTAGTTCTTTGATCCATTTTTAGTCAATTTTTGTATCTGGTGTGTGAGGTAAGGGTCCACTTGCATTCTTTTGCATATGGATTTCAAGTTTTCCAGCACTATTTGTTGAAGACACTATCCCCACTGAATGGTCCTGGCACCCTTGACAAAAATCATTTGACTTAGATATATGGGTTTATTTCTGGAATCTCAATTCTATTCCACAGAACTTTATGTTAGTCTATTTTTATGCTAGTACTACTACACTGTTTTGATTACTGACTTTGAAGTAAATTTTGAAATCTGGAAGTGTGAGTCCTTCACCTTTGTTCTTCTTTTTCAAGACTGTTTTGCCTATTTGTGATCCCTTGTAATTCCATACAAATTATAGGATCAGGTTTTCAATTTCTGCAAAAAAAAAAAAAAAAAGCCATTGGAATTTTGATAGGGGTTACATTTAATCTGTGAACCAGTATTTCGTTAGGAAATACTGCCATTTTATCAACATTAAGTCTTCCAGTGACTTCCCTGGTGGTCCAGTGGTAAAGAATCTGCTTTCCAATGCAGGGGACGTGGGTTCGATCTGTGGTCTGGGGAACTAAGACTAAGACCCCACATGCCGTGGGGCAACTAAGCCCACACGCCACAACTACTGAGCTCACGCACCTCAATAAGAGAGCCCGCGTGCTGTAAACTACACAGCCCATGCGCTCTGGAGCCCAAGCACCACAACTGGAGAGAAAAAAAGAAAAAAACCCTGCACACCACAACTAGAGAGAAACCTGCACACGGACATAGCCAAATAAATAAATAAAATATTAAAAAAATAAATACATAAATAAAGAAGTCTGCAAAATATCTAAAATAAAGTTTTCCAATCCATGAACATGGGATGTCTATTTATTTAGGTCTTTAATTTCTTTCAGCAATGTTTTGTATTTTCAGAGTATAAGTCTTTCACTGCCTGGGTGAATTTTATTCTTTCTGATGTTATTGTAAATATTGATAGAATTGTTTTCTTAATTCCTTTTTGCTTTGTCTATTGCTAGTATATAGAAATACAATTGATTTTTGCATGTATCCTGCACCTTTGTTGACTTTGTTATACTTTGTGTTTTTTGTCTTTTTTCTTTAGGATTTTCTAGATATATGATCATGTCTTCTGCAAATAGTTTTATTTCCTCCTTTCCAATTTTGATGCCTTTTCTTTTTCTTGACTAACTGCTCTGGCCAGAACCTCCAGTACAATGTTGAATAAAATTTGTAAAAGCAGTCATCCTTGTCTTGTTCCTGATCTTAGTGGGAAAGTTTTCAGTCTTTTACCGAGTATGATGTAGGATTTTTTTTTTTTAACATCTTTATTGGGGTATAATTGCTTTACAATGGTGTGTTAGTTTCTGCTTTATAACAAAGTGAATCAGTCATACATAAACATATGTTCCCATATGTCTTCCCTGTTGCGTCTCCCTCCCTCCCACCCTCCCCATCCCACCCCTCCAGGCTGTCACAAAGCACCGAGCCAATATCCCTGTGCCATGCGGCTGCTTCCCACTAGCTATCTACCTTACTGCGTTTGTTACTGTGTATATGCCCATGACTCTCTCTCGCCCTGTCACAGCTCACCCTTCCCCCTCCCCATAACCTCAAGTCCGTTCTCTAAGAGGTCTGCGTCTTTATTCCTGCTTTACCCCTAGGTTCTTCATGACATTTTTTTCTTAAATTCCATATATATGTGTTAGCATACGGTATTTGTCTTTTTCTTTCTGACTTACTTCACTCTGTATGACAGACTCTAGGTCTATCCACCTCATTACAAATAGCTCAATTTCGTTTCTTTTTATGGCTGAGTAATATTCCATTGTATATATGTGCCACATCTTCTTTATCCAATGATGTAGGATTTTTTATATGTCTTTTTAGAAAATTTCTTTTTAGAAAATTCCCTTTCCTTCTAGCCTGTTTATTGAGTGCTTTTATCATAAAAGGGGGTTGGATTTTATCAAATACTTTTTCTGCACCAATAGAGGTGATCATGTGGCTTCTCCCCTTCATTCTACTGTGGTGTTTTATGTTGATTTTCATATGAACTACCCTTGCATTCCTGGGCTAAATCTCACTTGATCATGATGTATAATGCTTTCAATATACTGCTGGATTTTGTCCACTAGTATTTTGTTGAGAATATTTACATCTATATTCATAAAGGGTATTTGTCTTCAGTTTTCTTGTGATGTCTTTATATGGCTTTGGTGCAGGGCAATGATGACCTAATAGAATGAGTTAGGAAGTGTTCCCTCTGCTTCTATTTTCTGGAATATTTTGAGAAGGATTGATATGAAACATTCTTTAAATGTTTGGTAGAATTCACTAGTGAAGCCACCTGGCCCTCAGATTATTGGGGAGGGAGGGAGGATTATTGGCTGGGAGGTTTTTGATTACTGATTCAATCACTGTTATAGAACCATTCAGATTTTGTTTCTCCTTGAGTCAGTCTTGGTAGTTTGTGCGCTTCCAGGAATGCATGGGAACAAGGCTCTCAGCTGGACCAGCTTGGCCCATCTCTGATGACAGAGGCCAATGGGCTCGAGGAGAGGGATGGGAGTGCAGCCTTGCAGGCCCAGTATTTTGGACTTTAATGCAGGGCACAGCTAATTTGCATTTTTAAGGTCCTTCAGGCTGCTTTGTGGAGGATGTGGGGGGTTGGGAGAAGCAGCAGGGAGACCAGGGACAAGGCTGCCACAGTTGTCTGGGTGGACTTGGTGGTGGCCTCGGGGGAGGGCAGAGGTGGGCTTCAGATATATTTTGGAAGCAGAACCCATGGGATGTAGTGATGGATTGGATATGGGGAAGGAGGTCCGGAGGGTCTCAGGTCTCTAGCCTGAGCTCAGGGTGGACAGTGGAAGTGTCATTCCCTGAGATGGGCAAGATGAATGCAGCAGGTGGGGACGGTTCAGAGGCTGAGGAGTTCTGTTTTGAACTTGAGATTCCTAAGCAAGTCATTTCAGGTCCTGGAGCTCAGACTCTTCAAGTGGGGTAAAAAGGAAAGAAAAGGAAGCATCTTCCTTGCAGCGTTCTTAAGAGAATGTGGCAGGAGCTGGGCTTCCCTTAAGCATGCAAGCTCTGTACAAATCTCTCCGCCAGTTCAAGACTGAGACTTGCCTTTGTTTCCCCCTTCACTCCCTCGTGGGCTGGCAGTTCTGGGCCTGGGGTCAGGGTCTGATAGCATGTTAGGTAAGTCTCTGCCCTGTCTTTGGATTTTCCCAGGGAAACCTTCCCCAGAGGCATCTGACCCTCAGAACCCTTAACTACTTACAGATGGGCAAATCCACTGGCCAGTTGTCCAGCCTCACCCTGCCAGAGGCTTGAGGACAGTGTTCCCCAGCACATGTCCCCTGCCTGATGCCTGTCCACACTTTACCCTACTTCCTGGTAGGACAGTCTCTGCAGCTCCCCAGTCCAGGGCTCCCTTTCAGCTGGCTTGTTCTCCAGGCACCAGTTCTCCTGACAACTCCCTGTGCCTCCAGGGGTTCCTTCCTGGCCCAGGGTTTAGCCCAGGGCCACCCATCATTCTGACACCTAGACAGGATGTCAGAAGGAAATAGCACCAACAAGACAATGTTTCTGGAAAGGCAGTCTTTACAGAGGGCAGCTGGCATTGCTCTTCTTTGGCTTCCTGGGAGACTGTCCTGGATGCAGAACACAGAGCACAGCTCCCTGTGGGCTGTGGCAGAACAGAGACTAGTTTGTTATTCTCCACCCCAGAATGACTGGGGTGGTACACAAGTTGATATGGTAGGTAAGCGGACACTTGATGGAGATAACAAAAGGTTGCTTTTCTGCCCTGTCCCATGGCTCCAGGACTCCTCAGAAGAGTGATGAGAGGGATATAAGGACAACATTTCTATGTATCATCCACGTGGGTCTGTGTAGATTCCTGGGTGGCAGAACAAGACTTAAGTTTGGGAAATTATTTGCCTCGCTTATTTTAAAACACTTAAAATGAACATTTTGGTCCTTGTCATCCACTGAGGACACATAACCTGACTTCTCCTCATGCAGGTTTGTATCGATTCACCTAAAACTCTCGAGTAGCCACCATCTCTGAGATGAATGATGGATAAGGGTACAGTCTGCCTCTAAGAACAGCCTTCTCTTGGCAGAGTTTCTGCAAGGGAGGACACTGAGTATTTGAGTATTAAGAACAGAAACAGCACTGGGAACATGTTTGAGGCAGAGGAAATGGCAAGTGCAAAGACTCTGAGTTAGGAACAAACTTGGTCTCTATAATAATCTGCAGCAGCAGCACTTGTGAAAAAGGCTTAGGAGTTGAAGGGGCTTGTGAGTCTGAAGCAAGTCAGTGAGGCAATGCTATCACCAAAAAGGCTGAGGGGAGCTTCAGCTATATTGATGAAAGTACAGAAATTAAGCCAGAGAGGGAGTCTTTCCATACCCGAACCCCACAATTTAAAACATGCCCAAGGGGTGGGAGTCAGGGGGATCCTGAGGGAGATACGTTTCCCCTTGGCCTAAGGAAGAGCTTTCCTCAGAGGGGTCTGAGGATGGGTGGCCCCCAATGCTAGAGGTGTCTGAACAGAGGCCAGAAGAGCACCTGGCAGGATATGGTTGGGAGATTCAAGTATGGGAAGGCTCGTGAAGCAGATGCCGACCTTGACGGTCCCTTTCAGCCCCATGAGAAGGGCTGCCACGAGGCTTCCCGATGCTGACATCCTGTAGGTCCCTAAGGACGCTTCACCGGAGACTGGACACACCATCAGACCTGGTCAGGTGCCCACCCCAGAGTTCTCTCAGCTCGGCACCTGGACACACTGCTTTAGCAACCGTATGGGGCAGAGCTGAGAATAGGCTTGAGGCCTCCATGCCAGCCACACCATGGAGGGAGGGGGTTAGACATGTTATCCAGGGCAACATCTCCCCAAGTCTGGAGCTCCAGCCCGCATCTAGGATCATTTTCAGTGGTATCAAGAGACATTAAAGAACCTCGTCTTAGAGAGAGAAAATCACTTCCCTTGCGGTTCCCATTCCATTTCCCCAAATCTATTAAGAAGATTCTCAGTTGGGTGCTAGTATGTCTAACTCCTCTGTAACACCCCTAACCTCCCTTTGTACAGAGAGCCAGCCTCAGGTGTAGAGTCTTTGCAGGTGCAGTACACAGCTGCCATTTCATAACATTATTTGTATTAATTTTTACAGTTACTTTCTATTTATATCAAGTGTAAACTTTCCTTTAAAAATGCATTTAGGGGGTTTCTCTGCTGACGCAGTGGTTAAGAATCTGCCTGCCAATGCAGGGGACATGGGCTCGAGCCCTGGTCCAGGGAAGATCCCACATACAACGGAGCACTAAACCCGTGAGCCACAACTACTGAAGCCCGCGTACCTAGAGCCCATGCTCCGCAACAAGAGAAGCCACTACAGTGAGACGCCCGCGCACCACAACGAAGAGTAGCCCCGGCTCACCACAACTAGAGAAAGCTCACGCACAGCAACGAAGACCCAACGCAGCCAAAAATAAATTAATTAATAAATTTATATTTAAAAAAATGCATTTAAGTAATGAATTAACTTAAAAATATTACGGGATTTATTTTCATCTGGGTTAAGAAAAGCTGAAGGGCCCTCGAGGTTAGTGGCTGAGGGACAACTGGCAATGGGTAAGTGGGAGATGCCAGTGAAGAACCTACGGGCAGAAGGTTCCAGCACAGTGGAGAGTGCTGCTCCCACCCCCCCAGGCTCTCAAAGACAAGCCCGGAGAGTCAATTAAGAAGATTATCTTAGGGACTTCCTTGGCGGTCCAGTGGTTAAGACTCCATGCTTTCACTGCAGGGGGCACGGGTTTGATCCCTGGTTGGGGAACTAAGATCTCACATCCTGCATGGATCCCGCATCCCGCATGGTGTGGCCAAAAAAAAAAAAAAAAAAAAAAAAAAAAGATCATCTTATGATGAAGAAGAAAGAAAAAAGGGGAAAGCTGCAAGTTTAAAAACGTTTATCTTTTCTTTTAAAAAAAGTTATAAAATTTAAATAGTTGATTAAAGTTAAAAATCTACTGTTGCAAAATTGATGTATTCTAAAAGATTCCTGGATCTCTTGACTCCAAGTCCGATACACTCTCCATTTTGACCCTGCATTTCTTATAGATCCCACACTTTCAGGTTTTCTTTAGAAAACACGATCTGAGGTCATATATGAAGTAATCAGCACGTCAAGTGTACGAAGTTCTGGCTGAGGCAGCAGGAGGCACCCTGGCAGGATGAGGGTCCTGCGGAGGGCCACACGTGGGCTGAGTCCACTGCTGCTGGTGCTACCCACACGGGACCTGTGAGGCAAACCTGGAGCTCCTTCCTTGCCCCATCAGCCTTCCTGGTCTCTCCTGGGGACTCGACCTCCTGGGCTTGGCTCTCCTGCCAGTGGCCAGCCTTAGCTTCATTCCCCTTTGATTCTGGTCAGCTCCCACCTTCCTTCTCCACAGAGTTTCAGAACCAAGGAGTGAAACTACAAGAGACCACCACCACGCGGAGATCAGGCTGCCCCGGCTGTGACAGATTCCCTGCCCTCTCTGCCATCCCCACTCTCCATTTTGAGGGGGCTCTGGCCCCGGCCAGGCCCAGCCTTGGCATTCTTTCTCCTCCTCAGGCCATCCTGCGGGCACAGGTACCTTCTCAAGGCTGCGCCGATGGCCCACGCTGACGAACGTCATGCCCAGCTGCTGGCCGATGCGGTAGAGCTCGCTCTCCACCTCCTCGGTCAGGGCACTGGTGGCTTCATCAAGCACTGAGGACAGAACTCAGTGGGAAGAGATGAAGTCCTGCCCCAGACCCACCTCTGCCGCTCCTCCAACCCACACCCACCTTCGCTGGGACCTGGTGGGAGGCTGAAAGCTGTTCTGGCTTACAGGGGCCCTGCCTTAGGGAGAGCGTGGGCCAGAGGAGCGGAGGGCTAGGCTCCATCTGGGAAGCCTTCTGTCAGCTGCAAGACAAAATCCCTCAGCTTCCTACCCTATCCCTAATCCACCAGCCACTGCCTAGGACCACTCAATCCAGGGAATCCTAGTTCCCCCAAGGATGTCAGTGCTTAGAAAAGTTCACACCTCTGCCAGGCACAGCAGAGGGATGCCCATTCACTGATGGCAGAGCCTGACGGCCATAACATGAGAAGCCCTCTCAAGGCTGGCTCCAGCTGCCGCACTGGCACAGAGGTTAAGAACTGGCAGTTCAACATATACCTGAGGATGCCAAGCACTGCTACCTCATGGGCAGAGCCCTGCCATCCTCTCCTGCAGGGACAGAGATACCTGGCCAGGCACAGGTGTGCTCTCCTACCCATACCAATGCCTCTCCAGGTGCACACGAACACACGCTGCTATACCTGTGAGCGCAAACGTTGCCTGGCTAGCATGTGTACCTACAGGGCGAACCTCACCTGCATACTTCGGCTGCAGGTAGAAGAGCCGGGCAAAGGAGAGCCTCTGCATCTCTCCTGGGGACAGAACATCATACCTGAGAAAGGGGAACGAGAGGCCCACTGGAGGAAGGAGGCTGTAGCTTGGCTTTTGCACAGAATGGTCTGGGCAGGAAGAGGCTCCCAGCGCAGACAGGCTGCCCCAGGACGGATGGATGTCACCCCCCTTTCCACCACAGCCCCGCTGCCTACACAAGGCAAGGCCAAAATTCTGTACCACGGACATGAACCAGGTCCCCAGCAGCCCAGCAAACCCCTAGAATTTGGGGTCAGAAGTCACTTCATCCCTTGCCCAGGCCTCTGGGACCCACTGTCTTTGGGGGAGCTGGCTCTGGAGCACCCCAACCTCCTTCTTACCAGTTCCAATCGACCTGCTGGTCCAGACCCTCTGTCCTTGCCACCAAGCTGGACTGTAACACACCCAGAGAAAACGATGTCCGTAAAAGGGCCCATCCCTGCTTCCTGCTATCCTGAGGACCTCCTCAGTCCCACCACACACACCCGAGACACAGCTACCCCTGGTCGCGTACCACAGTGGGGCTGGGGGAGCAGTCCGTCAGCCACACTGTTGAGACTTGCTGGAATGTGGTGACCAGAAAAAGCAGGCTGATGTAGTCTTATTATTGTTTTAAAATTTGCTAGAGAGTGGACGCTGCTTGTTGCCTGTACCTGGCCAACAGCTCCCACTGCCGATTTATACACCCATCACCCTGCCCAAGGCTCAGACTTCCAGTCCTGGGGCAGGGACAGTAGGGCCAACTCCGCTGGGCCTGCACCTGTGGTCAGTGCCACCAGGTGGGCTTGGACCTCAGGGTCCCTGCCCTCACTCACCAGGCCTGCCAACTCCAGGAACCTCATGATCCTCTCATCATCAGCAGAACCTGCAAAACACAGAAGCCTTCAAGAAGTCAGCTCCTCTGTGTAGCCAGAATAGATGGGGCACATCATGGCCGGGGGCCCCAGAATGTGGGCCAAGGCTCTGAAGCGACAGGTTACAGCACTTAATAAACACGGGAAGGACCCAGTGAAGGAAGTAATCCCTTCCTTTCCTCCAGTGGTGTCTCTCCACCGGAGGGGGAGACAGAACAAGATGAGGTCAGGGTACAGACCCCCGAATAGTAAACAGTCAAAGGAGGAGGTGGAGGGGACCCCACCTGAAACCAGCAGCCTGGCTGGGGCCTCTTCCAAAAGGTACAGGTGAGGCCATAGTCAGACAGAGAAGAGACGGTGGGATGGGAGGTTGCGTCCTCAAGAGGCTCAGCTCACCTGAGTCCGGGTAGATCTCCTTCAAGGGATATATCACCTGATAAAAGAAGAAACCACATGGGCCTAGGGCAAGGGTCAAGGAGAGGTGGGGCTGCACACAGCTATCCACCCTCAGAAACAGCCCCAGGAGCTGCCAGAGGCCAGGCTCCTCTCCACCCGAGGAGAGCAAGGAGCGTCCTGGCTGAGGGTCCGGTGGGAGAGGCGGGGCTGGCAGACAGCAGGGCAGGGCCCCCAGAATCCAAGCTGGTGTTCAACAAACACATGTGATATTTGGCTTACGGCCTCCACAGGTTAACCTGCTCCCAGAAGTTGCTCTGAGTACATGGCCTAATCCATAGAAGTGAATAAAAAGTCCTTAGAGCCAGGGAGTTCCTGGGCTTGGTTCATTTTATACCCCACCTGCTGTCCCATAGCTCTCCAGGGCTGAGACCTGTCCCACCACCAGGGTCCAGGTTGGGGGGAAGGGGTGGGAGGAGTGGGCCCCGGCTAACCTGCTCCCGAAGGGTCCCGTCAGTGAAGAATGGCTTTTGTGGCAGGAACAGCACCCCGTGGGGTCCAAAGTCCATCAGCATCTGCACTGAGCCTACAGAAAGCACCATTTTAAGATCTCCCAGAAAGGTAATTGCCCCTCACTCTGATTTCCCAACAAGAGGCTTGATTCTCACACACATACCCCCCCCTCAGGCCAAGGCTGGCTCAGAGCAGGGAAGGCTGGCTCTCACCCGCTGTGCTCGCCCAGAGGCCACCCAGAACCCGGAGCAAGGAGGTCTTGCCGGTGCCCGTGTTGCCTGTGATAAGCAAGCTCTGCCCCTCAGAGATCTTCAGGCTCAGATCCTTGATTAAGGGTTTGTTAGAGGAGGGGGCGGAGATGCAGACCCGCTCAAGAAGAAAAGCTGTATCTGTTCGCTCTGTTGCTGGCCATCCTGGAGTCCTAGGGTGCAAGAAGCGAAGAGATGTTGGGAAGATAAGCGGTGTCAGTAGTGCTGGGGGCAGGGGGGTAGTTCTTTCTCCTTGGGGGCATCGCCTCTGGACTGGAGGGTTGCCATGGGCTGAACTGTGGCCTCAAAAATCACATACTGAAGTCCCAACGCCTAGTACCTCAGAAGGTAACTGCATTTGGAGACAGGGTCTTTAAAGAGGTGATTACATTAAAACGAGGCCTTTAGGGTAGGGCCCCAATCCAGTATGACTGGTGTCCTTTTAAGAAGAGGGAGAGACACCAGGGGCGCACACGCATAGAGAAAAGGCCATGTAAGGACACTGTGAGAAAGCGGCCATCTGCAAGCCAAGGAGCAAGTCCTCAGGAGAAATCAACCCTGCTGACACCTTGATCTTGGACTTCTAACCTGTAGAACTATGAGAAAATAAACGTCTGCTCTTTAAGCCGCCCAGTTTATGGTACTCTGTCATGGCAGCCGTAGCAAACTGATAGAGATGGACTGGGTACCTGCTCTGCGGCAGGCTGGGCAAAGTCCTGCCCATGACAGATCTTAATCAGTCTTATCAGCCATGAACCACAGCTATTATCCCCACTGGGCAGATGAGGAAACTGAGTCAGGTGGCTGAGTAACCTGCTCAGGGGCACAGAGCTGCATCTGTCCAATTCTAATGTTTGCGGCATTACATGCATTTTCACGGCATCACCGTGTGACTGATATAAGAATGGGAGTGGAAATACTAACACAGTTTTGGAGTTTCTGGCTCTCCACGGATGCCCATCTCCCCCACAGAAAAGCATCTCCCGTTCCCCACAGTCCCTGCACCACCAGCCCCCCGCCCCCTCCACCTCTGGGCTCAGAGCTGCATGAAGCTTTAATTCTGAACAGAGGCAACAGTTAAGGCATTAGCTCCTAAGAAGACAGTTGAGTGTAGACCCTGAAATTCAGCCTGTTTCCATTTTTGAAAGTTTACTTACTCTGTGGCCTCCAACCAAACACTTTCTATGAACTATGATATCTAATCCCCACAACAACCCTAAGACGAAGGTTCCATTAACGTCTTCTTTATAGAGACGAAGAAACTGAGACACAGAGCAGTTAAGTAGTTTGCTCAAGAAAAGTGAGGACATGAACAAATCCTTGGTGCACAGAAAGGTCAGAAACATCACGGAGCCTGCAAAGATACAATAAAGACACCTCTGGGCCTGAGTGGGGACAAAGAATAGACATGCCCCAAGGAAGGGGACTGGCGGCAGGGCTCAGCGAGGAGGAGGGAATAAAGGAAGAGGAGGGATACAATTCAGATTTTTGTTTTGTTAACTCAGGCCCAGGCTGATTGTACTTTGTTTCCATCAGCTGGGGGATGGTGTAAATAAACACAGATGCCAGAACAGCAACATTGATGGTGAACATTTACAACGTGCCTGGCATAAGACAGAGCTCAGTTGCTCTGCCTAACTCTGCTGCCCAGCTGGGAATGGGCTGGGCTCCAGGGTGCTTCCAGCGCCTGCATTCTCCACCACCAGGCTGCACCGCCAGCCCAGTGCTCACCTGGCCAAGTCCCACTCGCTCTCGTCCAGGATCTCCCCATCCCGTGACTTCAGGGTCATGTCCAGCAGGGTCTCCTGAAGTTCCCCGATCCTGGGCGAGAAGTGAAAACCTGAGGAGGGTCTGGGCGCCCAGGTGAAGGCGTTACTCCTTTTTCTCTCTCATGCCCACTAGTATATGGTGAGCTTTTCTGCTCCTGTTTTCACTCTGCTACTTCTCCCTGAGGTACACGCTTTGCTCAGGACCTAGAGGGGCCGGACACAGCCTCACCTGTGTGTGTAGCCTGCCACATCGGAGAGCGTGGTGGAGAGATCGATGAGCCGGGTGAAGCAGCTGATGAGGTACATGCATACAAAGGCGTTCTGGACAGGACAGAGGGCAGCGCGCGCGGGCCTTGACTCCAAGGCCCTGGGTGCTGGGCCAAAGGGCAGGGGGGATGGCATGAGGGGGTCCCCAGAAGGGATTCTCACCTTGCTGACCAGGGTGCTGAGCTCTGTGGGGCTCAGGTCTCTGTAGACGCCACTGAAAATGGGGATTGAGATCACGACGTAACTCAGGATGCTGCCCAGATAGTCAAACATGTTGACGCCGACTGCGGAAGACAGAAAGACCTAGGGTGAGAGACCTGGGAAGCAATCCTGCGCTCCGAGGGGAACGGGAAGCCAAGCATGGTCAAGCTATTCTGGGGATCCTCACTCTCCTGAGGTCACTCCTGGCAAAGGCAAACTGATCAGTGCAGAGAGGGAGGAGGGAGTTGTGGGGAGGGAAGCAGGCTCCCCCCCACCACGGTGGTTCCTGCCTCCCGGGGCTCCCTGCACCTACTGTACAGCCAGAGCTCCTTGGACATCAGCTCCCTCTGGGTCTGAAGGAGTCTCTGCAGCCTGCGGTCTGTCCTCATGTGCTCCACGTGCCCAGCTCTGATGAGAAAGGCCGGGATGTCCACGGGGCCTGGAGAGCCTGAGCCCCCCTCCTCACACTCCCCTTTAGCGACCAAGCCCACCCAAGGGATCTTCCCCTCAGACCCTTTCGGCCACCAGCAGCCAGCCATTGCTTCATTCACTCAACATGGTATTGTCTGCGGAAAGACCATGAACTCTAGACTGGGCAGACCGGATTCAAATCTGGTCTGGCTCTGGCTCTGGCCAGTTACTAGCCGGGTAACACTGACAGGTTATTAAGCCTCTGAGTCTCAGTTTGCTCACCTATACAATGGAGCTTATAATACCTACGTAATAGGCTAGAGTGAGAATTTCTGAATGTAAAGCGCCAAGCACATGAGGGGCTCCCAATAAAAAAGAGCTGCTATTATTAAACAAATATACACGCAGCAGTCACTAGGCGGCAGGCTTGGTGTTAGGTAGCCAGTGAAACAGTTTTGGACAAAAGAGCCCCTGTCCTCGAGGAGCTCCCAGTTCGGGGGGCAGGCAGACGCGCTGCATTCTTCAGCTGGAACATGGAAAGTGTTACGTAAGCCGTGTGTCTTCAGGGCTATGGAAGCAAATAGGCGTGACCCCTAAGGGAGTCTGGAAAGGCGCCCAGGAGGAGGTGACTTGGAGCTTCAAGGATGGGCAGAAATTCTCCAGGCAGAAAGGTTGGGGGAGGACAGAGGAAACGTTTCAGATTTTGCATGAAGGACAGAGAGGCTGCAGGAAAACACACTCGGAGCTCCAAGCATCAACCTGCTTTCCCCAGGGCCCAAAGCTTCATGAGCAGTGACTGCAGAATCCAAAAAAAACCTAGTGCAGGCCCAGCCCTACCTGGCCCCCACGACCTGCCCCACTCATAGGTCCCCGGTATCCTTGGTGCCCCCAAGTGGTGGCAGCTACAAACTGCAGCAGAGACGGACAGAAGAGCAAAGTCCCAGGGCTATTAGATCCAGGTGATCCAAGGAGTAACTCCTACTCCTTAAACACAAACCTCTGGGCCCTTACTGTCAATCCAAATACTGAATCCAGAGTACTCATAGGAGGCAGAGTGCAGGGACCTACCCTGGCCCCGGGGGAAGGAATGGGGTTTCACAATGCTGCTGTCAGGAGACCACTTTGCTCCACTAGGACAGTGTCTGTGGCGAGCAGGTCTTCTGAGCTGAGAGGCTCCATTCCCTCCCACACTACAGAGACAACCGATCAGCCTTGGATGTCAGGCACTGGCAGAAAGCCATTTTACAGACAGAAAAGCAGAGGCAGAGGCAATGCCTCAGTCATTAGTAAGATGATGAAGCATTCACTCATTTCATTCTTAGAACAAATTTAGGCCCCATGCTAGGCCACGAAAAGGAAGAACCAGTTTCAGAAGCAAATCCATGGACCTAAGGATGAGGCAGACGAGGACAGTGAGAGATAAGGGGAGAGGGTCACAGCCAAGTGTGAGGACGCCTGGCCCCTGGCCTTGGTGATGGTGGGAGGGTTGTCTACTTCTCCACCATCTCCACTGTCAGCTCTGACAAGGCAGAAGGGGAACCGTCCCCACTAGACTCACCTGAAAAAAGCAGCAGGCTCAGCATTCACCCGGATCTGCATGTGCTTGAACCTGGGAAGACCAAAGGCAAATGAGTGCTGACAGTGGGCAGGACTGGCCCGTCTCCTTTCAGAGTCCTGGATCGAGAAGACCTCCAAGCAAAGAGGAGCCTGGCTCCACTCCAAGACTGTGGCTGCCTCAGCCCGACCCTTCCCTGGCCTGTCACAGGGTGGAAATTCCAGGCCCGGGAGGGATGGCAGGAGACCTGCAGACGCGGCAGCCCCCTGCCTCTCCAAAGAGGACAGGTGCAGGCCTGCCACAGCTCCTCTTCTTCCCAGGCCCGGGTCTGAAGGAGGAGGCCAAGAAGCACAGAGTAGGGGCTGGACCCATCGGCTGACCAGAATAAGGGTGGCTGGAACAGAAGCATGTGAGAAGGCCAAGGGGTGATGGTGATGGTGATGATGATGATGATGATGATGATGATGGTGGCCAACCAGTCACCGTTCTCAGTGCTTCTCATGTATGATCTCATTAATCCTCTTACGATTCTGTCAGCACCATCCCCATTTTACAGATGGGAAAACTGAAATTGAGAGAGGTTAAAGACCCCGCCCAAGACCATACGGCTAGTGACTGGCCTAACTGGGATTTAAACTTAGGCAGCCTTTCTCCAGATCCCATTCCCTAACCATTATGCCTGGCCCAGAAACCTCAAGCAAGGGAGACACACCTGAAATCCCCCTCCAGCTTCTCCTGCTGCACCAGTTTTGCCACAATGGGACCCATCAACATCTTGTTCACCACGGTTCCCAGAATGAAATATCCAAAGATGCTCACAGGCCCGAGCCAGCCGGTGCTGAAAGGCAGAGAGAGGGAGGGTGTGGGGAGCAACATATCCCCACAGGCCTCTGCTCTGACTCCTGCCCCCTTTTGGGCAGCCCCCTGTCCCATCTCAGAGCCCTGTGCGGCTTCTGCTCCTGTGCGGGGGCATCTGGTACCTTGACACTGACACACCACAGGGCCACAGGGAGGGCAGGGGCCCAAGCATGCAAGACAGGAAGACTTCCTGGGGTGCAGGTGGGACGGAGGGAAGACCAGCGTCTCGTGGACCCTGACCAGGGAGAGCTGACTCCCGCCCAATGTGTGAGTGAGGGACTCTGGGGAACCACCAGGCAGGGGAGGAGGAAGGGCTCTGGCAGGAAGAGAGCCTTCACCTCTGGAAGCACTGATAGGTGTAGTAGATGAGGGTGAAGGGGGAGACGATCAGCTTGCTGGCCACGCTGCTGAGCTGCCGGCAGAACCGCTCCACGTCCTGGCTGATGCGCTGGTCCCTGGAGCCAATGACACAGAGTGACTAGGCCCAGGGAGCTGGGCTTGAGGGTTGAGAGAGCTAAGGCACTTCCAGGCTACCTCTTATTCTGACCTTGCCTTTCAGTGCTGTCAGCAATGACCCCGTGGGAAGGTGGACCCAGACAAGGGCTCGTTTCCTAGAGGCAACGAGACCCATAGGACTTTCGAACAGGGTTCTGAAGAGCTGCTTCCTATGGTGCCTCAGTCTACCCCTCAGAAAAAATGGCAACTGAAAGGTCCAGCACACAAGGGTTCTGAGCCAGCTTTGAGCAGAGCCAAAGAAAAACCCGAGGGTAGAGGGTCCGAGTTTCCGGATGATCAGGAAAGCTACATCATTTACCTCACTCCTCCCAACCTCTCTCTCACGAGCCTGAGCCTGCCCCCATTTCGCTATCTGGCTGTGGAAGTTTTGTACAGGTTGAGCCATAGAGAAGAGGCCTAGGGACTTCCTTGGTGGTCCAGTGGTTAAGACTCTGTTCTCCCAATGCAGGGGGAACGGGTTTGATCCCTGGTTGGGAGCTAAGATCCCACATGCCTGGTGCGGCCAAGGGAAAAAAAAAATGTGGAGAAGAGGCCTAGAAGAGAAGATTAAGAAGCAGCAGCAGCCTCCCAAGAGTCTTTGCTGCAAAGCCCCACTTGAGCTGAGGAGAGGTTGCATCAGGCAACAAAGTGCTTGGGATGGTGCGAAGCGGGGAGGGAATGAGGGTGAAGAGAGACCCCACGTGTCCCATCCCACCACCAAGGCCACAACGACTCCTATTCCCAGTGAGACGTGAGCTTTGGCAAGTCACTTGCATTCTCTGGGCTTCAGCTGCCTCACCTGTAAGGGAACCTGGGGCTTAGTGAACCTAAGAGAGGTGATAGAATGGTGACTGGAATCCCAGACTGAGTCCTAGGCAGCAGTAGTTTTTTACTGCTGAAAACTGGAGCGCTGCTCTTCCAGCTTTTTCTAGCAAGGACACTGTCTTCAGAGGGTGCCTTATCTGGAAGCCCAGGATGTGAAGTGGACAAAAGGGAGCTGCTCTTGGCCTCTTCCTTTTAGCTCCCTGACCTCAGCCCTGCAGCCTCTCCAGGGTCCTCTGCAGGGCACCCTTCCCCCTCGGCTCTGGGCAGCAACATTTGCAGATAATGGTGGATGACCTCATGGGGTCTGCCGCAGGGGGTCTCCAGGGCTGTGTCAGCCCAGGTGGACGAACCAAGCAGAGGGTAGCAAGGACTGAGGGGGGGTGCCTACGGGTTATCGATGTCATCCCGCAGCACGTTGAGGGTGTAGTACACGCGGCCCCGGAAGTAGAGGCGGTGGAGGTGCTCGGTGAGGTCCTTCCTCCAGCTCACATACAGCAGGTTGCAGGTGAACTGGTCAAAGCTCTTCAGCTGTGCAGCGGGGGAGACAAGGGGAAGGGAGAGATGCAAGTCTCTTTCTACCAAGTCTCAGCTCCAAGCTCAGGCTGGCGGAAAGCCTCTGCTGACCAGTCCCAGCCCATTCGGCTGTCCACTCAGCACTTGAGCCTGTTAGAGCGTCAGGTCATGGGATTCATCCCTTCCTCATTCACTCATGTGTTTACTGACTGCACCAAATATTGAAGGGCTTCCCAAAGGCAAGGCCTTCTAGCCTCCTCTGCGGGGTATTGTCTTACATCTCCAGAGCACATGAGCTTCTGGAGACTGGGAACAATATCTTCTATTCCACTTATGTTCTTACTTTTCTGTCCCCCAAAACTTGGCACAGGGTTTGAATCCATAGGTGCCTCCTGACCGAAGACCCATCAAAAGTGCCAAAGTGTGATGAGAAGTGGCTTCCCCGAGAAAACAGGTAGTGCAGCCTGACAGAGAGCATTAGGCTCGAGTCCTAAAAGAGCCCTGACGCTCATCATTCCGTTTATGGCGCCCCTGTACACTAAGCACGAGGGACGTAACAACGAGCTCACAGTCTAGTGAGGGCACAGACAATCACATGGGTGTAAGGACTGTTAGAGCAGAGCTGAACTCAAAGGATCAGGAGTCAAAGGGGCAGAGTTTGGTGGAGGAAACATGAAGGACAAGTTGAGGAGGACTTGAAGGAGGTGACAGCGGAGGGAATTGTGAAAACTGAGCAGGTGTTAAGCAAGTGAAAAAGGGGTGGGGGAAGGAGGCCATTTTGCAAGAGAGCAGCAGGTGCAAAGGCTGGGAGATGTGACAAGTGCCAGGCTCAGGCACAGCCCCGGCCCCCCCAGAGGACAGCAGCAGCTCTGGCTGCTGAGCCCGGTTTTCAAGTGCTCTGAACTCCCTGAAGCAAGAGTTCTGGGAATGGAAGGGACAAGGATCATTTCCACCAAATGCTGGATTAAACCAGAATCCTGTGGCCAAGCCTAGGAGCTCGTAACACTCTGGGAATTGGTCCCATGTGGGCCAACAGCAAGATCAATGCCCTGCCTAGAGTTTTGACCCCATGTTCCCAGAAGAGGGAGGGAACACACATCCACAGCTCGGTTCCTGCTTCCTGGTGGCTAAGTCCACTGGGCGCTGGAGAGGAAGAGAGACACAGGCAGACGACCTTACCATGGAGTTGAGGACGATGAGCACAACAGCCAGGAACGTCAGGGTCTTAAACCCATTTAAATCTTTGTTTCCTAGGACCCCAAAGTACTGACTGGGAATCAAGCCAACCCGGTAGATCACCAGTTGTTCTGGGGGGAAGGAGAGGAGTCAGGAATCAGTGATGAGGGGTGAGAAAAGACAGAGGGAGGCTTCCTCTCAAGTCCTTGCCTCATCAACACCCCACAGAAGGAAAAGGACCTCAAACCAGGGCTGTCCTCCCCCCCACCGGCCTGGGCTCATTCACTCACCCAGTAGGGCCACACACAAAAGAGTCAGGAACATCAAGGCATTCTGTGATGACCAAGAGGGAAACAAAACCTTCTGTATCTGCAGGAACCGCTCGAAGAATTGCAGATCTAACCTGGGCCTGAAGAAGAGAAGCAGGAGAAGCAGAGTCCTAAAAGGACAACGGAGCCTTAGAGAGCAGTTACCGAGCTTATCTACAGCTGTTGGTGGGCAGGGCGCAGGCCATGCAGAAAGAACGGTTTACGAATGCTGAAGATGGTAGGAGGGAAACAGACCAGGGGATAAAAAGGAATTTAAGTTGATAAATGCTATGAAAAGTTATTTACTAAAAATCTATAGCTAAATTAATAAAGAAACTTTAGCCACATCCTCTTTTTTGGTCACAAACAAGACAAGGAAACCCACTACATCAAGGATTTTAAGATCCTGGCTAAAGCAATAAAGAAAATAAAAGAAATGAGGTAAAAGGAATGAAAGAAGAGATTAAATTGTCATTATTTTCAGATGATGTGATCATTTACATAGGAAACACAGCAAAGCTATAGACAAAATGTTAGTGGGACTTCCCTGGTGGTCCAGTGGCTAAGACTCCACGCTCCCAACGCTGGGGGCCTGGGTTCAATTCCTGGTCGGGGAACTAGATCCCACAGGCATGCCGCAACTAAAGACCCCGCACGCTGCAATAAGGAACCCGCACACAGCAATGAAGATCCTGCATGCCTCAACTAAGACCCAGCACAGCCAAAATAAATATTATTTTTTAAATAGACAAAACGTTAGAAATAAAAGGAGTCCAGCAATGTTGCTAGATACAGGGTTAACACACAAGTATCAATAACCAACAATAACCAACTAGCAAATATAAAGAAAATAAGATGTCATTTACAGAAGAAAAGCACAGAAAAACCATAAAATATCCAGAAATCAACTTTATAAAAGAATGTATAAGACATTTTGGAGGAAAACCCGAAAACTCTATTATAGGATGTGAAAGAAGACTTAAATAGAAAGACTTCATTTCTAATAGAAGTCTGTAACTGCAATGCAATACCAGTCAAAACCAGGAGTTCTTTAAGGAACTGTATATGGAAATATAAAGGTCCATGAATAGGTCAGGACAACTGTGAGGAACAGGAAAGGAGGAGGAAGAAACCCACCTAAACCATCAGGTTATTAAGACATATCATATTACAGGGTTGGAGTAATAACAAAGTGTGGTATGAATACAGGAACAAAAAGACCATGGAACAGAAAGGCCAAAAAGAAGAAAATTCACCTATGTTTACGTGGGCACATAATAGAGATCATATCACAAGAAAGGGCATATTAAACACACACTATATGCCAAACCCACACTACGTGCCCAGTACTGTTCCACACATTTTACGTGTATTAATTCATTTAATAATCACAACCCTAAAGATGAGGAACTGAGGGTAAAAAGGTTAAGTAACTTGCCTTGTCACCCACCTGGTAAGTGGCAGCCTTAGGGTTTGAACACAGGCAGCCTGGCTCTGTGCTCTTAACTATGCTATACAGCTTCTCTAATTTTTAATTATTAATTAATTTGTCATTAATTGAAGACGGTAGAGGAAAATTTAGGTCATTACCTCAAACTATGTATAAAAATAAACTTTAAAAACTCCAAATGGGTTAAAAATCTACATGTGAAAAGTAACATTACTTAGTTAATAGAATGTAGAAATATCTTAATGAAAATATAATGGAAGGTATTTCTCAAATAAGACCCCCAAACCACAAACTATAATGCAGGAAAACTAACAGATTTAACTTAGAATTAAGTATTTTTGTTCAACATAGTGCCACAGATTAAAAGACTTGGAGAAGTTACTTGCAGAGTGGAAAATAAACAAGGTAATAAAATCTAGTCCATATAAGTAATGACTGCATCAGGAAGACAGGAAATCCATAGAAAGTGGGAAAAGGATATAAATAAGGGGAAACCCAAATGCTTAACAGAGGAAAATTAACACAATGGGACACCACCTTACACTAATCAGGTCGATAAACATTAGAAAACCAAACAATACCAAACATTGGGCGGCGGGGTGGGGTGTCGGTCCTTAAGAAGAAACAGGAACCTTTAAGCAATGCAGTTGAGAAGTTGGGTGTGACCATTCCAGAGAACAAATTTAGCAGAATTAAGTGACCTAGCATCCTACCCTGGGATGGATACTCCAAAGATCACCCATATCCACAAAGGAGGCAAGTGGTACTTAAAAACTGGAAGCAATCTAATTGTCCGTCACTAGGGTAATGTATACGTAAACTGGGGTCTAACGCACTTAGGTAGCACCATGCAGCACTCAGAAGTGAAAACTAGATTATTATACCATGGATGATCTCAAAAACACCATGTTGAGTAAAAAGTTAAAAAAAAAATCACAGTATGTTATGAGGGCGGAAGGTGCTCCTTCCCCACACAGCCCCGAGTAGGACGCCCCGAGGCCCGGTCCTCCTCCCCAGCCGCCGTACTCACCGGGCGCTAGCCCGGGGCGCGGGCCCCCGGACCGCCATGACCCGGAATCCGACCGACGCGGGAGCCCGGTAGCCCCCGGGTCCGCTCAGGGTAGAGTCCGAAGAACTCGCTGCCGCCGAAGAGGGGAGGGGCCCCGGCACCCGGCTACCACAGAGACGGGCGGATAGAGAGGAAGGCGCAGGGAGACGCAGCCGCTCCCGGAAGCGACCGACTTCTCGAAAAGAATCACAGTGCTGAGTCTGTTGACCCGGCGCCTAGAGCGCCCCCTCCTGGATATGGGAAGTTTCCCCTTTGGCAAGAAGTAGCCGAGAATGTGACTGAAGTATTTTAAACTCTGAATATAGATGTTTCATACATTCTCCCAAAGAAGCCAGAGTGATCTTTTAACAACATGTCAGGCTTCCAATTTCAGTTAGAATAAAATCCAAACGTTTCCATGGCACAAGTGATCCGGCCCTCTCCCCTTGGTCTTCATTGAACAGGCCACTCTATTTTGGCCTCAGGGTCTTTGCCTGGATCAGTCTTCTCCCTAGCCTAGAGCTTTCAGTGGCTGGCACATTCTCATCATTAGTTCAAATGGCAGCTGCTCACCCAACCTAGACCATGCTGTCCTTGCCCCATCATTCACTGTTGCATTATACTTTTATTTTCTTCATAATATTTATCACTGTCTGAAATCATCTTGTTTCGTTGCTTATTGTTTGTCTTCCTTTATAGCAATAAGTTTCATTGAGCAGGGACTCTGTCTTGCTCATTGTTGTATTCCCAACATCAAACACTGCTAGTACATAGTAAGTGCTTAATAAATATGCTAAATGTTGAATGAATGAAATGCTTATCAAGTGGCTGATCACAAGCAGCATGATCTCACAGGGCCCTAAATTTGAACCTGGATGTACCTTCCCACCTTCTTTCAATCCTTATTAAGTGTCAACTATATTCCAAACACTCAACAAGATACATGTATCACCTGTCTTCTTGGAGTTGCCAGCCTAGCTGGGAAGGCCAACCAGTTGACAGTTTTGGTTGTCTTTATGAAGCGCTATGACAAAGTGCTATACAGCAGGGTTTCTCAACCTTGGCACTATTGACTTTTTGGGCCTGATAATTCTTTCTTTGGCGAGTGGAGAGACTGTCCTGTGTATGGTAGGATGTTGAGCCGTATCCCTGGCATCTACTCACTAGATTCCAGCAGCACTGCCCCAGATCCAGTTGTGCCAACCAAAAATGTCTCCAGACATTGCCAAATGTCTCTTGGTGGGTGGGGGTGGGGAGGAGCAAAATCCTAGCCTTGTCCCAGCCCCCAGCACTGAAAACCACTGTCGCAGAGCCATAGAGAGGGCCATCCGACTCAGGATGGGGAAAAGGAGAGAGAAGATAACTGAGTGATTCCTCGACATGGCAAGAGCTTAACTATTCCCAAGTGTGATTTCCTAAGTATGTCTTTGTTACTTTGAAAATCAAACAAATAGGGCTTCCCTGGTGGCACAGTGGTTGAGAGTCCACCTGCCGATGCAGGGGACACGGGTTCATGCCCCGGTCCGGGAAGATCCCACATGCCGCAGAGCGGCTGGGCCCGTGAGCCATGGCTGCTGAGCCTGCGCGTCCGGAGCCTGTGCTCCACAATGGGAGAGGCCACAACAGTGAGAGGCCCGCCTACCGCAAAAAAAAAAAAAAATCAAACAAATAAACACATCAGGATACAATTTCCGAAAAATTAAATAAGGCAACAAGAGTATCAAGGCGAGCAACCTCACCTTGCTAGGGAAATCCAGGTTTGTAGCTCTTGTTGCCTTTCACTCTCAATAGTGTTCTGCTTTGGGGTTTGTCCCAGGGTTCTTAATGCTATTACTTTAAACTTTACAAAATGCTATATATAACATATTGTTCATTAATATTTCAGTTTATATTTCTAAATTATCTTTTGAATAATTTCCAACACTTTAATCCTGAAGCGGAGTAGTGGGAAACCTAATAAAACACCTAAAATTAAAAAAAAAAAATTCTTGGGATTCCCCTGGCGGTCCAGTGGTTAAGAGTTTGCCTTCCAGTGCAGGGGGTGCAGGTTTGATCCCTGGTTGGAGAGCTAAGATTCCCTATGTCTCGCGGCCAAAAATCCAAAACAGAAAACAAAACAATATTGTAACAAATTCAATAAAGACTTTAAAAATGGTCCGCATCAAAAAAATCTTTAAAAAGATTTCTTAATATCAAATATCCTGTTAAAATTTCCAAATGTAACTCTGATATTTCCCTTTTTTTTTTACTTAAAAAAAAATCAGGATCTAAATGAGGTCCACGCATTGCAGTCAATCAATATGTCTTTGGAGACCCTTATAATCTATAGGTTCCTCCTCCATCACCTTAGATTAACCACTGTCATCTCTCTCCTGTCTTGCAAAAACCTCCTAATTGGTTTCCCCACTTGAATTCTTGCTACTGTTCTAATGCAGTTCCTACACAACAGCCAGGGAGACTGCAAAAATCAGATCAATACCTCGCTTAAAACCCTTCAGTGGTACCAAAGGCTCTAGGTGCCCTAGCTCCACCAAACACAACCTTTTTAGGTGCTGGGAAACAACCTAGTGCCCTCCATTCTTCTGTTGATCTCTACTCTTCCTTCATCTCCAGTGTAATGTCCCTTCCGGAGAAAGCCCTCTCCTGACCACTTTCTCTAAAGAAGGACTCTATTATTCCTTCCAATAGCACCGCATTTTTTTCTCCTCATGGCACTTATTGAAGCTTGTTATTATATTTTCATTTTGTGAAAATGAAAACTTTCACATAACTTTATTAATGCCTCTCTCTCCACAGACTATCAGCTGCATGAGGGCAGGGACCATGTGCACTGTATTCACCATTGTCCAGAAGCACTTAGTAAGGGCACAATAAATATTTGTTGAACAAAGATGAGCAAGACAATTCCTAACCTCACAAAACACACAGGCCATTGTCTCTGCTCATACTGTTTAATACTAGGACTGAAATTCCCCTTTTCCAGCTACCAGACTTGGGGCTACTTCCTCTCTCATACAAAGACAAAGGGTTTTTCTTTTTGGTTAAAGAAAAAAAAAAAAGGAAAGCAATTTGATAATAACTATCAAGCTTTAGATGATGCCATGGTTTCACTTCCAGGTCTTCTCTTTTAAATATGTTTACATAAGAGCACAAAGGTTAATCGCGAGGGTGTTTCTGCAGTGTGGTAGGTAGGTAATAGCAAAACCCTAGAAACAACCAGAATTTCTATCAAGGAGGAAAGGGTAAAAAAGTATGACAATCACTTTATGGAATACACTTTGCATCCCTTAACAAGAATGAGAGCGGCTGCATGGCCATAGTGGTTCAGAGTATGGGCTTCAGAGCCAGATTGCACAGGTTCAAATCCCTGCTCTACCACTTAATATCTGTGGGACCTTGGGCAAGTTGCCTCAGTTTCCTTATCAGGGAGCTGTGGGAAGTATCTAAACAGCACCTGGCAATGACCAGGGCAAAATGGAGTACTATATAGTAGCATGGGAGAAATGCCTATGTTGTATTGTCTCACTCATTTTTAATTAACTAGTTTAATGGAAAAATTTAAAAACACATGATAAAAAAATTCACACAGGATCATTAGGCATATAGTGAAAAATAAGTGTGTCTCCTGCTCCAGAGACAACTACTGTTCACAGTTTCTTAGGAATCTTTACAAAAATGTTTCATGTAAATGCAAAGTTATGTGTGTGATTATTTTTCACACACACACACAAACACACAGCCTTACCTATTCCTTTTAAGCACTCTGCCTTGAAGCTTGCTTTTTAGATTTTATAGTATATCTTGGAGATACTTCCATATCACACAGACCCACCCCCTTTTTCCCCACTGCATAGTACTCCACTGTATAGAGAAACTTTTTTTTTTTTTCTTGGCCGCACAGCATGAGGGATCTTAGCTCCCCAGCCAGGGACCAAACTGGTGCCCCCTGCAGTGGAAGTGAAGAGTCTTAACCACTGGACCACCAGGAAAGTCCCTAGAGAAACTATCCAGTTCCCCATTGCTGGACATTTTAGTGGTTTATAGCTGTTTGCTATTATATAGAATGTTGAAATGAATATCCTTGATTAATTTTAAAAGATGGCATACTCCATATTTCATTTGAAAAAAAGCATATTTGTGTGTGCACGAGCATATACCTATTTAAAATGATTAGAATCTGTAGGAATTAGGAATTCAAGGAATGGAGAGAGCAAAAGACGTTTGAACAAAAGAGCCTGTGCATTTAAATGGTTTTTTTTTTTTTTTTAAATGTGACCTGCACAGTAAAACCTTCCCAGAGGTTGTCTCTTAATAAGAAAAAATGACTTCATCTTCTGACCCTCGCAGCTCCTGGTTCACACCTCAGTAATAGACAGAGTTCTTCCTTCTCATCTCTCCTGCTAGCCTGCCAGTCATCTTCATGTCCTGTAATACTCAGTCCAGTGCCTGGCACGTAGGTGTTCACTAAACCGTTCTGGAATGAATGAAGCTACTCCTCTGACCCCAGTTTGCCTGCATATAAAATTAGGATGGTAAAGTGGACCCACAACTCATGGCCGTCATGGGAAATTATTGAGCAATGTGAATGCTCTTGAAAAAGATGAAACAGTGTGTAAAAATACTCAAGCATAGCCACTGAGGGGCTTCCCTGGTGGCGCAGCAGTTGAGAGTCCACCTGCCGATGGAGGGGGCACGGGTTCGTGACCCGGTCCGGGAGGATCCCGCATGCCGCGGAGCGGCTGGGCTCGTGAGCCGTGGCTGCTGAGCCTGCGCGTCCGGAGCCTGTTGCTCCGCAACGGGAGAGGCCACAACAGTGAGAGGCCCGCGTACAGGAAAAAAAAAAAAAAAAAAAAGCCACTGAATCTGAAACTTATCCTATGGGCTGACCAGGTCAAAACACCTGCAGTGTAGCGGGTTCAAAGGCTCATGGCAGCTTCCCCACAAGACCAGCCTGTTAAATTTATTTTCTGACAAAAGGAGGACAGAGCAGGAGGGATCGAGTTGTTAGCCAAGCAGAGCCCTGCTGTCAGGTCTTTTAGATCTGAAATCATCTGGGCCTGTTCCACTCCAGAAGTAAATCATTTTGGAAAGATTTGCCCCCTGAGCTGTACGTCTGTTAAAAAGTTGAAGTTTTCATATTAGAAATCACCCAAGGGTTGATTTGATTTCACCCAAGGACAGCTCCTTGATTGTAGAGTAAACTTAAAGGAGTGAGGAGCTGAGGTGGACGAAAATAATTCATTCAACTTTCAATAAATGTTTACTGAGCACCTAATCTCTATGCGCCAGGCATTGTTCTAGGTACTAGTGATACAGCAGTTTCAAAACAAAAAGTCCCCGCCTTCAAGACCTTAAGCAGATACAAGGACTTCCCTGGTGGTCCAGTGGTTAAGACTTCATCTTCCAGTGCAGGGGGTACGGGTTCCATCCCTGGTCGGGGAGCTCAGATCCCACATGCCTCACAGCCAAAAAACCAAAACATAAACAAAGCCCAGAAGCAATATTGTAACAAATTCCATAAAGACTTTAAAAATGGTCTACATCAAAAAATCTTTAAAAACAAAAGAAGACCTTAAGAAGATACATATGATAAACCAAAAAAATGATATGAAATGTAAATCATAACGTTAAGAAAACCATAGCGGGTGGTTAAATCCTTTGCGATGCACACCCTGAGATGTTTAGCACCTCAGTGGCCAGAGAGAATGTTCTAGGATCACATGTGTGGCAGGGTGGGGAAGGAAGCAGGATTGGGCACAGGGGGAAATCAGGCTGAGAGGCGGCTCGGATGACAGCCTCAGCAGACTCCATGGGGAGCTCGAGGGCTAAAATGGCCCATCTGAGTTGCCTCCTTTCTGCTTAGCCCCACTCAGTTCTTGTATGCGGGCTGCCTAGGGAAGGTCATGACCTTGGTCATGACCTTGGGCAAGTCCGCTCTGTGGCTGAGGCAATCCCTGAAGGGGCTGACAGCTGAAGGCTGTCTGCTTACTACACTCCGAGCAGCTGGGGTGACAATCTTTCCTCAAGGAAGGAACTCTGGGCTGCACACCTCTGTGTCCGTCACACAGGCTGCGGGGATCCGGGTGGCAGTGCTCCTTGGGAGAGAGTGATCAAGGAAGGTGTCTCTGGTTGGGTTTAAACAGCAACCCTGAGTGAAATGAGGGAAGGAGCCATGTAGATTCTGAGGGAGCTGGAATGCAAGTAGGGAAACCAGTTAAGAGGCAATTCTGTATTTCAAGTAAGAGGTAGTAATTGTTGAGATTACAGAGTAGAAGCTGTAGAGAAGTGTTTCTCAACCAGGGTGTTTTTGCCCCACACTCTCCACCCCGCACTACCCAGGCCAGGGACTTTTGGCAATATCTGGAGATATTTTTGGTTGTCACCACCAGGGCTATTCTCCTGGCATCTACTGGGTAAGGCTAGGGATGTTGGTAAGCATCCTACAATAATGCACAGGACAGCTCCCCAGAGCAAAGAATTACCTGTTCCAAAATGTCCAAAGTGCCGAAGCTGAGGAATCTTGCTTTAGGGAAAGTGACAAGTGTTGAATTAGGGATGTATTTTGAGAGTAGAGCCAACAGGATTTGCGTTTGGATGTGGGGAATGAGAGAAAGAGGAGTCGAGGGATTCCAAGGTTTTTGGTCTGAGCAACGGAGTGAATGATGGTAGCATTTACTGAGATGGGGAGCTCTGGGGGAAGAACAGATTCTGGGTGGGGAACAGGTGGTAAATCAAGAGTGTGTTTATCAACAGGTTAAATCTGAGATGCCTATTGGTGATGTTACTTAGGCAATCGTCTGAGTCTGGAGCTCAGGAAAGATGTCTGAGCGGGAGCTGTAGATATGGGGTCATCAGAAGAAAGGTGGGATTTTAAATCGTAAGAGAAAGAGATCACCTCGTAAGAGATCACCTAAAGAGTAAAGGCAGGTAGAGAGGCAAAGAGGTCAGAGGACTGAGCCCTTTGGGAATCCAATATCTAGTTGGAGAGGAGGAGGGAGAGCCAGCAAAGGAGATGGGGAAGGAGCAGCAGGGAGGTAGGAGGAGAAACACGAGTGTGGTGTCCTGGAAGCCAAGGAAAGCAAGCACTTCAAGAAGCATGGCTGGCTCAGCTATGTTGAATGCTGCTGAGGGGATGCAGGTGAGCTAAGAATTGCCCACTGGGATTGCATCACGGAGCTTGTCAGTGACCTTGACAAGAGCAGGCTCCATGGAGTGGGTTTGGGAGAGAGAAAGAGGTGATAAAATGGAAGTAGGGGTTACAGGCAATTCTTTCAAAGAGTTATGCCATAAGAGGGGAACAGATAATATACCAGTAGTTAGAGGAAGATATGAGGTCAAAGAAAGATATTACAACACATTTGCAGGCTGAAGGGAAGATCTAGTGGAGAGGGGAAAATCGTTGATGTTAATCTCTGTTGCCTGCTTACTACATCTCAGGAGCTACATTAGGCATTTCATATGGAATTTTTTTGGCCAAGCCGTGTGGCTTACGGGATCTTAGCTCCCACACAAGGGATTAAGCCTGGCCCTCAGCAGTGAAAGCGCAGAGTCCTAACCACTGGACCGCCAGGGAATTCCCTGTATGTATTATTTAATTTAACCTGTACATCAAACCAATGAGGTAGACTATAGTGATTTCCCCACTTCACAGAAGTTAAAACTGAGGCATGGAGAGGATCGGTTGGTTACATGGCCACGGTCTCATGGCTAGTAAGTGGGGGAAGTTGGATGTAACCAGGATGTCTGGCTCTGGAGCCCAAGTTCTCACTTTCTTCTTCATCTGAATTCATTTCTTATTGCAGATTGTAACCACTGGCTAAAGTTTATTATCATTTGTTTCCCCCTTCAGAGGAAAACAAAACTGTTGACCCTTCAATACTCAGCTGAAGATGATCTCCTGGGTTTTGTGTCTGACTGCTCCCACCGTGAGCCCCTCTGCTTCTGGAGCAAACCTCCATCTATCATAGTCTCTAACACAGCCCACCCAGACCATCACCCACCTAATTGTGTCTGTTTACTTGTCAGTCTCCTGCAGTGAAGCAGGAGCTCCTCAAGGACAGGAACTGTGTCTAATTTGTCTAATTCATCTTTCTATTCTTAGTTGGCAGGACAGGCCCTCAAACAATAAGTATTTGTCAAGGAGTTGAATGGATGGATGATCGAACGAATATAAAAACTGATTAAGAATATTAGAAGCCATAAGACAGCTGAGTATGGGCATCAAAATGTACAAGGCTGATACATACAAAAGTGATCTCAGTTCAGAGGAGTGGGGGCTTAAGGGTGAAGATGCTTGTTAAGAAGGCCTCACGTCCATACTAGTCAGTATGTCGAGATGGAGTCCAGGAGTTAGCACAGGAAGTTTCTTCCCTTTTCAAAGAATTCCATGGTCTTACCACTGGAAGCCCAGAGAATCAGGAAACTTGGGGTCCAGTCCACATTCACCCCTTACCATCTGGATGGGATTGCCAGATAAAATATTACATGAAATATTTGATATTTGCGATACTAAAAAAAGTCATTATTTATATGAAATTTAAATTTAACTGGGCTCCTATATGTATATTTGCTCAATCTGGCAAACTTCCAGCTGGTAACCTTGGCCAAGCTGCATAAAACCCCCTTAAGCTTCAGTCTCTGTATCTATAAAATGGAGAAATTTGAGCTTTCCTCATTGGCATGAGAATTAAATAAGGTCTTCAAGTAGAGTACTTAACACAGCGAACGGCACATGGTAAGTGCCCAATAAATGAGATAGTCGGCTTCGTAACGTTTGTTTTAATTTCCTTCTCTTCTAGAGCATTAACGTATAATCCATCAAATTAGACTTACAGAGCTTCTCAGGAAGGCGTCAGTTAAGTGGTCAGTTAATGTGAGTTTGGGCAGCTGGCTAGGATGGTGAAGTATAGAGAGTTTGAGACTCAGTCCTGGGCCCCAAAGAGGGTTAATGGAGGATCCGAATTCTCATTCAGCCACTCATTTCTCAGTCAGATCCTGGAGTTTCCCCACATCAGCAACCAGTAAAAGAAAGATGTGATCCTTCCAGAAACCAGTAGAGGGCGGAGTGTGTGCGTTTTGGGATAAAACTGGGATACAGCAGGATCAGTCAAGTAGCACCAGCAGCAGGTTTTCACGTTCCTTTAGAGAACAGCGGAGGGCCCGAGAAAGCCCTGAGGAGGATACTGGCCAAAAGCAGTCAGCGAGACCCCCAAACCTCCAAGCAAATCAGCCTATAGAGGACCAGCCCCTAAGGGCGGTTTTGGGCATACACTGAGTAGAAAGAAAAAGAGACTCTGTATGTTGAAAGATACCAAAAAGCCAAAAGCAGGTGACAGCCAACAGAAAAAATTGCAAATTGTATAACAAAGAATTCCAGAATGCATAAAGGTGTCCCATCAGTTGTTAAACAAAAAACACACCGAAAAAAGATTAATCTCTCTAGCAACAGGGAAATAAAAATTGAAACAACATTGCAGGGAGTTTCTGCCTTATTTTCCTATGGTTATTAAAGGGAATAACTTAATATTCATTGAATACCTATCCTGTGCCAGGCATTGTGCTAAGAATTTCCTAAACATTAACTCAGCACTTAATTTGTCAAAAACCTTTAGAAGCAGAAACACAGTATTCCCATTTTACCTATAGAAAACTGCTGCTCAGAAAGGTTAGTAACTTGCCTGGAACGCACTCAGCTGGGGAGGGCAGAGAAGGGTTCGGACCCAGGTTTGCATGCTTCCAAGTCCTTCCTCTCCTCACACTGGTTTTTTTTTAGGACTTCGGTTCAAGCAGTATCTAATGCTTGAATATGGTGCTTTGGAGAAGGCCCTGGAAGTTGTGAACCCCAAGCAGCCAAATAGGAATGGAAAAGTAAAAACAAACAGAAACCTCAGAAAATCCAACAGCCTTACGAGCAGGCCTGGGGAAACAGATTGGAAAGTGGGGATTTGGGGAATGGACGAGATGGGAGTTCGGAAGCCCGGTTGGGGGGGAGGGCAGGGAACCAGTTGATGGCCTCAATTTTAAGCGAGATGGAGTCTGGCAGGCCTGAAGGTTCACAGCCTTAGAGGCTGGAACCCAAGGAATCTGTTTGTCGTCCACTGCATGCTGAGTTGTAAATTCTCATTTCTAAACCTTCCAGGGCGGAGTCTGCAGCTCCCTCCCCCATCTCGCACCTGCGGGCAGCGGGGGCTCCAATGAATGGACAAGTTCCACGAATTCTTGCCCCTTCCCCCACCTTTTACATAGCCAAGCCGCGGGACAAAAGGCGCCCGGGGCCTGGGGCTCCTTCCCCGGGCTCCTGCCAGCTCCGGGGAGTGTCAGACGGCTGGAGCCGCTCCACACCGCACCATTTACATTTTTTACAGCCTCCCTCCCACCCCCCACTCCCCTCTCCCTTAGGGCCATGGCCAGGGCCACAGGTCCTCTAGGCCCTGGGACTCTCCTTATAGTTCCCTGGAGGTTGAGGGCAGTTGCCTGTGAAGCAGAGAGCCAGGGCAGCAGGAATACAGATGGGGCTCCGTGCTGGGTCCACATCCTAGAATCTAGGGCTGAAGGTGCAGGCCCTTTGTTCGGGACGATTTATTCCACCCGCCCAGCAGCAGCAGCCAGAATTTGCTTCCTGGTTCCTTGTAAGCCTGATTCCAGGCCCCACAGAGTGACTTCCTCGTAGGCTATGGGTCCCTATCTTTCTTGCATAGCTCCCTAATCCACTGATAAATCCAGCTACTATTTATTGAGCACCTACTGCGTGCCAGGGACAGTGCAAAATGCCTGACCTTCTGTTCCTTCATTTAATTCTCACAACAACGCCAGGTGAAATAAGTGTGGACCCTATTTTCCAGATGAGGAAAGAGGTTCAGACAAGAGAGGTGTGTCCCCCCCGGGCCTCCACGCAGTCAGCGGCCTATCAGTTGTCAGCAGTAGTGCCAGGATATGAACCCAGGTCTCCTCATACCCCCCACCTTGACTGTGAGTCTGAGGACCGACTGGGCAACTCCTTCCTCAAACTCTCTTGCACAATCCCTCAGTCCCTGCTGTTTACCTGTTTACCAGGTGGCTCTAAAATCGGACAGACCATCATCCTGATCTTTCCTGATCCTTAGGGCTGGCCCCACCTGGCCTCCCCTTGCCCTCCTAGGTAGCCTCCTATAGAAGCCCACATTTTGTTTCAAATAGTGGTTCAGTAGGACAGGCCAGGAAAAGGGACAGTTATTCCTCACGTCTGTGAAAAGCCCTGTGGAGATTCAGGTCTGGCTCAGATTTGCTGCTCCCTGACCCTCCTCCATCTCTTGCAGGCCCTGCCCTTGTGGACTGAGGCCAAGTTTCAGACAAAATGAGGGCCAGTTGATTCTAACTGGCATGTTCCACATCTTCTGATAGCCCCCCAAGGCGCCTCCAACTTCCTAGGATATGGGCCAACACATCAAAAGGCACCCTGCAGGGAGAGGAATGAAAACTCTGGAACCTGGCCACATCCTGCCTTAGAGAGAAAAGCTGAAATACAGCCACGGAGGTGATCATGGTTTCAGTCAACCCAGCCAGCCCTTGGCGTCCTCAAAGGGCCCAGCAGTCCCATCCCTTAAAGGGCTCAGAAGCCACTTTAGCCACAATAATTATATGCACTGCACGTACCCAGCAAGTGACAACACAAAGTGCTTCCTTCATTCATTTACCAAAACACAGAAATAAATACGTAAGTATCTAAATACTTCTCTACATATTACCTTCTTTGACTAAGCATTTCCACTTTGTGAATCTTACAGAAATGTTTGTACAATGTGTGCAAATGTGTCTTTTCACATTGTTTGTAACAGGGAAAAAGTGGAAACAACCTAAATGTCCAACTGCAAAGAGTTGATTAGATACATCATTGTACATCCCTACAATCAGATATTCTGCAGCTGCTAAAAGGTGTGAGCTAATTTTATATGTACCAACAAGGAATGTAATCCATGACATACTGTTGGGTGAAAAGAAGCAAGTAGCAGAACAATATATAAATGTCATTCCTTTTTGTTAAAAAAAATGTATTTATTAAGGTAGAAGGTAGATAGATAATTCTTTTAACCTGAGGATTTAGGACAGCGGTTGTTACCTTAACTGCACGTTGGAATACCCAGGAATTAAAAAGATCCAGAGGGGGCTTCCCTGGTGGCGCAGTGGTTGAGAGTCCGCCTGCCGATGCAGGGGACACGGGTTCGTGCCCCGGTCCGGGAAGATCCCACGTGCCGCGGAGCGGCTGGGCCCGTGAGCCATGGCTGCTGAGCCTGCGCGTCCGGAGCCTGTGCTCCGCAACGGGAGAGGCCACAACAGTGAGAGGCCCCCGTACCGCAAAAAAAAAAAAAAAAAAAAAAAGATCCAGAGGCCCAGGCCCACTCCAGACCATGTATCAATATATCACAATCTCTTGGGGTGGGTGGGTTGGTGGGAGGGAGTTTTTTAACTTCCCCAGGTGATCCCAATGAGCAGCCAACTTGGGAAACACTACCTTAAAAAAACAGAAGGAAGGAAAGGTTGACTCAGAAAGGAAAATCAAGTTGTAACCTCTTTACATGAAATCTAAACAGATATTACCTACTCTGCTCTTTCTGGGAAAAGAAAGGGGCTGGATCGCCTTGAATTATCACTAGCCTTCTGTAAGCACTGAGTTAGTTGAGTTTAGCTCTGAGCAATGCCAAACTTTTTGATGACACCTGTAGGGGTTCTAGAAGTTGACCACTTGACTTCAGGAGATGAAGTCTCCAAGGGCAGCAGGAAGGTTAAGAGCCCGCATTGCTGCACCTTCTGAAGGACGTGGGCCACCACCTCATTAGTAAATGGGAACACAAACGAAGCACTTTGCACAGCGCCTGACACAGTGGCGGTGCTTAACATGTGGTAGTTTATTTCTTTTCAGGAATGGAAAGAGCTCAGAGATAATCTTAGTGCCTGCTGAGTTCCAGGCACGTATATATGGTGTCCTATAATCCAAACAAGCCTGAGGCCAACATTCACATACCCATTTTACAGATGAGGAACCTGGGGCATACCAGGGTTGGCATCTTGTCAGAAACCAGAATTAAAAGCCAGTTCTGTCCAACTCTATATTTTGTACTTTGCTTACCACACTCTGTCCCTTCTTAGGGACCTTTTGGGCAGGGATTTAACTCTGATTAGGGCTCTCATTTTTAGACTCACTATTCATTTACCTTCAGAGGAAGGGAATGTGTGGCTGAAGTTACCTGGGATCACTCTGCTTAGAGATGATAGGACACCTTAAAAGACTGTGCCCAAAAGTGGTCTGGAAGGCCTGAAGTTGAAGCCACACCATGAAAGGAAAGGAAAGTTCTATCTCTGAGCCCAAAAGGAAACGTTATGGGCTTTGGGCATTTGTTCTGCACTGCAAATGGATGCAGGCAGAAGACCCCTCCAATCTCCCACCCCAAATTTTCCATTCCCTCCTCCCTCAAAGCAACTGCCTGAGCCTGGTTTTCACATCTGTGTTTCCTGGCCTGGCTGGCGAGTTTATCTTCGCACCTCAGAGGATTTGGTTCTGCTCCCGTTCGTTTTCACTTCCCTTGAAAAAAGGAGGTGCTCTTGGGCTTTGTCCTGTTGTCTCTTCCTCCTCCTTTTCACACCACTTGAATCAAGTACAGCAGTCAAAAACAGGGACTTATTGAGTATCCACCTTAACCAGCACTGTGGGTAGCACATCGGTCCTGGAGAGTCCGCCTTAGATCACCAGTACTTCCTCCACCTGTAATCTCTGCTCTATCATCTCTGTTTCCTGGGCCGTGCAACCCCCATGCCACCTCCTCTAGGAAGCTTTCACGGATCTCATCTACTCCGTGTCCTTACAGCACTTGCACACCTCTCCTGCACGGCTTTCCATATCCTGTACTTGGTTTATGGCTATTTGTATGTATGTCTTCCCCACTAGACTGAACATTTCCTTGAAGGCAGAAACAATCTTTTCTTTTTGGCCGAGCTGAGCAGTTTTTGCGATTTTAGTTCCCTGACTAGGGACCGAACCCGGGCCCTCGGCAGGGTGCGGAGTCCTAACCACTGGACCACCAGGGAATTCCCACAATCTTTTCTTTATCTTTGTATTCTTCAAGAACCTAACTCAGTGCCTGGCATATTAAGAAAAAAAAATTCATACGGTTGTTTTCTTAAACTCTTTCCAAAAAAGGATTTTAAGTACCTTACTGAAATACATAAAGAGTAGCAGAAATGGGACTGAAGAAAAGCAAGGGTAAAGAAATCATGGAATGAGAGTGCTCTCTTCGGCAGCACATATACTAAAATTGGAACGATACAGAGAAGATTAGCATGGCCCCTGCGCAAGGATGACACGCAAATTTGTGAAGTGTTCCATATTTTAAAGCAACTATATGCCAATAAAAATTTTTTAAAAAAGAAAGAAATCATGGAATGAGAGCCCATAATAACAACAAAAATATTTGAGTTCTTACTAATGCTGAGCACTGTTCTAATTGATTTACATGCATCACCTCATTTAATCTTTATAATAATCCTGGGAGGTTATAATTATTTTACATTTGAGGAAATGGAGGCACAGAGAGGTTAAGTCACTTGCCCAAGTTCACACAGTGGGATGTGAACACAGGCAATGTGGTTTCAGAAGCTGTGCTCAGGGGCTTCCCTGGTGGCACAGTGGTTGAGAATCTGCCTGCCGATGCAGGGGACACGGGTTCGTGTCCCGGTCCGGGAAGATCCCACATGCCGTGGAACAGCTAGGCCTGTGAGCCATGGCCGCTGAGCCTGCGCATCTGGTGCCTGTGCTCCACAACGGGAGAGGCCACAACAGAGGCCTGCGCACTGCAAAAAAAAAAAAAAAGCTGTGCTCATAACCACAGCCCTCAGGATACCAACCACAGACATTCTGTGTGTAGAGCTGGGTTATGAATCTGGCTCTGAGGTTTCTAGCAGTCAAAGCCAAGAAGAGAAGGCATTTAATGACAGGAGTGATTGTATTTATTAGAAACAATAAACCAAATCCTTGGGAGAAATGCAGCTTTTTGTAACCTTGAGTCTGAGAGAACTCATCAAGAAGACACTGCTTTTCAAACTTTATAAGTTAATCTTCCATGGGTAAAAATTGTTAAACTCCCCAATACAGGTATATTTGTTTATATTTATACATATGCACTGATGAACTAATATATTATGTGCATTGTAAAACACAAAAATAGAAATTGAAAAGAATGAGAGAAACTATAAAAACACATGGAAATTCTGCTGAGGACCATCTTGTACACTCCCTGGGCAGACACAGGCCCCTCCTGAGTTCCCTGGTACGGTAGGTGATTCTATGGGATGGATCCTGGCAATAGATAACAGTGGCTGACATCACCATTTCTTATAACAACCAAAGCACGACACAGAAAATGCATTTCAGCGACAGCAGTTCTAGAGGGACCAAAATAATGTTGTCCAAATGAGTACATCTCTGATTGGCTGGTTTGATCTAGTAATAGATATTTTATTTATTACATATATAAAACTAATATAATATATAACTTAATTATATATATATTATATATGTATAACTAATATCAATTGAGCCTTTTCTGTATGACAGTCATTGTACTAGATGCTTTACTCATGCTCCCCATTTAATCCTTATTGCAATCCTTTGAAGTAATTATCAGTATAATCACCATTTTACAGATGAGGAAACTGAGGCTCAGAGAGGTTAACTGGTTCATGGAGTAGAGCTGGGGTTTAGACTCATGTTTATTAGATTCTGAAGCCAACGTTCTTAATCACCTTCTCTACTCCACAGAAAATTTGAATATAGATGGTTTTAAACAGTAGTTTCCCCCTTTTACAAATCCTTTTTATTTACCAAAAGAATGCATTCTTGTGGTAAAAAATGCAAACAAAACTGAAGTGTGCAAGGTAAAAAGGCCACCTTTTCCCACAAACAAGCTCACCAGGGTTTCCCCTGTTAGTCTACTCTTTCTAAAGTCTTCTAGACTTCTTTCTACTCACTGAACATGTGTATATACATATCAATTTTTCAAAAGTAGGATCATAACATATATTTTACTTTGAACTCTCTCTTAAACGTGGCTATCTTTCCAGGGTGGTTCATGCAGATCTGTTCACATATTAGGAGCAGACAACACAATTGACTACTTACCCCTCTCTTCTTAAAATATTCTCTCTGGGTTTTTCTTTCTGCCTTTTTTTTTGGGGGGGGGGGGGAACTTTGCAAATACTGTTTACTTCACTGAAACCTGGAGATGGGGAGAAGGTATGTGAAAGTCTGGGACACCGAACCTAGGAGTGCATATTGACAAGGGCGACATACAGGGACAGGGTGCTGAGGGCCAGCAGTGCCGTCCAGCTGCCCAGGGAACAGAGGTGGACGAACATCTCCATGACAAAGGCCTTGTAGATGCTAAGGAACATCAGTAGAAGGACTGCTGGCTGGCAAGTGTGGTACAGGTCATAGCATGTGATCATCTACACCTGGGTTGATGTGACGACGTAATGGACCAGACAGATGTTGGAGTCAATGCTCATCTGGATGTATTTCCAGTCAAACTCAGTGCCTGAGCTCCAACCCAGAGGGGGATGTAGCAGGACATAATGAACTTGGCGGTGGCCCAGCCCAGGGTAGCAGCCATGATCTTGTATTCCCCCTTGCCGGCATTCTGGGACATGACAAGGTTTAGGCCTATCAGGTCTGCCACAACCACACTGGCCTTCATGAGCTCCACAATGAAGTCATAGATGCCGCCTTCCCCGCTGGGAAAGAAAGCGGCCAGGAACAGCATCTTGCACAGCTGCACGAACAGATAGGTGACCCCGGCCTGGACGCACTTCCAGAAGGCGCTGTACTCGGACAGGCTGCTGCACTTGTAGATGATGAAGTAGGGGAGAAGGCCAGGGCGAAGCAGTCCCCAAAGGGGAATAGTGTCATGGCGTCTGCTGCCCAGCCTGCTGGAGCGCACCTCTCTGCCTCGGAGGCCTGGCACCTGAGCCTGGGCCTGGCGCCCACCTTCCTTCTGCCTCTTTTTTCTTTTCCTCTGGGTGACTCTGAAGTTTAGTCCTTTTTCTTTCTCCCTTCTTTTCCTTCTTCTTCTATTCCCTTGCCTCTAGAGCTTATCCATCTATATGCTAACAACTCCCAGACTTACTTCACTCTTTACCTGGAACACTGCAATTTTCTCTATTTTCAATTTGCTTTGTTGTTAGTTTTAAGCCTATTGGAGGATGTATATTTGCATTTGCTTATACTTACAAAAAGATAGTCTGGAAGGAAGTTAATGAAAGGGGTTACCTGTGTGTGGTGGTGGGGAGTGGAGGGAATTGGGAATAAACTAACCAAGATCAAAGGCACCAGGCTTGAGATTACGAACAGAGTAATTGGGAGAACTTGGGTTTGGCCTGTGGTCTTGTCTCTCCTTTACGGATGAAATAGAGGTGACAGAAGAAATGTAATGAACTTGGTGGGGAGAGGACCACAAGGCCTTAAAACCTGGTCTGAGGCCTAGCTGTTCCAGTGGGGTACCTGTGCCTGTTTCCTTGGGACAGGGGAGGGGTAAATTATCCACAAGCCCTCTTCCCTGTCCAGGTGAATTCCCCAAGGGCACCTGCAAAGGCCCTGTAAATAAAGCAGGTGGCAATCTAATGACATAGCCCACCCTTTGCAAGCTCTCCTCCTGGCTAAGGATAGGGCGGCCTGCCCTCCGCCTAAATGGGAATGCTGCACGTGGTAAGTTTCCTTCCCCTTCGCTTCCATAAAGTGATCCTCCCATTAAACAAAAATAGATATTCAACCTTCCTATTATAAAACTTATCAAACACATCAAAACTGAGAGAATGGCATAATGAACCACCTTGAATGAATGGTAAAATGAACCCCTGATTCAATAATTATTGACATTTTGCCATATATGCTTTACCCTTTTCTTCCTTCCTTTCTTTCTTCCTTCCTTCCTTTCTTTCTTTCTTTCTCTTCCTTTTTTTAAAAATCAGGTAACAAAAGATCAGTGTTTAATGGCAAACAGTCGGCGGGGGGGCACTTTTTCTTCTTTTCCTGATTTTTTAAAAAAAATTTTTTTTATTTTTGCAGTACGTGGGCCTCTTACTGTTGTGGCCTCTCCCGTTGCGGAGCACAGGCTCCGGACACGCAGGCTCAGCGGCCATGGCTCACGGGCCCAGCCGCTCCGCGGCACGTGGGATCTTCCCAGACGGGGGTACGAACCTGTGTCCCCTGCATCGGCAGGCGGACTCTCAACCACTGCGCCACCAGGGAAGCCCTTTTCCTCTGATTTTTAAAGAGCAAATACGTAAAGTCCTACCATTTCAACCCTAAATTCTTACAAACATATCTGAAAATTTAGGACCTTTTCTTACTATTATCACCTCTAACAAATTTAACATTAATTCCTTAGAATATTATTAATTCCTTAGAATACGCTAATACCCAGTCTATATTCAAATTTACCACAAAATTAAATGACTTTAAAGCCATAAAGAATACCAGATCGGAGTTGCAAATGAAACCAGAGAAGCTAGCATCAGCCCAGCAGCCCCTCAGCACAGGTCTCTGAGAAGTTTCAGTGTCCAGGAGTGAGGGGCATTCCTTGGGAAAAGCAAGTGATAGTAGCTCTTATTGAGCACTTACTGTGGACCCCCCTGTGCTATGGCTTCTGACTGGAAGAGATGACATTAGCTCTGTGTGTCTTCATAGTACCGAACATAATGCCTACATAGAGTAGACACTCAACTAATTGAGATGTGAATTGATCATCATACCTCCCTGGTGTTAAGTGTTTCTTTGCAGCAAAGGAGTGACTTCACTGTTTAATTCAATCATTCGAATAAAGTGGATATTATTATCCCTATTTTAAAGAGGAGGAAACTGAGGGTCAGACTTGTCTAAGTTCCCTAAACTAGAAAGTGGAGGAGCTGAGCTTCAACTCAGGTTAGTCTGACTCAGAGTCTGAGTGGTCATCTGTCTTGGTAATCGCCAAGGGACTCTGATAGGGGTAGTAAAGGCCTGAGTCTGGGGTAGAGTCCTGGGCAAAGAGAGGGTAAAAGGGCACGGGGGGGTGGGGGGGCGGGCAGGGAAGAAGAGAAAGGAACAAAGAAAGGAAGCCAGGAGATTATGATGTCATGGAATTAAAACTAGCAGCCATTGGATAAAGAGCCATGGTATACAGTGAACACAGGTATTTGTTCTGCTGTGGAATGAATGAGAAGCTTTTGAACCTCAACCCTCAAACTCCTGAGTCAGGTCCATGGACATCATTATGTACTCAGAGCTAGCCCAGGATCTGGCCCATACTAGGAGCTCAAATATCTGTTGAATGAATGACAGTGCATGAGTGAATGTGTGAGTAAATGAATAACTGAATAAATGATGGACTAATATGTAAATTATTTAATAAGGCATTGCGTGGCTGCATTAATTGAATGACAAATGGATGAATTCTTTAAATATCTATAGAAGGAGAATGAAGTGGGAAGACAACTAAATCTAACAGCAGCATAATGTCCAGAGCATTTTATCATGAGACCTGTGCTAAGAACTTCATAAGTAGTTTTTCATTTAATTCTCAGAGCAAACTCTCCGGTACTATTATCATTCTTTAAGTGAGGAATTAGGTCTGGAGATGTGAGAAAACTTGTTCAAGGGCACATAGGCACAGAGCTGGAATTTTAATCCTGCCATTACGCTCCAAAGCTCAGGCTTTTCACTAGACAGTCAGTGTTCAATCAATATTACTTCACTCAATACCGGACTTGTTTTTTGTAGCTGATCCAAATACAGGTGAACCACCACTTATACAACCCCTGGAAAGCTGTAAATTTAAACACAGTTAATTACTTATCTCAGCTCATTATGTAAAGGAAGCTGTCCTATTGTATGCCCCTTTATAAGTGAAGGATTACCCGGAACTCATCTGCTTCCTAAATCTGAATTTTGTTCAAAGCAAGGTATATATTAACTAAAGATATCTACTTGTAGGAATTGGTTTAATTATTGCTGGGAATCTGGGATTTTTGGTGTTTGGACAGCTTATGACGAGGCCCTTAATTTTGTGATACCTCATCTTAATGGTTTAAATAAAGGTAGATTAAAATGTACCAAATCCAGAATCCATTAAAGACAAGTTATGTTCAATATATGTAAAAATAAGCAGATTTCTTCATGATAAAAAAAACCACCGTAAGCCAAGTCCAATTATAAACCACAAACTCAGAAAAAAATATTTCTAGTTCCTGTCGTAGACCAAGGGCTGTCTTCATATAAAACTCTCTTTAATCAATAAGAAAAGGTCTATAACCAAATGGCAAAATGGGGCAAAGGATATTCACAGGAAAGGAAATATAAATGGCTCTTAAATGGATGAAAAATGCTCTTTTACTCATAATGAAAATTGTAAATTAAAACCACACTGAGAGACTAAGTTTTCACCTATTAGATTGGCAAAGATAAAAGAAAAAATGTGGTGACACACTATGCTGGCTTAGGGGTAGGAAAACTACACTCATACTTTGTTTTGGGGGGAATAAACTGGTACAACTTCTACGAAGAGAAACTTGGCAAAATCTATCTAAATTACTATATGCATACACTTTGAAGGTATAGTTACACCTACACATGTGCAAAATTATGTATGTGCAAGGTTACCAATTGTAGCATGGTTTAAGAGCAAAAGAAGGAAATGACCTTAAGGTTCACCAATAGAGGACTGGATAGGGACTTCCCTGGTGGTGCAGTGGTTAGGAGTCTGCCTGCCAATGGAGGAGACGTGGGTTCGATCCCTGGTCCGGGAAGATCCCACATGCCGCAGAGCAAATAAGCCCTTGCGCCACAACTACTGAAGCCTGTGTGCCTAGAGCCCATGCTCCACAACAAGAGAAGACACCGCAATGAGAAGCCCACCCACGCACTGCTACAAAGAGTAGCCCCTGACCGCCACAACTAGAGAAAGCCCACGTGCAGCAACGAAGACCCAATGCAACCAAAAATAAATAAATAAACATATTTTAAAAAAGCAAGGTACATAAAAGTAGTATATTACATTTATGCTTTAAAGAAAGGACAAAAGTGCTCTCTGAGAGATTTGTTTCTTTATACATAACAGATCTCTGGCATGATACCTTAGAAACGATGTTGGTTGCTTTTTTTCCCCTTAATACATCTTTATTGGAGTATAATTGCTTCACAATACTGTGTTAGTTTCTGTTGCACAACATAGCGAATCAGACATACACATGTCCCCATATCCCTTCCATCTTTTTAAAATTTATTTATTTTATTTATTTATTTTTGGCTGCATTGGGTCTTCATTGCTGTGTGTGGGCTTTCTCTAGTCACTGAGAGCGGAGGCTACTCTTCGTTGCGGTGCACAGGCTTCTCATTGCGGTGCCTTCTCTTGTTGCAGAACATGGGCTCTAGAGTGCAGGCTCAGTAGTTGTAGCAAATGGGCTCAGTAGTTGTGGTGTACGGTGTTAGTTGCTCTGCAGCATGTGGGCTCTTCCAGGACCAGGGCTCGAACCCATGTCCCCTGTATTGGCAGGAGGAGTCTTAACCAGTGTGCCACCAGGGAAGCCCTCCCCTCCCTCTTGAGCCTCCCTCCCACCCTCCCTATCCCACCTCTCTAGGTCATCGCAAAGCACTGAGCTGATCTCCCTGTGCTATGCTTCTGCTTCCCACCAGCCAACTACTTTACATTCGGTAGTGTATATACATCGATGCTACTCTCACTTTGCCCCAGCTTTGCCCTCCCACCCCATGTCATCACGTCCATTCTCTATGTCTACCTCTTTATTCCTGCCCTGCAACTAGATTCATCAGTATCTTCTTCTTTTTTTTAAGATTCCATATATATGCGTTAGCATATGGTATTTGTTTTTCTCTTTCTGACTTACTTCACTCTGTATGACAGACTCTAGGTCCATCCACCTCACTACAAATAATAACTCAATTTCATTTCTTTTTATGGCTGAGTAATATTGCATTGTATATATGTGCCACATCTTCTTTATCCATTCATCCGTTGATGGACATTTAGGTTGGTTCCATGTCCTGGCTATTGTAAATAGTGCTGCAATGAACATTGTGGTGCATGTCTCTTTTTGAATTATGATATTGGTTGCTTCTGAAAAGAGAAACTGTAGAAAGGGAACAGGGCTGAAATTTGAATCTTTAATACTTTAGTAAATTCCTGAACCAATATTTACAAGCATTTTGAATACTATACAGTGGTACTGTGGTCCCTCCCTACTTCAGCCCCCCCAACCCCATCCTAAGACCCCCAGTGGATGCCTGAAACCGTGGAGAGTACCGAACCCTATATATACTATGCTTTTCCCTATACTAACTAGTTGGGTAGCATCTACAGCGTGGATAGGCCGATGGGAGGGATGATTCACTCACATCCCAGGTGGGACAGAGCCGGGGGATGAGAGATTTCATCACGCTACTCAGAACAGCGAGCAATTTAAAACTCATGAATGTTTGCTTCTGGAATTTTTCATTTAATATTTTTCCACTGCAGTTGACCACAGGTAACTGAAACCAAGGAAAGCAAAACTGCAGATAAGGAAGGACTACTGTATTATTATTTAGATATCATTTATGTATAGAATACATAGGCACATATATGATATATATTAGTCAAAAGTAAAGTATTTAACACAGAATAAAAATATGCACAGAGAGACTAGAAAAATATACATGTGTATATGCACAGAAAAAGCTGAAAATATACAGAAAAAGAACTGGGCAGTAGTTTTAGGTCTCATAATGAGGAGAATGGGTTTGGGACTAAAAGGGAGGACTGGCTTAATTTACTCTATTTTTTACTCTGTACCGTTTGGGTCTTTTGTAAAGACAAAGTTTAACTTGTGTAGTCTAAGAAAAGAAACTAGATTAGAAAGAAATGTACCAAGATGTTCACAATAGCTGTCTTTAGATAATGAGATTACAGGTGATTTTTCCTGCTTACTACTTTACTTTTAAAATTCTCCCAATTATTCATTTTCCCAATTAGTCTATAAATAAGACTCTTACTTTGGTAATGGAAGCGCCAGCAAACCTTTTTATCACTAAGGTTTCTTTTTAAAAAATACTTTAAAAGATTCTATTAGCCTTTTAAAGAATTTTAAATTATCTTCATTGCCTTTATTAAATGATAGCAAGTAATACAGACTCCTTATAAAATGTCAAAAGACACAGAAAGCTATGTGGAAAGAAAAAGTTATCTCGTAATTCCATCTCCTTCTACAAAATCACCACTATTGCCTGAAACTGTTAAAATACTGCATTTATATTAAGAACTTAAAAATAATTTCAGATTCACTGGAGAGCCTGAGAACTGGAATATACTTGCTTTGGGCCAAGCAGTCCTAAATGCTTACGTTTATCTTACTGAATCCACCCAACAACTCTGGGGATAAACGAACTCTCTGGCGTAAATGTTAGGCCCCAGTAACCACTAAATCAGGGCTCTGAGGTTTAAACAATTTGCCTAAAGCCATACTCTAGTATGGGGCAGGGTTGGCATTCAAATCCAAGTCCAGGAGGCGTCTAAACCACTGCCTCAGGCGACTGCCATCATGGTGGGTGGGGCTGGTGTGCTTAAGATGCAGGGACTGGACTTGAGTTCACTTCTGGTGGCCCCCTCATCCAGCTTTCCTGAGGATGGATGTTTGATAAACGAGTTTTGACTTAGGTGATAAGTGTAGGGTTCATGATCGGCAGAGGAGAAGATGATTAGTGGAGCTGGGGCATAACCGACACTGGGGGGCATTTTACGGTGGTAGCGAGGGGTAAGGCGACTAAAGAGGAGAGGTGGGTGGAACTGAAGCCTGGGAGAAGCTGTTAGCCCCAGCACTCCAAAGGGTTAAGGCTGGGCAGGAAAGCCCCTGGGGGGAGCTACCACCAAAGGCTGCAATCTGGCAGCCCTCACCTCCCCCACCAGCGGGGAACTGGACGGGCGGATAGGACTAGTTCCTCCGGGATTATCTGAGGCCTCTGGGCTGAGGTGAGCTGCGGGGAGGGACAGAAGCCCCAGGTACCACATGTCCTTACCTTCCTGCTGGGCTCAGAAAACCAGGTGTCCTGGGATAGGTGCCCTGGTCCCAGACAGAAGCATCTTTGGCCCAGGCACACTTTGGGAGTGAGAGGTGTTGAGCCTCAAGCCTGGGGGATGCTCAGAGAAAGGTGGGGATGGAGGCCTTTCTGGAAGGGAAGGGGGCCTGCACCAAGGTGGGGGCAGTGAGTTCTCCAGCCTCCCTGTCTCTTGGGGGCCAGGGATGGGGGAGCTGCCTCAGGAAGAGATGCATCTTGGGGGTTCAGAGAGCCCCAAGTCCTCTAAACAATCCTCCAAGGCTAGTTTCCCGGCTCCAGCTTCGCTCTCGCCCCCCTCCCCCTCTTAGCCTTGCCACAGACTTTCCTTAGGTCTTTCTATCTAAACCTCCTCCCCTCCCTTTCCCCTCCCCCCAAATTCTTTGGAAATCTTTCGACTTTCTTTCAAGTTTTCCCTGGGCAGTTTGGGGTCCGTTTCAGAGCTAGGTCAGGGCGCTTTAACACCCACAGCTGGGTAGAGTGGACGAGACAATAGCTGCTATCACTTTACCATTGGAAGTGACCCCCGAATTTGCACTTCTTTCATCTTGGGACCAGAGCACTTGAGGGTGGGCGATTTCCTGGGGGGAGTGGCTTAAGCCGCTTCTCCAACGGCCAGTTGGCTGTAGACGGTCCATGCTCAATGGTCCACCACAGATATGAAACCAGTTCTGGAGTGAGAGTGGCGCTCAGCTGGGGACACTGCCCACAGGGTGACTTAAATGTCCCAAGCTGGAAGGTGGAGAGAGAAGCGGACGCCCCTTGGGCTCTGGGCCACCCTCGAGGTCAGTAAACTAGGAAGTTTCCTCAAAATTAGGAAGGGTGGGTGCCTCGAGCAGTTTGGAGACCCCAGGGGAACGAGGGGGTGGCCTTGGGACACTAAAGGGCTCAAGGGTCATAGAGTGACTCTGAAGATGCCGTGTGTGTATATGTGTGTGTGTGTGTGTGTGTGTGTGTGTGTGTGTTTGTGTGTGTGTGTGGAGAGGGGACGCATTGTTTCAAGTTCTCCTTCTCCCACCCCCACCTCCAGCCTCTTCCCCATCCCCACCCCCCGCTCGCCCGCCTATCTCCCCTCCCCACCCTACACAATGGTCTGGCCTTAGCCCCTCCCCAGGCTCCCGGTGTTTCCCCAGTTGGGTCCCTTGTCTCAGATACCCCCAGCCAGCCAGCTCTCTCCCCAGCTATCCAGGGCCTCCTGGCGGCTCGCTCCGCTTCCCCTCGTGGGCCTCGCTGCCCATTCTCCTTCCCTTCCAGGCGCGTGGTCCCCTAGAGCTACTCAGCTTGGGAACTACCGAGGCATGATTGACTGGGTGGCCTCAGGCCCACCCTGGTGCCCCCAGACCCTCCTGCTGCCCTTGGTTGGTGGGAGGTTCCTTGGGAAGTCACAGCCAAGGGACTTGCCTGCCACCAGCCAGGACCTGTGGCCGCCCACGCCCCGCGAGGCCTCCTGGCCACCGGGGAAGAAGCCAAGATGGCTGGCGCTCCCTGGAGCCAGGGGCGCAGCCTGGGCAGCTGGGCCGGCCAGAGAGGTGTGGAGCCAGGCCGGGTGAGATGCCAGCCATGCCTCCGCGGCCTTAGGCAGTCTTACTGAGGGCTGAGGCCAGTGTGGCCCTCCCTCACGCTTGTAGGGCCTGGCTGGCTATCGAGACTGCAGGGCCTGCTTTATGAGGGATGGGGAGAACACGGGGTCCTTGGTGAGCGAATGCGGAGCCCAGGATGAGCCTGGCAGGGAGGGTGTTTGTTCTAGAGGCCAGAGACCTACCAACACTGTCAGCAGATGCTTTGGCCCTTTCTTCCCTTGCCCTGCCCAGAGCGCTGGCTCACCCCTTTTAAAATGCGAGGGACAGAGGCCAGAGCTGGGCTCCGAGACCCCATCTGCTTGAACTAAGGAGACTGGGGGAGGAGGAAGCGGGCCTTGGTGAAGGTGAGGCTTTGAATTGCCTGCAGAGTTGCCCGTGTCCATTCATTCCTTCCTGGGCGCCAGAGCCCTTCTTAGGTGCCAAGATGTTGGCTGGATGCTGTCCTATTTCCTCCCTTCCAACCTCAAGCCGGGGAGCCTGTGTCGCCTTGAGGGGCCCTGCCTCCTCGGTTTCATGTTTTATCAGGTCTCTTGTAAGAGTGGTGGGGCCAGGGGAGGCCAGCGGGCAAGACCCCTAGATTAGCTCTCACTTTCTGCACCTTACTCCACGAATGCACCTGGTAATTGTCAGATCTGCTTTGCACTGCGTTTCCAGGGAGCCATCACCAGAAAGACTGTTGCACCTGAACCCCATCAACCAATTGTCTACTTAAGTATGATTAGCTTCCCCGTACGGCCTCTGGCCTTTCCCCGCTGCCCCATTCTCTCCTGGTCCAGACCCACCTGAGTTGACGCGAGGTGCAGAGCCTCTCCAGGGAGCTACTTTTTCTCAGCAAGCTTTTGAGGAAAAAAGAAGTAGGGTATTACCTACTCACATCTCCTCTTACCTCTTTGGGGAAGAGGAAGGAATGAGTTAGGGTGGGGTGGGGTGGGACTGGGATGGGAAGAGTAGGTAGGGTGGGACAGGGAAGGGGAGGGAGGAGGGTGGGGTTTATGCAGGAAGACGTGTGGTCTATCTGGACGTGTTGGCAGGTATCTGGATACTACAGCGGGAATTCAGGCAAGTCAACTTTACCTTTCTGGACCTCAATTTCCTTATCTGTAAAATGGCCAGCTTTGTCTCGAAGCCCCAAGAATCAATGTGTTTCTGCAGCCTTTGGATAATGAGCATTTTGGGCCCTGTATTTCCCTGTATGGTGGAATCACAGGGGTTAGGAGGGGAGCTCTGGAGTCAGATTGCTTAGGTTTTGTAGTTTTAATAGCTTGTGGTCTTGGGAATGTTATTTAACCCCCAAGCCTCCATTTCTCTATGTGTGAACTAGAAGTAGCTATCCTAGTGAAGGTGCAGGTGTGATGGAGTTGTAATTCATGTAGAAGGAAAGTGAGAACCACATATAAATATTACCTCTGAAAAGCCTGAAGTCCAAACGCTCACCCAATGCAAAGCCCACAGAAACCTGTAATCCTTTAAGGGAACATTGTGCCCTCCTCCTGGTGTGGAAGGGCAGGAAGAATCACCCACACAATTAATTATCCCCTCTTATTTTTTTTTTTTGAGATTTTGGTTGAATTACCTAAATGTACATAGTAAACAGTAGGTGAATGGTGGTTATTTTCATAATTTTGTTTGCGGAGTATCTAGCGGAGCAGAGCTCTCATTTATATGCGTCTGTATAGCAGCGTTTACAAGTGACATGCAAGAAAAACAAAACCCCTAGCATCTTTGTTGTCTGCCAGAATGAAAAAGCTCTTCTGTGTTTACAGTTTGCTCCTCAGAGCTCAATTTTTTTTCGCATATGGAAGTGCTCTCGGTGAAGTTTATCTCCTGAGTCCAAAAAACTAAGTTTTTAAAAAAGTAAATATGAAGTATATAAAAGATGAACAGATTAAAAGCCCAATTCCAGGGTCAGATAATGTGGGACAAATAGAAATCTGGTGAGAGGTTAGACCAGGTTTGTCACAATAAACACATAAAAAAAAAAATCTACAAGCAAGAAATTTTTATCCAAAGGTGATTCTGATAACCAGTTTTTAAAAAGCTTTCTTTTTTATGGTTACCAAGTAAGATTCTGTTGGTAAGCCTTTGGTTCTTTAAAAACTTTTTTTCAACTTTACTGAACCATAATTTACACCCAAATGCACCCCTTGTAAGTGCGCAAAACACTTTCCTTTTAGGTGTGCGGTTGGATGAGTTGACAAGTGTATACACCCAAACACAACTTTTAAACCTAGAGCTAATCTAAAGGAATCTATTAAAATCTGAGAACAAAGATCTGAGAAAGGGGAATGGTCTCCTTTTTAATTTAAAAACAGTGTCCACAAAGGAATATTACTCTGCTTTGCAACACAACACGGAAAACCTACCAGTAATTAGGATGATTAGTTTGAATTGAAAGGTGGCTGGCATTTTAAACTGGAGTAGATGAATCTCAGGCCCTAAAGAGCATCTGGTTTCAACTACTGGCTGCACCACTTATGAGGCCTGGGGCAAATTGGGCAAATGAGCCTAAATTTGATTGTCTCAGTTTTTTCACCTGTAAATTGGGGATAATGGTAGTACCCATCTTAAAGTTCCACTGCCAGGATTGGGAAAGTGCATGGCAAATAGTAAACCTTAGTTATTAGATCTATGTCAGCACAGTGGCTAGGCTGCTGCTACCTCTTTGGAGAGACTAACTTTATCCCAGGGCAGCAGTTCTCCAACGTTTTTGTCTCGGGACACGTGCATGCTCTTAAAAATTGAAGACCCTGAAGAGCTTTTGTTTATATAGGTTACATCTGTCAACATGTTACATTCAAAATTAAAATTTAGACATGTAGAAAAGATTTCTTTATTAAAAAAGAACAAACCTGTTAACATAGTAACAAATAATAGTTTTTATGAAAAATAACTTTTCCAGAACAAAAAAAATTTAGTGAGAACAGTGCATCTTTTAAATTTTTCAAATCTCTAATATCTGGTTATCAGAAGATAAGTAGATTCTTATCTGTCTCTATGTTCAATCTGTTGTGATACATTATTTTGGTAGAAGTACATGAAGAAAATCCAACTTCATCCGGACACATAAATGGACAGAGGAAGAGTATTTTTGTTTTTCCTTTGGCTTTGCCACCACGGGGCTTGCGGGATCTTAGTTCCCCAACCAGGGATCGATCCTGGGCCACGGCAGTGAAAGTGTGAAGTTCTAACCACTGGACTGCCAGAGAATTCCCAGAGGAAGTGTATTTTGGTAGCATTTTCAGTGGATATTCTTTGACAACTACACCGCAACTCGACAGGTGGTAGTTCCTCAAAGCTTAGTTATAATGCAGAATCTGAAATAATATCCAGGAACTTTTGCACCGTATTATATTAAAAATCCGTTGCTTTCTTTTATACTTTGAATGGATCTTTTCCCCGTGCCATCCCATTGGTTATTTGGGAAATACAGTTCATTGAGTGATGCAAATCTTCAAATGTTGAACATTCCATTATATAGTATAAAAAGTTACATGTCTTAGTGTCACCACTGGTCCCATCAGAAAAATCTTTAAGTATTGGGATGCTGTCAAGCTCACTGTAGTGGATACAAGTTTTCCAAAATTCTAATTTTCAAATGAAAGCTCAGAAATTTTCACTGGCCATAAATAGTAGTAGTTTTCCTTGAAGTGACAGCCTCACCTTATTCATTTTTGAGAAAATGTCTGTCAAATATATCCAAGTCTAAATGACTAATGCCACTCAATTTTTCTTTCAAGTAAAAGTGGTATTCCATGAAAAAGCGGCTAGTTCATCATGCAACCCAATTGTCACTCATTCATTATGCACCAGTGTGCAGCAGAAATCCTCTATGAGCACTCCCCATTTTGTCACTCCCAACATTGAAGCCATGTACTTAAGGGTTATGATTTTAAAAAATAATGACCTTTGTTGCTGTATCAAGGACATTTTGGAGTGATACTAGCTTTCTTTTTCCCAACTGTGGCTGCATCATGGGGTAGAACACAGTGATTTCTAGTTTAATTCATGCTGAGGTACTAGCTGTACTCCAATGTTAACGCGATGAAAAAGGCAAATCACATCTTAGTGTTGTTATCTTAGTATTATTATGAAAACAGTTTAACTTGCAGCCCCTCAGAAAGTCTCAGAGAACCCCAAGGGTCCATGACCGTACTTTTTTTTTTTTGACTGCGCCGCGTCTTCGTTGCTGCGCGCGGGCTTTCTCTTGTGGTGAGCGGGGGCTACTCTTCATTGCGGTGCCGGCTTCTCATTGCGGTGCCGGCTTCTCATTGCGGTGGCTTCTCTTGTTGCGGAGCACGGGCTCTAGGCACACGGGCTCAGTAGTTGTGGCTCGCGGGCTCTAGAGCGCAGGCTCAGTAGTTGTGGCGCACGGGCTTAGTTGCTCCGCGTAATGTGAAATATTCCAGGACCAGGGCTCGAACCCGTGTCCCCTGCATTGGCAGGCGGACTCTAAACCACAGCACCACCAGGGACGTCCCCATGGACCATACTTTGAGAATCACTGTTTTAGGAAAAAGGAGACCAATTTAGGCTATGTGTGATTGTCTGTCTTTAACAGGTGTAGAGGTACAGCTTTTATACCTGCACTATATAATACGTATAGTACTAGATAATACTCTAATATATAATAGCTAATGCTTCTTTAGTACTTTACTATGTGCCAGGCACTTTTCTAAGGATGAATATATATATATAAATATGTGTATGTGTGTATACACTTATATACACTTAGATGTCTCCGTCCTTTACTTTCATTGTCTCATTTATATCCGCAAGAGTCCTATAAGGTAGATACTTTTATTATTGTCCCCATTTTAACAGAAAAGGAACCAGAAACACAGAGAGGTTGAGTGACTTGCTCAAGCTAATATCAGAACCAGGATTCAAAGCCATTCTCTAAGGCCAAGCTCTTCCTTTGTACCACTGAGTAATTAAACAAACCCCAGGAGGCACGTAGCCATTACCTGCTGTGGGGGGATGGGAATAGATAGATCTTGAGGGAGGAGGCAGAGGAGTGGATAAGGCACCATTGCTAGGTATCATCTGGGTGCCTTGGCTGACCTCTGCCTTCTCTCCTTTGCCCTGGTAGGATGACATCCCGGGAGCAGCTGGTGCAGCAGGTGCTGCAGGAGCTGCAGGAGGCAGTGGAGTCCGAGGGCCTGGAGGGTCTCGTTGGTGCTGCTCTGGAGGCCAAGCAGGTCCTGTCTTCCTTCGCTCTCCCCACCGGCCGGGAGGGAGGCCCCGGCCCCCAGGTGCTGGAGGTGGACTCGGTGGCCCTGAGCCTGTACCCAGAGGATGCTCCCCGGAACATGTTGCCGCTGGTGTGCAAGGGCGAGGGCAGCCTGCTGTTCGAGGCGGCCAGCATGCTGCTGTGGGGCAACGCAGGCCTCAGCCTGGAGCTGCGGGCCCGCACGGTGGTGGAGATGCTGCTGCACCGGCACTACTACCTCCAGGGCATGATTGACTCCAAGGTGATGCTGCAGGCCGTGCGCTATTCCCTGTGCTCTGAGGAGTCCCCGGAGATGACCAGCCTGCCGTCCACCACGCTAGAGGCCATCTTTGATGCGGACGTCAAGGCCACCTGCTTTCCTAGCAGCTTCTCCAACGTGTGGCACTTGTACGCCCTCGCCTCCGTCCTTCAGCGCAACATCTACTCCATCTACCCCTTGCGCAACCTCAAGATCCGGCCATACTTTAACCGCGTCATCCGGCCCCGCCGCTGCGACCACATGCCCGCCACGCTGCACATCATGTGGGCCGGCCAGCCCCTCACCAGCCAGCTCTTCCGCCACCAGTACTTTGCCCCCGTGGTGGGGCTGGAGGAGGTGGAGGCTGAAAGTACCAGCCCCGGCCTGGCCCCGACTCCCACTGCCCTGGCCCCACTGCCCCCGCTCGCCAAGACCCTGGAGCTGCTCAACCGGGAACCTGGTCTCAGCTACTCCCACCTCGGTGAGCGCTACAGCATCACCAAGAGCACCTTCTACCGCTGGCGGCGGCAGTCCCAGGAGCACCGGCAGAAGGTGGCCACCCGCTTCTCGGCCAAGCACTTCCTGCAGGACAGCTTCCACCGCGGGGGTGTCGTGCCGCTGCAGCAGTTCCTCCAGAGGTTCCCCGAGATCTCCCGCTCCACCTATTATGCCTGGAAGCACGAGCTCTTGGGCTCTGGCGCCTGCCGGGCCCTGGGCCCCAAGGAGGAGCTGGCCATGGAGGAGCTGGAGAAGCTGCCGGAGCAGCAGGTTGCCAAGGGGCTGGGGTGCTCCTCGTCGGCCATGTCAAGCCCTGGAGTGGTCTTAATGCAGCGGGCCAAGTTGTACCTGGAGCACTGCATCTCCCTGAATACGCTGGTACCCTATCGCTGCTTCAAACGCAGGTTCCCCGGCATCTCCCGGTCCACCTACTACAATTGGCGCCGAAAGGCTCTCCGAAGAAACCCCAGCTTCAAGCCTGCACCAGCCCTCTCGGTAGCCGGGGCTTCCCAGCCAGCATCTGTTGGGGAAGAGGCCTTGCTCCCTTGGAAGGGTGAGGCAGGAGAAGGGGCAGGGAAAGCAACGGGTGGGGGGTCACCTGCCCCCCGGGAGTTCCTACCCCTGAGGATGCCCCTGTCCCGTTGGCAGAGGCGCCTGCGCAGGGCAGCCCGCAAGCAGGTGCTCAGTGGGCACCTCCCTTTCTGTCGCTTCCGCCTCCGCTACCCGAGCCTGTCTCCCTCCACCTTTTGGGTCTGGAAGAGTCTTGCCCGGGGCTGGCCCAGAAGTCTGTCCAAGCTCCAGATACAGGCCCCCAGCTTGGGCAAAGGGGGCATGAAGGAAGCGGAGGAGAAACGGGAGAAAGAAGCTGGTAGGAATGTGACAGCTGCCATGGCCCCACCTTCAGGGACCCTGCAGATGGCGGCTTCTCCAGGAGAGGATCCAGGGAAGGCCCTGGGAGGGCCTTCCAGAGAGGGGGCCCTGCAAGAGGGGGCCACGGCCCAGGGCCGGCCCCCCAGTGGGTCCCTGTCCAGCCACCCTGTGGTGGCAGCAGCGGCGGGTGGCAGGGACGGCCAGGTGCTGGTGATGGACGTGCTCGCCACCACGAAGTTCAAGGCCCAGGCCAAGCTGTTCCTGCAGAGGCGCTTCCAGTCCAAGAGCTTCCCCTCCTACAAGGAGTTCAGCGCCCTCTTCCCCCTCACCGCCCGCTCTACCTACTACATGTGGAAGCGCGCCCTCTACGACGGCCTCACCCTGGTGGATGGCTGACGGGGAGGTATGGAAGGGGCTGGGAGGAAGGAGGACCACTTTGGAGAAGGTCAGAGACCTGAGTTGCACCCCCCTGGCTTGGCCAGGATCCCTTTTGCTCTCACAGCATCGACCCTGAATCCAAGGGCAGCTTCGTGTTGTTTCCCAGCTCCAGGGCAGAGAGAGCCAGAGATCAGCCATCTTGGCCCCCTGCAGAGAGCTACAGGACCAGAGATAATTCTCTTCAATTGTTTACCATTCTTATTTTTATTATTGTGTCTTGGTTTTAGTCTTTTGATTCAAGTGCGTTGGCTGGGCCCCCTTGCTGGTGTTGGAAGCTGTATGTATGTGGGGACCCGAAGCGGGGTGGTTAGCTAAAGCTGCTTTCAGCTTTTCCCCGGGACAAAAGGAGTATTGCAGCATGGCCGTCTGTCCCATTGGGTAGAATATATGTCTTCAGTTCCTTTTGGGGGTTGGCACCCCCCTTACTCAAAGATGTTTCCCAGAGGAACATTAAGAGATCAGATGTGGAGCAGGTCATGGCTTCTGCCTGGTGGCCCTAAGGGAGAGGGTGCCAGGCTCAGTGTGAGCAGAAGCAGGGATGTAGGGAAAGAACCAAGTTGGCCTCTAGGGGAGCACTGAAGGCTGGCCTGTCCGTTGTGAGGCGTGTGGTAAAGGACTTGGGGAGGGGGCCTTGGGTCTCTACTTGCTGGTGCTTGGTTCATCTGCTGTGGACCCCGCAGTCCTTGGCCAGCCCGGCTGGCCCTTGGGGACCCCAGTTTTTCTGTTGAGCTCCTCCTCAGAGCCTGTGCCCCATCTCCAGTGAGAGACCACACAGTGGCCACGCAGGCAAGAGACTGAATTTGCATTGTCCAAGAGTGAAGTTGGAAAACCAAAGAAATAAAGTGATGTGGTGCTCACAGCCCTTGGTCTCTGGTATTTGTTTTGTCCCATGTGACTGCCCATTCCCACGTTCCCTTTTGGTTTAAGGAGCAGAGAGTGACCATTTCTCTCCCTTGATGTTCCCATGTCCGGGACTTGGAGGATGGAGGGGATTACTCTGGGGTTTCTGCTTAGAACTGGTTATTGACCTTGGGTGTTCTTCCCTCTGGGGGCAGGGCTATGGCTGCCTGGAAAGATACTTCCCAACAATGGGAGAAAACTGGCCAACTCAGTGTGCTCAGAGGTCAGGCCAGCGTGAGGGTCAAGTCTGTGTCAGGCTTCTATTCAGTCCTTGTGATGCACCCCGGCAGGCTAGGCCCAGCCACAGGTAAGGAAACGGAGTTTCAGTGTGGTTCCCTCACACGCCCCCTCCAACAGGACTGAGTATTAAGGCCAGGCCTTTGCTTGTTGGGATGCCACATCCTTGGGGAAGACGTTCCCTTAGGCCCTTTCTCCCCGTGTCTAGGTATTCTGCAGTAGCTGTCATCCTCATGGTCTTGGGGAGTCATTCTTGGTTCTGCTGTTTTTTGACCCCACATCCAATCCATCAGCGAGTCCTGTTGACTCTGACTTTAAAGTATGCCCAGAATCCTCCCCTTCACACTGCTGCCACCACCATCTCTCCTGGCCCACATCTCAGGTTCTACCTGCCTCCTCCTTCCACTCTTGTCCCACACAATCCACTCTCGAGGCGCAGCCAGAGAGATCTTTAAGTGAAATCTGATTCTGTCACTTTCCTGTCTGAAAGGTGTCAGTGGCTTCCCTTCACTCTTAGAATTCCATGCACTGCCTTACAAAGTCCTTCATAAACTGGCCCCTGACTATCTTTCCTGCCTCTGGTCCCTCTGTTGCCTTTACTCACCACATCCAGCCACATTGGCTGCCTCTGATCTTGAATGTGCTAGGCTTACTCTCCCTTTAAGAGCCTTCGCATCTGTTCCTTTGGCCTAGAGTGCTTTTCCCTGTTACCTTTACTGGGCAGGCTCCTTAACCTTCAGATATGAGTCACTGCCGCATATCCCTTCTACATGCTCTACATGGTGCCTATTCCCATGTGTTTTTGTTGTTTATTTGCTTATTTGCGTATGTCCCCCCCACCCCCCACCTCCTTAGGGCATAAACTCCATGAAAAGCAGGGCTCTTCCCTGACTGGCTCACACCACTGTATTCCCAACAGGTAGATTAGTTTCTGACACACAGTTGGTGCTACAATTTGTTGAAAGAAGGAATGAATGAAACGGGGCCACTGTGATGTCCTGCTGTTATTCTTTGACATTTGTTTTTTTTAAATCAAACCTAATCCTAACTATTTCTCATTGTCCATATTTCTCCATCCCTGCAGCTACCACCGCTAGGCCAGCAGCTGCTCTCATCTCTGATACTTGAATGGTTTCCAAATTGACTCTGCCTCCACTCAAACTATTCCAGCCCCCCCGACAAAGTCCAGAATGATCTCACTGAAACCTAAATCTGACTTGTTACTAGATTTCCCATTACCCTTAGCGCAAAATCCAAACGCTAATGAGGCCCCCCAGCTTGATCCCTACCAACCTCTAGGCTTATTTTTCCCCACTGACCCCTCATGCTGTAGCCCTCACCCAGACTGACCTTGCCTCCTACCTGCTTTTCCAGGAATCATGCAGCATTGTTATGGCATTGTCTCTGCCTGTCTTTCTCTGTGGGGTCTCCACTGAACCCCCAGCGCCGATGTAGTCGCTTGGTAGTCCCTTAACGTTTAGTGAAGAGATTGGACAAGTGATGTTGCTGCCTGGCCTGCGATGGCTACCTACAGCCAGCAGGTGGCACTCTGGTGCAGCAGGAGACAAAGTCTGGGTTCCCAGTAGGAAACAGTATCACGCTGTTTCCAACCACAGCCTACCACCCTTACTGCCTCAGCTCTCAGAGGGTGGCAGCATCTTCCGTCCTGTGAAATGCCCTGGTTGGAGCTCAGATTCTCCTGTTTGCTCCCTTCCTGCACCGTCAGAACCAGAGCAGATCTGATACCTGGAGCAGTGTCTCACAATGGGGTCTAAAAACCACCTGGATCTCAGTCCCTGGGGGAGCTTGTTAGGAGTGTGGACTCCAGGGCTCCACCTGGACCTACTGATTTAGACACTGGAGAAGCAGTATATGCACAGGAGCGAGTAGTCTACCTTGCTGTGCCTCACTTTCTCTATAAATGGGATTATAGTAACGCCTATAGTATAGTATGTTGCACGTAGTAATGCTCGGTGAGGATTTACTGTTGGTAACAATGATGTCCAGTCTGAGAACCCCTGGGAATCTAATTCCTGTTTCCTAGGAGGAAGCTAATGCCTCAGGAGATTCTTGCTCAAGGTTACTCTCTAGATGATTAAAAACACTCCTGTCCCAAGATGTAAAGTTCCTTTTGTCAGAGGCCAGCTCTGAGCCCAAATCCACAGGAAGATACTTTAGCTTCTGTTGGAAAAGAATTAAGAAAAATGATATGTCAATATTTATTGATTTGGAAAAGGTTTTATAAGTATGGTTATATTATTCTTCTGCAGAAAGCTGTCTCCTTTATAACCTTCTTAGAAAGGCAGAAATACCTAAGCAGTGACCATATTTGCTAAGAATACTTCATGCTGATTTTGAAGTTGACATTTGTTGAAATTATTTGTATTTTTTTGTGCCACTTTCTATCTCAGATGCAAATGTGGAAAGAAATTCCAGTGAAGTGAACAATGTTTGAATAAAGGGAGAAAACAGAATATGCGAGGTTAGCTTCTCACATTTGGTACTGTTGTAAGGTGACAACGGGTTCTAAAATTTTGAATATAAAAGCTTCACCCTAAAAAAACAATCAGGTGAAACATGAATAATTAAAAGAAATTCAGTATCCATATGTTTGTCGCCTGGGGCGGGGATCCTCTATTTTGGTGGAGATCATCTTGTCTACCTTGATGCACGGGTTTGCTCCTCAAATATTTCTGAAGTCCAGCACTCAGACCCTTGGGTGACTCTTGGGCCCTGAGCATCACCTCATAGCTCACCTGCCTCTCCTGGCTGTTCCACCCTTATCTCAGTCTCACCAACCACCAATCTGGGCTCACCCCCCAACACCCACCAATCTGCTCTTCTCTCAGTGTTTTTTTTTGTTTTTTTTTTTACCATGGTTGCTGCCAGAGTCAGGTTATCAGACGAACTGGCCAGAAAGCTGGGTGTCATCCTAGAATTTTCTCTCCTCCACATCTCCATTGCAGAAGGACCGTAGGAACACTGCAGGCTTCCAGTGTTTCCGCATTGCTGGATTATCACAAGGAAGAGAATTTGATTGGTCCAGGCCATTCTCATCCTTTCATCTGAGCACAGCTCTCATGCCAGGTTGCATCTCAAGTCTGGTCCAATCGTCTGTGGCTGAGGTGCTGGATCAAGCCTTGCTCACCAAAGGGGTCTGGCAGATGTAATAGGCTCCTAGCCAGCAACCCATGATAGGCTGAGCCCTGTGCTGTAAGGTGAGGATACAGAACCATCTGACCTCAGCTCGTGTCCTCGTAAAGGCCTTGGTTTGCTGGCAGCTGAGATCTGATTCAATACGACAGAGGCTTTCATACGGAATGCAGTGGGGTCACAAGGAAGCATATGCCGGCTTTGGCATCTCATAGCTCATCCGGACCCCCTCCCAACTTGTAGCTTCCTAGGGCCACCTCTTCTCTGAGAAATGTAGGCTGCCTGGGGGTCTCGGAAATGCCTCAATTGCTCCTCAAATGACTCTGGATGCTGGTTGTAAAAACACCCCAGTTTGGTGGCTGTCATGGGAGGATGGGAACTGAGGGACAGGCGCCCTGACACAAGGCAGTTGTTAAGGTGGGGCTGGAAGGCCCAGGGGGTGTGGGCGAGGGGAACCTGCTCTGGCCCTGGGTGCTGTCTGCTCATCTCACTGGTCTGACTTCCAGCAGGAAGATTCTAGTATGATTTCCCCTCCCCAACTAAGGATGCCAGTAGGTTGTCACTACAGGTTCCTAAATATTGCCGTTACTGGTTTATCTCACGGAAGGGGAGGAGGAAGCTTTCAGGGAGATGAGAAGCAGCAGAAAGTAGGTTTAACGGTATAAAAAAAATTTTCCATGGAAAATGACTTTGAAAATAGCATGAAATCTGCTTAACTCTAGCGGCTCTGCCAGGCAGAGAGAGCTGGAGGGGGACCTAGATCGGAGGGCAGCCAGGAAGAGATGGGGCAGACAGCTGCTCACGGAGGCCCCTCCACTTGCGGAAACCGCAGGGATGGTGGAGGGCGAAAGGCGGCAGGTGATCCTCCCCATGCCTCACCTGGGCTAGACTGCAGCTCCCAGGATGCAGGCTGGTGGGAGGCCAGCAACAGGGAGGAGGGAAAGCACAGGCTGTGGGGAGTCAGGGAGGTATTTGGGGAGCACCTGAGCGCCTTTGCGTTCTGCCTGTCCCCAGCCGAGTCCGGCTCAGAAGGCAATGCAGTTTTATGGCTCATACATGTTGACAGTCAGCCACGCTCAGTTTCTAGACCCCTTGACTTTGGGCAGAGTTCTCTGTTGTCATTTAAGACGGAATTAGGGGACAGCGAGGGGGTATAGCTAGGCTGCATTGCAGTACCCAGGACAGGGGCTGGTGGCTGTGGAGTCCTTCGCTCCTCAGACCTCACCTTCGTGGGGACAGGAGGGAGGCTGGTATCTTTGGGATATTCAGTACTTAAAAAAAAAAATTAATTAATTTTTGGCTGCGTCGGGTCTTCGCTGCTGCGTGCAGGCTTTCTCTAGTTACAGCGAGCAGGGGCTACTCTTCGTTGTGGTGCGCGGGCTTCTCATTTTGGTGGCTTCTCGTTGTGGAGCATGAGCTCTAGGCATGCAGGCTTCAGTAGTTGTGGCACGTGGGCTCAGTAGTTGTGGCTCGTGGCCTCTAGCGTGCAGGCTCAGTAGTTGTGGCGCATGGGCTTAAGTTGCTCCGTGGCTTGTGGGATCTTCCCAGACCAGGGCTTGAACTGTGTCCCCTGCACTGGCAGGCGGGCTCTCAACCACTGTGCCACCAGGGAAGTCCAAGGGCTATTCAGTACTTCATTCATTCATTCAGTCAGTCAGTCCACATTTATTGGGGCCTAGAGGCGAGGGAGAGGAAGTATACAAAGCTTGATAAAACCTAGCGCCCCTTGGAGTGGTTTAGAAACATTGACTATATAACTGGTTCTCAATCCTAAATCCAGAGGTTCTCAGGGGTCCAGTAAGCGTAGTTTGCACTTTTATGTCTTTGTTCAGGATCTTAGATGATAATCTGAAATCATTTTATTAGAGAGATAAAGGCAGGGGCCTTTTACAATGATAAGTTGCCATTGAATGACATCTCAGTGCAATAAGGCTTTGGTTTTTAAAGTCAGTCTCTTGAACCAGGGACTTGTTTTATGTTATGAGCTGTAACAGAGGGAGGCAATGATGCTATGGGGTACAAGGGAGCAAGCCTGCCTCTGCTTGAGGATTGGGGAAAGATTTCTGGAAAAGCCTCTTAAAAGGCTCATAGGATCACCCTGTGGGGGTGAGTTGGGGAGGAAGGAACTGAGGAGAGTGAAAGGCCTGGAGCTGGGAAAAACCCCAAGAGAGCAGGATTTTGCTACAGCCGTTGGCCCCGGCACCTCGACAAAGCCCCAAATCATCTAAAAATATCAGCTTCTTAAAAATTACCATGTCATGTTGGTAGCTTGAAAATGGCCACGATGGAGTATTTCCATTGCAGAACCGGCAAATCCTACAAATCAGCCAGATGTGCTGGAGCGCCCTCAGATGTCCTGTGACATCCCTTGGGGTCTTTCCTCTCCCTGGAACACTCTTCCCTAGATCTTTACAAAACTGGCTCTTGTCAGTCCCTTAAGCCAAAGTCATGTCACCTGTTCAGAGAGGCCCTCCCTGATCCCTCCACCTCACTTGGGCCCCGGTCACTATTACCACATCCCTTCATGGCCATCATCACCGTCTGAAACAGTTGTTTTCTGCATCACTGTCCATCTCCCCCACTGGAATGCAAGCCCCCAGAGAGTGGAAACTCATCTGACTTGTTCATTGCTTTATGCCTCTGACCAGAACAGGGCCTGGCCCATGGTAGGTGCGCAAAAATATTTATTGAACTGCGAAAAGAGCGGGTTTGGAGTGGGAGGATGCTTCCTCCTGGGCCCTGTGCCAGGGACCCCCTGTGGCTTGCAGTGGAAAGGCTGATGCCAGGTACTGGCCTGCTCTTGGCCAGGCCACACTGGGGATGATACAGGAGAGGGAGGGGGCAGGGGAGGGGGAGGAGGAGGAAAGTCTCTATTGCTTTAGAAGCTCCTGCACGAGGTGGGAATGGGCAAACCCATCATCAGATCCTTGTCTTAGGGATAGTGTTGCCAGATTCAGCAAATAGAAATAGGAGATGCCCAATTAAATGTTAATTTCAGGTAAACAAATAATGCTTTAGTATAAGTATGTTCTATGCAATATTTGAGACATACACTAAAAAATTATTCATTGTTTATCTGAAATTGAGATTGAACTGGGTGTCCTATATTTTATCTGGCAGCCCTACTCAGAGAGTCAGCAGTGATGTGCTGGCGGGCGCTCCCTGAGCCCTCTGGTCTTAGTATTATCCTACCCCCTCCCAGCCAAGAGTTGTTGACAGTTCTCTCTGGGCTGTGGGAGGATGGCAGGGGTCCCCCACCTCCATCTTTCTCCCCATGTATCCAGAGAGGTACTGAGCAGCTTGACTTTGACCACTCTGAGTGGCTTTCACCTGAAGCCCATCTGGAGCGAGCCGTGGGCTGACCGTGGACCTCAATGTGGTTAAACATTACAATCACCTGGGTGCTTTTATTTTTTATTTTTATTTTTGGCCATGTCGCGCAGCTTGCGGGATCTTAATTCCCTGACCAGGGATTGAACTCATGCCCCCTGCAGTGGAAGCGTGGAGTCCTAACCACTGGACTGCCTGGGAATTCCCACCTGAGTGTTTTTAAACTGGCTTTGCCCAAGCTCAGTTGCAGGCCAAATCTATCAGAACCTCTGCATGATCTCAGTAACCTGCCTTATGATTTTACCTTCTGAATAGCTCTAAAATCTGCCCACTTCTCCCCACTTCCATCATCATATATTGGACTGTATTATACCCTGAACCAACCTTCCCCAGGTACATTCTAGCCCCTTCTAGTCTGTTCTTCATGCTGCTACAAAGAGGGCTTTTTTGAAACACACGTCACTGAACACGTCACATCCCTTGCTTAAAATCCTTCAAGGCCATACCTTTTTTCTTAGGAAAAAGATCAAAGCAATAAATTTACAGTGGAGAAACGTGACAGACACCAATGAAATCAAGTGATTGAGGTTAGCAATACCAGTAATAAGACATACTACGTCTATGCAATTCTTGCCAGAAATTCATAACCTTGATCTAACCCTGAGAAAACATCAGACAAGCTGAAATTGAGAGACATTGTACATAATAAATGATGAGTACTCTTCAAAGGTCTGAAGTTTATAAAGAATAAAACTGGAACTGTTACAGACTGGAGGAGACTAAGGAGACACAACAAACAGATGTAATGTGGACTCTGGACTGGATCCTGGAACAGAAAAATGAGATTAGGGGAAAGTTGGGTGAAATTTTAGTAAGTGCTGTAGTTTAGTTAGTAGTATCGTACCAATGTTATTTTCCTGGTTATGATAACTGTACATACCCATGCAAGCTGTTAATCTTAGGGGGAATTAGGTGAAGGGTAGATGGGAATTCTCTGTACTATTTTTGCAACTTTTCTATAGGTTTAAAATGATTTCAAAATAAAAAGTTAAAAAGAAAATCCTTTAAGTCTTGTTAAGGTATAAGACTGCTAGAAAATGGATTTTGGGCTTCTGGAAGACCAAGAAAGAGGGAGGTCTAGGGACAGGCCCGTCATGTGGTACCTCTCAATGATACCTGGTAGATGGTCCCTGCTCTCCTTCCTGGTTTATTCTTAAACAAAATTTTATATAGGAGCTATTGTCTCTAAAGTATTGGACTGGGGAATATATGGTGTCAAGCCTACTGGGGGTCTGACTGTGGTCAGCATTTTCAAGTTCCAAGAATTTGATTTTCCAGAACCCCTGGCCTTGTGTCCTGTGGGAATAAACATATCTTTGCAGCCAACAAATAAGTATTCAACAAACTTACTGAGTAACTGCTGTGTGTAAGGTTCTATACTAGGCATCAGATTTGCAAAGATGCATACATGTTCTTACAGTTGATAAGAAAATGTGCTAAGGACATGAACTAGAAATTCACAAAAGAAAATTTCAAATGGTCAATAAACATTTAAATGTGTGGGAAAAAAAAGTATTAGCAGCCTGGAGTATCTTTCATTATGTGAAAATTTCAAGCTCATCTCACTTCACTAGATTTCTTTTCATAGATATTGTTATCTAGATGTAAATATCTGTATGCAAATAAATGAAGAAAATGTAAGGAAAAAAAAAAAAGAAAGAAAATCCTTAACACAGCCTCAAGGGCTCAGCATTGTCTAGCCCTGGTCTGCCTCTTCCGTGGTCTCAGATCACTCTCCCTGACATACAAGCCTTTCACATGCTGTGGCCTTTCAGAGGAAAGATTGTCTCTGCCTGCAATGCTTCCCCGTCGCCCCTTTCCCTGCTCAGACCTCAGAGTTCAACCAATACCCCCCTTCCTGGTCTCTCTCTTTTTTTTAAATTAAAGTATAGTTGATTTACAATGTTGGGTTAGTTTCAGGTGTACAGCAAAGTGATTCAGTGATTCTTTTTATAAATACATGTATACATACTTATATATATTCTTTTTATACATATATATGTATATATATATACATATATATATATTCTTTTTCAGATTCTTTTCCCTTATAGATTATTACAAGATACTGAGTATAGTTCCCTGTGCTATACAGTAGGTCCTTGTTATTTATCTATTTTATATATAATAGTGTGTATATGTTAATCCCAAACTCCTAATTTATCCCTCCCCCTCTTTCCCCTTTGGTAACCATAGGTTTGTGTTCTATGTCTGTGAGTCCATTTCTGTTTTGTAAATAAGTTCATTTGTATCATTTTTTAGATTCCACATATAAACAGTATTATATGATATTTGTCTTTTTCTCTGTCTGGTTTGCTTCACTTAGTATGATAATCTCTAGGTCCATCCATGTTGCTGCAAATAGCATTATTTCATTCTTTTTTTATGGCTGAGTAATATTCCATTGAATATATATACCACATCTTCCCCCTCCCTGGTCTCTTAAGAGCCTTGTCATTCTCGGTTCTCATAGGCTGTCTGCTGGAGCTCTCACTGCAATTCTCATCAGCACAGTAAGGCAGTGGTTCTTGTCCTTAGAATCACCTGGGGAATGGTGAAAACTTCTGGTGACTTTGATGGGAGTGTGAATAGATTTACCCACTTAGGAAAACTGTATGGCAATATCTATTAAAGATATTTAATAGGTGAACATATACATGTCCTATGACCTGGGAATTCTACTTCTAAGTATATACCTGAGAGGATGTAAACATATGTTGAGAAAAACATGAAGCATACTTTTTTTTTGTTTTTTTGGTTTTTTTTTGCGGTACGCAGGACTCTTACTGTTGTGGCCTCTCCCGTTATGGAGCACAGGCTCCGGACGCGCAGGCTCAGAGGCCATGGCTCACGGGTCCAGCCGCTCCACAGCATGTGGGATCTTCACGGACTGGGGCACAAACCCGCGTCCCCTGCATTGGCAGGTGGACTCTCAACCACTGCGCCACCAGGGAGGCCCACTTTTTTTTTAAAAATAAATTTATTTAGTTTTGGCTGTGTTGGGTCTTTGTTGCTGCGCGCGGGCTTTCTCTAGTTACGGCGAGCGGGGGCTACTCTGTTGCGGTGCACGGGCTTCTCATTGCGGTGGCTTCTCTTGTTGTGGAGCACAGGCTCTAGGCACGCGGGCTTCAGTAGTTGTGGCACGCGGGCTCAGTAGTTGTATTGTACACATTGTATATATGTGCCACAGCTTCTTTATCCATTCATCTGTTGATGGACATTTAGGTTGGTTCCATGTCCTGGCTATTGTAAATAGAGCTGCAATGAACATTGTGATACATGTCTCTTTTTGAATTATGGTTTTCTCAGGGTATATGCCAAGTAGTGGGATTGCTGGGTCATATGGTAATTCTATTTTTAGTTAGTTTTTTTTTTTTGACTTTAGCCACAGTTACTTTATTGAAATTATTCTCATCAGTGTTCACTCATGACTTCTTTTTTTTTTTTTAACATCTTTATTGGAGTATACAGCAGAAACTAATACAACACTGTAAAGCAATTATTTTTAGTTTTTTAAGGAACCTCCATACTGTTCTCCATAATGGCTGTATCAATTTACATTCCCACAAACAGTGCAAGAGGGTTCCCTTTTCTCCACACCCTTTCCAGCATTTATTGTTTCTGCATTTTTTGATAATGGCCATTGTGAACGGTGTGTGGTGATACCTCATTGTAGTTTTGATTTGCATTTCTCTAATAATTAGTGATGTTGAGCATCTTTTCATGTGCCTCTTGGCCATCTGTATGTCTTCTTTGGTGAAATGTCTATTTAGGTCTTCTGCCCATTTTTTAATTGAATTGTTTGTTTTTTTGATATTGAGCTCCATAAGCTGTTTGTATATATTTGTATCTTTTGTCCGTTGTTTCATTTGCAAATATTTTCTCCCATCCTGAGGGTTGTTTTTTCATCTGGTTTATGGTTTCCTTTGCTGTGCAAAAGCTTTGAAGTTTAATTAGGTCTTATTTGTTTATTTTTGTTTTCATTTCCATTACTCTAGGAGGTGGGTCAAAAAGATCTCGCTGTGGTTTATGTCAAAGAGTGTTTTTCCTATGTGTTCCTCTAAGAGTTTTATAGTGTCTGATCTTACATTTAGGTCTTTAGTCCATCTGGAGTTTATTTTTGTATACGGTGTTAGGTAGTGTTCTAATTTCATTCTTTTACATGTAGCTGTCCAGTTCTCCCAGCGCCACTTATTTATTTATTCTTTTAAAAAGAAATTTATTTATTTATTGGCTGCGTTGGGTCTTCGTTGCTGCATGCGGGCTTTCTCCAGTTGCAGCGAGTGGGGGCTACTCTTCGTGTGTACATGGGCTTCTCATTGTGGTGGCTTCTCTTGTTTCGCAGCACAGGCTCTTAGCATGCAGACTTCAGTAGTTGTGGCATGTGGGCTCAGTAGTTATGGCTCGCAGGCTCTAGAGTGCAGGCTCAGTGGTTGTGGTGCCCGGGCTTAGTTGCTCCATGGCATGTGGGATCTTCCCGGACCAGGGCTCAGAACCGTGTCCCCTGCATTGGCAGGTGGATTCTTAACCACTGTGCCACCAGGGAAGTCCTCCCAGCACCACTTATTGAAGAGGCTGTCTTTTCTCTATTGTATTTTCTTTCCTTCTTTATCAAAGATAAGGTGACCATATGTGCTTGGGTTTATCTCTGGGCTTTCTATCCTGTACCATTGATCTATATTTCTGTTTTTGTGCCAGTACCATACTGTCTTCATTACTGTAGCTTTGTAGTATAGCTTGAAGTTGGGGAGCCTGATTCCTCCAGCTCCGTTTTTCTCTCAAGATTGCTTTGGCTATTCGGGGTCTTTTATGTTTCCATACAAATTGTAAAATTTTTCATTCTAATTCTGTGAAGAATGTCATTGGTAGTTTGATAGGGATTGCATTGAACCTGTAGATTGCTTTGGGTAGTATAGTCATTTTCACAGTATTGATTCTTCCAGTCCATGAACATGGTATGTTTCTCCATCTGTTTATGGTATCTTTGATTTCTTTCATCAGTGTTTTATAGTTTTCTGAGTACAAGTTTTCTGACTCCTTAGGTAGCTTTATTCCTAGGTATTTTATTCATTTTGTTGCAATTGTAAATGGGATTGTTTCCTTAATTTCTCTTTCTGATTTTTTGTTGTTAGTGTATAGGAATGCAAGAGATTTCTGTGCATTCATTTTGTATCCTGCAACCTTACCAAATTCATTGATTAGTTCTTGTAGTTTTCTGGTGACATCTTAGGTTTCTCTATGTATAGTATCATGTAATCTGCAAACAGTGACAGTTTTACTTCTTCTTTTCCAATTTGTATTCCTTTTATTTCTCTTTCTTCTCTGATTGCCGTGGCTAGGACTTCCAAAACTATGTTGAATTTAAGAGTGGTGAGAGTGGACGTCCTTGTCTTGTTCCCGGTCTTGGTGGAAATGCTTTCAGTTTTTCACCATTGAGTATGATGTTTGCTGTGTGTTTGTCATATATGGCCTTTATTATTTTGAGGTTCGTTCCCCTCTATGCCTACTTTCTGGAGACTTTTTATCATAAATGGGTGTTGAATTTTGTCAAAAGCTTTTCTGACATCTATTGAGATGATCATATAGTTTTTATTCCTTAATTTGTTAATATGGTGTATCACATTGATTAATTTGCATATATTGAAGAATCCTTGCAACCCTGGGATAAATCCCACTTGATCATGGTGTATGATCCTTTTAATATGTTGTGGATTCTGTTTGCTAGTATTTTGTTCAGGATTTTTGCATCTCTGTTCATCAGTGATATTGGTCTATAATTTTCTTTATTTGTGATATCTTTTTCTGGTTTTTGTATCAGGGTGATGGTGGCTTAGTAGAATGAATTTGGGAGTGTTCCTCCGTCTGTAGTTTTTTGGAAGAGTTTGAGAAGGGTTGGTGTTATCTCTTCTTTAAATGTTTGATAGAATTTGCCTGTGAAGCCATCTGGTCCTGGAGTTTTGTTTGTTGGAACATTTTAAATTACAGTTTCAATTTCATTACTTGTGATAGGTCTGTTTGTATTTACTAATTCTTCCTGGTTCAGTCTTGGAAAATTGTACCTTTCCAAGAATTTGTCCATTTCTTCGTGGTTGTCCATTTTATTGGCATATAGTTGTTTGTAGTAGTCTCTTATAATCCTTTGTATTTCTGCGGTGTCAGTCTGATTTCTCCTTTTTCATTTCTAATTTTATTGATTTTCATCCTCTCCCTTTTTTTCTTGATGAGTCTGGCTAAGGGTTTATCAATTTTGTTTATCTTCTCAAAGAACCAACTTTTTGTTTTATTGATCTTTGCTATTGTTTTCTTCATTTCTATTTCATTTATATCTGCTCTGATCTTTATGATTTCTTTCCTTCTACTGACTTTGGGTTTTCTTTGTTCTTCTTTCTCTAGTTGATTTAGGTGTAGGGTTAGATTGTTTATTTGAGATTTTTCTTGTTTCTTGAGGTGAGATTGAATTGTTATAAACTTCCCTCTTAGAACTGCTTTTGCTGCTTCCCGTAGGTTTTGGGTTGTTGTGTTTTCATTATCATATGTTTCTATGTATTTTTTATTTCTTCTTTGATTTCTTCAGTGATCTCTTGGTTATTTAGTAGCACACTGTTTAGCCTCCATGTATTTGTGGTTTTTACAGTTTTTTCCTGTAACTGACTTCCAATCTCATAGTGTTTTGGTCAGAAAAGATGCTTGATACGATTTCAACTTTCTTAAATTTTCTGAGGCTTGATTTGTGGCCCAAGAACGTGGTCTATCCTGGAGAATGTTCTGTGTGCACTTGAGAAGAAAGTGTATTCTGCCACTTTGGGTGGAATGTTCTATAAATATCAATTAAATCTATCTGGTCTATTGTGTCATTTAAAGCTTGTGTTTCCTTATTTATTTTCTGTTTGGATGATCTGTCCATTGGTGTAAGTGGAGTGTTAAAGTCCCCTACTATTATTGTGTTACTGTTGATTTCCCCTTTCATGGCTGTTAGCATTTGCCTTATGTATTGAGGTGATCCTGTGTTGGGTGCATAAACATTTATAATTGTTATATCTTTTTCTTGGATTGATCCCTTCATCATTATGTAGTGTCCTTCCTTATCTCTTGTAACAGTCTTTATTTTAAAGTCCATTTTACCTGATATGCGTATTGCTACTCCAGCTTTCTTCTGATTTCCATTTGCATGAAAAACCTTTTTCCATCCCTTCACCTTTAGTCTGTATGTGTCCCTAGATCTGAAACTGGTCTCTTGTTGACAGCATATTTATGGGTCTTGTTTTTGTATCCATTCAGCCTGTCTGTGTCTTTTAGTTGGGGCATTTAATCCATTTACATTCAAGGTTATTATCGATATGTATGTTCCTATTACCATTTTCTTAACTGTTTTGGGTTTGTTTGGTTTGTTTTTGTGGGTCTTTTTCTTCTCTTGTGTTTCTGGCCTAGAGAAGTGTCTTTAGCATTTGTTATAAAGCAGGTTTGGTGGTGCTGAATTCTCTTAGCTTTTGCTTGTCTGAAAAGCTTTTGATTTCTCCTTCGAATCTGAATGAGATCCTTGCTGGGTAAAGTGATCTTGGTTGTAGGTTTTTCTCTTTCATCACTTTAAGTATATCCTGCCACTCCCTTCTGGCCTGCAGAGTTTCTGTTGAAAAATCAGCTGATAACCTTAGGGAGATTCCTTTTTATGTTATTTTTTGTTTTTCCCTTGCTGCTTTTAATATTTTTTTCTCTGAATTTAATTTTTGTTAGTTTGATTAATATGTGTCTTGGTGTGTTTCTCCTAGGGTTTGTCCTGTATGGGACTCTCTGTTCTTCCTGGACTTGGGTGACTATTTCATTTCCCATGTTAGAAAAATATTCATAAAACATCTGACAAAAAACTGATATCCGGGACATCTCATAAATAATTGATGGGAAAGGTCTGGCGGTTTCTTAAAACAACTAAATATACGCCTATCCTACAACCCAAAAGTTTCACTTCAAGGTATTTACCGAAAAGAAATGAAAACATATGTCCACAAAAAGATTTGTGTAAGAATGTTCGTAGAAGCATAACAACTCCAAACTGGAAACAACCCAAATGCCAATTAAGAAAATGGATAAATAAACTGTTGTTTATATAAAGAACACTATTCAACAATAAAAAGGAACAGACTACTGACACACATGACATGGATAAATATCAAAAACACTATGCTGAGTGAAAGAAGCCTAATATAAAGAAGTTTATGCTGTATGATTCCATATCTGGAAGTTCTAGAACAGGCAAATCCAATCTATTTTAGGGGGAAAAAAAAACCCAGCAAAGAGATTGCCTCTTTGCAGGGGGTGGGGATGGGATAGGGCAAGGATTAGCAGGGAGGGAGAATAAGGGAACTTTCTGGAGTGAATGTAATGTTCTATATCTTGATAGGGTTTTGGATTACACAGGTATATGCCATTGTCAAAATTTGACAAATGTACACTTGAGATTTTTGCAGTTCATTGTAATATAAATTTTATGTAGAAAGTAAAAAAAAAATACTGTAACCAAATATTGGACTCTAGCTGATAATATACATGTTGAAGTATTTAGGGAGAAGTAGGTAGATGTCTATGATATATTTTGAAATACATTAAAAAAATTAGAAGGGATTGATAGAAGGATAGAGTAATAATGGGAGATTCTAGGTGGGCGTTTACTGTAAAATTCTTCCAGTTTTTCTGTATGTTTGAAAATTTTGTTATAATAAAATTTTGGGAGTTATAAAATGTCCTGATGAAGTCTCTCCCAAGAAGTACTGGGTCTTGCTTAAAATATACCACTTTTAAACATTTAATGCCAAAGATGGTGTTTAAATGTTAAAGAAGAAGATGACTGGTCTGTCCTATGGTCTGTCCTATTTAACCCAGCTAGCTATGGCATTGTCTATGTTGGATACCTAGGAAATAAGTGGCAAATGAAACAACAAATCAACCTAGCAACAGAAAATACATTGATGTGTTGGTCCTACCCCTGCCCCCGCCCAATCCTAATCATTCATTTGGGGCATGGCTGGGGATCAGGATTTTAAAAACTTCTCTATGTGGTCATAATGTATAGCCAGGGTTAAGAACCACTGCTGGAAGGCCAGTGTTTTGGCTTAGTCACAGGGTCCAACATAGTCCCTGGAACATAGTAGGTGCTCAAGAAATACAACAAATATTAGTTGAATGAATGGTTGAATGATTCAATGAGAGAATGAATGTAAATGTGCTGCAAGCAATGTGTGGATCTTCCACCATCAATAATAATGATGCTACGATATAAAAACAGTAAGACAGGCATCACTGGTGTTAAGTTTGGGGTTGGGGAGGGAGGCAAAAAGAGAGGCCCTGGGGGTGAAGTGTAGGTAAACTGGATTACTGGTGAGGCACAAATAATGAGGCTCATTTCGAGTTAGATGCACGTGGACTTTGCTCTGCATCCCCAGTCACCCTGGAATTTGGGGTGAAGAGATGGGTAGGGTGCCTTGGGGAGGGAAGGGGTTTGATATGGTCCAGATCAAGTTGAGGGGCTGGTCTTCCTGCAGCTCTGTGGTTATAAGGCTTGGGAGTCAAAGTCCCACTCTGTTCCATCCTGGAGGGCACTGAACTTGGTGGGACTCAGAGGCCTGGCACAGGCCCTGCTCCTTAGAGGGTTGGTCAGCTGTGTGGCTCTGGGCAGTCATTTCAGCTCTCAGTACGCAATCTCCCTAGTCATGAACTGAGGGCAATAGTAGCGGCCCTGCTTTCCTCAGGGAATGTTGGGAAGATCAATCAGAAAAACATGTGGGAATAATCTTTCAGGAGCTAGAAAGCCCTAGGCATTCACTCTGTCCTCAGGATTCTTCCATCCTAACCCAAACCTCTGGACTAACTTAAACACCTTTCTCCTCAGGGTCCCAGCATCTGGCCATACTGTAATGGTGGCTTAGGCTTTGTCTCCCTAGCTTCTCCCAAATCTGACCCACACCTCTGCTGCTTGAGAGCAGGAGTGAAAAGAAAGCAATTATTTTGATCCACCTTCTTAGTGCCCAGCACACTGGGGATCAGAGTCGGGGTTTAGACAAAGCTGTTTCTGGCATCCAGGCTTCCTGAAGGGTAGGGCAAGTGTGTCAAGAGCCTTGGAGGTCATGGGAAGGGTGAAGGATTGGCAGGCAGTGCAAGCACTTATGGGCCATTCCCTGGACTCTCCCAGATAAAATTCAGGACATCCAGTTAAATTTAAATTTCAGATAGACAGTGAATAATTGTTTAGTATGAATATGTCCCAAATATTGTATGGAGTCCTGTGTTTTTATTTGCTAAATCTGGCACCACCAATGCTGCTATTCAACAATGTATTGGAAGTCCCAGCCAAAGAAATTAGGCAAGAAAAAAAAAAAGCATCCTAACTGGAAAGGAAGGAATTCCCTGGTGGTCCAGTGGTTAGGACTCCACAGAGGGCATAGGTTTGACCTCTGGTCAGGGAACAAAAATTCTGCAAGCCGCATAGAGCAGCCGAAAAAAAAAAGGCAAGTTGGAAAGGAAGGAGTAGTTTATTTACTTATTTGCAGATGACATGATTTTGTATACAGAAAATGCCAAAGAATCTACAAAAAAACTATTAGTGGTAATAAGCAAATTTAGCAAAGTTTCAGGGTGTAATATCAACCATAAAACGAGTTTTGTTTCTATATACCAGCAATGAAATTAAGATTTCAGATTCAGTAATCTGAAAAGGAAATTAAGAAAACAATTCCATTTACAATAGCATCCAAAAGAATAAAATACTGTGGAGTAAATTCAACCAGGGAGTGAAAGACTTGCACACTGGCAGCTATAAAACATTGCTGAAAGAAATTAAAGAAGACCTAAATAAATAGAAAGATATCCCATATTCATGGATTAGAAAACTTAATATTAAGAATAGCGGGGCTTCCCTGGTGGCGCAGTGGTTGAGAGTCCACCTGCCGATGCAGGGGACACGGGTTCGTGCCCCGGTCCGGGAGGATCCCTGCATGCCGCGGAGCAGCTGGGCCCGTGAGCCATGGCCAATGAACCTGTGCGTCCGGAGCCTGTGCTCCGCAATGGGAGAGGCCGCAACAGTGAGAGGCCAGCGTACCGGAAAAAAAAAAAAAAGAATAGCGATACTCCCAAAGTGATCTACAGATTCAATGCAATCCCTATCAAAATTCCAATGGACTTTTGTTTCTTTTCGGAGGTGGAGAAGCTGATTCTTACATTTATACTTAATTTCAAGGAACCCTGAATAGCCAAAACGACACTGAAAAGGAAAAACAAAGTTGGAGGACTCACATTTCCAAATTTCAAACTTATTACACAGTTGCCGTAACTATAACAGTGTGGTACTGGGATAAGGATAGACAGACCGATAGAACAGAACTGAGATTCCAGAAATAAACCCCAAATATCTATGGCCAGTTGACTTTCAACAAAGGTGCCAAGACCATTTAATGGGGAAAGAATTCTCTCTTCAAGAAATAGTGCCTCACTCTATACACAAAAATTAACTCAAAATGGATCAACAATTTAAGTATATGGGCTAAAGCTATAAAACTACTGGAAGAAAACATATGGGTAAATCTTTATGACCTCAGATTTGTCAACGGCTTCTTAAAGTTGACATCAAAACGTGAGCAACAAAAGAAAAAATAGATGCATTTTTCTTCATAAAAATTAAAAACTTGTGCATCAAAGGCCACTATCAAGAAAGTGAAAAGACAAACAGAATAGGGGAAATATTTTAAAATCACGTATCTAAAAACATTCCGTATCTGGAATACATAAAGAAATCTTACAACTCAACAGCAAAGAGACAAACAACTGAGTTCTAGAAAGGGCCATTTGAATAGACATCTTCCCAAAGAAGAAATATAAACAGCCAATAAGCACATGAAAACATGTTCAACATCACTGGTCATTAAGGAAGTGCAAATAAAAGACCACGATGAGGTATCACTTCCCAGCCACTAGGATGGCTATAAATAACAAAAAGAAAACAAGCAGAAAATAACATGTTGTTCGGGATGTGAAGAAACCAGAACCCTTGTACATTGCTGGTGGGAATATACAATGGTGTAACCACCATGGAACACAGTTTGGTGGTTCTTCGAAAAGTTAACAAAGAACTACCGTATGTCTTAGTCAGTTTGGACTGCTATAGCAAATAGCCATGGACTGAGTGGCTTAAACAACAATTTATTTCTCCCATTTCTGGAGGCTGAGAAGTCTGAGATCAGGGTGTCAGAATGGCCAAATTCTGGTGGGAAACCTCCTTCTGGCTTGCCTCCTTGCTGTATCCTCACTTAGCAGAGAGAGGAGAGAGAGTGCTCCCATGTTTCTTCTTATAGGGGCACTAATCCCATCACGGGGCTCCATTCTCTCTCAGGACCTAATTACTTCCCAAAGACCCCAACTTTCCATACCATCACAGTGGGGGCAAGGGCTTCAGCATATGAATCTGGGGGGACACAATTTAGTCCATAGTACCATATGACCCAGAAAATCCACTTCTAGGTATCATCTCCCCAAATTGAAAACATACTAAAACAGATACTTGCGTGTGCATGTTCATAGCAATATTATTCACAATAGCTGAAAGGTGGAAGCAATCCAGATATCTATCAACAAAAGACTGGATAAACAAGATGTGGTATATCCGTACAATATTCATCAGTAAAAAGGAATGAAGTTTTGACACGTGCAACAACGTGGTTGAACCTTGAAAACGTGCTAAGTGAAATAAACCAGTCACAAAAGGCCAAATATTGTATGACTCCACTTCTGTGAGGTACCTAAAATGGGCAGATTCATAGAGACAGCAAGTAGATTCGAAGTTATCGGGGGGGCTGGGTCGGTGGGAATAATGGGCAGTTACTGCTTAATGGTTACAGAGTTTCTGTCTGGGGTGAGGAAGAAATTTTGGAAACAGTGGTGACGGCGGCACAACACTGTGAGCGTAACTAATGCCATTGAATTGTACACCTAAAAATGGTTAAAGTGGCAAACATTGCATTAGATACATTTTACCAGTAATAAATAAATAATCTTTGTAAAAAAGAAATTAAATACTGATACATGCTACAACTTGCATGTGCCCCCAAAACATTATGCTAAGTGACAGAAGCCATACAGATTAGTCTATATATTGTATGATTCCTTTTATATAAAATATCCAGAATAGGTAGATCCATAGAGACAGAAAGCAGGTGGATGGTTGCCAGGGGAGAGGAGGAGGCGGGAAACAGGGAGTGATTGCTTAGCGGGTACTGGGTGTTCTAGAGGGATGAAAAAACGTCGCACCTAGAAAGAGATGGTAGTTGCACAACATTGTTGACTATACTACACGCCACTAGATTGGACACTTAAAAATGGTTAGTTGTATGTTGTGTGAATTTCACCTCAATTAAAGAAGATATCTGGGGCTTCCCTGGTGGCGCAGTGGTTAAGAATCTGCCTGCCGATGCAGGGGACACATGTTAGAGCCCTGGTTCGAAAAGATCCCACATGCTGCGGAGCAACTAAGCCCACGTGCCACAACTACCGAGCCTGCGCTCTAGAGTCTGCGAGCCACAACTACTGAGCCCGTGTGCCACAACTACTGAAGCCTGTGCGCCTAGAGCCCGTGCTTCACAACAAGAGAAGCCACCGTGATGAGAAGCCCGCGCACCGCAACGAAGAGTAGCTCCCACTCGCTGCAACTAGAGAAAGCCCGTGCTCAGCAATGAAGACCCAACGCAGCCTAAATAAATAAATAAATAAATAAATAATTTTAAAAAGATATCTGGCAACCCTACACGTGGCCCCTCCCCAACCCTGTGCCTTGTCCTCCCCTGGTTCCACGGACTTCTATGCATGAACTACAGAATCAGATTCAATTCTTATTCCTAAGAACATGGCCCATCACCAACCACAGCCCTTAAAAACCCTTCTCTGGGCCCTCAGGGGCTGCTGGGAAACAGGACTTCCTGGCGGCTCTGCCCCAATTCAGTGATATTTGGGTTCATTCATTTAGTACATACATACCTGCTATGGATCAGATTAGGTCCTGGCCCTCCGGTTGCACAAAACCTGCGTTGGTGAGGGGATGGGAACAGATCAGATATGCAAACAGACAATAAAGCCATGCAACATTGACCCTGGAAGATTGTGCTAAGTAGGAGATGCGACTATACATGCCTGGAGGAGAGAGGCAGCTTCTGAATGGTGAGGAGGAGGAGGAGTTCCTGAGGGGAAAGGGCACCCTAGGATCAAAAACGCCTGGAACGGGCTTCCCTGGGGGCGCAGTGGTTGAGAGTCCGCCTGCCGATGCAGGGGACGTGGGTTCGTGCCCCGTCCCGGGAAGATCCCACATGCCGCGGAGCGGCTGGGCCCGTGAGCCATGGCCGCTGAGCCTGCGCGTCCGGAGCCTGTGCTCCGCAACGGGAGACGCCACAACAGTGAGAGGCCTGCGTACCGCCAAAGAAAACCCGCCCGAAACGAAGAGCTGTTGCACAGGGTTCTTGAAAATGGGGGTGTCGTGGGCAGAGGATAAGGCCACAGTAGGCGTGGGGCCAGACTGAGAGGGGCGGTGAGGGCTTTGGACACATCTTGGGGGCCACAGTGAACAGTTTCAGCAGGTTTTGTGCTCTGGGGTGGCCGTAGGGGCTCTGGGTATGCCTGAGGCCGTGTATAAAATTGCGTGTGCAGGTGTGCATCTTTCTGGGGCAAGTCTTCAGCTGCCAGTGCATCCTCAAAGGGGTCTGTGTCTCCAAGGAGGTTAAGACGTTAACTGTTAGCCAAGCTGATTATTGTTGCTCTCCTCCGGCCCCCTGCGTTCCAGCCGGGCCTGATTCCTCTCCACTCCCCAGCACGGTGCTGGTTCCAGGCTGTGTTTACTGCCTGAACCTACTCTCCACCTGCCTCCTATCACACCCTCTCCCCTCTAGGCTTCCAGGAGCCGTCCCCAGCAGCCTTTACTGCCTGGGCCACCTCTGAGTTAGGCACCGTTGTTTGGCTCCCGTGTTGGAGTCTGTGGGTCTCTCTCCATAGAGGGCCTCACTTACTGCCTCCCCTCCTAACAACCTGCTTCGGGCCTGTTCCACCCCTTCCCTCTCCTGACACAGCTCTCAAATGTCACCAGTGAGTGATGAGCGATGTCCCAGGTGCCAAATCTGAAGTCATCTCAGGTACTGCTCTTTCTTCCACCCCCTCCTCCTCTTCATCTTCTGAAAAGCTGTCCTCTCTTGACCTCCCTGACATTGCACCTGCCTGTCTGGAATCTCCTCCTACTTCTAAGATCACTGCTTTTCTGTGTCTTTTTCTGGATTTTCTGTTTTTCCTTACCTTTAAAACTGTGAGTTAAAAAATAGAGCTAATTCACACACTTGGGGGAAAAAGTCAAAACAGAACAAAAGAACATACAGTGAAAGAAACTTCTTCCTACCATGATTTTCAATTCTCCAAAATCTCTCTCCAGGGCAAATGTGAAGTCCTTCCAAAGCTGTACCGTCCCATACAATAGCCACTAGCTATACATAACTATTGAGCGCTTAAAATGTGGCTAATTTGAATTGAGATATTTTGTAAGTATAAGGTACATGCCATATGTCAAAGACTTAGTACAAAAAAAATACAAAATATCTCATCAATAATTAAAAAACATAATTATAATTCAATAAAGCTGGAAAAATAACTTTAAAATATTGATTAAATGTTAAAATGATACAATTTGGGATATATGATGTGAAAAATATATTAAAATTAATTTCACCTGTTTCTTTTTTATCTTCTAATGGGGATACTGAAAAAATGTAAATATCATATATGGCTTGCACTTGTAGCTAACATTATAATTTATTGGACAGCACTGTTCTAGAGCTAGACTCTGCATTTATAAGTATACATGTACATATGTATTCCTTTAAGAACACAAGACGTACACAAATAGCAGACTTCTGTAAATTTCTTTTTGCCCTCAACCATCTTTCTCAGAGATTATGACCCATTGGTTGAACTAGGCCTTACAAAGTCATTCTTTGTAATGCCCGCAGAGCATCCATGAGATGACTGTACCATCATTTAGGGAGCCAGCCCTCTACTGATGGGGATTTAGGCTGTTTGTAATGTTTTAATGCTACCATAACACAGTGAGTCAGTGACTGTCCTTGAACCTACACCTTTGGGCATATGCGCAAGGATATCTGTAGCCTGAATTCCTAAGAGTGGATTCACTAAAAGTGAATGTTCTTGGAGTACTGTTGTTGGCTTACCTGTGTGTGTCCTGCAGTGTGTACTGAGTGTACTGTGCTCAGGCCAGTACATGGTAGATTATTAGTTGAACAGAAAGCTCAAATGTGGAGAAGTTCTGAGCGGGAAGGGGCTCCAGAGTTCACTATTTATTATTTCACAAATGTCTATGGTGGGTTACCAGATGAGCAGATGGGGTCTCTACCCTTGAGGAGCTCACAGAAGAATAAGGAGACATGTGTGCAAACAAATGATTCAAGCCAGTCAGGTGGTTTAACGAGGGTACGTGTGAAACGCAATAGGAGCGTTTTATAGATGATGAAACTGAAGCTCACAAGCCCAAGTGACTGTACCGTGGTCACGGGTGTGGATCTCTTTTCCCCTTTAGAGCGCACACTTTTGAGAGTCAGGATCCATCACAACTGTTTTACATCTGTTGTGAGATTGAGCTCCCCCCGCCTGCAGTCAATATATATTAGTCATTATGACATAACAGCCTTGAGATTTGTATTTTCATACTGGATCTCATTTTTTTTTTTTTTTTTTTTTTTGCGGTACGCGGGCCCCTCACTGCTGTGGCCTCTCCCGCCGCGGAGCACAGGCTCCGGATGCGCAGGCCCAGCGGCCATGGCTCACGGGCCCAGCCGCTCCGCGGCATGTGGGATCTTCCCGGACCGGGGCACGAACCCGTGTCCCCTGCATCGGCAGGCGGACTCTTAACCACTGCGCCACCAGGGAAGCCCTTATCTCATTTAAATATCTCAACAGCCCTTAAGTTAGGTTGCTGCCACTTGATGTTAGCGTTCCGCCTGACCTACTGCCTCCCCTGGAGCCCACGCCTGCTCCACTCTGGCCCTTAGCTGGCAGTACTGCTCGGTGAGGTGTGACCAGGAAGACTGCCCGAGTGCCCCAGGCAGAGAGTGTACCAGGTGGTTAAGGGTTCATCCACTGGATCCAGGATCAGGGCTCAGATGCCAACGCCATCACTCTTACGTCTGTGATTTTGCCTCATCTGCATGAGTCATCATGATAGTCCCACCGCAGAGAGCTTGAGGGTGAGGGTGAAAGAAAGCCATCAATGCTTAGACTGGTCCAGAGATGGAGGCTGTGTTCGTGGGCCCAGCTACATTACTTTATGTAGAGCTGTGGAATGAGGGCCTGGAACCTGCAGGCACCTCTTTTATTGTACTGTCCATATTTTATAAGCTTTTGTCTACTAAACATACTTTAGTCAGATGGTATGGTCTTATCACAGATTTGGAAAAGCTTTTAAAAATAACTCATGTTATCAATGGACAAATGGATAAACAAATTGTATATCCACACAATGGAATATTATTCAGCCATAAAAAGAAATAAGCACTGGAAAGTGCTACAATGTGGACGTACCTCAGAAACTAAGCGAAAGAAGCCAGACACAAAAGGTCACGTATTGTATGATTCCATTTATATGAAATATTCTTAATAGGTAAATTCATAGAGACAGAACTCGGATTGGTGGTTGCCAGGGGCTGGGGGGAGGGGGAATGGAGAGCAGCTACTTAATGGATATAAGGGTATGAGGTTCTGGGAAAACGTTTTTCACAGGGAAGTCCCTCTATGGCTCGGAGCATGTAGGAGAAGAGTGAGGAAGGAATCCAAGGGCCAGAAGGACTTTGCCCAGGACTGGTGCAAAGTCTTACTTCAATCCACCAAATGACAATGAGGCAGGAGATAGATGGACCCCAGGCTGAGCAGCTGGAGTTTGTCCCCTGTGGACAGATACTCCAGAATGAAGACAGTAGCAGGAGGATAATAGGAGAGGCTGGGCCCTGCCTAGATAAAAGAGACCACATATTCCTCATTCTCGAAGCCAAGGAGACCTTCCTGACTGTACATGTACAGAAATGCTCCTTGGAGGTCAAAAAGGGAGTGATGTCAACCTATCCATAGGCCTCTTTGCTAGAATCCATCTTGGCTAAGAGATATGCACACACAGAAGGGAGGACGCTGAGATAAACCAAATACAGACTCAGAGCCCGGCAAACAAGATGATTGGCCAAAGGAAACCCAGAAGAAATGCCCCATGTAAGTGATTAAAACTACCATGAGGGTGCGACTTTTTCTCTGAGCCGACCTGTGTGTGCCTGTTCACATGTACTCTTTTTCCTCCTAATAAACATTTGTTTCACTAAAAAAAAAGAAAAAAAAAAAGAGTATGAGGTTCATTTTGGGGGAGATGACAATGTTTGAAACTAGATATAGGTGGTGGTTGCACAACATTATAAATGTGCTAATTGCCACTGAATTATTCACTTAAAATGGTTAATTTTATAACAAATGCTAGAGAGGTTGTGGAGAAAATGGAACCCTCCTACACTGTTGGTGGGAATGTAAGTTGGTGCAGTCACTGTGGAAAACAGTATGGAGGTTCCTCAGAAAACTAAAAATAATCCCACTCCTGTGCATATATTCAGACAAAATTATAATTCAAAAAGATACAGGCACCCCTATATTCATAGCAGTACTATTCACAATAGCCAAGACATGGAAACAACCTAAATGTCCATTAACAGATGAATGGATAAAGAAGATGTGGTACATATACACAATGGAATAGTACTCAGCCATAAAAAAGAACAAAATAATGCCATTTGTAGCAACATGGATGCAACTAGAGATTATCATACTAAGTGAAATAAGCCAGAAAGAAAAAGACAAATGCCATATGATATCAGTTATATGTAGAATCTAAACTATGACACAAATGAACCTATCTATGAAACAGAAACAGAATCAGGGACATAGAGAACAGACTGGTGGTTGCCAAGGGGGAGGGGGTTTGGGGAGGGGTGGAGTGGGAGGTTGGGGTTAGCGGATGTAAGCTTTTATATATAGGATGGATAAACAGCAAGGTCCTACTCTAGCACAGAGAACTATATTCAGTATCCTATGATAAACCATAATGGAAAAGAATATTAAAAAAAAATGTGTATATGTGTATAACTGAATCTCTTTGATGTACAGCAGTAACTAACTCAACATTGTAACTAACTCAACATTGTAAATCAACTATACTTCAATAAAAAGTAAAAATAAATGGTTAATTTTTTTTTGCGGAACGTGGGCCTCTCACTGTGTGGCCTCTCCCGTTGCGGAGCACAGGCTCTGGACGCGCAGGCTCAGCGTCCATGGCTCACGGGCCCAGCCGCTCCGCGGCATGTGGGATCTTCCCGGACCGGGGCACGAACCCGTGTCCCCTGCATCGGCAGGCAGACTCTCAACCACTGTGCCACCAGGGAAACCCTAAATGGTTAATTTTATGTTATGAGAATTTCACCTCAATAAAAAAGTAACCCACCTCCATTCTCCCTTTGATGCCATTAGGGACTCCAATTAAGACCCCACTTAGAAACCACAAATCCTTTCACATTATAAAGGAGAAGCCTTGGGAGGTGGGATGGGGAGCAGCTCACCAGGGGTCACAGAGCTGGTCCCAGCTGGAATAGAGCCAGAACCTAGGTCCCATTCACAGAACAGATATTTATTGAGAACCAGTCCCTGTTGTAAGCACTGAGGATTCAACCAGCCATGAATGAGACCCAGGAGTCCCTTTTCATGGAGTTTGCATTCTGATGGGGGAAGGCTGATGAACACACAGTTAGTAAAATATCAAGCAGGGAGAGAGCTATGAAAGAAAACAAAGCAGCTAAGTGGTAGGTGGGAGGCAGCTGGGGAGGGCCTCTAAGATGAGGTGACATTTGAGCAAGCAAGGCAGAGCAGGTATCTGGAGAAGGGTGTTTCTAGCGGAAGGACCAGGACCAGCAGGTACAAAGGCAGAAGCGGGGCAAGGTCATGCTTGGTGTTTTCAAGGACCAGCAAGGAGGCCGTCTCTATCTGCCTCACTTCTGAGAAAGAGAGACTCATTTTGCCCTGGAGAACATGGTAGACCATTCCTGCTTAATAGCTACTTAGTCAATATTTAATTGATGCTCAAGGATGGAGGAAGTTGAGAGGTTGAGCAGAGTCTGGGGTGGGTGTTGAAGCTACACAGGTTTTTGCCTGGTGGAGAGGTCAGGACAGCTGCCATCTACCCAGCCTGGCCCCTGGCCCCTGTGAGGGGAGCTCCCTGAGGCTTCCTGGGTGGACTCCTGGGGGGTGGGGCGGAAGGGTTCAAGCAGCTCTGAGTCAGACAGCTCCGCCAGGATGACGGTCCTTAATTGGCTTCTGAGTGTGGAATCCTCTATGCACCACCCCAGGGAGACCATGCAGCTGGAGAGAGCCGCTCATCACCTCTCCACCTGCAGACTTTGAGTGAGGGGCATGGAAAGAGGGGTACTGGAGCTGGTGTGGGTGCTGGCAGGGGCTCTGAGTTAAGGTGGGGTATCCGTGCTGGGCAAAGAGCTGGTGAGTTCTGAGATGTTTTCTTGCTTGAATAACCAGACACAGCTCCTGCCCAAATTGGGATAAAGAAGAAAACAAGAGTTGTTTCAGGCAAGAGTGGAACCTGACCCATGCTCGCTTATTTTTACTTTACTTTCTGACTCACCTTGCTGGATCAATGGGGTTTGAGGTACAGACATTTAAAGACTGAAAACTTGGCTATTAATTTTAAGGCTCTCCAACTTCCCAGCCAGTTGGGCAATTTAACTTATCTCTCTGAGCCTCAGTTTTCCTGTCTATAAAATATGGGTTGACATAAAAAGGAAGGAGCCCAGTAGCCAGCATAACGGTGGCACTCGACAATCCAAGCCTAAAACCCTGAAGTTGCCTTTCATTTTCTATCTGAGGTTGAGAAGATCCCTGCTCCATCTCACTTGAGCAGCAGCTCTCCATGGGGACTTATGACTCAAGCGCCATCCATCCCAACTCCCCTTGGCAACATATAGGTCACCTGCATGGGCAGGGTGACAGCTGACCTGTTCCCTGGGCACTGGGTCAGCATTTAGGGGAAGGATATGGAAGCAAGGACCTGCCTTCCTGTCAAAGAGGCATGCTTCCTGTGTCTCTGGCTGGTTACCAGCCGCCACACCCACCTTTGCATGACCCCCCTCCCCAGGTCCTAGTGGTCTTGTTTCCCAAGATTCCTGCTCCTCCTGTAGGGATCCATTCTGGATCACAGCTAGATGGGCTGTGGATGCCTATGACTCTGTCCTTGCTTCTCATTGGCCTCTCAGAAGAGGGCTAGAGGCTGTTCTTGGTCTTCACCATCCACCAGGTGGCTCGACAGGTACTGGGCAGTTTTGTTGGGCTTCCTGGGTTACAGGGAACAAATATTCCTTAAAATACGTTGGGGGTAAAACATGTGGTCCTCTCTCCATGACCCTAACCCCTGCTCAGGGGGTTATATATATCTGTGATTATATATATCTGTGATTACATATAACCCCTGCTCAGGGGGTTATATATATCTGTGATTCTGGTGGCATCAGACTTGGGCAAGATGGGGTAATGGCCCTGGCATGTGGACAGTGGAGCCAGATGGCCTGGGTTCAAATTCCAGCTACTATCCTACTAGCTGTGTGACCAAGGGCAGGTTACTTTACCTCTCTGGACCTCAGTTTCTTTATCCCTATAATAGGGATAAAATACTAATAGAATCAGCCTTCTAGGGATGTCGCAAGATTTCACTGATTAATATTTGTAAAGTGCTTAGTAGAGGCTTGGCGCAGAGTAAGTACTCAATATCTTCTTATTTTGTTTCAGCTTATGTAATTGATTTTACATATCTTTGACAGTGAATTTTTTAAATTGAAGTACAGTTGGTTTACAATATTATATTAGTTTCAGGTGTACAACATAGTGATCCAATATTTTAAAAGATTATGCTTCGTTTAAAGTTATTATACAATATTGGCTATATTCCTTGTACTGTACAATATATCCTTGTAGCTTATTTATTTTATACATAGTAGTTTGTAACTCTTAATCCCCTACCCTATCCCCCTTACCTCTCCCCACTGGTAACCACTAGTTTGTTCTCTATATCAGTAAGTCTGTTTCTGTTTTGTTATATTCATTCATTTGTTTTATTATATTCATTCATTTTATTTTTTAGATTCTACATATAAGTGATAACATACAGTGTTTGTCTTTCTCTGTCTGACTTATTTCACTAAACATAATACCCTCCAGGTCCATCGATGTTGTTGCAAATGGCAAAATTTCATTCTTTTTTATGGCTGAGTAATATTCCATTGCATATATGTACCACATCTTCTTTATCCATTCATCTGTTGATGGACACATAGGTTACTTCCATATCTTAGCTATTTAGCTATTGTAAATAATGCTGCTATGAACATTGGGGTGCATGCATCTTTTGCAATTAGTGTTTTCATTTTCTTCGGATAAATACCCAGGAGTAGAATTGCTGGATCATATAGTATTTCCATTTTTAGATTTTTAAGGAACCTCCATACTGTTTTCCATAGTGGCTGCACGAATTTATATTCCCACCAACTGTGTACTAGGGTTCCCTTTTCTCCACATCCTTGCCAATATTTGTTATTTGTGGTCTTTTTGATGATAGCCATTCTGAGAGGTGTGAGGTGATATTTCATTGTGGTTTTGATTTGTGTGACAGTGAATTTGTTTTTGTTTGCTTAAGTTGTCATCTATCTGGGCATTGGGGTTACAACTGAGGGAGACAGACATTAATCCAATATTCATTATTCAATATATTAGTCCAATATAATATTAATCCAATATTAATCCAATATTCATTAATCCAACGTACAGTTGCAATGGGGATCTGAGCTTTGAAAACGGGAACATGGGGCTCAGAGAATGCACAATGATGGGCATAGACCCAGCCAGGTGGGTGAGGGAGGGTTTCCTGGAGGAAGTGACTTTAGAACCAAGATTTGAAGGGTGAATAGGAGTTAATTAGTCCAAGAAGGGAAGGAAAAATATTTCAGGCAGAGGAAATAGCAAAGACCCTGCAAGTATGAAGGGCTGACTCAACCAGATTTGCCTTTAGAAAAGTTCACTTTAGCAAAAGGGAGGCCATTTAGGAGGGTTTTTTGTTTTCATTAAAATCATCTTTGAAAAGAGACTGAACAGATTTATAATAGTATTAGAATATTTCTTTATAATAATAATTATTACTTTCCCCAGTCTTTTAAAAAATTATGGTAAAAAACAATATAAAATTTACCATTTTATCCATTTTAAGTTCAGTAGCATTAAGTATATTCACAACGTAGTGCAACTGATCTCCAGAACATTTTCATCTTACAAAACTGAAACTCTGTCCCATTAAATAACTCCCCATTTCCCCTTCCCCACAGTCCCTGGGAACCACCACTCTCCTTTCTGTTTCTGTGAATTTGACTCTTCTACGTCCCTCACAGAAGTGGAATCATGCAGTACTTGTCCTTTTGTGACTGCCTTATTTCACTTAGCATAATGTCCTCAAGGCTCATCCATGTTGTAGCCGGTGACAGGTCATCTTGGAGGCTTTTGCAGGAGCCCGAGTGCGAGCTGATGGGGGCTGGCACCGGGACTTGGCAACAGAGGAGGGAGAAGGAAGAGGGGATCACGGAGATTGGGGGGAGGCGGAGTCACAGGATTTGGTGAAGCATGGGAAGGTGATGAAGTCGGGTGAGGCAGGGCTCCCGCTTCTGGCCTTGACCTTCAGAGGAGGCTGTGGACAGGCCAGTGTCACTCAGACTTGTGGGCTCCTTTGGAGGATGTGGGTGACCAAGGGGCTGAGTTGTGAGTAGAGGAAACTGAGAAAGAGCCTCTTCTCTGTCTTCAGCCCAGAGTCTTGTGGAGATCAGAGAGCACAAGGAGAGAGCAGCTTCTTTGCCCCCTTGTTTGTATCCTCCTACAGAGCACAGACCTCGCTGCACGGGAGAGGTGGGTCTTCATGGCATCCCAGATGAAAAGGAGGAGGAGGCAGCTAAGAGTTCTGTGCTCTGTCCCTTCCTATTCAGATACTACCAGGCTGGGCACCACAGGGTCCACCCTGCTGTCCCTGGTCTGTTTTGTTCTCCTTGGAATTGTAAAGCCCCTCTCACCTGGAGACCCTCCTCCCAGCTCTCATCTCCCCGAAGAAGTGGGTGATTCTCCCCTCTGAGAGAGAAATCACGGGCGAAAGAATCCTAACCCCAACCTTCTCCAGCTGTGTGGCAAGTCACTTCTTTCCCAGCGATGTGCCCAGAGAGCCTGTGTTGAATGTCTACATAAAGCAGGCCCCGCACCAGGCCTATCGAGGCCGAGACAGACACGGGTCCCATCCTCGGAGGAGCGAAAGGCTGTAGATGTGGCAGATATCAGTGTGAACGGGTGTGGTGACGGCTCATGAAGGAAGGTGGTTTGTTCCACTTGGTTTTGGGTGGGGCGGTGGGGAAGAGTTGTCAGAAAGTGCTAGAGATGGGATTTTCTAGAACTGTGTCTTGGAAGATTTCTATCAGCTTGGAGGAAAAGGTCAGGCAGTAGGGCAGACAAGGGAATTCTTGGCAGGGGGACAGCAGACGTCTGCCTGGAGAAGTCAGCAGGTCTCCGTACACCAGGATCTGGCTTTAGTCTCTCTGGCGGTGGATGGTGTCGGGGTGGAGGAAGGTGAGGAGTTTCTGGCAGGGAAGACACTTAGGGTGGTGGTCCCTTGGAGATAGTTAAAAACATTCTCCAGGGAATTCCCTGGCAGTCCAGCAGTTAAGACTCCACCCCTTGGGCTTCCCTGGTGGTGCAGTGGTTGAGAGTCCGCCTGCCGATGCAGGGGACACGGGTTCGTGTCCCGGTCCGGGAAGATCCCATATGCTGTGGAGCGGCTGGGCCCGTGAGCCATGGCCGCTGAGCCTGCGCGTCCGGAGCCTGTGCTCCGCAACGGGAGAGGCCACAACAGTGAGGGGCCCACGTACCACAAAAAAAAAAAAAAAAAAAAAAAAAAGACTCCACTCTTTCACTGCTGAGGGCCCCGGTTCAATCCCCGGTCGGGGAACTAAGATCCCACAAGAGGCGCGGTGCAGCAAAAAAAAAAAAAAAAAATTCCACATAGCACTTACTAGACACCTAATGCTGTTGTAGAAGCCATACAAGTGTTAATTTACGTAATAGTCGCACCAACACTTTGCAGTAGTCACCATCATGGTGCCCCTTTTCCACACAGGAAAACACCCAAGGTTGCACAGAGCAGGGCATAGGATTCGAAGCAGGCAGTCTGGCTCCAGCCTCTGTGCTTTCAACCACTGTGTTAGGCTGCGTCTCTCAGCCAGCTCTGAGCACAAGTGTTAGGACAGGGCTGGAGGGGATGAAGGAGGGGAAAATGACCAGGAGCTGGGCTCAGATGGGATGAGGGTGGGGGGTGAGGGTGGAGCCACGTCAGCTGCAGACACCATGATGGTACCATTCACTGAGCTGTGGCACCAGGAGGAAAGAGAGCCTTGCTGGCCTCGTTCTCCCAGTCTGTAAAATGGGGACAGGAGCACTTGCCTCAGCGCAGAGGGAGCCCGAGTGGAGGTCTTTTGTGCACCAAAGGTGCTCTGTCAGCATGGCCTGCCCCTGCTGCCTCACCGCTAGCCCTGCCCTCTGCTGCCAACATGCCTGCTGTCCCCTCTGTCCCCCTCCTGGCCGCCTCTGGGGGCACCCTGCCCTCTGGGAATTCCTTTCTCTGTCATTTCCTCATGGAGCTACAAGTGGCTTTGAAGTCTGCCCGGCCCTTTAGAGGGAGGGAGGTGAGAGCATTTCAAGGGATGAAGGTCGGAAGTATTTGGAAATGCAGATGGGCCGCAGGAGCACCTTTTATTTTCGTTCAGAACATCTGAGTGTCTCTGTGGGTCCCCCACGTCCCAGAGTAGTGCCTCCCGCCCGTTGCTGAGAGGATGTGAGAGCGCCCGTGGTGGTGGCGGGGACTGCTGTGAGCTTGGAGCAGGCAGGCTAAGCAAAGCTCTCACCCTCCCGCCCCACCCTGCCACGCCACCAAAACAGAAGGGCTGAGGTACCAGCCCCAGGGAGGGACTGCCTGGGACAGCCTTCGAAGCATGAAACAGCCCGGGAGGAAGGCTCAGGGAAGCAGTTTGTTCTTCCCTGGGTTTTCAGCGTTTCCACAGCAGGCAGCGACATCACCAGCCTAGCTCAGCAACTCCAGGGCCTGGGAGGCGAGGCCTGGGTTTGGCTCATAAATCGCTGTGTGACATTGGGCAACTCACTTCCCTCTCTGGGCCTTGGTTGTCTCTTCTGTAGCATCAGGGACTGTGATTAGATCACCTCCAGGTTTCCTTCCTGCTGCAGCATTCCAGATTCATATTCTTGACAACTTGGCCATGGGCCCCTGCCTCAGCACACCCACTTCCTATCCTCCGGGTGGGGTTCAGGCCTGGCTAGACCCAGGAAATGTGCTGGGACTGTCTCTTGGAAGAAGCAGGGATGCAAGGGCAGACTGAGAAGTGGTGGGTTTGTCTAGAGCCCACTTCCCGGGAGCATCCTTAGGGGAGGAGAGAGGCCGTGTGCACACAGATGATGTCTTTGTGAGCAGGGGTGACATCTGAGATACTTAACAGTCAGGGCAGCTCAGGCTGCCTGAGCACTTGGGGGAGGGGGGCAGCTGTGCCCACCGTTAACCCTTTAGTTCCTGGGGGGCATATCAGGGTCCTGGGGGAGGGACCAGGAAGGCAGGAAAGGGAAATATTTGGGGGGCTTGGGACAGGGCCTGTTTATCAACTGGTGAGGAAATGTTTCAGCATTTTGACAACCCATGTGACTGTGTCAGCGACCTGCTATCTATCAACCCTGTTTGCGGGGAGGGAGGGAGGGAAAGGGAAGGCTGCTGGGCCCCTTGGGGAGCTGGTTTCTAGCCATTTCCACTATCAAAAGAATTCCTTTCATTCAGAGTGGGTGGCAGGTCACTGTTCTCACTTGGCCCAGCGTCCCAAGGCCCCTGGCCTGCCACCTGAGGGTCCCCCTCCTCCCCCTGCCCTTGGGTACAGTGAAGGGAGGCTTCCTCCCCGCAGCTCCTTTCCACAAGCATTTTAGCCCACCTGCCCTGAACCACTGGCTCCTGTTTCCTTTGTGTTGCCCCTCTCAGCCATCCTCCCTCCCCTGCACAGGGCCTGTTGGGCCCCCATCCTCCTATCCCCCCTCCCCCAGGTGATGACCTTTCCAATCTCATTCTGCCTGGCCTTTGGAGGAGAAAGTTGAGGTGGGGTTGCAGGGCTGGGTTAGGGGGAGCAGGTACACTTTAAGGGCAGTTGGTGGGGGAGACCCCGGATTTCTGGTAAACGGCCCCTTCTCTGCCGGCTGCCCTGACTTCCCTGTGCAGCAATTTCGGTTTCTATTTTAGACAATTTGAGTTGTTTGCTTCCCTGCCTTCCTGCTGGGCGTTTATAGTGACGAAAATAATTGGTAATATTTGCACAGATGTGCCGGCACTGCAGCTCATCGTGGGCACCTATACCCAGGGGACCCTCCCTGCCCCCAGCTTCTCTGCCAGCCTGAGGAACCAGCCGGAAGTGGGGTAACTGCAAGCCCCCTGCTTCCCAGGAGCCTCAGGCAGTGAGACACAGGCAGAGCTGGGAAGCAGGAGGCCTAAAGTGCCCCAGGCATGCCCGGAGGCTCAGCGTGACAGGGGAGGGGGCCCTGACAGAGTGGCAGGGACTGATGGGGTGAGCCCAGGCTCCACAGAATGGGCCCTTCCAAGGGGGCTGGGAGCGAAGTCCCTAGGGGCTACATTTCTGATTCCATTTTCTTCTGCAGAGCCTGAATTTGCAGCTGAGGGAAGGGGATGGGGTGAGGAAGGTGGGTGGCAGGACCAGGGTTGAACATAGGAAACCGTTCGGCGGCTTCTTTGTCTCCAGGCCTGGTGCAGCGTTCTGCAGGGCTGGGAAGGAGGTGGGAGCTGTCAGGGCTGTGAGGCAGCCTGCCCAGCCCGAGCAGGGCCTGGACTGGAGTCCGCGCTGCCTGCTGCCCAGGCCGGGGCCCAGTGGGACTGAGTAGAGGGACACTGCAGACCAGACGGGGCCGGGGTCTCCTGCTTCACCCCTGGCATGTGTGCGTGCCGTATGTGTGGACACGCGAGTGTGGGCACGAAGCATTTGTGCCTGTGTGGGCTGTGCCTGTGTGCGCGCGTGCACAACGGAGTGTGCAGCTGCGTGCCTGCGCCTGTGTGTATGTGTGAGTACACACATGCTGTGTGTATAGGTGCACGTGTGCGTGCATGTCTGTGTTTTGGTTTGGGTTCCCCTGGGGCCCTCTGAGACAAGGGTTCGATCCTAGGTAGTTTATTGGGAGCTGATCCCAGGAAGCGCAGCGGGGGAGTAAGGAAGAAGATGGGGACAGGAAGGCAGCCAGCGAGGGACGTGCTCTAAGCCAATTGCCACTGCAGGCGACTGAAGCTCAGTCCTGCTGGGGAGCCCTGAGAGCGTGGAGAATACGACTAGTGTCCTCCCTTCCGGATGCCAGGAAATCTGGGGTTATTTGTCCACTGGCTTCCATCCGTCAGTGGTTGAAGTCACTTTCGGCTTCTCCTGCCTGTGGGCCCAGTATCGCAGAGTCCCCAGGAAGCGGCCCTCGTCGTGGGGAGGCAAATGCCGAAGGGATCTCGGTGGCACCGCCGGGTCTGCTGCCGCTTGGTGGGTGCGGCGGGCGCGGTGATGTGCTGCTCGGGACCCCGCAGGAATGATGGGCTTAGTCCTCCAGCTGCTGCAGGTGCTGTCAGCAATCAGCCTTCAGGGCACACCCCGCTTAGGGGGCAGCTCCAGCTGAAGAGATCTGCCTCGCCTGAGAGTCACAGCCCTTTTCTGGGTGGCCCACATCCAATGACTGATTGATAAGCAGATATAAAGGCCTGGCCCTTCGTCCTACCTTGGGTCAACTCTGAAGGGCATCCTGGATCCAGACCCCACCTTGGGTTGGCCCAGCATCGCAGCCTGGCCTCCCCGCCGTTCGGATCGGCCTTCCTCAAATGTTATCCCAAGAGCATCTCCTAATGCTCATACGTCATGCGCTAATCTCCGTCTCAGGGGTGCCCAGCCTGTGCAACATGTGTGTCCACAGCTGTGTCTTGCAAGTAGGCACATGTGGGTGCGAGTGTGCCAGCGCCCTCAGTCCAGGCAGGTTCCTGGGGGCCTGGGACCGAGAGCATTTGGTGCTGAGGCTGTGGTCCGAGGCAGACAGAGATGGTTTCCTCCCCATACCACCCGTGAACAACCCCCATAAGGGAGGTATGAGGGACTCTAGAGAGGGCATTAGCAGAATGGGGCTCCTTGGTGACCCCGTACCTTGTGTCCACCCTTGATAGCTCCAGGCAGCTCAGTGGAGCCTCAGTCACCCTGGCTCGCATCCCTTCCACCTGATCTCCAAGGCCTTCGAGTCTAGAAGGGATTTTTCTTCAGCATGGACCTTGCCTTATCTCGCAGAGTCAAATGCACGCCATCACCCTGCATCCAGGCTACTCTGAGCAGAGAAGTCCTCCAAGCCAGAGTGCCTTCCCCTTCTCCTAAGGCCCGGATGTGGGCATGTGCTCTCAAGAACATGCTGCTAGGGACCAGGAGCAGTAGGCTTGGGGATGGAGGTCAGTCTTGGGGAAGAAATGGACGCAGGCAAAGGTGGAGGCAGGCGAGGACAGTAAGAGGCCCAGAGGGCACCAGGTGTTACAGAAATGTTTATTACAAGGATAATTATATACAATAATGGGACATTAAAACTGCTGATCCTGGGCCTGTGAGACTTCAGGGGATGCAGGGAATGGAGGGCTGGGTAACGCCTGGGATTAGGGGAGATGGTGGGACAAGTTGGTGGATTCATAGCCCCAAGCTCTGGATGGGGGACGGGAATGACCAGGTCCACAGATTGTGCACAGTGAGGTCCACAGCCTGAACTCTGAAAGGCCTGCCCTCACAGTGTGCTCCTCCTGCCTGTCTGGATGTCTCTAGAATTCTGGAGGATTCCTAGAGGTTGAGGGCGTTACGAGCAGCTCTGAGCCGGGGGGCCAGTGAAGAAGCTCCAAGGCTGACCGGGGGTCCAGCATTCAGAGGTGGGAAAACATTACTGGCCTTTGAGACACAGGCCTGACCTTCCCCTTCCTTGAGTTGGTGGAGCCCTCAGTTTGGCTCCAGCCTGGATGTTCTAGGCATAATCCAAACAGCTCTGAACCCCCCTTGGGAGGCTCCTGCCACATCCCTGCCCAGGAATACTAAGGGTCACCCCTTAGTATCCCTTAGATACATTCTCTTCATCTATCTAGACCTTGCTCACCTCCTCTAGGAAGCCTTCCTGGGCTGCTCAGCTGCCATGCCAGGCCTGTGTCCCTCCTCTCATCTCACTCACTACTCAGGGTCTCCTCGTTATGCTCCCACAGGGCTGGATCTAGGGTCCTGTGCTCAGTGGCTGCTGGGCTCATGGCACTCTCTCTCTCTGTCTACCTGGGATGGTGCCAGCTCAGAGCCCCCCGGGAGGAGCCTAGAAAAGGATGTTGGGGGAACAGGGGCAACACTATTCCAGGGCCCTCCAGGCTTTGTGTCATCTCATCTGCCTTTCGTTCCTGCACAGAGACGCTGCAAGAACCTGCCCTCAGCACAGAGTTTATACGCCCGAGATGTCCCTTCTCTGCCTAGAATCGACACTGTCTTACAAGCCCACAGGAGAGGTAAGCACCCTCCAGAACCCGAAAGACCAAGGGGTCCCTATGTCTCTATGTACTTCCCTCTCGGCTGGCTGAGGTCTGGGCATCATGAGGCAGAGAGTGGAGTTGGGGAAAGTCAGGGTGTCCCAGGTGGAGATGCCTGTGGGCTGCAAGGACTGGGTCAGCTCCTCTTCTCCCCAGGCATCCCCTTCCCTCCCTGTAATCTGTTCTTTCTCTGTGGAGAGGTTAACAGAGTCGGGTAGTGGGTTGCTTGCAGGGCAGGAGACCCTTTAGGAAATAAGCAGAATGGGGAGAGCTCCCAGCTAGAGGGAGGTCCTGCCTGGATGGCCAGGTGGGCAGCCCTACCCTCTGCTGCTTCCCAACATAGCCTGGGCTGGAGAGTGATGCTCCCAGCCCTGCTTTAGGCTGGTTGCAATAGGCAGGAAGAAGTGAAGGTTGAACCCCTCAGGTTGCAGCCTGGGAGGCCTCCTCCCAATAAGCTAGGCTCATGAGCTGTCTCCAGGGGCCAGGACTTCCCAGAGAGTCTGCTACCCCAAGCCCCCCTGCCTCCTCAGGTCGATCAGGGGAGTCAGGACGCCAGGACTTCTTGGCCACTAGCTGTGGCCATTCTGGGACATGTAAGCTGCCAGGGCTACCACCACGGCCACATAGAGACCAGCCCCGATGGCGATGGAGAGCGTGGCCAGGAATAGGGCCCGGCGGGAGGTGGTGCTAGCCAGGCGGAAGTCCCCCTTGGAGATGGCCTTGCTGGTCTAGGGAGAGAGAGGCGCTGATGAAAGGGAGCATCCCCACGCCCAGCAAAACAGCCCCAGCCCGCCAGGCCCTGACCCCAGGCCCCCCAGAGGAGCGGGGTGGCCAGAGCAGGAGCCCTGGGCCCCACGGGCTCTTACCCCCTGGGAGAAGTAGAAGGCAGCTATGCCCAGTGGCCAGAAGCAGCAGAGCATGGAGAAGATAGTGAGACCCAGGTGGTCCCTGGGAGGCAGCGTAAGGAAGTTGTCTTCGCTTTCACTCTCTGTCGAGGTTGCATCACTCTGCAAAACATGAGTGGGCTCTTGTGACCTGGCCCAGGATCACCCATTGGCAGTGATGTGGGGCAACGGGAAGACCATCTGTTGTTAGTGGGAGTGTGGGCTGGGCTCGGTACTCTCCACCAAAAGCTTTGACAGTGAATGGCCCAGTGATTCCACCCTTAGGAATTTATCACTAGGAAAGAATACAAATATACACGTACCGGAATGTTCATCACAGGATAGTAATTGGGAAAGATCAGAAACAATCTCAACACCCAATGACCAGGAGATTGGGTTAGTAATTGATGCAAGAATCTACAACGGGATACCATGTAACCCTTAAAAATCACCTTGTAGAAAATATTAGATTACGTGGAGCAAAACTGAAATTTGTTGCTTAAAGAGGACTATAACAACAACAGCAAAATGGTAATTATGTGAGGTGAAGGATGTGTTAACTAACCTTATTGTGGTAAACATTTTGTAACACGTACATGAATCAAATTATACACCTTAAACAATGTTATATACCAATTATCTCTCGATTGAGCTAGAAAAAAAACAAGAACAAAAAGTGCTATTAAAAAATTAAATATTCATAACCCTTAAAAATTGTGAATCGCTAGGTTGTACACCTACTTACATAATATTGTAAATCAACTGTTGTTCAATAAAAAAGAGACCCTAATGCAGTTAATCTTAAAAAAATTAAATAGCCCAAGCTAGTGTTTCTCCAAGTGTAGATAGCACCCGTGTCAGAAGTGCCTTTTTTTTGGTAACATACAGATTCCTGGACCCCAAGCCAGGCCTACAGAATCTCAGCACCTGGAGGTGAGCCCAAGAATCTGCATTTTAAACACACATACTCACCTCCTCCTCCTCCTCCTCCTGGTCGTCCTCTTGGCCTTGGAGCTCCTCTTGAACCCCGTAGGACACAGTCTGGATGGCGACATCCTCTTCCGCTTGGCCAGGTTCTGTGGACCGCGCCGTAGGCCCAGCGGGGGGCTCCCTGCTCTCTGTGAAGCTGGTTTCGCAGCTGTCTGCCCTGGGCTCCTTGAGCTTGTCCCTCCCTAGGAGGCAGTTGGGCCTGTACCAGGCCTCCACGGCCAGCTGCAGGGATCCTGGGTCCAGGAGCTGGTGGGCGTGAGCAGGCCCAGCACCACCCAGGAGGTAGGAGTAGATCTTCTCCCGGCATGGCCAGGCGGGAGAAGCCTCGGGGTAGGGGTAGGGGCCATGGAGGTGTGCGGGGTTCTGAGGCAGCAGTGGGTTCTGTAGCTCACTCAGACTCTCCATGGTTCTGGGGGCAGCTCTGGGGAGGAGAGCCCCAGAGCCCCAGGACTTGGTGGCCAGCTGAGCAGTCCTCAGAGAGCCTGCTGGGAGAGCAAGACAGACACCGAGGCCGGCATTCTGGGTGCAGGACCGGAAGTGGTGAAGAGCACAGACTCTGCAGTCTGACTTGCTCTAGACCCTGCCTGTACCACCGGCCAGCCGCAGGACCTTGAGTTGGCCACTCAACTCCTCAGAATCTCCGTTTCTTTGTCTGCAGATTAGGGATAGCGGCAGTACTTACCTCATAGAGTTGGTTCATTCATCTATCCATTCAACACACAGTTACTGAGCATCAGCGATGGCCAGGCACTGGAGAGATGCTGGGGATGCGATGGTGAGAAGGACGGGAAGCGGGGAGAGGAAGAAAGATGCACACTTTGTCTTCCAGAGCTTACAACTGGTGGAGAAAACGCCTGCCCTGAAGGAGAAGTACAGCAGAGGGTGTGAGAATGTACGATGGATAGAACTGACACAGAGGCGCAGGGGAGGCTTTTGAACTGAGATCTGAAGGAAGAAGATGAGCTGACAAGGTGAGGGGAGGGGGGACACGTTTCACGGAGAGGCCGAATAAAGGATGGTAGGCAAGGGAGCTGAGAGAAGGCTGGTGTGGCTCAGAGTACAGAGAAAGGTGTGAGATGGAGTGCAGGCCCAGACCGTGCAACCCCGTTTAGGCCTAAGGGGCCTTCAGGGATCTTGGCAGGGGTGATAGGATGAGATTTGGGTCCTGAAGCCTTCCTTGTGGCTGTGTGTGTGGGGCGGCTCGGACTGACTGTGATACCAGTAGGAGGCTTTGCCATGGCTTCAGGTAAGTTGAGGACAACTGGGACTCAACGGTGAGGAGATGGAGAAAAGGGGGCCGGCCTTGGGAGATACTGACAGGACTTGGAGGCAGGTGGGATGTTGGGTTGCCAGAGGATTTGTTCTAGGGTTGGTGGGACCACCGTTAGCTCAGAGCTCGCTACATGCCATGTGCTCACAGAGGTCAGTTCTTCCTGAGGAAGGATGCTTCTCCCCAGGTATGGTCTTAGGGGGATGCACCTTAGGCTAACCTCCCTTATAAGGCAAATTGTGGGATCTGGGGCAGGGCTTCCTGGGTGCTAAGGTATGGACTTGCACATCCCAGTTGGAAATGCAGACGCCCTCAGGGCTGCCTCTTCCTCTTTCAGCCAGCCCTGAGCACCTACTGTGCATTTGGGAAGGGCGCATAGTGGGTGCTCAGGACTGGCTGAAGGAGAAAAAGGCAACTTTCGAGTGGGTCTACAGCAAATCCATACACACTGTGGGGTGTGGCAGGTAGAAGTGGGGTCTGGAGAGAGAGGAGGGGCGTGCCAGGTGGCCTCAGGGGGCTTGCTGTCTCCCTCCCAGGCACATCATGAAGCTGGTGGGGGCCAGGGTCATGTCTTGCCCTGGATTTATAAACTGGAGGTTGGAGACTCAGTCCTGGCCCTGACACTTTGGGCAAATTTTCATGCCCTTCTGAGTTTCCTCACCTGTACAGTGCAGGTGATAATCCCTGCCCACCACACGAGGTTGTTTTGAGGATCCAAAGAGATGGCCGATATGCAAGTATGTTGTATATTATAAGTGGGAGGGGCTGCTATGCTCATTTCTGGGCTTTAGAACTTGTCTTCACCCCCATCTCTGGCCAGGGACTTTTTTGGCCTTCTGGCTGGTGCTCTGCTAATGGTAAAGGGTGAGATATTTTTGCCCTCCGGACTGGGTTTATCTTCCCCAGTCCTATTCCCTACCAAGAATTCACAGCCAAAGCCTTGCAAAGGCCATTTCTTCTGCCCCAAGAGAAGTGGCTGGATTCTAGAAAGCTGGTTCTTGGGGAGTGTTAAAGACAGAGCATGGCCCCAGAAATAATGCCCAGGGAATGGGACAGAGCGAGGGGAGGAAGAAGGCCAGGCGAGATTGGGGGAGGGCAGTGAGGGAGTGTCCGTGGGAGGCCAGGCTCTCCTGGCTGGGTTGCTATGAGGGCAGAGGGTGGGCTATTGCCTGCCTCGGGGCAGAGGGTCAAGGAGAGACTGCCCCTGGCTCAGAGGCTCTGAGAGCCTGAGAATTGAGGCCTTGGAGCTGGGGTTCCAAGAATGTCTAACAGAGAATCCTGGAGGGGCGCAAAGAAGAGCATGTGATCCAGGTGCCCAGCTCTTCACCCAGGGAGGACACAAATGGTGCTGGAGACACTGGACTGCTACGTGCCTGGAGGGCCTGTGGGTGCATTAACCAGCTGTGGCAGAAGTTTCTCCACATACAGGGACTGGGGAAGGGGGGGAGCTTAGGTCACTACTTTCGGGGCTGCTCACAAATGCAGGGGCCTCACTACTTCTCTCTCCTTCCTCTCCAGAGGGCAAACATGCAGGGGGGGAGCCCTTGGACTGTAGTGATGTGGAAGGGCTCCTTCCTGCTGGTGGGGAGCTGGGCACCTAAGGCAGAGGCCTCACAGGGCCACGCTTACGCCTGGGCTCCTTGGGGCATATTCCCAGCAGGTCTAGTCTCTCTAACCCCCAAGGGCAGCTTCAGAGCCCCCGTCACAGCCCGCCTCCACCAGCAGATGTGACCCACAGATGTGGAGCCAAAGGACATGTGACCACAGGCACATGTACTCAGTTAGGTACGCTGAGTTTCCATTCCTGCTCCGCCCCCATTAGCATTTTGACCTGGCACAGTTACAGTCAGTTTCTCCATCTGTAACAAGAGGGGTTGGATTAAACAGCCGTTGATGTGATGGTGGCACTAATATACCGTGATCCCATAGCCTCAAGGAGCCCCTCAGAAGTGAAATCCCCCCACTCCCTATCTTCTTCAATAGTCAGGAAGAGGTGAGCACACTCAGCACCCAGTGAGTGCAGTTTTCACCGTCCCCACTACGGCCCCTCCAGCAGGTTGAGGGAGGCAAAGGAAAGGCAACACGTCTATTTGCCAAATGGGCCGTGGAGCCAAGGAGTTATTGCCCAGCTTCCCACTCCCCCTGGGCTGCCCCCGTCCCGGCCCTGCCCCTGCTCACCTCGCCCACCCTCTGCGCTTCCATCCATGTGGGCCTTTCTGAGGGAGTAGGGCTGGGGAGACCAACCCTAGGGCCCTCGGAACAGATTAATGCGTCATATTCGCCCCTGCCCCGTGCTCTGCCTCACCAAGAGGCCAAGCTCTAATCCCCCAGAAGCAAAGGAGGGATACTTGTGTCCAGGAATCAGGCCCTGGAGCTCTGAAGACCATAGGGGCATTTGCAGGGTGCTTGTCCAGGGCAGGCAGGAGTGGTTGTGTCCCAGCTCACCCCCCTGTTCCTACCAGCCACCCTCTCTTGGTCAAAGTACACCCAGCTGAGCCTCGGAAACCCAAGCCACATAGCCTCGCCTGGATCACTGCCCTCCAACCCCCCAACACACACATGCTCTGATGGCGCCTTTAGGCAGAACTTCTCAGCACTTCACGCACAAACATGAAGCGTGCATTCACCCCGGGTTTTCCACAGTAGGGACAAACTGGAAGCCACCTGAACGTCTGACATTTGGGGACAAGTTAAGTAAATTATGGTGCAACAGCACAGCAGTACAAGGCCTTCAAACAGGTTTGCAAAGAGGAATAACGTGAGAAAGTGCTCTCTGCAGATTCAGCGAGAAGGGAGAAAAGAACACCGTATGTGCACGTAATCGCAACTCTGCCAAAATGTCAACGGTGATTATCTCCAGGGGTGGGAGCACAGGTGCTTCTCATTTTTTTTTTCTTTTGACACCATGTTTTTTCTGTTTTCCACATGCATTTTTTTACGATGAGCACGCACTACTTCTAAACCAGGCAAAAATTAATGGATTTCTTCTGAGCCAAATTATCTAAAATCAGTTTAAAACCTCCCCAGGCTGGGGCATTCCTTCTGAGTTTGGGGGCTGAGCACAGCATGAAAACCTGCCCCCCGCTCCCCCCAGTATGCACAGAGAGGCACGTCACACACACACGCACATACATGCACGCACGCAAGTGCATACTCACACCCGCACCTCCACCAAGTCAGGGGCTGCAGTACCCGCTCACAGCCAAGCCACGGGTCACGGTTCTCTAACAGGTCATGTTCTTTCCATAACCTGCTAGGGCCACACAGGAGTTCACTGAGCTGACCCTGGGGACCCAGCACCGAGTCCTGGCCAGCAGGGGGTGGTGGCTGGGCTCCAGGCCCAGCCTTCTCTGCCCTTGGCCTGACCTGACCTTTGGCCTGTTGCTTAGGGCTGCCTCTCTCTCTCTGTTCCCTGGAATAAGGGACCAGCATTCAATGCAGAGCAATTTTCATCTCCACCTCTGCTGCCTGGTCTCACCTGGACTGCGTGTCCTTCCAAACTGTGTACGGTACTGTGTACATGCACACTTGCTGGTGAACATGTTCCTCTGTGTGTGTGTGTGTGTTTGTGTGTGCACATGTGCATGCACACGTGTGCACTCAGCTCCAGAGGAAAACATGAGATGTCTGGGATTCTGAATGAAAGAAGATTGCTCCAAACGTGTGGTCATGGCTGGAGGTCTGGGCCCCGCAAGAGGAGAGGGAGAGAGGTGCGTCTGTGAAGCCACAGTCCCTGGCTTGTTTCCTTTTGAGCTGAGAAGTGAACTGGGCCCTAAGGTTTTCCATGCCCTGATTTGGGGAAGGAGAGCACAATGACACCTCCCAGACTAGGGACAGGAAACCATCCAGGAATCCACTGGAGTCCAAATACAGCCTCCCACGGGAGTCTGATTGCACTGGAGTCCAGTCATACAGTGTGACAGTAGTTTATCTATAAAATGTATGGAAAGGGTAGAAGGAGTGGAAGGGGTTGATTTTTAACAGCTCAGCTCAACATGACCCTGGGATTCTACTGGGAGAAGAAGAAGAACTTACTTATTGAGCTTTTTGCAACGTGCCAGGAACTGAACTGTTCTAAACGCTCATTTTGACTCTATAATTCTAGTGGGAGAATAACAATAGGACAGAGGGCTTCCTTTCCAGCAGTTGCAGACTAACTTGTGTCACACCAAACCAGCCAATGACAGCTAGAAAAGCTAGGGGAAAATATGAAGGCATTGAAGAATCACCGAGGGAGCATGAACTTGAGGGGTCAAGGTGCCAAGATTCCACAGAAGGGAGAAACATGGTAGTGATTACATGACTGCAGGTATTTCACAGAACTCACTGAATTGTACACCTGAAATGAGTGACTATTATTGTATGTATATTATACCTCAAAGCTGATATTTTTAAAAAGACAAAGACTAAATTTTTAAAACAACACAATGCAAACTACATGCTACTAATAATCAATGTACCCTAAATATAGAAATACAAAAAAATTCAAATTTAAAGGCTGAAATAATAACACCTCAACACTTACTAAATTCTTACTGTGTTCCAGGCACTGTTCCAAATGTGATGTATTATCTCATTTAATCCTTACAGTAACTCTATGAATCATTATCTCCATTTTACAGATAAAGACATTGAGGCATAAGAAAGTTATAAATGCCCACAGGCACACAGCTGGTGAGTGGTGAGCTGGGCATGGACCCTGGAAGTCTGACTCAAGAGTGACTGTGCTCTGGTGTCATCACATGTCAGCTGCCGTCTATTGAGTGCTTGCTGTGTTTGAACACCATGCCAAGTACTTCAAATGCAGTATCTCATTGAATCCATCCCCTTTCACATGGGTGGGGAGGATGCGACTCAGAGAGGTTAAATAGGCTTTCTGAGAACACACAGCTGGAGAGTGACAGAGCCCCATTTGACCCAGGCCTGTCTGATCAGAGCTCATGCTGGCCTGAACAGCATCAAGTTCAGGATTAGTTGTGGGCGTCCGGCTTAGAGGAAGTGTTTTTCATGCACTGCCTGGTGGGCTCTGAAATGTCTGGGAAGAGGCACCATGAATACTGTTAAAAAGAGACCACAGGAGCAGTGGTTAAGAATCCGCCTGCCAGTGCAGGGGACATGGGTTCGAGCCCTGGTCCGGGAAGATCCCACATGCCGCGGAGCAACTAAGCCCGTGTGCCACAACTACTGAGCCTGTGCTCTAGAGCCCGCAAGCCACAATTACTAAAGCCCGCGCGCCTAGAGCCCGTGCTCCACAACAAGAGAAGCCACCGCAATGAGAAGCCAGTGCACTGCAACAAAGAGTAGCCCCTGCTCACCACAACTAGAGAAAGCCCGCGAGCAGCAACAAAGAACCAACACGACCATAAATAAATAAATAAATAAATAAAAGAGAGAGACCACAGGGACAGTGTGATGTGGGACCAGGAGGATGGGGACAGTCCTCATCAGAAGCCTGTAAAATTATAACAGCTACTATTTACTGCGTCCTCACACGAGCCCCGTGTTTCACACACTTTATCTCAAAACTGTACAATTCATGAAATTGGCTATTATTATTTCTCATTTTTCAGATGAGGAAACTGAGGCTCAGAAAAGTTAAGTAACTTGCCCAAGATTAAACAGTGACAGACCCTGGATTTGAACCTAGGTTTAACTGAGTCCAAATCCTGGCCTTTCATTTACTACACATTTCCGAGAGCCTACCCGTGTGTAGAGGGTTGTGATAGATGGTGTGGGTGTCAGAATGGTGAAGACTTGGTCTTGAACGGATTAAAACCAGGGCCTTCGTGAAGGGAATGGGAAATGGGAGCTTTAAGAAAAGATTAAGAGATTTGTGGTGATTTAGCAGCCCAGAGATGGCTGCCTAGATAACTTTAAGGTCTGGATTCAAATAAATACAGAGTTTTTGTGAGGGAGCTCAACCTCTGACCACTATCTCTCAGTGCAGCAAGAGAGATTGCTTCTAAGCTGTAAGATAAAAGCCAGAACTTCCTAGCAGGGCAGAAGATTAAATAGAAATGATTACAATCCAGGGAAGAGGTGCTGTCTTTAAGAACAGGTGCTAGACTATCTTCCAGGCAGACAGTATGTAAACCGTTCTGTAAACTGCGAAGTGCTGTGACTTCGGTGGCTGTTTGCAGGTGGCTTACGGCTGGATTTGATGATTTCTGGCCTGTAAGCAAGAGAGCCCCCAGGCCAGCTTTGGAGTCATGGTTGCAGCTTGTTGCATCTCACAGTAAAGAGAGCAAGAGTCGGGGGTCAGGGTTAGGTTGGAAGGCAGCAGAGTTGAGGGAAAATGGGGAATTCAGCTTTCTTTGCTTCAGCTGCCTCCTCAGGAAGCTTATGCAATGGATTATCCTTTCTCTCTCCTCTGTCTTCAAAGGCTCCAAACTCCTGATCCTTCCTGTTGGCACTTAAACATATTGCTGTTCCCCTGGCTTAAAAAAGTGATAACTGTAAAACCCGACTGCCAATCCTTTCCTCCCATCGAGAGGCAGGGGTCTATGTCCCTCCTGTCTAATCTGAGTGGGCTTGGGACTGCTTCCACCACAGAGCCCAGCAAAAGTGATGCTATGAGACTTCAGAGGCCGGGTTATAAAAGGCCATGCAGCCTTCACCTTGTTCGCTAGACTACTCACTCTTGGGACCCTGAGCTGCTGTGGATTACTCTGAGGCCGTCATGCTGGAGGGGCTGTGTGTGTAATGCTCTGGTCGGTGAAGCCTGCTGAGCCCAGCTTTCTGGCCATCCCCAAGATGCCAGACATGAGTGAAGCCATCTTGGACTCTTCAAACCAGCCCATCTGTCCTCTGAATACCACAGGGTGACCTCTGTCCATGCCACATGGAGTGGTATAATCACATAGCTCAAACCTGCATGAATTTCTGACCCTAAACATTGTGAGATATAATAAAATGTCCATTGTTTTAGCCACTAAATTTTGGGGTAGTTAGGCAGGAATAGATAACTGGAACATCTGTCCTCAGTGCCACTTCCCCCCTTCAGCTCCTGTCCTCTCCCTCTCCTTCACTTCACAGCTGCACTGCTCAGAAGCATTGTCTCCGTGCACATCAGAATACTTCAGCTCTCAGCTCAGAAGTCACCTCCTTAGGGAGGTCACCCCTCCATCCTCAGCCTAGGTTTAGGTTGCCTGGTTATCTGCTCTCCAGGCTCCAGCTCTTCCTCTCCAAGAGCTTATCACAGTCTCCATATATGTGTGATTCCTTGATTAGTGTCTTTCTCCCTCACCAGAGCTCGTGAGCTTCAAGAGGGTGGGGAGTGTGTCTGTCCCTCATATTTGCAGCCCCTTTTCCGGCACAGAGTAGGCATTCCATAAACAGTTGATTTCATGAATGAGTGAATGAATTAGTGAATGAATGAGCTAGGTGTGCTGAGTCTCCTCCTTAAGAAAGTACTTTCCAGTACTGGGATGGGTGGAGCACATCTGGCTGGGGCACATTTAGTTCTGCACAACAAACATTTCTTAAGCAATTCAGACCAGTTCTTGGAATGCAAAAATAAACCAGAAGTGGTACCTGTTTTGAGGAGTAGTGGAGAATACAGACTAGCAAATACAAAGTTTCAATGCCATGGAGTAAGCTGTGCTAGCAGTCCATGGAGTATTATGTGTGACCTGATGTGGGACTCCTGTCTTGAGATGGGAGTGGATGTGATGGTGGGACCTCGGAAAAGGCTTTCACAGCAGGTGACACGTGAACTGAGTCTTGAAGAAAAAAATGAGTCATTAGGTAAGACAATGAGAGAAGAGCATTTCCAGCAGAGGAAACAGGACAGAGGCATGGGGTGGTGTTATAGAGGGGAAACCAGGTGGCTTGGTATTGATGGAATCAAGCAAGAGAGGTGGGAAGGCTTCCTATTCCTTGCAGAGAAGCTTTTTTCTTTGGGCAGTGGGGAGCCAATGATGGTTGTAGCAAGGAAGTGATACGGTCATACCCATGTTTTAGGCAGAGCACTCTGGGTGGCAGCAGAAAGGATTTGAAGAGTGTGAAAATGGAAGTCCTGTTAAGAGAATATTGTAAAAATGCAGACAGGAGAGGATGAGGATCTGAACCTGATCTATAGCAAAATGGATGGAGATGAAGGGTCATACCTGAGGAGTAGTTAGGAGGCTAAATGAATAGGACTTTGAGACTAACTATAAGTGAGGGAGAGGTAGGAGCAAGAATGACTCCCAGGTTCTGGGTTTTTTTTTGACTAAGTAGAAGGTGATGCCACCAACTTAGGCAAAAAATCTAGGGGGAAGCTGTTGGTTCAAGAAGGCAGCCTGAGCACAAATGACCACCTCTTCTCCCTCGTAAGTTTCCATGAAAATGACAGGACATATATTTTCAAAAGAATAAAATCACAACAAAACTGGAAAACAGAAAAGAATGATATCAGTGGATCAGAAGCACAGAGGAATTTCTAGGAGATAAAGAACAGATAAGATTCTCTGGTGAAGAAATCAGTACAGAGACACTCACAGTCCCAAACACCGGAAGTAAGAACCATTCCTGTTCAAAGGAGAGGCCTGTTAGGGAAACAAACTTACCCAGCTTCGGAGGATTATGGAAAACAGCTACATGAAAATAAAAGAGAAAGATTAAATAAACAAATAGAAAATTGACCCAATAAGATTCCCAAATCATTCAAGCTATAGAAAAGATATTAAAAATCTTTTTCAATTCATGTCCTTAGAAATATATAAGAGCACATTGCATCCATAAAAGAAAAACAGTCTGCTATGAAAAAGGAGCAAAGAACAAAGAAGTATTTTTGAAATTGAAAATAATTGTCTAAATTTTCAAAAATTCAGTGGAGAAGCTGGATAATAGAATGGTCACAGTTAAAGACTAACTTTTTTTGTTTGTTTTTTGTTTTGTTTTGCGGTACGCGGGCCTCTCACTGTTGTGGCCTCTCCCGTTGTGGAGCACAGGCTCCGGACGCGCAAGCTCAGCGGCCACGGCTCACGGGCCCAGCAGCTCCGCAGCATGTGGGATCTTCCCGGACGGGGACACGAACCCGTGTCCCCTGCATCGGCAGGCAGACTTTCAACCACTGCACCACCAGGGAAGCCCAAAGACTAACTTTTTAATGTAAAAGAAAAAGTTAATGAAATCTCCCAAGACATAGAGCAAAAAGACAAAAAGATGGAAGATATGCAAGTTAAGAGACATGGAAGAGAGTCCCAGGAGATCGAACATCCATCTAACAGGAGTGTCAGAAAGACAGAACAGAGACGCTGGAGGAGAAAAATAGTAAATAAAGAAGTAAAAGCAGAACGTGTTTCCTGAGCTGAAAAATAAAAAAGCATATTTAGATTGAAACGGGTCATCAAGTACCAAGCTGGAAAAATGAAACACACACACACACACACACACACACACACACACACACACACGCACGCAAATGGAAGAATACGTGTTTGAGTTTGGTTTTAAAGTGCCTTTGGGATATAAGAGTAGAAACTCCACCTGGCAATTGATGTATAGAGTTGAAGCCCTGGGTGCTGGTCAGGGCTGGAGAGAGATTTGAGAATGATTGAAGGACATGTGGAGAGTGAGGAGAAGAGGGCTGAGGGGGAAACCCAGGGAAGAGAGAGAAACAGCTGGAACACTTCTCAGCTCCAATGGGAAGCTTCTCAGTTGCTCTTTTCCCGGGAACATCAGTCCACCCTCTTTTTTATCCACTGCCACCCTGGGCTCCTATAGGCTGGACTGGCCTCTCCTTCAGAGCAAAAGCTGCTTGCCTGGGGGGTGGGTTTGTGGCTGAGAAAGGTGAAAATTGCTGGGAGAATTGGGTGGTGACACCACTACTCAAATTAGTCCATTTTCAGGTGGAAATCAGATCATTATTCTTGCTGAAACAACCTGTCTCTCCACTGAAGCAGCTCATTCTCAACCACTTAGAATCAAATAGTGCATCTAATGGTGGAAGATAACACATCTAGCACTGGGCCCTCACTCCCTGCTTGGTTTGCTTGGGGCAGGGTGGTAGGGGAGCTGCAGGAAGGAGGGAGAGAGAGTAAAGGAGGAGGCAAGAGAAGAGAGGACCTGGATACAAAGAGCAGGAATGAGATCAGTCCTTAGTGTCCCCTGGCTTGTAGCAGAGGGGGCCTTGCTCCAGGCAGGCTGTCCACCGAGCCCCTAAGAAGGGAAGGAGGTTGTAAAGTGCCAAAGGTTTAGAGATCTGGGATGTTTCTTCTTCCCAAATTGAAGCCTGTTCCTTCTGCTTTTTTCTCCCTGGAATGGTGTACTTTAGGGCTGGAAGTCCCTTGAGGACGCACAGATGAATTGGCTTTTTGAACCTGAAGGTAATTAATAACGTACAGATTTCTCCAGATACTCTCTGCCTCTGTCATTTTGTGTGTGCTACCAGGGGAAGGGGCCTGCATGTGAATATTTCAGTTTCAGTCTCTTTCTTCACACACACATACACACACACACACCATTTCTTAATGACCATGTCTCATTGATTTCTTCCTCTTCCTCAGATCTCCCTGCCACCCACGCCCCCTCCACCCCAAGCTCCAGATAACTGAGATCAACAAGTCACGTGCCAGGGTTGACTCTCTTCTTCCCTTTGAGGCCTTGTGAAGAGGGTCAGAATGGGAGCCTCGGTAGGGAGGGGGCTGGAGGGGAAGATAAGAAGTAGCCAGTGGGTAGTTTTCCTCGGCTGGGAGAGGAGCCAGATGTGTCTGCCTGGGTGACCAGAGGTGCCCTGCACCCTGACAGCTCTGGGGGTGGGAAGTCTATCCAGACAGCTGCAGAAGGAGGGGTGCTGTACTGTTCTAGTCCCCGCAGCAGGCCAGCGCCCTGACAGACCAGTCTCGCAGAAAATAAAGCCCCTTTCTATGCTTTCTGCTGCCACCGTTGCCGTCACTTAGTTATGAGGGTTAGTGACTGTCCATTAACTCCGGAGAGCTGAGAGCTGATTCTTGCTGCACCAACAGCTGGGAGCCAGAAAGTGCTGACATGGGGGAGGGGCTGATTCCCCCACCCTGGCTGGGCGTTTGCAGGGTAAGTCCGGGAGGTCACTGGCATGGCTTACTCAGCTCTACCCAAGTGCCAATTAGCTAAGGTTTTTCTGAACATCACCGGGCCTGCCGCAGTTGAGGAAAATTATTGTCAGAGAAGATCATTTTGTTTTTAAATTTAAAAACTCTCCCCAGGGATGGATCTTTCCAGACTGTGCCCGTCTCTAGTCTTCTTAGGAGGAGGAAGCAGCCCTCGGAGGAAATGGCCTAGGACTGGGTCCCTGGCCCTTGGCTACTCACAGTGATGTTCTGGGGGGAGTGCTTTCCTGGCCTCTTGGCTTGGAGGCAGGGACCCTCCCAGCTCAGCAACTGTACACCCTCATGACTTTCTCAGGGAAATAAGGAAGAGAGGGGAATCTGAAGAAAACACCAAAACGATATGTGGCCTTTTCTGGTTCCTTTGTTCCCTTCTACTCCATTAATAAAATCTAATTCTTTACTGAGAGGATATAACTTACTCTCCAAACCAGGTTAATAAAGCTGGTATTCTGTGTTCAAGGAGAACTGAGGGATTTGTGGCCTTGGCCCTCAGAGAGCCCCACAGAACATCAAGGCTTACAATCTTAAAATTCATCTAGCTCAACCCTCTTCTTTTACAGATGAGAAAACTGAAGCCCACAGAGGGGAAGGGAGCTGTCTGAGACAGTCAGTGGCAGATCTGGGACCAGAACACAGGGCTGTTGACTTCCAGTCAAATGCTTTTGTTCTGAGATATTTTAAAACTTCACTCTCTTATTTTACACCCAATTACTGAGTCCTTACTATCTTCCAGGTGCTATGGGGGAGGCGAGGTGTGGAGGAAAGCAAAGAGATGAAAACAACACAACCCTTGCCTTCAAGGAGCTGTTTCCCTAGATCTGTGATTCTTGGGAAAAAAACAAAACAAAACAAAACAAAACTGTGAGTCAGACTCTCACCCTATATTGTCTTCTATAGGTGATGATGGAAGAGGAGAAGGGGAGGGAACCCTTTGGGCTCCTCAAGATTTATAAGTTGAGCTTCACTTACTCTGGTGCCCCAGGAAGGCCAAGGACAAAGAAAGCCATGGCCGGGCTGGGAGAAAATGGGGTAAGGGTGGCAATGATCAGGTCTCCGCCAGCAGACCTGATTGGTGGATGGGGACAGTGACAGCAGCTCACACTTGTATGGTGGCATACAGTTGACAAGGCTTCAGTCATGGGCGTTGTTTCATTGACTCCTAAGGCAGTTCCCTGAGGTGAACAGAGCAGCTACCTTATCGCCACTTTAGGTATGAGGAAACTGAGGTTCAGAGAGCTCAGGTAACTGGCCTAAAGCCAGTAAGTGCCAGCGCCCAGCTAGGAACTCCTAGTTTAGTGCTCTTTCTACGATTGACAGTGGAGAAGTTGTGCTGGGTGGAGAGGATGGGGATAAAGCAGTGGTCAGCCACAGCGCGAGGCCAGTCTTCCTCTACGCAGTTTTATTTTGCTCACTACGTTCTGCCACTCAGAGAACTCTGCTCTGAAGAAATGGAAGCACTTTGCAGGCCTGAATGAGCTCATTCAGCATGCTCTTGCCAGAAAGAGGGAGGACTCCAAATGGAGGTCTGTCTAGGGTCACCAGTATTCAGTCACATAATAGAAAACTGGACTCAGGTTCCCCAGCTCTGCCCTCACACACCAAGCAGCGTGTTGCAAAACCAGCCTCCTTCCATGAGAGTCCAGAGGGCCACAGGAAAAAAACTGAGGTATCTTCTGGTACCTCCCTCCTCTGGAGAAATGGGCCTGGCCCATCCCTTGGTCCAAGGGCCGTTTGAGGGCAAAGAAATGTTGAGGCAGAGGGACCGGAGCCACCCGGTCACCCTTATGAACAGGCTTGGAGGAGGAGAGGGGAGATTAGTGAAGCTGGCTCAGATTTCCCTAGTGTCGCAGAGCCCTGGTGGGGACTGGGGTACCAGGAGTCCAAGAGACTCTCATCAGTTCCTTGTGAGCAGGGTGTCTCAGAGCTGCCCGAGGTCGGGGTCAAGGCCTGGCGGTGTAGGGTCAGGGTACCCAGGTGCATGGCTGGATCCCAGTCCCTCAGGCCCCTCCCAGCTTCTCCAGCCTGTAGGGGGAAGGGTAAGGATGGACTTGGCGCTATCTCGGGCCGCCAGCAGGAAGTCAGAGCCCCCATCGCTGAGAGGGGTCCCACTGCCCTCCCCAGCTCAATATCCCCTAGGCGCCTAGCTGTGCGCTCCCGCTGCGCCCCCAGACGGCTCCTTACCTGTCCCGCAGAGGGCAGTCCCACCTCCTCCGCGGGGCTTGGGGGGCCCGGCATGAGCCGGTGAGCGACGGCGCCCCCGCCTCGCGGCTTCGGTGAAGCTCCCAGAAGGTCGCCTCTGCTCCCGGCCCCGGGTCCCTGCCGCTGCTGCCGCCGCCGCCTCTTCAGCACCGCGGACAGCTTCCTCCCGCCACCCGCCGCCGCCGCCGCCGCAGCCCGCCCAGCCCGGCGCGGTCCCGGGAGCCCCGCATCCTGACTCGGCCCCGCCGCCGCCGCGCAGCCCTCAGCCCGGCCCGAGGCGGCTCCGCGCCGACTTGGGAGAGCAGCGAGGACGGTCCCCCGCCTCCCCGCCTCCCTCCGCCGCCGCCGCCGCCTCTCTCTCGCCTCCGTGCTCCGTGCTCCCTTCTACGCTCCGGAATCAGCCCACCAGGCACTCCGGACCTGCTCTGGGGCGGGGCGGTGCGGGGCGGGGCGGGAAGTCGGGGGAGCCTAGAGGAGGCAGCGGAGCGATGGGCGCGCAGCTGGAACTGGCGTCTCTGGTTCCTGGAGCCGAGCCCCCTTTCCCGGCCCTTTTCCTCACCCTACTTCCGCATTCCCCCAGAAGCGATGGGCGGTACTCCCATTTTGGAGCCCCTAGGCACCCAAGCCCGGAGTTTAAACATTGATCTGCCCTAAAAAGAAAAACAAGCAAACAAAAACCACTTATTGAGCACCTACTATGTACCCGACACTACGCCGGGTTTTAATGTTTTTAACCAATATTATCTTACATTTAATTTTCTTAACAACGCTATGAGGCTATATATATTTTTTTTTTTTTCCTTTTTCTATTTTACACATGAAGACGCCAGGCTCATAGAGATTAAATCTCTTAATTTAGAGATAACAGTGCTGTGCTGGGAAGTGCACAGGCTTTAACGACTGTGGGCCTGAGATTTGGTCCTAGGGTCTCTCTTGTTAACTATATAACTTTGAATAAGTTACTTAATTTCTCAAAGGCTTGAGTTTCTCCTTAGCAAAGTGGGGGAGCTGAATTACCTCATAGGGGTCATATGAGGACAAAGTGAGATGGCATGTGTGACACATTGGCCCCAAATAGGCCCTCAGTGGGTGAGTGTTCCGTCAGTTCTCCCAGAGTGGTACCTGATATCCTCAGATATCAGCCAGAGTTTCCGGTTGCTTTGTCTCCCTGACTGTGTTGCTCTTTATCACCACCCCCCACTCCCCCACCATCAGTTTCCATTTTTTAAGTACGGAGGTATCCTCATCTTGAGTGTTAGGAGTGGATGAGGCTATTTTTTTTTACAAGGTTGAGTCTCACCATAGTACCAGGAGGTTGGGAAAGGAGAGGAGTCTCATTTTCTGAAGGTAAATAGGGGCCTGCAAAGTAAACCCCAGAGCAAGCTGAAGCTGGGACTGGGGATGGAAGGAGGCACTGAGAACCAGGCTCTGGCAGTGGAAGTCCTCCCTCCCCCATCCAAAGATACCATAGCACACTGAATGGTGGTCTCTGGGACACTCCCACATGACATGGAGTATCTGGACCAGTTCCATTTAGCTCCTAGCATGCACTATAGGAGCCAAGAGCCCCCATCATGGAGCTTGGGTCTCCTTCTCTTCAGCGCTGGGCAGAGAACCCCCTAAGCCTTGTGGTCTGTCTCAGAGTTGATATTGGTGTTTAACCTGCTGGGTGTTGAATATATTCTTGCTTTTCTTGCCTCTGCCCCATCAGAGTGGAAGCCCCAAGACAGGCTCTTGGACCACTCAACCTGAGGCCCATATAGCATCTGTACAGACATCCCCCACCCCCACACAAGACACTGTCCCTTGAGTCTATGTGTCCTCTTGCACCTTTACTCCCCTCTGTCCTCCCTTTCACAGGGGATCATGGTCCCCTACTTGGCCTTTGCCTCCCTCTGCTTCTCCCCTCCCTACCCTGGCTTTGCTCCACATCTGGGTTGCATACCGAATTACTAATCAAAAGGATAATAAAAAAGCCAGTGAAGCAAAAGCTGCATATAAATTCTAAATACTAATGTTGATAATTATATGCTGTCGCCTGGAGGGAAAACTGAAGTGAGGCCATTGGTGTTGTGTCAAGGGCCCTGGTCTCTGGCCCACCAAGAGCCCTGAGTTCTAGTCTGCTCTTTGTCACAAATTGGCTGTGAGAACTTAGGCAGTTGCCTAATCTCCCTGGGCCATTTCTTCTTCAGGACTGTAAGCCTCTTCAGTAGCTTTGAAGGAAGTGTAAGGGCCATCAGCACCATGTGAAACTTGTGACAGAGAACGGTGGGCCAATGCACCAGTACGAGTTTGTTTTAGGGAAATTACCTTTTATCCTTCACAAGATATAGGAGGCAGCTCAGGAACTGAAGCATCTACAGTTGTGCCAAGTTTCCATTCCATTCACCATTCCCTTCCTTTCTTTCTCCCTTCCTTTCTCCATTGAGCATTTTCTGCTATGTAATGAAAGTCAGCTCCCCTGCTAGACTCTGAAAATACGAAGTGTGTCCTTGGAGGAGCTGCCATGAAGGGTGGTGGGGTAGCTAGACATGTTAACCAGCAATTCCAACACATCAAGATAAATACTCTCATAAGGTAAGTAAAAAGTACACAGAGAAGGAAATGATTAGCCCTATCTGGGGAAGTCCCAGGAGGCTTCCTGGAGGAGGTGACATTTGAGCTGAGTTTTATTAAAGCATGAGACATTCCTCAGGCAGCCCAGGAGAGGAGGAAATTCGGTATAGAAAGGCTGGAGTGAAGAGATGAGGCTGGAGAACTGATGAGGAAGCTATAGCAGAGTCCAGGAAAGAAATGGTGAGAACATGAATAAGGCAGAGTCCACAGGATGGGGAGCAGGGGATGGGTTTGAGACACTTCTGGGGGAGAACACAGTGGAGAGATTGGTTGTGGGGAAGGGAGTAGGGCATCAAGGATAATGCTGAGGCCTCCTGCTTCTGGGAAGTTGATGCTACCTACAAGAGGGCCCTGGGAGGGAAGCAAGCAAACTCTGCTTACCCTGGGTAATGCTACTGAGTGCCATAAATCCCTCAGTTTCTAGGCTTTTATACTGTCTGTTTCAATTTTATTCTTTTTTTAGTTCCTAGGAAATTTTCTTAATCCCTGTGCCCCAAATCCCATCTTATCTTTTTTTTTCAGTACGCGGGCCTCTTACTGCTGTGGCCTCTCCCGTTGCGGAGCACAGGCTCCGGACGTGCAGGCTCAGTGGCCATGGCTCACGGGCCCAGCCGCTCCGCGGCATGTGGGATCTTCCCAGACCGGGGCACGAACCCACATCCCCTGCATCGGCAGGCGGACTCTCAACCACTGCGCCAACAGCGAAGCCCCCCATCTTATCTTGATTGTCCTAGTGGAAAAGGGAAAGGTTCAGGCTTGGAACAGGAGAGGTCAGTGGGGCAGAGCAGCCCTGGAAGCCTTCCTGGAGGAAGCAGCAGGTAACCTAGCTGGGACCAGAGCAAGATCCACAGATAAGGGATAGAGTAGGCACTGGGTGAAAACCTTGGAAGAGATGACTTCACGTCCTGTTCACCTCTCTGACATTCCCCAAACAGAAAAGCGTGATGGGCTCCATTTCTGTTGGAATTAGCTCTGGTTGTTAATCTCTTTCCACCTGGGGACTTTTCCTTCATAAGCTCTGTCACGCACAAACTCTTAGCTCTTTCTACAAGGGGTTGATTTGCTCACAGCGTTCCCTAAGGAATGTAAATCACCACTAAGTGTGGGGAGATCTGCTTTGTCCGCTACATCAATAGGCTGCATATTGGAAGAGATGCTCCCCATAAGGAAGAAGGCAAACCCCACCCCCATCCCAGTGAGCTCAGTCCAAGTCAAGCTCATGTTCAAGGCTACATGGCTGAGACCCACAAACCCTGGACTGGGGTGGGGTGGTGATAGGGAGACAAGCTGGCAGGTGCAGGGACAAGGAGGCCTTTGGGCTGCTCACTAGCCGAATCCTGTTCCCGTGGACACGGCTCCAAGGATGGGTTCATTTCTGGGTATAAGCATAACTCTGAACTCAAGAGAGAGCACTGGAGATCTTCCCTGCTTCTGAGTCAGACCCTCTGTTAGAGGCAGACCTTCCTCCCCGTCCCTCACCACCAACAGGGTGTGTAGTCTGTTTCTTTTATTATCATTAATGTTATTTATTTATTTTTGGCTGCGTTGGGTCTTCGTTGCTGCGCACGGGCTTTCTCTAGTTGCGGCGAGCGGGGGCTACTCTTTGTTGCGGTGCATGGGCTTCTCATTGCGGTGGCTTCTCCTGTTGTGGATCATGGGCTCTAGGCACGCGGGCTTCAGTAGCTGTGGCACGTGGGCTCAGTAGTTGTGGCTCACGGGCTCTAGAGCGCAGGCTTAGTAGTTGTGGCACACGGGCTTAGTTGCTCCGCGGCATGTGGGATCTTCCTGGACCAGGGCTCGAACGCGTGTCCCCTGCCTTGGCAGGAGGATTCTTAACCTCTCCGCCACCAGGGAATTCCCTGTAGTCTGTTTCTTAAACTTCTTTGGGTGCTCTGGATTTCATTACCACAGCTGCCCACTTCTCTCCATAAGGGACTGTAAAACTGAATTGCAGGGCTTCCCTGGTGGCGCAGTGGTGGAGAGTCCGCCTGGCGATGCAGGGGACGTGAGTTTGTGCCCCGGTCTGGGAGGATCCCACATGCCGTGGAGTGGCTGGGCCCGTGAGCCATGGCCACTGGGCCTGCGTGTCCGGAGGCTGTGCTCCGCAACGGGAGGGGCCCCAACAGTGAGAGGCCCGCGTACCGCAAAAAAAAACAAAAAAAAAAACTGAATTGCAAAGCCAATTTTTTTTCTAATTTGTTTTTTTTTAGCAACACACCCATTCATGCCAGAGAAATAAGATGGGGAGAGTTCTCAGCACCACTCCTGTGGAACTCCCTGCTCTCCCGCCAGGCACAGGCTCACTCAACTCTTGGAAGGAGAATGGATGAGTTACTGCAACTTTGAGAGGCAGAACCAGAGCATAAGGTGGAAGAATACAGCAACTGCAGGCTGCACAGCTCAGAACTCCATCAACATCAAGTCTGGCATCTGCAGGCTGCCTTGGGGGCATGTGAGCATTGGCTCATTGGCAGAGGAACCTGCAGTGTTGACACTTCCGCACTTTTCCAGAGCAGGGATGTGTGAGCGTATATGTGTGAGGGTCTGGGGGGGTGGGCGTGGGAATTAGCAGCAGCAGGCTGACTAAGCAGGCTGACTGGGTTTTTCACCTGATGCAATAATGAAAATGAAAATGAGTGGAAGAATAAGAATGCTTGGTATTTGCCTTGCCCGCTACAGTTTCTGAAGCTCAGAGATCTGCTCAGCCATTATCTCATGTGTTCCTCATAAATGTGTGTCATTCCCAGGTTACAGTTGGGAAAAATGAGTCCCAGAGAAGTTAAGCAACTTCCAACTTGGAAAAAGATGTCAGACTTCGATAGTAGGCCAGAGGAAAGTTGCATTGTCACTGCTCCTTCCTCTACATTCCCTCTTGGGTCCCCTTAGCCCAGCTGAGTTAAGCCGGGATCTTCAAAAGGAACATCAGAAAAATTAAGGAAAAACAAAAGGGAAATAAACCCCCCCAAAGCACATGAAAATCCTTAGCCTTTGAGTTTGGCAAATACAGGTTCCTGACCCAGCAGAGAACGTGGGGCCTTGTGCCACTCTAATTCCACCGAGAGGAAACTTTTTTTCTTTCTGAGGAGATAAACCAATTTTATGGTCTATCATTATGTTATACGAAAGATCTAGAAATAACAGGTTTGTAGAGAAGAAATAAATGAATGGTAAATATGAGACAACAGAAATAAGTTAAAATTGAATTATTTTCCATGATATTGGGATGAAAAGCATTTCGAAGCATGTAGGTGTGGCTTTAGGGTAGGTTTTGTCCACTGGCCAAAGCCTGTCATAAAATTAAGGTGTTCAGCACCTTGTCTGCTCTACTGGCTTTCGATAAAACTGATGCATTATCCTGCCGTTCCCCTGCCCTGGAAGCTACAGCCAGCCAGGTGGGGTCTCCAGGAGGAGGCCTTCTATGCCTTCACCCTGAACTGAGACAGTGTAGAATGGGGCCCAAACTCTTGCCAGGTCCTGCCCTCAAGGAATCTTCTGAAGAGCTACATCCAGGACTCTGTGTGTGTGTGTGTGTGTGTGTGTGTGTGTGTGTGTGTGTGTGTGTGTGTGTGTGTGTGTGTGTGTGTGTGTGTGTGTTACTGTATGCCTGCCCCAGGGGTGGATTTCTACGCTGGGAAAGGAAAGCCTTTTCTTCCTCTGTGTGTAGGAAAACACTTTCTTATGCCTCCCTGCTGCATGTGTCTGTGTGTCTAATGTGCTGATGAGAGAAACGACCTTTCACTCCTCGCCAGATCAGGGTCTGGGGAGGCAGGGAGCTGAATGGCGAAAGAGCTACTGATGCTAAGAAAATGTTCTTAGAGCAGCTGAGTACTTGTTACATCCTTCCGCTCAGGGTGAGCAAGAGAGATCCATTCTGGGTCCCTTCTCTGTGTTAAATGCTTTTATCTTTTAATCCTCAGAATAATTTAAATCAAGGCTCATGGACGTTAAGTTAATGCGCCAGATTCATACATTCAGCAAACAGGCAAGGTTTGAAGCCAAGTCTCTCTGATGCCAAAGCTGAGCCGTTTCCACTCTCTTCCCTATTCATCTCCATCATGGTCCGAGGGATTGGGACATTTAATGAGGGAGCAGGAAAAAAAACAAGTGGAAACAACCTCAAAATGTAAGAAGAGCCTCTCTGGATGTACATGCTCTCTCAGGTGGAACTGGGATGCCACAAGGCCCCACGTTCTCTGCTGGGTCAGGAACCTGTACTTGCCAAACTCAGAGGCTAAGGATTTTCATGTGATTTGGGGGTTTATTTCCCTTTTGTTATTCTTTGATTTTTCTGACGTTCTTTTTGAAGATCCTGGCCTGACTCAGCTGGGCTAAGGGGACCCAAGAGGGAATGGGGGCGGAGCAGTGGCAACGCAACCCTGGGGGCGAGCAGGGTGTGCCAGCTGAGAGGAAAGTGACAAATTCCAGAATGAAACACTCAGGCTGCTGTTTCCCTCTTCCAGAACACCCACTCCCAAGAGCTCTTCTCTTCGCCTGTCTTGGAAGAGGGGTGTGTGTGTGTGTGTGTGTGTGTGTGTGTGTGTGTGTGTGTCTGTGAAAGGGACAGGGATTAAGTCCTCAGAGACCAAGCTACTTGCTGTTGTCAGCTTCTTGATTCCTGGTCCCCCACGGTCCCAGCAGCATTCGGGGCACCCACATAAGCCCTGCCTCTTAGAGAGCACATATTTGGTTCCACTGCAGCCTATGTCCCATCTCTCATCCAATCCTGGTATTCAATCCTTTCCCTCTGGCTCCCAAACCTATTATTCCAGTACAAACTTTGGACCCTGACTACACCACCACAACAGGGTTCTGCTGTGTCAATGAGAATGTTTAACAACGAGGGTAGTGAAGGCACACCTTGCCGGGTTGGACACTGGAGAACTAAGGACAGAGAAGTACAATAGACAACAGAGAGATGGACAGAGGGATGGATGGATAGATAGATGACTGACTTTTTTGAGTGTCTGCCTTTGTGCCAGGAACTGGGCTACGAGCCTGAGTATTATCTTAATGCATCATCTTTTAACTCTATGAAGTAAGAATACACTATACAATGTAAGTTGTATTCATTCTCAAATAATTTAATAGGTGCCAGGCATTGTGCCGAATGTTTCACTTAGTCTTAACAGTAATCCATTTCTTTTGCATTAAGAGAATAATTAATACAGGGATTCCTAGCCCTTCCCTGAGGAGATACTGGAGGGGCGTGGCAAGTAGAAAGAACAGGAGCCTTGGCATCAGGCAGGCCCGAGCTCAAATCATGATAGGTTTGTCAATATGGGTGTGTTCTTTTTTGGAAAGCAATTAGGCGCTATGTGTCAAGGACCAAATTAAATCCACTACTGGGAATCTACCATAAGGCAACTCATGCCAGGCACTGTTCTAACTGCTTTAGATGAATCATCTTATTTATTTATTTATTTATTTTTAATTTATTTAGTTTTTTGGCTGCGTTGGGTCTTCATTGCTGCATGCGGGCTTTCTCTAGTTGCGGCGAGCAGGGGCTACTCTTCGTTGCGGTGCGCGGGCTTCGCATTGCGGTGGCTTCTCTTGTTGTGGAGCACGGGCTCTAGGCACGCGGGCTTCAGTAGTTGTGGCTCGCTGGCTCTAGAGTGCAGGCTCAGTAGTTGTGGCCCACGGGCTTAGTTGTTCCACGGCATGTATCTTCCCAGACCAGGGACTGAACCCGTGTCCCCTGCATTGGCAGGTGGATTCTTAACCACCGTGCCACCAGGGAAGTCCCGAGTCATCTTATTTAACTCTAACAACAACCCCATGAAAAAGTTACTTTTATCATCCCTCTTATACAGAAGTGAAAACTAAGACCCATAATTTACCTAAGGTTATATGACTTGTAAGGGTGGAGCCCAGATTCCAAGCTTGGCAGCCAGGCTCCAAGGCCTCACTCTTCAACTCTACACCACACTGACTGTATAAACTTTGCACATAAAACTGGCTAAACTGATAGCTAAAACTGGCTATCACACACACACACACACACACACACGCACACAAAGGGACTTCTCTGGCCGTCCAGTCGTTAAGACTCTGTGCTTCCAATGCAGGGGGCGCAGGTTCAAGCCCTTGTCCTGGGAACTAAGATCCCACATGCTGTGCAGTGCGGTCAAAGACACAAAAACAAAAACAAACAAACCAAAAGCAAAATTAAAAAATGGCTATCACAGTATGGATTATTGTTATAGAAAATTTGGAACACATATAAATGTCCCCAAAACAGGGCACAGGGTAAGCAAATTTAAATAATGTTTTTAAAGAGTTTACAATACCATGAGGGAAATGCTTATGTTATAATATGAAGTGGAATAAAGTAGGTTACAAAATTGTACATACAGTATAACCACAAGTATGCAAAAAAGACTAGAAAAACATCCTAGGAGGAACTAAAGCAAAGTGCTATTAAGGGTTGTCTCTGGGTGGAGGCAACCATGGTTCATTTAAATGTTCCTCTTTTTTCTTTTCTGTATTTTCTAAATTCTCTGTAATGTACATGATTTACCTTAAAATTATTTTAAAACTTAAATAAAAACAGGTATTTACTGTATTGTATGTTGGGTGCCCTTGGAAGACTCATCTCCTCTGTCAATTTCATCACTTCCAGCAGGGATAATGGAGGGGCTGGAGGGGGGATGACCTCTCCCCCTGGCCTGCGCGGTGGGAGAATTATAGTAAACGAGGTCACCTTTCTAAAGGGTTATGTTCTCCTTACAGCTGGGTGGACTGAAGCCCTAGTGATTCTCACAGAAAAAAGGAAGGCAAAGAAAAAAGCAGCAGGGAGGATGCAGAGGTTGGGAAACATAAGGTTAGGAGAGAAGGAGGGGGCAGAGGAGACATCTTGGGGAGGAAGGGGGAAATGAGGAAGGAGAGCTGGAGCCCCAAGATGGGTCAGGGAGCTGCGACAGAAGAAAGTGAATCAGTGATGAGGCAAGATAAAGAGTGGGCAGGAAAGAGGATGACAGAGATTGAGAGAGAGAGAGAACGCAGCAACCTGTAAGAGATTTAATACTTTTCAATGCCAAGGTTCCTGTTAAGCTGCAGTGGATTGCCCCAATGTTACAGAAACCATTTTCTGCAGTTAAATGATGCTTACATCTAGGGGAAGCCTTTCCTTGGGCTTGCAACTTGAATCTGTCTCCCAGCTGCCTGGCCACTCCCCAGTCCTGAGTCTCCAGCAAAAAAGGACCTTTCTGGGCTGTAACCACTGCAGTTTGCCAGGGACAACTAGACTTACGCCTGCTGCAATTCATCCAGCCAATGCTGGGAACTTTGGTACACATGACTTATGACATGAACACAGGATTAACACCCAGCTGTCCCAGAACACAGTTTGCAAAGGCTGCCTAAGGCTTTTAGTTTATAGGTACTAAAAAAAAAAAAAAAAAAAAAAAAAATCATGGAACAATGTGAGATCTGCAAGGGTCATCTGTAGAATCTACCACAGGGAAGGAAATGAGGTCCAGAGAGAGAAAAAGAATTAGCTGAGACCAACAGCTGGCTGGCAGCAGGGGAGTTTGGGCTTTCTAATTTCTTATGAGTAGAACATCGTTTATAACCTGAGTGATGTTTTATGTTTTCAAAGGGCTCACTGTGAATCTAACTACCCTTCTTTTACCCTCATAATATGCCCCTGAGACAGGTAACCCAGGAACAAGCTTGATATTTGTGGGTAGAAAAGCAGCAGCTCAGGGAGGCCATGGAATTCTCCCAGTGTTAATGGCCTGATTAATAAGGTGTTGGGGCTCAAAAGGAAATCTTCTTGAGAATGAGAGTACGGGGCCGCACACTTTCCTGAGGAACTTTCAGCCACGGGAAGTCGGGAGCAATTTCAATTTCTGCAGTTTGCTGGAGACTTCAGGTCAAAATTCCTGCTTGGGGCAGCTTATCAAGGGTTAGAGGCAGAGAGTGAGCATGTCCAAGTTTCTACTGTCACATTCTGATTTCTACTGTGACATCATCTGCCTGGCACAGTTCTGATGTGTGTGGCCTTAAAGCCATTATCACTGATAACCATTGATGGAGCTCTTACTGTATATAGCGAACGGGACAGGTTCTGGGGATACATGGAGATACAAGACATGGCTTTGGTCATCAGAGACAAGATGATTTTAGCTGTGGAATAAGGTCAAATACATACAAATACAAAGAGGTGATGAGTCTGAGTTTTTGAACAGTGCCCCTCCCTTGCTTGTTCTATTCTATTTTCTTGAAATGCTCTGCTGCACCCACCAGCACATCCCTGAAATCTCAGCTCAGGTGTTTCCTCCTCAGGCATCTTTTCCCAGATTCCTCAGCCTGGGTTGGATTCCCTTCTACTGGCTTCCTGTAAGTCCCTCCATGTTCCCTACTATAGCACTCAGCACTCTGTACTTCTAAATATTACTTGTCTCTCTCTCCCACCTGACTCTGATTTCGGGGAGAAAGATGGGGCTGTCTTTTTCATCCCTGGTAACTAGGCTGTGCCTGACATAACTAGACAATGAATAGATATTTGTTGACTAGACAAAAGCAACCATTCTGCTTCTACCGCCTCCAGCGTAGACTCTCTAAGGACCCTTGCAGCTCTAACTTACTGTCACTTTACACTTGCCAGTTGAGGCATTGTTTTCTTTGAGACTGGATGTGACTGCCCTTAGTAGTGATGGAAACTACCTCACTGTTGCCCCTCTTTTCCTCCTCAGGGACCTAATGATAATCTGAGCATGGACAACATTGGGAACCTGTGGCTTACTTCACCTCCCTTTTATTAGAATGGCCAGGGCTGGCAGGAGTCCACTAGGAACTTCCTTTCCATGTCTAACAAGGTTTCCACCTAGTTACCTGGTTGCTGGGTAGATGAGGCTGGGAAAATCCAGTGGCTAAGCAACACAGAACACTCAGGAAAGAAAACCAGCCAGAAGTATTTGTAGATTAGAAAAGCAAGGAAAGTTGATGGAAACAAACATTCAGAGTACCTGCCAGGCTGTTAATAATGTCAGAGGAGAAGAGCCTGGAACCAGCTGGAGGAAGAAGATAAGAAACACATTTATTTCCTCTGCCCAGACCACATCAGCTGCCCCCCACCCCCATCCCTATACCTTGTGTTTTACTGTTAGAAAACAATGGTTGCATTTCTCTGGCATGCTGCACTGCGTCACTCTCTTTCTACATGTAGGAAAACCAAGTCCAAGATGTTAGCAAATTTGTTTGGCAGCAACAATGGGGTGTGTTACTGTCCATGGTTCCCAGTGGGGCCTTGAGGCCTCTGAGTCTTAGCCAGGCTTGTGTGCCCTCACAGATGACCCAGCTGATGAAGGATAGGAAGCAGTTGGGCTGTGGACAAGGAATACTTGAGAGCCTATCTTTCCAGACAGGCCCACAATAAATTATCTGAAACCCGTGGAGCCAGATGTTTTTCAGAATTGAGAATTTTTCAGATTTTAACAAGGTAATACGGTACATCTACTGCCTAGTATGTAAAATCCTTAGTGAGGTCCAGGGCGGCACCACTTAATCAAGCACATCCATTATCTCCTCAGAAAAACATACGACTACTCATCCCAAGTGTGATCGATAAAGACGTCAGATAGCCTCATGGCAGTTCAGGGTCTTCCTGCAAATGAGTTTGCCTTAGACTTACGCAAAAGCTTTTGATCTTCGAGTGTTTTGAATTTCAGAATTTTGGTTAAGGGATGTGGTGCTATCCTTGGATTCCACCTTGGGTCAAACTGACCTGCAAAAATTCCTATGGTTGATCAAATTTCTTCAGCTTGTAAATGTCCTGAGTGGGGCTTGGACGCAGGGGATGGATGAGGAATGAAACTACACCAAAGAAAAGCAGCTTAAAGTATAGTCCTCAAACCTCCCCACCCACAAAGATTCACAAGCATAATTTTCTCCTGAGGACAAATAGTTAATAATTCTTAAAGTATAGCTGGAGATCCTGGAAGCACACAGATTGAAAAAATAGAAGCCCATTAGTCCTTTTTTTTTTTTTTTTTTTGTGGTATGCGGGCCCCTCACTGCTGTGGCCTCTCCCGTTGCGGAGCACAGGCTCCGGATGCACAGGCTCAGCGGCCATGGCTCACGGGCCCAGCCGCTCCACGGCATGTGGGATGTGGGATCTTCCTGGACCGGGGCACGAACCCGTGTCCCCTGCATCGGCAGGTGGACTCTCAACCACTGCGCCACCAGGGAAGCCCCCCATTAGTCCTTTTTTCTACAAGCCTGACCGCCCCTGGACTCTGGGCAACCTCTCATCTCCTATTACACAAGCGTGAGCATAGCTGGAATTTCTTTGATGGGGGAAGAATGCTTTGTCATCGATGCATAATAATGGCTACCAGTACTGTTGACTGCTGACTACCTGTCCAGCTCTGTAGTGTTTAACATTCATTATCTCTCTTATCCTTACCACTGTCCCGTGAGGCAGGATTGTGCCCATTTCACAGATGAGGAAACCGAGGTTCATAGAGGTTAGATAACCTATCTGAAATCATAAGCAAGTAAATGGTGGAATCAGGGATTTGAACTCTGATCAGATTCCAGTGCTTGCATTGCTTTACCACTCTTTGCCTTCATTGTCATGGGTGTTGGTTTGAATGTGAAAAGCGGGATGACATTACTGCTAGTTTTGAATCAGTTTAGTTTCTGGTGGCTTTTTAGTTAAATATACTGTGAAAAGATGTTTATTTACATTTACAGTACATGTTTCAAGTTTAAAAATTATACAAATAATAATTGCTCATAAAGTAAATAGTAAAAGGCTGCTTCCTTATGGCCTCCCCAGGCCCACTCCTAATAGATTAATAGTTTACTGTGTATCCTTCCAGAAGTATATATATACTTTTTAGTTCATATAGGAGATCAGACATAGTCTACCATGGCTGGGTTTTTTTTTTTCCTTTAATATATCTTTCCATATCTGAACATATTTGCATTTAATATATCTTTCCATATCTGGACACCTCATGTTTGTTTATGTTAAACTAGTTTTTAGAATGAAATGATACTAGGCAAACAGTAGTGAAAGAAATGAAGTTCCAATTACTTGACTTTAAGACATATACGCATGGCTGTTTTTTTTCTTTTTTTTTTTTCAATATTTATTTATTTAGCTGTGCCAGGTCTTGCAGCCCATGGGATCTTTGTTGCCACGTGCAAGATCCTCCTTGTGGCATGCGGGATCTTTTTAGTTGTGGCACGTGAGATCTTTTTAGTTGTGGCATGCAGGATCTAGTTCCTTGACCAGGCCACCCCCCCACCCCCGCATTGGGAGTGTGGAGTCTTAATCACTGGACCACCAGGGAAGTCCCCGTGGCTATTTGTTTTTGAAGAAGCTTAGTATGCTGGTTAAGAGCCTAGACCTAGAACATCTGGATTTAAATTCCCACGCTGTCCCTCAAAATCTTTGTAATTTTGGAATTACTCAATCTCTCTAAACTTCAGTTTCTTTATCTTTAAAGTAGGCTTAATCCTGGTACCTCCCTCATGTAGCTGTATACACTAGAACAGATGATGCCGTGAATGGGTTTAGCAGTTTAGTACCGTTGCCTGGGGCAGACCAAGTAATGTAGTTCAAATCTGAAGCAGCCACACTCCTACTGCTACAGCAGATGTATAAGGATCTCCCTAAATTTGCTTGTAGCATAGCCCCTAGTTGATAGCACTGAGTTCTTTTACCTTGGAAAGTGAGAATAAGTGGATCCAGGGATCTGTTGCCTTTTGCTCCCCCTCCCTCATCACAAACTGACTACAGTCAAAAATGTTTGGAGGCCACTGCTCTTGGCAGATTGAACTTTGGACCTTGGACACTAAACTCCTGCCCTGGAAAAGGAGGCAGGGTGGATATATAGAATTCAGGGTGTAAAGCACCAAGTTTGGAGTTAGAAGTTCTAACCCTAAATCTGCCAGCACCTTGCTGTGTGGCTTCGGACAGATTGTGTCTTCTCCACAGAGGATTTCTAAATCCCATCCAACTCCAGGATTCTAGGATTCTGTTCTGATTTGCAGGATTCTGCTTTTGATGTCCAGGACTATGCAGATGTGGCTGTAGAGAACTGGTGTCCTTAAAAAGCTGCTGGTTAGTCTGGTTTTGTCCAGACTGGTGTTTTGTTAGTCTGGTGTTTGGTCTACTTGGGAAAGCAGAGTGCTACTTAAGCATTGCAGGCTCTGGAATCAGAAAGACAGGCTCAAATTTTGCCTCAGCTACTTCTTAGCTTAGTAATGTACTTAATCTGTCTGAGCCTCAATTTTTTCATTATGTAACATGGGGTTAATAATAGCACCTATCTTAGAAATATCACCTATCTTTTTGATCTTTCATCCTACAAATATTTGTTGTGCTCTCACTGTGAGCCAGGCACTGTGTTAGGCACTGGGATATAAGTATGAGAAATACCAGATGGAAAACAGACAATGACTAGATAATCATACTAACGAATATAAAATTGTAACTGTGAAAAGTGCAGCTAAGCATAGCAGCAGTTATAAGAACCTATAAAAGGGGGATCTGATGTGATAAGAAATTTTCGGTAAGGTTTTCCTGGGAAGGTTATACTTGCATTGAGCCCTTAAGAATGAGGATAGCTAACTGGATAAGAAGGGAAACAGGATGTGCAAAAGTCCTGTGGTGGCAGATGAGGAAGAAGACCAGTGAGGCTGGAGGGAAGAGAGTAAAAGGGAACTAGGTGAGGGTGAAGAGATAAGAAGGGTTTCACAATGTTTTGTTTTTATCTTAAAATCAATGGGAGGCCATTGAGGGTTTAATCAGGGAGTTGCTATTATCAGATTTTCCTTTAGAAGAGATCTCTTAATAAGAATAGGTTTGGAGGAAGGTGGTAAAATTGGTTTAGGCACACCAGCTAGGAGGCCACTACTGTAGTCCAGATGAAATAAGATGGTAGCTTACAAAGGGGTGGGAATAAAGGGAGTTAGAGCAAAGTAAACAGATCAGACAACTATTTAGGAAATAAGATAAACCGGACTTGGTAATAGATGGGATGGAGTAGGAGCGGAGTAGAGAGGGACAGGAATTTGTCACAGATGATGCTCATGTTTCTGGTTTGGATGGCTAATGTTGCCAATCTGTGGGAGAGGTACTCCCAGGGGAGTAGTAGGTGTTGGGGAAGGAGCCTGAGTGATTTTGGACCTGTTAGCTTGTGGTGCCCTTGAGACATTCAAGTTAAGTTGTCCAGCAGGCAGCTCGAGCTGAACTGGAAATACAATCTGGTGAAAATTAGCAGAGACAGAAACTGTGCATGTGAAGGAGATGCCCCAGGAATCAAGTATAATGTAAAGAGAGGAGAGGGCCTGGGTCTCAACCTCAAGGAAACCCAACACTTATTTTTGGGTAAGAAGAATGAGCCTGAAAAGGTGACAAGGGTGTAGGGGAGGTGAAACCAAGCTTAAAAATCGTGGGTCACTGAAGTGAAGGCAAGACTGATTCATGAAAGCAGTGCCCAGCCATGTGGAAAGATGATGAAAGGTCAAGTAAAATAGGACTGAAGGATGCTCATTGCATTTAACAGCACAGAAATCTCTGGTGACCTTAGCCAGAGTGGTAGATGTGGAGTGATGGGGTGGATGCCAGGGTTGAGGAGAGAGTGGGAAGTGAGGAAATGATCACAGTGAGTATAGAACAGTGTTTTACAACTGTGAAGGGGAGGAGAGAAATTGGACGGTAGCCTGAGATTCTTGGAAGGTATAAATTATATGATGGGTATAAAATACTTAGGACAGTGCTTCACCCAGAGTAAACTGGGGACTGAGGGTGTTTGTCTTAGAGAAAAAGATATGAGTTGTTTGAAAGACCCAAGGATCCTGACTTTAGTGCTTCCACATGTCATTAGTGAAACTTACATTTTAGAACTACAAAGTGGACTCAGCCCTCTTGAAAGGGAACCTGGAGGACAGCTGGGATAGGAAGAGATTAAAGCTGCTTTCTTCAGGAATCACATGGTCCCAGGGTCAGGGAGGGCAAGCAGAATCAACAACTGTGGTTAAGGGTGAGGCATGGGGAGAGATGATTTCCCTCTGAACATCCAAACCTCCAGAGCATCTCTCCTTCAGTGTAATTCAGTCAAAATCCATGAAACTTTGATCAGCTACTTCAACTCACTGGTATCAACTCCTGTAGCACTGAGGACCCTATATAATTTATCAGTTGTTTATATGAGACTCTAATAAATCAAACAGATAAAATTATATTTATTAGAAGGAACTTATTTTATAAGTTCAATATTTATTTATTATAAGGTCAATAAGTGAGAAAAATGAGGCTGTTCTGATGATATTAAAAAATAAAAGAAAGAAAATTGGAGTTCTATTGGCTTCAGAAACCAATTTGTTCCTTTATTTTGTTTCAACTATAAAAGAACCTTCAAATTCTGATTCATTCAGATTAGTAGTTGCAAATAATACCAATTTTACCTAACAATGTCAGGATATTCTCTAATTAATCAAAGATGGCAAAAGGATATTTATTCTAAGATTTGCACAAAAATGAGCTAGTTCAGAGAACAAGAGGCTTCCAATGTTTAAAAAAAAAATATATATATATATACATATATACACACACATATATGTTATATAAATTTGACAAACTATTTTTTGAATACTGTATTAACTGCTTTAGTATATTTTTATTTATTCCTCAAAACAACCCTATAGGGTAATTATTATTATTATCCCCATTTAATGTAAGGCTCAGAGAGATTAAGCAGACTTCTATTTCTGGAAGCATGAAAGTCTAGATATATTAAACAACCCTTCCACTAAAAATAGCTAAATTATCTGGATAAAATATTTTTAATGCATCAATGATTGGCATTAACAAAGGAAGTAAAGAATCTTAGAGCGAAAGAAGGAATCCCTGAGGATGTCTTCTCAACCTTAGTAAACTTAGGCTTGAGGTTTTATAGACTCCCAGTGCTCAGAAGACAGAGCCTAGGTGTTCCAAGATTCTTGTAATGTTTGAGAAGAGGGTAAAAATACTAATTTACTTCAGATTTCAATAATTTAAGCATGTAGACTTTTTCTAAGATAATCTGCAAAAGAATAATATCTTCTAAACTAGTATCAGAAGCAAATAGAGTGAAAAAAATTCAATTAATGTGAAAAAAAATCAAGAAGGGGTGGGGGGAGAACTATGAAAGGATAAAACAAATGACATATACAAAATACAATGTAGGAAGAAATCTAAATATTGTTTATTGCAATTAAAATAAATATACATGGGTTAAATTCTACTGTAAAAGATTCATACTAGATTAAAAAACAAAATCTAGCTATACGCTATTTAAAAGAGACACATCCAAAACACAACAATACAAAAACAAATGGAAAATAATATACTAGGAAAACACTCACTTAAAAAACTCTGCTGTAGCTATATTAATAACAGTCAAAATGAAATTTAAGGCAAAAAGGAAAAAGTATAATCATAGAGGGTTAATCATAATAATTAAAAGTTTACCAAACAACAGCAAAAATTCCAAACTTATATGTTCCTAATAACATATCCTCAAAAAAAGAAAAAAGTTGCAAAATTGCAAGGAAAAACTAGACAAATCCACTATCATAGTGGGAGATTTTAACACTTCTTTCAAGAATTATTTAATAAATTAAGCAGACAAAAAGGTCAGAAGAATATAGGAAGTTTGAGAAACACAAATAACCAGCTTGGTCTATTGGTAAAATATAGAAGATTTCATCCGAAAGTGGAGAATGAAACCACAATAAAAATATTTTGTGTGATTTATAACATATGTACAAGTAAAATGCATGACAATAATAGTATAAAGGCCAGGAGTTGGAAAATACAAGTATACTTATGTATACTACATATTGTAAGGTTCTTATACTCTATGTGAAGTGGTATAATATCACTTGGAGGTAGACTATGATAATTTTAAAATGTGAAGTATAAATCCTACAGCAAGCACTAAAGTAACAAAACAAATACTTACAGCTAACAAAGAGACAAAACAGAATCAAAAAAATAATCAATTAATCCATAAAAAGACAGAAAAGAGTTTCTGGAGATCTTCTGGAAACATAGAAGAGATGGGACAAATAGAAAATAAATACTAAGATAATAGGTCAAACCTAATCATATCAATAATCATATAAAATGTAAATGATCTAATCATTCCAATTAAAAGTCAGAGATTGTCAGATTAGACAAAAACAAAACAAAACAAACAAACAAACAAAAACCCCAAGGGCTTCCCTGGTGGTGCAGTGGTTAAGAATCTGCTTGCCATTGCAGGGGACATGGGTTCAAGCCCTGGTCTGGGAAGGTCCCACATGCTGCAGAGCAACTAAGCCCATGAGCTACAACTACTGAGCCCACGAGCCGCAACTACTGAAGCCTGCGTGCCTAGAGCCGCTGCTCTGAAACAAGAGAAGCCACCGTAATGAGGAGCCCGCACACCACAACAAAGAGTAGTCCTCACTCACCACAACTAGAGAAAGCCCGTGGGCAGCAATGAAGACCCAATGCAGACAAAAATAAATAAATAAAATAAATTAAAAAATAAAAGAAAAGGCCAATAACATACAAAAAAACTCTAAATAAAATTTTAGCAAATCAAATCCAATAATATATAAACAGGATAATACATCATGGACCAAGTAGAGTTTATCCAGGAATACAAAATTGGTTTAGCTTTCAAAAATCAACCAATGCAATCCATCTTATTAATAATCTAAAAAAGAAAAACCGTAAGATGTTCTTAATAGATGCAGAAAAAATATTTAACAAAATCCAACACCCATTTCTGATAAAAACTCTCAGCAAACTACGTAGGAATAGAGCGGAACTCCCTCAACTAGGAAAAAGAAAAAAAGCATCCATGGAAAATCTATGGCAACATCACTCTTAATCAAAGACTGAACATTTCCCCCCAAAGATCAGGGTAAGAGGAAAATGTCTGCTCTCACCACTTCTGTTCAACATTGTATAAGCTTCTAGCCAGTGAAATATAGCAAGAAAAAAGATATAAGAGACATTTATTTATATTGGAAAAGAAGAAGTAAAACTATCTTTATTTACTGAGAAGATGGCTGGTAAAAAATCTTGATGGAATCTACAAAAATGTACATTCAAGTGGTCTTAGCAAGATTATAAGATAGAAGATGCAAAAACAATAGTATTTTTATTACCATCAGTGAAAATTAGAAACTGAAATTTTAAAAACCTTTACCAATTATAATAGCACCAAAAAAATGAAGTTCTTAAGGGTAAATCTGACCAAAAGTGTACAAGACCTGTACACTGGAAACTACAAAATGTTACTTAGGGAAATTAAAGAGGACGTTAAAAAATGGAAAGTTATTCCTAGATCATGGATCAGAGACTGTTTACATGCCAATTGTCTGCAAATCTGTCTGTAGATTCATTGGCTTTCCAATGAAAATCCCTGCCCTTTTTTTTTTTTTGGAGAAATCAGTAGCCATTCTACTTCTAGGTATTTACCCATGAGAAAAAAAAGCATAAGCCCACACAAAGACTTGTACATTAATGTTCAAAGCAACTTTATTTGTAATAGCCCCAAACCAGAAACGACCTAAAATCCATCAACTAATGAATGGATGAGTGAAATGTGATCTATCCATGCAGTGGAAAACTACCCAGCAATAAGATGGAATTAAGCATAGATACACATGGATGAATTTCAAAATAATTATGCTGAGTGAAAGAACCAGATGAAAAAAGACTATACACTGTATTACTCCATTTATGTAAAACTCTAGATAACGAAAACTATAGTGACAGGAAGCAGATCAGTTGTTACCTGAGTGGAGAGGGAAGGGTGGGGAAAAACAGAAAGAAAGGTTTACAAAGGAATAGGAGGAAACTTTTAGTAGTGATGGGTATGTTCTCTATTGTGAATATGGTGATTGTTTCATGGATATACATATCAAAAAATATCAAATGGTACACTTTAAATATATGCATTTTATTGTATGTCAGTTATATCTCGATAAAACTCATTTAAAAAGAAGTTAGAAGGGAGACACAAGAGGGAAGAGATATGGGAACATATGTATATGTATAACTGATTCACTTTGTTATAAAGCAGATACTAACACACCATTGTAAAGCAATTATACTCCAATAAAGATGTTAAAAAAAAAAAAGTCCTTTTGGAGGGAAGTGATAGAACTGATTATCCATCAGTTCATTTTTTCATTGTTCAGTGCAAAAATAATGTATCTTATAATATTCTAAGATATTCATTGACAACATTTTTAAATGCTCATAATTTTGCACTGATCTCTTAAAATTTCAGAACAGCTTATTTAATTTACTTGGATGATGACTCTTAACTGTAAGGATCGGTTTCATTACTGATACTTTATCTGCATTTATAAGCTTGGTAACGTTTGTGACTGTTTTGTCAGTTTGAGTTTTTCGACTTGATACAAAGCTATATAATCATATTAGTGTGCCTATTATTTACATTTGAAAGATATATAAAAGGGATTTTTAATGAATAAAGTATTTCTTGTTTCTTTTGAAAAAAAAAGAAGTTAGAAAGAGAACTGAATAAAAAACACAAAGAAAGAAGGAAATGACAAATAATAAAATAAAATAAGTAACTTATCCAAGTTCACACAGTTAGAGAATGGCAGAATTGGTCCAAATTCAGATTTGTCTGACTCCAAAACCTGTTTTCTTAACATAAGTAAAACATCATCATTGTTTTCCCAATTTTTTCTTTCAGGCCTCTCACTGCTGTGGCCTCTCCCGTTGCGGGGCGCAGGCTCCGGACGCGGCTCACGGGCCCAGCCGCTCCGCGGCATGTGGGATCCTCCCGGACCGGGGCATGAACCCGTGTCCCCTGCATCGGCAGGCGGACTCTCAACCACTGCGCCACCAGGGAAGCCCTGTTTTCCCAACTTTGGTCATGCAGTATCACCGTCAAGATTTTTGTCAAGTACCACCTACTATCGTTAACTTAATATTTTTCTTTAAATTGACTCACTTTTTAAACTTAGCCTCATTCTAGGCAATAATAGCTGTGAATAGGTTTTCATAAGCGGTTGGAATTTTCCTGATATACATTAAAATAAATACATATCAATTCAAAGGAAAAAAATTTACCCGCTGTGATGGTTGGTTTTGTGTCAACGTGTCTAGGCTATAGTATCTAGTAACTCAATCAAACACTACTAACCTGTTTCTGTGAAGGTATTTTGTATTTGTGATCAACATCTACCACCAGCTGACTTTAAGAAGATTATCTTTGATAATGTGGGTAAGACTCATCGAATGAGTAGGAAGGCCTTAAAAACAAAACTGAGGTTTCCCTGAGGAGGAAGAAATTCTGTCTCAAGACTGCAGCATCACCTCCTGCCTGAGATTTTCCAGACTGTGGACCTTCCCTACAGATTTCAGACTTGTCAGTTTCCACCACCGCATAAGCCGATTCCTTGAAATAAATCTCTTAACACACATGTATCCTCCTGTTCTGTTTCTCTGGAGGACCCTGACGGATACACCCACGTATCACTCATTTCTTCCACTCTTCTTCTTAAAGCAAGGTGAGAAGGAAATAAGTGGGTAGGGAGGAGGGGAGTGAGAGGTGGTGGGCCAAGTGGGGCCAGACGAAGAACCCTCCCTTCGTGACGTGGGGAATGGAAATGCAGGAAGCAGCATGGGCAAGCCTCCCCACCTCTCTGGGACTCACCTATCACCTTGGAGGGGTGGGGACAAGAAAGGAAAGGAATGCAGTCCCCACAAGGTAGGTCGTTCTTAGCATCATAGCCCAAGAATTGTCCAAGGCCATTGGGAATCACTCCCACCCCACCGGTCCACCCTCTTTTTAAGTAGATGAAGCCTGAGCAACAAAGTCTCTTGCCTAAGGACACAGCAGGTGAGGGGCAGAGCCACTTGATTCCCAGTTTAGCTGTGAATCTCCTCTGTGCTCCTATCAGGGATCCTGGAGCTGTCCATGGTGACACTCCACCCACTCTGTGGTCTCTGTGGAAAGCCACACCAGGGACCGAGACACAAAGGACCCATCTGTCCCCCACATCCTCTCTCGACTCCGGCAGCACATTAGCATCCTCTGGGGAGTTTTTTTAGAAGTTCTAGTATCTGAGGTCTACCCCAAACCACTTCTATCAGGATCTCTGGGGGGACGAGCTTGAGCGTCAATACTGTTTGAAAGTGCTCCCAGGTGATTCTAATGTGCAGCTGGGCTGAACTGCTGCATTTCACGTCCCGTTTTTTACCTCACATTTTACTCCCCTCCGTCCCTACTGGGGGGCTGTCCATTCTTACTATTTTTGGTGATCTGCCTAGAAGGGGAGAACCAGGGAAGAGGCTGGCCGGGAACACTTTCTCTGTCCCTGTGCTGCCCTGGAGTCTGGCACACCTCATCCCGCTCAGTGCCATCCCATCCGGAGCTGCTGCCCCACCGAAGCAGAAAATACTAGTATCCCTCTCTCTTCCCCAATCTGACATGACCTCTGAGACTTCCTGTTCTCTCTTCAGCCTCTCCTCCCCTCTGACTTCCAACCCCCTTTCCTTTTTCAGTCCTTCTTTACCAGAAGTTCTGAGCCCCCTTCTTGGCTACCTTCCTCCCCACACCTGCTGTTCTCTCTCCTGCAACCGTGGCTAATTTGAGTCCCTCGGTGGTGCCTTTTTCCAGGAGAGGGGTGTGCCTCCCTGCAGCAGATGCCCTGGCTGCCCTAACCCCACGTCTGCAGGGAATGCCTCCCAGATGTCCCTTGCGGCCGTATAGTTGACTTCAGGCTGCGAGCAGGGAGTGTGTCTGCCTCATACCCTTTTCTCTTCCCTCTCTGTGCTGCCTGAGAAAATTCCTGATGAGAAAACTGCAGCAAGAGCTGCCGAGAAAGACAAAGGACTGCTTTGCGGTGTTTTCCCAGTTCTGCAGAATCTTCTCTTGAGGCCCTGCTATGTGCCAGGTGCCAGGATTACAAAAGATGAATAAAGCAGTCCTTTCCCTCAAGGAATTTATAATTAAATAAAAGGTAGAATTTTTTATGGAACAGGGGAGAAAGGAGGGAAGGAGAGGGGTATGGGGAAAAATGAATATTAGTACCTGTTACGTGCCGGGCAAATGCCTTCTCCATTTTATATGGAGTTTTATGGGCAAACTCCAATTAAAAGGTACTGTTTTCCCCATTATATAGATGAGGATACTGAGGCAAACAAGGTTAAATAACTTGCCAAAGGTTATATAGATCTTAAGGGACAAGGTCAGGGTTTGGACCCAGGTCTTTGGACTCTAGTTCCAGCACTTTCTAGGAGTCTGATGGTTATTCCATAACCGACCCAGTGCTCTTCACCAGATTGAGACATGGGGAGAGCAGAAACCCTGGAGCTGGGGGTTTGGCTTCTTGCCCTGGCTTTACTGCTAACGAGCTGTGTGACACTGGGCAGTCACATTCCCTCTCTGGGTCTTGGTTTTTTTCTTTTTTTACATATAAAGTGAGGGAGATAAGAGTAGGTAATTTTAAAGATCTTTTTCAACTCTATGATTTTCTTGATTGCATTTCCTTTTCCCAGTCAGTTATATATTTATTTTGTTTCCATCTTAAAAGAAGGGTCACTGGAGCTCGGGGGAGGGTCATGCAGTCAATCCTGCAAAGTTGGAGCTGGCACCCACAGTCCAGCAGCCTGGCACACTGCAGTGGCCATCAGTCGGGGCTGGATGCATGCAATTAGACTTCCCAGGGAGGCACTGAGAGTGCCTGCGAGGATTTCAGCAGCTGGGGCAGCGCCCCTGCAAAAGCCACCAAGAGAGATCACTCAGTTCATGGAAACAGGCCGAGGGGGAGAAGAGGACAGCCCAGAACCAGTCATTGTGAAGCCTCCCCAGGCATTTCACGCTTTTGAAAATGGCCCTGAGAGAGATGCTATCAGGAGGCATATTTAATGGGTTTGGGAAATTGACTAATTTTGTCGCAATCATTTGCATGTTGTCCGATGCATTCTGAGCATCTAGGACCAGCGTGGGTGTGTGAGTGGGGCCAGGGTGTCCGAGGGAGAGACGTGGCATGGGGAGGGCAGGGCAGGGTTGCTGGTCATTTCTAGTTGCCTGAAAACCCCCCGCTGACTTCAGGCCACCAAGCTGGGTGTTGGGTCAATGCCCTCCCTTGCTCCACCCACCTTCTCCACCCCTCCCTCTTTCACATCGGTCCTCCCTCTCCTCTCTCCCCGGGCCTCCCTTCCCACCCTTGCCCGTAGCCCCGTTTCCCTATTCCCCCCAGTCAGCCCTGAGCAGAGTTCTTCCTGCAGCCACCCTTCTCCCATGTTCCGGGTCAATAGCCATCAACATCCCATGCTGAGAAGGAACACACAGCCCCTTGCATGCCTGATTCACCAAGAGCTGCTCTCCCAGCCCCTCCCTGGGCCTCTGGTGCGCTCCCTCCATCCTATGGGCCCTGCTTCTCCTCCTCCAGAGACACTGCTATCCATCAGTTGTCTGCCTCGCTGGTCACAGTTACTTTCGCTGGCTGTCTTCAGCTTGGTTGTTTATTTTCTCTCTCTCCCCTCCTCCCACTCCCTTTTCCTCCACTTGTTCCTGGATTTGGGTTTGCTATGCATTGCTTTTCAGGGCTGTCCTGCAGAGGGGGCAGAAAAGATGCTCAAAGCAGTGTACTCACGTCCCCTTTCAGGTGACTCTCTCTCCTCTCCAAAGTTGAGGATCTTCGAGGAAAGAAGGCTACAGTCTCCTGCAGAGGCACACGATGCCATTTAAAGGGCCAAAGATTTGGAATCAGGGGACTCTAGTTTGGGAGCTAATTCTGAGAGAACTTTGGGTAGGTTCCTTAAACTCTCTAAGCCTCAGTTCTCTCATTTATAAAACGGAGCCGTGATGACTGAGTGAGAAAATCACAGCTATCATTTACTGAGTAAATTCTCTATGTCAGGCTCCATGCTAGGCACTTTCGAATAGGATTGCATTTAAGCATGTTTGTGAAAGTGCTTTGTAAATTAGAAAGCGCTGTGCAAATGCTTGTTATTAAAGGAAAGCAGAAAGCCGCTATTGGCATCTACATGGCTCTCCTTTGTACCCAGAAAATAATTCAATGGGTACTTTTGACCAGTTCTGTTACAAAATTTCATACGTACATCATCTCATTGAGCTTCACGTGGCTGCTCTGTAGTAAGTAAGCAAATATGATCGGCTCCACCCTATAGATAAGGAGGCCAAGACCCAGAAAATGGAGTCTGGGGAATTCTGCCTGTTTTCTCCACTTCCCCCTGTGCCCTCCTGTCCTCCCTGCCCTCCATCCCCCTGAAGTGGGCTGGGAAGTATACCTGTTCCATCTCATCTGATGGAAGGTGGGGGGCAATGTGTGAGTGTGCCTGGGCATGGACAACATCTAGAAAGATGCAGTGACGTGCCAGGCAGAGGAGCTATTTGGAACAGGCAGGGTGGAGCTCTGAGAGTGGCAGAGTGCCCGGGGGGCTGAGATGGCACATGCGGTGCTGTCTCCAGAGCGAAAGGGCATGGTGGGACCAGAAACCAGCAGGAAATGGGGCTGCCTAAGAGAAGGCATGGTGTGTCACGTGACTAAGATCCTGAACATGGGGCTCCGAGCCCAAGAGTCTAGCAAGGACTTGTTCTTATTCTCTGCTAACCTTGGGCCAATCAGATCACCTCCCACATATACCTGGTACCCCACATCCTCAGGCCATGGGACCAGACTCTTGTCCAGGAACTTGTGTCTGAACCTGCAGTCCCTTCCAGGCAGCCAGTGTAATTATCCAGGCCTTGACTACCACTTTACCCCCAGCCACCAAAGGCCACAGCTCATTCCCACACAGGCTGAGTCATGGCGCTAGCCGGCACACGCAGACCAGGGCTCCCTCAGAACCATGAAGAATAATCAGGGCTGCTGCTGACCCTTTCAGAGAGGCTCCAGTGCTCCCAACCCCAATAACTCACTGCCTGGGCAGATTCCTTTAAAAATTGCAGCCAGGGCTTCCCTGGTGGCGCAGTGGTTGAGAGTCCACCTGCCGTTGCAGGGAACACGGGTTCATGCCCCGGTCCGGGAGGATCCCACATGCCGCGGGGCGGCTGGGCCCCTGAGCCATGGCCGCTGCGCCTGCGCGTCCGGAGCCTGTGCCCCGCAATGGGAGAGGCCACAACAGTGAGAGGCCCGCGTACCGGGAAAAAAAAAAAAAAAATTGCAGCCAGTTAAAGCCACCGAGCCCAAGGATGCAGCCCCTTCTGCCAGCTAGGCTCTTCCTTACACTCACCCCCGAATCCTTCTGAGCTTCCTTTTTTCACCTTCCAAGGCCCTCTCTCCTCCAAAATTTTCTTTGGGCTTCTGGGTTCTCCCTTCCCTGCGCCTCCATGGACTGATGCGCTGTGGCTCTCCCCTCAGAGTGCGGTTTCCCTTTGGGCCGTCTCAGGTGGAAGCTGCCCTTCTCTCTCAGCCCCTGGGCTCAGGGGGTGGGATGGTGTCTCTGCTTCAACAAACCATTAAACCCAGCCCTCTACGGTGAAAACCGGCCCCAGTGGGTTCCCTACGGTGAAAACCGGCCCCAGTGGGTTCCCGCCGCCTGCTTTGCACTCCACTCTTCCTTGGTGCTGCCCTGAGGCCACCTCATTCAAGGAAGACATCGCCCTTCCTCTTCTGGGGACAACTTTATCAGCTGCAAGCCTAAACGTCACCATCATGTGGGATGATATCGCATCTCCACGGGCTGCTTCCTCAACAGCTTCGTCTCTCTGATGCAGCCCCTACTTTATGGCCACTGCCTGGACCTAGTCATCTCGGAACTACCCCACTTCTGGAGTGTTAAACACAAATGCCCTGTGGGCAGACCATAATCCCACACCCTTTGTGCTCTCCACAGCCTTTCCTACACCTGACCTGTGATGTCATTGGCCCTCCAGTTCCTTGGCTTTTAATTTCCTCCTCGTATCAGCCCCACCTGTTTTCCCTTCCATCCTGAGCCAGGCTGGGGTCCGTATTCCTTTTTTTTTTTCTAGTTGCTCTTACCTCTGTTGTCCCCTTGTCTTTTCATGACATCCTTTTGGCAAAACCCCAGTGTAAAGTTAATTCAATTATTTGCCTTTTCTGCACCTCTACCTAGGATACTGGGTACTGTGGTAGAAAAATCACACGGCTGCACAGAGTGAGGGGACTACACGACCACAGCCAGCATCACAACCAGGCCTTCAAAGTGGCCCGGAATTTTCTTTCTTTTCCTTAGTCAGTTCTCTCTAGAGCTCATGGTCAGCGATTTCTGACCTTCTCCACTCTCTTCAAGACACCACCTTTCCCAGCATCTCCCTACACATTCCCAGCAGATAACCTTCAGAGAAAGTAAGAATCATTTGGCAGAAATTCCATCAGCATCCTGCCATCAAACAGACTTTATTCTTCCCTTCTTTGCTCTCTGGTCACAATGGATGAGGTAGGGGTCCAGATAACCCTCCTAAGAATTTAGGCTAATCCCTTCAAGTGCTTTGGACCCTCTCCCTTTCCACCTCCTTTTGAAATCTCCTTTGGTTGGTTTTCCGTGCACTTCTCCCATCTTGTGTTTCTTCCTCTCTACCTGCTTCTTCTCATTAGCATTTAAACATGTCTGAGATTCACTGTTTCAAAACAAAACAAAACAAAACGATCCTCTCCCTTAAACCCACCTTCTTATCTCAATACCTCTGTGTTCATTATTGCTCATGTAACAGTTTCAACCCAATATTCTGAAGCTTAAAACAACCAACACAAAACAATAAACATTACCTCATTCAGTTTCTGAGGGTCCGGAACCTCGATTCAGCTAAGCAAGATGGCTTGCGTGTCTCCTGAGGCTGCAGTCAAGATGGGACAGTAATTATGTGAAGGTTAGACCAAGGCTGGAGGACCTGCTCCCGGTATGGCTCAAATATGGCTGTTGGTCAGTGGCCTCTGTTTCTCATCACGTCGGCCTCATGATGTGGCAGCCGTCTTCCCCTAGAGTGAGTGATCCGAGAGAAAGTGGCTAAAATGGAAGTTGCAATATCTTTTGTTAAAGGAAAATCAAAATGGAGTTGGTATTGCTCACAGAGCTCTCTAAAATGGAGCCGAGAGGCCAGGGAGGAAGTGTGACTCATACACATCTCAGCTTGGAAGAAATCTGAGCTTTTGACCACTTATTGTCTTAACAAAGACATCCAGGAATCTGCCGGAAACTCAAGATACTTATCGGACTCTTACCTTAAAATAACTCATGACAATCTGTCTACTTATCGGACCCTTAAAACCCTTAAAACCACTCTTGAGAGCCTATTCCTTAAGGACAAATAATTCTTTTCTTGTATCATAGTACAGCCTCGTGGCTTTTGCCTTTCTATGAGCCCCTGACTCTTTCTCTTCCCTGGAACACGCTTTTGGTTTTACCTGAATCCGTTATCTCCTGAATTACAATTCTTAAGACCCCGAATAAAGCTCTTTGTTCTTTGCAGCCTCGATACTGATTATTGTTTGACCCTTTTGAAATGTCCTCACTTCGGCTATATTTCTTTGGTCACACAGAACCGCCCTGATATGATGTGGGAGGTGAGAACCCCAGGAGGTGGGGGTCATCAGGGGTCACCTCGGAGGCTGGCTACCACAACCCACTTTGTAGCCAGACCTGTTCAAAGAGGTGTTCACCTTGGGTGTCTCCAGATTTTGCTCTTCATTCAGACTGCTCTCACTGAGTCCCCAGTGACTTCCTTATTTTGAAATCCAAATGCTACTTCTCAGTCCTTATCTCAGGTGGCCTCTCCGCAGCATTCCATCCTGTTGAGTCCCTCCTTCACAAACATTTCCTTCCCTGGCTCTTGTGACATCACAGGCTCCTGGATTTCCTTCACCTTTCGGGCCCTCCTTGGTTTCAGTCACAAGCTTCTTTCCTCCCATCTATCTATCTCTGAGGGTTGCTGCACCTCAGGGTTCTGATCTCAGGGTTCCTTTCTGTGAACATCATCTTGGCCTCTGCTAACCTGATCTCCTGGCGCTCCCTGCACCCCTGCAGAATGTCTCCTGGCTCCTGCCCTCCTCCCACTGTCATCAGTTCAGATCAGCACCTCGGGGCTACTCTTTGTCCAGTCATGAATTCCTCAACTAGAGGAAGAGGGAAGAGGCCTGAAGGAAGTAAGGATAATGGCATAAATTAATGCAGGGAGTAACCAAAATTCATCAACCTCAGATGGAGAAGCCTGCGGGTGGTTTGATTATTGTTTTCAAGTCTACAGAGGCCCCTTGCTTTGAGAAATATGACCAATTGCCCTGTCTCTTCCAAAAACCAAATAGGGAAAGGTAAAGTTTTAGTAATGACAGATCCAGGTTAAAATAGAGAAGCGTTAAGTGCCAGGAATTAGCTAGAGCAATGTGGAGTCTGATCAGCAAATTTTTTTAAGTAGGTTAGGTTTTTGCACATTTGAGATGATTCCTGGGTAGACTGAGCTAAGGGTGGGCAGGTGGATCGGGTAACTCACCACATCTTCCATGGCCGCATGAGGGGAACTCCAGGGTGGCACTGAGCTCAGAACACAATCTCTTGTCCATTTCCCGCAGTGGAGTGTGAGAAAGCCCGTGCTCAGCAACGAAGACCCAACGCAGCCAAAAATAAATAAATTAAATAATTAAAAAAACCAAAAGGGACTTCCCTGGTGAAGCAGTGGTTGAGAATCTGCCTGCCAATGCAGGGGACACGAGTTCGAGCCCTGGTCTGGGAGGATCCCACATGGCGTGGAACAACTAGGCCCATGCGCCGCAACTGCTGAGCGTGTGCTGTACTGCCCGCAAGTCACAACTCTGGAGCCCGCGCACCTAGAGCCCGTGCTCCGCAACGGGAGAAGCCACTGGGCTGCAGAATGGGTTCATTGTGGTCTGCAGGGTCAGGGCAGTCTAGCCACTGCTGTTTGGCTGCATCAGTCCTGAAACTGGCCAGAGCCTGGGGTTATAGGTAGGGAGGAGTGGTGTGAAGACAAGCATGAACTGGTATTGAGACGAGGAGCACAACCAGAGAGAATAACCTTGGCTGAGGAGCTGGTTGGTGTATCACCTCCTCCAGGAAGCCCCCTCTGATACCACCAGACTGGCTTCACCTCTGTGCTCTCACAATGCCCTGTGCTCCCTTGGTCCTCAAATGGACACTGTGGCCCTGAGATGGTCTAAGGGGTTGTCTTTATACTCATCAAGCCATGAGCTCCTTGATGGCAAGAACCATGTGCTGTTGACGGCTGTCTCTGGGACCTGGCACAGCATGTGGACCATGCAAAGTGCTGGGTAAATCAGTCTTCACTAATTAACCTAGGGAACAAAGGCCTTGGAGGACTTTGTATCACATCATCCCCAGAGGTAACTTCAGTATAGCCCAGCAGAAAGCCCTGGCTTTTCAAAACCCCATTCCAATGGGACAACTGAAGAGATGACCCAAGGAAATCTGGGTTCTGGTACCTGCTCAGCCACTTATTAGCAGAATGACCTGCTTAGCACATGACAATCCCTTCCCCATGCCTCAGTCTCCTCATCTATGAAATGGGGGCGATGACCCCACTGATTCACAGAGTTGCTTTGCAAATCAAATGAGATAATGGGTGTGGAGGTGGTGAAAACATCTAGATAAAAGTCTTTAAGACTTATACAGAGGTAAGAAGTTATTAATAGTCTCATTAATATTCTTACCCAGAATGCCCATGGAGAAGCAGTCTGTGGCAGCTCCAGCCCCCGCACCCCACCCTTCCATACTATTTCTGTCCCTGGAAAGCAGGTTCTTGGAATGGGAGTCCCCATTCTGCCACTGTGCGGGAAGGGGGTGAATGTCAGGCAGTGACGCCCGCCCCCCCAGCTCTCCAGCCTGCCCCTCCTTGGGGGTTCTCACCAAACCCTTTGATTTAGAAAGAATGGCCGACACCAGCACACCAGCCATCTGGAGGATGGCAGGTGGCATCTTGTCTCTGTCACTTCGTTTGATGCTGAGGTGCTGAGGTCAGGCCCAGTCAGGCCCAGGTACAAGGGGAAGCAGCTTCCACCCGTCTCCTGCGTTTTTGGGGAGGCGTGAGCTGCTCCAGGTGGCTGGTCCTTTCTCTCTTCCTGCTCTTCTTCCCAGGACTGTTCAGCTGCCTGCGGCCCACCTTGCCTGCAGAGTGGAGTGGCCGGGAGTGGGAACAAACCCAGGGTTTTCTCCTCCCCCACATTATTCACTTTCCTGCTGAGCAAGTGTGATGCTTGCCAGCATCAGCTGGCCCATTCCTAGGGAGCAGCAAAGAGAAGTAGGTGGCCCCAAGATGGGGAGAGGAAATCCAGATGGGTGGGGTCTGATGGTGACCTCATCCTCCAGAATGTTCTGGAGATGACATCCAGGTCCTGCCAGCCAGCAGAATCGCCCAGGAGGTAAGCCCTGAGGGCTCCAGGCAGAACACCTGACCTCCCCTGGGCCTCATCTCCCAGTTTCCCCTGGCCATACTATAACCTGTGAACATCAGCACGAGGGCAGCGCAGATCTGTAGAAGTGGGGTGTTCACTGGCTTTGCAAATAATCAAAGCCTAGGGTCAGCAAAACTGTGGATACGAAAGAAAGAAAGCCAGGAGAATACATCTGAGGTCCAGGGAAGGCTGGCATCTGGAGTGAGGTGTCAGACGGGGGCTCTGCCAGCCCCGCCCAGGGCTGTGTCCACAGGGGGAGGAAGACCAGCAGTGGTTGTTACCTGTCTTGCGGGAATGGGCCACTACCAGAAATGCAGCCGCCTGCTCAGAGGAGGTCTCCTAGCTCAGCCTAGCTCCCCTTCCACACTGCGCCAGCCAGGTCTGCCGCTGCTGACTTAAAACGCTGCCCTCAATTTTATCTTTAGCTCTGGCTGCTGGGAGCCTGAGTGACAGGCAGGCTGGGGGCTTGTGCCGGGGTGGGAAAAATTTGCAGCTACCTGGTTTGCTGAGGTGGCACGATTGCAAGGAGCAGGGCCTGTGTGGTGTTCATTGCTGCATCTGTGGCTGGCGCGGTGGTAGGCACGGAGCTCCCCCAATACTGGTTGAATGGATGGGTGGATGCAGCCAAGCATGGATGGAGCAGAGGACCCCAGAGGAGAGGATGAGAGCAGGGCCATCTGGTCCACAGACCAAGTCACGGTCCCGGAAGGAACTCCGTGTGGTCTTGGGCGAGTGACTTCCCCTCCTGGCCTCAGTTTCTTCATTTGTAAAAGGGGACTAGATAAGCAGTTTTCAGACCACCTCTGTGGACCACCTCCGCCTCTAATCCCCCACCCCACCTCCATAAACAAGGTGCTGCTGCTGGGCGCTTGAGTTGGAAGGAAGGGAAATGACGGACTACAACGCTCTCCTACCTCTTCCGTCGGGATTGAGTCACTTTTATCAATTCTGAATATTGAGCTTCCTGGAAAGAATTCTTTTATTTTTATTTATTTATTTTTTAAAATAATTACTTACACTATCCAGAGTAGTGGATGTTTTGGTTTGGGAAGCAGAGACTGGTATTTTTTTTTTTAAACATAAATTTATTTATTTTTGGCTGCGTTGGGTCTTCGTTGCTGTGCGCAGGCTTTCTCTAGTTGCAGTGAGTGGGGGCTCTCTTGGTTGTGGTGCGCAGGCTTCTCATTGCAGTGGCTTCTCTTATTGCGGAGCACGGGCTCTAGGCACACGGGCTTCAGGAGTCGTGGCTCACGGGCTCTAGAGCGCAGGCTCAGTAGTTGTGGCGCACAGACTTAGTTGCTCCTCAGCATGTGGGATCTTCCCGAACCAGGGCTCGAACCCGTGTCCCCTGCGTTGGCAGGTGGATTCTTAACCACTGCACCACCAGGGAAGTCCAAGAATTCTCTTAGACAAAGAGCAGCTCTGTTCCCCAAACACATCCAGACTTGAGGAGCCGGAATGAAATTGCCTCTTGGAGCAGGTAGCAAGAATAGCCCCTCCACTGTCTCTCTTCAGGACTGATATGAAAACCCCTTATCTGAGCAATGAAAAATGTGAAGTGCCCAAGAAAGGATGAGGAGGGGCCAAGGAGAGACCCTTGCAGGGCAGTAGGAGGTGTATTGGAAGGGGCAGACCAGGGGTTGATCCAAACCCACAGCTAGACCTCGAGAAGGAGCAAGCGTCCGTGGAGACGGCAAGGAGACTTGAGGCAGCAAGAGTTCCGAGGAGAGAGCCAGAAGAGGGACTTGAAGCCAGCATCCAGCCACCCCCGACTGTCCTGAGGTGGGAAGGCTCGGCAGACCCTTGAGGTCCCAAGAGGGGGATCCAGCAGCCTGGTGTGCTGGGACCTGGATGCCAGCTTGGGTGCTGACTCCGTGGAGCCCAGGGAACATGGTTACCAGCAAGGCAGGAAGGCCTGCAGGGAAAGGGAAGCCTGGCCCAGGGAACTCCTCGCCTTTCCTCTTGGTCTGCCTTACGAAAGGAATGAGGTGTGACCGGGACCTCGGGCAAGTTATTTTAATCATTTGTGCCTCCCTTTCTTCCCTTGTTATAGGGAGATGACCTCTGACCCTGCCTATATCACAGAGGTATTCTGATCAAAACAGATTATAGATGTGAAAGTCTTTCTTACTACATATTGAAACTGCTTTACAGGTATTACTCAATGGCCAGAGGGCTGGAGTCTAGCTGGCAGGACTCTGTTTCTTCCAGGCTCTTCTTCCTCCTGTTCTTATAAACTTGCTCCAGTGAGAGAGCAAGTAGGCCCAGGGCCTACTTCTCTTTCTCCTTTGAACTTCCTTCTGCCTTCCTCCTCAAAGACATTCTCCTGCCATCCCCTTTCTTTCCCCAGCCCTTACCCTGGTCCAGCCTCTGATGCTGAGCTCCCAATAAGGCAAAGTTCCTGTTTGGACCCCTTGCTCCAGCCTCCCAATTCCAGCTCATCCCACACACTCGGCTGGCCTCATTATCCCCTCCCCCTGCTTGGAAACCTGCTGCGTGTTCAGTGTGCAACCCACACCGAGCCCCAGTTACTCATCAAGCGAGTCGCCTGGGCCACTCACTTCTTACTGACCCGAGCCCACCCCCGCCAAACACCACCTGGCATGGCCCCCTGCAGACACTCAGCTTCCTACTTCCTCCTGCTCCAAACCATATCCTCAACCACCATCTGGAAGGCCCTCCCCTTTCTTTCTGCTAAATCAAGAAAATACCCCTTGAATAAGTGGTTGAACATCTCCTCCCCTTCAGGAAACCTTTCCCGAATAACCTCACTGAAATCTTGCCTTTCCGTCATTTGAATACTTTCTAGAATAGAACAGGATTGGCATCTCTGTAGTGTGTGTACCTGTGAGGTATGTGTCTGTGGGTTCTGCTAAGTCCTGTGGCAGTCATCTTTCCCAAGTCACCACACTCACTTGTTCCCCATGGTGGGATTGGTACAGACGGCCGACCAACTGGTAAGACTCATTATGTAGGAAGATGACCAGGCCAGGTCTGACGTTGGGGAAGATGGCAGGACAGCATCACGTGCAGAGGCCACAGTGACCTTTATGACAATGAGACTTCCCAGAGCCTTTTCCTTTTTTCTTTAATATATATATATATTTTTGATGTGGACCATTTTTAAAGTCTTTATTGAGACTTCCCTGATGGCGCAGTGGTTAAGAATCTGTCTGGCAATGCAGGGGACATGGGTTTGATCCCTGGTCTGGGAAGATCCCATATGTCGCGGAGCAACCAAGCCCATGTACCACAGCTACTGAGCCTGTGCTCTAGAGCCCGTGAGCCACAACTACTGAGCCTGCGCGCCACAACTACTGAAGCCTGCGCACCTAGAGCCCGTGCTCCGCAACAAGAGAAGCCACCACAATGAGAAGCCCTCGCACCACGTCGAAGAGTAGCCCCAACTCGCCGCAACTAGAGAAAGCCCACGCACAGCAACAAAGACCCAACGCAGCCAAAAATAAATAAAATAAAATAAATAAATAAATAAAGTCTTTATTGAATTTGTTACAATATTACTTCTGTTTTCTGTTTTGGTTTTCTGGCCCTGAGGCATGTGGGATCTTAGCTCCCTGACCAGGGATCGAATCTGCACTCCCTTCGTTGGAAGGTGAGGTCTTAACCACTGGACCACCAGGGAAGTCCCAGCTTTTTCCCTAAGACATGGCCACAGGTGTCCTCCTCTAATGCCACCTGAAGCACTCGTCACCTGTGGCAGGAATTGTAGATGAGGCACAGACATTGTCACCCAGCCCCAGGATGGCAGGCTGGTTTGTTTTGGTTGCCTGCACATTGCGAAAGGGTAAAGGCTCAGGGGCTGCTTATGTGCACACGTTGGGCTCAGCACACAGTCCTGGCCTATTTTGTGGTTTTATATCCAGGGATGCCAAGGACAGTCCGTGTCTGCTGCTCAGGCTGGTGATTTAACCCAGAATACCCTTTAGGTGCTTTCCAACCCTGCAGTGTTCTTTTGTATCGTTTGGGTTGGAAAATGAAAAGCTCTCTCTGCCAGCAATTAATTTACCAAAATAAACAAAAATTCTGCTTTTCGTGACAAAGACAGTCCCTGAATGCCAGTCTTAGGGCTGCCAGACTGCAATTTCAAGTGGCTGCAGCTCGCGCGGTTACAATTTACAGGTGATTTATCGGGGAGGTTATGAGAAAAGGAGAAAACGCAGTCAGGAAGGAGAGGAGAAAAGTGTGGCGCATCTCTTGCCCTCATCCCCAACTTCTCTGGCAACAAGTCTCGTGTCCTTGACTCTACCTTCCCGTTTTTAGTTTTATTTTTTTTAAGAACTGCAGATGATTTTTCTTTTTCCATTCTGTTCTATTTGGCTTATTTCCAACCCTCTCCTGACAAGGGTGCAGCCTGGCGCCCTGCTTTCAAACCCCATCACTGGCTGCGGGCACCTCCCGCGCATTCACCATCCAAGACCTTCAGCCTGCTACATTTTACAGGAGGGTCTGGTCCCTTCATGAGAGAGCTGCTTCTGGGGGTAGTTGATTTGATACACGCTGGAAACAGTATCCAGACTGCGGAGTTGCAAACTCCCTCGCCTTCCCTAAACGCTGAATGAATAGGGACAGGGATGCGTTGCATTGGAAAGGGAGGTGGCAGCCATGGATTTGAGATACAGAGTTGCTGAGAAGCTGGGAAGAATTTGCTCAGGTAGGCAGAGTGGGGTGTCTGGGGGTGGATGCTCTGAGTGGCACCAGCCAGGGACCATTAGAGATTACGCTGGGGGAGTTAAAAGCAATGATTTAAGTCTGAGAACATTGTCTCCTTCATCTCAGAGCCTGCTGAGAATCAATCCCAGTAAGCACTACCCGCATCCCCACTGCTGCTCGCCAAGGCTCAGCTCACTCGTAAGGACCCACCAGCCTTGCTCACACACCTACTCTATCAACTTCCTGCTTCCTACCACCTACCTCTGAGAACTCTGCTCTTCGTGGCTTTGCAATCTGGATGGTTATCTTTGCCAAGATTCTATCGACGCTGATCCTGGGGATTCCCTGGGCCAGACTGTGGACAAGAATTTATGGTGCATGGTTTTCAGGTGCTTTGTGTGAAAAACAGACACAGCCCTGACTTCAAAAAGCTCACAGTTCCTCCTGGAGTCAAGGTAAACACAGAAAACTGAGGAAACATGCAGAGAAACTAGAGAATAATTTCCTTATAGGCAATGGCAGGAAGTTGAATCCTCTTCAAACTTTTTTGCTTTGCATCTCACTCTTGCTTCCTCTCCATTGTCTCCCACACAATTCCGTCCTGGAATAGTTTGGACACAACACCCCACGGAGCCTCTTTATTTAGCTCCTCTCCAGAGAGACACAGAAGTGACCCCAACTCTCTCTGGAGGAGTGGGTAGGCAGAGCAACCTTGATAATAAAATCCAGTGAACAATTTACTGACCAGACTAACAGTGAGTGGTTTGCTGTGGATTCCGTTCAACACTGCATGCACAACTACTGTTGTGTTAGGTCTTCGAGGGAGGGGTGAGCGGTACAAAAATGAACAAGAAAAATCTTGCCTCAAAAGAGCGTATTCTTGGGCTTCCCTGGTGGCGCAGTGGTTGAGAGTCCGCCTGCCGTTGCAGGGGACACGGGTTCGTGCCCCGGTTCGGGAAGATCCCACATGCTGCGGAGCAGCTGGGCCCGTGAGCCATGGCCGCTGAGCCTGCGCGTCCGGAGCCTGTGCTCCGCAACGGGAGAGGCCACAGCAGTGAGAGGCCCACGTACAGCAAAAAAAAAAAAAAAAAAGAGCATATTCTTCATGTATATCTAATATTTGCTTCATAAAACTTCAATCATATGGAATCCTTTGGAATATAGTACTTTGAGGTATTAATGCTTTTCAGACTCTTTCACTGATCTACCACTGAAGTCATAGCATCAATGTCTTTGAAATCTTGTGTTTTTATCATCATATGAAATTTATACTCCACTTTATATCAGTACTGGTTTTAATATAAAATGATCTTCCTCTCCCTCAATCCCACACTCCTCAAAGTCTAGTTATAACCGAAGCAGTAGGAGAATGGGACACTTATCCTGTCTTTTGGACCCCCGTACATTATCTTACACCCAAGGAACACAAGTATCCTGTGAGAAAATCAGGGTAATAGCTCAACACCTACCTATTGATTTTCCCTCCTTCCCAACCCACCTCCTAGGTCTGACCTTGCCAGGGGGCTCCAGACTTCCTATTTTTCCTACCTTGGCCCTCCACTCCTACAAGCCAGTAGCCCCCTATTTCTGGGACATCTCGCCCCTGGTTACCTTCTTTTTGTGCCTCTCTTAGAGGATGTTCCCTGTTCAGTTCTGGTCCTTGATTTTATGTTTGGGATTGTTTTTGGTTTTGGACACACAGCCATTTAGGCCCAAGGCAAATAGTGGCAAAAAAGTCATTAATCACTCCATTAATTAATTCCTCCAAAAATATTTATTGGCCACCTGCTCCTCAGGTTGAGCTGTGCTACACACTGTGCATATAGTGATGAGCAAAATAGAAATGTTTTCTCTCCTGATGATGGTTACAAGTTATTGAGAGAAATGACATTAATCAAATAATCCTACCAGCATGTAACTTTGAACCGTGCCTGGAAGGGAGGAACTAGGGTGCCATGAGAACGTAGAGCAAAGTACGGACTTGCTCTGATCTGGGGGAGGTGGTCAGGGAAGGCTTCCGGGAGGAAGAGGTATTTCAGCAGAAATGTGGAGGATGACTAAGAGTTAACTAAATGAATGTTAACTGAGTGAGGGGGAGCATTCCAGGCAGAGGGAACAGCATGTGTAAGTGTCCCGTGCCTGGGGGAGGGGAGCACAGCCAACTTGAGGAACTGAAAGACCAGTGTGGCTGGAACATAGACAGAGAAAGGAGAAGTGGGTCAGATGGGGGCCAGAAGTCTAAAATCCAAATTGGTAACTTTAGCTGGAGATACACATACGTGTACTAGGTACATAGGACATAACCAAATATGTTTACTTAGTTTCAGAGTAAACGGAGCAGGAAGAACTTTAAGTGAAAACAAATTAACCAAGACGAGGAGTTCAGGAGAAGGTAAATTCACTACAATAAATATTCCCCAAAACCTCAGAAGACAAAGAGCAGGGACATGTTTGTTGAATGACGGAAGGAAGGATAAATGATGGATGAATAAAGATCTAGTACCATATTAGACATCTCCATTTGCAGCCATGCTCCCAGCAGAAGACTGACCTGGCTCTGCCGCTTCCAGGCCAAATTGCCTTCAGTGCTCTGCCCTCTGGATGGCATGGCCTCCTGTACATGTGACTGTCACAGCATTGTCCCATTGTATCGCCGTGATGGGTTGCCACTTGCCTCTACCACTAGACTCTGAGCTCCTTGAAGGCAGGGACCTTGCCCTACTCATTTTTTTCATCCCTCGGGCCGAGCAGAGTGCCTGGCACACAACAGGTGCTCAGTAAGCGTTGGTTGAAGTAATGCACAGTGTCCTGCCCACATAAATTCTGCAAGGGAATGAGGATGACGGAAATGAGCAGTTGCCTTAGCTGCATATACCCTCAGGACTAACAGCAAACATTTCAGAAGAGTCAGCTGCCTTAGACATCCATTTTGTGGTGAAATCTTCAACTTGCTCTTAGAGTGATCAAATCCAGGACGCTGTTTTTCTTGTGGGTTTTTCTGTGGGTATGTCCAGCTCATCAAGTCATCAGTAACTAAGCCGGAAAATCTACAGGGTGAATTGCCCGTCCTCTCCACTAGCCTATGATATCAATATTCTGAGTATGAGTAGCCTTTGTATTTCCAAGCTATATGTGCACATCCGTCATTTCCTTTTGTCCATACAACACCTCTGTGATGTATTTAACTAAAAGAGGTTAAATGATTCGTCCAAAGATCCTACGGCAAATCGGTCCAGCCTAGAGTCTTTTCTCTTACATCCACTCTGCTGCCTTACTCCCTACCCCAGCGCTTTCCTTTACCCACCTTGAAAGGAGATGGTTCTCAGCAGCCACACTCTTGGAGATGCTCTGGATAGCTCTACGGGCCTTGCTCCTGCTGAGCCAAGCACTGGCAGGCTCTGGAGGGAAGCCGAAAGGCTGCAGAGATTCAGCGTACCAGAGAGGGGATAGAGTTGGATAAGCCAGATCCACTTTCTCTCGAACTCTCAGAGGCAACCTGATACAACATGCAGCTACAGAACTGGCATCGTGACCCAGACAGGGGCAGCCAAGAGCAGCCAGGAGGCTGGGAGAACAGAACTGAAGACAGACAGCTGCCAGGAAGGGAGGGGGAGACATTTCCTCCTGAGCCCAAGGCCAGGGAGCCTGCAGGCTGGAGACAAGCTAGTGTTGTCAATGAGCCTCGGACACAGATGACAACTGACTTCTACAGGATGGGAGCCCGAGTCCTGCTCTAGAGCTACCCACCCAGGATAGGGCACTACCATGCCCTTCTTTCTGTGGATGAAACCAAATCGACTGTTACTCTTCCCAGCCCTTTGGAGACCAAGGCTACTGTAGGGTTAAATGGTCAGATTCAACACTTAAAGAATCATGACATTTTTTTCCACATTAAAAAAATTTGCTAAATGGGAATTCCCTGGGGGTCCGTGGTTAGGACTTGGTGCTTTCACAGCGCTGATCCGGGTTCAACCCCAGATCGGGGAACTAAGATCCCGCAAGACCTGTGGAGCGGCAAAAAAATAAAAAAGAGAAAAAAATTGCTAAATAATTGCTGAGTTTTAGGCATTTACTTAGAGAGGAAAGGGCAGTCTCTATTCTCAAGATGTTTACAGTCTAGTAGGAAGGTAAGCTGACACAATAATTACAAATTACACATGAAAAAGAATGTGGTGAAGTGTCATAAAGATAGGATTAGAATCGGCCTTAATGAAGGCAAACCACAGGGTGGCCATCAGGAGGCCACTGGTCTTGAATGGCACCTGAAATGAAGCCTAGAAGACAAATTCATGGCAAGTGCCTGTGATTCTAGGCCACTGAGCAGTTTCCATGGATGCAACCTTCTTTTCTTATCTAGAAGGATAATAATAATCAGGTACTTATTAGAGTCAGGCGTTGAGCTGAATGCTTTGCATACACCACCTCGGGTCATCATTAGAACCACCCCCGGGTGGACACTCTTATCCTCCTGTTTTACAGCTGAGGAAATTGAAGCCTTAAACGTAAGTTAAATAACTCATCCAACGTCAATCAGCCGGGGAAAGAGTTGGAGCTGGGATAGAAACCCAGTATGTATTTAAAAATTTAAACAGTATAGAAATCTAAACAACTGCTGTGTTCCAAAAGTGAAAACCTCCCTATGAGCCTGGGGAAATGCTCAATGGTCCTGTGGAGTGGTTCAGATTGCAGATGGCATCTGTCTCTGGTGCCAGGCTCCTAGACTCTAAAGCTCCCCAGGAGGGGCCAAGACCAGCGCCTGCAGGTAGGAGGCGGCGAGATGAGGAGAGAAGATCAAGACCACCCATCTCAGAATTGTGGGAATCGGGTGAAAGTCCCCAGGGACAAACCTATCTGAGATGGTCTCTGAATCAAATATCTTGGCCTTAGTCTCTGTCTTAAGGCCCTCTGGACACCGGGAAGTGTCCTTGCTCTCACAGGTGTGACTAGTCTGCATCCGCTTGCCCGTGGTGCTTGAGCTTCCCTTCAGTGTCTTGATGAATCATAAGCTGTTAGTTCTGACACAGACATTAGAGATTATCTAGCCCAATCCCTTCCATTTTTATATTACACATTGACAGTAATTCATGGCAGAGCCACTAGGATGTTTCGTCTTTGTTTCAGTAAAAGGTCAGCTTACCACTAAACACTGATGTAAGCTATTTCCCTCGATTGCAAAACCCAGAAAAGAAACTCATAACGGTTGTGCGCGTCCATCGAGAACCTCCGCAAAACCTCATCTTTAATATTTTGCTCCACCTGCAGTACTCCTTTTTTTGTGGTAGAGGCCTGTGGGTGGGTAGGGGAGAGCAGAGTAATGCATTTCTCTAACGCTAAGAACAGAAGCCCTACTGCTTCCTCACCTGGCATCTTCCAACTCCCAGCATCTCTGCCATATTCAAGGCCAGCAGTCATTCATTTTGTCTGCCAGGCTCCTTATCAGCTTAGCCGACCGGCAGGCAGAGCTAAGCTCATCCTTTCACTGCTGGCTGCTTATCTGGGACACACGACGTGTGGAGAACAGCCTGCCAGGCAGATAGGAGCCACGGCTTTTCCTCTCAGAGCCCCAGCAGATGAGGGGAGCAGCGCTGATGGGCTAGGTCTGCCCCAGGATCTCATGCCTTTCCTCTATTTGGGACAGCAAACATCTGCACTCTGGCGTCATGGGGCAAGGAGCCGAGAACAGGCAGGGAATGCCTGCAGCAAGTGGGAGACACCACTGCCCCTCTTCCACCCCAGTCACTAAGGAGCTAGCCATGTGTGCTCACCACTTTGCCACCTTCTCCAAGGACCCTCAAGCCACCTCTGCAGCCCATCTCCTGGGCCCCATCCACCACCCTCCCCTCCACTTCTTTTTAGAAACCAAATCCCTGGTTTGGAGAGCATGGTAGGTTCCCATAGCGATGGGCCTTTTAGCTGTTTCCATGGCAACCAACACCCAGACCATTTAGTTGCTAGTCAACTGACAGCTGTAACTGAATAGGATTCAGTTTAGAATCTGAGGGATAGGCCAGGGGATTCTCTTCATAGAAGGAAACACAACAACCCAAAATGACTCAACTCTTCTAAAGACTTTTTTAGGCAACATCTGTGGAGATCCTGTGCCACTTTCTACCGCAGGTCACACAAGACTGCAGCTCCCATTCCCAACACACACACACACACACCCTCACCCTCCTCAGCTGAGTATGTCAGGCCTTTAAATCCCCCAGCTTCTATTTCCTGCTCTCTCTCCCAAGGGTCCCTGGGAAAAGACTTCTTCAAGGTAACTATCACCTTGGCGACATTTTTCACACATAACCCTTTCCTCTGTGTCAGTGCTCTCCCTACGTACCATGACCCTGTCCTCACAACAACCCAGTCGTTTAAGCAATATTTGCTTCTTGGATTGTCTGATGTAAATGGCTAATCCCAGATCACCTTCCCTTAGCCTGGACCCCACCTATGTCAAGCCACTTTCCTATGTCCGTGGGTGTTCTCAGAGAACAGACTGTTTTATCAACCTTCGCAAAGCATAATTAAGATCAATCTGTTGCTTTTAAAAAGTCAACTAAAATTTCAAACCAAACATAGGGGATTAGAAATTACTCCATGCTCATTGCTTTTCATTAGCCTGAAGATTTGAGGAAATGCCAGCCCTCCCATCTAACGCTCTCCCAAACTGGGGATACTGGGTATCGGATTCCCTTTATGCTGTAAACAGGGGTCTGCATCATGTTTTTTTAACCACTGCAGTCTGGGGTTTCTCTACTCTGGAACTCACGCAAGAGAGGAGCTGTCTAAGCCTCCATGGCTTGCTCAGTGGACTAGAAAAGCGTGAGAGCGTCACAGGAAAGAGCATGACCTTTTTGAGGGGGCTGCCCGCAAACCCTCTGTACAGAAGACGACCTTTCAAACTAATCCCTCCATGGGAGCCCTACCCAGCTCACTGCTGCAGGCTCCACGTAGCCTCACAATGGCTGGTAAACAGTTCTAAGCTGTCGCATGACCCTTCTGCTCTAACAGAAGGGTATACACTAGTGGGACTGCTTTTTTTCTGTCTTCCTTCAACATATGAGGGCAGAAGTACAAAATGCAGGGCAGGCAATTGTTAGCCTCAAAGGAGCTCAATGACATGAGAGTCTTCTGGGATTAGGGCGAGAGCAGACGCATATGAGAACTGAGGTTTTCCAGGCACATGAGAAAGTTCCTGTGCATAGAGCATTGCCTCACTTTTGAGGTGACGTATCATCACACATCAGATTGAACCTTCTGATTTTCCTGCTATACCTAGATGAGGGACAATGTCTGTCTCTTGGAATGCAGCTAACATTTACTGATTATGTACTATGTGCCAGGGGTCATTCTAAATGCTTTACATGCATCGCTTCATTTAATCCTCACAGCTCTACTGTTATTAACCCTAGTTAACAGATAAGGAAACTGACACACAGAAAAGTTAAGGGATTTAAAGATCATACTGGTTATCCTACTGATTGGTGAAGCCAGGATCCAACTACCGGCAGTCTGAAGCCAGAAACTACAGCAGTTAACCACCTCTGGAATCCATTTAAGTTTGATATACCCAGGGTTCAGCATGTGGAGAGAGTGGGCTGTCCCTCTAGACACAGTGTGACAGGATACACAAAACATCTTAGCTAGAGTACAGTGGTTGAATGGCTCCAGGAATTAACTAGGAAATCTTGGCCGTTGATAACATTATTCCCAATCTATTGCTGTCCCCTGGTGGTTTTCCTGGGAAACTCACAAGCCAAAGAAATCCAAGAAATCTAGTGAAATCAGTAGGATGAAAAGAACTGGACCAAATGACTTATTTGCTGCATAAGCACCCCAGACTAAAAGAGATGACCTTCCACATTACCCAACTCCTTTGTGAATAGGGCTGTAATCTCTGTGACAGCTAAAACCTGACTGATAGTACATTGATTCAAAACAGCAAAATATATGCCCCATGATTATACTTGTACTTCAAGAGCAGGACACTCCAAGATTTAAATAATCTAGCCATTACTTCCTGCAACTTCACATTTCATCTTTAAGCTTCTAGGCTTTCTTCAAGGCAGGAGGTTCCCAAAGATTGCTGCACTTATGCCAACTTGTAACTTCCTACTCCCCGCCTCAACCCCAAATTCAGTTCCCCTGACCCTGCAGATGTTGTTATTCAACTAGGTGATGTTTGCTTTCACTGTTTCTTTCAAGCACACTTGGTGGTATACGACTGTGCAAAGTGAAGCAAACAAGGTCGTTTTGTGTAAGATAGAGAGGTGAGGCCTAACTGTGTGAAAGGGAGAAGTGGCAGTTTCTGAAAGTCATGTCTTTACAGTACTGCACTCTGGGACCACGGGACCAGGTGTCCACCTACCATGGATCTGGGGGAACATACTCTGTGAAAGAAGCAGGTGTCCACAGCCCAAATGCAGAAGAAAAGATTGACGAGTTTTTATTTATTCAAAGGGACATTTCCAGGTGCATAAAGAAGCCACAAGTTAGTGTTGTTAAAAAAAAAAAAAATCAAACATCTGCTAATCAAGTGATGCATTTAATGAAAACCACCTAAGATAGTAAAGGAGACATGCGCTAACTGCAGAGAATTTCTGTTGTAGAAGACCTCCCCTCCACTACCACGCTGGACACCACTGCACAGCAAGTCATGGCCAGTGAAGCAGCGGAGCTGGAGGTGAGGAAGCTCATTGGCCAGATGCACTGAACTCAACGAGGCACGTGGAGATGAGGAACTTGCAGATGTAATATCCCACTTAGATGGATGTGGTTTGGAACCCGTGCTTGGCTGCAAGGGCTAGTTACCCTAGGGCAAGTTATCCAATATCCCCCAAGCAGCCTCATTTGGATCATGTCTGGTTAGACCCTCCTTATCCCAAAAGCAAAAACCAAACCAAAACAAACAAACAAAAAACTCTCCCTGAAGACAATTAAATCAATCCCTACAGTCTCACTTTCTCTTCCTTCCTTCAACCCTTTTACAAAGGATAATACAGGGGCGACAGTTCTGAGCTCTCAGGAAATAGGGTCTTAGATGCTTTTGGAGGTTGAGAGGCTAGAACGGCAGTCTAGAAATTCCTTTCATCTTATGGCACTGATTTAGTTTAGACTTGATCTCTCCTCCTCTCCCTCCACCCGTGCTCTCTCACCCCCAGACGGACATATTGGCATCAAATAGCTCTAGCTTTCAATCTGTACTGGGATTTGCCAGCAGAAGAGACGTTGGTCGTTGTCATCCGTAAGTTCCCACTCCACCACCAGTTTTATCTGGAGAAAGAGAAAAAGAATTGGGAAAAATGAAACTAGAACCTCACGTCAATCCAGAATGGGGTTAACTATGAATCCTAAATGTAAATTGTAACAAACTGCCTAATTCCTCATCCTTTTCTTCTTAAGTCATGCCACCATGAAGCCTGCTTGGGATGTGGGCACAGCCCGTGTCCTTTAGCTTAGAAGGGCAAACCAAGTTACACCTAGGATTTGGTGTTAGCAGTTAGCTTCTCAAATACAATTTCTAAAGCATTTTTTCCCTCTGAGATCAATGGTACATAAATGAAGCCAGGACTTCCCTGGTGGCGCAGTGGTTAAGAATCTGTCTGCCAATGCAGGGGACACAGGTTTGAGCTCTGGATGGGGAAGATCCCACATGCCGCGGAGCAACTAAGCCCGTGTGTCACAACTACTGAGCCTGTGCTCTAGAGCCCGTGAGCCACAACTACTGAACCCCGTGTGCCTAGAGCCCATGCTTCACAACAAGAGAAGCTACTGCAATGAGAAGCCCGCACACCACAACGAAGAGTAGCCCCTGCTCGCTCAACTAGAGAAAGTCCACGCGCAGCAAAGAAGACCCAACGCAGCCAAAATAAATAAATGAATGAATGAATTAAAAAAAAATAAAGCCATCCATGAAAAATAATTTTACATTTAAACAATGTCACATGCATTTTGACAACCTGATCCAGCTTTTTCCAACTTTAACTATGAAGTATGAAGAGTAAAAAGTTAGATTCCTAGGTCTCAGGAAACTTACTTGTTAGTTGGAAAATGAAATGTCAAAGCACAAAGGATGTTCAAAGAAGTTTAGGGTTGTATGAATACTTTCAGGGACAATGACCTTTGTGGCAATATAGTTTTGATTAATGCCCTTAAACTGTTTTTGTTTTGTTTTGTTTTTTTGCGGTATGCAGGCCTCTCACTGTTGTGGCCTCTCCCATTGCGGAGCACAGGCTCCGGGTGCGCAGGCCCAGCGGCCATGGCTCACAGGCCCAGCCGCTCCGCGGCATGTGGGATCTTCCCAGACCGGGGCACAAACCCGTGACCCCTGCATCGGCAGGCGGACTCTCAACCACTGCGCCACCAGGGAAGCCCAAACTGTTTTTTCTTTCTTCAATAATATACCCCCTTAGAGATCTCTGCCTTGACTTGTTAACACTCATACTATGAGCTCTCTCTTCTAATTCTTAATAAGGCACTGGCACTCTGCCAGTCCTTTCTTAAGCTTACTTGCTTTTAGTTACAACCTCTCTTTTGTACTCAAAATGTTTCTTCAGAATGCAACATTTGAGTGACAGTGATACCCAGCTTCTTGAAACTTGTTTGATAAATTTTTCAAGACTAGTACACATCAACTACTGTTTCACTTAGTGCACACATTAACATAGTTTAAGCTGGTTTTCAAATGAAATGTCACTTAAGCTGCGTGGCATGGCAAAACCAACAAAAACAACAACCAACAAACAAAAAACAAATGAAATGTCACTTAACAATAGCTACCATATATTAAGTGCCTACTCGGTATCAGGCCCTAACTAGACACTCTAAGTTATTGAGGCTCAGATATGCCCATGATTACCTGGCTGCTCTGCAAATTAATCTACAAATCTCTTCCTGACCTTTAGGGTCTCTGATACCGCTTAAGCACAGACTCCCTATATTTGAGTCTTTTTAGAATGTCCTTTAATTACTTGCTGTTTCTAGGAAATAAATGGCCAGGTTGCTCCTGGTTCTACTTGATCGCCTTTTAAGAAACACAGCTCTAAGGACTTCCCTGGTGGCGAGTGGTTGAGAATCCGCCTGCCGATGCAGGGGACGCGGGTTCGAGCCCTGGTCCGGGAAAATCCCACATGCCGTGGAGCGGCTGGGCCCGGGCGCTACAACTACTGAGTCCACGTGCCACAGCTGCTGAGGCCTGTGCGCCTAGAGCCCATGCTCCGCAACAGGAGAGGCCACTGCAGGGAGAAGCTGCGCACCTTAGCGAAGAGCAGCCCCTGCTTGCCACAACTGGAGAAGGCCCGTGCACAGCAACAAAAAAAACCCAACGCAGCCAAAAATTAAATAAATTTTTAAAAAAAACAACAAAGAAATACAGCTCTTTTTCTTCATGGAAAAAAAGTAATCCCTTTACTTCCTCCATTCTTATCAAGATTCATATTGTTAACACAGGCTCATTCCAGCAGGCTCTATCTCACAAGCGTTTGGTAGAAAAAGAAGTAGGTACAGCAGGGCGAGTCAGAGGTGAAGGTTGGGGGTGGTGGTGGTGGCGGAGGAGAGAAAGCAGAGGAAAAAGCCACCGCTCTGCTACGGACCTAGTAAATTACTGCTTTCTTGTTAAGAGATTAATGGAGAAACCAAGTTTTTCTGATGACAATGCTCTGACTACTTGAAATCTTGAACTATTTGGTACCTAGCTAAAATCTTATAACATTGCACAGGTTTTGGAATCACGAGACCTGGGTCTCAATCTAGGCTGTAATTCTTGGCAGAATGGACTCTGTTCATATTGCATAGCATTGGAGGCTAACATCTCTTCATCTGTAAAATGGGGATAGTATGACCTCTACACAGGTGGTCACAAGAATCCAGTGAAATACTGTATATAAAAAAGGCATCGTTAGGCCCAGGCTGACCATTAAGCAAGAGACAAAGAAAAAAGGGACACAGTGAAAACTCTCCACCCCAGCTCAAGATTCCTACACTCCTTTCTCCCAGGTGTCCAACTCTTCCTCATAGAGATGAAGGATTCTTATTCTAATCTTTTCTTCCTGCCCCCTCTCCTCATATTTCCAATGTAGTCACAGGACCTTTGGTGTCCTCAACTACAATGTCACTTACAGAGGGGTATTCACTCTTCACCGGTAGTTTATTCAAGTAGCTATAGGTCTTGTCTTTTTCAATGGGGCAGCTGATTCCACTCTTACAACCGTCAGGCTCAGGAATAGGAAAGGGAATTGCGACGCCCATCACAATGCCATGCACCACGGCTTTGCTACTTTGAGACTGAGTGCCTAAGAGAAAAAAAAAGAGAATAAGATGGTGATGGAAACAGCCTATTTCCAAACTGTAAATAAAAAATTCAGACATATTCTCAAGCAACGGCACTGCTGGGATAGCAAACCAAATTCTGTACCTCTTAATTCCTAGGGTCTATTTCTCTTTGGAGTTATACTTAGTACCTCCGTGAATGCTATACAGTAAGCATTCACTCTGAAACTTGAAAAATTACTGAATTATACAAAAAAAAAAAAAAGCAGTCAGTGGGGGCTGTTTTTTTTGCTGTTGACCCCACCTTGCTCTTCACTGCCTTCATAGTTTCTCAGGAGAATCAGAGCCACCTGGATGGATAAATAACCTTATCGAACAAGCTAACTGATTTTTGGTGGTAAACTTTCTGTTTACTATTTACATCAGGTTCTGTCAAAGTGTATTGCGTATCTTAAAGGGTTTGGGGAGACTGGTCTCTGAATTCTCAAATACCCTGTCCAAAGGATTCCGATAGAAATTAAGAATAAAATGGAAGACAATATGGAAAGAGGGAACAGGAGTCTCCTTAGAAATGCCACGGGCTGTAACAGCAGTGAAAGCGGTAACCCTTTAGAAACTGGGTAAAAGAAAGAGGAACATTTCTTGCTAACCTCTACCCTCCATATTGCAAGTTGGGCAGAGGAATAAATATACTAAAATTAGGGTAACTGGAGTTATGCACTATTAGGTTCTTCTGGAGATCCAGAGCATTGGCTCTGCTTCTTTCTTTCTGTCTGGGTTGGGAATTACTTTTGTTTAGAAGGTACTTTTTTGGTTTGGAACACTAGAGGGGACAGCGTATTGTCCAGGAGAGAGAACAACTCTAGGACTTAAGAGCTGTCTTTAGGCTTACAAACAAGAGATGACAGAAATCTCAAAGTTCCTAATTAGTCTGTCTAGTCTAGTTCCATAGGATAGAAAATGAGGGAAAGATTCAAGGTAGATGCTCTTTCTAGAAACAGAGATTTTCACATTGTCTAGATTCCTGGGAATCTGAAGGAAATGAATGTGGTACCAGAAAGAAACAAGTTCCAACAACATGCCTTCAAGTTGAAGAAGAAAGCTTCTTGATTGTTTCTTGGGTCACCAGTGAGTTCCCCAAACCTTACAGAGGCTAAATATTAATTGTTCCTATATTTTCAGGCAGAAAATAGACTTAACAGCCAGAAGATATATTGCTTGAAATAACACTTTGGAGGCGTTCCAGAGTCTACAGGGTTGGGGTCTGTACTAACACTCTGCAGTCAGTAGCTAAACAGAGTTGACACTCCCATGAAATGTGAACCAAAAATAGGGCACGGAGAAGCCAAGCTGTCTTCTTTGACCTGTGAAAACATGGAAATCCCCCTGTTTGCTCGAAGGGAGTCTGGCAACTATGGATTCTGAGAAACAGGCATATGGGAACCCAGTATGAGAAGGAAGCATAGTGAGTCCAAGCTTTGCCCATTGAGAGGGAGGTCACAGAATTCCTGACTGCAATTCCCCTCCCTCATATTCCCACAATTATTCCAATACTTGAGATTGATGTTACGCTTTAAGATGAATTTGAAGGTAAGAGCCACTTTTACTCACTACTGGTGAATGTGACATTGACACTGTAAGACTGTCCTTTGTGCAGTTGGCAGGGTTCGGTGGAGCACGGGTTCACATTCACTTCCTTTATAACTCCGACCCCAGAACCTGCAAAAGAAGAAAAATTTATTGAAATGGGTGGGAAAACAAACCTCCTAGGCTGTCTCTTACCTAACGGGAAGGTGCTCTGCCTTCCCAATGGGGGCGAGTTCTTTCTCTGACCATCCGTGGTCCCCGGGAAACTGTTCACATTTGACAGGCGAAAGGGAATTAAAGAAATTATTGAGTATACCTAGTCAGCTCCCCTGCTCTATATCCTGCGAGGGCTATTCCAGGGGAAATCATCCCCACCCTTCCTTCCATCCTGACACAGGATTTTAAAGCAGCACACTCGGCATAAGCGATGGCTCAGGTTGCACCGCTACTGTTTCCATTTGGAATCTTGAGACTGGCTGCTCCCTAACTGCCTTTCCCTACCATCTTTCAATCCCGTCCTGGTAGCTCTCCAAATCAGTGGTCTCTGAGCTTTGTACACTCCTACCGATGAGAACAATCTTAAGCATGCATCTGTAGCACACTCTACTCTGGAACCTGTGTTCTTCAAAATAAGTGTCTTTGAGGCAGGGTGTGTGTCCTTTTTTTTCAGTCTAAACAAGGACAAAAATACCTTGACCAAAAAAGGTTAAGTACAAATCTTTAAGAATCTCCTTACTTCATCCAGGCCCCTGAAACCAGACAGCTGAATGGGAGAGAACGCAAGTAAACGACAGGGTAAGCCTAAGCTCCGCCACTCATATACCACTGCTGACAGCTAGACTCTGGGATCCGACACCTGGCTTTGAAATCTCACTGGCTCCATTACTTACTATGGAACCTTAAGGCAAGATACTTAGCCTCTCTGGGGGCTAATAATGGTACCTACCTCATAGGGTAGGTGAGCTAATACACATATAGCTCTGAAATAAGTGCTTGGAACATAGTAATGCTATATAGGTATTCACTATTACTATCATATTGGGATTTAGTCCATGAATTCAATCTAGAGTAGCTGCTCCTGGGTGGGTTAGCAAGTTTCCCTTTCATACAAAGGGTGAGCCTCTCACCTCAAATTTACTTTGTGGGTAGAAATTATGGATCTAGACAATAGAATGGACTCTGTCTCAAAAGTAGAATGCATGAAGACAGAAAGGAAAAGGCAGGTTGAGAGCACATTATCTGCCTGCTCTTGGGTGGAAGAGTTGCATCGTATTGACTAACACTGCTTCAGCTAGGTCTGTAAATCATACTTAGCAGTTCCCTATCACCAACTTGCTTCTCCATCATGGCAAAGTTCTTAAACAATAAATACAAGATTCTCTTCTTTAGGCACTCTCTTCCACTCTGTCCTATCGTCTATGGCCAGGAAAGAAAATATCTGGAATTTTAGTCAACAACTTATTGAAAATCAGTGTTTATGCTGAACTTCTAGTTTCAACTTCTAGTTTCTTTCAAGGCTGGGTCACATGATCTAGTAGGAACTGAGTAGAGGGCAGTACTTGTAGCTCCTTCATCCAGTTTTATTATTGCTGACAAGACGTTCCTGGACTTCCAGTGTCAATAGAGCAAACTTCTCAGTCCTAACCTGCAAAAATTGCAAAACTAGTTCGCTTGGCCCCATTTCTCACTTGAGGAAATACCACTTCAGGGAAAGGGAGCATAGAGTGGGACTCAAAAAACCTTTTGATGTGGGCACTGAAGTTTTTACACTGTATTTCCCAATTCAAAAGTAAATTGAAAGTCTGTAACTGAAACTCTCCTTCCCTTAAGAGGTTTTTGCCATAGGTCTAACACCTGCTTTATTCACATGAGCAGAACAATGTCAGGATTTAGTTTCCTTAGTTGTTTTTCTTTTTTTAATTTTTAATTTTTTTGGCCGTGCCGCGGCTTGCAGGATCTTAGTTTCCTGACCAGGGATGAAACCCCTGCCCCCTGCAGTATAAGCGGGGAGCCCTAACCACTGGACGGAACAGGCGAGTCCCCCCCACCTTTTTTTTAATGTTAATGTTACTGTTGAAACCCAAAGTGACTCACAAACACCCACTAGTTTCCTACTGCTTACTAGGAACCTGGTTCCTTACTGCTGTAAGAACTTGGGCAAGTACCTTAATGTGCCTGTTTCCTCATCTGTAAAATAGATTGTGAGAGTTGAGTGACAATAAAGTTAACAGTGTCTTCATCCAAATGTTGGCCACTAAGTTTAGTGGAGAGAAAGGCAGTAATTTGAGGTGATAATAGGATCTTTCAAATGCCAGTCTCCTAGTTCAGTGGAACAGCATTTGTTAAGTATAAACAGGCCAGCAATTTTTATTCCTTAATCACTCCTGTCTCCTAGCCCCCAACTTTGCTTTTGCCTCAACATGAATTTTGGAGATATAGTGGAAAGAGTATTTCTTCCCTCATTTACTTTTCCAACAAATATTTATTAAGCAGTTACTATTACCTGGGCACTGGATATGATGGAGCAAATTTATTCTGGTTGCCATTCTGCTGTGTGACTGGGTAAGTAACCTAACATCTCTGGAATTCAATGATTGACTATAGGATCTCCAAGTTTCCTTCCAGCTCATAAATTTTATAAAATCAGTTTCATGCCTCTTTCATTTATTATTACACCTCTCCACTTCAGAAAAGTTCTGCTCAAACAATTTAATAGACTTGACTGAAGGAGCTCACAATTTCTACCCCCTGTTGTGCTTCTCAACAAAGATTCCAACCGTAGCTGCATGACAGGGTTATGCATCACAAGTTGTGACCAGCAACATGAGTTTTATAAATAGGAGAGGAAAACTGGTAAGAATCACAAAATTCCATAGCCCAAAGGACGCCCTAACGGAATAACTCATGAAAAGGAGAACTTACTTTCGACTTATCAGCAAAACGGAAATTTAAAAAAGCAAAAGGAGTGGAGAGGCAGAGGACATCCAAGGCACAAGGCATAAATAAAAAGCAGTTTTGCGCCGCACCCCTTACGCCCAACGCTGCACATGGACCTTCGGTTGTTTGCCCTACAATCTTTAGGAAACTTCAGCAAAAGGCCCACCTCCAGGAATGTGCTGGGATCCCAAACACGCGTTCCAGGGAAGGAGAAAAGTTGTGAGTGGTCGGGTTTCATCCAGGCCAGCACCGTGTCCCCTACCCCAACCCACTCCAGCCCACTCCACGAGGGGTCCGAGGCTGAGCCTGGAGGCCCGGGGGACCCACCCAACCTAGCTCGGAGATCTTAGCACCGGGTTCTGTCGGGGTCTCCCGCAGAGGGTGCGGGAACCTCAGGCTGGCCCCGGGGCTCACCGCAGTCCTTGAAATGCACCGGCTCGGCCAGGGCGGAGGCGCTGAGTGCCAGGAACAGGAACGCGGCGCCCAAGAAACGCATCGCAGCTGAGACTACAAGCTCAAGGAACGAAGAACCAGATTCCGCGGTCACAAGATAAACCTTCAGGGGCGGGCCGGGGGAGGAGCCCAGTCAGGCGACCGGTCACCAGCAACCGGGTCCGAGGCCTACCCGCGCCCCGCCCCCGGCTCCAGGGAGCCAGACACAGGGTCCCAGACATTCGCAAACCCCGCCCATCCGGTCCGCTTTGCTGCCGGGCCAGCTGGCTTCCACCTCCCTCCGGCCCAGCTCCTCTCTCCAATGCTCCGTCCCGGCTTTGTGGGTGAGTCCCACAAATGCTTCCGCAACGGGAGCATTTCTAGCCAATCAAATCCCCCCTCCTCCTGCACCACCCAATAGGTGTGCTCAGAGGCGGGGTCTCTGTGTATCCCGCTTCCCGAGGCCCAGACGCAGAAGGGGATTGGGACAATGCGAGGGGCGGTGCTTGTGGAAGAAAATGGCGGCCGTCAGAGGGTTGAGTCTAACCGCTGTGGCCCTGAGAGCAGTCACTCTCTGGCCAGGGGGCAGGTACCAAGCCTAGAAAAGCACCTGGGAAGGGTGTTTGGTTCTGCGCGTCCAGGACTAAAGGGAAACTAAGGCTCGCGGGGGAGGTGAAGGTTTGGCGTGAGGCTGTCCAGGTGGAGGGACTTCAGGTTTGGCTTGAGGCTGTCCAGGTGGAGGGCGCCAGGTGCCTCTCTGCTCCCAGGCTCACCCTCCCCCCTTGCACAGCAGGCTCCTCGCGGCCTCCCGCGGACCTCGGGCGCTTCGGGAACTGTCGTCCTCCAGCCCCGAAGCTGGCGAAGGGCAGATCCACCTCACCGACAGCTGCGTCCAGGTAAGAGGCCGGACGCGGGGCAGCGGTGGCGGGCGAGGGCTGGGAGTGGGGGGATCTCCCCTTGGCCCACCTTTCTCTCTCCCCTTGCCTGGCATTCTTGACCCCCCTTCCTGCATTTCAGAGGCTTCTGGAAATCACCGAAGGGTCAGAATTCCTCAGGCTGGAGGTGGAGGGAGGTGGATGCTCCGGATTCCAGTACAAATTTTCACTGGATACAGTTATCAACCCCGACGACAGGCAAGGAGAAAGGGGTGGGTTCCCGGAGAATGTGCAGGAGGGATAAAAGTGTCTCCAGTTTAAGGTGCACTTTTATTCCACATTTAAAACTTTGCTAAGGATAATTTAACATCACCCTTCTCACACAGTGGGGATACAGTGAAGATTTGTTGTCTTGATTCAAAATAACTAAGTCATAGGAGGAAAACTGGCCCGTCTAGGTGCATAGGGTAGTTGGTAGAGGGTCAGGCTGGACTAGAAAGATTCCAGGCTTAAACCTCTAAACATTTCCTAGTATTCATTCTATTGAATCTTTTTGCCTCAGAGAAGATCAGCACCTGTTAGAGGTAATAAGGGAAGCTTCCTCTGTATTTCAGAAAACAGAGGATGTGCATCTCTGGGCTCAGAGGGTGTTACGTTTTTCGTGTGTATGATATACATTAATGCCTTCCTCCCATCTTTTCAGGGTATTTGAACAGGGTGGGGCAAGAGTGGTGGTTGACTCTGATAGCTTGGCCTTCGTGAAAGGGGCCCATGTGGACTTCAGCCAAGAACTGATCCGAAGCTCATTTCAAGTGTTGAACAATCCTCAAGCACAGCAAGGCTGCTCCTGTGGGTCATCCTTCTCTGTCAAACTTTGATGTGATGACAGGTGACCCAGAGATGACCATCATCTGTACGGATTTGAGGAACCTGGGATTAGAAGAATTCTAGAGGTTTCCTTCCAATCCTGTCCCTCTCACAGTTTCATTTCCCTCGATCCAGGAATGCTGTGTTTCACCACTATTTATTTTCAGAATGTGAAGCTTTTTCTCTTGAGTTAATTTCTCCCTCACAGTTGTAAGGCCAAGCCTGTAGATGCTATTACGTAAGATTTAGTAACTTGTCGAAACCAGTGTCCTCTGTAGAGCCTCCAAGGTTCCAGAATTTGGAATTCTCTGGCCTTCAGAGCTACTTGTACATAGGTGTATAGCTGTGTGTAAAAGCTTCATTTTAAAGAAAGTCCTTAATTACTTGTGTTGTGGATCAGGGTCATAGATTGGGTGGGTTGAACACTGGTTACTAGGCCAGAGAGGATGAAAAAGGCAAATGAAATGTTATCTTTTTCATTTCATCCTTCCTGAATGTGCTAGTTGACTTACCCTTATTTTTTATGCAGCCCATTCTCTGCTTCCCATTTGTTACAGCAGATACATTTTCCTCTCATACTCATGAATCTGCTAGATTCACAAAACCAATTGCCCATCACCCAGAAAACTTGGACCTAAACCTCACTGATACTTGAATTGTTTGAAAAATAGCCTCATACTCCATATTCACACAGACATTTTAAGCTTCTTTGATCCTTTAGTGACTGAATCTTTTTAGAATATGTTGCTTCACTTACCTTATGGTGTAAAATGTTTCTGATCTCATTGCATAGCAGGAAGTGGTCCCTTTGTTGGCACAGATAATAGATACTTGGGGATTTTTTTTTTTTTTTTTTTAGTTTGGACTACCAGATAAAATGCAGGATGCCCATTTAAATATGAATTTCAGATAAATAGCAAATAATTTTTAGTATAAGTGTGTCTCAGTGAATACTAGAAATTATTTGTTGCTTATCTGAGATTCAAATTTCACCGGGTATCCTGTATATTTACTTGTTAAACTTGGTAACCTTACTTTAGAGTCACTGAAAGAAGAGCTTTTTAGCCACAAATTCCAATGAATTTTAAAGTACTTGTTTGGTAAAGCACTTAAATAAGCTAAAGAGCTAGAAATGATTGTGGTATGTGTGTGACGGAGCTGGGGCAGCCAGAACTGCATGGACAGACAACTAAAAAAAGATAAAAACACCACCACCATGACAAATGATTAATGAATGCTAATGCTGGGGAAACCACAACCAAGTTGATTCTGTAAGGATTATTGGTTAAACCCATCTTTTCCTCGCGAGCCTAAAAGTTCATGTTGGCAAATCTTGCATTTCTGGACTGGATTGAAATTTTTCTAGACTGGATTGGAATTGAGGTCATTCAATAAAGAATTTACCATTAGAAAAATAGAAATACAGAATTTAGAGACAAAATAGCTGAGACAGAAACTTCATACTTACATTTTCAATATGGGAAAACCTAGGACTTAGAGAAAACAAACCTATCGTGTGTGCAGTCTGTACAAAGATGAAAGAAAGGGACACTCAGAAACCTGAGCAGTTTTTTTTTTAGCAGATATCCATGGAAGGGGGCACAAAGCAGCATACTGTGGAAGTGTCTGTGTGTAACTTTACTAAGCCATTGAAAGTTGCTGCCAATACCTGGGCCTAATAAGATTTGCAGCTCAGACTAAGGCCTTTCATCCTCGTTAGAGATTTTGTTACATTTTAGGTGTTAAACCTCTTCTTCCATGATATTTTTGTGGGTTATTTATTTATATGGTGATCTTAGCACCGGCATAATAGCTTTAGTTCAAAAAACAATTAAATTCCAGTGGTCAGTTAGGCAGGAACAGTGTCTCTTTGATTGACCATGTGTAAATACCTCATATTAATGGAAGAATTGGAATTTTGTGTTTACAAAGGGTAGGTTAGGGAGGAATCACCTTATCGCACTGAAAAAGCTTCATAGGGAAACCTGAGGTCCCCATTGGAGGAGGGCAATGTAGAAATTTTAAGAACACAGGGCAGGGGGAGTTGATAGCATCAAGGGGATAGGGCAGTTGGCTTGGAATAATAGTAAGTGGAGGTAAAATAGGTTTAGGATCTTCTGTAGGCTCTTCTGACCAGATGCCCTCTTCCTGGCAGGCCGTACAAGCCAGCGCACGTTTTCACAAATTTTGCTCACTGTGCAGTTCATTTAGGAAAACGTTATACTCTTCCAGTATCAGCTGGAAGATTTTTTTGCCTCCCTATTACTTTGAGGGGAGGTTATCAAGAGGCTATTTATTGCAGAATTGGTTTTGTTTAACTTCATAAGCTAGTGACTGCCTGGGGCAACATGCCCCACCATTGCCGTAGCCAAACATAATTGTGTAAGGACTGAAGGCACAGGAGCCCTCCCTCTGCTTTATGTGTGAATCTTTATGTTGTTGGCTCAAAAGAGGGGGCTTCTTGGTCAACATCCAGATCTTTCCTTGTTGCGGAATCATACTCTTCAGGTACATGATTGATAGTGACCAGTGGTATATAAACTATAGGTGTCCCACCCACCCTTAGTTTCTTTGGGAATGTTGACCAGTTACAAGGGATTCAGAAGTAAGAGATTAGGAAGGACTACTGAGGTAGGTGTCCAAGAAGATACTCTTCTTTCTCTAACTTTTCTTCTGAGAATTGCGCCCCATTCTTTTGGTCTTTTGTCATAAAGCGTGAGCGGAGGGTCGATATTTGGCAGGAGCATCCTGTACAGAGAAGTGGGCAGCACTGACTGTCATGGGGTAGCCCTCCCGTGAACTCTGGCCCTGAACTGACACCCTGCAGTGGGCAGAGCCTGACACTGTCCCTTGCAACATTATCCTGGCCTTGCGTGTTTGTCTCAAAAGCAGGAAACTCCTCTACTTTTCTAGATATCTTGCATTGATGTTTATGATTGCTCTTTTAAAATCCTTGTTTGCCATTTCTCCACAGAAATGCCGCAGGGCTGTTTAAAGGACGTTTGCTTTAAGAAGTTTTGAAATAATTATCATCTGGCTTTAATTGTAAAATATAGTCAGATAAGTATATAAAGAGAGGGAGCATTTAAGCAGTCTATGTCCAGCAGCTGTATTTAAAAATATTTTATTTTTGAATAGGTAAGACATATGGTACAAAATTCAAAAAGACACAAAAGGGAATACAGTGAAAAGTCTCCCAGTCCTGTGCCCATCCACTCTGTTGCCCTCCCCATCAACTACCCTTGTTTCTAAGAATTTAGCCCGCAGGTACAATTCCGTAGATGTAATGTGAAATAACATATGCACAAGAATGTTCATTACAGCATTATTTTTAATAGCAAAAGATAGGAAACAATGGAAATATCCATTAATAGGGGACTGATTAAATAAATTATGATTTATCCGTTCAGTGGAGACGTATACAGTTATAAAATAGAATGAGACAGCCCTTTATGTGCAAGTATGTATTAAGTAAAAAAGGTGCAGAACGGCATGCCATTTGTGTTTCTAATACAAGGAAGTATGTGTATATGCATGAACTATCGCGGGAAGGGCGAGCAGGAAGGCGAGGGCTGGGAGGAGGAGCGGTGGGAACGGCATTTAAGGAAGTGCACTTCCCGAAGGGTATATTGAGGAATGGTGAGTTCTCTGAAATACAGCGTGTGAGGTGGAGCGGCAAGGATGAGGTTATATCCAATTCTTTTCCCCCTCTGTTTTAGAGAAATAGCAATAGCAGTGTAGGCTTCACTTTGTTGTATAACCTTCCTTTTTCCCTTAATCTATTTTGGAAATCTTACCCAGGCATTTAGAGCCACTTTTTTTTTTCTTATTAGGGCTCCATAGCAATTAATTGCTTCTAACCTTTTGCTATTACAGATAATGCTATAATAAGTAACCTCTTGCATACGTCATTTTTCATTTGGTAAGAATATATCTGAAGGTTAAATTCCGAGAAGTGGAATTACTGATTTAAAGAGTAAGTGCTCTTATAATTTTGAAAGACACTGCCATATTACCCTCTTCAGAAGCTGTGTCAATATATACTCCTGTCAGCTATGTACGTGAGTACCTCTTTCCCCAGGTGCTTGCCAACTAGGAGTTTTAACAAACTTAAATCTTTGCCAATCTGACAGTTTAAAAAAGTGTCTCAGTGTAGTTTTAACTTGTATTTCTTTTTATTATGAATGAAGGTCAGAATATTTTCATATGTTTAAGAACTATATATTTTTGTCTGCTGAGAACATCTCAACTAGTATAGTGACCCAGATAGAACAAATTATTTAAGCTTTGTAAGTCCAAGTTCCTCATCTGTAAATTGGGAATAAAAGTAGTAAGTAGGATTGTTGGATGATTAAATGAAATTTGTGTACAGCATTCAACACAGGCCTGGCACATAGCAAGCATTCAATAAGTTATTTTGTGATGGCTGACAGAGCAGCAGGTAGGACAGGACAGATTAAATTAAGAAAAGAGCATTCATCTCCATGTCTTCAGGCACACAGAGCCTTGTTCATTTACATTGCCATTCATCAGAAATGCAAAGTCAGAGCTTTCTTTGTCTTAGAAGAGGAAAGAACCTTTTCCTATTGGCTACTGGAACCCAATCATAGGCTATCGGCAGAGCTGGCGAGGGGGTAGCACAGCCTCATCTCTAACATTTAGACTCAGCCAAGAAATTTGGTTTATAAATTTGGTTTAATATGAAATAAAAACAAAAACAGAAGAGCCCAGATGTACATTTCTTTATTCCACCGTGGTTTTAAACTCCCAGCTAGCCAAGGTTGGAGTGAGTCTCTACTTGTAAACTCAGTGGGATGCCAGCCAGCCGTTTTATGAAGGGGAAGAGGACAGAGGCCTCTTGAGTTGAGAGAAGAAACAACGTAGGAAATCTCGCTTCCCCTAAACAAGATTACACTGTATTTCATAAGCTAGAAAATAGACCTCTTTATTTTTAGCACATCAAACTGGTGTCCACAAAAGGAGAGCCCAGGAGAGATTTGTTTCCTGTAAGAAGCAGTATGTATTTAACAGAGGTCTTCTGAGGTGGGCACCCTGCTTTGTGGTAGCCCTTGCTGTGGTGTACAGGAGCTATTGCTGGGTAGATTCTGAATGTTTATTTACCTGAAGCTACTGAATATTTTCTTTAGACTTGTATAAAGCCCTGGCTCCCCCTTTTTTTTATCAACTCCCCATATTTTTTTACATTGCCTTTTTGCTGCTTTCTCAGGCTCCTTGCTCCCCTTCATCTGTGTCTCTTACTAGCAATATAGTATCAGTCTTGCTTCTCTGAGATGAGGGGATCTTCTGCCCCTCCCCGGGGCCACAGAACTGGCAACAAGGTGGAGATGTGGCACAACTGGCCCAGACCAGATTTGCTGAGTGGTGGTGATGGTTCTTGGGAGGAGGCATTGGAGTCACCCCCCAAACTCCCCCCAATCCTTTTTTGCTTGATAGATTCTGAAGGACCATCCCAGGGCAGATATAGCCTCTGATCCAGGTGTGGAATCATCAGGATGATACGTGGATCATGGCTGGAAAAGGGTGTGTGCAGTGTGAGGCCGAAGGACCTTGCATGTTTGCACAGCTTGAGGGGCTGGTTCAGGGCCATCCTTTGGTAAGCATCCCATAGCAAGGCCAGGACAGATGGCAGACTGGGCCTCACGGCCAGTGGTTGAAGCATTAAAGCACTTGGTGGTGGTTGAGCCAAGCAAGGGCATGGCGGTGTGGAGGTGGTGACAGAAGCTCACAGGCAGAGCCGAAGCTGGGGGAGATGAAAAGCAGGTGAGGCTGGCTGGGAGCTGGCTGCAGGGCCTCCTGCCCGGTGTCTTCATGTCGTCCCCCCAACCAGGAGAGCTTCCTCAAGGCCCCGCCTGTGGCCAGGGCCCACTTCCAGGTAACCGCCTGCACTGATTCCTTGCCGCTACTCCTTGGCGGTGCAACGTGGGGGGCCTGCCTCGGCAACATAACCTGGGGGGCAGTGGCAGCGGTAGGAGCCCTCCGTGTTCTCGCAGTGACCTTGGACACACAGTGCTGCAGGCCCGTTCAAGTCATCACATTCGTTCACATCTAAGAGGAGGAGAGGGAAGAGAGAGCTGTAGGGAGCCCACGTGCCTCCGGCCTGCTGCCTCTGCCCCTCTGGCCACTAAGCCCTGACCCCTGCCCTGCAGTGCAATCCTAGATGTGGTGGCCGGAGGATAAAGCCACTGCCCGAAAGGAAGCAACTCACGGATACAAAGCCGGTGATAGTGAGCCCATACTGTGACCATGCTGTCTTGTCCCTGCCTTTCTTCTATCTGGGAACCTCCATGGAAAGGGCTTTCTAAACACAGCGTAGACCTTTGGAGCTCTCGCCCCTCGGCCTGGAGCCCGGCAGGCCTGCTAGGGGGCAGCAGTGAATCTCCCAGCTAGGCTCAGTCCTGTACCCTCAGTGAGCAGTGGGCCAGTCTGACTTTTCCACGTGGAGCCAGCAGGGCCATCCTGCTCCCTGGGCATTGCCACTCTGATTCCAAACCTACCCACACAGGCCATGTTGGCCATGTCCAGCTGGAAGCCCTCGAAGCAGTCACAGGTGTAGCCCTCCTGCACGCGCACGCAGCGGCCATTCTCACAGCCGTTCAGGATGCCGCACTCCTCGGCCTGAAGCCCTTCAAAGCCGGCCTGGTGCTCTGGTAGGAGGAAGTCAGAGAGAGAAGGGGTCTAAGGCCTTGTACTCCACCCTGGGGCCCTCGCCCTCCGCTCAGAGGGTTTCCCCTAATGAACTCCTGGGGTCGGGGTGGGAAGGATCATAACACTCTCACAGAAAGATGCTGAGACAAAAAGCAATACTCTTAAAAATAAGTACGTGTCATTTTAGATGGAGAGGCACGCTTACTTTAAATGAGGGCTCTGGGGAGGTTGGGACTCATTGCTTTCACAACGCCAGGGCTCCTGAGCGCTTGGGTGTCCCTGTACAGTTTTGATTTTGTTGTGGTTGGTGGCAGGGTATTTTGTTAAAATCTTTACATAGTTTTTTTGGGGCGGACACGATTGGTAGCAAAAGGGAATTACCCTCACTCACCACAAAGCAAAACTCCTCCAAGATCTGCCTAACCCTCTTCTTTCTCTAAGCAACCCCCCTCCCCTGGAAACGACCCTGTCCCTAATCTCAGTGCAGTTTTGATCAGTCTGATGCAGTGGCTGTCCCCATGGCAGGTACTGCGTCCACTGCACAGATGCCACGTCCGACTTCCTCATTAGAATCCAAGTCCCGAGTGCTGGGGTCATTGCCACTTACAAACTGGGTGACCACAGTGGAACTTTAAAGTGATTAGAAATCCTTGATTCCCATTTCAGGTCACAGGTGTGAACCTGTAGAGCAGGGTATCCTGCATACTGTAAGTGGCGTGGTGGGAGTGTGCTTTTGTCCCCCTCTTCAACTCCCACAGGCAGCTTTTGGGGTTGGGATGATGCCCTGTACCTCTCTGTGTCCCCTGTGCTAGTCCATCAGAGGGAGGTGTTAACGTGTGACCCGGGCGTTTGGAGTTCTCCCTTGAGTGACCCGTGAGGGGGCTTGGGGGTCTTTTCCCTTCCCTGTCCTCACCCTGCTGACAGTGATGAGCAGATGGAGGAGATGGAAGTGAAACAGCTTCAGAGCCCACCTCTTCCCCATTTTTGCAGCAACACAGACCTGGATGGCTGGCCACGTAGTGGGGCTGGAGTTCTGAGGGCTGCAGGGGAGGCTCAAGGACCGGTGTGCGGTCCTCTGGGTGGCTGGCCGTGTTGGGGAAGGGCGGCTCAGGGATGGTGTCCTCGGGGCCCAGGTAGTTGTAGAAGGGGACCCCGTCTGGGCCATAGAGGCTGTAGTGCAGGTCCTCGGGCCCAGGGCCATACTCATAGCCGGGCCGGAAGTGGACCCCGGCCTCCCGCTCCGCTTCAATGCGGGCCACGTTGCACAGCTGAGCGTAGACCTCTGTCAGGGAGGAGGGAGAGAGGAAGCTGGGCCTGGCTCCTGGTAGCTGAAGCCTGGAGTGCTCTTTCCCCAGCTCATGCTCACCGCCCCACGGAGAGAGGGAGCGTGCTGGGACTGCCGTCCTCTGTCCCCCGCTCTGTCCCCAAACAACAGGGACAGAAGACAGGGCCTTGACTTGCCCTACTCCATTCTAAACCCACAGACCTGGCTGACTGTGGATTCCAAGGTGAGGACAGCCCCTACCCTGGGGCCCAGCCCAGCTCCGCAGGTGTCCCCCCTTCCCTTCTTCAGGCACAGGCCGCCCTTCTCACCAGAGCTCCTGGGGGGGCACAGAGCACACTGCTGGCTCCAGGCCTCGCCGTCCTGGCAGCAGCACTCAGTGTAGGTGGTGTGGCGCCCGTGCAGGGGATGGCTGCACACGTAATTGGTGACTTTTTTCCAGCAGATGTCCGTGTGGATGTCATGGTCAGGCAGGTCCTCTGGCGGCACAGGGCACGGAGGCATGTGAGCCCCCCAGCCCAGGTCCGCTCCCCCGGCTGCCCCACCGCCCCATGGCCCCCCCACTGACCCGCACTGCTGGTGCTGTTCACGCAGCGCTGCTGGCTGAGGTCCAGGGTGAGGGGCGGGCTGCAGAAGCAGTGGAAAGAGCCTTCCGTGTTCATACACCCGCCGTTCTCACAGGCCATGTCCTGGCACTCATCGTGATCTGGGAGGCAGGGAGATGGGAGGAAGGTCGAGGGCAGTGCCAACGCGGCCTGCCCACAGGCCACCTTCAGGGAAGGGGGTTTTCTTGTAACTGTGTCCCCTCCTCACCCCCTTCCCAGGGATGCCTTTCTGGTAGGTTCCCTCATCTCAGACCTGCCCGCTGTAGTGGGTGTCTTCCCTGGGAAGGGGAACTCCCAGCAAGAATTGGGCTGGCTGGCAGGGATGGGTGAGCACTCAGCTCTGGGCCCCAGGGTGGGGAGGGGTGCCAGGTGTCTCACCCTCACACTTCCTGCGGGCAGCGTCGTAGTGGTAGCCAGGATCGCACAGGCAGATGTAGCCAGGCACCGTGTTGAGGCACCGGCCGTTCTGGCAGAGACCAGGCCCAAACATCACACACTCGTCGGCATCTGTGGGAGGGCAGAGCTGAGGCGAGGGGAAGGCGAGAAGCAGGATGGGGCAGTTCTTAGGACTAGGGGTTCCAAAGCCAGACTGGCTGGGGTCGAATCCCGGCCTTGCCACTTGCTAGGTGGGTGACTTCGGGCAAATTGCTTAAGTTCTCCTTGCCTCAGTTTCCTACCTAGAAAATACGGATACCACTACGTAACCTCTTAGAGTTATGATGAAGATTAAAAGGTTAGTACATGTAAGGGGCTTAACACGGTGCTTGGCACGTAGCAAGCATTCAAGGGGAACTACTTCCATTTCTGTTATTTCCTTTTCCGGTTTCAGGTGTGAGCCCATTCCTGAACCACCCTTCCTGAGTGTGAGTTCCCCAAAGTTTTGGGCTTCGTAAGTGGGGCCAGGGAGACCAGCAGCTGCCTCTGGCCTGTGTCCCTATGCCCTGTGACTGGGTTAGTCAAGACATCATAGTTTGTTCCTTGGAGGGTTCAGCCTCGAGTGAGCAGAGAAACCAAAATGGGGTTGTATAGACACTTCAGGAGGAGCTCAGGTCAGAACTTCCAGCTAAAAATCTGCAGCCCTGGGACAGGAACGTTGGTTGGAAGCACCCTGAGAGGCAGGGACTGCATGCAGAGTTTCCGTGGGGGCCTCCTGGAGGACCAGGCCGGGCCTAGTCAGGTGAGTGGCGTTCGGGAAGGAGGGTCTGTAGGGAGGTTACCTGTGTATGTGGTCTGTCCAAACATCCAGGCTCCTTCCACAGGGATGTAGCCTTTCCCACTAGGGCAGATCTCGCTGAATTCGACTGTGCAGGGAGGCATCCAAGCTCAGAGGGAGAAGGGTTCTGCCACCCCCCTTCCTCTCCCCCCTTCTTTCAGTGTCACCCTGCAGAGCTGACCCTGAGAGGATTTGGGACCCTTGGGGGCCTTACCTGAGTCCTCGGCTGGGCACAGCTCACAGGCATCTCCCCAGCCGGTGCCCTGGGTGCAGCAGCACTCGGCCTGCGTGGTGTTCCGGCCCAGAAGACTGGAGCAGGGCGGCTGGCCCTTTTGCCCAGAGTAGCATCCCATGCGGATGGGGCCTGGTGGGTGTTCCCCTGCTGGGGCCTCAGGGATCCTGTGACCTATTTGCGATAGAAGCCCCTTATTATTGTCTGTTCATGGCCCCCTGGGGCACCCTAGCCTTTGAATTTATTTTAAAATTTAACCATTTATATAGCGCTTTACAGTGTGCGAAATGCTTCCATCGTCTCGCCTGATGCTCTTCACACCCGTACGGAGAGCTCACCCGAGGCCATCTGTCCTAGAAGAGGCAACCGAGGCTTCGAGAAGCTAGGTGACTTGCCAAAGCCACCTAGTGGCTTAGCAGAGAGTTGACCCCCGTTCCTCTGGTGCCAAACCCCCGCTCCTTCCAGCGTACCATCCTGCCTCCCTCCACTGCAGTGGGGCGCCCCCAGCCCCTGGCATACCGTATGGGCAGCCCTCTCTGCCCATTCCTCTGCTTCACACTGTACCCCTGCCCCTCCCACCCTTCCTTGTCCTAAGTCCTGCTTGCTTTTCCCCAAGTCAGAGAAGTCCAGCTGAGTCCCATCCCGCCAGGGCTGAGAGGCTGAGCCCAGCAGCGTCCCTCGGTGGAGTGGGACGGGGAGCGTCGAACTTAGCTTCAGAGTCTCCCTCAGCCAAGAGCTCCCCGGGGTTGGATCGAGGGTCCCTCCAAGGCTCAATCTGAGATCCCTGAGGCCCCCCTAAATTGGCATTATAGCTTCTTGAGCCTCCTGTAGGGTCGTCACAACCCTGCAGCCTCCTGGAAGTTCCCTGGCCTGGAGCAGACTCGGCACCGCGCTCTCAGACCCCTCACCGCTCGGCGCTCCATCCCTGAGCTGCAGCCCGGCCCGGCCCACATCCCTAAGAGCTGGAGCAGTGGAAGTGCTTTGTAAGCCATGGAGTGGTGGTGCACAACGACGGGGTGGGGTCCGGGGCTCACCTCCAGCCACCCGCGGTCGGCAGCGCCCCTCCTGAGCGTCATACTCCTCCAGGTCGCTGGCGCAGAGGCACAGGAAGGAGCCCTCCACGTTCTCGCAGAGTGCCGCCCCGCATACCGCCAGCATGAGCTCGCACTCATTCACGTCTGCCAGGCAGGAGGACAGACTCGTGGGCAGAGGAGAGGCAGCCCAGGCACCCCTGCCCCTGCCTCAAGCCCAGCAGGCAGATCCTTGTCTCATCCCCCCCAAAGAAACAGGCTAGGCCTTGGGGCAAGAGTGGAAGTGGGTATGAGTTAGCAGGAAGGAGGAACAGATGAGCAGAGGGCATGGGAAGGAAGAGGAAGAAGGAGAAGGGTGGCAGAAAAGAGTCCGTAAGTGGACAAAGAGGAAGGGTTCCTCCCTCCGCACGGTCCCCACATGTGCCCCTTGAGACCTTAGGGTCTCTGGGGAAGGGTGGTGACTTCACTGGCGTGCTTGCTTCCCCTGCTGGTTGAAGGTGGCCTCGCTTCCTTGACCAACCTGGCCAAGGTGCCCCTGTAGGGTGGGGCTGAAATCTCCCTCCCTTGCCACTCTATGAGGACCCCTTATGGAGCCTTGTTAGACCCTGAACATTTCAGGAGGAGGGCCCTAGGGCCCCTCTATGCAGGGCAGCCAAGATCTGCGGAGATGGGATCAAGGGCCCAAGGGCCTTCCCTTCCCTGGCTCAGGCTTCTCACCAATGCAGTCCCAGCCGGAGGGCGAGGTCTCGAAGCCCTGGTCACAGAGGCAGCGGAAGGAGCCTTCGGTGTTGTCGCAGAAACCGTGGCTCCCACACGTGGTGTCGTTGGCACACTCGTCTATGTCTGTGGGACAGGGGAGGCTACAGTGTAGGGTGTGCTCTCTATTCTCTGGGAATTCTTATTTATTTGGTCTACTAACACCAAGATTTCTGAAAGCTAACTTCTGAATACAGGAAAGGAAAACTCTAACACTGACATTCCTCTTCAATTTTTGTGTAAGCACTGCTGTATGGAAAATACACAAACTTCAAACAGCAGCAAAAAATAGTTTCTAGCTGGATACATGAAAAATAGGTGTCCTCAGGCTTCTCACCCTGGACACCCGCTCCCGACTCACCAGCACAGTCTCCAGTCGGGGCCACATGGAAGCCGGGCTGGCAGCCCGGGACACAGCGGTAGGAGCCGGGGCTGTTCTCACACCTCCAGGCCCCACACGCCGAGCCTCCGAAGTCCTCACACTCATCAGTGTCTGTCCCCAGAGTCATGAGAGGGGACAGAAGCGGCCGGGTCACTACTCTGGCCCCACCTCTCTGGCATTAAAAGGTCATGCCCCACAACCTCTGGGGTCTTTGATCTGTTCCAAACTGCTGTGCTCGTGTCAACCCCCAAGCATCAAGTTCAGGATCATTTCCCCTGACCCGCAGGGCTGAGCGTCTAGGAGGTGAGCGCTCTGCTATTTAGGAGAGCACCGAGCTCTCAGCCTCTGTGACACTCCTGTCCCCCACACCCTGCTCTCTACAGCAGAGCACTTTCGACTTCTCTTTATAGAAAACCTTCCCCAAAGTGTATTATGGAGAGTCGTCTTCATATCTGTCTCCCTTGGTCAATTTCAAGATTGTCCATAACTGTCTATTTGTTCCAGCAAAAGACATTAAACCCAGGTGGTGTTTAATAAATATCTATTGCATCAGTTTGGCTTTAAAAACTAGATTATGTGCTCTGCTAGCACAAGGAGTCCCTGAGTCAGCAGAGGCTCAATAAATGCATTGGATGATTAATCTGTGGAAAGTTCTCTGCTTCCTGGAAGCTGGGGGTCCAGGTCCCAGGGAGCTGAGGAGGAGGCAGAGTGGAGGAGACAGATGTGGGGAGGGGCCCCGTTCGCTCCCCCCAGAGCCCTTACCCACACACTCCCCACTCTCTGCGGAGGTCTGGAAGCCAGTCTTGCACAGACAGTTGAAGGAGCCCTCAGTGTTGACACATTGCCCCCCGAGACACCGGTCAGTGACTGCACACTCGTCCACATCTAGAATAGAGACATCTGTCAGCAGGACCAGCCATGGGTCCCCAGGGCCCTGTGCAGCTTCCTCTGGGCCCTGAGGAGCCCATAGGAGGGCCAGGGAGTGGCTCGAAGTAGGAAAGTGCTGGAAGGTCCCAGGGAGAGTCCAGAGCTGGAAGCCAGAGGCCCGACTGGGGGGTGGAGCCCTGGAACTGGGGCTGTGTCAAGGGGAGAGAGGGTGAGGGCACCTGCCATAGACACCATGGAGAGGCCCTGGAGGAAGACTGAGACCCTCCTGACACCTGCCTCCCGTCTCATCACTCAGCCTCCTATCTTCCCATCCTGGGTGGGACCGTGAGCATTTTATTTCAGTACTCTAGATAGCCTCTAGCGCCCCCTGCTGCTGGCTCCTCACCCTGGCAGCTGGCGCCCCCCTCTGCACTGGCAAAGCCGGGGGCGCAGAGACAGAAAAAGGACCCGTGGCTGTTGAGGCACTCGCCGCGCGGTGCGCAGTACTCCTCTCCCACGCACTCGTCCACGTCTGTAGGGAGAAGATGGGCTGTGCTGTCTCCCGGGGACGCTCCCGCCTCCCCGCGCACTCTGCCCCCGTCCCCGGTGGGGAGACCTGAGCCACTCACCCTCACACACAGTGCCATTGGCCAGCTGGAAGCCCGGGGGGCAGAGGCACTGGTAGGAGCCAGCCGTGTTCTTGCACTGGCCTCCCAGGCAGCTGCTCTGGGGGTCTTCACACTCATCCACATCTGCAGGGTCACACAGGGAGGAGGGCAGCCGATGGCAGCACCTCCCAAGGGCAGGAGCCAACGGGGAGGTCTCCAGAGGACCTGGCACCTGCCTGAGGAGACTGGACCCATAGGGGCATCGTTCCCTTGTAAAGCAGCACAGCTGGGAGAAGCTGGCGAGGGAGCCTTTGGGGAGCGGGATAACTGCAGCTCCCTCCTTCTGTCCCAGCTCCCCCACCTTGGGGACAGTTGGCCTATCCCGGCAACCCTGGCCTAGGGTGGCCGAACCCCACTGCCCTCATCATGGCTGAGATGGCTGAGATCTCGCTGAGAAACAATTGGGAAGGCAAATGAGAAATAAGCCGAGGAAGCAGATACAGAGAACCTGAGAAGGTAACAGAAACTAGATTATTATTACTATTTTTGGGGGGGGGGGAACGCGGGCCTCTCACTGTTGTGGCCTCTCCCGTTGTGGGGCACAGGCTCTGGATGCGCAGGCTCAGCGGCCATGGCTCACGGGCCCAGCCGCTCCGCGGCATGCGGGATCTTCCCGGACCGGGGCACGAACCCGTGTCCCCTGCATCGGCAGGCGGACTCTCAACCACTGCGCCACCAGGGAAGCCCGAAACTAGATTATTTAAATTGGCTACAGATTGCCTGGTACAGGCCAAGGTTTTTCAGAATATGGTCCCAGCACCCACCCTTACAAGGAACCCTTGAGGACCTTCTTAGATGACAGATCTCAAGGGCCCCCGACAGAGGTGGATTTAGTAGGTCTGGGACAAGGCCCCGGGAAGCTGCCTGTTGAACAAACTCTCCCAGCGATTCTGACACGCGCTGAAGCTTGTGATCCAGTGGCTCAGTGGTCCCCTAGACCCAGTTCTGCAGTCGCCTTTCCAACTGCTGTTGGGGGAGGGGCAAGAATAGGTGTCCCCAGCTGGCCCACCATCTGAGGTGAGCGCCCTTCTCTAAGGGTGATGGGTTAGTCTGCACTCTTCTCCCCCACGGCGGGGGGGCCTCTCACGTCACAGGTGTGGCCCAGGGTGCTGGGCCGGTAGCCCCGCTCGCAGTCGCTGCAGGAGAAGGAACCGGCAGTGTTGGTGCAGACTCCCGTGGGGCAGACTCCCAGAAGGGCACACTCGTCTAGTTCTGGGGCAGACAGCCAGCCAGTCCCCGGGGGCCTAGGAGGCCTCCCTCCACCTGGTGAGGCAGGAAGCACCCCACGCCTCTGGCTCCCTCTCTGAGCTCATAGGACTTTCTGGGGGTCCCTGGGGAAGGGGAGGCCCTGGCTGTGAGCCTTCTGTAGGGCAACCCCAGTACCCTCTCCCCAGGATGCTCCTGGGGCAGCTCTACCGTCAGCTTCCCTCTTGCCTCCGTGACTCCCTTTTCCTCCTGTCCTCATGGAGGAGGAAATAGAAGCTGTCCCTGGGGCCAAGTCCATTCACAGGGTCCTCTAGCCTAGCCTGGAGACCCTCGGCATCAGCCCCAAGCTGGGGGACAAGTGGAGTGCTCTTTGAGAGGTAAGAGGGCCTGTGTTCTCGGTCCCTCTCTGCCATCCCCCCTCCCCCGGGTTACCTTCGCAGGCGGTGCCGTCCTCGTTCACCCAGTACCCACTCTCGCAGGCCGAGCAGGTGAAGGAGCCCTCCGTGTTGAGGCAGAGGCCCGCAGGGCACGAGGCCCGGCTGGCACACTCGTCAACATCTGAAACAGGCCATTGAGCTCTGTGTGGGGCTCTGCAGGACAGACACGCCAGGCTAGCCAGAGACCAGGGAGGCGGGAATGGGGCAGGGTGGGGGAAAGGACGGGTCTCGCAGCCACACGTTGGGTCAGCGTGCTCAGGGATGGGGGCCAGAGGGAGGGAGCTGCAGGCTGACTCGCTGCGGACAAAGCGTGCTTCAGATCTTCTTCGTACCTTGGCAGCCCTTCTCGTCTGAGGTGACCTCATAGCCCGGCTCACAAGAGCATCTAAAGGAGCCCTCCAGGTTGATGCACGTTCCACGGGTGCAGACCCCGGGGGTCAGACACTCATTCACATCTGCGGGAGAGAAGTCCAGGATGGCGGGCTGGCCTCATCTCCCTCATGTGGCCTCCATCATCAGGCTGAGAGCATCTCAATTATGAGGCCAGGGAATCAGCATTCAGAGGGGCCATAGGCACCCTGGGAAGGGCATGAGGTCCTTCCTGTTCCTGGGCCCACCTACTTAGACAGGGTACCCTTCTCCCCGAGCTCACTTCCCCCCACCGAACTCACTTCAGCTCTATCTAGTGACACAGAGCATCCTGCAAATTCCTAGAAAAGGGGGCCGGGTCCCGCAGCCCTGGGACTGGTTTGGCCCATCTGAGGACACCTGCAGGCAAGTGTCTAAGACCCTTGACTCACCTTATAGTGAGTCTGAACCTCTCTGGTCTCCTACCCGCCAAGCAGACTGGCATTATCTCATGTTCCCAGCCCACCCACCAGGTTCAATAGGCGAGTGGGCAGCGTAGAGAGAGGGCAAGTTATGCCTGGGTGGCTGAGTGGCGGTCTCAAGGGCCTGGGAAACGTCTGCCCTCTCCAGAGCCTCAAAGCGTCTATTCACAACTCAGTCCCTCCTGGCATTCTGAACCCTGGGTCCTTCTTCCTGTAGGGGCTGAGGGGAAAGAGCATTCCTCCTACAGATGACATGCAGCACCCCTCCCCCTGGAGGGAGAAGAGCACCCGCTGTTCAGTTAGGCGTTGCTGTTAGACACTGAGACATTGAGATGCAGAAGAGCAGAAGACCACTCCTCCCTGGGAAACACACCACTGGTGTCAGCCTCTTCCAAAGACGCTTGGTACCTCACTCTGCCTAGCAGGATCCAGCCACAGAAGCCGCTGGGACCTTGGGCTGTAGCCCAAGGATGGATGTGGCCAAGGAGCTGACAGGCACCCCCCACCCCCGGCTGATTCAGAGGGCAGAGCACCCGTAACTGAAGCACACCCATCTCAGCCCCAGCGTCATCTGGGAACCCAGCCAAGTCATGGAGGACAATAGCCTCCAAGCCACTTCCCTCTGCCCACCCCTTCCCCTTCCTGTTGTGGGCTCATCCAGGGGTCCCAAGGCCAAACAGCCCCCTCAGTGCCTTGGCAAGCAGCCCTCACCTACACAGCTCCCACTCTGGCCCCTGTAGCCCTCCTCGCAGGGCAGGCAAGTGTAGGAGCCAGGGGAGTTGACGCATCTCCCGTCAGGGCAGGTGCCGGGGTGATGGCATTCGTCGATATCTGCAAAATAACAACCCCGCCCGCCTTGGTCATGTCTGCGAACCACGGCACATGGGTGGGCTGTGAAGAAGCAAATCCTTGACCCTGCCCTTGGCTGGGGAGAAAGAGGGATGTCAGTTTCTGTACTGATGGAAACTAGGAAAAAGTGAGTGCTGTCCTGTGTTCCCAACCCCACCTCCCATCCACTGTCCTGGACAAAAGAGAGATGGAAGACCTTTAGGAAGGGAGACTCCCTGGTGAAGGAGGCTGCCCTTCCACTAGCTAGGGGAGGGTGAGAGAGCTTGAATTCATGAGCTGGACTCTTGGGAAGGGCCTTCGTATCTCCCTTGTTCCTTTACAAGGGGTGACAATGACGTGTTTGGACGTGCTTGGCAGATCCCAGAGGCCCCAGAATAGGTCCCAGCTGGGCAATGAGGGCCAAATGGGCTTCCCTGCACCAGGAAATGAGGACTGAGGGTGATCCCCCAATCTTAGATGTGGCCAAGACCAGCCCTGAGGCTGATGCAGAGTGAAGGGTGGAGGCTGGCAAGGCTTCTCAGCTGGAGAGGAGACTTTTCTTCTAGCTGAGAACCACATAGAGCTCCAGCACCCACTCTGGTGAGATCCAGGAAAGTCAGCCAGAAAGGATGAGTCTGAGCACCAACCGGACAAGTAGGGGAAGGGGTGATCCATGGAGAGAGAGCAGCCAGTCCTGGGAGAGTGACAGGGAGCGGGAGGGTGAGCTCTCTCCCAGGAACTGCATGCAGGGCTCTTCCCAGCATGAAGCTTGCATACTGGGGAGTCCACCATCCAAGGCACCCAGGCGACCTGGGCTGAGTTAGGGAGGTTGTGACACAGGGATTGAACTCTGGGTCAGGACTGCAGGAGGACATTCTGCTCCTCTGGCCCAGTGTCGAGGCTCCCAGTCTCTATTCATGACAGACAGAACTATTCATGACAGACAGATTGACCGAGCGCCAGATTTACCCTCCCTATGTGGATAACTGTCATTCTCCTGCAGGGAGGCCACCAGTTCATGTAGATTCAGAGACCCTATTGCCCAGGAGGAAGACCTACTCAGCACCCATGGAGGAAAGAAAGGCGGGAAGCAGGGCCAAGGGTCAGAACACAGGCTTTCTGCAAAGGGACCCAAGCCAGCAGCTGTCATAATAGAACAGGACATGGGCCCGGAAGTGGAGGGTGAATATGAATCTCCTCTGAGGTTGTTTGGTCTACAGAAGACCGGGTACATCAAAGCCCTCTGTCCCAGGGAACCAGTACCTCTCAAGGTCAAAACTTCGCCCTGAGGGTCCACATGAGGAAGACATACACAGGGCGGGTGGTTTTTCAGGTGGTGTGTGTAAGGAGATACCCAGAACTCCCGGGCAATCTTGGGGACACTGAGATAAGGCTCACCTCTGGAAAGAGGGCAGCCAAGAGCCCCTAGCTGGGCTGTGGTGACACCAGGCTAAACTATTCTAAGGGCTTCTGTAAAGACAGAGATGGAGAGAATGAGGCAGAGGTGGAGGAAATGAAGGTCCTAGGGCCACCAACTTTGGCCAGCACCATGGCCCGCTGGCCTTGGCTGGGTACCAAAGGAAAATGGGCAAAGCCATTGGGAATTATCCACAATTCCTGCTTCAGGGATGTGAGACTCCGGGATGAAGAGAAAGAATGAGGCAAGGATCCTCCTCTAAGACCACACTGAGGAAAAACGGAGTCTTTGGACCTCTGCTGCAGGGATCAGGCAGGACAGGAAGGAGATTAGATTTACCAGGAGCAAAGGGCCCTGAGGTCTGCCCTGCCCCGAATGTTCTGGGCACATCTGTGGAGGTGGTGCCCGAACTGTTTCACACTGGGCGTTAGGAGACTTGCAGGACGAATGCTGTGCACTGAGAATTCCAGCTCTCCACTTCTGGGCCACGGTGGGCTGTGCCTCCTCATCCCTTGTGGTTGGATGGGGCCAGGGGACTAGTGCTGGCCAGTAGCTATGACGTGTGTAATTCATGGGCCCAAACATTTATTTGTGTGCAACCCCGCAGGGTGCTCTTTCTTTCTTCCATGAACACTGGCCACGTTCAAGATGCCGGCCATTCCTTTAGCCAGGTTCTAGGGTGAGGAAACGTGGGGCAGGATGTTTCCTCATGATGGACATGTGGCCTTGGTCAGATATCAGGTTTGCGGTGTCCTAAATCACTAAGGTTGAGGTTGGCTGTTCATGTAGTGTAACCTGGCCTGTCCTGGCACACCCACCACTGGCACACCTGGCACACCTTCCTCAGACCAGAGCCCCAGCCAGCGATGATCATGTACGAGAGGTCTGTCAGCAGGTGAGAGAGGGAGGGCAGAGGTCCACCTGAGCCAGGGCAGGCCTCTTCTAAGTGGGGGTGGATATAACAGAGCCACTAGCCTAGCCGATTACAGGAGCCAGATAACGATTCTGGATGAAGTGGGTTCCATGTGAAAGGCACAGGCTCTGACGTCACCAGATATCTTGAGGCCGTTCCGCCAGCCTCTTGGTGCCTGGAGCCAGATTTTCCTGCTAGTCTAGGGTTTGAATTTTAATCTAAGCTTATGATATGCTTTGGTAGCTTTTACCCTGGTCCTCGGGGGGCAGGAGCTGTCTGTCTTTTTATTGCTATATTCCTAGCCCATGGCTGGGACCCAGCTGGCGCTCAACAAGTGTTTGCTGACCGAAGAACGAGACCATGTGACTAACTAAACCTTCACATCCTCTTGGTATGAGGCTGCTGAAGAGATCCCAGAAGACCCAAGGAAACAGTCACCCCAGGGACCAGCTTGCCAGCCTGCTGTCTGTACACTGGGAGGATCCTGGAGCTTCTCTGACCAGCACTGCAGCCTCTGCATGAGGAAATGTGAGGGTGCTGCCTCTGTTCCTCGTGAGAGCACAGGGTGGGGAGGGTGCTCACTCAGGCGCCAGACGCTCAGGTGACCTTGGACGTGGGTGGGGACAGCAGAGCCCTGGCAGTCTGCAGGGGAATCTGACCCCTTTCCATGGGAACCCAGAGTCCTGGTACGATGGAAATGCCATCGAGACTTTGGATGGGCTGCTGTCCAGACCACTCGGGCCTTTCACCAGATACTTGAAGTTTAAGTGGAGAGAGTGATTTCTTAGTTGGAAGAAGAAGAAAGAAGGAGAGGAAATTCACTGGGCTCTCGGGGTGATGGGCCGGGTCTGTGGTTATGGATGGAAACCTGGGGAAGTGTGCAGGCTACATCCGTTTTTCTCTCAGCAGACTCAGAGTGTCTGCCCTGGGCCAGGAACTCAGCCTGACCTCCCAGCCGAGGTGTGTGTCTGGAACCTGGCGTTGAGGGGAGATTAGACGTGCGAGAGAACGGGTCCTCAGACAGTAGTGCCGCCCCCTACTCGCTGTAGGGCTGCACGTGCGCTTTGTATGTGGCAGGTTATTCAGTCCTCACAAGAGCCCCTCAGATGGGCATTATGGTTTCTATTTTCAGACATTGAGACAAGAGCCAAACCCAGGCCTGTCTCCGCCAGAGCCTGTGCTCTTGCACGGACTGGTTAGTATAAATTTGATATTTTTAATGTCCTGGTATTTTTCTTAGTTCATTTCCTTTAGTTTTGCTTTACTTTTTAACAAAGTCTAATGCCAAATTAATAATGTTCAATGCTTAAATGAGGCAGTCTATCAGATCCCTAGCACAGCACCTGGCACGTAGCAGGCACACATCGAATGCTAACTCCCTTCACTCTCCCTTCTCCCGGAACATGCCAGGATGTCTGTCCCCAGTAAGTTAGTGAGGATAAGGGAAGTGGGTTCAGGTTTGGATCATAAGTGGGCCTGAGTTTAAACGGGGAGGCATTGAGAGGGGAAAGTAACGCGCCGGGGATGCAGACAGAGTATTGTCTGTCCTACATCCCTAGTGACCTCTCCCCATTGCCAAGACCTGCCAGGGCTCTGGACTCTGCTTCTGTGGTAGTGGCATTGGGAAGGGGGTGGGCTCCCTTCACCAGACACAGAAGCTCATCTCTCGCCTCTAGGACCCTCTGAATCCTGGCCCGGGGAAACCTGGAGGCAGGGAGGCGTCTGGGCCTAACCTTGGATCCAGGGCAGGACTTCCTTCCAGAGAGAGCCTGGATTCCCCCTCACCCCTTCCTGTCTCAGCCAGTCTTGGGAGCACATGACCCAGGCCTCTTGCAAGCATCTGAGAGCCCCAGCCTGGCAGGGGGTTGGAAGTGGCAGGGCTGCCAGGAGCTGACATGATGGTGGCAGGTTCAAGCCAGTCTGTGAGGACATCAGTTGGCAATGACACAGCCACCTTATGGCAGGGCCTGGGAAAGGGGGCCAGGATGAGGGCTCATTTGTTCATTTATTCCACTAGCATTTGTTGGGGTGTCCAACACATGGACATTTGTCAGGTGTCCATGCATGGTCATCTAAGGATATGGTCCAGCTCTGAGGAGCTCACAGCCTTAAAGCTTTAGCAGGTAGGCCAAGCCCAAGGCCCCAGGCACCTCCCAGATAGATCAACCTTCCCTCTGCCGCATGACTCAAGGTGAGGGGCAGAGGTGCATGGAGGGGTGCTCCCGGGATCTCATGTACATAAAGTTACTGTGCTCCGTGCTGCCGGGACAGACAGGATGTCAAAATCCCACCGAGGGGACAGAAGGGCCCCAGAATCCACAGATCGGTCTCTCTGTGTGAAGGAGGGGGCCTGGCATCAAGGGGCCCAGTCGGGGATAAGCTGGAAGGGGAGCTGGTGGTGGGCAGTGCCCGGGGAGGGGCCAGGAGAGGGAAGAGCGGCACCCCATTCCTTACCTTGGCAATGGCCCTTCCTGACCATCGCGTAGCCCTGGTCACACTCGCAGTGGTAGGAACCCTCCGTGTTGGTGCACCGCCCCCCGCTGCACACCTCGGGCTGCCCACACTCGTCTATGTCTGTGAACACACAGAAAAGTCCTGAGTTGGGGCCCGCCCTGGAGGGGGTCCTGGGACATCTGTTCAGAGGCCAAGGCCAAGGACAGCCGTGCTGAGGCCCAGGCAGGGAAGGCATCCTTGCTGCAGCGATGAATGGCAGGGTGTGAGACTGACCTAGCTCAGGCCCCTGCAAACTCCTGAGTTCCTTTCTCCTGGAGGAGACAGCTACTTTGGGGGCCCGTGGGGACTCTCACAGCTGTCTCCTTACCCCAGTGCAAGGGCTGGTCTTTAGGTCAGGTGGCTGTGCCTATGGCAGTATCTGAGGAAGCCAACGAAGTCCCCCTCTTGACCCCAATAAACCCCCCAGAAGTCTGCTCCTAGAGTTCCTAGGGGCCTTCCTAAAGGTTAGGGATTGGAATTCCCTGGCGGTCCAGTGGTTAGGACCAGGATGGTGCTTTCACTGCCAGGGGCCCTGGTTCGATCCCTGGTCAGGGGAACTAAGATCCCACAAGCCACGTGGTATGCCCCCCCACCCCCCAAAAAAATAAGTTTAGGGATTAAGCAGCCAGTGAGAGACAGCATCTTAGGCGGCTGTGGATCTGTCCCTTTGGTTTCTGCCATTGTCCCAAAGCATAATGGTGCCCTGTGATGGCTTGAAAGCCCAAGCCTGGTCATGCCCCTCCCCTGCTGGGTTCCCTGCTGCTCAGCCTGCCTCACAAGGCCTCACCCCAGCCTTGCTGTTTGTGCTGATCCCCACTGGTCCAGCCTCCAAGCCTTTGTTCACACAAATGCCTCTGCTTGGTTTGATGGCCTGCAGAGCCCTACTCCCATTCCAAGGATGGGTTCAGGGCTTCCCTGGTGGTGCAATGGTTAAGAATCCGTCTGCCAGTGCAGTGGACACGTGTTCAATCCCTGTTCCGGGAAGATCCCACATGCCGTGGAGCAACTAAGCCCGTGTGCCACAACTACTGAGCCGGCATGCCACAACTACTGAAACCTGCGTGCCTAGAGCCCGTGCTCAGCAACAAGAGAACCCACTGCAATGAGAAGCTCGTGCACCGAAACGAAGACCCAAAACAGCCAAAAATAAATAGAATAAACATAAATTAAAAAAAAAAAGGGTGGGTTCAATTTGTCAACTCCAGGTCACTCTGGCCACTCCCCATTCCCTGCCCCCCACAGTCAAATTAATGGAGGACTCACCCTTGCCCCAACCCGTAGCAATGGTTCAAACACTTCACAGAGGCTTTGTGCAGATGAAATGAGATAATCCAGGTAAAGGGCTTAGCACAGTGCCTGCCTGACACAAGGTGAGCACTGAAGAAATGTTAGCTGTTATTATTTTTATTCTAGCATTAAACCTACCCTATAAAATCCAAGCTCCTCAGTCTGGCATGTGAGACCTTTTGTGACCTAGCCCCGCCTGGTTCTCTCACCTGGGTTGCTGCTTCCCACATGCCTCCTTCTTTTTCTTTTATGGTCAAAATTTTAATGTCAAAAACTTATAAATGTTTGGTATTAGTCCACATACAATTCAGTTTTTGGTGTAGAGTTCTTTGGCCTCACGAAAAAACACTTGGTTTACTTCACTAATAGGAATATCTCTTAATGCTGAGATGGCCTCTTCTTGGTAATTCTTCTGCTGTCGATTTCTGGCATAGTTATCTCTGATTGCGTGAATGGAGTTGAGTGGAGAGGTACTCATCATGTTCATCCCAAATAAGAGCACATATAGTAGTCACATGATTACTATAGTAATGAGGAGGTACACAGGCAATACAACTGCTCGATATTTTTGAGGCCAACAGGATAAGCCTGAGGAGTTTAGCCTAAGGAGCTTCTGCACGTGCTGTTCCCTCGCCTGGAGTGGCTTCCCACCCACCAGCTTGGCTGTTTCCTTCTCATCTCTCAGTGAGGCTGCCCTCGCCCCTCCAACCCATATGGCCCTTCCCAGGGTTCCCTTAGGAATCAACCCTTATATTGAATAGTAACTGCTTTTTTTTCTCCCTGACTGCTGAGAATGTGCCTTATTATCCTAGTGTCCTTAGTACCTAGCCCAGACCCCCCCAAAGCACTTATTGCATGAATGGAATAGTAAGCATTTGTTTACAGACATGAGCAATACTTCATGACACTTTAGTGCACAGTGGAGTCACTGGCAGATGGTATAAAATGTACACTCCCAGGCCCATGTCCAGAGATTCTGATGCAGCAGTACTGGACGGGCCCAGGAACCTGCATTTTAATAACTCTCCAGGCAATTCTGAAATAACTGGTCCTCCCTTTGGGAAGCTAAAGAGAACCTGATAAAGGACCCACAAACTGGTAGGGCCAGGATGACTGCCTGATAGATAAGCCTGGGAAAGCTGACTTGTTCTATGGAGAAAAATGGAAATGGAAAAGACCCGATCTTAACACCCATGCAAGGATGGACTCCAGATGGACTAAAACATGTCGTGAAAGGCAAAACTGTAACTTTAATGAAAGAAGGTGTAGGAGAATATCTTTGTGAATTAAGAGTGGGGAAGGACTTGTTAACTAAAGCTCCCAAAGCATAAAAAATAAGGCAAAAAGGTGAATTTCAATATATCAGAATTAATGATTTCTGTTAAAGAAAGGACATGTGGATAAGGTCAATGGACAGAGGACAAGGTGGAAGAGTTGTCATATCTAAACCCAGGCAAGTATCTGGAATCTACAAGGAACTCCTAAGGAGCCACAAGGAAAAGCAACAAAGGCCACTGGAAAAGAGAGCAAAAGATAAGAACAAGGGCTTCCCTGGTGGCGCAGTGGATGAGAGTCCGCCTGCCGATGCAGGGGACACGGGTTCGTGCCCCGGTCCGGGAAGATCCCACATGCCGCGGAGCGGCTGGGCCCGTGAGCCATGGCCGCTGAGCCTGCGCATCCGGCGCCTGTGCTCCGCAACGGGAGAGGCCACAACAGCGAGAGGCCCGCGTACCACAAAAAAAAAAAAAGATAAGAACAAGCAGTTTCTAGATAAGGAAACCCAAAGGCTCATGTACGAAAAGATGCTCATAGATACTAGTAAAGTAAACGTTATTTTAAATATTTAATAATCAAATAATTTATCTTAATCAATTATTTATATTTATATTAATTTCAATTCTAGAAATTGTAATGCCTTCTATTAATTATATAAATTAATGAAATAATTTATAAATAAGAATAAAGTAAATATTTAAAATAAGGAGGTATTGTTTTACCAGAGCAGCAAAATTTAGAAAGTGGATGTTACCCTGGATGAGGCCTCATCACACCACTGCCAGACCCCACTGGGAGAAGCTCTGACAGCTGACCTTGACCTTCCTGCCTCCTCCCCCAGCTGTCGGGTTGGCAGAGACATCTGGACGCCCAAGCTGGCACGAGGCAGGACCCTTTGTCTGGGCCAGTCCTGGCGACACCCTTCCCTGCAGCAGCCACTGCTTGTCCCTGGCCAGCATCGCGGGCCGGGCCTGCAGGGAGCAGTGCCTCTGGCCCACAACACGTGCCAAGGCTGCGAAGCCCAGAGAAGCCCCTTGCTCCCGGCCTCTGCCGTTGATAACTCCAGACTGTTCTGAGCACTGCTGCCTGAGTCATCTCCCTGAAAGCTGGCTGACCGCATCGCCGCCCTCTGCTTACAAACCTCTATTGGCTGCCACTGTCTGCGGGACAGCGACCAAGCACTTCAGCCTGGCACTCAAGACACTTCGCAAACTGGCGCCGGCTCCTGACACTTCCTCTGCATACCCCGCGCTCCCATCACACTGGATTTATCATTATTCCCAGAGCACGCCAGGCTTGTTCATTGCTCTGCCCTCTGCAGAAATGGTTCCGTTTCCCTGAAATACCCTCTGCTCCCTCCTTCCCTTCACCGTGTGTGTAAGGGAAGGTGTTGGAAGCAAACCATGTTTTGGGGCCAGGGTGACTTTGATTCTGTTTCCAGCTCTGCCACGGCTCTAGGTGTGAGGTCTCTGGGTGGTTCAATTCACCTCTCTGAGCCTCAGTTTGCTGAACTGTAAAATGGGGATAAGGATTTGTGCTGCATGGGGTTGGGATGATGAGCTTCATAAATAAAGGGCTTAGGACGCTGCTGCCATATGAGAAGTGCTCACTAAATGGTAGTTGTTATTATTCTGTCCCCACTCAAACGCCCCTTTGGGAAACCTTCCCACATTCCTCCATACAGAACCAGTGCTTCCTCATCCCACAGTGCCAACGTTCACACCTCACTCATTGCAGTAACCCTAGAGCTCACACAGCGCCCAGGCCAGAACCAGCAACGTGAGCCCCAAGAACAGCAGTGTCATTCTCTAGGTGAAGGATCCCAGCTCGGTTACGGATCTTACAGCACTGCTTCGAAAGCGCTGCACCCTATTCTCTGTAGTTCGTAAAAAAGTATGTGGAGTGTTTCGTATGTGGTGTAAATGCCGCATATTAAAGGGCCTTTCTTGGAAGCATCTTTGTCCAGCGGCCCCATGCAGAGCTTCCCAGGGAAGCTTAAAGCCTTGCAGGCATTTCCCAGCAAGGGCAAGCCTGCTCCCAAGGCTGCCTGGAATCCCAGTTGGTGTCCTCACGGGTCACCCTCTTTATCCAATAGGAAAGAAGCTCCTTGTCACTCAGGATTTGGGGACCTGGTTTTTCGTCTTCATCTCCAGCCATGTCCCCAGACCCCTCACACTCTTGGCTCCAGTCACAGTTCCTTGGAGCGTTGGTGAATGTTGCTGCCTTTCAGATTCCTATTCCTCCATCTGGTCTCAGCGACCTCAGCCTCAGCGCAGGGTCTGCTTCCTCCCAGGTCCAGGTTAGAGCCCTGGTCTTGGTTCCTGCGGCCCCCGTATTCCCCACACCCTGCAGCTGTGTCACTGGGTGCTGTGAATGCCTGGATCCTCTTCCACCCCAACACTACCTGTGCGGTCCTGTGCCCCTCCCAGGGGCAAAGGTGGCTCACCTTACCTTGGCATTCCTGTGTGGCCCCCGAGGTGGCCAGCGTGTAGCCAGGGTAGCAGAAGCAGGAGTAGGAGCCCACGTGGTTGACACAGCGCCCCCTTCCCTTGCAGGGGTCCTTCAGACACTCATCGTCATCTGAATGGAGGGAGGTGAGAAGGACAGTCAGGGAGGCCTTCCTTTGGGCACCTGCCAGCCACCTGCCATGCTAAGGACTGGACAGGGAATGGTGCTGTGGGGCTAGGAGGGGATGAGGGAGCAGAGGAGGCTGGGAGTTGAAAAATCTCTAAGGCTGAGGGCCATGAAGTCGGTTCATTGGGCCCATTCAAGAACCAAGGGCCTGGGGCAGTGGCCCCGCACCTCCCCCCTGCCCCGCGTCCCCCTCCCCCAGTGGCCCGGTGATAACTTCCTTTCTCCTTCAAGGCACAGTGGATGTGTCTCCCTTGTATAAGAATACTGGGGGAGTGGATGAGGCCCACACTGGATGATTTATGTGTTATGCCTCCGAACCTCTCCCCCAGGGATGGCCGTGGCTTCAGTCTGCTATGCAGACTGAGGGGTGGGCTGATCTCAGAGCTGAAGGCTCCAAGTACCAGTCAGGGGACCCTGGGGTGGCTTCCCATCCTCCTGAAGTCCTGGGGACTCATCAGATGGTGCTCCCAGAGACCGCTCTCCCTGAGGTTAAGGTTAGCTTTGTCCATAGGGATTGCTCTCCTCAGTCCATCCACCACAGAGCACTGCTCGGGCTTTCGGCTGCCTGGACTCTGAACTGTCCTCCAGCCCTGCCTCCACCCACCCCAGCCACTGAGTGAGCCCAGGCTGCCCACGTGGATACCTGCGCAGTAGGCCTGGCTGGGGTGCAGCCGGTAGCCGGGGCTGCAGATGCATCTGTATCCATCAGGGAGGTTCACACAGGTTCCCGGGCCGCAGATGTTGGTGGCTCCAGCAGCGCATCTGTCAATGCCTGTGGATGATGGAGCAAAGCAGAGGTTATGGTGGGGTGCGGATGGGTGAAAGCAGTGGAGTGGGGTGGGGGCAGGGCACACGGGCCTCAGAGGACCACAGAAGCCTCACCCCAGCCTTAGCTGGGCCCTCCCACATCCACGTATAGCGTGGCCTGTGTAAGAACCCACGGCCCCTCCTCCCAGGGCCCCGAGCCCTACCAGGATAGAGCTTGCAGCACTGCATCCCTCTGACCGAGACCCAGGGGGTTCCAGTAACCTGTGTCCCGCGTCCCAGCAAAGGGGCTCCCCTGCTGAGGCCTCCAGCCTGACCTCACCCTGAACACGGGGACAGCTCTCAGCCACAGCGAGTGCTTCCCTTCCCTGGCAACTCCTGACCAGTTTTTCTTAGGCAGACAGACAGATCTGGTGAGGGGGGTCTTGGGACAACTGCCAGGGGAAGAGGGGAGAGGTGGGTGCAGGCTAACTGAGTAGGGTCTTGAGTGCCATGTTGAGACAGGCCTGTAAGCAAGGGGGTCATGGGAGGTGGGGTGTGATCAGAACTGTCTCGGAAAGACCACGCATCTTGCATGTCATCTTGTTCAGAAAGGCAGCAAGACGGCAGATGGACTGGGGTGGGAGGGGAGGTACAGAGGGCCCCTAGAAACCTGTTGAAATGAATTAAACAAGGACTGCCTTGGGTGGTGGTAATGGGTAAAAATGGGAGATGGAAACTGAATTCAGAAACAGTTTGGAGACTCGCCAGGACTCAGGGCTGAGGCTGCATAGAGAGCAAGAGATTATAGGTCTTTTGAACTGTGTCCATAATACCAGAAAAGTACCTGGCACTTAAAACATGCCGAATGGACAAATGACTGAATGAATGAGCGATGCTCTCACTCCAGGTCTCAGCCAGAAGCCCACACACCCACGCTCCCAGCCCTGCCCCACAGCACTGAGGGAACCCCAGAGACCCAAGGAAATGGGTCAGGATGTGGCCTGTGGTGGTGCACAGCGGGGCTTCACAGCGTTTGCTAAATTGGACTGAACTGAACGTGCACACCGGCCTGTTTGTCGGGCTACCCTGCCCCTGGCCTGGCTCCAAGTTTGTGTCAGCCTGGGGGCTCAGGAGGACCTCCAGCCAGGTTCTAAATGTCCTCCCAGAAGGGTGGGGTTGGGGGATGGCAAGGGGGAAGGGGGATCAGGCGAAAGTCTATAGATCGTGGGAGGGATTCTGTCCCCACATAGCTGAATCCCCAGCTGAGCCCCTTAACCTAGCTCATCTTGCCTGCCGAGCGGAGGGGGGCCGAGGACACTCGTTGGAGCAGCGCACTGAGCCCAGAGAAGAGGGGTCCTGGGGGAGGGCAGCAGGGACGCCCTGGTTCAGGCCTAGGAAGGCCAAGCTCCCAGCCCCACCCACACTCTCTGGACTGTTCCACCAACCTGCAGGGTCTCTCCCTCTGCTGGAGGAGATCTGGAAATACCCCTCACCCCAAAGTGACCTCAGTCTATGAGGGTACAAGCAGCAAGGCCCTGATGAGGACGCTCGTGGGAACACACGCACGAGCACACACACGTGAGCACGCACGTGTGCAGGGAACAGCTGCAACAACACCGGCTTCTCTTGAACCAAGTCCCCAGACAACGAGCCTTTGAGGAAGGTGCATTCCAGAGCAAGGTGGATGTGCCGGGGATCTCCCCACACCACCCCGCAACCACTGCAGCGGCCAGAGCCTGGGGAACGCAGGCTCCAGGGCAGCTAAACAACTGTGAGAAATAGAACCATTTTCCTTCCCTAAAGTCGGCCCTCCCTGTGGGCAGGAGACTGCCCACCGCCAGGGTACTCAGCTGACCCAGGGTCAACAGCCTGGAAGAGCCAGGCTCCCGGAGGCCCCATGTGCTCGCCTTCCTTGAGAAGGCCCCGTGGATTCTCCTGGAAGGCACCCCTTCTCTTTCTCCTGCCTGGCTTGACCGGTGCTCCAGACGGGACTCCCCCGATCACTAGGGGCACCCTGTGCTCTCTGCGGAATGCGGCCGGGGCCGCTGACCCCGGCGGGAGTTCACTGGACACTGTGCATCCGGTGGGAGAGCCCTGGAGTTGGCTCTGGCCACCCACACCTCATGGGGCTGTTGCAGGTACCTGACGGGGCCGGGGTCACCAGCACATCGGTGGGGGCGGTCACTTGCTCTTCTGCCCGGGCCTCCGGGATCCCCTGTCCAGGCAGTGGCGGCGTTGGTCTTCCTGTGGCGTCTCCTGCGGAGGGGAGAGGGGCGGGGGGAGCGAGTGGGCCTCAGCCCCTTGACTGCCCGCTTTCCCACCCCCTGGACAACATCCCCTGCAGAGGTGCAGTGCCCTGTCCTCCTCCCTGCCCTCCAGTCCATCGGGCTCTGAGAACAAGGGGTGGAACCTAGGGCGGGTCATCCCCCCTGCCTCTTAGTCTCCTGAAACTTAACCTGGCCCCAAACAGAGTCAGAGAATCTGAGAGCCCTGACGGGGCTTAGAGCACATCTGGTCTCCCGGCTCCACTCCGCAGGGAAGGAGGTGGAGGCTCGTGGGAATGGCCACTTGTCCGAGGCCGATAGCTTGTTGGGGATGAGGCCGTAGCCCGGGTCTCCTGACTCCTACTTCAGCACTCTCCTTCTGTCTGCAGAGTTCTTTACAGTTTACAGAGCTCTGCCTGGACCACCAGTGTCTCATCTGCCTTAAGAGGCAGGCATTCGTGTCCACATCATAGTAGAGGAAGCTGAAGCCGACTTCTGAACAGTGCCCTGCCTGCAGCCCCAGGGACTGGCAAGCTGGGCTCTGCGGAGCTCTAACCATTTCCTGAGAGAAGACAGGCTGGGGGCAGGGCTCTGGGTACCTGACCCGCCCCTGCTTCAGCCAGCCCTTCCTCTTTGGTCTTGTTTATTTGCTGACCAGCACCATGAAGGGCAGAAAGAGTGTCGTGGCTGCGGAGGTATTTGTAAGGCATCGCGGTGCCTTTCACTGACCTATAACACCTTCCGCAGACAGAGCTCCCAGGAAAACTGATCACACGTCTCATCATCTATAACCTCAGCTGATTTGAGCCTGTGCACCAGCTCCCGGGTACTATCTCCACTCCTAGATTAAGGTCTCTCCTTCCCTCCCTTTGTTTGCTGGGCACCACTAGGAGGAGGCACTCACCTGGGACCCAGGCAGATAGCTGGGTAACACTGGTTGTGACCTGCACAGAAACGGGAGGAGGTCACTGTTGGCTTCCCTGTCACCCCCATGATGTGCTTCCTTCCTCCACACTCACCCCTGCCTCCAGGCTCCCCGTCCAACTAACTCCCTCTTTCAGTCTTTCATTCATTCCAGGTGTTGATGAGTTCTTACTACACCCTGGCATTCTGCCAGGCACTTTATGTCTACTGTCTTAATGAATCTTCTCAACTATCCTCTGGTAGAAGGCTGTGATGATCAAAGGAGCCGATGTACGGAATGGGCCAGCGCAGCGTTACAGCAACAAGTATCGTATCAGTGTTATGATCTCCACATCTCAGACAGCAACAGAAGCTTTAGACGTTAACCAGTCTACCGAGGGTCACAGGGCCAGTGTGGTGAAGCTGGGACCCCAGGCCACACCTGGTGTCTCTCACCATAGCCCAGGGACAGAGGTAGAGGAGCTGTGGGGAGCAGGGGAAAGAAAAATGGGCAGGGGATGGCAGAGGGCCAGGAGCATGGCTGGGGCTGGGAGGACACGGAAGAAGTTTGGTCTGGGAGACAATGCATGCTTCTCCAGGGAGAGAAGAAGCTCCCTGGGGAAACAATATTTGCGGAGAGTCAGGGATGCAGGTTGGAGGGGCCAAGGGATAGGGTAGGGATTGGCAGACTGATGAGGGAAGAAGCAGCTTCACTCTTCTGGAATGTTTTTCTAGGAGGACACTCAGTTCTTTGCAGGGAAATCCTGGGCTCAGGAGAGGGGGTGGGCTCCCCCTTTCTCAATGAAGTGGTTTGAGGCTATTCACAGCTCTGCTTCTATTCCCCACGAGCCACTCACAGAGGAGACCTGAGACCTTAAGCAAGTCAGGCTCAGAAAGTGCTGAATCCGGAATTAATCTGGAACCAGTTCTAGACCTCATCTGCTGTGATGAAAGCCTGAGTGACAGCCAGGACTAACAGGACACGTTCCTGCTTCCTTTCTGAAGGGGGCCCCAGAGCTTCCCGAATGAGAGTACTTGCACAGCAGCTGCTGGAAAAACAGGAGCTGTTGTTATTACTTCCTTTAGGGTAAAACTGGGTCTTTGGATCAACTCTCCCACCACGGCTTCTCTGCAAGTAAAATCCTACGTACACTCCATCTTTCTCCCCTCCCTCCCTCACGGGACGCTGTCCTGCGGCCTCAGTGCTACCACGTCCTGCTCTCTGCCACCCTTGCGCGACTTGCTGGTGGGAGGACTCGCTTACCTGGCCAGCCTGAGAGTCACCTGGGAAGGAAAGGTGAGAGCGTGAGCTCAGGGAGGAGGGTCTGGCTGCCTTCTCCCTCCCACCCACGGCCAGGGCTGGTTCAGTCCGTGACCTCCTGACCTCGTCCCCCGCAGGCTCAGTGGTAGAGAGAGCCCAGACTCTTCTTACCTGCCTCTGCCCCTGCCACCCTTCTGGCACTGGCCAGCCCAGATCCCAGAATCCCAGGTCTGGAAGGCCTACAAAGCGGTCAGTTGGTGAGAGGAAACCTCCGGGGCTCCTTTGATGCCCCCGGTGACAGGAGTCCCACCCCCTCCGGGCCAGTCCACCCCATGGGTGGACTGCCACCCCATCCTCGCTGCAACCCTCCTTGCACTGCCACCTCCTCCCTCCCGACCACATCGGGTCACTCCGCCCCTGCCCCAGGCTACAGGCCAGGGCAACAGTTCTAGGAAGGGGAGGAGTTGCTCCTGGCCTGGCCAGTGTCTGGTTTCCATGATGACTGGGGCTCTGCCTGACTTCCGTGTCTGTCTGTTCCCAATTCCTGGAGCACTTTGGCCATCACTTAGTTCTCCTGGTCCTCATATGTCCTTGGCCTCCTGCACCCTGTGCTACCAGTAACCCGGGCTTGCCTTCTGCGTGGTTTCCCAGGGCACCTGCCGGGGTGCCTAGAGTCCAGTCTCTTTCCAGCCCCACGCCTCCTGGGCCCAAGGCGATTGAGCTGGAGCCAGTGCTCTGACTCTAAGGCCATGGGAGGGGATATAAAGCCCCCAGATTCCCCAGGATCCACCTGCCGACGCTTCAGGCTTGGCAGCGAGCACCAGCCCCAGAAGCTGCGTGGCCGGGGGCCAGGGATGGAAAGGCCTGGTCAGCTGGAGTGGAGGATGCGGCGGGCCTCTCCCACCCCCAGCAGCAGCTCCCTGGGACATGGGTACCTCTTGACCCTATATAGGAGAAAGAGGAGGTGAGGCCATGTCATCAGGCCAGGCCATGAGAGCACGTTCCCAGGGCTGTGCTGCTGCTCTGAACTCCTTTTTCTAATGCCCCAGAGATGGAATGCCATGGGTCCAGTGGCTCTTTGAGGTGCTGTAACCCGAGGGGAGGGGGAACCTCTCAGGCATCTTTCCCAACCCAGATACCTTTGTCAGGGATGGTCCCGGCCTCCAGCCAGGTGCCGGTGGCCTCCCGGAGTGGTTGCCTCTCTGCTGGTCTGGGCAGGGTCCCATTGCTCTTCTGCCCCTGTCGCCTCGAGGGCCTGGTCAGTTCCTCCTCCTCAGCTTTCCTCATGGACAGACGGATGTCTGAGCTTGAGTAGGTGTAGCCGTGGCCGGCAGGGCAGATCTCCTTGAAGGCCTCTGCAAGTTCAGCAGTCAGAGGACAAGCTGAGGGGTGCTGCTCCCGCAGGAACCCAGGGCCCTCCTTTCCCTGCCTTTTGAGGGACAGGGCAATTGTGGCAGCAAGGAGGGAGGGGCCCCAGGTTGGGTTAAGGAGTTGAACAGGAAGGAAAATTAAGAGTCTTCTGGCCTGACGTTAGGTCAGGTAGGGGAAACTGGCCACTGGCTTGGAGGAAGCCCTTCGGCGGCCGGGGCTGAGATGAGGACAGAGGGTTACCTGTGCCAGGCAGGGGGCACTCCTCACACTTGCTGCCCCAGGCTTTGCCCACTCGGCTGCAGCAGCATATCTGCTTGGTGATCTGCTGGGCCAAAGGCAGGGTGCAGGTGCCGGGCCCCAGCAACCGGTAGCACAGCCCCTGCTGCATGGAGATGGCCTTGTCCGCTGCAACAGACACGGCAGGTGGGGATGGGCAGGTGGCCAGCGGGAGGGGAAAGGCAGTGGGTGGAGGAGTGACCGGCCACGTGCGTTCAGATTGGCTTGGCCTGCATCTCAGTGTAGAAGTTGGGGCCCTGAAAATGCTCACAGAACATTTGGAAGAGGAGCTGCAGGAATGCCTTTAGCACCTCCTCGTGTTATCTGTTTGAGGCGACCCTTGACTCTCACCCTCATGTGGGGAAGCTAAGAGCAGGAAATGTGGATGTCTCTGCTTGTCTCCAGATTCTGAGTCTATACGTGTTTACAAAAGCCCATGCTGGGGAGCACGAGGGAGGAGCAGTGTGCTCTGAGGGCCACAGTCTCCCTGGGGAGATGAGACGAGGCGAGAACCACAGGCCTGATGGGGAGCTTGGAGGACCAGGCACTGTCTTGGTCGTCTTTGCAGCCCAGACACCCTGGGCAATGTCTCGCGCATGTAGATACTCAGTAAATGCTCGCTAGATTGATGGCTGCCTGGCTGGAGCCATGAATCAAAATCCCATGGACTGCAGTGAGTGTAAGCCATGCTGGGTTTAGAAAATAACAACACCAAGGGCCAACCCTGCCTCCCTGCATGAAGGGTCTCTATCCAGAACTAATAAATAAGTCACCATGAACTCTTCCTGAGAGTGGCCAGATGGGTTCTCCCCATTCTGGGTCCCCTCGTTCTCTGCTGTCCCTTTAAGGCTCTTACTACCTCCTTGCCCTGGGGATGCTGGGTCCAGTCTTTCCCTCACATGGGTGCTCCCTCTGGGTGGTGCTGGAGTCTGTTCATCTTGTGGCCTCCCCAGACCCAGTACCTGGCGGTTCACAAACTGAGGGCTTGGCCGGCCACAGGGAACTCTCCTGAGCCCTGGGTGGCCCACCTGACCTGGGTGGCTACTTTGCAGAGGCCAGTCGGGACTGGTTTTATTCAGTACTGGTCAGGCCTCCCTGGTCTGGCTGTGCCGTCAGCTCTGCCATGGGGAGTGGTGGGTGGAGGGGGGCACTGCCAGCCTGGGCCTCTCCCAGCTGGAAACCACAGAGGTCACTGGAAACAGCTGCCTGGGTGTTCACACATGCACACACACGGACACGATGCTGATACGACTAGTGACATGTACGCGCTCACGGACACACGGGGATCGCAGGATTACGGAAAGGCCCCAGGGCCGGCAGCAGTGCTGCTCCTGCTATGGGCAGGCTCCTTAAGAAAGGTCTGCAGTGAAAGGACCAGGCTTCTAAGCTCAGGCACTGGAAGAGGCAGCCACAGCTCAGCCAGACATCACAGCAGGGACAACACACATCCTCCCAAAGCAGATGAGGCAACAGATGGGACAGTAATGATGAGAGAAAAAACAGAGGAGGTAGAAAATCCCAAACTGCAAAGCCCTCAAAGAAATACATAAAGAAAACAGAGAAGCAGTGACTGTCTCTGTCCCAGCAGGATGAGGGATCAGGTTTGGTACTTGGGGCCCAGTTCCAGGTGGAGGAGCAGCCCCTGGACCCTGCGATAGGGTCTAGGGGCACTTCTGCTCTCAGTCTGGCCCGTGGACCTTGAGGGTCCCATCTCGCCTCTCAGCGTCCCCACCCTGGGTCCCACCTGCACTCACACACACAGCGACTCCTGGATGGATCCAGCAGGAGGCCGGGTCTGCAGGTGCACAGGTAGCTGCCCCTGGTGTTCACGCAATCCGAGTCCTCGCACAGGCCCAGGGTCAGGCACTCGTTGATATCTGCAGGGTTGGCGGAGATGACCAAGCGCCCCCCGACCCAGGCCTGATGGAGGGGAGGGGTCGGGGCAGAGTTCTCCTATGATTCTCCAAATAGAAAGACAGCAATAAGAGAGCTGCCGTTTACTAAGTGTGATCCCTCGCTCTGGGCCTCAGTTTCTTATTTGTAAAGTGGGGATAATAATAGTAACGACGATGTAGCCCTGTTAGGGGGATAAAATGAGATAAAAATTGCAAATCGCTGGGTCCAGGAACTGGTAATAACGGTCATAATATTAAGAGCTAATGTTTATTGAGTGCCTCGTGCCAGGTAGTATGCCAGGTGGATTGCATATGATACCTTATTTAATTCTCACAGTTTTATCAAGTAGGTCCACACGGCCTCATTTTATAAGTGAGGAAACTGAGTCTCCAGGAGTAACTTGCCCAAAGTCACTCAACTAGTAAGCGGCATCCTGGGACGTAACAGGGGGAGTAGATGAGGGCAGAGTTTGAGCTGGAGGGTGGAGAACAGGCTGCCCAGTCCCTCCTATTCAGTCTTCCTTGAGAGACCCTGAAGCATCTCTGCGGGACCCAAGATCCAGGGACCATGTCCACAGCGAGAAGCTGCAGGATGGAGGGGCCCCGGCAAGGACGAGGAGGTGGGAGGATGGAGGCAGGTGCTGGGAGGTGGAGCAGAGGTTTAAGAGGACAGGGGAAATCACAGTGCTCACACTCTGAGCTCCAAGAAGTCAGGGGCCCTCTTAGCGATGGCACCTTTGCTGCTGATGGTGAGCATGGGAGATCTGTGATGGCCGCCCTCCTCCAGTGCCAGGAGATAACACATGGCAGCCCAGTGTCGTCAGGGCCGCCTGCTCGTTCACAGGCGTTGGAAATTGGCCCTGAGTACAGGAGTAAAGGGGCTGCAGGATGACTCAGCTTGGGCACCAAGGGGAACCACTGCTTAGCAGGATGTTCTATTGGGAGGGAGAGCTGGGACGGGGAACTGATCCATTTGCCTCCAGTCTGTGGCCAGAGTGATGTCTAAACTCAAATCTGACTTGCCTCCTGTCTGCTTGAGAAGCTTCTGGGCTCCCCCTCACCTCCTAGAGGGAGCTTCTAAACCCTCACCTGGTATCCAATGTCCTCCACCATTTTCCAAAAACCTGTGTGTGGGCCGGTGGCTCTGATGAGACCCTGGGATGCACTTGTTATCTCCTGTGGGTGCACTGGCTGTACTCCAGCCGGCCCAAACTGCTCCTTCGCTCATACTCGTCCCTCGGCCTGGAATGCCCGCATCCCCTTCTAGCTGGCCAACTCCATTCATTTTTTTAAGTCTAGGTCAGGTATCACCTGAAACCTTCCCTGATCCTCCAGTCTGGGAAGGGACCCCACCATAGGATCCCATAGCACCCAGTGCCTCTTTCTCTCGAGAGCACTTCTCTCATAGTGTGTAATTGTTAAGGCATCTGTCTTCACCTGGGGCAGCAGCTGTGTCTCATCCATCACTGTGAACTAACACCTAGCACAGTGTATGCAGATCATAGCAATACCCCAAAATTAGCCTGTGGAAGTAGGAGAGAAGGATGGAGAGAGGAGGGATGGTGCCTGCAGGTGCAGAGATGAGCGGGTCCCATCCCAGACAGGGAGACCACAGCCACAGACATGGGAAGGGGGAGGTTTCAGGGGCAGGGCCTCCTGGGGAGGGCACCTTGGCATCCTGAATCCTGTGGGCTTGGTGGAGGAAGGACAGAGAGAACATTCGAGATCCTGGGAATAACTTTAACACTGCAGACTAGGAAACATGCCAGGCGGAGAGGCCACTGAGGACGGTTTAGATACGAGCAGCCCCATCGCACTCTCTAAGGGCAAAAATACCAACTTCTCCCCACACCCACTGTCCGTGAGGTCCTTGCCTCATTGCCCTGGAGGGAGGCTAAGCCTGGGCTCGGCTGGGTCAGAGGTCTTCCCTTTTGCCGGGTCCAAGCACCTGTTCTTATCCATGGGCCAGAAATCCCCACAGGCAGATAGCTCAGCCGCCCCAGACTCCTCTCTCCTGAAGCCTCCACGGGGAGGGGACCTAGGAGACCATCTGGGTCAATCCCGTCTCTAACCTAGCTTCAAGCAAAGTGAACTGCACAGACAGCGATTTGTCCAGTTCCCAAAGCTCTCCAAAGGGGCAGCTGCCTCAACCCCAGGAGCCTCCCACTGGCTGGAAGGCCCAGCTCATATCTCACCTATTGCCAGGTCCACAGCCAACAAGGGCTCCCTGCTCAGAGCCATGGCTGAGCTCCCCCCTGCCCACTCTTCTGTCCTGAGGTGTCCCTGGGCCTTGCCCCTCTGGGGGCCTCTAATGCAGAGCACCTGGGCCTCAGCTGGCCTTACAGAGCCTACCAGCCAGGCCAGCAAGGCCAAGGACTGTGCTTTATGGTCCCCCTCCCCCATTCCCCCTCCATTCCCTCCACCTGTGCCCTCCCGGCTCCCGGCTTCGGGAAGGAGGCCTGAGCAGCTGAGGTGCTTTGCTAGTAAGAGTCCATAGTGGTCCCCACCAACTCAGGCTGACTTGATCTCCCACCCTGGAGTTAAAAGTCTTCCCATTCCAGGGAGAGCAGCCCAGGAGGTGAGTGGATGTGCGGGGACTGTGGGGCACCTTGAGATACAGCACAACACAGCCCTACAGAGTCACACACCCAGATCTGGGTGGGGGTGGGTAGAGATGGGGAGGAGGGGAGGGCTTGGCTCCCAGGCGCTTTCTCAGCTGCACCATCACTATCCTCTGACTTCCTTGGGCCCCCAGGAAGCAGCAGCCCCCATAGCTCCCCCAAGCTGGGGCTTAGAGGTACCCAGTGGAGACCACTCAGACAGTGGCAGCTGCTCCTTCTATCTGGGGATGTGGGTGTCTCCCCGCATCATCAAGCCTCTGTTATTTCTGCTCCCCAAGCCCAGCCCTGTCCCTGGTTATTCTTACCTTGGCAGTGAGTGAGGTTCAGCCTCTTGTACCCCTGGGGACACTCCAACTGGCCATTTTCAATCACTGGGAAGGCTAAGGATTGAAGATACAGACAGGTTTCACTGGAGGGCCCTTGGGCTCCTCTGTCACCCATGCTGGGAAGTGGGGTGCAGTCTGGATGTCCAGCCCACTCTGCAGCTGTGAGGCCCCATCCCCCCAAGCCATTGCCCTGGGTGGCTGCACCTCCTTAGCTGAAATCCCTTCCCCGGCTCTCACCAGGCTACTCTCAGCCCACTTGCTATTACTAAAAATGATACCTAGTGACTAGATATCTTGTATATATAGTTATAATAATATAGTCATATAGTTATTAGATACAGTATATATTATATGATATCAATGTTATACAATATAACATGTGATTGAACAAATTTGTGTGTTTTGTTTTTTTTACTTTTTGTTTTTGAAGTAATTATGGATTTGCAGGAAGTTGCAAAAAATAGTACAGTGAGGTCCTGTGCTTCCATCACCCACTTTCTCCCAATGTGCATCTTACACAACTCTAGTTGTTTTGTTAGTTTTTAAACATCTGAATATGACAATTCACAGTCTGGTTCTAAGTTCAGTTTATTCTGATACTTGGTTTGAGTGCCACCCTAGCTGACAAAGCCCCCCGATCCTGGAAGAAGCTCACCGTCGATTGCACTTATAAATCCATGATATCTATTCACTCACATTCACCAACCATGGGATGTTGTTGTTGAAATTTGGTTAGTAATTTTCACGTTCCTTGAGGTCAGCTAGTTGTTTTTACAAAGTCAAAAAGAGTTAGAATATCCCAGTTCTTGAGTTTTTCAAGTATGCAAGGGGAGAGGATTTATAGCAGCAAATTACAGGATGATGGAATTTTTTCCAAACATTCATTTTCAAAAGGCTCTGTCCCACCACAACTTCCTTGAAAAGCAGCCCCGCTTAAAGTTTATAACAAAACTGGGCAGTGGTCTGAGTCCAGCTGGGCCAATAAGGCAATAACTGTCAGTATTTTGGTGCTGATACATGTCTTATCTTGATTTCACACCATTCCTCTTACTTTAAAGAGAGAGAGAGAGAGAGAGAGAGAGAAAGTATGCTTAAAAACAAAAACAAACAAAGAAACAAAAACAACTGACATTCAGTAAAAACAGGGAAAACATCTCCACTACCTTGGAGGGTCAGACTCGCATGTCAACCTCCAAAGAAGTGCTTTGAAGGTGTTTTTTTTTGGAAGATGTTTTTTCTTGAAAAGGGCTAGCAGGTAGTATACTATTGACAGCTGCCTGTGATCACAGAAAAAGGCAGGAAATGTGGAACACCCATCTTTTTGTTTAAAAAAAATGAAGAAGGACTGCTTTTTCAGTTTGATGATTCCTTTGCCAAGACATAGCCAGTAATTCTCAAGGGGCACAGGCATTTCCACAGACACTATTCCAATATGAAGCTCCGTAAAGATACCTTTATACTTTAAAGATCTTGTTTTATGAAGTTAACCGCATGATGACTTCCTGTGACAGCTTGTCTTCTCCCAGCTTTGACTTCTTTGTGGCAATACCCTGCCTATGAAGGGTACAGGGAGGGGACTTTTCAGTTAGCATTCCCCAGCTCCATTGCCTTGCTGGTCCTAACATCAGCCGCTGTACTTATAGAGTTATTGGGTAAACCTTATTTTTATTCAAGAAGTCATTTACTGTGGAGAATATAGGTCTTCTATCTTCTAAACAGGTTCAACCTTTAGTGGCTTACACAATAGATAGTTCTTCATATATTTTATTGCTGAAATAGATTCTTGCAAATACCAAGAGACATGTTAATAATACCTATACCTTCATCCAGTTATACAGCAAAATGTGAGTGTCTCAGTGTTTTAAAATGTTTTCTTTTTTTTTTTTTGAACATTTATCTGTTTATTTATTTGGCTGCATCGGGTCTTAGTTGGGGCACATGGGATCTTTGTTGCCACGTGCGAGATATTCGTTGTGGCATGCAGGATCTTTAGTTGTGGCATTCATGCGGGATCCAGTTCCCTGACCAGGGATTGAACCTGGGCCCCTTGCATTGGAAGCGGAGTCTTAGCCACCGGACTGCCAGGGAAGTTTCTAAAATGTTTTTCTAATCAAGATAGCTTTTACTCTGTCATTAGCTGTTATCTCTGGGCACATTATACACTGAAGGCAAAGTCTGGTATTAACGATAGTAGATATAAGCTGTATTTTTTTTTAAGCTGTATTTTATATAGACTTCTTGATCATTTGACTCCTGGGGTCCATTTTGGGTCCCATCTGAGAGGTCATCATTATTTTTACCTTGGAATATGGCCGATTACGTGTCAGAGGAGAAGTGTCAGCATTGCATTTTTAAAGGATCGCTTAGGATTATTCATATTATTTTATTTTATTTACTTATTTTTTAAAAGAGGATTTTTAAATAATTAATTAATTAATTTTGGGCTGCGTTGGGTCTTCGTTGCTGCGTGCGGGCCTTCTTTAGTTGTGGCGAGCGGGGGTGACTCTTTGTTGCGGTGTGCGGGCTTCTCACTGCGGCGGCTTCTCTTGTTGTGGAGCACAGGTTCCAGGTGCGCAGCCTCAGTAGTTGTGGCTTGCTGGCTCTAGAGCGCAGGCTCAGGAGTTGTGGCGCACGGGCTTAGTTGCTCCGCGGCATGTGGGATCTTCCTGGACCAGGGCTCGAACTTATGTCCCCTGCATTGGCAGGTGGATTCTTAACCACTGAGCCACCAGGGAAGCCCCTCATATTATTTTAAATCCTGTTTCTCTGCAAGAATTTTTTAGAGTCATTTCTCCGCTTGGTGAGGGCTGCTTTATTTAAAACTAGACAACCTAACTGAAGAACCCCACAAACAGCATTGTCGTGCATCACATGTTGTGATACCAAAGACAAACATGAGGAGGTGCCGTGTTTCCCTGGAAGCCCCACACTTCCCTGAGGACACTTGCAACAGTCCGACATAGAGATCAAGTGAGGACATAAATGAGTAAAGCTTAATTTTTTTTTTAAGATTAAAGAACTGTAAATTGAAGTTGTAATTTTTTCTTTTTTGCCACAGATGGTATTCCCCAGGGTTTGCATGTTCTTCCACATGGGAACTAGGCTTCAGCCTAAAAGGCCGCTGTGTGGCGATAAGTGAGTATTCTGAAAATGCTGACATTGAGAAAAAGGATGGGGTGAGGCCGGGAAATGTGAGCGCCTGGCCCGGGGCCTGGTGGCATGAACTGAAGACCGGGAGGAAGAAAGAAAGAGGGGAAGTTGTTTGGAGAAACTCAGAAAGCAAGCTGATTAGATGCAGGTGCGGAAGGTGGGAAGGAATATCTTGAGGCTGATGCCAGGGGCCGGGAGAACTGAGACAAGGGGACATCTGGACAGGGCTTCGGAGGCCTGAGGCCTTTGGTGCGTATTGTCCTGTCTGTTTCTCCTGTCTGTTTCCTGTCTGTTTCACAGGTTAGGAAGGAAGGTGAAGCTCAGAGGGGGCCTAGTCGGGGTTGCAACCAAGCTTCTGGCTGCCAAGGGCACATCCCTCCTACAGCCAGAGAGGAAGAGAGGGGGGACCCAGGAGGCCAGGGCAGCAAGGTGGTGTAGGCAGAAGGACCTTGCTTCTTTACGGAGCAGGAGAGGGGTGGCAGAGAGCTGGGATCACAGTAAGACTGGGCACCAGCTGCGGCACCTGCAGGGCACCCCGAGAAGCTGAGCAATGCGTGAACTAAGAGGAGTGGGGCTCATCCATTAGTCTGGAAACATGCGCTTTTTCTAGAAAGTGATTTCCTCCTGAGAGGACTCTGCCTTCTCACTGGTCTGAAGAGAAACTGTCGGCTGGACAGCCCTTGGTGAGGGCAGACTTCTAGAGAGAAAGAAGTGTCAAAACCAGCGTTCCTCGTGAGACACCCATTTTTGCCAGCACCCTGCACCCCACCCACCCCGAACCAGGGCCCTCAGCCCCCTTCCTCAAACCCACAGAGGCCTCCTATAGGGGGCTGGATCCCAGCTTCTGTAAGACCAAGTGCAGCAGCCAATCCACAAAAATCTGCTTATATCTCTTTGGGGGAAAGAAAGTCGAAGTTGAGATGAGCACATGGAAGGGAGAAACCTTGGCTTGGGGTGAGAATTCAGCACTCACCCACGGCTCTGAGCGAGATTTCGGCAGTGATGGGGGAGGGCGGGTATCACCAGGCGCACCTCCCAAGTGCTCCCAGCACACGTAGGCCTTCCCTTGCTGTAATGCTTAATGGACTGTGCTGTGGCTGCCTGTTTGCTTGTCCATCTCCCCTGCTAGTGCATAAGCTCTGTGAGGACAGGGACCTTGCCTTCTTTGTCATTGCTATGTCTCTGGAGTCAAGCACAGCACACGGAATAGTATAGGCAATCAAAATGGAATGAGTAATAATAGCAGACACTAAAATAGCTCATACTATGGGCTAGGTCCTATTATAAAGGCTTTACAGGTAATAACTTATCTAATCCTCATAACAGGCCTTGGAGATACTAATATTATCCCCATTTTACAGATGAGCAAACTGAGGTACAGAGAGGTTAGGAAACATGCCCAAGGTCACCCAGCTGATGGATTGAGCTGGGATTATGCATCTGCTTCCAGAGGATAAATTCTGAACTATTCCCCTCTACTGCCTACAAATAAATAAATGAACGAACGAATTCATGACGAGCCTTAGGAGTTGTCTAGGCCAAGAATCTTAGGGTCCAGAGGCCACAGGGAGATGCCTGCCCAGCAGGAAGCATATGACCCTTCCTGGGAACTCCTCCTCTCCCTTTTATAAAACAAGGGATCAGGAGAGTGAGTGGGGAAAAAAAGGCAGGGACACCCAGAAGGAGGTCAGAAGAAGTAATCAGATGCTGGGCAGGTGCTCCGTAATGTGTACAACCAAAGCGTCATGTAGAATCGGTAAAGGAAATAGTGAAGAACATGTACTCCTCCCGTGGCCCCTCAGCCAGATCAAGGATAAGTCAAGGGTCAGAGAGCAGAGGACTTGTGGATCTGGAAGAAGAGAGTGGCTGATCTGGGATTCCTGTGGGTGCTTCAGAGAGGCTCTTTCGGGAAGTGGTCTTGCAGCTTTTGGACTTTGACCCGAGAAGCCAAAACAGCTGCTGAGGGGTCAGCTGGACTCAACCTCAACTCCAAGGAGTCTGAACATCACCAAGTGCCTGTGAAGCACATAGGGCAGACATGCATGACTTTCCTGGTCAGGAAACCTGGGCCATGCGGGCCTGGAACTCAGGTCTTCTGGCCCCGGCCCCCAGCCCTGTCCACTCACTGCTGCACCTTGGTTGCTCACAGATGGGGAAGGAAGCAGAGGGTTCCCTGGCTGCAGCCTGCCCCCACCCTGAGGATTCTCACCCTTGGCTGCTGGAATTCCCAAGGAGGCCTCAATGAGAGCAAACTGATTGCTGGAGACAGTTTTGGCCCTGACTCCGAGACAGAGCTCGGGGAGGAGACGGTGGAGACATATGTCTGGCCACCGGGCTGTTTACAAGCCATGCTGATCTCAATCTGTGATGACAGATGGCTGCAGCAGGGAGATGTGGAGGGTCCCTTGCCACACACCCTTCTGCCCAGAGAACAGATACACACACACACACACACACACACACACACACACACACTGGACGAGGCTAAGTTTGATGCACAGGGGCACGTGAGCAGGCTGGAGCTGAACCCCTGATCTGTAAGCTTCAGGTGGGTAAGCTGGATAGAAACTTTGACTCCCCGGGAGCAGTGGAAAGAGTGAGGGTGCTGGGGCAGCCAGACTAGCGCCTAATTCCTGGCTCCACTCTGACTAGCCGTGTGACCTGGGCACATTTCTTAACCTCCCTCGGTCTTAAATTTTTCACCTGTAGAAGTGGGGACAGAAACTCAGTTCGTGGGTTGTTGTGAGGATTAACTGGCTGTTTACTGAAACAACCAATGTCAGACTGAAACTAGCATAATGATAATGCCTGGCACAGTACCTGTAAGTATTCCTCAAGCCTCCCTCCCTCCCTTCCTTCCTTCCTGTCTCCCTGCCTCCCTCCCTCCCTTCCTTCCTCCCTCCCTCCCTTCCTTCCTTTCTCCCTCCCTCCCTCCCTCCCTCCCTCCCTCCCTCCCTTCCTTCCTTCCTTTCTCCCTCCCTCCCTCCCTACCCCCTTCCTTCCTTCCTTCCTCCCTCCCTCCCTTCCTTCCTTTCTTTCTCCCTCCCTCCCTTCCTCCCTCCCCCCCTTCCTTCCTTCCTTCCTTCCTCCCTTCCTTCCTTCCTCCCTTCCTTCCTTCCTTCCTTCCTTCCTTCCTTCCTTCCTTCCTTCCTTCCTTCCAGAAACACAGTTTCGAGGAAAGCAAGGTGGCCTGCTGCCCCTCACTGGCTGGAGACACTTGGGCAAGTTACTCTCTGAGCCTTGGCTTTCTTATCAGCAAATGGGGATGACTTTTCCTTTCTCAGAGGGTTACTGTGAACACTAAACAGGCGTGCAAAACCCGGAGCATGATGCTTGTCACATACTGGTAATTATAATAATGTCCATTACTCCAGATCTTCCTCCTTGGTGAAGTCCTAATGGATCCTGCAATGATTGTGGAAATGCCACCCAAAGACAGGCTCTGACTGCTTCCTCGGGAGGCTCCGGAGCCAGAGTGGGTGTCTTGGTCACCATGACCAGTGAGGTGGAGAGGGGTCTGGTCAGAGCCCTGGCTCAGACAGGCGCCGCTTCCGCCACCCTAACCCTATCCCTCCCAGGGCTCTCCAGGCCAGAGATGCCACGTGTCAGTGACACCCCTGCTAGGGTAGGGAGGGTGCTAACTGGAGCTGAGTCACAATTCCCAGGAGGCTTCGAGACAAAGAATCACGGCTTTTATCAGCCCAACAACTGGAATTCTGAAAATCTCATTTCTTTAGGGCAGGAGACTGGGTGTCTGACCCAGAGTTACAGAGAACAGGAGCCCCACCCCGGCACAGCTGTCCCCCCAGCCGGGGTCCTCTAGCTCATTGAATGCGTAAGCCAAGAAGCAGAGGAAGGGGATTACAGAGCGATTAGAAGCAGGGCTCTGGGGTCACATAGACCTGGAGTTTCAGGCCCAATTTCTTCATCTGCAAAATGGAGATAGTAACACCCACCTAGAGATGTTGTTAAGAGGCAAGGAAATGAGAACGAACTTAGTGTGGGGCTTGGCGCGTATTACATCCTCTGAGTAAAGGGCTGCTAATGAGGACGTGATGAGAGTGATGCAGCCATGACTCGCCCTAGGCTTCTCTGCTCCAGCCTCCTCAGACATCACCTTCACATGCCCACTCTCCTCGGGGGCTGGCATCACAGACCTACACCTGGAACACTCCTTGTGGGCAAGGGCCATGGCAAAACCCAGCCAAACCAAGGCTTTCCTTCTATTGAGAGTTTCAAATAAATGTTCAGATGTATATATAAACCTATATTCCCTCAAAAATCAATTTCCTTTCCACACACCTGTTCTTGGTAGGCATACTCCTCGTGGCAGGGAGTTCAGTACTTCTGGAAACATCCCGTTATATTGCTGGGCAGCTGCAGTTTTTAATAAGTTGTCCCTACTGCTCAGTTTCCAGTTGAGTTCTGCCTACTAGAAACATCCACACATCGGCTTTTGCCCACGCCCTGAAACCACACGGAACAAGCCTGCCCACTCCCCCAACCCCCGGATGTTTCTTTCAACGCATCTCTGTTAATTCAGGCCTGCACTGCAGGTTGCTTCCCTGCCTGTCTGTTCAATCCAATCTTCTGGCAGGATGTTGTCCTTCATGTATACGTGGAATACAGTCCTGGGATGCACCCTCTTGACTGTAAAATCCTGGTCTAGCATCCTGATTTGTATTGTCTTCAGGTTGCCCCAACGCCCCCCTGCCCAGAATGATTAGGGAGATCCTTGTCCCCTAAGAATCAGACACACTGTGATTTGAATCCCAGCTCCCCATCCTAGCTGTGTGACCTTGGACGAGTTCCTCAGCCCTCTCTGAGCTACATTTTTCTCCTCCGTCAAATGGGGATAAAGATCTTTAGCTTGCCACTGGTTGTGACAATGAAATGAGATCACGTAGGTGCAAAGCACGGCATAGCGTAAAACTTCAGTACCTGGCAGCTCTTATTGTTTTTAAGAGAGAAAGACGCAGAATTCCTTGAAGGGGACGAGCAAGAGAATCAGCTCTCCCTGGAGACACAGGGAGGGGCCTGGATTCTGCGGTGAACTCATCCTACGCCAGGCAGACGGAGAGATGGTCTCGTGGCAAACAGCCGGGGCCCACCACTGCGGGCCGCGCGCCGTGTGCCAGCCCAGCCTGCCCCAGCAAAGGGGCCTTGGGGTTGACACAGCCGGTGCCAAGCCAGATGGGGCAGCGGCCAACTTTCCAGTCAACCCAGATGTCTGTCTTTCTCAGATGAAAACTCAAAAATGTGGTCTCAGTCAAAGTGGCTTTTGAGAGCCGTGTGCTCTCCAGACCCTGCAGAAGCTCTGAGCTGCGACTTTTGATAACTCCCCAGGGGTCAGGAGGATGTGGCTCAGGCCAGGTTCTGGCAGGTCAGCTGCGTCTGTCACTCAGAGTGAAGGGAGAAAGGTGGGGGGACCAGAGGCTGACCTAGATTGACTCTCTGAGCCGTTTCCCTAAGAAGGCACTGAGGAATTTTTCTGGAAGAAACGGGATTTGTCTGTGCCATGTAACTGAGACTTCAAGGCAGTCCTTTCCCATGTCAGAAATAGCAACACTGCAGGGACCTTCTTCAACCGTCCTGTACAGACTCAGAAGCCAAAGCTGATTTAGCGGAAGCCATGAAGTCACGTGGTTCCCCCTGCTGCTGGCTCCATCACTCCCCTCACCCCCTGATTCTACTAGACCACCTTGTTGGGGATGACAAAGCCCTTCCCTGAGGGGCACAGCCTTACTTTATCAGAAGAGAAATAGAGGTTCAGAGGGGCAGAGCCACCAGGGCTGAGAATGTTCCAGAACTCAGGAGTATGCCTGTCTTGCCAACCATTCCCAAACCTACCCCAGCAGCTCGCCTTTTTTTCTAGAGTCTTGCACAGTAACTTGCCTGTCTTGCCTACGTAAAGAAACATTCCCCACCCTGGCCCCAGGCCTGGACTGGAGCTAGGTGTCTGGCACCCTGTCAACACAAACAAGGTTCCCCAGCATCTTGCCCCTTCTCTCTACAATGCCCAGCTGCACTTTAATGCATTTTAAATGTTTACATTGCCCTTTGCAATTCCTTGCTCAGTGTGGGGAATGCCTAACATTCCAGGGTCTGCACCCTTGTGCCCAGCTTGCTGAGGTGTGCTGAACACAGTGAGGGGTGGTGCGAGCAGGGGACAGGGAGGGGGTGGGTGCTCAGCCTTGGGTGTGCTATGCTCCAGGAAATGTTCTCACTCTCTTGATCTCACCTGCCTGTGCAATTTCCTTGGGTTGTTAAGCTCTTTCCCATCTCTTTGGCCCCCTCTAATAATTCTATTTTTAAAAAATAAATAATTTATTTATTTAATTTTTGGCTGCATTGGGTCTTTGTAGCCGCGCGGGCTTTCTTTAGTTGTAGTGAGCAGGGCCTTCTCATTGCAGTGGCTTCCGTTGTTGTGGAGCACGGGCTCTAGGCGCGCAGGCTCAGTAGCTGTGCCTCGTGGCTCTAGAGTGCAGGCTCAGTAGTTGTGGCGCATGGGCTTAGTTGCTCCGCGGCATGTGGGATCTTCCCGGACCGGGGCTTGAACCCATGTCCCCTGCATTGGCAGGTGGATTCTTAACCACTGCGCCACCAGGGAAGCCCTACTCTAATAATTCTTCAGACCTCATCCTGGATGTCACCTCTACAAGAAGCTTTCCCTGATCCACAAGTTTGGGAATGGATCTCCTACCCCACGGTGTACAGATGTGCAGGTTGTACACTGCACAAAAGCTCCACATCTAACAGAATCATTGGCATCCTGGATTTGTCCAATTATAAAGACTATTTTGAACACATGGAAGGGGCACCTTTCTCTAATTTGCACAAAGGTGGTCCCGGTTCTGCTGTCTGCGCCCCCCTCCCCCACCAGCCTGTAAGCTTGCAGAGGGGAGGCACTGTTTCTACCTCATTCTCCACTGTTAAGGCCTACACACTATGGGTACTTCAAATGGGTACTTCATCAATGAAAATATTTGCTGGCTGAGTGGAGTGTGGGATATGGAAGTCCCAAGGGTGGGTCTGACCAGGAGGAATAAAAGTGGTAAAACATCTTTGGCCTGCAGGGGGTGATGCTGAGCAGCTCCACACACTCCTCCCCATGGGGCAGTGGGTCCAGTCCCTCTTCCTTTCTTGGAGGGATACTTCTAACAGTAATTATAACAGCTACCACTTACTGACCTAATGCTAAGTACAGGTGCCATCTCATTTACTCTCCACAGCGGCCTTATGAGGCTGGCCCTATTACTGTCTCCATTTCACAGATGGGAGATGGGGCAGAGAGAGGTCAGCAGGCAGAGCTGGGACTGGTACCTGCCATGTATTGGATGCTCAAGCCTGAAAGCGTAATACTACCCTTCGGTGCTTCACCAAAAATTCTATCACACTGTGAAACTGTCCACATTTATTTTTAGTTTGGAGAATATGGTCACTGCTCCACAGCCGAGTCTGAAGTTAGGAACAGCCCTGCCATTCCCCCCTTCGGGCTGTGGGCCAGGCCCCCCACAAAGCTGACTCACTGAGTTGACTTTTTTTTTTTTTTTTTTTTTTTTTTGCGGTACGCGGGCCGCTCACTGTTGTGGCCTCTCCCGTTGCGGAGCACAGGCTCTGGACGCGCAGGCTCAGCGGCCATGGCTCACGGGCCCAGCCGCTCCGTGGCATGTGGGATCTTCCCGGACCGGGGCACGAACCCGTGTCCCCTGCATTGGCAGGCAGACTCTCAACCACTGCACCACCAGGAAAGCCCCCGAGTTGACTTTTGACAGGCAAAAGAAATACATGCCAGGCCTGGACCCAAGCCCAGGAATGAGGCCTGCAAGAGGAAGACAGGCTAAGCGGGCAGGAGCCACACTCAGGCATAGGTACCTCGTCACCTGTCTCCCAACTTTAAGATCAGTGCCTATGAGAGTGGCATTTTGCTCACTCCTGAATTCTCAGTGCTCAGTATAGGCAAGGCACCTGGTGAGTATTTGCTGAATGAATAAATGAATATGTTAGGTTTTCCCACCACAAAAAAGAGGGCTGGGAGCTGAGTTTCCCATACCCCAAGGCCGAGGACATTCGGGGACAGATGCCCAACACTGATTCAAAGGCTGAGAGACAGGAAACAGCTGAGGAGGGGGCCTAGGGGTCCCTCCAGGGAGAGAGTGCGAGAAACACTGAGTCACTAAATCAAGACCTCTGGGCCCCTGGTATCTGGTCAGGGGGTATGTGGAAGGGGGTTGAGGGGTAAAAGAGGGCCCAGCATGGGATGTAATTCCTAAAATCTGAGGAAGAACAACTGGCAAAAGAGAGTAACCCATTCCAGGCCATCAGACCGAGCAGGCAGGCCACGCTGCACCTGGCAATGGGTCTGTGCCGTCAGGAGCCTCTGCCACCAGCCAAAAGCACACTCAAGGTCGATTTGGAAAGCTTTCCTAGTTTACCAGCCTGTTCTACCTGCCTGGCCTCTGAGGCCCTGGTGGGAAATGCGGGGGCTGGTGCCTGCAGCAGAGGCCAGGCCCTGGGAGAGCTTTGCTGACAACCCTGGACCCTGGCACCCAGCACTCACCTGGTCTGGGTGGACACGGGGCACAGGAGGTCACTCCCCAGAAGGCTCCCACACTGCCACAGCAGTCCTCTTGGGCAGTCAGCTCCAGCAGGGGGTTGGCACACTGGAAAAAAGCCCATGGACACTCATCACCTGCTTCCCTCCCCTGCTGTGCACAGAGATGTCGCAGGAAAGCCTGAGACATGAGCTCACCACTCACATCCTGCAGAGAATGCCCCCACCCAAAGGGAGGGGAGGAGAGGGGAGGAGTTGTCCCGGAAGGAAGCAGTGAAACCCAGAGTCCACTCTGCCAGACCCTAAACTTGGGAGGGGAGTGGCAGGAACACATCCAGATAAGATCTTGTCTGTGAAGTCTGCAAAGCTGCCCCCATCCATGTTCCCAGCCCACAGAGGTTGGGCTTTCCTCCATCAAACTCCAGGGTATGCCAGGGCCACCTCCGTGAGCAGGGCCCATGCTCAGCGACACCACAGCTGACAGGTGGGGAGGAGCTGCGGACTCGGAGCCCCTATCCCTTGGCTACTCACTACCTCCCCCAGTTCCGAGGAGGGGTTTCTGGGAACGCCAAACTGCAATCCTAGGGAAAACCATCCTGGGTCTGGCTTAGCCTCTATCCTTAGGTGCCTGGACTCAGAAAAGCTTACATGATTTCCCATCACCGACTGAGGATGCCACCGGGGGTAGGGGGGGTGGAGTGTCTTATCTTTGCACCGCCAAGGCTTTGGGGTTTAACCTGCATTTGCTAATTTCACATCTCTGTGACTCCACCCTTAACTAAAGACCAAACTCCTTCTCGCCAGATCTAATAGCCCCACTACCCACGCACCGGGAGTCCTACACTCAGCTCCAGGAGAGCCCAGGATTTGCTAGGACACAAGGACGCTTGTTCCCCTCCAGAGGGGGCCTCTCTTGGGTCCTCTTCTGTGTGCCCGGCACTGACAGGTACCCAGCGGCGACCAAGTAGGAGGCTTAACCTCTCTACACTCGGGCAATTTTATGCCCTGAGTTTTCCCATGTGGGGAATGGGAGACCCTGTAGGTTCACATTCCTCAAGAACATGGAAGAGAGAGAGAAGGAGGAGGGGCACTGCAGGAAGCAGTCGTGGTCCCAGAAGACCCCGGGGCTGGGGCAGGAGCTGCCTTCTCACCTGTCCATTCACAGCACTCAGGTAGCACCGGCCCAGCAGTGCCGGAGGCCTGGGCACCACCGGGGGTGGCGGCCGAGGAACCACTCCAGACCGAGCCGGGATGCTGTTGCTGTCCCAGTGACCATGGCCGGGGCTGGCGGGGAGCCAGGGCGAGGGTCTGGTCTCCACGCTGTTCTCCTCTGGGGCCTCCTCGACCTCGCCCCGTACCCGAGCCACCTGGTGGACTTGCACGGAGGCCTCAGGCGGGTGGTGGATGTGCACCTTCACCAAGGAGGGGTTCACAGAGGCTGGGCACAGGGGCTGGGGTCAGAGGTGGGGAAACAGGGCCCCACCCTCTGAGGAGTGCAGCAGCCCTGGGCCAGGCAAGCCACTGGCTGTGTCTCCCCAAAACTCGCCTCCATTTCTTCACTCTCTACTCAAAACCCAGAACAATACCCCAGGGAGGACAGGACCAAGCACAGGCTCCTTCCCTCCACACCTTAGCACAGGCTCCGGACGCGCAGGCTCAGCGGCCATGGCTCACGGGCCCAGCCGCTCCGTGGCATGTGGGATCTTCCCGGACCGGGGCCCGAACCCGTGTCCCCTGCATTGGCAGGCAGACTCTCAACCACTGTGCCACCAGGGAAGCCCCATACCTTTTCTTGAAAAACCTTCATTACCAACTTCCAAACTACCTTCCTGATTCCACCTCCCCCCATGATCCTGCACAACCTTCGAGCTCCAGCCCAACAGACCCTGCATCGTCCCCACTATATGCCTTTGTTCACACCAGTCCCTCTGCCCAGGAAGCCCTCCACTCCCCTCTGCTTAACCAAAGCCTATGCATTGTTTAAGGCCTAACTGAAGTCCACCTCCCCCATGCAGCCTTCCCTGAACTCCCCAGGCTTGGGGCTCTCCATCCCCTGATCTCCTACAAAATTCTATATTTTTTGTACCCTTTATTTGGCACCTAATAACGGAAGGCAGAGGAAAGGAAATGTTTTATGATGCTATTCTTTCTCATGCATCCTCTCTCTATTGTTCAGAGCCATGGGTTCCTTGAAATCAGGACCCTACCCTTATACTCTTTTGTTTCCCCCATCGCACCCAGTAGGGGATAAGAGCAAAAAAAAAAAAAAAAAAAAAAAAAAAAAAATTGATGAACTCAGATGGAAGGGCAGAGAAAAACTTAGGGAATGAAACTGAGCGCTAAGGGTAGAGGAGAAGGAAGGGCTGGACACAGCTTCCCGTCCCCTCCATGAAGATACCAGCACCCACCCTACGCGTTACCCAGGTCGCCTCCCAGCCCCACACTCACCCATCTGGTTGGAGAGAGGCAGCGTGAAGGTGGACTGCTTCAAGGGGCCCTGTGGCGAGGCCCTGTGGTGGACCCCCCTCTCTGGAGGCTCCCTGTCCAGATTGGGAGCGGGCAGGTGGCAGAACTTCCCAGTGGAGTTGGTGGGGCACCAGCATTCGTCCCTACCAATGCAGCGGCCTCCATTCAGGCAGGGGATCTGGCAGAAATCTACAACATCGACCTCAAGGTGACGTGGTGGAAGAACACAGCAGCACCTACTATGTGGCCGCTGGGTGACAACAGGGAAGCAGGGGGAGCAAGACCCCCAAATCTGGATGGCTTTGGGAACCGGGCACCCCCTGAAATGCAGGGACTTTCCAGGAGGCCTGGGAGGGTGAAGGAGGATGGATAATAACAGGCCTTGCCTTTCCTCCACCCTGCAGTAACCTGGGGGATGGGACGGGAGTGGGGGGCTTGGGGGGAGTGGCACTGTTAACGCCTTCACTTTTCTGTGGAGGAAACTCGGGTTCAGCGAGGTTGTGAGACTTGCTCAGAGTCACATGTGACAGAGCTGGGTGAGGACTCAGCACTGTGTGGTTGGAGACCATTCACAGGAGCCACGGTACGAGGGCACCCGGCCTCCTTCCTGCAGAAGAGCTGGGATCCAGCCCAAGGCAGGCCTGTCCTTCTGGCTACCCCTGCACCCAGCCCCAGGGCCAGCCAGGAACCATGTGAACGGCGAATGGACTCACAGATTCGGAAACCAGACTTGGGGTCATGCCCGTGGCCGCTCTGGCTGTACAGGGTGGTGGTGTCGCCACGCTCGCAGCTGCTGGCACAGCGCCCATGGGCACAGGTCTGCTTGCAGACGGTGGGAGTGAAGACGATCTTGATCTTCTTGATTTTCTCCGTGAGATTCAGCCCTGCAGAGAGAGGGCTTGGGTCCAGGGGGCAAGGCTGAGAGGCACAGCTGTGACCTCCAGAGGCTGGTTAGAAAGGCCCACGGGACTGGGTTGAATCCATCCCAAGGGCATTTGCTAAGTACCTCCTGGATGCGAGGTTCCATAGCGGGGGCCGAGTAACAGCTCACAGGCCAACATCTACTGAGGGATGCCGACAGGCCAGCAACTGAGTTCACGCCTTATGCACAATAACTCTCAACGCTGTTGAGTGTTATTTTAGGTTGAACCACTAGAAATTGCCATTTTTGTAGGTTAAAATGGTTGAATATTGGCAACGTTCTTATATCTAACCTAATATTTCCATCTGACAGTTAAGGAAACTGAGGTTCAGAGAAGGATGGGTTGCATCCCAAGTCACATAGCTAGCAAGGGCTGCATCTGGGCTTTGCACCAAAGGGCAGAGAACAGAATGTAGCTCAGACTTGCCAGAGAAGAGAGTTTTCCAAGAGAACACCTGAAAGAATGATTTAGAGTCGGGTGTTGGAGGCCCTAATGGCCAGAACAAGGATAGGGAACTTTATTCAGTTGGTGGTGGGAAATCATTGAAAATTTTCAGTGAGAGATCAAAGACGAAGTGGGGGGAGGGTAATGCCATCTGAGCTGGGGTCTGCAGATGGATGGAGAGACAGGGTGACTGGTTGGGAGGTCTTTGTAGCAGTGTGAGCTGAGGTCGCTTCATTTAACACAAGTGGAAATACAAAGGAGGGGTATTCATTCTGTATAGGGGGCCCAGCGGGGAAGCCAGGAGGCGGAGGGGTAGAGAAGCGAAGTATAAAAGGTCTATGGAGACTTGACTGTGAAGGGAGGAGAGATAGAAAGGGAGGCAGAGGGAAGTGGAGAAATAGCCATGCGTGTGTGTGTGTGTGTGTGTGTGTGTGTGTGTGTGTGTGTGTGTGAATGGGAGAGCTGTAAGTAACTGTATATGCTCTAGGGAAAGGGCTGAGTGGGGGACAGGTTGAAGGGGGAGGAGAACCGGGGTGGGGGGAGGGCAAGTGACAGCCTAGGGTTCCAGAAGAGTCAAGAAACAGTGGGATGTGCCTTAGACAAGAAGAGGGGCACTTCCTTCTCAAGATGGCAAGAAAGGTCATCAGCTATAAAAAGGACACTGATGCGTGCTGTCCACAGCATGGATAAACCTCAAAAACATTACACTAAGTGAAAGAGCCAGACACAGAAGGCCACGTATTGCATGATTCCGTTTATATGAAATGTCCAGGATACGCAAATCTATAAGGACAGGGAGTAGATTAGCGGGACCAGGGGCCGAGGCGAGGGTGGGAGCGGGGCAGGGAGTGACTGCTTAATGGGCATGGGGCTTCTTCTGGCAGTGATGGCAATGTCCTGTAATTAGATGGTGGATGCACAAAATTGTGGATATGCTAAACATCACTGATGTGTACACTTTAAAATGGGCAGGAAGGTGAGGACTCTGGGGAGTGGAAAGCATGGCCATGGGATGGGGCTGGGGAAGGTGGGGGCAGCTTGGAGTAGCTGCTCTGAGGAATGAGAGAAAGTGTCCAGGCACACCGGGAAGGATGGCTGGGCAACGAGCAAGAATGTGTGGAGGCTTGAATCCTCAGGGATGCTCAGCTCTCTCCTCTGGGAAGCAGAGGCCCCGCTGTAGGTAACAAGGGGTTTACAGCAAGGATGAGGTGGAAGGACCGGCGCCAGGGAGGTGAGGTTCACAACTGGATATGAGGGAAGCAAAGGCAGAACAGGTGACAGATGGGGCAGAAATGGAGCAAGCAAGGTCTAGGTGTCTCAAAGGGGCAAAGCCTCCAACAGCTGGTTTAGGACCCCCGGAGCCCGACACAAAGCAGATGCTTGACAACTGTTTTGTTCATTGGCTGAAAAGATAAGAGACAGGGTGACAACACAGCCCTTCTGAGAGGGTGAAGGGGGAAGCAAAGGTGGGGAGAAGGAGGTCCAAGATTTAGATGCCCTGCTCTTTGAGGACCTGGAGCCAGGCTGTCCTTACCCCAGGAGGATGACGGGTGGCCCAGATATGCTGCCTGCTGGGCACCATCCTTCCGTTCAGGGCCTGGCCCCATGGGCAGGGCATTGGAGGTCAGCTGGCCATTGGCCGCAGTGGCCAGATAAAGTCGGACAGTCTGGGACAGCCCCACGTGCTGCTGGGTGGCGTGTGTCTGGCTGAGCCCACTCAGGGTCCTGTGGAGACAACCGGGGCATGGGGTTTGCATCCCAGGAACAGTGTCTCTGTGCCCTTCCTGTTCAGGACGTCCACCCCCGCCTCTGCACTAGAAGAGTGTTCTCTGGCTGCCTTCTTGCCAACTCCAGGAAAACGGAGGTGCCCTGAGACAGGGGAACAGGGCTAAGGCCAGCTGGCTAGTTCGGTGGGAGTGCCTACCCCTATGTAGAACTGCCAGGCTTTGGCTGGGTATTCTGGGCAAGTCACTGAGCCTCCCTGGGCCTCAGGGCCCTCGACTGCAAAATAAAGGTGTTAGATTGGTCCCATGTAGCTCTGACATTTGAAGAGTTTGAGACTCTGATGGACCAGCCCTTGCCCTAAAACTGAGTCCTGTGCCTGCTTCTTGCCACTTCTTAATACAACCTTTCATACAAATTGCTTGTGGAACATGTGCCCAGCAAATACATGTTAACAGATTGATTCGGGGGCAGAGCCCTGAATATCCCTCTGATTAATGTTATTGTAAAAATAATATAACACCAATGTTCAAGGAGAAAAAAAGTGAATTCATCATCCTCCTACCCCAACACGGCAAATACTTTGGCATATTTCCTTTCAACCTTTGCTCAAGTATATGTTCTTACACTATTGTCATCACTTGCAGATACCATTTAAACTCTGATTTTTCACTTAACATTAGATCGTACTTTATACAATTCCACAATTTTCATATTGATCATCTTAATTGCTACAAGGTAGTCTATCTGAGGATGAATCACAATTTATTCAGACATTCTCCTGTTATATACTTAGATTGTTTTTTTAATTTTTAACTGTGGGCATCCTGACTCATATGGATTTTTTTCTTCGGTTAAAATATTCCTTTAGTATAGGGGGATCCATTAAACTGTTTTTATTCTGTGTATTTGAAAAATATTTATAAGAAACATTTTGAAAAGGCTTATTATTTTAGGATTAATTCTGTGGACTAGAATGGCTAGTTCGGTGGGAGTGCCTACCCCTATGAGAACTGCCAGGCTTTGGCTGGGTATTCTGGGCAAGTCAGAGGTTACATTTATGACTCTAGGTATACACTGGAGGACTGCTCTCCAAAAGCTTGTATAAATGTCCCATTCAGAGTGCAGCCTCGCCAGCATTATTATATTATACACAGCCTCGCCAGTGTATTATTAATTTTTCATCATCATCATCATCATAAATGATACTTCAATGTTGCTTTAGCTACCTTTTTTTATCATTTCTGAGGTTGAATTTTTTTCATACATCTATTTACCACTTGTGAAAATTTTCTGCTCGTGTCCTTTGATATCTTAACTATTTGAGTTGTTTGCTCATAAACTTGAACGGTTCTTTATGTGTTTATTATAAGGCAGGTCATTCTACAAGGCAGCCTTGTTGTAAATACTCTGTCACTGTCAAAATGTATATGAACCACTGTATACATGACAGGGTCTGGACTGTGGTGGGTGTGAGCACAGTGTAGACACTGAAACTGAGAGAGTAATTACTTGCCCAAGGTTATACAACAGGTAAATCAGGCCCCAGGACTCCAATCCAGCAGAGCTCGACTCCTGTGCCACCCAACAGAGCAGCCCAGACCATGACAGAAACTCAGCCTAGAAGCCTCTGCTCAGGCCTGGGGTGGTGCTCTTTCCTCCCGTAGGTCCCACCCCTAGCCTCTCCACTGGATTCTTTGCCCAAGTGGGTCCTGGGACCCTCTCCCTCCATCGTCCCTACTCCTGTTCTGTTGGCCCCGGGTGTCCAGGCCACGATCAATCTCCCTCTCATCCCTTCCTGGCAGAAGCCAGAGCAGCACAGGTGTCAGAGTTGGGCACCTTCCAGCCCTTCCCCAGCCCTGTTGGCCTGGGACTTGTCTCCCATGAGCTTCACCACTGCGCTTCTTCCAGTGCGACCAGCAGCAAATACTCACCCTGACAGCCCCAAACATGCCCCAGCCTGCTCCCCGAGTTTGAGGGCTGGAGTGAGAGAGAGGGCCCGTTAGCCACCCCAGAAGCTTTGGGAGCTGTAATGGACCAGATTTGGGGGCTCCACCCTCAGGCACCTGCTCCTAACTCCGAGGAGAAGGTCAGCACAGCCAGCTGCAGCAGAAAACACAATCCTTCCAATGGCTTCCAAGAGTTCACCAAAGAGTGAGAGGTAAGTGAGCTGGTGGGTCGGTGGAAGTCTCCTCCTGGCGGTACCAAGCCAGTGCCATGGCTCAGCTTAGTGTCAGCATCACAGAGCACCCAGGGAGCTAAAGGGAGTAGTTCAGGTTCTGCCCGGACCACCTGGGACATTTCTGAACTTGATGCTGACAAAGAGCTCTCCAGTCTGGTCAAGGTGGAAACTCAAAGGGTTCTTTCTTGGTCGTTTGCTGTCACTGTTGTTACTGTTGCCATCACTTGTTTCTCTAGTTGGAACTCAATGCTAATGGCCCCAAGATTCCTGAGTTCAAATCCCTTAAGGGCCAAAGGTTTAACTTTGCAGAGAAGAAAAAAATGTCTTCCCTAGTTGTAGAAAGGACCTGTCTGTACAGAGAAGAGAGGACAGGAGTTGGGCCAGGCAGATGTCAGTTCTGCCTTCTACTTGACCAGTCACTGAGATTCCCTGAAACTCAGATTCCTAATCAGTAAAACAGGAATAGTGACACCCACCTCACCGGGCTATGGTGAGGACCAAGGGGAACAGTGACACCATGTGATTATTTTGAAAATATAAATAAGTGGTCACAAGTTGAAAACTATACTAGATCTTTAAAATCACATGAACAAAGAAAAGAAAGTGCTAGCTATAGTTCAGACAAAATACCTCTCCCCAAGCCACTAAAAATTCTTCTTCATCTAAGAGGAATAAAAGACACCTCAAATATCTTGTTATACTGCCCGAGCATCCTTACATATAAAAGGCCAAGGGACTAATCTGCTGTCAATACATTTTTAACAACCACAGCCTTCTGAGCTCAATCCATTGTCATCTACTGCTGTGATGGGGATTTCGGGTTAAACAATACAAATCAAAAAGTCCTACCTTCTGAGAGGCTCGCAGCCAAGTAAAGAAGGAAGTCTTGGTTCTTTGGTAGGTCCTATGTCTTACACTGAAAACACCCCTCTAAAGAGTCAGCTATCTCCCTTCATAAACCCCAGACCAGTCCTTGGAGGTGGACAGGGAGGGAGGGCCCCCCACCCCATGTGTGAAGGGCTTCAGGTCCTCAGCTCAGCTCTGGCTCCTAGAGAGTGGTAGCAACAGAGGCAAGTGAGAGCTGCACTGGGAAGGTGACTTTCTTTGACTAAAGTCCCCGGAGCGGGGCACTGTCCACTCTCAGCTTTGGAAGAACCGCTTTGATTTCGTTAAAGGATAGCGTAAATGTTCTCAGACTCGCCTGGCCCAAGATTATCTCTCTGGGATTGTTCCAAGGAGGTCCTGGCAGAGCTGCCACAATTGACTGGAACCTCCATCTCTCTAGACTTCAGGATTTCATGGATCAGTAAAATTTTGAAACAAATGTAGGGGACCAACATAAAGTTGCCCACACACACAACTCCCAATTATTACCACCATAATTTTATGAAAGAAAAGACATTTCAATGCCAATAAGAAATATTTGAATAAGCTTAACTTCGTGGAAATCTCACCTCATTGAGATTTTCATTTCTTCATGGACCAACGAAAACTCATCACAGACCGTCATGGAGCCAAGGAGGAGCCACTGGGTATGATCCACCAAGATGTGCTCTGGCCTGAGGACTCTCCGGCTCTTTCAACTAACTTGGGAAACAACCTTCCATCCCAGCTGGCTGGGATCTTCAGACCTGAGTGGAAACTCCCTGGACAGTGCATACCCATGATAATGCCACTCAGCTGAACATGTTGCCCCCATATTCTGCCCAACTCACTAAGGTTCTCAAACAGTGATGGGGAGACGAGTGGGTGAGGGGCTCCGTGCCCTCCTTCCCACCCACTTGCACCTTAGCCTGGTGGCTCCACTCTATCTAATTGATAACTGGGTTTCCACATACTATTTTGTTTGCTAAGTGTTCTGCTGCCAAAAGAAAGTTTAAAAACCTCACTGCAAGGTACATAGAATAATTACAGCTCCCACGGACAGAGCACTGAAGGATGTACTTTAAATGCATCATCTTGTTTTTTTAAATGCCTCATCTTATTCATGTTATTTTATTGAATGAAAAAAGTAAGTTGCAGAATAATATGGACAGTAATACTTCCAGGTTTTTGTGTGAAGAAAAACCTTTCTCTCTTCCCTACAGATATTTATATAGGCATAGGAAAGGTCTGGGAGGATCTGTAAACAGTGGTTGCCCCTTGGGGATGAGAATGCCTATGTATGTGTAACTACTGTTTTAAACTTTATGTTTTCATATTTTTAGATTTTTTTCAGTAAAAATTTTTTTTTTACAGTTTTACAGTAAACACGCATTATGTTGTAATAAAAATAAATCTCTATTTTCCCCAGCAACTCCAATTTATAGGTAAGGAAATTGAGGCTCAGGAAAAGCATGATAAATGTGTGTATATTACTAGGATCCAAGGTGGACTCTGATGGCTAACAGAGGTACAGGAGTTCAGATGTAAGCAGGACCATGACATTTGAGCTGGGGCTTAAGAGAAGGGTAGGAATTTCACAGTCCAAAATGAGGGGGAAGACATTCCAGATAAGAAAAGTAACATAAGAAAACACGTGAAGGTGGGAAACATGGGCCATATTTAAGGAAGGATAATGAGCACAGTTGGATAAAGCATAGAATGGAAGGGAAGGGAGGGAAGGAAAATAACATCCATTCAGTGCCTACCAAGTAGTGGACATCATTCTAGGTGTTTTACATAACATATCATTTACTTGTCCAAACAACCAACCCTATGATCAAAAACCTCTGCTTGGCCAAAATGACTTTAAACAAAGTAAAAAGACAAAAGACAAAATGGGAAAAATATGTGCAATTCATATCACGATAAAGAACCGATCTCCATAATATTTAAAGAGCTCCTAGAAACAGAAAAGACAGACCAAACCAATAGCCCTAGAAGAAAAGTCAGCAAAGGAATAAGAACGGTTCACAGAAAAAAAAACCCAAACGTTTCTTTTTTTTGCAAGATCAAGATTTTTAAAAATTAATGTTTCATTGCTTCATCAAGTACCTTCTCAAGTATAATTTTTTTTTGTTTACTATAAATATATGGTGACAAAGAGCACAGTTTGAAGGAACTGCACTGACTTTTCCTAAGGCACCAGCCGTTTTCCCCACCACGGCTTATGAACCATAGTGCAATTGTCAACACAATGAAAAAGGAACTTAGTATTATTATTAAAATAGTTCTAACCCTTAAAGGGTCTTGGGCTAACAGATAGCACTTTGAGAACTATTGTTTTACTAGAACAAAAATATATTTCTCATTTTTGTTATGTTGACTTTGGGTTGGTTACAGGTATCTTCATTCTGGAATCCTGGCAAAACAAAAAGCCTTTATCTGGCACCTGTTTTTCCTGTGGCAGAGGAAAATGAGCAAAATAAATTCATGCATTGGCTTCCAAAGCTTCTTCTTAGACATGACCTATATCACTTCTCATCTTCCATTGACTTTGGTCAAGTCCCATGGCCAAGCTTGGTGTCAATGGAAAGAAGGAAGTACTCCTCCCATAGGTAGGGACCCTGGAAACCGTGGCCTCCGACGCCGCTCCCCCGTCCCGGGAAAGGAGACACAATTCGCCTCCTCGCCTCCGCCGCCACCTGCAACCACCCCCAAAATAACCCCTACGGGTGGGGAGAGGCAATTATAACCCGGGCGAGCGGAGGGCGGGGGAATGGGCGTCGGGTGGGCGGGGTCGGGGAGCGCGGCGCGGGTCCCCAGGTGGCGAGCGGATGTGCTCCCACCGCCCCAAATGTTTCTTAAACACATGAAAGTAGGCTCAACTTTTCTCATTCTAAGGGATGTGCAAATGAAAACTACTTTGAGATAGCATTTTTCAGTCCATCAGATTAGCAAAAAATCCAAAAGTTTAATAATAGACTAATTTGGTGAGATTGTGCAGAAACAGACACTCAGATGTTGCTGGTAGGAATGTAAGTCGACACAGCCCATTTGGAGAGCAATTTGGCAATGTCTATCCACACCGCAATGCATCAATGCTTTGCCCCTGCAGGTCCACCTCCGAGGCTGTGCTGCAGATACACCTGCTGTGGTAGGCACTGCTGCCGCCCTGCCCAGTCCCCTTTGCGGCCGGTGCACCCCACACTGGCTCTCCCTGAGCTGTGCTCCGGACGGAAGACAACCACCTGACAAGCTCCTCCCACCATCATGATCACGAAGCCAATGACTGACTGAACCGGAAGTTTAAAAGCCCCGCCTCCTTGCTCTAAGGTGGGACAGCTGTCCAAGCTCCGCCCTCTGTTAGGCTTTGGCTTGATTTTCCCGGGACCAATCCTTGCTTGGCTCTTTCCGCCTTTCCATTCTGCTTCCCTCCCGCCCTTAGCCCTTCCCGAGTAAATCACACACACACCTGAATTCACGTCCCAGCTCCGCCTCTAGGGGGAACTGACCTAAGACACTTGTAAACGTCCACAATGATGGATGAACAAGATTATTCATAGTAGCACTGTTTTGTAATAGCAAAATATTTTGTAAAGAATAGAAACAATTTAAGTGTCCCTTAGTAGGAGATTGGTTAAACAAACTAAGAGACATCCACGGGATGGAGTGCTATGCCCTCAAAACAGAAAGATGCAGCCCTTTTACATCACAGAAAAGCTCTCCAAGATATATAGAAAAGTGAAAAAACAGCCCAAATCTGGCCCACCGACTGTTTTTGTACAGACTGTGACCTAACAATGGTTTTTTATACTTTTTAATGGTTGGAAAAAATCAAACGAAGAATAATATTTCATGACATGAGAAAGCGATATGAAATTCAAATTTGTTTCCATAAATACAGTTTAACTGGAACACAGTCACACTCATTGTCTAAAACTGCTTTTGCTCTACAGTGGCAGAGCTGAGTAGTTGCAGACACCATATGTTGTACAAAGCCTAAAATATTTACTATCTGGCTTTTTGTGGAAGAAGTTTGCTGACTCCTGGTGTGGGGCATGTAAACTTTTGTGTAAAAATAGAGAAAATAAGCATGAATTTATTTGCATATTCATAAAGCAACCTTGGAAGGATACCCTGAGAATTAATAAGTGGTTTCCTGTGTGTGTGTGTGTGTGTGTGTGTGTGTGTGTGTGTGTGTGTGTGTGTGTTGGGGGGGAGTGGGAAGTGGATGCATGGGGAAGAAACTGGTGCTACAATTTGATGAATGCTTGTGCTGTGCCGGGCTGCATGCCAACATTGCATGTCACATGCATTATCTCATGAAATCCTCTCCGTAACCCTAAGAGTTAGATACTCATTATCCCCCATTTTACAGTCAAGAAAACAGAGGGTAGGGAGGTTCTATACCTTGCTGAAGGTCGCAGAACTCCTAAGTGCAGAAGCCAGGTTACCAAACCAGGTAAGTCCATCCTCAAGCCACCCCACCATTTGTCATTTCTCTATCGCCATTTCACTGAGGCTGTGAGGGATTAAAGAAGAATAGGTTCGGGTCCATATCGTGGAGGGCTTGAAATATCAGGGAGGTGTCTGGGCTGTACTGAATGGGTAAGGGGGAGTCCCTAGAGATTTTGGAGAAGCCCACCCTCTTTCATGCATTCAAGAAGCACTTACTGAATGCCTGCCACGTGCCAGGTATCCAGGTCCAAGGGTGGCAAAGACTCTCTTGCCCTCTCTGCTCCAGTGGAGACTGAGCAAAGGAACCAGCATCCCAGCACATGTGTGGAGGTACAGCGGGAGCCATACATTAGCCTTGAGGTGCAGGTGGTCTTCAAGCAGGTCTAGGACATGGTGGGATGGGCCTTTTCAAATGTTTATTACTTTGATGAAAGATTACCTGGTGGTGGATAGACCAGAGAGGGGAGGGCTGGAGGCCAGCTGGAAGGCTTTGGCTGGGCTCTAGGCTAGCAGGGACCAAGGATGGGACCAAGAAGAGGATCGGGATTCAGGGGATATTTAATACATAGAGAGTTCCCAGCTGTGGCTTAGACAAATGGGTGGAGGACATTCCAAGATCTCAAGGAGTGATCCAAGAAGTGACTCAGTTTGGGACATGGTGAGTGCTGGTGCCTCAGGATGGATGTCAGAAGCAGATGGAAATACCCAGGAGGCAGCACTCAGGAGAGAGGCTGCAGACACAGACTGCAGACACAGTCAAGGGAGTCCTGGTGGAGAGGTGGGGCTGCAGGGACCATATTACTCGGGGAGGGTATTCATAACAAACCACGACTCAGAGTTCCACTGCTGGACTCTGCTTACACTTGCCTGTTTCAAAAAGGGAAATGTGTTAATGAAGAGACTGGTCCCCGTGTTGGGCTTTGCTCCCATAAATTTGTCTCCAACCTTTGGTGCCTGCTACCGCTTGCCTGCTAGCGTGCGATAAAGCAACTGACAAGCCAAAAAGGAACACTGACGGGAAAATGTGGCAACAGCCCATCACACTTCACTCGACAGCTTGCTGTCTACATGGCTACGTGCGTGTGCCTATAGCGGGTTTTTATTTTGCACACACAGATGATCATCATAGTTTCTGCTAGTAAAACTGTTCCCAGTTCTAATTATGGAATTAATTACATTGATAGCTCATGGTATCCCTTATGACTGCCAGATGCTCTGACACGGAAACACTTTGAGAAATACAGGAGCAAAGAGAGAATAAATAAGGGCAGAGGAGGGGGTCTGGGGAGCAGCAAGGCTTGAGGGGCAGACCAAGAAAGAGGCTGTGGAGATGTCAGAGAGGTAGGAGGGGACAGGGAGAGAGCACCAAGACAGGAGGGCGCTCCTTGAACTCTATCCCTGCTCCGGGCCTTCCTGTAACTGCAGGCCCAGCTCGTTACAATCGAACACACCTTGGCGCCTCCCAAGTGGCTCAGTCTCCCCTGAGAATCTGGGTCCTGGAGAGGCAGGGGGAAGCCCTCGCAGAGCTCTGCTCCTTCTCTCCTCCTCGCTGTCCAGGCCTCAAGCCCAGGCCACAGTCAGGTGGCCCTTGTGCCTAATCCCCAGGGACCCAAGGTAGTGTTTCCAGACATCACGCTCTAGCCCCCGCTGCAAACCTGCCCTGCCCCGGCAGGGAACAAGGGGGCACCCAGCCTTGGTGGGCGAAGAGGAGGGGACACCACGGCCTTGGCACAAAGCGAGGAGCCTGCTGATTCTAGGTGATGCATAGTTTGGGGGCCTGAGCAGGTGTGGCCCAGGCTGGGCTAAGACAGCAGCCATCACTCCCCAGCCTCTGGGTATCAGAGGTGCCAGGTTGGTGGGTTCCCAGGTGTCACTGTAAGGAGGGGAAGACTTGAACTCTGCCCCTCTTGTCCTAGACAGTAATAATGAACATTTATTGAGCACTAACTCTGTGCTGTGTATTAATTGTTCTATTTGCATATGTTATCTAATCTTCACAACCACCTTAAGGGGCTAGGTACTGTTATTAACCCCAGTTTTTCAGAAAATGAAACTGAGGCACAGAGAGGTTAAGGACTTGTCCAAGGTCATTCATCTAGAATTGCACTGTCCAGTAGAACTTCCTGTGGTGATGGAAATACTCTATAGTCTGTGCCATCCCATATACTAGCTACTAGCCACTGTGGCTTTGAAGCACTTGGAAATGCAGCTGGTGTGCCTGAGTTTTACATTAAATTAAATTTAAATAGTCCCTTTGTGGCTGATGGCTACTGCATTGGACAGCACAGCATAGAAAATGGAGGAGTCTGGATTTGAACCGGGAAAGTCTATCTTGGCTATGTGGTTAAAAGTTTCCCTGGCTACCCTCACTGCATTCTTTGTCCCCAGGCACTTGGGTTCCCTGACTGTCCTGGCCTAGGGGAATCAGCACCCTTTTAAACCTTGCTGTCCTGAGGATGTGGCAGGAAAGAGACTGGATTTCCGGAAGACATGGACCCAGGACCAGGTCACAGGGGAGCAGGGTTCAGCATGGCCTGAGGAAGGATGTCTAAAAAGCCAGGGTTGCCTGGCGACATGGTGGTCCCTGGAGAGGCCTGAGCACCTTGTCCTTGGGATCGAGGACCTGGGTCCTCGCCTCTAACCCCCCACCCCCCCACCCCGTGCCAGAAAGGAAGCAGCAGCCATTCCTGCTCAGGGCGGGGCTCTGGGCCCGTGACATCTGAGAGACAAGTAGGGTGGCATGCTCAGTGGGGCAGTCCTGGGGGACCCAGCCCCTTCCCACTGCCTGGCACACAGTTCCGGCATCCCCAACACTGGGACCCTCATACCCTGCTGCCCTCCCGGAAGGGCCGAGAGCTGGCCTCCCCTGCATGTCTCAAGACCTCTCCTGCTGCCGGTCCTGCTGTGCCCACTTGCCCGACCCCTTCGGCCTCACCGCTCTGCCTGAGGCCCCCCCGGCCACCTGTGAGTCATATCCCCCTGCTCTGAGGTCTGCACCTTTAGTTTTTTCCGTGGCCACAGCCAGGTCTGAGAGGTCCGGAGCTCGGGCTCACAGACCCCAGGGGATGCCCCTGCCAGGCTGAGGGTGGGGAGGGGGCAGAACCCAGGGAGCCTCGCCTGCTCAGAACTGCACCCTGCTCCGCTCGCCCAGTAGCTGGGGAGAGAACACAGCACCCTGCTTCCTTGCAGGCGGATAAGAGGCGGAGGCTGGTGGAGCTGTGCACGTCTGGGGCATCGTCTGTGGGACACCGAGCCCGGGCCTGAGGCCTGGCTCCCACCTCTAGAGCAGCATTACGTAGGTGCTGCCTCAGTGTCCCAGGTGTCCAGAGACCCCTCTGAGCCTCCTCACGCCCCTCCACCCTCCAGACCCCTCATGCCTCGGTCAGCTGCGAACGCTTCGCCACTGAGCGGCCTGCCTCACGGGCCGCCAAGCCCTTGCTCCCTGAGACTCTGCATTGCCTTTCTTCTCTCCTGGATGGGCCAGGGTGCTGGGCAGGAAGCTGGAGTGGGCTGCCCAGGCCCGGGGATCACATCTAGGGCACCTCAGGGGGCAGAGAGGGGAGGAGGAGGTGCCCTGAAGGGCTGCCCAGGGCCCCAGGAAATGCCCCTGATTTTCTATGTAAGTTTCATTTTGTCCAAGTGTCAAACTGCTGAGCGATCGCCCTCTCCCTCCAGCCGGGAAGGAGGTAAAGGAAGGGCCCCTCCAGGAGCTCCTCTGCCTCCTTCTGGGCCCAGCAAGACCACCCAAAGGGCTGCAGCATGGCCAGGGATACAGACCCCGAGAGGGGAAAGGAGGGGACTGGATCTTACCCTCTTTTTTTTTTTTTTTTTTTTTTTGCGATACGCGGGCCTCTCACTGCTGTGGCCTCTCGCGTTGCGGAGCACAGGCTCCGGACGCGCAGGCTCAGCGGCCATGGCTCACGGGCCCAGACACTCCGCGGCATGTGGGATCTTCCCGGACCGGGGCACGAACCCGTGTCCCCTGCATTGGCAGGCGGACTCTCAACCACTGCGCCACCAGGGAAGCCCCTTACCCTCTTTATATCCTTCATGGAGTCATCACAGCGCTGGGCAGACAGCTGCCGCCCCCCAGATAGTCATCACACTGAACATTGAACTCTGTGGCTCCCAGCACTCCGGCCTCACTGGAGCCATCTCCCCAGCCCAGGCCAGGTCCCACCCCACAGCCATCCAGGGCCAATGAACAGTCTGAAGCCTTTGGCTCCAAGTTCCCCCAGGAAGACGTGTCAGCTTGTGGGGAACCTGGATGTCATGAATTCATCATCTAACCACTTCCAAGGTCCACTTGTGAGCACCTCAGGTGGTGCGTGGTCCCACATGGGCACTGAGGGAAAAGCATCTGGCCCACCGAGGGCTTACAATGCAGGCAGGGAAGCAGGAGGCAGGGGAGGGCTGGCACACCTGGTTCCTTTGTGTGGATTACAAAAGGGGCCCTGGGCAGCCAGTTTACAGAGGCTACCCTGCTTCCTTCAGGCTGACGTAGCATGGTGCCAGGGCTGGGCAAGCGGAACGTAGGCTAGAGTTTAGCCCCATTCATCTCCTGACCTTTGTGTAGAGTGCAACGCGCCCCCTGCCCCACACCATGCACAGTGGTCCTGGGAGAAGACCCTGCACATGAGTGTTTCCTACAATCCAAGAGTGGAAAAGCAGCAGGTAGTCAGGTGAGCTGCCTGGCCAAGATGCTCCAGGCCTCCCTACGCAGGTGTAGCCCTGCGTCTGGATGCCTGGGGAAGACTTTCTAGAAGTTGTGTGGTGTTAGCTGGAGGAAGGCATGGGGAGGACAGAGTCCACCCAAGGGTGAGAGAACCACGAGTGCAAAGGGACAAATGCAAGAATGTGCTGGTGATGGTGCTCAGGGGGTAAGGAGGTGTGTCTGGTTAAAGGGAAAAAAGGAAGGGCCAAGGATGACAACAAATAACAGCAGATAGCTACATTTATTTGCCAGGTACTGTTCTAAGCACTTTATGTATATCAACTAATTTAATCATCATTATATGAGGAAGTAGGTATTATGATTATTCCCATTTTTACAGGTGAGGCACAGAGTTGCTAGGTAACTTGCCTAAGGTCACAGAGCCAATGACTAACAGAGCTGGGGATCCGACACAGGAGGCCTGCATCTGCATCTCGTTCCCGAGCCTGTACTCTAAACCTCTACACTATATCGTGGCTTGAGAGCTATGCTTTGGGTCTGAGCTTTAGAGCCTTATCCTTTGGGTCTCATGTATAAAAGGGAAGCCTTGAAGGAAGGTGTTTTTACCAGGAAGGAACAAGGTTAAAAATGGTCTCTTAGGAAGGCGATCATGGACAACTCCTCCCTGGAGCTCCCACCCACACTGACCACCCAGGTGCCTGGCCAAGAGTGCTCTCCTCCCCCACCCCTGCCCCCCAGACATTTTCTCAGGGCATCTGTGGTCCCCAGGGTGAGGCAGAGGTGAGGCAGGGAAGTCTGTGGAGCCACAGTACTCCACACACACCCACTGGTTCAAGTAACTGCTCTGTTTACGGAAACTCAGGCACAGAACAAACATCACTTTAGAAAGGTCCCCAGTGCCCTGCAAGGCGGCTCTCACGATCCCCACAGCACCTGTGAAGCACTTGCGTTGCAGAGACAGTCAGGCTCTGGTCCTAGCTCACGTGTCTCATGAATGGCAAAACCCAGGATTCAAACCAGGTCTATCACACTCCTCCCAGCACTGCACCCTCACTCTCACCACAAGCTGCTGCTGCATGAGTGACAAGTGAAAAAAGGAAGTGGTTGGAGGGGTGAAGAGGTGAAGGGAAAGAAAACACGAGTCAGGGCGTATGGGCACCTGGAAAGTGCTACAGATCAGAGGAGAGAACTTGAGGCTGAGGGGATTGAGTTTGGACCACTTCCCAAAGCCATGAAGAACTTGGTACGTCTCGCCACCACCAAATGGGCCATGAGACGCCCACCTCTTGAACCCCGAGTTCCCAGCCTGTGGTCTTTGGGACCCATCTTCCTTCCATGTATGTTCCCCCAACCCCTGGCGGGCACGTGTGCCCAGGCGCACGCACACACACACACACACACACACACACACACACACACACAGAGCTTAGCTGGCCTGCCTTATAGGACAGCAAACACAGGCCTGTGACTTCAGATGAGTTTACCCCACCCGGACAGGCCCATTGTAGACAAAGGCAGCTGGTGCCTGGGTAAGGATATGCTTCTCAGGGGCTGGTCAAAGTCTTGGCAGCCTTCAGCCAGCCTGCTCTTCCAGGGCCTGGAACTCTTCCCCAGGACCATAAACAAAAGGAGATTTCTAAAAGACCTGGGCGCCCAATCTGAGAAGCCTTCGCTCATCCCAAACCTACCAACCAATTATGCACCATATACCTGCTACAGACACTTCATTTTAAAATTTTTACTAGGCTCTTTACGCTTGAGAGTGTGATTTTTCTACGCTTTACTTGATTAGTGCAAACCTATGCTATAAAAACTATCATTCCCCATTTTACAGAAGAGAAAACTGAGGCACAGAGAAGCTGTTTACTTGCCCACTATCACCACCGGGCAGGGAGGTGCTGGGATGGGCTCTCAAGGCTTGAGCTCTGTACCTCTGGTGGATGACAGTCCCCAGCATGCTGCTCACCCTTGGCTAAGATAGGAAACCTCACCAGAGCCAGAAACACCTTCAAGTGGTCTGGGGAAACTCTCAGAGTTTCCAGTTACCGCTGTCGCTATAAACAAAGGGCTCAGGTAATCCCAGAGTCTAGGGACAAATAAGAGTTGGTGCCATTCATAGGACACCTAAAAGGTGCGTATATGCATTTACATATGTTAGTAAATCTTCCCGACAATTCTATTAGTGGCAGGCGTCCCCATCTTACAGATGAGAAAACTGAGGCTCGTGAGGTTAAATCACTTGCTCTGGGCAGCATAACTATTAAGTGGCAGAGCTGAGATTCAAACCCAGACGTATCTAACAATAAGACATCAATTATGCCACAGTTGCTCCCTCACACACTATTGCCTGCTGTAGGGGCTCTGACCTTGACCCAAGAACCTCCAAAAAAAAGAAAGAAATGTGGAATCAGTTTGTTCCTCAAGGGTGTGGCTTGGCTGGCGTCTCAAGAGGATACCCCCGCCCCTTGGAGTACCAGATTCCCTCCAGAGGCCTCTGATGCAACCCCTACCCACCCCCACCCCCCCCACCTCCCCACCCCCGCTGGCTGGGTGCACCCTTGGGTGGACACATTAGGTAGCAGTGAGGAGCCCAGGCTCTGGGAGGAAACCGAGCGTGGGCGACTGGCTGGAAGCAGAAATATGGTATCTCCAGAGGTTTTGATTTGCGATCTTCATTTTGCAAGGAATGGGGATTTTTTTTCTTTTCAAAAAGCAGTGGATTTCCTTGAATTTTAGACCTTTCACAAATATTTTTTTAGGAGAAAAAAGAAGGAAAAAATCCCCCACAAAATGCCTGTCACAGCTACTCACTTCCACATTGAATCACGGACACAAAACCACAGCTATGTGGCTAACAAAGGAACTATGTGTTTTCATATCTTGTTATTGGAAATCATTTAGCAATCTTCACTATGTCATCTGCAGACAGACAGACAAATAGACGCGCAGACACACGCCTCTGGGTCCTAAGCCGCCAATCTTACAACCTCGGTCATCAGGTAACTTTGCATTTCGCCCATTTTCCCTTTCTAATCCTTTTCTGGGAAATTACACAGCAAGGCTTAAATCTTCCTCCTTAGCCCCTCTCCAGAGGTGGGGTGTGTGTGCACATGTGTGCCTGCCAGTGATTGGAGGAGGAATGCTGAGACATTGATTCAGTTAATTCCACAAGTGGAAACAAGTATACATTTCACAGTCCCTTTTTTATTAATATTATCATAATAGCACTTTACTTTGGTAAAGTGATTTTCACCTGGGAAGCTTGCAGTGCCTTTCCTGACAGTGGCAAATTAATTCACTGATGGTAGATTTACAGATTGCATAACTGGAAAAACTACTGGACCCATAAATCAGAAACTTCCTCTGCATCTCAGACGAGGGGTGAAACCTGATATATATTTGAAAACCTTGAGCTCAAAAGGAGAATTCACAGGGCCTGAAAAATCTCCTTCTGATTATGATTTTTGAGGCATGTTCTCTCTGCACAGCTTTCCACCCTCTCTCTCTCTCTCCCTCTCTCTCTCTCTCTCTCTCTCTCTCTCCACACACACACACACCCCACCCCAGAGGGCTACATTCACTGAGAAGCCACAGTTCCCTACAAAGCAACCGGATGGGATGGGCATCCCCCTGGGGCATCTGAAAAAGAGCATTGACTGTCTTTCTGTTACCTTGTGGCTTCATCTCTCCCTAACCTTTCCTTTCAAACGAAAATCCTAGAGGACTTAGGTCAGTACAGCCACAAGCTCAAAATGTTCATCGTTACTACTTTTTTTTGTCGGATGCTGGAAACTGTATACATTAACGTTTTAATGCCCCAACAACTCCTCCAGGCTCTCGCCAGCTTTCTGGAGTTTCCTGAAAAGACACAAGATGCGTTGCCTGACCCAGTCCTCGGCAGCTCCCACGCCAAGCTTGCTGCTCTGCACTGGCCTGAGTTCACCTGCTCTCGGGGCTACTTAGCCAAATGGCTACGAGCACGGGTTCCAGAGTCCTGAGTGGAGCTGGGCTAGAATGGCCCCTCCTGTCAGTTTCCTCCTGGTGGAGTATCCTCCTCATAGGATCCTTGTGAGGAATGGTTAAGGTGCTGGAGATCTTCCACTTGTCTCTGTGGACCTTTCTCTGTCCCATTCTGGGCCCTAGGAGGCTCCTTCACCCTCTGTCTTCCAGTCCTGTTCAGCCCACATGGGACCCCAGCAAGAGGGCAGAGGGCAGCAGACGGAGTGGAGGTATTGATCCCCCAGTTCCCTCCTGACGGGCCACTGTGGGTAGTGGTGGCTCTATTCCTCTGCCAGAGGTCACAGCCCTGTTGTGGTCCTCTCCTGTGGCTGGAGCTACTCTGGGTTCCAGTAACCGCTGACCCCTTGTCTCTTAGACCTGCAGGGCTAAGGGCTTCCCTATACTCCGCTTCCCTTGTTGTTTCCTTTGACCCTGTCCACACCTTTGCAAATAGACCCTTTATCAAATTGTCCTCACTGAGTGTACCATCTGTTTCCTGCTGGAACCCTGACTGATACAGAAAAGAAAGGGTCTCAGCTATCAAGTGTTGAGCCCTTAGCTATGTGACTCGGCACTTTATCCACTTTGACTCATGGAAGTGAAGAGATTCACACAACGTCAAGCAGCTGGGGAGCAACAGAATCAGATGAAGCCGAGGTCTGACTCATGACCGCTATGCTGTATGGTCCCTGGTATCAAGTGAGGTGGTGCCTGTAAAGTGCTTTGCACAGTAGCGCCGGCTGACTCAATAAAGCCCCACCAATGGTAGCTTAAAATAACAGCTATACCGCACTCAGAAAACCCACAGTCCTAAAGTCTACTCCAGCGCAACGCGAGCCCCGCCCTAGCCACAGTCCTAAGGTGGAACCCTCGTTCTAATACCACACTAAAGTTGCGCTCCAGGCTAACTGAACCACCACCCTATTGTGAAATAGAAAGTCACCTCGACCACAATCTTCATCCCACCCTTCGTAACCCAAACATTCCTCACCATAACCACCAGGGGAGGCTAAGATCAGGGCTGCGGAGAGAATGGGGAGCCTCTCTGCCCTCCGCACCGGGGCGCTTGCCCCCTCCCGGCGGCAGGAACATCCCACATCCCACTCCATCTGTCCGCCCCTCGTTGGACTCGACACAACTGGCCAGAGGCATTTGTGCAGCATCCGCTTGCCTCATGTAACTGACTGGTAACTTTGGTGTGGGGAGAACCAGGAGGGCAGAGCACCTACGCGAGGCCTGGGACAGAGCAGAGGCGCCAATAAATCCTGTTGGTGGTGATGATGAGAAAGGAGAATTAGAAGACGAAGTGCTCCTGGCTCCTGCATCACTTGGCTGCCGGCTCTGGGCAAACAGGAGGTGAACAGCTCTCATCTCAGAGATCTGTAGAGGGCCGGGGCCAGGCCTGGGCTGGGAGGGAGGCCCTCTCTGGAAGCCACCCTAGGGAGGGTCTTGATAACCCTCAGCTCTGGGATTATCCTAGAAAAGGGAGTCAGACAGTCTCCATCAGAGACTTCGGGGCCACCTCGGGCCAGATGTCCACTTTCAAGCTTCAATACGAGAGGCAGGAAGAGAAGAGAAGTATGCAGGAAGCGGACACCATTTCCCTGGAATCTGCCCACTTCACTGCGTGGGGAGCGGAGAGGTGTTAGAAGGCCCTGGGCCCCTTTCTCCCTTGAGCATGAAGAGGCCTGAGCTTGGCCTCTTCATCGACCCAGAAGTGTCTGCCCTGGGGCCAAGCATGGTGGAAGGAAGAGGATTTGCAGGCTCCGCTGCTTGGAGAGAAGGCACACCGGCCCCTCCCTCCTCACGGCCTCTGTCGGGCTCTCTCGGCCTAGAGCGAAAGCGAAAGCATTGCAAGACTGCGTCCATCCAGAGCCTGTGTCCTTTTGTTTCTACACTCAAGTACCCTAAGGCCAGCTGTGGCCCTGAGCTCCGTGGGCCTCGGGTATTTGTGTGGGTTAGAGAGGTGCATGTTAATACTCTACAAAGTCCAGGGGTCCACCTCCCTTTCGGAGAAACCTAGGAGGGGCCTCAGCAGCCAAACCCAGCTGGAGAGGACTGCCTTGAAGCAACATGCTTTGTGGGGGAAACGGGAGACATTTCCCTCTTGGGAAGAAGCCAGGTCCAGGGTCACCACATACAGCTGCACAGGCTGTGCACTGCACAATTCTTGGAGTACCTGTCATAGAGACTATGAATGTGACAGACATCTCCTGGTGTGTGTCCAGGGACTGAAAGGTCCAGCACACACAGCCTGCCTCCTTCTCCTCCTGGGTGGAAATGGAATGCTTCAGACCCACCCCGCTACTCCAAGCAGTCTCTGCTGGGCAGGGATGGGTGGGGCTGGCAGGGATTAAGTGCCAAGGAACCTTACACAAACCTTAAAGTGGCAGTGTTTCCAGAACCCTCTGCAAACAGCAGGGAGGGGGACAGGGTGGTGAAGGAAGCACTCAGCTGAGACACAGTTCTCTTCTACTGTCTTCAGAAAGCAGCAGCAGGGCTTCTGTGATTTCAGATTTGGGAAAACAAAAGCCTTTCCATTTGTTCTGGCTGGAGGCCCATGAGTGAGCATCTCCCTCTGACTACTCCCCTTTGAGCCCTCCCTCTTCCAAACCCGCAGCCCCAGGGAAGAGCAGGCATGGGACTCTTCTAAGGCCCAAGAGATAGAAGAAACTGGGAGGAGACCCCTTTACAGCTGTTGCAGCCCCTGACAGACTCCTGGAACTCCTAAGGGTTTGCTAAGCCCTGCTCTGGCTGTGCTCCAGTCACCCTTAGGAGAGAAGCATTGCTCTCTGCCTGCCTGGCTCCAGACCCCCGAGACCAAGGGGCACAGGGCAAGCAGGTACCCACCTGCTGGGAGGATTGGGAGAGCCCCCTTCCTGATCAACAACATGCCAGGGGATGGGCTGAGTGTCAGCTCAGAAGGGAAGGGACCTGAGACCAACTTTCTTTGCTCCAGGCAGCAACAGAGGATACATGGTGACAGGGATGCTCATTCAGTAGATAGTTGTTTATTTATTTATTGAGTGCTTACCATTATTTATTGAGTACTATTCTAGGAGCTGGGGATATGTCAGTGAACAAAACAGCTCACACTGTACTTGGGGAAAAACAGACAGTACACAATAAACATAATAATTAAATTACGTGTTATGTTAGGAAGCGGAAAATAGAAAGCACTGTGGAAATTAAAAGGTGAACCAGATGAGGGCATCCTCAAGTTGGGGGTTTATAATATTAAACGATAGGAAAATAGGAGACATCTCTCTCCTGGGAAAGAGTCACCAGTTTCAGGGTCACCACATACAGTGGCACAGGTTGTGCACTGCACAACTGCGCCGTACCCATCCCAGAGACTATGATGTGAAGCACATCCCCTAGTGTTGTGTCCAGTGGCTTAGGCTAATTCTAAGGTTAAAACCTTGCAAAGGTGGTCAGGGAGGGCCTCAGTGAGGAGCTGCTCCTGAAACTGAGCCAGGCATGTACAGAAGGCATAAGTAAGTATCCCAGCCCACTGTCAGGAGGTCCTGAAAGCTTGACTTAGTCAGGATTGTAGGGTTGAGTCAACCCAGCACAGAGGCACCACTTGGTGGCCCTGAGGAAGCGGGTGACGCAGGATGAAAGATGTAGGCTGATTAACCCCACTGCAGCCTTGCCGAGGAGGACTTGAGGCTTACCGTCAGGGAGAGCTAAGGTCTGCCCTGGTGAAAGGCACCACGTGTCCTTGAAACGACCTTGGAAGCGGGTAAAGGGGGAGTAAGCACATTTCACCATCGGGGATGGAAAATGGCCAGGCTGGAGGCCAGAGACTGAGACCATTAACTCTCGACCTCAGAGAAGATCCACTTGTTGCTTCTGATTTACAAATATAGAAACTGAGGCCCAGGGAGGACAAGGGACTTTTCCACGATTTCCTAGCATGAGTTGGTCTCTCATCAGGTCCCAGGTGTATCGGAGAATAGCCTTGGGTCCGAGGGACTGGAATAAGGAGGAGGGAGGACCTACAGGGGATTATGTGGCCCAGAGGCGTGAGCAAAGTCGTGTGGCAGCATGCTGGAGCCCAGAGCGGAGGAAGGGAGTGGGAGGCAGGCGGCTGCAGCTGGAGCAAGGCTCGGAGGACCCCGGCAAGCCTTCAGACTGGCCCAGAGTCAGGATCTCCTGGGTTCCCAGGGCAGGCCCACCATCTAGCTGCCAACCTTCGTCCTGCCTCAGTTTCCCCATCTATAAGCCCAGATTGTGGGTTGGAGAAGAAAACCCCTTCTGGCGAGCGAGGCATCTCACTGATTTGCCATGGGCATGGGGGAGTACGCAGGCATGGTAAGACGTTTCACGTTTTTCAGACACCCTACTGACCTCTCTATGTGCGTTATTTCAGTGAATTCTCGAAACCACCCTCTGAGATGAGCATCTGTTTTCCCACTTCAGAGAACCTGAGTTTCAGTGAGGCGAAGCGACTTGCACGACTAGTTTGTGAGGACACTAGGGTTTAAATACTGCCTGACTGCAAAGCCCAGCTCTTCCCCGGCACATACGCCGGGGTCGCCTCCTTGCACCTGCTGCCCTCTCCCCAGGTACCTCATTTGATTCTGGGTCATCCATCTCCTAGGCAAATGCCTTGCCCTTCTGTCAGGAAGGATGCCTGGGTCCCCCCTGTGGCGGGTCTCGGTGCAGACTGGCAGAGACCACCCCTTGGGGCAGAGTCCCCGCACCCCCTGCAGGAGGCCTGGCAAGGCCTGGGGGTGAGGGGAGGCCGCACTCCCGCAGGAAACCTGTGGCCTCACCCTCCACCACAGCAGGTTAAAGGTCACACATTGGGAAGCCCACGAGGGCCCGAGTGGCGACGACGTGGGGCTGAACAATGCCGGGTCCTGTTGGGGAGGCGAGTCCTATGCCACCCACCCGTGCCCAGTGGCCCGGTGCCACCCCCGAGGCCAGGCCTGCGGCAGGAGCTGCACTAGCGCCCCTGCCCTTCTTCCCTCTCCCCCCTGACAAAGGCCCCCCCGAGAGGCCGGCCACCCCCACCTCGGAGCCTTGTCAGCAGAACGGGGACATTGGGAACCCACTGCAGGGCTTGTGAGAGTGAAGGAGAGACCCCGGGGAGACAGCCAAGCTGCCTCAGCCAGGTTGACTCCACTCTACTCTGGACCCGTCGTGTTCGAGGTGCTGGAGATACACTGGCAAAGAAAACATAACAGCCCTGTCCTCCTGGGCCTGACGTTTTACTGAGGTAAGAAATAAATACATAAGTAAAATACACAAGACGTTAGTGCTTGGATAGGAGTAGGGAGTGTTTGCGGGTGTGCAGTGTAAAATCAGGTGAGCATAGGTGGGGTTCCCACTGAGAAGAGCAGACCTGGAAGGGGGAAGGAACCAAGCCATGGGTGTATCTGGGAAGAGGGTTTAATGTCGGTTGAATTGGGTCCCCGACCCCCCAAAAGATTTCTTGAAGTCCTAACTGCCAACCTATGAATATGAACTTATTTGGACGTAGGGTCTTTGCAGATGTAACTAGTTAGGGTTAGAGGAGATTATACTGGATTACAGTGGACCCTAAATCCAATGACTGGTGTCCTTATAAAAAGAATACCCCGCCAACACACACACACACACACACACACACACACAATATGTGACGACAGAGGCAGAGATTAGGGTGAGGCAGCCACAAGCCAGGGGACACCAAGGACTGCAGGAAGTCATCAAATGCCAGGGCAGAGGCATAGGACAGATTCTCCCTTGGAGTTTCCCAAAGGAACAATCCTACCAACACTTCAATTTTGGGCTCTGCCCTCCTGAACTGTGAGAGAATACATTTCTGTTGTTTTAAGCTGTCCTGTTTGTGGTCATTCACTATGGCAGCCCTAGGAAAGGAACACAGGGCTCCAGGGAGGGGGGACAGCAAGTACAAAGGCCCTGAGGTGGGAGCATCTCTAGCATATCTGAGGAAAAACCAGTTGGCCAGTGTGGCAGAAGCAGAGTGAATGAGGGGAGCGAGTGGTGAGAGCTGATGCTGGAGATGTCAGAAAGGTTTTGCGGGCCAGATGATTCATGTAGGGCTGTCCTTGTGGCAAGCCCTAGATAAGAGGAGCTATTACACTGCAGATGGACGGTCCCAACTGGCGTGGGCTGCAGTGTGTGGGTGACCCCCGTGATCTTTGTTCCCTGGTATTATGCCTTTGAATATGTATATAAATGGCAAAAGGAAATCAAGGCTGCAGGTGGAATTATAGCTGCTAATTAGCTGACCTTAAAATAGGGGAGAGTGTCCTGGGTTATCAGGGGGCCCTTAAAAGTGGAAGGAGGCAGAAGAGTCAGTGAGAGATTCCGCTGAAGAGGGAGACACAGGGCAGAGTTAAAACATGAAGAGTTCACCCTCTGTTGCTGGCTTTGAAGAGAGGAAGGTGGCCACAAGCCAAGGAATGTGGGTGGCTTCTAGATGTGATGGCCCTCAAGTGACAGCCAGCAAGGAAGTGAGGCCCTCAGTCCTACAACTGCAAGGAAGTGAATTCTGCCAACAAACAACCTGAATGATCAAGAAAGCAGATTCTCCCAAGAGCCTCGGGGAACTCAGCCCTGCTGATAACTTGACTTTAGCCTGGTGAGCCCCGTGTCAGATGTTTGACCTACAGAACTGTGGGATAATGCATGTGCATTGTTTTAAGCAGCTAAATTTGTGGGGTGTGCAGGGAGCAGGAGATCGAGAAGAAGAGGGAGAGACCGACGGGGACAATAAAAGGAAGGCTGACCCCAGCTGCCTTCTCAGGGGACAGCCCGCTAAGAGCCACGATCACGGGGCCCACAGCTTCCCAGCATCTCCCTGCCAGCCCCGCCTGTCTACCTTAACACTGTCCTCCAGGCCCCTTGTTGTCCAAGTGCTGATCAAGCCCACCGAGGATGTCCCCAGGGCTCCACCTCTAGGTCCTCCGGTCAGACTAAGGAGTAAACCCAGTGGAGGTCCCGCCCATTCGGAGAATTGTTGTGACACCTCCCTCCCCCCCGCCCCCATAGGGCTGGTGAGACGGCCTTGGTGGAATACCCAAGCCAGCCAAAAGCCACTATTGGTGCTACTGCTGGATCACACCACCCCCGAGACTGGGCCTGGGCTCTAACTTCTCCCCAGAGCAGGTCTGCACACACACACACACACACACACACACACACACGCACGCACCCCAGTTTTCTGTCTGCTTTGTGCCACACAAGTCCTCATGGCAAAGAGAACCAGCCTGCTGATGGCTAACATGTACTGACCACTAACCCGTATCGGGCACCCTACTAGGTGTTCTACTCAAAGGGTCTCATTTCACCCGCTCTGCAACCCTACCAGGTGGAGACTATCGACTCAGAGCTGTTAGGCTATTTTGCCTGATGTCACACAGCCGGTAAGTCCAGAATTGGACTCCAGGATTCCCTGAATCCGAAGCCCAGGCTCAGAACCTCACTCCTCCAGGGGTGGTCCGTGGGCCAGCAGCATCAGCGTCACCGGAGACCACGTTAGAGATGCTCACCCCAGACCGGCCGCGTCAGAAGCTGCATGTTAACACGTTCCCAGGTGATTCACGTGCCTGTTTCAGTCTGAGAAGCACGGTGTGGAGCGCTGTTTTCCAAGGCCTGCTGGTCCTCGACTGTTGTAACCACCTCCTCCCCCAGTCTCTCAAGGCCCTTCCCAGCTGCCTAGGTCTTGCTCCACAGGTGGGGTAGGCTCTCTGCCCAGCCTGGGGAAGAAGCCTGAGCCCCGGGCTCGGAGGGAGTCTGCAGGCCCCCCGCGGCCAGTCCAGGCTGCAGCTGGACAACATCAATCCGCGTCTGGCTCTCTGCAGGGCGTGCTGCCTGCTGCCCGAGACTCTCCTGACCCCTCCCTCTCGTCTTCTTTCTGAGACACAAGTCTCTTGGCCTCTGTCTAGTGCTCTCCTGAACGTGGCCTCTGGCCATCACCAGTCCCTGCAGTGTCTCTCCTCCCTGGACATTTTGCACCGTCCCCCACCCCCCACCAAGAATGCCCTCTGCGTTTATGTCACTCCCTTATCTGGACACCAAGGGCCTGTCCAAGTTGCCATCAGGAGAGAGTCCAGCGGCTGCTTGGGAAAGCTGGCCAAGTTCACAGGAAATGTCTGACACCACCAGGCAAGTGGGATTTGGCCTCCCAAAGCAAAACACAGCTGGGCCAACAGTGGGCCGCTCGGACTTTCCCAGATTTCATGGCATCGACACGCCAAGGCAGAGAGAGAGAGAGAGAGAGAGAGAGAGATAGAGAGACATGGAGAGAGAGAGAGAGAGAGACTGGGCTGGCCTGGAGGCTGCAGCTCATTAAAAACATCACAGTAGCCCCTGGCCAGGGAGCCTGTGAAGCTCAAAAGGGACAGCCTTGCTGTGGGCCGGAGACCTCAGGCCAGGCCCTCACCCTCCCCTGCCTCTCGCACACCTGCGCGGGGGGGACCGAAGCCTCACTGAGCTGGTCCTCCTTCCCTCCCAGCCTCCTCCCCGCCCAGCATCGAGCCTCATCCATTTCTTCATTCAACTTGTGTTGACTGAGCACCTACAGGGTGCCAGGTGTGGTATTAGGTGCCAGGGACATGTTCATGAAAGAGGAGGACACAGTAGTCTCTGCTCTCACGGAGCTCTGGGTCCAGTGAGCGAATGCACAGACTGTCCCGAGGCAGAGTGAAAAGCGTGACCCTGGGGAAGCATGGAGCCGCCCGTCCTCCCGCACTCTGAACGCCACTGCGGGTGGTGCCCTTGGTTCCAGGGCAGGGTGAGGGTTCGGGGCCAAATGGGCCCTTGGTTAGGTAAGTCTTCGGTTGGGAGCGAGGGACAGAAAGCAATGCAGATTGAGCACTTCCTGCAAGCTGGGACTGCAGGAGGCACTGTGGGGAAATCCACCGTGAGACGCAGGCGCTGCCTTCCAGGGCGCAGGCCACACCGTCTGATTGCAGGCTCAGGGTGCAGACTCACAGCGATGTGTGTGCCACGTGTGCGCTGCAGGGGGTCAGAGCCTGGTGGATATGAGGGAGTAGGTGCTTTTTGGAGGAAGTGGGACTGGGCCTTGAGAAATAGAAGCGGATAGGCTGGGAAGATGGGGCAGGGGATGTCAAAAGCCTTCTGACTCAAGGGTACAAGGAACAGAATGACCTGCCAAGCAACCACCTGCAGCACTCACTTGTGCACGCACACAGGGGATAAATGCATTATAAAATGAATGAATCCCACAAGCCAAAAAAGAGCTTGCAGGGGGAAAGCCAGGCTGGAAGGACTCTGCTCCCACCCTGCCCCGGGGCTGGCCCTGGAGCTGCCACCCCTGGGGCTCCTCCAAGTGCCTTCACACCAGGCCCACCCACCTTGGACCCAGAGCCGGGACCAATGAGAACAAGGCTCAGGCCCTGCCCAACTGGTCACAGCCAATCCCAGGCAGTTCGCCCTGCCCCCTGCATTGTCCACCTGGCCCTTAGCTCTGCCCCCCATCTCTGCCCCAGCATCCTAAGGCCTTGGTGAAAGAGTTTGGCTCTTCTGGTTTTAACTTTGGGGCTCCCTAGGCCTTGACCCAAGTTCATCCTTCTGTTGTTTCTGCTCCTGGATGCTCTCGGAAACCACCTGCTTGTTTGGGTGGCCAGGGCCCTGGAAACCCCCTTACTGAGACCCTGGTCTGGCCCGGCCCCCATTGCCCCTCCCCCTTCAGAGTTGCTGGACAACCTTGAGCTCCTTTCCTTTCTCTCCTGAGCTTTCCCCGCTGGGGACCTGGCCTCAAGGTCAGCCTCTTCTCCCTGATTCTCCCAGCTTCCTCTGGGAGGGCAAATCCTTTTTTCGCTGAGTTCAGCAAGACAAGGTTCAAACATTTCAGAAAGAAGTTCCTAAGTAGGAAGCGAATGGAAAAAGTAACCTGAAAAACCACAAGGAAAACACAGCCCCCAGAAATGGACCAGTTTACAAAGTTCAGATTTCCTGAGCTGAGCTAGGAAATGTCTAGCCAGGTTGGCTGGCACGCAGGCCAGGGAATCCTGCCCGTGAACACACCCCTTCCCACTTTTTCATCTTCTCGCTTCCCCTACGTGCTCCAGCTGCCCCTCCGAGGAGACAGGTTAGCACTGGTGGTGACTGAACTGAAGGGGCTTTTTCTGGCAGAGGAGTCCTTCCTGCATCACAGGGACCACAGGCAGAGAAAGGGGAGGCGGAGACAAACATTTATAGAGTTTACTGTGTGCCAGGCACTGTTCTAAGCATTTTCCTCATAGTCACTCACTTAACCCTTACAATACCATGACTATGATTGCCATCATTTCCCCCAACTTACTGATGAGGAATCAGAGAGGTAAGTAACTTGCCCAAGGTCACCCACCTAGGAAGTGGCAACACCAGGATTCGAAACAAGAGAGCCTGGTCCCAGGGATGTGCCCTCCTCAGCTCTCTCCCCGGGGCCTGGAGAGTAAAGACTTCCCCTCCCACCTCCCCTGGGCACCCTGCCAGAGCCTATGCCACCCCCGTACCTGCTGCCCTGCTCGCCGCCCCTCTGGTGGAGCAGAAGGGAAAGGAGGACTCTCCGGCCTTCTCCACCAGGGTCTTCACCAAACGGGCCGAAGGAAGAAGCCCCTCCAGAGAGGCTGTGCCCCCAGACCGGAGGCCCCGCTGAGGAGGGGACTCACCTGGCCAGCGGCGGCTGTGGTGCTGGTGGCCGCGCTCTGGCCGTGGTGGTTTCTCTGGCCGCACTGCTCCTGCGCAGGTTGGGAGACCCCTGGGCTGAGCGTCGGGGTGCCAGCCTGGAGTTCTGGGGGTCGAATTCCTCCTCAGGAATGACCTCTTCACAGCGGGCTCCGCGGAAGCCGGAGCGGCACACGCAGAGCTGGGGCCGGCTGCAGGAGCCCCTGTTCTGGCAGGGCGGCTGGCACACGGCTGGAGAGACAGGGAGAGGGTGAGGGTCGCCTGTCAGCGTCGGACAACCCATCAAAGACTGGGTGACCCGTCACACCAGCACCCCCGGCAGAACACCCAACATTGGGTTGTACATATACTTAAGTGCTCCCTTTTTGTTGTCTGTCCATCTGGGGACCTGGCCTGCTGGTGTGGCTTCCTCTTCTCTCTGCCTTTGTGTGTGCTGCTTCCCCTCCCTGGAGCTGTTTCCCTTTCCTCTCCACTTACCTAAGTGCTACTGTTCCCTCCAGGCCCCCTCCCCATCCCTGACGACCTGCCTCCAGCAACTGCTCCCTCCTCCGAACAGCTAGGACGAGTGTTCTCCTTGCACAGCACTCAGGCCCTATAGGCCACCATCAGTGTGATGGGTTTGTTATGTATGTGTCTCAACTCCCTAACTAATATGGTCAGCGCCCTCAAGCGCAGCGACTGTTCCTTACACCTCTTTGCCTCCTTAACTCCTAGCATATGCCTAACAATGACACAATCAATATTATTTTTATTACGGCAGCTACTATCTGTTCAGTGCTACAACATGCGAGGAACTGTGCTCTGCACACACTGTCTCATTTAAGCTTAAAACAATCCTATGCAGCAAGTGGGATTATGATCCTCATTTTACAAATGATGACTCTGAAGCTTGGAGAGGTTAAAAGATGTGCCTGAGGTCACCCAGCCAGGCAATGGTGGATCGAGGATCCAGTCCAGGTCTGTTTGATGGCAAAGCCCAAGCTCTTTCCACCCCACTGCCTCCCAGCAGGGCTGAACCATCTCTAAGCCTTGGCCTGGAGGTGATGATGAAACAAAAGGGATCTGTTGGCTTCAAGTCAGCCACCGAATGCACCCTTGGCCTGGGAAGCTGCACGTCCCAGGTTGGCTCTGGTGGTGGAGACAACAGACCCTCAAACCCATCTCTCTCCAAAGCCCATACAGTCAATCTTAGATTGAGGGAGGATGTTTACCAGCTCCTGCATTCATTCAGTGAACATTAACCGAGCACTCACTAGGTGTGAGACTTGTGGTAAAGGGGATCCCTCTCTCAAAGAGTGTCCTGTTTCACATGGAAGCCAGGACACAGGTCATGTGATAAGTGTCGGCCAGAGCCTCTAACCCAGGCTGAGGCAAGAAAGGGAAAATCAGGGAAGGCTTCCTGGAGGTGGTGATGCTGACCAGAGACAGCAAGGATGAGTAGATTGGGCATCGTGTCAAACAAGGGCAGCCTGTCTACTCAGGGGAGAGTGGGGAAATCATAGGTCTCGCTGCAGGATTCCAACCATGAGCTAGATCCTGAGGCTAGAGCATTTTCCTCAGTGCTTGGGCATCCCTTCCTGGCAGCCCCGGGCCTCCAGGTAAGCAGACTGTGTGAGAGAATTGTAAACCTGAGCATTTCCCCAAACACAAACTGCCACCTTGGCAGGATTTTGGCCTATCACCTGGCTGCCACTCCACCTGCCCAAGCAGAGTCAGCCCCCACCTGACCACACGCCAGGCCACTGTCACCACCACCACCAGAGACACGGTCTGCTGGGGCCAGCCCTGTAGCCAAACCAGGGCCAGCGAACACTGGGGAAGCAGGTTTGCCCAGGACAGGTGTCAGCCCTGGTTTATTTTAGGGAGGGAGTAGAAAGGGAGGGCCTGAGTGGTTTCCCATGTGGACCACAGATGCTACATCACTCCTAGCCCCTCAGATCCACACGCCTCTGCCAGCAAAGCCTGGCGTGAGTGAAGGGAAGGTCGCACAGCCCCTCCCAGTCTCCGTGTCTCTTCTACCTCTGTGTGGGTTGTCCCTGCCCTTAAGACAGCCTTCAAAACTAATTTAGCTTCTGTCCTTCCCCTCCTGGGCCCCAAGGATGGCCCATCCTTGACTCCAACAGTAAGATCTTTCTCTGTCTAGAAACCCAAGGCCCCAAATCTTGCAAGCCGAGCCCATGTCTTCCTGAGACTCGCTTACATCTGGTTCTGCCTTATTCGCCAATACATCCGCAAACATTTAGTGAGCGTCCTCTCTCGGTCAGACTGGGTGTCGGGGGGTACAAAGACAACAAGGCTGGTCCCTGGGTGGAGGAAGCTCTGCCAGGTGGGAGGGTTCTCAGAATCATGGAAGCCCCTTGCCCCCAGGCACTTAGGTCCTCAATGAGGACAAGGGTTGGCAGACTTTGGTTGGTATGATGAACAGCCCACAGAAAGTGGGTGTTTGGGGGGAAACTATAAAATTGGCATTTACATATGCATGTAATATTGTGGTTGATAAAAGTTCTAAAAGGCTTCCAAACCAGCCAGACTTGTTGGCAGAAATAAACCCGTTTGGGAAGATAACCTTTCTGGACCAATCGTTTATGAAACTGCACAGAGGCCAGATCTGCTAAGAAAGGTCCTCCAAGTGCTACGTTTTCAGAGCCAGCTCTCACCAACTTCATTTGTATCTTCCTCTGAGTTGTCTCCATAAGTCTCAGCAGGAAGTGATTTCCTCACTACAGTGTTCAAGCGTTTTGTTCTGAGCCAAGCATCTGCATTATGGGATTGGAGCATAAACTCCTCTCCTCTCTCTCCACTCCCCCAAAAGCCACCCCGCCAATGGCCCCAAATGGTGGCTCCAAGTGCCTGTCTATGAAAGGCGGCATTCTTAGGACTGTGTTCACTGGTCCGCCGTGAAACAAGAAAAATAAAAACAGTTTTCTGTGTTTCTTGTGATGCTATTTTTTCCCACTTAAAATGTGTTTTTTATTTTGAGATTATTATTGCATTACTTTTTTGGTGTTACAATGTTCTTTTAAAATTAAAGGTGATGGCAAATGGTAGTTTGTTTTTCTAATATCCTCACTTAGCAAAAGGAAAAGCTGGCTATTGTACTCTGGTACCTAAGATGTTTGGGGATATTTACTGGTGCGTGAAATCCAAAAGTTTGGAACCCTTGGGGAAGGAGGGGGGCGATAGCGGTCATGTGCCTTTCATTTAAAGGAAACTGAAGCAAAATATTCCTAAGTCAAATGAGCACAGATTTCAAAACTGAAGTGTCAGAAAGGGGATCAGCCATCGCAGAATCGCCCCACGGCAGGGGCTATTGCATGAAGCAAGGACGGAAATGCTGAAGCACCCCGGAGACGCAATTTCGTGCAGTGCTGTGGGAATTTTAAGAGAGAAAATTCCCAACCATGGCAGGCTGGGCAGTCTTCATGTTTTGCCCTTGGAGCCTCATTCCTCCCATTTTCCCACAAGGGCAGAGGTCATGCCTTATGCTTGAGAAATCAACACAGGATGCGGTATATGGCTTTAGTGAGTCTTCGGTGATTGATGATTGGTGAGAGGTTATCAAGCACGAGACCACGAGGTCCGTGTTTAGCCATCGAGGACACACCCAGCCCCTCCCTGTCAGGGGCTGGCATCCTCAGAGCCCGAAGGTGATGCTGCTTCCAGCCTCCCTGTGCCCGCTCACCAATGCCAGCCTTTAGCCATTCATAATTTGGGCTCCACCTGAACTCTGGCTTCTCCACACTCCCCTGGCACTCTCTTTCTCACTGAGGATTGGATATGTGGAAAGTTTCAGCTTTGGGAGTTCAGCTCTGTGGAGGTAGCCGTATGCCAAAAGACAGGGGAATAAAAAAGAAAACTCCCGAAATTACTTTGAAACAAGAAATAGAAGGCTTCGTTCTCCCCAACACCCCCCTCCTGGCTGTGCCCCTTCTACCTTCACGCTGCTCCAGAACAGTCAAGCAGAGGTTCGCTCACATTTTCCAAACAAAACCCCTGCCTTTGGGAGGAGACCAAATGAAGAATGGGCAGGCCTGGGGGAGAGTCTGGAAACAGCTCCCACCGTGTAGGCTGCTCCCACCATCCACTCAGAGCCCTTGCGACCAGAGACTTGGTAGCAAAAAGAACACGGGGTCGGGAGTCAGAAAGATTTGGTTTGACCCCCGCCCCGCTCAGCCACATCCCAGCTGCGTGACCTTGGGCGCGTCTCATCTCACTGAGACGCCTCAACCAGTGCCTCAGCTGTCTCATCATAAAATGGGTCTGACAATTCCTGCCTCCAAGAGTTGTGTGAGTCTCAACAGAGATCACGGAAGTACTTTGTACTCTCTAAAGCTGTGCTGTCCAATGCTGTAGCCGTGAGCTCTATATGGCTGTTGAAATGGAAATTGATTAAATAAAATGTAAAATTCAGTTCCTCAGTTGCACTAGACACATTTCAAGGGCTCAGTAGCCACATGTGGCTCACGGCTACCATGTTGGATGGCAAGATATAGAACATTTCCACAGAAAGTTTCCACAGAAAGTTGTATTGGGCATCAATGCTAAGTTAAAAAACAAAAAATGCACACACCTAGTGGCAGAAGCAAGAGGGCTTCTGAACTTCTCTGCCATGACCTTTTCCCCAGGAAAAGGCAATGACAAGGCAGGCCCTGGTTAGAGAGATGCCCCAAACACTGTGGTGCAGAGGCAGGGCTGCTCTTCAGGTGTTAAATACAGCCCGTCCCCTCTCTACCTCCTTCCACCCCAGCCAGGTAGGGCTTCTGTCATCAGCTCTCTCTCCTGGGATCTAGAGATGCCTTCTCCCTCCGTCAATTCCATTAGGTGAGGCACCGACTTTAGGGTGGGCCCCTTGAGCCTGTGCCCTCCTCCGAGGCCTCCAGTACCAGGCCCTCCTGTCTGGGAGGTGAACCTACCTTCCAGATTAGACTCTGGGCCCAGCACCCCCATACCTGAGGCTCAGCTGCTCCTCAGATTAAAGCTCCATCTTTCCTAAACTCTGTGTCAGTGGGACACTAAGGACCTCCCCACTGAGTACCTGATCCCTCCCTCAGGATGGGGCCCTGTCCCTTCCACACCCAGAGGCGTTTCTAGGCAGGACGGTCACCCACCACCTTCAGTGCTGCCCTTCCCTGGGCCCGCCCCTCACCTTAGACCCCTACCTGGAGGCCTCAGTTTGCCCTTGGAATTCACGTAACTGGGGGTCTACCTGTGACCCTGAGCTGTTTCTTCTCCACAGCCTTGACCTTTGGTTTCCACAGAAAGGGGACCCTGATGTCAGAGCTCCCCGAGGCCAGGAAATCCCTCACTGGCCTTCACACACCCTCAGAATCCACCGAGGACTCATCCTCTCCACACCCAAGCTCTGCCCACGGGCTGTGTCCCCCAAGCCCCGACCTCAGCCCCAAGCCCCCAGGCTGTGGGAGAAGTCAGGTCCTCAAGGATTCGGCCCATTCCCACCACAGCTGTGCTGGGATCACAGCTCAGGATGGCTGGAAACAGCACTGGGGCTCAGGGGCCAGCCAAGCGCCCTGCTCCAAAATTGCAGTTGTGCTCACATAAAAGCCTGTAATGAGAGAAAGATGCCGTTCTTGGCCCCTTGCGCACGCTCTGCAGACGCTGTCTGGCAGGCCGAGAGGGCCTCTACCGTTTGGCGGCCGGAGGGGAGGAAGGAGGGTTGTGAGTCAGACCTTGGCCCCGGTCCATCAGCATGGACCGCCCTGCTAATTGCATTAACAAACACCGAGATACTGGGCCAGTTGGGGGCCAGGGGCTGGGGCAGAGAGCAGCCCCAATCCCCACTGGCTCCAGCAGGCATGAGGAGGGGACCACTGGGCAGGGCTTGTGGCCCAGGGCAGAGGCGTGGGTTTGCCTCTAGCTCCTGCCCTAGAGCAGATGAGTCACCTGTCCATCCCCATCACAGCCCTGAGGGCTTTGTCTGGGAGGAGGCAGGGATTTAAAGGCCTCAGTGCCAGAGAGGCCAGGGAGATGAGAGAAGATGGGGTCCTGGAGCAGCCCCCATCAGGGACAAGCCCGGGGACCCAGCCTTTTCCAGGGGAGCAGCCCCAGGGTGTGCAAGACAGTTCTGTGGCTAACACGGAGCCATCCAAGCCCTTCTGCAGCCACACCAGCTCCGTGCCCAGGACCCATGAAGGTTGAGAGGGAAGGAATACACCATTGCCATTTACAACTCAATGAAGGTGGGGGCAGAAGTGTGGAGGAGAGAGCAGCCTTATAGTCAAGGAGACCTGCGTTTGAATTCCAACCCCACGACCTCAGGCAAGTTCCTTCATCTATGCAAGTCTCAGCGTCTAGAAAGTGGTCGTGCGTCCAACATTTACTGTTTGCTTAGGATAGTAAGCAAGACAGACAGTGTCTTTTTCTTCACGGAGCCTCCAACTTAGAGAAATTCATAAAACAAGCAAAAAAACAAGCAGAGGAAGAGAAATTGGGATATGAATGGTGGAAGAAACAATACAGGGGCTGGGATCCAGAGTAACAAGGCTGCTGGGGGCAGCTCTAGACAGAGCGGTTAGGGGGAGCTGGAAAGGAAGACAGGGAGCAGCCACATAAAGAGACAGGAAAAGCAAACAGAGAGAGCAGCATGTGCAACAGCCCGGGGGCAGCACATTCCAGGAACCCAGGCTGGATCTGGTGAGTGAGGGGCTGACAGACAAGGCTGGACACACCGCCACAGGAAGGTTTCAATAGGGATGTGTTATGATCTAATTTACAGAGAAAGAACTGGAGAGTAAGGGGGACAGTGGGAGCAGTCAGCCAGCTGCAGCAGTCACCCAGGAGAGCGTGCTAGTGCCCGGGACTAGAGAAGCAGCCGGGGGTGGGGGTGTGGGGGGCGGGAAGCAAACAGACTCTCAAGAGATTTAGGAAGTAAAGCAAACAGGGCTCAGGGATGAACTGGATAGAAGCCTGAGCAAGAGGAGGTGTCCTGAATGGTCTGGCTTAAGCATTCATATAGATGGAGATGCCTCTGACAGGATGGGTAAGACCTGGGCAGGGATATGGGCTCAGAGGGAGGGAAACGATGCGCTCGCTTGAGACAAGTTGGGGTGGGGGTGGCTGGGAGGCATCAAGAGCAGATGTTGAGGAGGCGGCGGGACGAAAGGAGCCTGGAGGTTGGAGCAGAGGACTGGCTGAAGATGTATATAAATCTGAGTGTCATCAGCCCCGAGACGATGTTTACATCCATGGGAATGCATTAGATCATTCCAGGAGCGGTGCAGCGAGAAAGAAAAGGAGAGGACCCAGAACTCGGCCCTGGGACACCCAGTGTTTAGTAGCAGGTAGAGGAGAAGCAGTAGCCAGGGACACAGGAGGGGCCAGGACAGAGCGTGATGTGATGGCCACTCACAGGGGGAAGGGAGGTGAAGGGTTTAGCGTGGTCCCTGGCACAGAGTGAGCACGGCCGCTCTTACTGTTGCGTGTTAATTGTCTGGCACAGCGTCTACTGGTACTCAGTAATGCTCTGCTTGCTTCATATGGCCCCCTCTTTGTGGGGGGGATTTAGAAGATCTGGGGAAAGTCCTGAGGCAGCCCAACATCAAGATGTTAGGTAGAGGGCTTCCCTGGTGGCGCAGTGGTTGAGAATCTGCCTGCCAATGCAGGGGACACGGGTTTGAGCCCTGGTCTGGGAAGATCCCACATGCCGCGGAGCAACTAGGCCCATTAGCCACAACTACTGAGCCTGTGTGTCTGGAGCCTGTGCTCCACAGCAAGAGAGGCCGTGACAGTGAGAGGCCCGCGTGCCGCGATGAAGAGTGGCCCCCGCTCGCCACAACTAGAGAAAGCCCTCGCACAGAAATGAAGACCCAACACAGCCAAAATAAATAAATAAATAAAATTTAAATAAAATTAAAAAAAAAAGAACTTGGCTTTAAAAAAAAAAAGATGTTAGGTAGAAAAGGAGAAGCCAACCAAGGAGGTGAGAAGAGGCAGCTGAGGATGGCAGAAGAAAACCTCCAGGTCACCTGTGAAATCATTCACCCACTCAGTCCTTTAACAAACACGTATCAAATAGGCACTCTGCTGGTATCAACAGGATACAGCCCCTGGGATAAAAGCATCTCCTAAATACTCCTTTAAGCAAAAAGCCTTGGGGGCATACACCTGCTTACCAAAAAGGTCTAAGGTACCTCTACATGGTCAGGGGAGAGAGGGGCAGTGTCTCTTGCTAGGTCTGTACCCTTCGTGTTAGTTGGGTCTCCACTGAAGTCATGTGATTATTCCCCTTAACCCCTTCCACTTTCCTCTCCACCACTCCCACCAGCTACTGAGTTTCATCGGATGGTTCATCCAGAGACGAGCCATATGTAGACTCAAGCCTCTGGCTCCTGGCAGCTCTTAACCAGTCAGTAAAGAACCTGCAAATCCCACCCCTGCCCTGACCCTTTTCCCCAACATTTGTTCAGCATTTACCATTATGAGGTCGATTTCTTTGCATACATCTCCTCTGTAGATTCTTATAACTACTACAGGTGCTATTCTGATCCTCATTTGACATACGGAGAAACTGAGGCTTAGAGCAGTCCAGCAATGTGCCTGAGATCACCATGCTAGTAAATGATGGAGCAGGGTTTGAACTCAGGGATTCTGGCTCCAAAGTTGGGTGGCTATAGTCTTGCCCTTTGGGTGGGGTCATTTACAGGGCTGGGATGGGTGGGCCAGGGGAACTCCCTCAGGGAAGCCCAGGAGAAGCCCAGATCAGGAGGGATGAGGGTCTTCACAGCACTGAGTTGTGGCCTAGAAGGCATGTGGTTCTAATGGCCCCATGCGCACACAGGCTTGGGACTAAAAGGCAAGCACAAATGCCTAGGCCATTCCAGGGTCTCCTGAGCACCGTGGGGAGTTTTCCAAAAGGGCCGATGAATCCGGGGCAGCAGAAGGGGACTTCTCTGCACAGGCCTGGGAAAGGCCCTGTGTCATTCAGTACATGCTTGTTGAGCCTTTACCTTGTATCCGGTGAACACTTGCCACTGTGCTGCATGGTGTGGGCTGGTAGACACAGTCCCTGCTCGCAGCATCAAGGCCAGACATGTACAGAACACACAGAACGTGCCAGGCCTTGAACTAAACACTTGCCCTAAGTTATCTCATTTGTTCCTCAGAATTCTCTGAGGCAGGGACTAATATTAGTCCTGTTTCACAGGAAAAGAAACTGAGGCACAGAGAGCTTGAGCAACTTGCCCAGGGTCCTGTAGCTAAGTGATGGAGTCGGCCTTGAAACCCAGGCAGGCAGCACAGCCTCCTGGATCTAGGTTAAAATAACAACTAAACTTACCATGTTGCAGGCTCTCTACACACACGTGCTCGTTTCCCAGGAGCACGGTGTTAAGCCCTCTCCTCTGGAGCAGGCTACCTGGATTCACACCCAGGCTCTACTGATTGCCAGCTGCGTGACTTGGACAAATAGTTAACCTCATCTGTAAGTGGGGATAAAGATCAACTCTAGTTTACAGGGCTGTTGTGAGGATGAAAAATTAATAATAAAGTTCTGATGCACAGAACACACTGTAAGAGCTACAGTGTGTTATTATTATTCATTCTCAAAAACAGCTCTATAAAGATTGTTATACCCACTTAACAGGTGAGGCACTGTGGCTGGAAGAGGGCCAGGCACTTGCCTGAGGACACAGAGCTGGGATTCAAACCCATGACGCCTTGAATCGGGCACCAGATTCTAAAGCACATGCTCTTAACTTGGGGCCTTCCTGCTGGGGGGAGGGGAAGATGGTAATCCACCTAGCCCGCTCCTCAGTAGACTTCTCCCCAGAACAGCCCCAGCCCCCGTGCATCTAAGCCGAGATAAAACAAGAAGCCGAAGAATTCTTCCAATCCCCTTCCCCAGTGCGAGCCTTCAGAAGCCTCCCAAAGGCTGTGTGTGCACTGGGGCGAGCCAGTCTGGGAAGACGGGACAGTCTTCCAGAGGCCCTAACTGTAAACAGGACCCTGGCACCCCACACCCTACACTGCTTCCCCTCAGCTGAGCGGGCTGGCAGGCCCCACTCAGCTGCCTCCACAAATACGTAAACACACAAATTGTGTGGCGAGCTGGCAAAGCCGCAGAAGGAAAGGCAGATACCAAGACCAGAGGAGGAGATGGGGGCACAGCTCCAGACCCCTCCAGGGCGCAGAGAGCAGCTGGGCTTCTAGCAGTGGACACCTGCAGACACAGTGGGTCCCCAAGGTCCAGTGACTGCGCAGGGATGAAGAAAGGGGCCTGCCAAGGAGATGGCTGGTATGTTACAGCAACCTAGGAGTCTGTGAGAGGGGGCAAGTGGGAGTCGGGAGTGGGCCAGGGGACAAAGGCCATCACTCGCTATGCAGGGGCAGTGGGTTGGACCTACAGATATCTGGGAGAGACCAGGGGATGGATTGAGTCCCCACACTGTTCTGGGACTAGACTTTATTCTTGGCAGTTGGGGGGATGTCACACACCCCTCCCTGTCACCACCCGCGCCGCGGCCAGGCCAGGAGAGGCACCCCACATGTGGGAAACCACTAGGCCAGAGTCATGAGCATTCCCCGGCGTTGGCAGCCTCTGCTCCAGCCAGAAGGGCAGCTGTGGGGAGGGGATAGGGAGACGCAAACCACGGGGGAAGCAGGAGAGCCAGCTGACAGGGCGTGGGACCAAGAGCCCCATATTTGACAGAGCTCCGGACCTAGCCATCCAGGGCCAACACCCCACTGCCCACGTGGTTCTCATCAAGCTCATTAGCAGCAAAACAGCAACAAGCAAACAGCGCTGGGCCCAGCTAATTAGCACACAGGCCTTCAGTGGGGAGCCAGCTTCGTGTGGGAAAGGCTAACGCCCAGTGGCAATTCCTCCAGGAGCGCTGCCAGCCCGTGTGCCAGGGCCACAGGTATGACCAGGGGAGCAGCGGAGGGCCGGGGAGAGAAACAATGGGCTGAGGCCCCCCGGGGTGGAGTGGATACTGACGGCAGGCTGGAGCGGCACCCCTGGATCAGGGCACGAGGGTGCACACACACGTCAGTTCTGACAGTCTGCGGACTCACCCAACCTCGAGTTTCCAGTGTTGAAACTCCAGATTGGCAGAGAAGGACGCTGGAAAGTCATGAGAAAGTTAGGAAACTGAGAACCTTCAGGGCTGAAGGGCCAGAGCGAGGCCCATGCCCACCCGCCCTGAAGCCACCCGCCCCAACTTCAACTCAAACCTCAGCAACACTCTCTGCTAAGCTCAATAGAACTTAGGGGCTCTCCTCTTCATCTCCAGCCCCACATCCCACCCCAGGCCTCAGCTCCAGGACTTGGAGTACTGCTGTCTCCTCAGGCACATTTCCTAACCAAACTGAGCCTCAGTTTCCTCGACTATAAGTAGGATAGATGATCAGTAAATACTCATGTTATAGGATTGGGAGACAACTAAGATGACGTATGTGAAGAGCTTAGCGCAGTGTTGGGCATACAGTAAATCCTCGGCTGTTAGCTAGTGGAAGTAGTAGTCATTGTTATAATAGTAATGGTGGTAGTAGCGGCAGCAGCAGCAGCTGTAGCAGTAGTGATGGTAGTAGAGGTAACAGTAGCAGTAGTAATGGTAGAGGTGATGGTGGTAGTAGTAATAGGAGGTAGAGGAGGAGTCAAAAAGGAAACAGTAGTACACGGCCATCCCCAGTTCACAGATGCAGAAAGTGAGGTCCAGGAAGATGAGGTAAGATATCTGGCAGCAGAGTGTGGAGATTAAGAAGAGGGACCCTTGGGCTTCCCTGGTGGCGCAGTGGTTGAGAGTCCGCCTGCCAATGCAGGGGACACGGGTTCGTGCCCCGGTCTGGGAAGATACCACATGCCGCAGAGTGGCTGGGCCCGTGGGCCATGGCCGCTGAGCCTGCGCGTCCGGAGCCTGTGCTCCGAAACGGGAGAGGCCACAACAGTGAGAGGCCCATGTACCGCCAAAAAAAAAAAAAAAAGAAGAGGGACCCTAGAGTCAGGTTACCTGAGTTCATATCCTGCCATTTCTAGGCCATGTGACCTTGAGCACGTGACTTGTCTGTGCCCCAGTTTCCTCACCTGCCAAAAGGTGAGTGGCTCTCCCCGCCCCACAGGACGTGTGAAGTGAGTCTTGCACAGAGCTGCATAGCTCCTGGCTCTCGTGTTGCTGTCACCTCCTCCGAGGGTACCATCAGTGGAGGCTAGGGCACAGAGCCCGACTATTCCTACCTCACTCCTTGGTCTCCACATAACTAAGATGACTACCCTCTTTTTTCTCATCTGGGCCAGCCTGCCAGGCTTTGGAGTGGTTGAAAGGAAGACTGCTCCAGACACAGGATCAAAGCCTCATCTGACCGTCCTGGTAGGATGCCCGCCAGGGGCCAGGGGCCAGAGCAGAGGTGGACTCCCCTAGCACGGCGCTGGGAGTGGTCCCCCCAGGAATGTGCGATGCAGAGGCTCTGGGGCCAGGTGTGTTCCGCAGACCACAGGGGTATGTGAGCACCACAGGGCAAGTTGGGGAGGAGCCCCAACACAGTGGAGCAGCAGGTGGGGAATACAGGAAACTTTACAAACAAGAGAGGGGATTTTATTTGAAAAGCCATCTTCAGTTGGAGCCTTTTTTTTTTTCGCCATGCCATGCAACTTGTGGGATCTTAGTTCCCCAACCAGGGATGGAACCCAGGCCCTTGGCAATGAAAGCGCCAGTCCTAACCACCAGACCACCAGGGAATGCCCTGGAGGCATTTTTCAATCTCCTCTCTTCCACTGCCTCCCCCCTGGAAAGGGGCTACCTGCTCAGGAGACAGACTGGGGAAGACGCTTGTGCTCCCCGCACAGATTCTGGAGTCCCCATGCCCCGCCCAGCTCAAGGCAGAGATAGGGAGGGGGTGGATGCGGTGGAGGCACTCACGTTTGATACAGTGGTTGGTACTGTTTGCTGTTGTCCATCCTGGGCAGCACTGTCCCCCGCAGACATTCCTCCTGCGGGGTCACCAAAACAGGGTCAGCATAGGGTGCTCAGAGCGGGACTATTCACAGAGCCCTACTGACGGTCCCACCCTCTACAGGCAGGGCCTGGGGGAACTCTGCCAGGCCGGGCACTGTCCCCCTTCTCTAGGGAGGCCTCATGGCCCATGGGCGGGCGCTTTGGGCTCCTTCACAGCTAAGATTGAATCCTGACTCTGCCATTCTCTGCATGAGCTCGGGAAGCCTCATTCTTTTCATCTGTACAATGGAGATAATAATACCTGCTTAACGTTGTTGTGAGGATTAAATGAGATAGGATATATAGCCCCCAACACACTGGCACAGGGATCACGAAGATGATCAAAAAGCCAGTTCAGAGTGTCTCAGTCACTTTCCAAGACTAAACAATAAGTAAATGTCAGAGCCAGATTCAAACCTCAGTTGACCCAACTCTAAGTCACGCTCCAGCTCCGCATGGCCTCTCACCAAAAAATTATCACCATGGCCCTTGCCAACAAACGCTGATAATCCAAGGGAAGCTGGAAAACGTACCCAAAACAGCCTTAAGGACATACATGTGCAGCACCTGCCAACACATGCACACTGGGAGGAGCCTCAGCCCTCTGGCAGGCTGGTGCACGGTCAGACGGAGCACTGGCTGGGACAGAAGGAGCCGGAGCTCCAGAATTTCTCTTTAAGAGGAGCTGAGGGAGTGGCCAGCTGGTAGGAAGATGGGGCTGGGGACTCGGGATAAGCTGCACTGCACGGTGAGCACGCTTTTTACTGGGGCAGGCTGATGGGACTTACTCGGTGGGAGATAGCCCTTCCCCCAGCTACTCCTTAGGGCTGGCACCGAGACACCTGCAGGAGACACTGACCAGCAGTTGCCACCAGGGCCACTCACCTAACTCACCCGAACTCTGCCCTCAGGTGTGGAGTGAGGCCCCTGCAGCACCAGTATCCTTCACCCACCCTGACTGTCGATCTAAAACCCAGCTGCCCGGACAGAGGTGACTTCCCGAGAAGGGCTCTATCTGGAGAAGACCTCTGGGGCCCTGACTTCTCAGCTCAGGCTGGGTCTGGCTCTGCTTCACAGACCCCATCATTACCATCAGAAATTCTCTACTCAGCGCTCGCTGAAGCTCAGGGTGAGCGGGGCAGCAGAGGTACGGAGCCCAAGAGTGGGGTGAAGGACAGACCGGGGGGCCCTTCCTGTGACCTTCGTGGCCGGCATGGTGAGCATCTGGTCCCACTTAGGAGTTGGTTTGACATTTGTGTGGCCCCCAAAGCTCGTGTGGTTTTTGAAACCTTATGAAACATTCAAAATAAATTCCTTCAGCTTGAAAAAGCTGAGGCCCATTCCTGGCTCTTTGGCCCAAAGCTGTGGGGAGCTGCCTCCCAGGGAGGCCCCAGAATGCCCTCCCACCCAAGGGCTGTGCCATTTCAGCCGCCTCGAAGCCCCTCTGCACCGCTGCCTATTCCCCATCAGGGCCCAAGTCACTAGGTTCTGGGGAAGGGGCTGGTCCTCACAGCCAGGGCTTCTGAGTGTGTGCCCTGGTGGGAGGGGGGACTACCCACCCATTGGTGAGTCATTACCCCCTCTGGTGGTGGCAAGGCCTCTTAGAGGCCTGAGAGGTCTTTGAGAAGGAAGCAGACAGCAAGAGTTTTCTAAAAACTAGGGTCTGTGGGAGTCCAGAGAGCACGGACTGAGGGGCCCACCTGGCTGAGAGGTCATGGCGTGGAGCCCAGCTCAAGGAGGCCCCCCTGAGCCTGCTGGTACCCTAGATGCCTTCAGAATGGCTACGGAGCTGACTGTAGGAAGGCAGCAGCTCGGCATGCCCGGCTTGACCACGGTAGAGCCCTCAAGGCCGTTAGGGCCACAGTGAGAACTGGTCAGAATCAAAGATGCCAAGCAGGGGGGCAGGGCTTGGCAAAGCGGGCACTCAAGAGGGATACAGGAGCCCAGCCAGAGTCTTGGGTACAGGCTCAGGGAGGTGCCCGGTGGGAGATGACCGTTCCGTGAGCTCTGGCTATCTGGAGAGAGCAAATGAGCCTGACTAGCTGGGGCCAAAGACTCAGTGGCTCTGAGTCTCTGGAAGATACGACTCAGAGATTATGTAAGCCCAGGCTTCCAGGCCACACCACTCAGCAAACATTAGCCCAGTATCCAACATCATTGCCCAACCCATCTGGCTAACAGCCTAGGACAGCTGCTGTTCCACCTGGAACAAATCTGGTCATACTGGTCCTTTGTTATAGACGCCTCAAGGCTCTCCACTGGCCTCTACAAAGCCAACCGGACCCCTCCTGCCTGTGGAGTCTAATTGCCCCCCTTCCCCCCTTATCTCCATGGCCACCTACAACCAAAACTATGATCCTCCAGATATACGAAGTTTGTTGTCCCCCAGCTGCACTGTGTGTGGGCACGTTTTGATGCCCTTGCTTAAGCTGCTCTCTCTGCCTAGACTGCCTTCCCTCTCCTTTGCCGACTGAGATCCGTGGCTCGCTCCAAGACTTCCAGATCAAACGTCACCTCCTTTGTGTGAAACCTCCCCTGCCATCTACCCAGCCTTCCCCATTCTCCAGCCGCCACACCATTTAGCACTGATTACCTCAGGCTGTTGGTGTATGTCTCTGTCTTGAGTACCTTGAGGGCTCTTTCTTATTCCTCTTTGTGCCCCTAGAGTCTAACATAGTGGCTGACATGTGGTGTACTTTTAATACCTCTTTGTTTCACTTAATCCAATGTTTCCCAACACCCTTCTGGTAGGAAAGGAAGTATGACATTTCCATAATCACAACATGCAGCAATGCTGAATCACACAGCGAGAAAGTGATTCCCTTTTTAGTGATCGTTCTAGTGTGATTAGACCAGTGGGAAAAAATCTCTGTCGGAGGTTGGGTCTTCACGCCAGGTTCTCTCTCCAGCCCTTGCCAATTGCCATTTCCAGTAGGGAGAACTACGGGGCTGAACTTCCTATGATAATTGTATTTGACTAGACTTTGAGAACATTTTGTTTTCATTTCAGTTTTCCTACAGTTTCCTCTTTATGACAAGTGGTACTATTTTCAGCTTATGATAGTGATACAAAGTGTCCTTGAAAATGGATTTATTTATGTAGAAAAATGCCAAGCACTGTTTGTAATACCAAAATATGTAACTCATCTAAGTGTCCCAAAACAGAAGGATGGATAAATAAACTGTGGTATATTCAGACAATGACATAATGACCGACAATTAAAATGAATAAACTTGAGCTGATTATATTAATGTAGTTAAATTTCAAACATCTAATGAGGATTGGAAAAGCAAATTTTAGAGGGATAAGGCAGCATAGCACCACTTATCTAAGTTTAAAATATGCAAAACAATATTGTATATGTTATGGATGCATGCATCTATAAAAACCTAGATTGGAATCATGGGTAAATTCAAGGTGGTGGTTAACTCTGGGGAGAGAGGGAGACAAATTTATAGACGATATTTCGACTAAAAAAATCAGAAGCAAAATAGGCCCAAATATTAAGGTTTGAAAAAGCTGGATTGTTAGTTGTATTATTTCCAATACTTTTTGTAGGTTTGTATAAAACTTCATAATATAAAATACTTAAAAATAAATAAAACACAAAATCCTGTTATTTTAACAGTTTCTAAATTTAAGAAAATAATAGAACAAGGAGGAAAAGATAGAGGAAAATATTATTAAGGTGGTATGCTGTGAGGCTAAGCTTAAGAAACACTGAATGCTGGGGAACAATGGCTTAAAAAGTCCCCTGTGGACTGTGAATTTCAATAGTGCAAGAATTTTCTGCTCTGGTTACACTGTGTCCCAGACACCTAGCACTGTGCCTGGTGCACACTTAAAATCTTCATTATGTGCAATAAAACCCCACTACATTGCAAGTTCCACGGAGACAGAGGCTGTCTTGGCCACTGCTGTATCCCCATGGTCCAGCAAAGTGCCGGGCATATAGGAGACCTTCCAAACGTTTGTTGAATGAAGAATCCCCAGTAGTGGTGATGCAATTCCAAGCTTTACCAGCAGGTGGCACCTAGTCCTTGGCCCTGAGCAATTCACAAGGCAACGGCCAGAGAGACCAGCCTGGCCAGAAGCCAGGAGCTAGAATGGACTTGGGGAGAGGAAGCCGATGGACAAGATTGCCACTCAGCCCCTCCCCAGATGACTTGGAGTGGCTAGCTGCAGTGCCAGAGGAACCCACCCTTTATCAAAGCTGCAGAAAATAATCTGGGGGAGGAGCCACCCCAGCATGTGATGTGACGTGTGCACCTGTATATGGCAAGTGATTGTGGGTGGCACCCAGCCCAGGTCCTTACACACCTGTGTACATCTACCAGCCTTATCATGGTGACAATCTGCTTTGCTCGTCACCACCTCATTTCACAACTGCGAAGAGTGCACCCTCCCACCCCCACTCCACTATCCCATCTCCCCCCAACTCCCACCCGAACGCCGACAGTATAAGCTCCTCCGTGATCCGGCTCAACCTACGCCTCCAGCCTCAGCCCTGTGGCTCCCCTACACCAGGGTGCAGTCCTGCCCCGAGGCCAGTGCCAACAGTGGAAAGCCCTTGTCTTTGGGCAGTGCTACAACTCGGGACCTCACTCCTGCCACTTCCCCTCTGCTTCCCCACATGCTGCCCATCGAACCCCAGGGCCTCCTTCTCCTCCAGGCTCGTCAGCCACAGCCGTCCATTCCTTTATTCTTAACATGAAGCTTCTGCTACTAGAAAGCATGTTCACCAGTGCCTATCTGTCCATGTCTCCAATTCGATTTGAAGTAATTGAGTTGCCCTCCTGGCAGGCACAATGCCTTTGTCTCGGGGCCCCATCCCCTATCCCAGGCCCTGCACACTTGCTCTTAAGAAGTATGTATTCACTTGCACAGGCCATTACCACCCTCTGACTGATCCTCTGTGTAAGCGACTTGGCAGTGCTCGGGTCTACTCTGTCTGCCTTAAGCTGGGCCTTCCAAGGGCAGCGGGGAATTCATTCACTCACTCAACAGATACTTAACAAGCAGCAACTATATACGAGCACTGTTCTAGGCACCGGTGACACAGCAATGCACAAAACAAAACCTCTCTTTTTATAGAGCTTACATTAGCGTGGGCTGGGAGACCAGACCATAAACGCAGAAACAGAAACATAATATGTCCAATGGGAATAAGTGCTATGAAGAAACGTAGAGCAGGGTGAAGGAAGAGAGAGGGTGGGGCAGGAGTAGTCAGGAAGGTCTCTCTAAGCAGAGAAATACAGGAGAAGAGTGCTGCAGCCTAGGAAAATAGTGAGTGGAGAGGCAGTAAGAACATCCTCGGGAGTAGAACAGGGGTTGCAGTGTCCTTCACGCTATGAGCCAGGGGACTGAACCCAACTGGCAAATAGGGCCCAAGCCGAGAAGGGCTGCCAGCTTCCTTCCCAGCCTCCCCGATGGTGTCCCCACGCATCCCCACACTGCCCGGGCCTCCAGTGCCCTCCATTCTGGAGATACCTGTCATACTCAGGCAAGACTGAGCCTCCCGCAGCCATGAGGATCTTCAGCGGGGCCGGGGGTTACTGGGGAACCTCTCCCATGCTGCGAGGGAGCCCCCGGCAAGCAGCTGGTCGTCTCAGGGTAGGGGGGAGACTTAGCCCCGCAAAGTGCGCGAGTCGCGCTGACACCTAGCTGCATAGGGGCACACACAGACCCACTCCCCCACGGACCCACAGTGCCACAGCCACATCGCGAGCAGGCTTCCTGCCCAAAGTGCCCCCGATCCCATGCCCACTTCCACGTCCAGCCATCCGCGGGCCCAGGCCGACCTCTGCCGCAACCCACAGACTCGTTCCCCCGCGCAGGCTTTGCTGCCAACCTCCTTCCTGGAGATGCATCTGCCCTCGCGCTCTGGAGCCCCCGACGTCCTCCACCTACCCGCGCTCTACGCCCGCTCAGCTTCCCCTGGGCCTCAAGCGCGTGGAATGCCCACCCCGCTGCCCTCTCCCCGATCCCTTTCAGATCCCCGCACCGCTACGGGCGTCAGCAGGCACCGGTTGGAGGCGGGAGGGAGGAGAGCGGGCGAATGCCCTGGCGCCTTGGGAAAGGATTAACGTCGGGTCTGGGCGAGCTGGTACGAAAGGGTGTGGATGATGTTTCTCTTTCCTCTCAACTCTTTGAGAGTGGGTCAGATGGAGCCCCAGCTCCGGGACCTCGGTCTGTTCCTCCGCAGTACTGAGGACAGAGGGACGAAAGACAGAGCCCGGCGCCCTGTCCTCTAGCCAGCACATCCCTCCACGAACGAGCGTACGGGAGACCGGCCCTCGCTCCCCCAGCCCCCATGCTTCCCTCTCCAGTGCTCACCCCGTTAGCCGCCCTCGCGCAGCCCGCGGCCGCTGCGCGGTCCCGAGGCGCGGGAGAGCCGGGGGGGCCTGGGCCCGGGGTGCGGACTGCTGCTGGCTCAGGGGCCGGCTTCTCCAGGTCTGCGCAGGTGGCTGGACTCGCCGCGGCTGCTGCGCGCGGGGCGACCTCCTGGCCTCCGCCTCGGCGGGCCTGCTGGGGCTCCCCCAGCCAGGTTGGGTCCGCTCCGCGGGCGGCAAACCCGGAACGGGCACGTTCTGCTCCCGGAACAGACTGTACACCTTGGCTGTATCCGCTGCGGGGTGGCTGCCCCCGGGGCGCCGCAGCCGACTCGCGTCCCTTCCAGCCGGCTCGTATCTGCCCAACGGGTCCCTCTGAGCATGACCCATGCCCACGAAGAGAGCCAGGGTGAGAGGCAAGAAGCTCCTCCAGGGGTTCCGAAGGACGCGCCCGGGGCAGCGGGTGGTGGTTGGGAGCCTCATGGCGCCGGGGCGCCCGGAAAGCGGCGCGCGCGGGTAACTGCGCCGGGGCTCGCAGTCTGTGCGCCCGGCCGCCCTCTGGCTGCGCTCCGGTCCCCTCTCGGTGGCCCGCCTCTCCCCGTCTAGGGGGCCCCGAATCAGACTGCGGGCCAGGCTCTCCGTGGAGCGAGGGCCAGGCTGCGGGAGCGGCCCGGGGCTGCGTGCAATGAGCCCGGCGGCCGCGCTCCGTCTCTAGCTGGGTGGGCACCGCTGTCGCACCGCCGCGCCTTCTCCCCGTCACTGTAGCCTTCTGAATGGGAACCGGAGGGTTTTATTTTTGGAAACCTCCCCCCGATTTTTCGTCTCTTTTATCCACACCGTGCCCCCTCCTCGGAGGGACAGCTCAACCCCCTCATTACGGGAGAGGGAGAGAGGAATTCCAGCAACACCCACTTTGGCACTGGGAAGCGAGCGGGCGGCGAGGGGTGTTAACCCGTGAGGAGCTGGGGGCGACGCAGGGCCGGCCCGAGGGCCAGTAGGCGAGATGACGCCTGCCGGGACAGGGGTACCCAAGCCACCTTTCTCTTGTCCTGGGCAAACTGAACTGCTGACCTGTCCAGAGTTTATCTCCCGCCCCTAACCTCAGGGACAAACTCCCTGTTCGATGACCAAGGCTGCAGCCTCGAAGGTCTGAAGGAGGTCAGGAGAGGTACGAAGAACGGCATGACAGAGACAGGACCCAAAGGCCGGGCCCCGGACCCTTCGCTTCCCGCCCGAGCCACTGGGGGCGTCGGCCGGGGTTGCGGCTAGAGCTGGGACAGCACGGGGCAGCTCGCCTGCCTCCGCCGCCGTGGGACGCGGGAGCGCTGGAAGGTCCCCTGGGGGCGCGCGCCCTCTAGTGGACTAGGCCGCGTCCTTGGCTACCCTGCGGGCGGCAGAGACCTGTCGCTGCTAGCCGCCTTAGCTCCTTGATCTTAATCCCCTTCCTGCTGCGTCAGGATCGAGCCTAGGCCTGAGGCGTTGATGGCGGCGGATCCTACAAGAGGTGTCTGCTCTTCCACAGGGGAATAAACATGGAGGATCTGGAATAAGGTCACTCAAGGAGACAGCGTGTGTCCAAGAAGTGAATGAAATCCAGTCCTCCAGCCTGCGGCTCAGATCCATTTCCTAGATTCCCATCCAGCCCCTCACTCCCTCGGGATTCGATGAGCTTCTGATTGATGCAGTGAGTGTGCTCACATCTTCTCGTGTTGGCAGGGAGAGGGCAGGGGTGCTAGAATGCCAACGGCCACCCATCTTAGTACCCCCAACAATCAGCTCATCACTCACACCATGGTCCCCTGCCCTAAAGTCTAAAGGCCTGGCAACCATGGCTGCCTCCCCCAAGCACCCCACCCCGCCCCTGCATTCCTGCAGCCTACTGCTTCCTGGAGAGGCAGAGGGACCGAGCAGGCAGGAAGGCACCAGTTTATAAGGACCCACACCACACAAAGGACAGACCCAGTCTAATGTTGAAAACAGCCTCAAATCCTGACCTTGGCCTCCAGAGCCCTGCAGGACTGGCACCCTGTCTGATCTATCTCACCTCTTGCTGGGGCACTCACCACACCGCAGCTGCACTGGCCTCCTCTCTACTCCTTGAACAGGCTAAGTTCATGCCCACTTCCCTCTCCCCGAAACACTCATCTCCAGGACGTTTTACAGGACACTCTCATCGCTTCACCTCTCAGCTCAAACATCACCCCCTGGAGAGGCCATCCCTGACCCCCCAACCTAGAGCAGTCTTCCCACTCCCAAGTCATCACTTTCTAATACAACACCCTGTTTCACCTTCATTGCTCTAGAGTAGTTGAAATTGTTTGTTTACCTGTATAACTGATTTATTGAATGGGCTGAACCTGAAGACGAACAATCAGGAAACAGCTCTATTTTTCTCCTCTCACTGCCTTCAACCATATTATTATGGTGAATTTCTCTTCTCCACCCTTAATGGCATCTCAAGCAGAGTCCTTGGCTTGCCCATCGCCGTTAGTCACAAGAACAGTTTCGTTTCTATAATTAAGACCAATTTCCAGGCACTAAAAAGTCTGGTTCTGTCCAAATCAAAACCTCATCCAATTTAATCAATCTCGTATCCAATTTAATACCCCTCCTCTCCCTCCACAGGCCTGTCCCCTGGCGCAAGATCATGTACTAGGGAGAGTGGGGTGTGGTCTGATTTTCTGACCTTCCTTTTCTGCTGTGGCTCCTCCACATCAGGGTTGGGGGAGAGGTGTTAGGGGGACAATGGTGAAGTCCTGTGTGACAGGTGCCCTTGGCTGACAGGTGCCAAGCTCTGGCTCTTTCATGGGCACATCTGTGGGTTCTTGGGGAGCTCTCTGCATGATCTCCACCCTGCACTACCATAGCAAGGCACTCTCTGGGCAATTTCCCTGTGTCCCCTACTCCCCATGGGACTTTCCTGTCCATGCCAGCAAACCAGTGGTGAGCTGGCTGCATCGCTTCCTGTTATAAGGGCCACTCCAGCCAGTCTCCATGGTCAGATTTCTCCAGACAGAAAATGCACACAAGCCTCTTCATTTATGTACATCCCCAATTCCTAAAGACATAGGTTGGGTTCTCCCAGGAACGTTCTTGCTGTGCTTTGGTGCATTGGGGTGCTTGCAGCTTCTAGCACCTCAGCTAGCATCAGTGGAGACAGAGTTATGGGGAGTCATGCTACTTTCCTCTTCTTTGGAGGCCCCCAGTCTCTATGACTGGTTTTCTTAGGGCCCTGTTCACTTGGTTTGCTTGGGGAGTACCCTCAGGGGAAATCTCAGCCCTGCTTACTGATGCAACTGTTCTCTGACTCAATGACTTTCTTCAATCCCTTTGTATTCGTAGGCTGGAATCCAGGGATGTATCTTGGTAGTTGTTGAACCGGTTCTGCCTTTAGTAAGATGCCTAGTACTTCTCTTTGGCATGTGAGAATAGATAGTCCTTATTGTTCTAGCCTTTGCATCTTCAGCAGAAATTCAAAGCCCACAGGAAAAATCCTGTTCAACAACCTGTAAAGTTATTGTCTGACTTCCCAAGCCACAATGATAGCTCTAAATGAGCAGGTATCTTGCCTGCCTGGATAACCCCGGTTTCCCCAAAACCTAGAACAGTGCTTTCCTCTAATAGACAGCCAAGAAATATGTGTTCAGGGACTTCCCTGGTGGGCCGGTGGCTAAGACTCCACGCTCCACATGCAGGGGGCCCGGGTTCCATTCCTGGTCAGGAAACTAGATCCCACATGCCGCAACTAAGAGTTTGCATGCTGCAACTAAGAGTTCTCATGCCACAACTAAAGATTCCACATGCTGCAACTAAAAAAAAAAAAAAAAAGATCCCGCATGCTGCAACGAAGATCCCTCGTGCAGCAAAAAAGATCCCGAGTGCCACAACTAAGACCTGGCACAGCCAATAAATAAATAAATATTAAAAAAGAAAGAAAAGAAATACGTGTTCAATGGATGGCTAACTGAATGAAAGACAGGGTAATCCCAACAAGTAGGGAGGGCTGGTATCATTAGACCCATTTTCAAAGAGAAAAACTGAGTTCCTGGTGGGAGTTCCTGGTCCAAGTTCATGTGCTTGCTGCCTTTAAGGCTGGTCCTAAGAATCTCCTTGAATTCTGCACCTTGCATTTTGGGATGAATGCCATCTCAGTTCCCAGGATGCTCAGCTCTCTCCCTGAGACACTGCTCCTTCACAGCTGTGGGAAAGCCTCAGCTCCACACTTCCCTCCCCTTGCCTCATTATCTACCCAGTTCTGTAGTTCCGGGCTCCCTTCCTCACCCCACTACCTCCCCAGTTCCTTTAGGATCTCTCCTCGTCATCCCTCAACGCTCACCTCAGATCCCCATGAGCCTCCCAAGGCCAGAAACCTTGGCATCATCTTCGTCCCTGACCTATTTTTTCCTCCCGCGTGTCCAAGTCATTATTACTGCTCTGTCTCCTCCGTCTGCACTTCTGGAAGTCTGCTGCCCATTCAGCCTCTCACTGCTCCAGCCCAGCCAAAACCCTCATGCAGACACACTTCCCTCACCTCTAGACGCCCCTCCCACTCTCTGGTGAGTACAAGCGGTCCCTGGAAATCCCCACCTTGTTCTCCTGGGGGCCCACAGCCAGGCTAATCTACTTTGAAGACTGGCATCTCCTCCTCCCCCATCCCAGCACCATCCTCCTGTCCTGCCTCCCACTTACTGCCCATCACTCTCATCGCTGGGATCTGCTGATGCAGCTCTTCAGAATCTCCAATCCCATAAACAGTGGCCTTTTTTGTTTGTTTTTCCTTTTTGAAGCTGCGAACACTTATGGAGTCTACTATGATCCAAGCGCTGTGCTAAGCATGCTACGTGAATTGGCTCCTTGAACCAAAGAAAGGAGGTGTTGTGATTTCCACGTACACAAAGGAGGAAACTGAGGCTGGGAATAGTTACTGGCTTGCCCATGATCACACAGCTGATAAGCAGCTGAGGAAGTGTTCCAACCTTGGTCGTCGGCCACCTGAGCCCAAGCTTCTAAGACTGCACCACGTTGCCTTCACTCTGGGCTTGAGCCACGGCCGCCCTCCTGACAATTGAGTGGTACCTTTTCCAGCCATCTCTGCAGCTGTCCCCACCTAAGACTCTCCACCGCACGTTCCCCAGCCTCTTCCCTGACGGCTAGCCCACCACTCAATTCCCAGGGGATGGGTATCAGAACTTTCTGTTCCCCTCTCCCTTCCCTGCTCAGGAAAAGAAGGGGAGCTAACTGTTTCCAGCAAGGCCCCTGACTCACCACGTGTCACTTCCCTACCCCTGATTCCCGCTTCCCCCCTAAAGAGGCACAAAATGTTGCTAGGCCAACTAACCCACCCCTTGGGTCTGGGGAGGGAAATCGTCTCTGGAAACCCTGCAGAGAGAGTCCCAAGGGGCTACTAAAAAGATTCCAGTGGGGAAAGTTTTGCCGGGACACGTGCACCATGAGAGGGGATGGCAGTCTGCTAGACACTCGAGGCGACCTCATTGCTTACCCATGTCTTGGAATAACGCCGGCAGCCAGAGAGCTACCAGAACCTGAACTAACTTGGTCAATAAGGACCAAAAACAAGGACTGCATTTCTGCTCCCTTTGCTGAGACCCAGACTCTGGACAGAATTCCAGGGATTTTTCTTCCTTGGAAGTGACTGGACCTCCAGTCCTGAATTCCTCTCCCCAGGAGAGCTTGTTACCCTGCTTAGAACAAATAACACATTTCCTGGTTAATCAGTGGGCGGAAGAGCTGAAGGAAGGTTGATTGGGCCCCCAGCCTTCCAGATGGGAGCAGCTCACGGGCTCAGACGTCCTTGTCCAGAGACCGGGCAGCTGGGATCCTGCACCGTGCAGCCTCAGCCTCCAGTCTGGAAGGTAGAGGCTGTATGAAAAGGCGCCAGTTCCCTCCTGCTCAAGGCCTCCAAGGCCCACAGGGGCTGCCAAGACCACGCCACCTCAGACGCCGTGGCCTGGCAACCCCCCAGTACTCACAGCCACCCTGCTCTGGTCTGCCAGTACTGTCCCCTCCGGGTGCAGTGAATGTTTCTGTCTTCGGTGAGCTCAGCTCTCAGCTATGCTTGGCTTCTATTTTCCCATCTGAAAATAGAGATAATGATGCTTTTCTTGCCACCCCACCTTCAGGGCAAATAGATAACCAGCCCTATCTACCCTGTGATGGGAGGGGTTCAATGACTGCTACTTTCATTTGCCAGTTGATATTTCTGGAGCTTTTGAAAGGTACCAGGCACTGTGCTAAGTGTTTTACAGTCATTCTCCTTTAATCCTCATAATAACCTTCTGAAGAAAGTACTATTATTTCATCATGTAGCAGAAGAGGGAATGAAAGCTCAGAGAGGTAAAATGACTTACCCACAATCACAAAGCTAGTACTTGGTTACACTAGGATTCACTCCTGGTTTTTCTGGTTCCAGACACTATACACAGGCCAGCTTCCAGAGGAGCATTTCTCAGGAATCGCACCTCTGGCTGCTGATGTCTGGGAACCAGAAGCATTCACAGCCTTTTGTGGTGTGGTGTGGGGTGTTTGGTGCTGATGGACACATGAAATGGCTGTCACGAGCTGGCCCCCATCAAGCACATCCCACTCTTCTCAGGCCTATTTACAGCTAGGGGTCTATTTTAGGTCAAGGGCAGGCAAAAGTCATCATGGGGAGTTTCACTGAATCTGATTCCCTCTCACCAAGGGGAAGGAAGGAAATAAGCTTACCCTACATCAAGTCGTTCTCCATTTCTGAGTAAGCCTCATCTCAACCCTCAGCTTTTCTCTTTAGAGCACAGACAGAGCATCTACGTGGCCCTGTGAGGTAGGCATCGTAATTTCCACTTCACAGACTCAGAGGGGTGAAGTCTCTTGCTCAAGGTCATACAGCCAGGAGTCGAGCCAGGATTCAACTAAAAGGTCTGACTGGCTCCAAAGTCCGTGCTGTTTCCACTACAGCACACTGCACTCACTCCAGGATGTCCTGCAATGATGTGGAATGGCAGCTCTTCAAAATAACTGATTTCACTCCGTTTCCCTTCATTTCCAACCCTTGATACGAAGGTGGGCTGACCTGAAAGCCCTGTGCATTTAGCTGAAGCTCAGACCACATTTCCTATTTACCTGCATAAATCCCTTCAGCTTCTGGCTGGAGTGGAATCCTCTAGAACTCCTGGGGACTGAAGCATAACTTCTCCCCGAGCTGAGTCTCTGAAGACCTGAGCAGGAAAACGATGTGAGCAGCCCGGAAGGTCTCCTTCTTTTAATTCCCCCCGTAAGACCACAAGGGTTTCAGGTGCTCTCCTGGCGACGAGGGAGTTATTCAGATAGGGACAGATTACACACTGTATTATCCTTTCCAAATGCCCAGGGAGAAAGCCCTGTGGGCTGAAGGACGATGAAGCCCTATCCTGGATTCTGGAACGGCTGGGCAGGGATTTGAGGACAAGTTGAGCAGGAAACAATTTTCCTCAGCTGTTGCTGAGGTCTCCCAGCCTGTCCCCATCTGGCTTCCTGCTGGGACACGGCAGCATCCCTCACAGCCCAAGGGATAGGGGTTTGGGGGGACAGAGCACAGGGGCTGCCGTAGGGTCTTTCCCAGAATAAGCCCATAAGCAGCTCACTCTTGATCAAGACAAAGAAAGAGGGATGACACCTTCTGCCACCACCTTCTGATGTCCATTTTCCCCTAATTATACGCTGAGAATCGGGATACTCAGTGAGGTTTTCCCTGGTGCCCTGCATCCCCTCTCTCTAGGACCCCAAGCCCTTAGGGACAGGCCCAAACCCCCAGACTCCCCAGGACAGGGTACAGACACCAGGCTTCGGTGGGGTGGGGGGCGGGTAGGAGGAGGTGCAGATCCCAGTGGGCCCCAGCCAGTCTACATGACTCATTCCTTGTTTCCGTCCACTCTGGTCTGAGTGCTTTGGCCCAGGGGCCTCGGGGAGGTTGTAACACAGGCTGGCCCCTCGCCCATCGGGACTCAGCAGACAAAAATTAAAGATCTCACTCCTCAGGAACTCACACAGACAGCAGAGGCATGCTCTGTGCTCTGCCTCACCAGACCAGACCTCAGGCCGGAGGGGGCTGATGGCCAAGGGAGGGAGGAAAGGCATCTCTGGCCCCTCCCCTCCTCCTCACCCTCCACCTCCAGTCCTGAAGCCCTGGCCACCACGCACTTTCTTCTCACTCCTGCTGAGGCCCTGGCGTGAAGATGCTGGTGCCACCAGCACCTCCTAGGCAGCACTCCAACCCGCCCCCCCCCACCTCTGCCCGAAGACAGCAGTGAGGGAGAAACAGACTTGTAAACAACGAATCATACATTTTTCTGGTTGCACAGGTTTGATGAGACCAAAGCCTGCTCAACAGTCTTCAATGGCTCCCCACTACCTCACAAATCAAGCCCAGACTTCTTACTGGCCCCGCACCCAAGCGGGTCTCATACCCTTCCCCTCCTGTTTGCAGATACTCAACACAGTCCCACTCACCCAGAATTCCCCCCAGTTTCCCCACCCACATCCCCTTACCCAGATTCCTCGGCTCACACCATTTTCGTCACCTGGGATGTTCTTCCCACCCCTGCCTGCCTGTCCTTTATTTCCCATCTGAAAACTCCCACTTCTTCCAAGAAGACTTCCTAGAACCCCACGGCCAAGTCCAGAAAGCTCGCTCCCTCCACTGAACTCCTGTACCGCCCTCTGCCCCGCATGACTAGTCCACCACTGCAGGTCCCGGAGAAGTGGGAAATCCACGGGGCTTTGGAGTGCCACTCGGCACCATCATTCACCAGCTGTGTGTCTTTGGCTAAAGTGACTTAACCTCTTTGAGCCAGTTTCCTCACCAGCAAGAGCCTGTCATAGTAGTCCTTTAAAGCACAGTGCCTAGATACAACTGTATTTACCAGCACAACACTCCGGACCACAGCCGACTGGACCAGGGATGAACACATGACCCGGGGCAGCCTTTACGTTGGCTGGTCAGTGAGCTAAGACTTCTGTACCTAAGACTTCTGTGGCCTGATTTGAATGCATATGTCATTGGTTACTGGCCACATAAGATCCTCTCTTGAAAATTTGAACTAAGCCACTTGATTTTGAAAGCCAAGCCCTGGGATTAAAACAACAGGTAAGTCCTCATTCCCGAGAGCTCACAGTCGAAGGGGGTCCATATAACCAGAGAACAACAAAGCCGAAGAGGTATAATGACTTGCCTGGGGTCACTACGCAGCTGGACAGTGACACAGAGGGGGCTGAAGCTCAGGTCTCTGGACCTGAATTTGGTCCAGGGTAGTGGGCTTCTCTGACGGGCTCAAAAGGCAGTGGCCCTGAGCTGATTGCCTGAAGAAGACCAAGGCTCCACCGGGCCCTGCATCAACCTGTTCTGGGCAGCTTGGGAACAAGGCAGTCCTTCAAGGACAAGGTCAGATCACAGCAGCGGGCACAGACCCTGGTTCTGGTCCTGCATATGCCCCCAGTGTCTCCCTGTCGTGCCCCTGGCCCTCCCCGGACTTCAGTTTCCTCATGTATAAAAGAGAGGGTTTTACTGGATGAACTCAAATTCCCTGTCAACACTAAGATTTTGATCCGAGGAGCAGACAGACAAGGGATGGGCGTGGATCCCACAGAATGTGAACCCTGGAGAGGACCCCCCTGAGAGAGCAGCCAGCCCATTCCTTCAATTCACGGTTGAGGAAACTGAGGCCCGAAGCTGGAGAGATGCTTGTCCAAGGTCACATGACTGGCTACTGGCAGCCCCAGCACTTGAACCAGGGTCTCCTGACTCCCAGGCCTCTCAACTCTTTCTCTTTCAACTCCCTCAAGAAGCTGGGAGCTATTTGGCTGTCTGGGCCAGGGAAGCCAAGAGTGGCTGTGCATGTCAGCAGTGGGGCCTCAGAGCCTGAGAACATCTCTGACAGCGTAGGTGCAAGTGGCAAAGCCGCTGGTGGGGAGGGAGCGGGCTGGGAGCCAGGGAGGGTGTACTGGAGATAAGCTGTCAGCATCTCCCTTCTTCCAGATGGCAAGAAGAAACATAGAAGGGTCCATGATGATTGAGGGGAAACAGTCCCCTTTTCTGATTCAGCCATTGCTCCACAGAGGACTGGCCTCCCTCTCTGCCCCCTCTCCTCTTTCTCTCTCTCTTTCTCTCTTTCACACACACACACACACACACACACACACACACACACACACTCTATTTATCTGCTGTGTTCTGCCACCTGCAGTTTCAGTCTCAAGATGTGTACTGACATTCTCAGGTGTACTATTTGGTGGGACTTGGAGTTCCTTTCGCTGCCTGAGCTGCCTCTGAGCTCCTGCCTACCTTCTAATGCTTAGCCTGCTTGGCTGGCATCAGGAGACCTTCCCATTCCACAAACATTTTTTGAGCACCTGGTTTGTGCCAAACACTGTGTTAGGCACTGGGGGTGGGTAGGACATCGTCACTGCCTGTGGGATGGGAATTAACCATCTGGTGGGCTCACTGAAGAAAAACCACTAACCATGCAAGTGGGGTTGGCTAGGGAGCATTTCTCAGAGAGCCCTGACTTTGACTTGAATCTTGAAGGCTAAGGGAGAGTTCACTATGTAGGAGGGGGGACATGCCAAGGAGAAGCAGTGCATAGGGAAAGGCAGGGATGTAAGATGAAGCCTGGGCTGTTAGGGGGAATGACAAGTAACTTATGTGGTTGGAGTTTGGATAGGAATGGGGTTATGGAAGGAGATGAGGCTGGAGGGGTAGGCTGGGGTCAATTAATGGCGTGCTTAGCTCTAGTCAGCTCCTTTTCTCAGAAAGAAGAACCCATTCCCCACATCTAAGCCACCAGCTGGCCCTGGAGGGGACAGACTATTTATCTGGAATTCTGAGACTGATGTCCTCTGGTCAATTGCAAGGAGTCATTTGTGTGAGGAGGAAGTGGCATGCTCTTAATCTCCATCAACCCACCCAAAGTCATTCCAAATGAACACCAATCGACAGACACGAAGCCAGTGAATTTGCCATGCTTAGAAACAATCCCCTCCAACCAGTCTGTCCCCCAACATGGCTCCTCTATTATAGAAATTGTGGAACTGCTAATAGAGCAAGTCTTGCCCGGCCCCTGTCCTGATGCCATGACCCACCAACCCAACTATGTCCCTTCTTCGCCAACCCTTTCCCCAGGTACCTCTATTGTCTGAATTCCCCCCTCTCTCTGGACCCCTGGAGACTCAGCCCCCCAGTCAGGCTCTTGTCCCCCAGTCTCACTCCTTCTGGGCCTCAGGTCCCTCTGTAATCCCACAAGCTCATGTTGCTGAAGTTACATCATGCCTGAGTATCATAATATACATATCCAAGCCCACGCACTCTGCAGCCTCCCTCAGAGCTCTGCCCCATAGAGAGGTAAGCCATATGGGCTTGATGTCAAACAGATATTCTGGGGAGTGCCCTGTGCATTTCAGCCATCAGTCACTGAACATCTTTTTGTCAGGCATCAGCATTGCCAAGAAGAATAAGGCTTATTCCCTGCCCTCAAGGAGTGTCCAGTGTAGTAGGAAAGGCAGCAACACCTATCATGGTAAGTGCTGTGACTGAGATAATCTCAGGGAGCAATGTGAATACAAGGGCAGAGCACTCCAGGCTGGGAATATGGGACAGTTGGTCAGGGAAGATCCTAGAGAGGATTCTATCTGAGTGGGGTCTGGAAGGCAGGGCAAGTCTCAGCTCAGAGAAGGTGGAAAAGATGGTGAGGAAGAGGCACAGTGATGACTACTAGAGCCAAGTTTGCAAAAATTAAATCACACCAGGGTCTACCCCATTTCCTTTTTTGGATGGGGTCCCTGATCAGAGAAATTTTGTCAGATTTTTGAATGATAGTTGAATGAAATTCAAGTGATATTTAATGTGGATAGGCTGGGAAAAATACAGAGCCTACAGTAAGGCAATTATGTGGGGCAACAATTATTCCCCACATTGAAGGATGGATGGAGGTCACTGAGATCTATAGTAGCACATGAGACAGGGCTGGGGCCTGTGCAAGACTTCTCACAATTTGGATGAAGTCAGAAAAAGCATTTTTATCAAATTATCACATGACATAGAACTGGAGGGATAAATGAGAAACTGGAGGATAGAAGCAAGATTTATACTGATACAGATAAACTGAGATTTAATAGAGATAAGGGAAAAAGTCTTGCATCTTAGTCCAAAAAAGGCAATAATTAAAGAATGAGAGACACTTGCTTCGATAGCAGTTCAATGAAATGACTGTATTTTGGGGGTGGGGGTGGGGGTGGGAAGAGACTGTTGAAAAGGAAGATCCTAGTTAACCATTGGTTTGAAATAAACCGACAATGTAAACTTCTAAAAGGTCTAGTGCCATCTTGGGTAGAATCCAGGGCTCAGTACAGGGAGGGTAACAGTGTACTCCAAGCTGTTATAACACAATAACAGTTTTGTGCTTAATTCTGCTGCCATGTCTTAAACGGCTTATCACAACCCTGAAGTATGTCTAGGAGAAGGTCACCTGAATGAAGATAAAAAATAACCCAAGAGGAATAGTTGAGATACTGGAGGAGAGAAATCCTGTTAGAGGAGAGTCTGGCAATCTTCAACCATTGCAAGATTATCAGGTAAGAGAGGGATTGAGTTGTTCTATGTTTGCATTAGTCATAACAGGTTAACTGCAGTAACAAATAATCGCAAAAAAGTAAGTTTATTTTTGTTCACGTCAAGTGGAGCTCTGATCCACACGGTCATGCAGGGCCCTAGGATCCTTCCATCATGGAGTGCCAATATAGACATTCTTCCTCCTTGTCATTCAGCCAATAAATGAAGGGTGAGAAAAAAATGTGGAGAATAACATAGGTTTTCTAAGGGCAACGTCTGGAAGAGACAAACATCACTCTGCCCACATTTCATTGACTAGAACTCAGTCACATGGCCATACCTTACAACAAGGAAGGCTGGAAAATGTATTCTAACTGTGGGCCCAGGAGGAAAAAGGCTGTGGGTGTGGGCTTTAGAATTGTGGATTTGGAAGAGACTGCCTTAGGAGTAAGAAGAGTTAAGGGTTAGAGTATATCTATGTAAAGATTTACACACGAATAATACAGACTTAACAGCATTATTCATAAAAACCAAAGGTTAGCTATTGTCTAAACGCCCATAGACTGGTGAATGGACAGACGAAATCTGGTATATCCACACAAAGAAATACTATTCAGCAATAAAAAGGAGTAAATTACCAGTATATGGATAAACTTCAACTACCACATTGATGAACTTCAACCACATTATGCTCAGTGAAAGAAGCCAGTCATAACACCATATATTGTATGATGGCGTTTATATGAAATATCCAAAAAGGGCAAGGCTATGGAGACAGAAAATAGATCCAAGGGACAGGGGTGGGAGTAGGGGGAGGGGTATTAACAGTAAATGAGCACAAGAGGTCTTATTGGGGTGATAAAAATATTCTAAACCTGATTTCTAGTAATGGTTGCACAACTTGGTAAATTTACTAAAAAAATAATTGAATTGTAAATTTGAACATGGTGCATTACATGATTACAAAATATGCGTCAATGGGCTTCCCTGGTGGCGCAGTGGTTGAGAGTCCGCCTGCAGATGCAGGGGACACGGGTTCGTGCCCCGGTCCGGGAAGATCCCACATGCCGTGGAGCGGCTGGGCCCGTGAGCCATGGCCGTTGAGCCCGCGCATCCGGAGCCTGTGCTCCGCAACGGGAGAGACCACAACAGTGAGAGGCCCGCGTACCGCAAAAAAAAAAAAAAAAAAATATATATATATATATATATATATGTGTGTGTGTGTGTGTGTGTGTCAATAATGTTATTTTTCAAGAGTTAAGGGTTTCGTATTTTGAGGTTGGGGGAAACAGAATAATCCTACAAGGGATATAGTAAAGGATGATTCCAAGTGGAAGGAGGAAGTGGCACAGAATCCAAGGAAAGAGAAGATGTAAAGAAGGAAAGCATGGCCAGCTGTAGTCAAAGCTACCGACATGTCACATAAAATGGAAGGCTAATTTTCTTGTCTCTGTCACAGTAGGGTTCACAGTGCGGTTCCAGATCCAGAGTCAGGAACAAGAAGAAACCTGTGAACACAGATTTCCACTTACAGTAAATGCAACTTCTAGAGCCGGCCAACAACAGGACAGATTCCATTGCTGAGCGATGCACTCTCTGAAGTGCTCAGAGAGAGGCTGGATGGGCGTTTAGAAAGGATTTCTACACGGGAGGAAGACCTCTAAGGAGCCTCTCAGTATATGAAAGGCCCAGGGTTTTCCTAAGATTTCATTACCTCTCTTTGCCCAAGGCCTCCTCTCCACTCTTGGCCTTGGGCTCCTCATCTCAGACATTGAGAGTTGACCTTTGGGAAGGCAGAGTGGCTCTGCCTCCTGAACCCCCAGGGACCCCACTGCTGTGGTCCAGGAGTCCTTCAGCCACTGAGAGTTCCCTTGAGCCATGAGCTAGCTTCGGGTCAGTGGTCAGACAACAGCAGGTTTCACCAAAGTCAGTGCAGAGAACTGAGTAATCCTGGGGGACCGGAGGAAGTAGGCTGAACTGCCCGAGAGATGCTATGAGAGGACCAGTGCTGCCTTTGTGTCTCTGACGCACACTCATCCAACACCCCCCAGAGGTAAGATATGCGAGGGAGAGGATGCAAGATGAAGTTCATGGTAAACGCGTGGAGGGTTCCTGAGGGAGGAAGGAGAGGAGGAGATGAAACACAAATGTATCTGCACATCTCCTGAGGGGCAAAAGGGAGATGGGGACCCATCATGTGAGTGAGTTCAAGAAGAATTGAATGCAGATTTCTTAATAGGGGCTTCGTTTATTTGATGCCCTGTCTTTGTGACCCACCAGGAATGGCCACCATGGTGTAGAAATAAAAACCAGCATCTAGAAGTTGGAAGAGCCTTATTTTCAAGGACTTGGAAAGCTGTATGGAGCTTCTGCATGGCCCTGGTCGCCTATGGTCATGACTGTAGCTGCTGGCATTGCTCCAGCATGAACTCTGATTCCATTGTGAAGGGGAAGGGCTCCTTCTTAACAGCCCCTAGAGTGGATCTGACAAGCTGTGGTGCTGCCTGTTCACCAAAACAGACACTTACAATTCATTCGTCCAGAAAATATTTTTGGGGCATCTTGTACGTGCCAGGCCCCCTCATAGAGCCCGCAGTCTGTTCATTTTGAGGTACAAGGAGAACTGCCCCAAAGTGCCAAGGAAGCAGGATGGTTTTAACGTTTTTTCCAGAAGACAGGGAAAGGGCTAGATGGCTTGAGGCGGTCCCATCCAGCGCTAGGAGTCATGACCTCTTAAGTTCACCCCACAAAACCTGCCCGTGGACTTTTGCACTGGTTCCATACTGGCTGAGGAAGGCTGGGCTAGATCCGTAGGATCCCCAAGCAGAAAGGCTTCCCCATTTCCAGACGCTGGAAAGAGAGCCAGGCCAGGGAAAACCAGAGAGAGAGAGAGAGAGAGAGGACCTGTGGGGGTGGGGGAGGGGAGGAGGGTGGCACACCACGTGCCAAGCGCTCCAGACTGGGTGGGAAACGCAGGGTACAGGGACAGGGAAGCAGGGAGGGGCTGTCCAGGAAGGAGCAGGGCTGTGAGCTCAGTGTTAGGCAGGAGACAGGTCTGGCTCCCAGCGTACCTGCGCTAATGAGCTAGAAGCAGGCGGAAATGGCCCAGCATGTGAAGGCCAGCAAAGGGAAGGGCCTCCCCATGCCAGCTGGACAGGAGAGGACCAAACGGGTGGGAACAGGGTCCATCCCCTCTCCACACCCTGAATTCTCAAGCTGGAGGCTGGAACTTCCAAGAGAGGGGACTTGGGAGGTAAGGGCAGATCGGCTAAGGCTGAAATGAGACCTCCTAGGGGAAACGGGATTAGAAAGATGCCAAGCGTCGGTGGTATAGGGGGAGAGAGAGCCAAGGGGCTGCTGAGGCACCCTGCCAACGCTGGGGAGGGAAAAGGCCCCAGGGCAGTCGTCAGCTGTAGCCAAAAAGAGGCAAATCTGACGGTTGACTGACTTAATAAGGGCAGGCAGGATGGATGAGTCCTCCCAGCCCTGCCGGGGCGGCAGAAATGGCCACAAGCATTCACAGACTGTAAACACCAAGAGGGACGGGCCTTGTCTGGGTCTGCAGGGACCTGGCGAGGCTGAGCAGGGAGGGGCAGGACCAAGACAGAGGCCTGAGCCTGGCATTCTCTGCAGTGGACCGTCCCGAGGCCCTGGACGAAGGGTCGCTTTGGGAGCCCCAAGGCCAGCTCAGAAAGCCCCACCAGAGTCAGGGTCTGGACACAGCCCCAGACACAGTCACTCCTGCAGGGGCCCAGGATCTGGGGACTCGGTGCTGGCGTGTCTGGGCATGGCACTAGAAGTGGGGGTGGGGGGAGCCCACTTTGCCCTCCAGCACCAGGGTGGGACCAGGGCAGCTGGACACATATTTATGGAGCACCCACATTAACCTTTCCCGTGCAGGGTCCTAGGACCCCCTCCCAATGGTGTCTACAGGGACCCTCACCCCTACTCCATCGCTGGCGTGGAAAATTTCTACCAGAGGCAGAAGCCTGTGTGTCCAGCCTGACTTTCTGTGTGCTCCTCGTTCAGCACTGGCTGCCCGTTAGAACCGAGGCTGTGACAAGTCACCTCCTGTCTCTAGTTTATCCACCTGCAACATGAGCAGACTGAGTCTGCTCTATACAACATGATTTTCATTGCTTACAGCCTTTTGCTCAGCTGCGGTTGCTGTGGGTACAGCCCAAGTCAAAGGTGGATCCAGCAGACAGGGGTATCATCCTCCAGCCTGTGACTAAGGAGAGCTTTGGCATTTCATCTGCCCAGCATTCCTCCTCTCTCTTATTCTGCTATCAACATTCCTTTTCATTTAAATGGTAACTGTGCTTCCATTTTCTAGATCATTCTGATGGGGCAGCCAATTACAATACCTGCCAGGGGGCACATGACCCAAACTGGCCAATCAGATTTTCTCTCATGATTTGACCCAGAGACACACGGTTTATAATTGGAATACCCAATGGCAGCTCCCAAAACAGACATACTCCAAGGAGTTTCTGGGCCTGAAAACCCCGTCCCTGCCTAGATTCCTGGACCTTCTTGATGCTTATCTGTTCAGTTCTTAGATCTATTCTGTTTGCTCCTAAAATCCTTCTGGTAACCCCATTCTTCTTTTTCTTTTTAATGTACAAATTAGAGTGCTTTTTGTTGCTTGCAAGCGAAGAATCCTAATTTATACACAAACCAAGAGAGAAGCCGCGTGGCTGAGATGGTGGGCCCCTCCTCTCTACCGTCCTCCCTCCTTTGTGGTCCCAGGGCCATTAGCTCAGCTCTCCAACAACATTCCACTCATGTAGGAGACATGGTGGGGTGGAGTCTGTTTGCTCAACAAGACTACCATCAACAACTAAGCACATTTGTATCCTGGATACAAATGGTTGAGGGGTCTTGCACACCGTAGGTGCTCATTTGCACCGAATCAAGATCTTACCGCTTGAAGCAGGTAACTCCAGTGGGGGCAAAACTTAACATGATACTTGTGGAGGGCAGATATAAGCAGTTACTGGAGAAGGCAGTTCCCACTGCCTGCAAGTGATGAGTGCCAGCGAGAAGTGGTCAGGACCCATTTCAGGGTGTTTGGGGGAAGGCTTACTCTGTCCCCCAAATATCTCTTCCACCTCTTCATGAATACCTCTCATTCCTGAAACAAGAGACAAAGGCACTCAGCGAACACTTACACACAGGGCTGGAAATCCATCTTCTCTTAGAAGAGCAAGACAAAGTTTTCATTCACTCTGAAGTGTAATGATGGGTGTGGATCATTTCCTGAGAGCAGACCTGGATAGGAGAAAATGGTTGGGGGCATCAGGTTTTTCAGGGCGTGGAAAGTGAAAACGGGTCTGCAGGTGGGTTGAGAGGAAGGGGAGGGGCTAGAAAAGCAGGGAGGTACAAGAATATGGGCTACACATCAGCTTTGACTGCAAGTTCTAGAAGCCGACTCTAGTAAACTTAACTGGGGAAAACGAATTTATTGGAAAGATACAGGGTCCTGAAGGAGGTGAACAACAGTCAGGCCTGGGAAGCCAGAGACCAGGGCAGCTATGGGAGCCCGTGTGGCAGGAACCCATGGGCTGGAGGGCTTTGGATGATTCTAAGCCAACTGCCTTCTGTAATCAGTAGCGACTCCATCCCAGATTCAAATTCCCTAGGAGAGAGTTTGATGGACGTACCTGGGGTCCTGTGCCCACCCTTTGGGGTGGATGGGTGGGAGGGTCCTCATGGCTGACAGCCCCACCAGGAATGCCCGGAATTGGCAAGGCAGAGTTCCCCAAAGGAATGTTGAGTTTCCGTTATCTAAGGAAGGAGAAGGAGTGCTGGGCATATGCACGCAACAGATGTTCACTACACACGGCATGTCTATTTACAGAGGAGGGAGATGAAAGGGGTGGGTATAGGAAATTGCAGGACACTCCAGAATCTGCCATGGGAACCAAGGCTCTTGCTCCAGCCCTAGATTCCATCTTCCTCTCTCCCTATAAAAGCAAGCTCAGAGAAAGAATGCTGTTTTTCTGTTCTTCAGAGCTCGGCAGAATTGTCTACTTAGCTTCCAGTCACGCTAGGCTCCTGCTAGAATAATTACCACCCACCTGTTCTCCATGCAAGAATTCACAGCCAGTGGACACACATCTGGCTTGCAAAAGACATGCTTGGAAGTCTCCCCAGCTGCTTGGAACAGGCTGGGGACAGCATGGGGTCAGCCACTGATTCAAAGGCAAGCAAACAGCTGGCCTGAGAGCTGTGGTCACTGTGGCCTGAGGGGCTGCCCACCCCTCCCCCACAAGGCAGCTTGATGCATATGGGACAGGTGTGCCCTGGGACTCAATCCTGGGTCCTGCGCATGGCTGTCCTCCCCACCCCAACCTGCTTCTCCAGTGTTGGCGCGGGGAGAGGCTCTTGCCCTGCCTTTCTTGGGATTCCTTTATTTTTCTTTCTGTTACAGTCCACATCACTCCCTTCTGGGCACCCTGGAAGTTAAGAAAAGGCCAGATAAGGTTTTAATGGGGGGGGGACCCATTAAATATTTTGGTGGTGAAAGTCACTGCATCCAAGTTTTCAAAATGTAAATGCAAAACTGGACAAGGCTAAGGAGACTGTAGGTCAGCGCTTCCCAAACTTTTTCAAAGATTGCAAGAACATTTGTGCAGTATTTCAGCATTCAACAAATATTTACTGAGTGGCTACTGTGTACCAGGCGCTGCGCTAGGGGGCACAGCAGCAGCAGCACAGACCTGATTCCTGGCCTCGTGAGTTTACAGTCTGGTGGGAGAGGCAGACGTTGAACAAATAATTGTAACTCAATAATGAGCTACAATTGGAGTAGAGCTATGAAAAAGATGTATGCAGCTAGGGGGCCTAACATAGCCTTGAGAGACGTTGGGGAAGGCATCCCCAAAGAAGTGACTTTTGAGTTGAGATCTGAAGGGTGCATAGGAAATAAGCAAAGAGGTAGAGGAAAGGTGGTCCAGACAAGACATATTACAAGAGAAATTCCAGAGGCAAGAAAGCCCTTGTATTGGAGGAAACTGCAGATGGCTGTGGTGAAGCCAGGCAGGCAGGGTAGCTCGGATGAAGACAGAGGGATGCAGGGACCGGACCACAGGGCCTCATGGGCCGGCTCAAGGATGAAAATGAAACTGGGGAGCTGCTCTGGCTGAAAAGGGGCCCAGCCCTGCCTCCTCACCCCGCAACACACACTCATGCCCTTGACTAGTGGCCTCTGAGGCATCTCAGACGAACCACACAGCTTATCAGAACATGGCTTGGAAACCGCTAATCCAGCCCTACTTGCCATTTTCAGATGCTAAGAGTGAGACTTGATGGTCATCCACCCCCAGGGTCCTCTCTGTTAACTCTGGGCACCTATCCCAGCCTCCCTGGAGAGAAGACTGGCCGGGTGTGATCTAGGGACAGGCTCCAAGAACACTGCACATCTTAATGTTTCAAGAAGGAGCCTCAAGAGCCAGTCCAGCGTCTGGCATGGGGGATGGGCCCCAAGGATGGGATTTTGTCCCTTGCCTGCCCCTGGGGCTCTCAAACTATCCCCCCGTGCTGCCAGAGTCCCTGACCCCCTGGGCCCTTCCCCATCACTCAACCCGAGGCAGGGAAAGGCCGCCTGCCAGGACAGCACATCCCACTCAAGCTCCGGCCTCAACATTCCTCTCCACCCGGGGGTCAGGGTCAGATGTGGGGTATTTTCCCACGCCCTGGAGAACAGAGGCGCCTCCTGACATGTACAGCTACTGCCCCGGCCTAGAAGGGCATCTACCAGGGAAGACAGGCTGGATAGGGGAGCATTCAGCTGGCTCTTGCTGCAGAGCTGCACCAAGAGGGGTTCGGGGAGGGCTTCGGGGACGAGGGGCCTGAAAGGAAGTAGAAGTAGAAGCTGGTGATGGGAAAAGGGGCGCATGGCAGGGATCTGAGCTGAGGTGGGGATTTTCCTGCCCCAAGCCAGCCAGTTCTCATCTAATTAACCCCGGAGTCTGGCCTCTCTGGTGACCCTTGCTGGCCTCCGCAGCTCCTGGGGCAGAAGCCAAAGGCGGCCGCCAGTCTGGAGACGGCAGCTGGACCAAGAGCCCCCCCAGCAGGACCAGGCAGCACAGGCACGGCCGAGCCCTCTGCAGCCCTGCAAGGGCCCAAAGCCCAAGCAAGTCAGGCCTGTGAGAAGGCTGCGTAGATGGAGGAGGAGGCAGAGGCAGTCACACCCAGGCCAGACAAGGAGGCGCCGTAGGGCAAGAAGTCCCTTGGGGCCTGAAGGCTGTTACATCAGCCAAGGCTGGCCTGAGGCAGAGCTGTGCCACATCAGCCTCCTTCCTTCCCACTTTTCCCTCCTGCTCTGTGAGCATCGGGCACCTGCCATCCTCCTCCAGAGGAAGGCAGGTACAGGGGAGCGAGGGTGCAGGGGTCAGAGGCCTGACCTCAAGCCCTAGCTGCTCCCCGCTTTAGCTGTGTGCTCTTCAGTGAAGATCACAACTTACTTCTCTGAGACTCCACTTCCTCTTCTGTAAAAATGGGATGAATACTTCTAGACTATGACATGCTAATGGGACATCCAAGAGGTGGTGTCCAGTAGGCAGAGTTTAAAATAATAATAATAATAATAATAATAATAATAATAATAATAAGACCTACCGCGTAGAACCATAGAAAGGATTGAATGATGAAACGAAAGAACGGTCTTAGTTAGCTATCATTTAGTTAACCATGGTTTTTTTTTTTTTTTTTTTTTTTTTTTTGGGGTACGCGGGCCTCTCACTGTTGTGGCCTCTCCCGTTGCGGAGCACAGGCTCCGGACGCGCAGGCTCAGCGGCCATGGCTCACGGGCCCAGCCGCTCCACAGCATGTGGGATCTTCCCGGACCGGGGCACGAACCCGTGTCCCCTGCATCGGCAGGCAGACTCTCAACCACTGCGCCACCAGGGAAGCCCCAGCCATGGTTTTAAACCCCATTTCCAAGCTAGAGGCTGGGCTGGAGGGTGGGTGGTGAGGGCCTGAGGTTAGGGAAAGTTATTCTGTTTTAAAAAGAAAACAGAAAGAGGGAAGTCAGACCTCACGACACACCTCAGCCAAGAGCCCAGGCAGACAGCGTCTCCTCTGGAGGAAGGGCTGGTGTTCTACGCTCCATTGCCCTCTGGCAGGCACTCAGCTTCTGTTTTCCTCGTTAAGTATGGCTGTAACCTGGCTCCCTTTAACACTGCTGACACAAGGTCCAGAAACAATTCAGAGTCCTCAAACAGAGAGCGTCACCTGCTTTCAACATCGTTTCCCAATTGGATCAACAAGGTGGGACTGAACTTAGGGCAGACAGCACCGACCCCTGGGAGTGGAAGCCAGGACTCAGGGACCTCGCTGTATGCCCAGCACTGCTCAGCATCACCACGCCGTAAAAGAGGAAAAGTGAATATTTTTGAGCACACTCTATTTGCCAGGCTCTAAGCACTTATGTGTATTATCTCATTTAATCCCCATAACAACCCTACGTAGTTGACATCATTATTATTCCTATTTTACAGATGGAGAAACTGAGGCACGGGGTAAGTAAGAATTTTAACCAAGGGGCTTATCAATTTTATCCAAGGGGATAAAATTTATCAATTTTAACCAAGGGGCTTATTAACCAAGGGGAGGCAAGACTACAGGTTCATATCCCCATGAGAGAAGAGAACAGAATCTGAAATGTTCCCTGCCATCCCAAGTAGCCCACTTCTTAGTTTCCCATCACCACCTGCCTCAGTTTCCACAGGTTTCCAGCTGCCACCATGGTGACCGCTCAAAGGGCAGCCCTCACGGTTCTAGGGGTAGACGTGTTCATTTTCCCAAAGGCCAGTCAAGGCATGGTCAGAATTTTTCAAAAGGAGCTTATCTAGAAAACTTAGAAGAAAACAGAACAAAATTAAAATATAAAAAGCCAAGAATCTGGGAAGAGAGGAGTTTATAAAGCAGTTTTCATGTTCTAAGATAAGGAAAGTAAGGATAGCTTTTGGTTATGCCAAGTATCAGACACTATACTCTTGATATATGGTATTTCGTTTTATCCTCAAGGGTAACCGATGAGACAAATATTATTAACCTCATTTCACAAATAAGGAAACAGATGCTCAGAGAGGTTAAGCAACTTGTCCATGTCACACAGCTTATAAACAGTGGAGCTGGGAGCCAAACTAGCCTTTTCTTTTAACCACCTAATCGTAGAGAATGTGCATGGTAAGCACAACTCTCCCAGCAGACGGGCCTCTGTCTTCCGGGCCTCATTTAGGTCTGATGGAGGGATTTGATGAAGCTACCCAGAATCTACACTGAAGGGTTTCAGGTTGGCCCCTCTGCACCATCTGATAGATTTGCAGCTCTTCCTCAGGAAAGAATCATAACACTTTTCCTCCTGGAGAAGGATGGAAAAACTTTGGCAAATCCGTACCTTTCAGTTCTCTGTTCCAACTTATGCTGACCAAAACAACACAAAGCGGAACAAAAACAAGCCAAAACATTAAAACCTTTGTATTTGCACTTGTCCTTTATTTCAAATTACCCTCATGACACGTTATGTTTTCCACAGTATTTCACTGGTTAATCATTGGACCAATGGTTCCTGAGGTTGGGAGATAATGTGAGTGAAGCTTTATTTTTTTTAATTAATTAATTAATTTATTTATTTATGGCTGTGTTGGGTCTTTTTTGCTGCACGCAGGCTTTCTCTAGTTGCAGGAGTGGGGCTACTCTTCATTGCGGTGCGCGGGCTTCTCATTGTGGTGGCTCCTCTTGTTGCAGAGCGTGGGCTCTAGGCGTACAGGCTTCAGTAGTTGTGGTATGTGGGCTCAGTAGTTGTGGCTTGTGGGCTCTACAACGCAGGCTCAGTAGTTGTGGTGCACGGGCTTAGCTGCGCTGTGGCATGTGGGATGTTCCTGGACCAGGGCTCGAACCCGTGTCCCCTGCATTGGCAGGTGGATTCTTAACCACTGTGCCTCCAGGGAAGTCCAGTGATTATTATTATTAAGAGAACTCTTCTTGTGATCACATCACCAAGTTACCCCTGATTTCCTCGATACAAAACAATATAAAATTAGGTACTGATTGAATAGTTGATACCAATAGCTATTAATGAGTAATATTTACTGAGCAGTTACTGCATGCCAGGTTTTAGTCTGAGTAGCTTACATACATTACCTCTTTTAATCTTCATAACAATTCGATGAGATAGGAATTGTTTTTGTTTCCCTTTTACAGATGATGAAACCAAGGCCTGGAAATACTAAGTAACAAGGTCACACAACTCCCAAATGGCAGGGCTGAGATCTGAACCCAGACAGCTCAATCCAAAACCTGCCCTAGAACGCTCTACACTCTACACCTCTGATGATGCATCTGACAATACAATTACATTACAGGGGACAGAAGGAAGATGTTGTGTGCTGGGGTAGTCAAAACAAGCTTTCTGGAGGCCGTGGGCCCTACAGGATCCTGAAGGAAGGACCAAATGGGCAAAGCAAAAGAGAGACATGTTTTAGAAAACAAACTTATGGTTACCAAAGGGGAAAGGGGTGGGGGATAAATTAGGAGTTTGGGATTAGCAGATACACACTACTACATGTAAAATAGATAAACAACAGGTCCTACTGTATAGCACAGGGAACTATATTCAATATCCTGTGATAAACTATAATAGAAAATAGTATGAAAAAGAATATATTTATATATATTATATATATATAACTGAATCACTTTGCTGTACACCAGAAACTAACACAACATTGTTAATTAACTATACTTCAATTTTAAAAAAAGAGAAAGATGTTTTAAGCTGAATGATGATCCCTGAAGTCTCATAGGACTCAAAAATGCAACCTCAGGATGTCCCCCATCCTTAGAACACAAGGGATTGCTTCCCCTCTGATGTAGTGTCATTTGGCCAACTTGGCTGTCCAAGAAAGGATTCAGAGCATGAACCAGAACTTGTGAGGTCTGCTTAGAGAGTCCAGCATCTGAATGGAGAGAAATGATGGCAACAGACCCCTTGGGAGGCCCTGGCAGAGGGTTGGCCAGAGTCAGATTGACCAACCCCTGCTCCGTCATCTCCACACTGACCACCGGTTTGCTTTGAGGAAGCTCTTTTGTTTTGCTATGACTGTGGTAGGGTTGCCCCAGCAAGTATGAATGCAGAAGGACCTGTGTGTCTGCAAGTCTGTAGGAGTTCACAGAAATTTTAGGGAGAAGCTCGAACTTCACTTAAGCTATAAAAATGATGGGGCTGGGGTGGAGTTTAATCCAATGTGTCACACAGCACTTCCTTGCCTAGGGGCTGACCAGAGGGACAGCTCCTGGGAAAGGGACGCTGGTGCTGGCTAGCAGATGAACTGGGAACGTGTGTGCAACCGCAGGCCCAGGCCCGGCTCTCATGGCGTTGACGGAATTTCTGAGTGCGTCAGTAGCTCTGCACCTGTCCCTTCTCACTTAGCTCCAGCCTGGCCTGGCCCAGAAAGGCTGCAGCCAGAGGCAGCCTGGAAAGAAGTGGCCAATACTTCTGAGAAGCAGGCTGAGGTCAGAAGGAGCGAATAGCCTGGAGGATCCTTCTCTGTGCAGGAACCCATGTGAGAAGCCTGTGGCTCTTGTCCCACGTGCCCTCCAGCCATCATCACACAGCGTACTCTCCAGCTTTCATCGTGGCCATGTGTGTGCACGTTTTGCTCTCCTATTATACTTCAAGTCATTGTCACTCAGAGTGTGGTCCATGGAACAGCGGCAACAGCATCACCTGAGAGCTCGTTAGAAATGTAGCATCTCATCACAGACACATCGGATCAGAATCTGTTTATTAACAAGATCCCCAGGGATTTGAATGCACACTGAAGTTTGAGAAACACTGCTACGTGGAAGCAGGAGTTGTCCCCCGCAGAGTTATCTTTGTACAAGTAAGCTTTTGTATCCCAGGTGCTTGGCAGTAAGTAGGTGCTTGATAACTATATGTTTTAGCTTTTTACTTTGAAACGATTTTAGACTTAGAGAAAAGTTGCAAAGATAGTACAGTGTTCGCACATACCCTCACCAGCTTCCCCTAATGGTCACAGTTTATGTAGCCATAGCACAACGACCAAATTAACATGGGTAAACTAACCGAGTTATGAGACTATTAACGGAACCACAGACCCTTTTCGAATTCATCTGTTTGTCCCCTAATGTCCTTCTTCTGTTCCAGAACACTTTGTGGCATTTAGTTGTTGAGTCTCTTCAGTCTCCTCTAATCTGTGACAGTTTTTTAGTCTGTTCTTGTTTTTCATGAAATTAACTCTTTTATTTTATTTATTTAATTAATTTATTTTTGGCTGCATTGGGTCTTCATTGCTGCACACGGGCTTTCTCTAGTTGCGGCGAGCGGGGGCCACTCTGTTGCAGTGTGCGGGCTTCTCATTGCGTTGGCTTCTCTTGTGGATCATGGGCTCTAGGCACATGGGCTTTAGTAGTTGTGGCACGTGGGCTCAGTAGTTGTGGCTTGCGGGCTCTAGAGCGCAGGCTCAGTAGTTGTGACACACAGGCTTCTCTTGTTGCGGACCATGGGTTCTAGGTGTGTGGGCTTCAGTAGTTGTGGCACACGGGCTCAGTAGCTGTGGCTTGCAGGCTCTAGAGCGCAGGCTCAGTAGTTGTGGCACATGGGCTTAGTTGCTCCGTGGTGTGTGGGATCTTCCCGGACCAGGGCTTGAACCCGTGTTCCCTGCATTGTCAGGTGGATTCTTAATCACTGTGCCACCAGGGAAGTCCCAACCTTAACTCTTCTAATGAGTGCTCCTCAGTTATTTTTTAAGTCTGTCTCTCAGCTTGAGTATATCTGATGTTTTCTTGTGATTATATTGAGGTTATTCATTTTGGGTAAGAATACCACGGAAGTGATGCTGGACCCTCCTCATCAGGACACGAGGACATGTCTATTACTGATGATGTTAAACTTGATCACTTGGTTAAGCTTGTGTCTGCCGGGTTTCTCAACTCTTTCTCTACTGTAAAAATCACTACTCTCCTTCCCTTTGTAATTAGTAAGTATCTCGGTAGGGGGAGATTTTTTGAAGCTATGCAAATATCCTGATTCTCCTCAAACATTTCCCCACTGATTTTAGCACCCATCACTGGTGAATCTTGCCTATGATTTTTACTATTGTGTTTGCCTAATGGTGATTTTGTATTTCCCTCATTACTTCTATATTTATTAATTGGAATTCTTCTATAAAGAAGAGCTGTTCCTTCTTCCTCATTTTTTTTCAATATTTTTTTTAACTTCAGTAGGGATTCATGGCTATTTATTTTATTCTATGGGTTATAATCCAGTCTTACTATTACTTTATTGTGTTGTTCAAATTGCTCCGCCCACTGGAAACTCCCACAAGTTGGTTTCTTGTCCTTCTGCCATGCCCCATCCTTTTCCAAACACTTCCTTATTTTCTAGTACCACAAGATGTTCCAGTCTCATTTGATTCAGTAAATCTTTTTGAATGACTGAATGATAGAATGAAAAAGAAGGTGCATGTATAGAAACTCAGCCCCTCTGTGATTCCCCAACTAGGAAGCTGTATCCAACTCAATTTTCAGCTGGGAGGAGGAACAGGTACTGTTCCCAAGTCCCACTGACTCACTCACTTCCACTGCCCTATGAGGGTCAAGGAAAGCTGAAGGAACTTTTAACCTGAAGAGAAAAGAAACAGTATCTGTAGAAATTATAGTCTGGGAGATTTGTCTGCCCTAAAAATCCAACTCGTGGACTTGCCACATCTACTGAGCAGATGAGGTAGTGCTTACGAACACATGTGCTGGAACCATATGCCTGGGTCTGAAGTCTAGGTCTGCCACTTGCTGCATAACTTCCCTGTGCCTCTATTTCCCCATCAGTAACATGCAGGTGATAATAACAGTACTTGTCATGGAATTGTGTAATAGCTAAATAAGTTTAAATGTTTAAACTGCTTAGAACAGTCTATGGTACACTAAACATTGAATAATCACTAGCCAGGAGTCGGGTGTTTACAGCAATTAACTCAGCCTTGTGAATTCATTCAGCAGTTATTTATGGAGCATTGTAGCATGCACTGTTGTGCTGGGTTTCCAACACTGAACAAAAGTGACAAAGTCTGTTCTTATGGAGCTTACATTCTCCTGGAATAAAAATAATCCAACATTACAAGAGACTGCAATACTTTTTTAAGACAGTAGTGAGGGGATGGGGACAATTGTGTTTCAAAACCATTCACACTTTTCTGGTGCAAGTAATTTCCCCCAAGGTATCATGGGATGGAGGTCTTAACCAATCAAAGCATTGTATTGTCTTAGCCACAGGGATTGGTTGAGGCAAGGACACACCCAGTCAGCACCAGAGAGATTTTTGCACTGGGGCTGCTAACGGTTAGAACCTGTGAGCAAAGAGCCGGCGGGCAGGGGACTTGGCCTGAGAATAAGCCACTGCCATAGGGTGGAGCCAAGAGTGGAGGGAAACAAAGTCCTGATGATGTCGAGAATGGGCTTGAAGTCTGTGCTAATCTGCACTTTTCAGGTACACAGCAAATACATTCCCTTTTTTTTTTTTTGCGGTACGTGGGCCTCTCACTGTTGTGGCCTCTCCCGTTGCGGAGCAACAGGCTCCGGACGCGCAGGCTCAGCGGCCATGGCTCACAGGCCCAGCCGCTCCGCGGCATGTGGGATCTTCCCGGACCGGGGCACGAACCCGTGTCCCCTACATCGGCAGGCGGACTCTCAACCACTGCGCCACCAGGGAAGCCCAATACATTCTCTTTTACTACTCATTCCTGAGGAAGTCCTGAGCTTACTTCAATCCCCAAGAAAGCTGATGCCTAAGCAGGAAGCTGGGCGCTGTTCTGAGCTCCTTCTCCCAATCCGAGCACTTCTTCATCTCCTGCCTTGTCCCCAAGTGTAAACCACCACCCCCTACCCCCCCCCCCCACACACACACACACACATCTCCACTCCATCCCGCTTCCCACCCCTGGCCCACCCACCCCTGCTTCCTCCCCAGGGAAGCCCTGCCCCAGGACAGTAATCAGCCTCCCCTCCCCCATCCTCCAGAGCTGGAGTCTCTCCCCACTGCTCACCTAGACCCTCCCACCCCCCAAACTCTTCTGCCCAAGCCGCTCCTTGGAGGCAAGTCTGGCTGAATTCCCAGCCTTTAGTCTTGCTTCTTGTGGCCCTGCCCCGCCTCTCCGGCAGGACTGAGGGAGCGCTGCGCAGTCCCCGATGGTCAGCGGGAGAGTGCCGCGGGCAACCGCAGGAGTCACACTGAGACTCACACCTTAGGAGGCCCCACTTCATTACCTAATCTGTCCCTGGGGTCTTCCTGTAACTCTAGGCCTGGGCAGCTTCAGGGCTGACTTGAGGATGTTGGAGCTCTCCCCCTCCATGTCCTGGTAGAAGCCATATCCTAAGGGAGATAAGGGGAACCGAAATTTCCACTTCCTTGGACAAAATTTTCATCTCCCTTCTCCAAATTCTAGAGAACTTGCTGTCTAAACTACATCATCATACCTTGACTTATGACATTTCTTGTGCTGTCCTCTAACCCCTCTCCTCTTAACTTTCACTCAGTATATGATTTGCCTCTTTGACTGACTGGTGTCTTGGTCAGCTCGGGCTGCCATAACAAAATACCACGGACTGGCTGGCTCAAACGATGGAAATTGATTTCTCACAGTCTGGAGGTTGGGAAGTCCAAGATCAAAGAGCCAGCAGGTTCAGGGTCTGGTGAGAGCCCTCTTCCTGGTTTGCAGATGGCCATCTTCTTGCTGTGTCCTCACACGGCAGAGAGAGAGGGTGAGTCAGCTCTGGTCTCTTCTTCTTCTTATAAGGATACTAATTCCATCATGGGACCTCTACTTTTGTGACCTTTTCTAAACCTAACTACCTCTCAAACCGACCTCCAAGTACCATCACACTGGGCATTAGGGCTCCAACATATGAATTCTTGAGGGACACAAACATTCAAGCCACAGCAACGGGACTGTAAGCCTAGGGCAGTGCTCAGGGAACACTGAATGAAGAAATCAGTGGTTGAATATGTGAATTATTGAATGAATGGTTGACATGAGTGAGTGAATGACTAAATGAATGGACTAATGAGGAGAGGCAGTAGTAGGCCTGGAGTGACATGATAGAAGGATCAAAAAGCCCTAGAGGGGGTGGGCCCAGAGAAGGGAGGAGCAGAGAAAGGAGACAGGAGAGGATAGGTAGCTACCATGGCAGAATGACATGAAGGAGACAGATGCTGGGGCTTGGGCCCGGGCTCCTTTACAGAGCCCATTTATTAGCTTTTAAAACTTTTTTTGTTTTTTTTTTTTTTTGTTTTTTTTTGCGGTACGCGGGCCTCTCACTGTTGTGGCCTCTCCCGTTGCGGAGCACAGGCGCCGGATGCGCAGGCTCAGCGGCCATGGCTTACGGGCCCAACCACTCCGCGGCATGTGGGATCTTCCCGGACCGGGGCACGAACCCGTGTTCCCTGCATCGGCAGGCGGACTCTCAACCACTGCGCCACCAGGGAAGCCCTAACACTTTTTTTTTTTAATATAAGTGTCATTCATCAAGAACTTTGTGCATCTTGCTTTGACGTGGCCAGTCTTGATGTCTGAGGGCTCTGCTCTGGTGTATCTCTCCCCTAGATGTGGAAAGGACAGCTGGCCGTGTCACCAGCACAGCAGGTACAGCCTCTGGGGAGGGGCCTGGGAGGTCTGGTGGTCTTGGGCGCCTCCCAAAAGCCTTTCAGCGTGGACTCCAAGTCCTCTGCAGGTCAGAGCCGGGGGGCCAGTATCTCTCTCTTCCACTCCTCCAGCCTCTCCTCCCCTTCCCTGGTTCTGCACTGGCACTGCCAGAGCCTGCGGGGCCCCCTACAACTCAAGAGAGCCACAGACTTCTGCATGGATTTGCAGCTACAAATGAAAAGCCGAGGTTTGTTTTGAATGGATTGTGGCTCTGGACAAAAAGCCTGGGGATGCAAATCCACCATGAGTGGGATGCAGATGGGAAGCAGATGTGGGGATGTGGGAAGTCCCCGCTCCATCCATTAAGGCCCACCTTGGAGAACTCACTCCTGTCCCTGCGGAAGGCTGATGGGCAAGGCTGCGCTCAGATGTGGGAGCCCCAGCTCAGGGCCCAGTTAGTCTGCTCAGCTGTTGCCCCCTACTTTCTTCTTCATTTGCATTTCTCTTTCTCTGGCAGTCCTATGCGATATGTCTATTTCCCCACCTCTCCTCTGCCCCTCTCTGCTTCTCTCTTTCTGTCTTGCAGTCTCTCTCTGTTTCTCTCACTCCATCTCTTTGTCTTCATGTCACTGCCTGTCTTACCCTGTCTCTTGTCTCAGTCTCTGACCCCATGTCTGTGCTTGGTCTCTGGATCTCACTCCCTCACTCTTCCTGGCTGCTTCCCAAGAGCAGTGCCCCTACCCTCCATGCTTGGATAAGTCTGCCAATCAGCTTGAGCCCGCAGAGTGAGGAATAGGAAGAACAGGCCAAGGCAGACGGCAGCCCCTGTTCCATGAAGGAAAGCGATTTTAAGCCAGGGAGGCCCGGGCAGGCCGAGGCCAAGAATTTCTCACTTACCCACAGGGCTGGATATTTAGTCTGAGTTGGGGAGGGCAGGTGGCAACCAGCCTGGAGCTCCCGAGCCTGCAAGAACAGCTCGGCTGCAGCCCCTTCCCAGCTTGAGGTTCCCTTCAGTGTAACATTTCTCTCTCCCTCCTGGCCCAGACCCTACCCACTCCAGCAGCAGGGAGAGGCAGCACAGCCGGGCACCATGGTCACTGCAAGCAGGACAGAATGGGGTATTTTATATTCCTCACTGCTCTTCCCTTTCAACCCCTGCAGGGCCTCAGACAGCCTCCAAAGGCAAATGTGCTTTTTCATTGGCTTGTGTACAGTCTAAATACTTTATCCAATTGATATGGGCTCCACCTCCAGTTGCCTTATTTTCCCTTATGAGGCTGTCCACAGCCCTCTGAGCTCTCAGGCAGGATCTTGGGACCACTTGTGGCACGTTCCAGAGACCACTAACGGTCCCACACGCTAACGTTAAACTCATGTACAGGCTGAGAATGTGACACAACTTTTTGGGGAAACTCGAGGGACACACTGAAAACCATCCCCAAATAGGCTGCTGTCGTTCCCAGGAGATTGGAATCGTTTAGAGGGCAATTTCACAAATGCTGCTGCAGATGCGAATGAGGGTGCTATCAGAATACAGCTGGGGCTCGTCAGCCTGGCACTCTCCAAGCCTGTGCTCAGGGCTGCCTTTGCCCTGAGGCATTTGCTCCAGGCCCCAGGGGCACCCTGTAGTCCCTGGCACAGGGCTGGCACCAAGGGGGCATCACCACAGTGCTGTATCATGAGACACGGTCCCCGGCTGAGCCCTTTGTTCTGGAATCCTTTATGCATTGAGCACCTATTTCGTGCCGATGCTACACTAGGCAGTGCGTAGGAGTGGTGCACAAACCAGACAGGGTGCCTTAGCTCCTGAAGGAAGCAAACGGGGTGGTAAGACCTGGGCTGGCAGCCAGGAAGGGCCTGGAGCAGGTCACAGCTGCTGTCTCTGACTTCAGTTGCTTCACCCATGAAGTGGGGGCGATAATGGGGCTGTTCTGAGGAGTCACTGAGATCAATGTATGGTAACCGGTAGTGATAACGAACCACAGGTAAGGACCAGGCAGCTAAAGTGGTTAGCAGCAGCAGACAGGGCATGGGCATAGCATATGCTGTCGGTGCTCTGCCCACGTGTCCTCAGGTCCCCGTATCACTTCAGGACCCGCCCCACCCCCATCCCCCGCTGCCAGCACCTGTCCGCAGCTGCTGGAACCTGCTTTGGCTGCCTGCATGGAGGTCAGGGAAGTGCGTGGGAAGTTGCTTCCCTCGGGCCCCAGGCAGCCCTTACCCGACAACGGCTCTGAGTGAGGGGTATAAACACCTCCACCTCCCAAGCTCCCTGCACACTGAACCACTCCCCCCCTCCCCACCCCTGTGACCTCTTGCTTGACATCACATCCTCGCTTGGCCTCTCTCTCTTCTCAGTCTCCCTCCCCCACTCCTGGGAAGACTCCTAAGAATTTCACTTTCACACAAATCCTTGTTGCAGGGTCTGCTTTTGAGGGACACGATTTAAGACACAGGGAAGTGCCCAGTAAACATTAGGAGTTGTCCCCTAAGCTGTGTGACCCAGTCTTCCTGCAGAGCCACCCTCTGGCCTAGGCAGGTCCTCCCAAGTTCCTAAGGAGTCAGTCACAGTAGCCTTCTAACTCAGAGGAAATCTCTGCTCCCGGCACCTGAACATGGCAAAGGCCAGTGATGTGGGAAGCTGGCCTGTAACTCTCAGCCCTCAATTCGGGAAACTGTCTGAGCCACTGGCTTCAGGAGTGTTTGTGTCCTCCCTCCAGGGGCTGCACAGGGTGCCAAAAGATGGCATAAAATTCATATTTAATTATTGCCACCTTTCTCCGTTCCTGGGAACCCTAAATGGGTAAGCTGAAGTTGTCTTTATTGTCCCTCTGCCCACATCCCATCAGAGGAGAAATGGCAGATCTACACACAGCACTGGCAGGGGCAGATCCAGACGCTGGTCTGGATTATTTTTCTGGACTTTGTGATGTTTGTGGTATTTACTAGCTTTTTAAAATTTTGTAACTTGTGATTCTTTTTCTTATTCTAAGTAAATATTCTCATTCATACCTAATTTTGTATTTTTTCTTAAAGCAGCCTCCCCAGATTTTATAAGCTTCAGGCAACAGAAAACCTCAATATGCTTTGACCATCTGAGGAGTGGAAGAATTTCTCACAGACTGGCTTCTGCTCCATGCATCTCAACCCTTGTTTCTCTTCTCTCGCCTGTAGACTTCTGGTGCCAGATGTGATAAGGCTCTGGCTCTGCACCTGTCACAGCATCAGGTAAGAATACCCCCAGAATGGGCGGTGGGAATATTCCAGAAAGCCATTTCTAACCAGGTTGGCTAGCAGTAAATATATTACAAGACATAAATGTATCACACATGACCCAAATGGATGTTTTCCCAAAATAACCAATGAATATATGACAGTAAACCCAACTGAATATATCGCCAACTCAAATTCCCTTAGTCACACCTCCAAATGCTACAGCCACCTCCCCTCACTGACACAAAGGGAGGCGTGACAGAGGAGAAACTGGGGTGGAGACAGTGTTCTAAACCTACTACAGTTAAAAAATCTTAACTTTAGCAAGTATTATAAAATCTATGACTTGAAAAAATACATAAACTTGGAAAGGGCTTGTGTACCTCGTTAGCTTCTCAGGACTTCTGCCTTCGGTGGCCAGACTCACTTGAGGCTCAGACACATAACATTGTAAGGTCTGTGTGTTTTATCCCCTGAGGTTGGACTTCATAGCAGGAGACATCAGTATTTGTAAGTCCACTTGCTCCTCTTCTTTTGCATTTTCTTGGTTTCATTTACTTTCTTAATTAAAACAAAAAATTATTTATTTATTTATTTATTTTTGGTTGTGTTGGGTCTTCGTTGCTGCGTGCGGGCTTTCTCTAGTTGCAGCGAGCAGGGGCTACTCTTCATTGCGGTGCGCGGGCTTCTCATTGCAGTGGTTTCTCTTGTTGCGGAGCACGGGCTCTAGGCACACGGGCTCAGTAGTTGTGGCTCGCGGGCTCTAGAGCGCAGGCTCAGTAGTTGTGGCGCACAGGCTTAGTTGCTCCGCGGCACGTGGGATCTTCCCGGGCTAGGGCTCGAACCTGTGTCCCCTGCATTGGCAGGCGGATTCTTAACCACTGCACCACCAGGGAAGTCCCTACCTCCTTAATTTTGAAACCAAAGTTTCTTCTGAAAAAATTCCACGCTTGTTTTTGTTGGCTAGAAGGACAAATGGATTTAGCCACCCACAGGCTAGGCCAGTAGCAGGGATGAGATCATCCCAAGGGACAGGCATGGTGCGGGCAGGAGGTTCACAAGCGCCAGAGGTCCCTGTGAGCCAGTGGAGGTAAGAAAGGCAATGCCAGCATTTGCAGCAGGTTCTGTGATTTACAAAATATTGTTCACATCTTTTATCTTATCTGAGCTTCCTACTCCCTCTGTGGGGTACACTGTGTGGGTGTTAGAATCCATCTTTTCTAGTTAAGAGAGATTGCGCAATTTATCCAAAGAGTATTCAACCAAGAAGTGGCAAGGTCAGGATTTGAACCCAGATCTTCCAACTTCAAATCCACAATAAAGCCAAAGATAGCTATGGATATCGGTTTACCATTGTTAATGACAATGATGATACATCTCTGTTTTTTCTTAAGGCTTGATATGCGTCAGGCTCTGCTAGCGCTTTCACGCATTTTCATGAATCCTCACATTCTCTGACACGAGCTAGGTTTGAAGGACGGGGACACTGGATGGAATGAGAAGGGCAGCAGTCCTCATGAAGCCACAATATAAGCAAAGGCTGGAAGGCAGGATGAGCTGGGCCTGGTCTGACCACATTCACCATGACTGCAGAACCGCTGTCCTCGGGCCCCCGGCCATCAGGTGGGCCTCCTAGGACCAGCGCACTCTTCCCTCTTGGTGGAAAGGGGCTGCAGCCACATAAAGTGGAAAGTGGGCTCTGGCATAGTCCTGGCAGCAGCAGCTGGAAGAGGCCTGCAGCCTGTCACTATACAAGACAGAGGCCTGCCAGGGTGAGCTGGATGTCAGTGAGGCCAAATGATGGGCTTGGCTCCTACCCCACAGCTTTGAAGTTTAATGGGACTCCTGGTCTGCGGACCTTGGCCAGCTCCTGCACTTTAGCGCCTCTTCCACTCCCCGCTAGGGGCCAGGAGCCCAGGCAACTTCCTGAGGAACCTCCTCCAGCTGATTTCGGTCTGGAGATGGAGGGGTGCCACCTGCCCTGCAGGCGGAGGTAGAAAGCAAAGGCTCAAAGGGCAGCAGAAGGCTGAGGAGGCACAGAACAGTGGGACTGGATGGAGGAGTGCCTGCCAGACGGGCTCCCTGTGGTCCCAGAAATCAGAGCCCACACAATCTGTCTCTGGTTTGGAGGATGAACACACTCTGGATTTGACTGTCCTGCCCCCAAACTCCACTTCCTTTGACCTTGTGTGATACAAGGTGTTAGGGCCCGCTTGACACCTAGACACATCACTGGACATGTAACCTTGGCGAGCTGCTTCTCTGTGCCTCATTTTCCTCTTCTGTAAAATGGGAATAGTAATTGTCTTTACCTTGTAGACCAGTGTGAAGATGAAATGAGTTAATATAGGTGGTGCTTAGAACAGGGCAAGGCACAGTGTCAGATGCTGGCTATTGTTATTTTTATTAATTTTTTTTTTTTTTTTGCGGTACGTGGGCCTCTCACTGTTGTGGCCTCTCCCATTGCGGAGCACAGGCTCCAGACGCGCAGGCTCAGCGGCCATGGCTCACGGGCCCAGCCGCTCCGCGGCATGTGGGATCTTCCTGGACCGGGGCACGAACCCGTGTCCCCTGCATCGGCAGGCGGACTCTCAACCACTGCGCCACCAGGGAAGCCCTGGCTATTGTTATTTTTACAAGAATTTTGAGATTACTCCCTTAGATGTCTCAGCGTTCTCTCTTGGGGTGTCCCTGTCACTTAAAATGGATTGGGATTTCAGGGCAAGTACCAGAGAAACTTAGATCCCTTCTAGTGAGACTTCTGAGGCTTCTGTGACTGAGGGCTAGCACTGGCTTGTTTCTTCTCTCCTGCCGCCTCCAGTCCTAGGCTAGTTCTGCTGCTCTGGCTCACAGGCTGTCATCGCAGCTGCTCGCCAGAGAAGAGGTGTTTAATAGCTCGTTAGCACCTCCCCACCACTCGACTGCTCGTGGTGGGAACTAATCTATTGCTCCCTCTGCAGTGACCCTGAGCTGCCTTTGAAAAGCAGGCCATGTGATGCCCGGAGATTTCCCCAGCTGGTCGCAATTCCCTCCCTTGGTTGCTCCCTCTACCCCGAGAGGGAAACAACTTACTGGTAAGATTCTGGTGATATATAGGCACATTAAAAAAAAAGGTCAGACCCTTCTGCAGCACCTGAAACAGAACCTTTCTGTTTCAGAAGCTTTTCCCAGAGTTTTCCTCCTCTTCTTCCTTGTCCTACACCTGCAGACCCCTCACCCTTGCCACCCGTGGTTTGGTACAGGAATCGGGGAGAAGGAAAGGGCCCAAATCTGAAGCAGATGTTTGGGATGAGGAGTGAGGCTGGGGTGGAGACAACAGGAAGGATGTGGACCCTGCTAGAACTGCTTGTTGCCCTGACTTACTGCCAAGGCTGAGAAAAACAGCGACTGTTCCTGGTTAAATACCCAGCGTTTACTCGTGCCAGGCTTTCCTGGGCCTCAGTCCTCAGAGTCTCTGGCTCTGCTTCCGAAGTTCTCCATATCCTTGTGCCAACCACTGTCTTGGCCCCCTTTCCCCACCATGCCAAGCCCCTAAGCCCAGCCTGACCCCCAAAAGTCAGGACTGGAGTTTTGCTTTATTTTTTTAATCCTCCCATAGTTAATCCCCAATGATATTTTTGGAGCCAAAACTCAAGATATGATCTGACAAAAGAGTTTCGTGCTGCTTCCGAGTATGAGAGGCTGTCTGGAATACACAGCTTGGATGCCAAAACAATAGAACTTTCAAGGTGTAGCGGGATCTCAGTCAGAATTGTTGAAACCAGACCCTTATGGAGCAGACAGATGCATCGCTGTGGTGCCCACACCCACCTCCAGACCTCTCCAGAGCGCCACACGTGAGCCTGCCAGGATCCGACAACACGTCTGTCTACCCCTACCGGGATAGCAAATGTCAGATTATGGGAGAACACCCAAGTGTAATTCCGCTGCTCTGACTTGTTGAGGAGATGCAGCCTGGCGTGACCATGACAAGATATCAGAGAAATCACTCTGGGAAAAGAAGCCTGAAAGTTATCCTCAAGGCAATGGCCCCTCCAGCTGTGATCCAGCCCAGAAGCCAGGGGGATCACCTTTAAGATCTGCCCAAACCACAGAGGACTAAGCATCAGCTGCAGCACACTACAAAGACATGACCAAGGACTCCAATTTCCTGGGTTTGAGAAGCGTCAGGGGAAACTGGAGCGAAGCTGTGTTTCCACCTATAGTGGCCACAACCAACTGCATGGCTACTCATGAAATTGATTTGCCTCTTCATGCCTCTTGGTTCCTGGGAAATAACATTGTCTTTCCTCGCCACCCCCTAGTTTTTCTGACCATAGTAGGAACCCTTTGATTGCTGTTAGTGTTGGAGATACGTCCCTCTCCCCATTCACTCAAGATTTTACTTTCATTCACTGATCTGCAGGCTACTAGCCAGTCCCCTGCTGCCGAAGTCAACACCTCAGGTCTGCTTTGTCTGGGAGAGAAGGTTAAAGGGGGAGTGGGGTCCTAAGATGACCGACTTCCCTTTCCTGGGAACGGCTCAGGCGTGATGGCACTTAGGGCACAGTTAGGGGCTTGCTCCTCGGGGTCTTGGTTTGGAATCCATCCTTGCAAGGGTTCTTGCTTCTCTGAAGATCAACAGGGAGACTAACTTCTCTCCCTTTGTATATGTGTAAGGAGCTCAACAAATTTCACTTGCAGCTGTTATTCTATCCTTTGGAATATCTCTAAATGCATAAACAGAAATGCCCCTCCCCCACCAGATTAAACAGGAATGAGAGAAACTATGGGGGTAGGTGGTGATGGCTTTGGGTGCTCAAGCCTTGGGGGAAGGAAACTCTAAGGAAAATGCATTGTTTATGTGTCTGTCTCCCCCCATGAGACTGTGAGCTGTTCAGAAGCAGGGATCACATTCTATCTTGTGTCCCCAGCTCCCTGCATAGTGCCTGATCCACAGATATTGCTGAAATGCAGAGATGCAAAGAACTAAAGGGAAAAGGGAGGCCATCAAGCCAGTGATGGAACAGAAACAGCAGATTTTTTTTTTTTGGTAGTGGGGGCAAGGGGTACACTTATAGGAAATGGAATGACAACTTGAGAGTAGGATGAGACCCAGGATTTATGAGAACTAGCACAAAATGATGACACACACATAATCTCCCTCTTACATAATAACACAACATTTTGTTTTCAACATAACATAAACACCATCAAAGGCTCTCCAGCTGGCTTGCAAATACTGATATCCCTGACTCTGCTAATGGGCAAACAGAAGACTGACTTGGCAACTCCTTCGAGTGGGAGTTCTGCGTACAGAGGGAACACTGTTGGCCCATCAAAAGATGGGAAGATTCAGAAAGACTCCTCCATGTGCAAATCCATAGAAACAGTGACCTCACCCTAGAGAGGCACAGGACCCCTCACCCTGCAGAAGACACTATGTTTATAGTTCCAATAGAGTCAGTCTTGTTTGAGGTGTGTTTACCTCCTCAGCAAGATAACCACCAGGGATTTGGCCTATGCCAAACGGTGCTGCGTTTCATGTCAGGAGAGTTTAGAGACAAAAGATTTATTTAAATGAGGCTTTTTCTGCAGACTTAGTTACCAGAGATAAACAACAGGGTATTGGGTAGCATGTCGGACCTCATTCTAGTATTTCATTTGCTTGCAACCTATGGATTTTCCACCAAAGTTGGGATATTAAAATTTCAGGATATTCTTCCTCAGTTATATCCTCAACGGTGTCTTGTACACTTTATGCAGGATTCATTTAAACTTGGAAGTCACTTCACTCAAGTCATTAGCTGGTTTTCTTTGGAACTTTCTACACAAAAAAATTTTAGAGCTACTGCCAATAGCTCTATCTCTTAGAAGCTCTCTATGCTGAATCAATAGGGCCCTCTCCTCGTAAGTCCCAAAGCCTCAAATGACTGACAGGTAAACAAAGGTAAAGTATTCATCCGTCACACAGTGTCACCAAGTGAATGTGAGACAGGGTCAGTGAACACAGGTGGCCCAGTGCCTGGGTTGTTTCTTAGTCTAAGCTAACCTGCTAGAGACAAACCAGCAATGTGGAAAGAGTTTGGGCTTTGACATAAAACAGACCCATGTTCAAATAATGCTCTGCCACTTACTAGCTAAGGAACCATGGCAGCTACTTATCCTTTCTGAGTCTCAACTGTGTCGTGTAGAATGGAGAAAACAAGACTTACCTTGCAGGGTCATTGTCAACATGAGACAATATATATTAAAGCTCCTAGCATAAGGGAAGAGCTCAAAAATCGGTAGCTATTATTATGATTCAGTAATCAGGTGAGTTAAGGCAAGTCAAGGGTATTAGGTTGCCTACCACATGACATGGCTTGAGATGCAGTCCCTTCAAATCCTTCCTCTGGCCTTTGGAGGGTCACATGAAGAAGAGAGAGGTGGTCTCTTCTGACCTGGGCTCTTCTTCACAGGTGTTTGGACTAGGTGTCCTGAATACCCATTCTCTCTGGCCTGCCTGGACATGGCAAGGTGGAGCCAGAGCCCCACCGCATACCAGTCATCCACTCTAGCATCCTCTACTGCCCCCAGACCCATACAGTCTCCTGCTGTGGAAGTTACCAGGGCCCTAAGCCATAATCAATATGGTGTCACACATATTATATACAGGAAAACTTTTCCAAGGGCTCCAAGTTATTAGTCAATTTTCTTTAGTTAACAACATCATTTTGCAGGTCAGAAAACTAATACTAAAAGATTGTCTTGCCCAAGGTTGAACCGTGGGAGTTAAAAATAAAATATGAAAGTTCAAGCTCATCAATTCATGGCTCTCTACCCTTTGAGGGTTCCATTCTGCACACTGGATGCAAAAGCATTCAGGGGCATCTTCTTTTAGAAAAGGCCAAATGACAGGAGATGACCATCCCGCAGGGGAGGCTGGAGGCCCAGGGCCTCTGGAGTCAGAAACACAGGATACAGGTAGGTTCCTGTCATCAGGAGGAGCCACCTGGTCTAGGACACAATGAAGTTTGTAAAAGAAATTTATATCCTCACCTAGCTCGACTGACTTCTTCCTAGAGTCACCCCTAAGAGATGAAGTCCTAAGACCTTGCTCACTCGGAAAGTTGCCTGGTTGGCCGGCCAAGCATGGTTTAAGGCATTCATGGCCATCAAAGACTACAAAGGCCCTGCTGGCCTGCTAACTGGGGACTGCAAGGAAGTAGCAACCATATCCACAGGCTTCATCCTGGATAAATTATCCATCACCTCCCTGAAGGAAGACTACAAGGGGAGTCTCTTACTGTTCTTACAAGGTGACTAGATGCTCTGGTTCTGTGCTAGTGTGTTTGATCCCTGCCCCTAGACGTATCAACATTATTTCCACCTTGTGTTTAAGAAGCTGTGGCTGCTGGCTGGTATTAACAAGCCAGGACCTTACTGACAACCTGGACAACTTTGCTAAAGCCACCTCTGATGCCATATCAAAAGAACTATAGCGGGCTTCCCTGGCAGCGCAGTGGTTGAGAGTCCGCCTGCCAATGCAGGGGACACGGGTTCGTGCCTCAGTCCGGGAAGTTCCCACATGCCGCGGAGCGGTTGGGCCCGTGAGCCATGGCCGCTGAGCCTGCGCGTCCAGAGCCTGTGCTCCGCAACGGGAGAGGCCACAACAGTGAGAGGCCCACGTACTGAAAAAAAAAAAAGAACTATAGCTAACACTCCTCTAACTTCTCGAAGGAGACTGTGTCCTCTACATGTCCTCACCAGGAATTCACTGAGCATCTTGTAGAGACCACACCTGAGTTCACCAGAGCGAACCAGGTCCCTGCTGTGGCTACCACAAAGTATTCATATACAAGCAACGTTAAAGTGAACTGATCTGGTAAGGAAGGTATCTGTAGCAAGGCATATCCCAACTAGCAGCACCCCTCTATCACATACAGACCAAGATCATCACCACAGCCTCTGCAGATTTCTAAATCCCCTCCCTTTGTACTCCAAGCAAAAGCCTAAGCTCTCCAAGAACTTTGGGATGGCTTTCTGTTAGAAGGTGCACAGATTCAGTACTCTGAATCAGAAATACTAGCCCATCCCACAATTTGGGGGACAATTTAGTACCAAGTCATTTTCAATACTACTACACTCAAGAACCTGCTGCTGACCACCAAAGAGACTCATGATCACATTAGATCAATCCATAAAACCTCTTCAGGGTATAAAAGCAAAGGAGTATCCAATTTAGGATATCTGGGGAAAAACCTCTGCAGAGAGACTTGGTGGTCTTTGAATATGATTCCTCAGATTCAGCATCAGGAACGGGAACTAGATTCTCACGGGGCAACGATGGTTTCAGAAGACTTTTAAAACTAATTGTGAGGTATAGGAATTACTATGGAGAAATTGACTTTGGTTAGCATCTTATCAAGAGATCACATGGGGGGACTTCCCTGGTGGTGCAGTGGATAAGAATCCGCCTGCCAATGCAGGTGACACGGGTTTGAGCCCTGGTCCGGGAAGATCCCACATGCCGCAGAGCAACTAAGCCCGTGTGCCACAACTACTGAGCCTGCATACCACAACTACTGAAGCCCACACACCTAGAGCCTGTGCTCCACAACAAGAGAAGCCACTGCAATGAGAAGCCCGCACACTGCAACAGTAGCCCCTGCTCACCGCAACTAGAGAAAGCCTGTGCACAGCAACGAAGACCCAACACGGCCATAAATAAATAAATAAATAAATAAAAGATCACATGGGCTCTTTTTTCCCCCTCCCCACTGTGATTTTTTAGGGCAGGCTGTTTGAACAGGGAACTGGTAAAACAATTATTCTAAAAGTCAGGAAAAGTTACCTCTAGAAGGGTGGGAGGAGACTTGCTCTGCAGTGCTGTAATGTTTTCTTTCTTTCCTGGATAGTGGTTACATGTGCTCTTCCCTTATAATTATTTGTTAAAATGTACATGCTTGTATGCCTTTTTTTTTTTAATACGTTCATCTCAAAATAAAAGAAAAAAGGAATTATTCATTTTTAAAAGAAAGAATAACAGGATACCTGGAGCTGGTCTATTATGCTTGAGGGCCTAAGCGAAGCCAAAGCAGAGGTAAGGAGCCCGCTGGTCAAGCCACCTGCTGGAGAACCTCTACTGTGTCCTAAGAGAAGTGTAGCTGGGCAGAGGTCTCAGAGCTTGAGCTGCAGTGGCTGGAAGGTAACAGTGCATGAGAAGCTGAAGGCAGTATTTTACTGTGTTAACTTAAGAACAATTCTACCAGCCTCTTGAGTCTTATGAATAACTGCATGATGGGATGAAATCACTCAGTGACAAATGTTCATAGTGACCCGTTCAAAGCCACAAGAGCAGCATGTGTAAATGATGTAGGACCGTTAAATAACCTGTAAGTGTAAAGTTGGAGGGACAGAATTTTGTTTTGTGTGTTTAAGACATCTCATACCATTCAAGGGGGCTTGATGAGGTGGGAGTACCTTGAATGCACTCTAAAGCAGTAATTTTCAAGTTAAGATTCCAATCCACTGGGTCTGGGAGGTGGGGGTGGGGAGAAAAAATAATCTGTATTTTAAAAACTATTACAGAGAAATTCCCTGACGGTCCAGTGGTTAAGACTCGGCGCTTTCACTGCCAGGCCAGGGTTCAATCCCTGCTCAGGGAACTAAGATCCCGCAAGGCATACACCATGGCCAAACAAAACAAACAAAAACAAAAAATGACAAAAAACAAAACAAAAAGAAAAACAATTATAAAGGGGATTTTGTTTTGATTTTCCAGAATGGGAACCAATGCACAAAGACACCATGATTACTTCCCCAAGAAAGTCAGGGTCCCTAACACTTTTCCTACAAGGCTCAAATCAGAGGTCTGATCTTGTCTTTCTGCCAAGCTTATCTGTGGTTAGAAAAGAATTGGTCCCGCCTGCCACCCAAAAACTTTTGAGGAACAGGGTTTTTGTTTGCCATATGCAAACTTTTGTGGGAGGGTCAAGGGCACATTGAGAAATACATGTGTGATTATATGCAAATAAGAAGGCCATCCCCAAAGTGTTATTCCCTCTGGATGGCAAGTAACTTTTTTTCTTGTACTTTTTTTTAATTTCCAAATTTTCTACACTGAGTTTCTTATGTTTAAAACAACAACTAATTAATGTTTAAAAGACTGATGAGAACAGACATCCTCTACTTTTGCCAAACTGGTTTCTCCTTCTGGAGCTGAGCACAAGCACTTGCGTGTCCCAGCCACTGGCTCTCTGTGCAAGCAGGCACTGTGGCCCTGCCTGGCACCATGGACAGCAATCAGGGAAGGGTGAAAGGGCAAGAAAGTCTGGGCCAGGCCAGGGCTCCGGGAGTACATTCAACCCCAAGCTGACTGCTACTGAGGCATTACTGGGGAAATGCAAAAACATTTCTAAATTTTTATGTTCCTTCCCCACCTCCAATTTAAGTCCTGAATCATCACGTAAAGCAGTCACTTGCTCCTTAGTCCTTTTAAACATTCATTTATTTACTGTACAAAATATTTACACTATTGCTGCAACTGTCTGGCCCTTCTGTCTGGCCTGACAAATTTGCAGCAGCAGGGCTTGGTTTCTGCTGAAGTTCTAGAAACATGCCGACATCTTCCTTGGTGTTCACTTGGTGCCTGGTCTCCTTTGAAGAGACTAAAGGCCAGGAGGTTAGCTGGCTCCCCAAGCATCTGGGTCACAAGGGCATAAATAAAACAAGCTGGCCAAAATAAGAAACGTGAATAGAAAACTGCTCAAGAAGTAACAGACACTCTTCCTTCTCTCCGACATGGTGTACCTCTCTCCACACTGGCTAGTTCCAAAGCAGGATTAGAAAAAAAGGTCAAAGGAAAGGCCTAACGAGCAAAGATACTTTTGAATAGTTAGGAGAGAGAGGGTAAACGGGAAGAACAGAAAACCACAACAGTACCAAAGGGTTTTGTTAAACAAAGACCTTGGGGCTAAGGACCACTGCAGGATGCAGCTGGGCTGCAATGGTACCCAGGATGCTCTGAAAAGTGCTATGACTAGAGCTTAAAAGGACAGATCTAACCAAGAAAATCAACTTGAGCTCCAGCATGAGTCTCTGGAGAGGAGAATGCAGAATCCAGAAGAGAAACAACAGCCAAAGACAGCAGAACCAACCCACGTGCCCCCCAGCTGGAAACCCTCTCCGGGCCCGAGGGGCAGCATCAGGTTTCCCGGGGGATGATGAAACTTGCCTGTACATATCCCACAGGAAAACACCGGGGCAGGCAGCAGCACCTTGTCCTGGTCCCTGAGGACAGCAGTGACCGTGTGGCATGGAGGACCCTGGGGTACAGAGGCCCTGATGCTTGATCCTAGACCCCAAGGATGAGTGAGGTCAGCACCCATGCCAAGAAGGACAAATGACAACTGCGAAGGAGTGAGGTCAGGCAGGAATTGTAGCAGCTCAGGAAGGCTTGTTCCTCGTGATCTCTGGGAACAGGAGGGCTCAGGCGTGCTTCCAGGAGGCCAAGGCATTGCTGCAAGTCCTGCCTCATCTCTGGACTCTTTGTACTTGCTGGTTTTGGCAATAAAGATGGCTTGTAAATATTTTCAGAGTCGAACGCCCCATTGGGAATGGTAGCTTGCAGCAAAGCCTTCTTAGAAACAGAAATTTGGGAATTCAATGAGATTTTGAGTCTTGAAAACGTCTTCATTCAAATCGTAATGAAAAAGGTGGTTGTCATCTTCCAAGAAACAGCTGCAGGTTCTCTTCCATCATCACACAACAGTGAACCTAATTTATCTTCCTCCCTCTTTAGCTGCCCTTGTTGGTAACTGATGGAGTGACAGGAAGTAACTGGGACAGCTAGGTGTTTACTTATCATCTGATGTATCTCCTCTATGTGTGTTCCCTGTGTCCTGACCCTAAGGACCTTTGAGGAGCAATTAAATTACTGATTCCTTTTCCCTTGCCTTAGTGCTGCCAGGGAACACCAAGCAAAGAGAGAACCAGGGATCGGTGGCATGCTATCATACTGTCCCAATCTCTTGCTGCAAAAGTTTCTTCAATAGAAATCTAAAGAACCCCCAGCTCTTAGCAGACCGCATGAGCTGGAGGTGAGTGGCCGAGCCCAGCCACACCTCAGTGTAAAGAACAAACTCAGGGACAAGCATCAGTAGTCTTCAAGCCAGCCACGTGCCTAGACATGCCCCATAACCCTAAAGGAGAATCACATTCAGCACTGGAGGCAACAGCCCAGCTATCTTTCACATTCTTAGGTCTGTCTATCTCACATGCTTATACTCAAGAAAAAGCTTATTAGGGAGTTCTTCTTTGTGGATTAATGATCATTTCCAGAAACGCTTGCAAGGAAAGCTCCTTTTCCAGTTCTGACACCACAGAAAAGATCCTTTTGTGCTATCAGTCACCATGAGAGGTAGTCCAGTGCCACTCCGGCTACTGAGAGCTTTCTAAGAACCAAGTGCAAGCATAGCAGCATGGCCCTCCTCGCGTGACTGAGTGAGTTGCTCAGATTATGTACCTGCCAAAGTGGCTTGCGGGGGGGATGGGAGAGGAGGGGCGAGGGAAGGACAAGGCTTGCAGGTGACTGAATACTCCAGACACGGAGAGCACGCAGCAGCTTCTGGCTGATGGTTTTGTGTACGTTAGGGTCAGTGGTTGTGTCTGTTACGTGCACCCGGATGCTCCAGAAAGCACGGGAGCCAAATGGATGGCAAGAGAGTGGTCAGAGCATGCCGAAGCCCTCGCAGCCCTCACTGATGGCCAGCTGCAGCATCCTGTGCACCTCTTCATATGAGTCATACGTAGGGAGGCACAGCTGGTTGAAACTGGAAGGCCAAGGGGAGAGAAGTGATTAACTCACACCACCAGAAACACTGGCAAGGGCTGGAAAGATAATCCCCCGTGACAGCACGCACCAGGCAGTCAGATACCCACCACGTGTGTGCAGTTGGTAGCGTGCTATGGGTCGGAGTGGCAATAATCTGGAATGAGGGACAGAGGGCGGCAAAGCCTCCAGGTGGTAGCTGGGACGAGCCTGTTGTGAACTGAAGCAGCCGAGCCAACTCCTCCTGCGTCAAACTGGAAACCACGGTCCAAAACCACCTCATGACCTGGCAGGGAGAGCACAGGGCTGGGGTCACACCTATGTGCAGCTTAGGATTTGACCCCTGGGGAAGGAACAGGATATCCTGAAGTGGGGGTGGGCCCCAGTTACTGCATGCAGGTAGGAACGGCTAGAGTCGACAACCTCTTTAAAAGGAATTGATATTGTTACACGGTCAGGAGGGTAGTCGCTGATTACTTGGTTCTATTTGTCTGCCTTTCCAACGTACTGCCTCTGTGGCAGTAGCGTGACAGCCCTTAGGGACCAGGGTTCCCGTCTGCCTGGATGACCACCTGCCTTTCCCACATATATCACTTTCCCACATATATCCCAGTTGATATGTCTGCTTCTCCGACTACTTGACTTTTTCCTTCTGAAACTATTTCCTTACAAGACAGCACAAATTCGACTAAAAGAAATTTGGCCCACTTACCTTTTCTCTGAAATGCCATGAGCCACCAACGACCACCGCATGGGCTTTGAAGTCGGACACACTGATGTCCCCAGTCCCACACATCAGCAGCTGCAGAATAGTCAGGTGTTACGAGGATAGTCAGAGGGGCAAAGTCCCACCATAAGGTCAAAGTATGTTAACATGCAAAATGTGGAATACGGAAAACACCAAGAAAGAGACATAAGGTGAGGTCAGAATGCCAGAATGCTTCAGGAAAATCCATTATAATAGGCCAATGGTTCCTAACCAGTGTGGTAAAAATCACACAGCTTAAAAAAAAAAAAAAAAAAAGATAGATAGACAGTTGCCTATGGCCTTACCCCAGACCTACTGAATCAGAATCTCTAGGGACAGGTTACAAGCTTGTGTATTTTGAAAAAGTTTCCCAAGGGCTTCTGATGCGCACCCCTAATTAAGAACCGCTGCTATATATTATTTTGAATTGAAACAGAGGACAGAAAGGGAACCAAGTATTTACTGACTGTCCACTCTGCATGTGGCCTGGGAATACCAGGGGAAAAAGCAGGCCCTTCCCCTTTCATGAAGAACCCCAGCCGCATTTATGAATTTGTTAGATGGCCTTTCCTTTTTCCCAGGATCCATCCTTCTTTTCTGGATTGAACTTCTACTACCGTCCCTTCAGCCCTGCCTCTACTTGGTCAGATAAATGAAAAAGAATGCCAAAAAATGAGAACATTAATGACATCAGAACCCTAAACATCTTGTTGATGTTCTAATTTGGTTCAAGATCCAGCAAGTTACTTAGCAGACTCTAAGTATTCATCCAATAGCTATAAAGAATGAAACAACCTAATCAAAGAAAAGAAAAGCCCAAATTAAGCCTGAGAAGCTTGGCTCCTTCAAAAAGAACTTGCTAAGCTAATGAGTAACTAAGAGCAGGATGGGCAACAACCGTTAAGAGACTGTGTCCTCCCTCCTATGCACTTTATGAATTGTTACAAATGCTTTGCTTCAGGATAAAACAAATTACACCAGAAGCTGTTCCTCAGCCCAGAAAATGACAGCAAGAGGTGACAGGTCTGTCAGAAACTTCAGGCTGAGAGATGGAGAGTTCATTATTCAGATTTCATATCTAAAGGTATAAAACATGTTGAAAATTGCATGAGACTTTGATTCTTGTTTCGAAGCCAATTCAATTAATAAGGATAAAAACTGTGCAAGACTACTTGAAACTACTTTTTGTTTCCCCATTTTTAAAGAAGAACTTCTTCCCTACAGGAAATAGTTTACAGAAACATGCCCCTCACAAAGGCTACGGGAAGTTAAAGCTAAAGCTAGTAACCTGCATTGTGTGTATCATCTGTGAGCAGCAGGTAAGAGCAAACTGGTTTTATTTTTTGTCTATACCTGAAGTTCATGGAACTTCAATTTTGCTAATTATAGCAAGGTATTTACCATCTTATAGCCACATTTTGGGTGTTACAGGATCTAAAATAAGAATATATTAACTATATAGTGTTGTAACACAAAGCTGTGAAATGCATCACATCTTTTGGTTTGTTTCCTTCACTAGAATGTAGCTCTATGAGGACAGGGACTTGGTCTTATTCATTCCTAGCTCCCCAGTTCTTCAAAAGCACATGGCATACAGAAGACATTCAATAAACAGTCTGAACAAATAAATTCTATTATTCCCTTAAATCAACTTTAAAGGTCACAGAATTTACAAAGACTGTATAGGATACCAACATTCTTTACTACTTGACCATTATCAATAATATTTGATGAATAAATATTAACTATTACTATTCATAATTAGTAATTTGCTGATTCCTAATTTTCACATTCAAATTTTTTTAAAGCTGGAGAAAGGGTCCATGCATGGAAGAGTGACAAAAGTAAAACCAACACTTAAAGGGCTTTCCTACTGCATCTCATAACAGAAGGTGCAGTAATCCAGTTCCTGTGGGCATAATAAAAAGCAAGCCAAGAATAGGGGGTGTCAATTGTAAGCACTTACCTCAAGCTCATTCTCATCAAAAATAGCCAAAAGGTTCTCAGGGACCAACTCATTCAGGCCTGAAACAAAGTAGCCAAGTTAAAGCCATATCCACACCATGGATACAAGTATTTTCACCTCAAAGCCAAGAGTAGACAGGATCCCACCTTTTAGGAAATGTTCCACTTCCTCTTTCACTTGACTGGCCAGCCGATACTGGGCCAGCAAATTTAAATAGAAGATTTTATTCGTGTTGGTGACTGGGGTTTGAGCTCCACCTGTCATAAGTTCTATGACCTGAAAGAAGAGGCAAAAGACAGGGAGAGGATGTAGATTGGAGTTTATAAGATGACATCTGCCCAGTATGTCCCACAAACACAGCATTATTGAACTCCACCATGGTCACAAGTTCCTACTGTGCGTTCAGGTTTTCAACACACTTGGTTTTATTTAGTTACTAAGCTTAAGGTTTCCTACCGCTATTGCTATATATTCTCCTCGCTACTGTTTCTGAAGTGGGTCTCTCAGTAAGTCTCCTCTGACCTGGTCAAACAGTGGTGATGCAACAGGAAGATATTATGGTTCCTTGTTAGCAACATTTTAACATTTCTATGATCCAAAATTGAACCATTACTGACCTCTTCTCTTAACCCCCTGAGCCAATTGAGAATAAATAAAACTATGTAAGTAGTGAAGAAGTCGTCTCAGGTCTCAAAAATTCTAAGATGGGCATAGATGTTCCCTACATTCTTCTACTTCCAACGTGAGTCAATGGAAAAAGCCATGGCTTGATACTTGGAGACTAACTTGCTACAGGATTTCAGTCACTTAGATATTTGGGCTCCCGATTTTTCTATCTGCAAAGAAAAAGCTGAACTGCATGATTCTCAAATAGAATTGGCACACTCCTTCCAATAAATAACTCCTAAGGGAGCTTTGAGGAAGCCCTGAAGCACAGTTTAATGCCACAACCCCAGAAAAACCTGTGTACAATGACCATGGTTATCTTCATAGGTGAGCAGTAAAGGCCTCCATTTAGTTACAAGATCAGACTTTAAGGTCCTGACGACAGCACGGTAGGGACGGAACTTTGCTCCAGAACAAGGATTCTCAATGGATCTAAACATGTAAGACTTTTTTTCTGTTACTGTGCACAATTCTGGATATTTTTATTTTATGTGTGTAAGCATTTCTAACTAGTAGCCTAAGTAGTAAATTACTAAGATTTAGTATTCATATTAAATCCATTTAAAATCAGTACTCCCCTAGGCCTGTGGACCCTAATTCAGTACTCCAATGACTCTAGACATCTTGCAGTGCTGGGTCAGGAAGACAGGCTCCGCCCACGCACGTGCAAAGGCCATCAGCTGGGATCCCCACAGTGCTCCCAAAGGTATCTGATTATCAGTTCAGTGCTACCAGTGATCACAAATTTTCAGTCATCGCTATTTTGCTTTCAATTATTTATAACTGCAACTTTAGCTTCATCGTTACCATTTGATATTATTTAACCCCAGGATGTAAACAAAACCACACTTGCATCACAAATACTTTCGGCCATTAATTTTCTAGTAAAAAGTTTAAAAATATATACGCACAGTGTTAAAATAGGAGTCATCTAAAAAAAAAAAAAAAAAAAAAAGGAGTCATCTACCTCCCTGCCCCTAATGTTAAGAAAGACACTGTCATCCCTTCCAAAGCTGCTTGTGCAGTGACACTTCACTATCACTTAGTTCTTTCTCTACTGGAAAGTAGGAATGGGTGGGATGGATGGGTATACGTGCCTTTGGCTCCACTTAAATAGGCCAAGACCATACAGTGTGGGATGCAGTGCCCCAAAGCTATGCTCTCCAATATGGTTGTCACTAGTCACATGTGGTTATTTAGAAATTCAGTTATTTGGTCATACCAGCCACATTCTGGGTGCTCAAAAGCACAAACAGAGAACTTCCATCATTGCAGAAAGTTATACTAGAGAGCCCTGCTCTACAGAAGGGTGGGAAATGGGACCCACAGGCTTCCGTTCTCTCTCACCTTATCCAATTGACCTGATTTGTTATATTTCTCTTCTGCAAAGACCAGCTCCATCTCACTCATGTCATTGTTGAGGATGAAACAAACTTTAGATTTGTAGAATTCTGGGTCATCTGTTTCAAAGTACTGAGGAGACAGAAAGACACAGAACAGAACATGACTACTCTTACCCAGAAACGAAATTTGTAACTGCCTGGAACCACTTACCCATTCAAACTTAAAATAATAAGCTGAGGGTGGAGAGATTCCAGAGTTAATGGCCAGGGGCCTTAGTAGAAAATGCACACCTAAGAGTTACCTTGTAATGCATACGCAGTCCTATGATTTGGGCCAAGAAAGAACGGGTGAAGCGAGCTCGGACCAACTGCTTGTAGGCTCCTCCTAGAGAGGACTCATAGAGACACTTGCCCACCAGGCGCCCTGCAAACTCATACATCTTTAGGCGCAGATGAGCGGGGCGATTAGGGTTGGGATGCACCTGTCAAAGAGAAAGATTAAAAGGCCCTGGGCCATTTTTCTTCAAGCCTAGTTCTGTGAAGATCCTCCCTCCCCAACTCTATCCCAAGGGAGCAAAAATTTCAGTATTAAGATCAAAGAGCCCATCCAAATGGCATTAGTTGTTTGGTAGCCACCACTGAGTAATTCAAAGTGATTGGATGGGGCTTCCCTGGTGGCACAGTGGTTGGGAATCCGCCTGCCAATGCAGGGGACATGGGTTCGAGCCCTAGTCTGGGAAGATCCCACATGCCGCGGAGCACCTGAGCCCGTGCGTCACAACTACTGAGTCTGCACTCTAGAGCCTGCGAGCCACAACTACTGAGCATGTGTGCCACAACTACTGAAGCCCGCATGCCTAGAGCCCATGCTCCACAACAAGAGAAGCCACTGCAATGAGAAGCTTGCGCACTGCAACAAAGAGTAGCCCCCACTCACCGCAACTAGAGAAAGCCCACGCGCAGCAACGAAGACCCAGCACAGCCAAAAATAAATAAATTTATTTTTTTCAAAAAAAAGTGATTGGAGGATAAAGGGCGAAGATAGACTTATGTTAAATTGAAGAATCTTATATTTATTTCATGGTCCCTGGCTGCAAACGGAAGTTAATCACTGGATGATATAATGCCTTTTCCCTAAACCAGAAATTCTTTCAGCCAAAGTCTACTTCTCTACTCCACCTAGTCAAAGATCTCGTACAGGGGCTTCCCTGGTGGCACAGTGGTTAAGAATCCACCTGCCAATGCAGGAGACATGGCTCAAGACCTGGTCCAGGAAGATCCCACATGCCGTGAAGCAACTAAGCCCATGCCCCACAATGACTGTAGAGCCTGTGAGCCACAACTACTGAAGCCCACACTCCTAGAGCCCGTGCTCCGCAACAAGAGAAGCCACCGCAATGAGAAGCCCGTGCACCGCAACGAAGAGTAGCCCCCGCTCTCCACAACTACAGAAAAGCCCGTGCACAGCAACGAAGACCCAACACAGCCAAAAATAAATAAATAAATAAATTTAAAAAAAAGAGAGAGATCTTATACAGAGTTCAGTTGCTTCAGGTATGTTTTTTTATTTTTATTTTTTTTTGTGGTACGCGGGCCTCTCACTGCTGTGGCCTCTCCCGTTGTGGAGCACAGGCTCCGGACGCGCAGGCTCAGCGGCCATGGCTCACAGGCCCAGCCACTCCACGGCATGTGGGATCTTCCCAGACCAGGGCATGAACCCGTGTCCCCTGCATCAGCAGGCGGACTCTCAACCACTGCGCCACCAGGGAAGCCCTCAGGTATGTTTTGAGAAAAGTGGCTTAATTATTAAAACACTAAGGAGTAGAATAGCCACTGTATTATAATGCTTTTAAGTTATATATTCATCTGTCTGCATTTTCTCTTATTTTTCAGATGAAATAATGAAGGCAAAGAGGAGGGAGGCAATCTGATTAGTTCAAACTCTTATTAGTCTCTTCATTATAACACAATCCACATTTTCCTCCCACCCACGCGGAAGTCACAGACTCACTAATGCCTGGTTGGTGTCACTGAATCGGGTGAAGAGCTGATTGGTGGTGTCAAATAGTGCTTTGCAGATTAGCTCAAACCATTCCCGGCGAGGCCCTCCCCAGTCCAGAGCTGAAAGTATAATAAAAATAAAAAGTGACTCTGGCCTACCACCTCTTATCACTTTTGTTCATTTATTCATCATTTTATACTCTCCGATCCTTACTTCCTGCATTCCACCACCCTGGTGTCCCCCATTCCATCCCACCTCAGCTATGGACTTTTATTGAAATCCCCTCTTTCTGTAGGATTAAAGGTATTCTGATCACTAAGCTAATGCCTCCTAGTGTGGGGATACAGATCAGAGAGCCTAGGAAACTGACATTTCTCTACAAAGGTTACTTTACCCTTCTGCTTCAAACTCTCCCTCCAAGTCCCTGTATGTATGTGCTTTACAAGGTCTACCACGCTATTAGCCATTAAACGCCACCCTTTTTGTCTTGACTCATGACTTCTTTTTCCCAGGGAAAAAGAAGCTGGGGCAGGGGTGGCGAGTATGTGTAGGGGGGTTGTTTTTGTTTTTGTGGATGCGGGGTAAGGAGACAAGGAGGAGTGGGAAGGAGAGTTAAAAAAGATGAATATGAAATTTCAAAACTGACCTTCTTCGTCCTGAAAAACCACTTCAAAGTTCTTGCTCCAATCTGAGATGGAGAAATTCCGAGTGGCTTTCAGAGACTGAAAAGCAGTGAAAGAAAAAGAAAGGAAACTGTCAGAACACTGGCCAGTCTCTCTTGGGTGTTAAAGACAAAAACACAAGAACATTGCCATTGTCCATGTAATAACCACAAGTACCTGGAGGCAATATATTACTCATAAATAAGCTTTAATACTACCATCTTATATTTATTTTTTTATTTTTTATTTTTTATTTTTTGCAGTACGTGGGTCTCTCACAGTTGTGGCCTCTCCCGTTGCGGAGCACAGGCTCCGGATGCGCAGGCTCAGCGGCCATGGCTCACAGGCCCAGCCGCTCCGCGGCATGTGGGATCTTCCCGGACTGGGGCACAAACCCATGTCCCCTGCATCGGCAGGCAGACTCTTGACCACTGCGCCACCAGGGAAGCCCACCATCTTATATTTAAAATGTAAATATCTCCAGAAGAAATCTAAAATTAAAAAAAAATCTAATTCATATTTATACCATTGCCTTACTGGAAAGTTGAAACTTCTTTTTTTTAATAATCCTCATTTTATTAATGAGAAAACTCTTAAATAAAAAAGTAACAATGGCTCAGATCAGTAAGCTGTCAGCAAGAGAACCAAGGAGTCTTGGTTTTCAGTAAAGTACAGTCTATCCACTAGACATTTTTAGCCACAAGGCTAGGTTCAGAACAGGAAGCCATGCCACAAGGAGAATGTGGCTGAGAAAAGGGGTTTCCAGCAGCACCTACCAGAGCTAAATATCACAAACACTTTCTGGACAGGGACCAAGGCCTTCTCATTCTCAAGGAACGTAAGAACTATGCCAGTGTCTATGTAGTGGAGTCAGACACACATCAGGCGTTCCTTTTCCATCAGGCCAGAGTGACAACAAAAATTTTCCTTTTAATCCCACAAGAGCTCTTCTATTCCTGGGATTCAATAACAGGAACTTTCTTCTATAACAACAACTTAACACCTGCCCTTAATGCTTTTAAGTTAAATAGTCATCTGTCTGCATCTTTTCTTATTTACAGATGACATAATGAAGGCAAAGAGGAGGGAAGCAATCTGATTAGTTCAGCCTAGTAAGAGTTCCATGAAATTGTTCAGGAGCTAGTTCAGTCTGATCTTAAAGCCAAAGTGTCAACTAGTCTCTCCTTTCGATAACATACCTCCAACAAATCTGCCCCAAATGCAGTACAATCAAATGCATAGAACACCATCTTTAATACGTTTAAAGGAGAGAGAGATGTGGGTTTCATAAAAAAGATAACCTGCAGAATATAACCAAATATCACAGAGGTTTCTAGTTGGAAACTTTTGACAGGGATGAAACTTTACGCACCGATTCCAACAAGGCATGTCTGCTGACCTTCAGGGTGACTTTGGAATGTGGTCTTTTCATGTGTACCTGCCGAAGCTCTCTCTGGAAAAAGTTCACCTTGTCCTGAAAGGTCTCAGAGCCTCCTAAGGAGCAGCAAGATCCATCATGATTAAGCCTCATTATAAGACACCTGTGCAGGCACCCAGATATCTGGGGTCAATGCCTACCCCAGCAGAATCCCTGTCCAAACTCACCTAGGTTTTTATGGAGTGAGCGGATGAACGTGGCCGCTAGGATGTTCCTCTCCTTACAGCTGAGCTCCACAGGAGGCTGAATGCCGTCATCCACCACCAGTGTGAGCAGCTTATGGACAGGGTCAGGGCCAAGGTACGAAAACTAACAAAAGGAAAACAAAGAAAAGAAAAGGAGTTAATCTATAAAGCCCTCACATCCAGCAAAAAACCTTCACATCCCTGCCCTTCTGACCAACCAACAGAAACAAGTTAAGCCTGTTTTCCCCAAGTAAGTACCTACCAGGAGTACATCTCCTTGTTTTTCACCTCAGGGCTCTATGATTCAGATTTTATTTTAAATTACTCGAGTCACAGAGACCACCTTTAGTAAGGATCACAGGCAACACTACAGACTTTCCAACATAAAATATAAGAAGGGTAAAAGCAGGAAGGATATGTGAAACAGCAAATGAGCACCTGAATAGGTTGGGCAAACTGGCTGGAGGAAAATGATTTGCCTTTAGATTCCAAAAGCTCAGAAGAGTTTAAAACAAAAAAACCCCACTTTTTAAATTTTTAAAAAAATTTTTTTAATAGATGAGACTACTGGTGCTAAAAGAGCTACCTCTGGCACGCTGGGAAGCCAAACTCAGGTCAGAGTTACCAGCACCCTTTCCATTAACTTAGTCTTAGGGACAAAAAGATAACTGTTGAAGTATTCTGACTTGCTACCAATTGCTGTTTCTGTAGGCACGTGTCCTCCTAGAACTACATCCTTCATGAGGAGGTAACAACTCTTTCTTTATCTGGCAATAAATCCTGTGTGCACAATGAGAACTTCCAGAAACCACAAAAGTCCTTCAAGGAAAAAAGAAAAGGCTGAGACGTTGGAGGCTGAAGCCTGCTCTACATGAACCGGATGTAAGGTTCGACTTACTTTTGTTCCTGGGCACACTCGGAAGGTATAAAGGCGCCAGGGAATGATTTTCAGGTAGAACTCCTTCACTGAGAATTGCTGGAGGACCAACATATAGAAAATGAAGTGAATGATAAATAAAGAGGTTCTATTCGAGTATAGTAATTCAAATATCAGCCCCCATCTACATTTCTCATGATAACCCTTTTCCTCTCTGAACAAAGAAGATAATTTAGGACTGAAATCAAATAGAAAACATCAACTCTATCTTAAAACGAGCAAATTTAAAGTATTACGCTCACCATGCAATTTCACACACATATTTCATAATCTTAATACTCAAGTCTTACTACCATTTCCAAATATCTGATATCAGGTTTTCACTTTATAAGTAGATAACACTTCACCTAGAAACAATCAAAATCTCCTTCTGCTTAGCCAGATGCTGCTCAGAGAGACTTCTTCCAAGTCAGTGGACAGGGAACACCAGTGGCCCACGCCCACTGCTTTATCTCTATTTGAATGGCACCAAGGATTTGCTGGGGAAGAGGGGGTTGGGGATGGGAGGAGTCTCATACAAAAAAGTTCATAAAAATCCTTTATGTCAGAATAAAAAGAGGTCTGTTGCCATTTACAATAAAAGAAAAGACAATGCAATAACTTTTTAATCTAAAAAAAACCCCTGGGCTTCCCTGGTGGCGCAGTGGTTGAGAGTCCGCCTGCCGATGCAGGGGACACGGGTTCGTGCCCCGGTCCGGGAGGATCCCACATGCTGCGGAGTGGCTGGGCCTGTGAGCCATGGCCGCTGGGCCTGCGCGTCCGGAGCCTGTGCTCCGCAGCGGGAGAGGCCACAACAGTGAGAGGCCCGCGTACCGGAAAAAATAAATAAATAAGTAAATAAAAATAAAAAAAACCCTGTGGGGCTTCCCTGGTGGGGCAGTGGTTAACAATCTCCCTGCCAACGCAGGGGACGCGGGTTCAAGCCCTGGTCCGGGAAGATCCCACATGCTGCGGAGCAACTAAGCCCGTGTGCCACAACTACTGAGCCTGGCTATAGAGCCTGCAAGCCACAACTACTAAGCCCGCGTGCCACACTACTGAAGCCTGTACGCCTAGAGCCTGTGCTCCACAACAAAGAGAGTAGCCCCCGCTCGCCACAACTAGAGAAAGCCCCTGTGCGGCAACGAAGACCCAAAACAGCCAAAAATAAATAAATAAAATAAATATTGAAAAATAAATAAATAAATAAAAATTTTAAAACCCTGTTCTGAACATGTAGTAGGTCAGACTTTTTTCTTGATTTTTAAAGAACTCTTCATTAAAGAAAATTTCAAACACATACTAAAGAAGAGAAAACAGTACAATGAAGTCATCACCAGCTTCAACAATTATCAGGTCACAGCCAATCTTGTTTTATCTCTACCTGACCATTTCCCTCTTTGCCATTCCCCCAGGCCAAATTAAGGCTAGATTTTTAAATGATGAATAGTGCATAGCAAAGTGTTCTAAAGTAGAACAGAATTAGAACTCAGGTTTGGTTATGCAATTAAAGGAATGTAATGGGATGTTTCAAGAGTCTCATTTTTCTGAGGTCTGTATGAATAAGCAAAATACAAACACTAAAAAAGAAAACCCCTAAGACAAAGCGCCTCTTAGCTCAGGGGCCTTGGGAAGTTCACCTCCTTGTCTCTGCCAAAATTTCTCTATTCCAATCCTGTACATGGATCATGACATCTGTTGTGGTTTCACAAATCACTGAATGAAAGATCAAATTATTCTGAAATAGTACAAGGGTCCAACAGTAATTTTTACACTAGTGAGAAACTGTTAATGGTTAAAAGTAGCTTTCTTTAAAACTCTGAGAGCCATGCCTTGAAAAGTCTTCCCAGAAGCAATCAAACAGCAGAAAGTTACAGGTGCTCTAAAGTCCCAAGGCACAGACTCTCTAGACAGAGATGTAAGCCAGCCAAACCAGACATGGGCAACAGAAGAGGAGGCACGGCCTTCTGCTCAACTTGAAGCAGCCTCCTCAGTTATCCCTGAACCCCAACACGGCAATGACCTCGCTCTGATTCTCAGACTGTTGCTTTGTGGATTTTGTAACCAAATACCAATTACAAGCAGGCTTGGTGGGGGGGAGGGGGGCGGCAAGAATGAGAGTTCCAACCTTTGGTGACACGTAGCAGTACACCTTCTTAGGTTTCTTCACCTTCTCAGGGGTGTGACACTCAGAGGGTGAGTCTTCATCTTCCTCCTCCAGAGCCGTGGAGGGCCGGCGCTGGGCAGAGCTTGTGTGCATGGGCGGGAGGTGCCACGGCGTGCTGGTGCAGTTGGCAGCATTATACAGATAAGCTTCAAAGTAAATGCTCACTCCTGAGGTGGACACATTGCGTTCGACAATATTCCTCTCATTCTCTGAAGTATAACAAGGAATAAGGTTTAAAGTGCAAGACAGGGGAGAAAGTTACCTATCACTAGACCTTTAGTCCACAGAGCTCTAAACCAAGTTTGGCTCAAATATCTAATATTTGTGGGGTTGGTCAGAAGAATGCAGACGTGCAAAGAACAAGTGGCCTGAGAAGAGGACTAAATCACAGCTCTTCTCTCAACTCACCACTTAGGACAATAATGTCAAATTCGCCATTATTGATTGGCTGGTTTTGGTATGAAATGCAGGCATGGAAGCAGCCTCGAGAATGCAGGGTGAGCCGCAAGAACACCTGGCAGGTCTGCCGGTTGGATGTCACTGACTTCTCAAATGAGACACCAGTGCTCTCTTCTTCCGGAGGACCGAGCTACAGGAGGAAAACAAAGCAACATGAACCATACATAATTTTCCCTGTTTCACAGTAATTTACTCCTACAAAGAATTTTCCTATCTACGAGCTAATCGAAGTCTCACAGTTACTAATGAGATAGGTATTGTCAGATGAAGGAAGGCAGGCACAACAGTCAGGGAGAAGGAGATGGATGGAAGTGAACTAGAGAGGGTGAGAGTGACAGGTGGGAGCACGCAGGGCAAGATGGGAGCCTCTTACCTCATGAATGGACAGACTGTAATTGTGCTCATCTCTCAAGGACGTGGAATTGTTGGTAGGGTTGTCATACTCATCTCGGGGCACTATTTGAAGAGTGTGTGGCTGCCCACAGGTCAACACGAGAGTAGAAAAATGGCACACAATTTTGGTCTTGGAAGGAACCACCATTCCTGGAACAAAGACAGTGGAACATAACGTCAGAGAGGTGATTTTTAGGGCACAAAGATCTACTCAGTCAGTGAGTCCTGGAAAGCTGGGTGCCAGCCCAGTTCCTAGGGATAAACAATACCATTATGAGGCAGAGAAAGAGAAAGAAAACAAAGAGATTAATTCAAATGAACTTCTGGGAACTCATTTTTACAAATTCCTAACCACTGCAAGCACTAAACAAAATGACAGAAAAACTTGGAGAAAACAGAACTGAGAGTTATAGATATAGTACCAAGAACCCCCCTGGGAACCTACAAGTGAAGCAGGCCTTAAAAATAAGTGAATAATTGTAAAATAAACAAACAAACTCGAAATATTTAGGTGCAAATCTAGCAAAACACGTATAAGATTTGTATGTTGAAAACTACAAAACGCTGATTAAAGAAATAAATTCAGGACTTCCCCGGTGGCGCAGTGGTTAAGAACTTGCCTGCCAATGCAGGGAATATGGGTTCAAGCCCTGGTCCGGGAAGATTCCACATGCTGTGGAGCAACTAAGTCTGTTCGCCACAACTACTAAGCCCACGTGCCACAACTACTGAAGCTCGCATGCCTAGAGCCCGTGCTCCGCAACAAGAGAAGCCACCTCACTGAGAAGCCCACGCACTGCAATGAAGAGTAGCCCTCGCTCGCCACAGCTTGAGAAAGCCCACGTGCGGCAACGAAACCCTATGCAGCCAAAAATAAATAAATAAAATTAATTAATTAAAAAAAAAAAGAAATTCAGAGGCATACCATGTTTATGAATTCGAAGACTCAACATAGCAAAGATGTCAATTCTTCCCTAATGATATATAATTTTAACACAATTCTTAGCAAAATCTCAGCAAGATTTTTTGGTAGATTTAGACAGTATTATTCTAAAATTTATATGGAAAGGCAAAGGATCTAGAATAGCTAAAACAATTATAAAAAAGAAGAGTAAAGTGGAAAGAGTCAGTTTATTCAATTTCAAGACTTACTGCATAGTTGTGTAATTAAGATTCCGGTATTGGTGGAGGGACAGACACACAGATCAATGGTATAGAACAAAGAACCCACAAATAGATCCCCACAAATATGCCCAACTGATCCCTGACAAAGGTGCAGAAGCAACGTAATAGGGGAAAGCTAGCCTTTTCAACAAAAGATGCTGGAGCAACTGGACATCTATAAGAAAAAAAAAATCTTGGCCTAATATACAAAAGTTAACTAAAAATGGATCATGACCTTAAATATTAAATGTAAAACTAGGAAACTTTTAGGAAAAAAAACATAGGAGAATATCCTTGGAATCTAGGACTAGTCAAAGAGTTCTCAGATACCAAAAGCATGATCCATAAAAGGAAAACAATAAATTGACTTCAGCAAAATTAAAAAGTCTTGCTCTGTGAAAGACCCTGTTAAGGGGATGAAAAGGAAAGCTAAAGCTTGAGAGAAAATATTTGCAAACCACATTTCTAACAAAGGACTTACAGAACTCTCAAAACTCAATAGTAAAAAACAAAAAATACATTTAGAAAATGGATGAAATACATGAAAAGACATTTCATCAAAAAACGGCACACAGAAGGCAAATAAGCATATAAAAAGATGTTCAACATTGTTAACCACTAGGGATATGCAAATTAAAACCACCATTTATAATGGCCCCAAACTGAAAACAACCCAGATGTTCTTCAACTGGTGAATGGTTAAACAAAGTATGGTATATTCACACCAAGCAATACTACCCAGCTATAAAAAGGAACCAACTACTGATATACTCAACCTGGATGAATCTCCAGAGAAATATGCTGAGTGCAAAAAAGGTACATTAACCAAAAGGTTACATACTGTTATGATCCCATTTATATAATATTCTTGAAATGGCAAAATTACAGAAGTGGAGAACAGATTAGTGGGCTGCCAGCAGTTAAAAAACAGGTGGGTGAGGGAGGGAAAATGGGTGTGGCTGTCAAAAGGCAACATGAAGGATCTCTGTGGTGATGGAAATGTTCTGTGTCTTGACTGTATCCATGTCAATAACCTGGCTGTGATACTGTACTTTAGTTCTGTAAGATGTCACCACTGGGAAAAGTGGGTCAAGGTACACAGCATCTCTCTGTATTATCTCTTACAACTGTAGGAAAATCTAAAATCATGTCAAAATAAATAGTTCAGTTTTAGTTTAAAAAGAAAAGGGCTGGTACACATTATAAGGATATGAACTGTTCTCCACTGGCGGCAAGGTGAGGCAACTCCTTTTCGTGTGGAAAGGAGTCTGTGAGTGAGTCACTGAAGCAAAGGAGGAAATACCTGGAGAGGGAGAAGGCTTGGGAGCCACCTTGTCCAGAGGCTTCCTCTGTTATAAGAGAAAGAAAACTGAGGACCTTTCATGCAAACATATGCAAATCTTCTCAAGACCCCTCTTGTTATGGTTTGACTCCCAAAGTGGACACCAACCTGGCTAGTATCTAATGACACCGTCAAAAGGAAGCCAAGGCAGGGCAAACAGGGCAGCCAGGGTCTCAGCACACTAAACGGTATGTTGCAGAGCCAGGAGTTAGAGATTATACTTTTAGGCTTTAAAGCACATGAACATCTATTATCTGGCACAAAGGACACAAGGGGGTAAAAAAAGTTGAGATAGAGGCCTCAATTCTTAAGATGCTAGAAGCTTGGGCGGACACTCTTCAGTAAGAAGTAAAACACATACTGGCAGCAAGGGCAGGATTAGGGTGATTTTACTTGAAAAGGTTTCAAAAATCAGAAGACTTTACCTTTGGTCTATTCTGGCACCCTCACCCCTTAAGAACCTACCCGGCTGATGACACAGCAATTCCACTCCTAGAGAAATGAAAAGATATGTGCACACAAAAACTGTACACAAATGTTCACATCAGCATTATTCATGGTAGTCAAAAGTGAAAACGACCCAAATGTCCATCAACTGATGAATGGATAAATAAAATGTGGTATATCCATATAATGTAATATTATTTAGCAATAAAAGAAATGAGGTACTGATTCATGCTATAGCATGGACAAACCTCAAAAGCATTATGCTAAGTGCAACAAGCCAGTCACAAACGGCCACATATGTTATGATCACGCTTTTATGCAATGCAAATGGCAGAGTAGTACCCAGAGTATGCAAATCCACAGAGGCAGATCAGCGGTTACCTAGGGCTAAGGGATTTGGGGAAAATATGGAGTGACCTGGGTACAGGGTGATGGGGTGATGAAAATGCTCCAAAATTGACTGTGGTGATGGTTATACAAGTCTACAAAGTTTTAAAACCACTAAATTGTGTATTTTAAATGTATGAATTATATAGCATGTGAATTAAATCTCAACAAAGGCACTGTTTAAGAAAAGAAGAAGGAGACAGGAAAAGAAAAAGGAAGGAAGGAAGGAATGGAGGGAGAGAAAGAAAGAAAAAACGACCTACCAGGCTGAAAAATCTTGTAGTAGGGACTATAGGCCACGTTTAATCCACCAAGCTTCACTGAGATTTCGTACCGCCCAGCCCTGCGCACAGTGAAGGCCACCTTGACCACGTTGGAACTGGGCTCCTGGAGGACTTCCTGGGTCACTGGAATTTCCACTGCTAGCTCAACATGAGAGATGTGAACTCTTAGTCCTACAGGCCGATGTGCAGGAAAGGGCTGCCCGTTCTTATAGAATAACTGCAGTGGGGAGAAGAGGGACACCCATTATTGAGCAGGGGGAGAAAATCATTTCCTGTGTTACTTGAGAGAGTGTGAGGAGGGAGGAGGTGACTGGTAAATCTCTGTATCCATCCACTCCTACAGTCCTGCTCACACATGAGGGAACAAATTCTCTCAATGCTTCAAAGAAAACCATTAAGTCACGAACAAATTCTTAATGTATTCTGAGGAGAGGGGAAAATACACCATTGAGTCCATTTCAACTCGACACTTCTGAACCACAGATGCTGCCTACCCTGTCTTACTTGCCCTTTTTTCTTATATTATCACTGCTAACCCAAACGTAAAGGTAAGTCAGTGGGTACCACTGGCACTGAGTGAACAAAAGCACTAGGCAGGGCTAGTGGGGTTCAGACTATGGAGCTAAGCACAAGGCTTCAGTGGAGAAGTCATTGCAGGGGGCAGCAAACTTTCTGCAGAGGGCCAGAGAGTAATGCTGTTGGTTTGCGGGTCATACACAGTTAGTTACTCGACTGTGGTGAACTCCTCAAACGTGAAAGCATACATAGGCAGTACAGGAAGATGAATGGGTGTGGCTGTGTTCCAGTAAGTCTGTATTTATAGAAGCAGGAAGTGGGTCTGATTTGGCCCTTGGGCCATAGTTTGCCAATCCCTAATCTGTAGCACCTACTCTTTTCAGTAATATTTTTCTCACTTTGAAAATGTAACATTAAGCTTTATACTTCTTCCAAGCTAAGCACCTATTAAACCAAAATGATAGAGAAATGTATGACTCTTCAGATGTCAACAATTCCCAAGTTCCTGGGGGGTGGGGGTGGGGAGGTGTTGGAGAACATGAATGTTTCAGGCCAGCACCACCAACAGACTGAACTGGATTCTGGAAGGCAACTGACTCAGAAACCCCAGTGGGTACGGAGACAGAAACATTCCCTTACATGCACTCGGAAGGCCATGCTGTGGCCCACCTCATAGGGGTCCTTCCAATCCCAGGAGACTTTGCATGACCGGGGATCCAGGTAATTTCCCCGCACGTAGTCATATATAGTCCGGTCCCCTCGGCGTTCTCGGTCCTCATTCTGGAGGAAGCTGACTACACGTGCGGCAAGCTCGAAGAGGAACTTAATTGTGAAGAAGAATGCAACCACAGACACTGTGATGCCACCTATGTAAAAGAGAGAACACACACACCACCCGCCAGTTACACATTACAGCTTCTCACTGTGGAGCAAGCAAGAATTCCAAAGACACCCTCCACTGGGTCACTACCTCTGTGGGTGAAGAGAGGAACTTCCATACCAGGGTCCTCGCACCAAATCCCACCCATTGCCTGTTTTTGTAAATAAAATTCTACTGAAACACGCCCCCACCCACTTATTTACTGTTGTCTAGGGCTGCCTTTGCCCTAAAGCCGCAGAGTTCAGTAGTTGTGACAGAGACTGTATGGCCTGGGAAGCTGAAAATATTTACTCTTTGGCCCTTTACAGAAAAAGATTACCAATTCTTGTTCTACACCATGGTCCACATACGATGCCTACCCCCAACCTCCCGTCATGTACTGGGTCCTAACATAGTAAAAAGAATGTGCACTCTACTCTCTCCATTTGGAAGCCTTCCCCTTCCTTGGTCACTTGGCAAAAGCCCTCCCCAATCCCTGCCACAGTTAGGGGTTCCTTCTTCTGGGCTCCCTCAAACTCCCGTGCATGCATTCATCTATTATAACTTTTCTCCCCCTTCATGTTATGAACTCCATGGAGGCAGATTTTTGCCTTATTCGACTTTGACTCAACAGGAAACAGCATCTGGCACTGGCCATAATTACTCAATAAATATTTCCCAAATGAATGAATAACACTGCCAACTCGGTGAAGGTACATTCTGGCATGCCTGGAAATATTTCTAAGTCTATTTTCAAGGAGAAAGGGGGAGGTAAGGAGGCAAAAAATGATATAAGCAACCCTAACAAAGAAATAATAGAGAGCTCTTTCTATAACGTACCAATGACGTAAAACATCAGGTCCCTTCAATGCCAACAGAGAGCCGAGGATCACAGCTGCAGCTGCAGAAGAAAACTTGTTTAGTTTTTCCTCTAACTCTTCCTTACAGCTGTCTCAGAGAGAGACAAAGCAGAGCATGTGACTTGAGCCTACCATCTCCAGCCTTACTATCCCTGCTCTCTCTCTAGCTTGACAGGTGCCCTACAACATTTCAGAGAAAGAGAGACCATCATTCCCCCTCCTAAAGACTTCCAATCTACCGACCACCCTAGGAATACCACAAACAGCCACTTCTAGTTACAAAATGTAATAGCATGGCTTTCATCTTCTTGGATCCAGGGCCCCAAGACAGTTTACCTCCCCCATGCAAAGTGGTACTAATTAACACAGGCAAGGAAGATAATGGAGTCACTTTCCCCTTATGTTTGCCTTCTGGAAGTAATTTATCTAAGTAGAAATAGTTATATAAAATGTTTAAAAGGATTATTATCATCATGTTGGCATTATGTAATTAAAATGAACTCTGGGTCATCCCAATAATAAGCAATGGGCATGTAAGAGAAACCATTTTCTTTTGCTGTTACCAATCAGACAAACTAACAGGCCCTGTGGAAGATGAGCTCAGCAGAGAGGCCAAGGAGAGGAAGGAAGCAAAGGAGGAGACTGTACTTCTCAACCTAAGTGATGCCTGCCAAAGTCAGAACAATTCAAATAGGGGCCAGAGTCTGAGGGGAAACTTACACTGTTTTTAGAGTTATCTCCAGAATAAGACTTCAATCTTATTACTCATTTGAACCACCCACGGTACTGCCAAGGAAAAATGCAATGCCCACTGACATTCCTATCTTATCACTGAGTTTTGACCTTAGCATAGACTGTACATGCTCTCCAATCCACAATGCACTAAATTCATTCTTTCTTTTCAAGTCAATATATATTAAGGTTATCAATGTTATCTCAACCCAGCACCTTTTATCAGCACTAATATATAACTTAGAGACAAGACAGCTGAAAATTTCTATGCTCAGATTTGGGAGGGACCAAAACAACTTTTTTTTTTTTTTTCCCAACCAAGTGTGCTTTTATGTCTGATTATGCTGGGAAAATTTAAGAGAAAGAGTGACCAAAAATGGCCATTAGATCCTTTGATAACAATATATCCAATGGAATCCATAGGGAGTAGGTAATTTGAGGAATGACCATGTCAAGTTTCATAGAAATCCCTATTTAGACTGGTGTCCAAAGTCCTACCGGAAAAGAAAGCCACACAGGGAACATTAGCACTGTCAATACACATGAATTAAGTTGCTCTCCAGAGGACAATATACTAACTCAATATTTGACACAACTAGTGAGCCTCCTTCCCAAACAAGAATCTCATCTCCTGGGACCTTATGCTGAAAAGCTGCTATCATCTCTCAAAAAGCAACTCTCTGTGCCTTATAGGATATACTAGGTGACTTGGTGGAACCGAAACCAGCAGTTAATAATTGTCTTAAATACTCCCTCAGTTGGACGTCATTCAATCTGATCCTGGCCATGAACATTTAGCCCTCAGTAAAGTTACAGCACTCAGTAGAAAATGAAGTATATGTAGGTGATGTTACAGACTTGTGGTCTTAAGTCTCTTACTCCTTAGAGGAATAGAGCAATGCTAAATTTATGGCACACATCATGAGGGCTGGGAAAATTCCTATGTACTGTCTCTGACAACCACAACAACCTTTTCTGTGAGAGGCAGCTGACAAGCAGTAAGTCAGAGCCTGGAGACCAGTTCCAGGGCTGCAACTGTGTGACCTGTCTAAGCTTCAGAATTCTCATTGCCGTAAAAAGAGATGAAGTTTAATAATTTCTATGACACCATCTCCTTTAGTGTGATAGGACTTCAATATAACTCTCCACAGCCATCAAGACTCTCAAATCAAACAGTAGAGCAAAGAGAATAATATAGAGGATGAGGGCATGACTAGACTAGAGCTAGACTACCTGGGTTCAAATCCGTTCTCTGCCACTCACAGGGTAACCACGGACAACTTATTTAATCTCCCTATAATCTGCCAGTTTCCCTATCCATCAAATGGGGCTAATATCTGTGTGTACCTCACTGGAGTGTTGCGAGGATGAAAAGAGTTAACACATGTAAACAGCCTAGAATGGTGCCTGGCACACAGTGAGTTCTCAGTTTTAATTATTATTATAATTATTATCAATAGTAGTAGCAGCATCACTACTCCTTTGTTTCAGAGCCAGTAAGAAACTGAGGGAACCTCTCTATTGGTCCACACTTCATTCAATGAGAAATGCATCAGAACTACAAAAGGCAAGGCTTCTCTTACCATACTTAAAATCTCTGCCTATGTGGGAGTTGTTTAAACTTTTCTAATTTTATGTCTGAAAATTTTTATAATGAAGATTTTAAAAATTAATACTAAAATAACTCATCCAACAAATACTGAGTACCTACTTAATACGCCAGATACTGGGGGAACGGTGTGGAACAGCCATAGTCTTTCTTGGTCCTCGTGGCTGATAATAATGAACTTGACCTTGTTAAGTCCTTGTCCATTTTTTCCCCATTCACTTGTCACTCCACCAAATCATCACCACTGATCTAGATCACCTAGACCTTTTCCAAAAGGTCAATTCTACATTTCTACTCCAATTCCCTTTATTATTTAAAACTCAGCATACCAATTATTACTTTTTTCCAAACTCTCCTCTCTTCTCTGTGAAGCCTCCTTGTGATCAGGGAGTTAGCTCTGTCAATTCATCACTCATTGATGTGATCTTTATAAACTGTCCCCCTTCTCTACAATACCTCTCAAAAAAACTCCCCAACAATACTTACCCATCTCTCAATTTTACCCATGGTCACATTCTAAACTTGCCTTCCTTCTGCATTTTCCTCCTTTCTGGATGCTATCACAAAGCTTCCATGCCTTTGTCTTTGAGTACAGGGTTTCCTTTTAGGGTGACCCCTCAAATCACTTTTATTCCAGAATCACCTCTTCTGTAGGCATTTTCTGTCCTCTTACTGTACCTGTCGTGCCCTCTCTGCCCTGTCTCTGCTCCCACCCCACCATAACTTACAACCCCCTTATTGAGCCACCTACCACAGGCCAAACAATGTACTAGGTGTTTTACATGTTAGCCCAAGTAATTGTCACCAATACAACTTGGTAAATAAGCATTATTATTCTTATTTTAGAGACTTGAAAAAAAAAAAACCCTAGGCTTAGAAAAGTTGACTTGCTGAACATCTTCCAGCAGGTTAAGTGACTCAAGCCTGTCTAACTCTGAAGCCCAGTGTTCTTAACCTCATATAACTGAATCATGAAAAAGAGTGGAGTCATAGGGATAGTGAAGTATTTGGGAAGAGAAAAGATTTAAGAAACTGGTAAAAGAAAGTGTGAAAAGCATTACCCAATCTTACCGAGGATAAAATTAGAAAGACAAATGCTTACGGCCCCTTTTTAAATCTTTTGAAATAAAAATAAAACGTTACAAAGGAAAATGGAATGCAGTACCAATTATCTAATGCAAAAATATCACTTGCTTACTAAAAGATCCTGGGCAAGTTGCTCAATACTACAGAACTTTGGCTCACAATTACCTACAAAAAAGGGAAAGGGGAAATGTCTCAAGGGAATGTTAGAAAGTTGATTGATATACATATTCTAAAACTGCCTTTTTTTTTTAGTAAAAGATTTATAATTACAATATCAAATAAATTTTAGCCCTAACATTGAAGATTGGTTGTGAAAAAGTCTATTCCCAGAAATGGAGAATTGATTTCTTCATACTCAAATTGGCTCTGCTGGGAGCAAAGTCAATTCCAACTGCAGCTGTGCACGTCAATGCTATCCCCTGCTGAGAGGGCTTAGAAACTGGTCACTGAGTCCATGTTCTACATCCCAATAATAAGTAAGTCTTAACTAGTCTGTCACCTTACCTTTAAACGAGGGCCCATGTTCTGAGAACCAAGGGGAGCACACCTATCCACCAAAGCAGGTAACTTTTGGCCACTTTCACCTTGTCTTCCAACTTCCACATGAAAGAAAACAGCTGCAAGGTCAAGAGAAAGTGTCTGTCCATCAGACCTTCAGCGAGGGTGTGTCACAGAAGCAGAGGGTCAATGTTTCTGGAATGAACTGCATGAATTCCACGGTGGAGAAATATAATCCCAAAATATAACATCCCTGGACTTCTCTCTAGTGCAGGGTGCAATTGGCTGCCAAAGGGTGCATCTGTTCTGCTGTCTCGGGATCCTACGCTACAAAGAAAAAAAGAGTCAGTGGAATAGATTTTTATCTCTCAAAGAGAACCCCCAGAAAACAACAAAGAGGAGGTATAGAATAGACAATGGAAACCCTGTGGCACTAAAAATAACCAAGGGCAGGTAATCTCTGACCAAGTTTTCCCAATTAAAAGTCCGCAAGAAAAGCCAAGTGGCGATCTCACGGGCTTAGCTGCGTCACTCCCCAGAAGAGAGCTCCAGCACTTCAGTGGATTCCAACCCTTCAGCAGATGCAGAGTAGAGCACAGATTTAGAGTGAGCCTCGTCACAACCACACACCCAGTTTCACTTTAATGGGGCTGGGAACAAGGTGAAGAGAAATGAAAGGAGAGCACAGGCAGGGCTTGGCTGCAGAGGGCCTTGTATGCCCTGATAAGGAATCAAGGTAATACTCAGCTGGAAAGAGGAAACCACCAAAGAGCTTTAAAACCCAATCAGTCAGCCTATGCAGTCTGCTCCCTTTGTACCCATGTATGCATTTCCAAGACACGGTTAAACAATACTGACTTTATCTTTAAAACAGTAAAATTTGCTACTGTGAGTAAGGGGAAAATTTTTGTGAACATTCAGGATAAAGTCACTGAGTAACAAAGTTCAGTAAAGTCAGTCTGTAACTCAAAGATATTCATGAACTAAATGTAGCAGAAAGGGGTTTCTGGCAAGAATAGCCTCCATAGAACACATGAGAAGAAACTACTGATCAGTAAATGAAAAGAGACAGTCCCTTTCCACGTGGCAGGAACTGTTCTCAGTGTTCTCATGTGTATTAACTCACAACCCTAAGACACAGATACAATTATCCCTATTCTATAGATGAGGAAACTGAGGCATTTTCTCAAGGTACTTTCTCAAGATTACACACAGTACATAGTAGAGTTGAGTCAAACCCAGACAACCTGGACTCAGACGCCATGCTTCTGATGACCACTCTACTGCTTCTCCATCATGGGAGACGAAAAAAGAAAACACAAAATGCTAACAAGACCAGAAGAACAGAATGGGTGAAAGCCACCAGATCAAACAAGTTGTCAAACTTTTATAATTAAAAATAAATATGTGTAATTATTTTAAAATATGGTGATAGACTTGCCAAGTACATCAGCCAAAACCTGGGTCAACTAGCAATTGGAACCAGTTTAAAGGAGCCACAAACAAGAGAAGAACTGCATAAACTATAAGAGATCCATTAGAATGCTATATAAGCATTAAAAAAATTACACTTTAAAAGAAATATCACAGTGAATCACTCACAAATAAAATGTTAAATGAAAAAGCAAGCACAAACTTATTTACATATCATGAGCCCAATTTTTAAAATATTATATTACATACAGAAGACTGGAAGGAGCAACATAAAAATGTGGTCATCTCTAAGTGTTTTGAATTATAGACGTTTTTATTTTCTACCTGTACCTTTTAGTATTTTCCAAATTCTTTTTTCTGGCTGTGCCACACGGCATACAGGATGGATCAAACCTGTGCCCCCTGCAGTGGAAGCACAGAGTCTTTTTTTTTTTAATTAATCAATTTATTTATTTATTTTTGGCTGTGTTGGGTCTTTGTTGCTGTTCACATGGGCTTTCTCTAGTTGCAGAGAGCGGGGGCTACTCTTCGTTGCGGTGCACAGGCTTCTCATTGCGGTGGCTTCGCGGAGCACAAGCTCTAGGCGCGCAGGCTCAGTAGCTGTGGCGGATGGGCTTAGTTGCTCCACAGCACGTGGGATCTTCCTGGACCAGGGCTCGAACCTGTGTCTCCTGCATTGGCAGGCAGATTCTTAACCACTGTGCCACCAGGGAAGCCCGAAGCACAGAGTCTTAACCACTGGACGGCCAGGGAAGTCCCCCAAATTCTTAATGATGCGGGAACACATAAAAAGTTTCTAAATACTCTTTTTTTCTCCCTAAAAAGGCAAGTTACCCTTTTTTTCAAATAAGGAAACAATATTTTTGTTTGTTTGTTTATTTATTTACTTAGGCTGCGCTGGGTCTTCGTTGCTGCGCGCGGGCTTTCTCTAGTTGAGGCGAGCGGGGGCTACTCTTCGTTGCGGTGCGCAGGCTTCTCATTGCGGTGGCTTCTCTTGCTGCGGAGCACAGGCCCAGGCGCGAGGGCTTCAGTAGTTGTGTCACATGGGCCCAGTAGTTGTGGCTCTCGGCTCTAGAGTGCGGGCTCAGTAGTTGTGGCTCTCGGCTCTAGAGTGCAGGCTCAGTAGTTGTGGCGCATGGGCTTAGTTGCTCTGTGGCATGTGGGATCTTCCAGACCAGGGATTGAACCCGTGTCCCTGCATTGGCAGGTGGATTCTTAACCACTGCGCCACCAGGGAAGTCCTCAGAGTCCATACTTTTACAAGCTCACCAGGTGATTCCTATGCATGTTAAAGTTCAGGAAACATGGTCTAGACTCTAGAGCAGTCAGCTGAGAAGGGACCCAATATTCTGCATCTCTAACAGGTTCATAGGTAATGTTGATGTTGCTGGTCTGCAGACCATGCTTTCAGGAGCAAGGGTCTATTGCAGGAGGAGCTGGCAAACTACAGCCTGCAGGCCAAATCCAGACAGCTACTGGTTTTTGTTTAAAAAAAAAAAAGTTTTGTAAAAGAAGAATAAACACAGCCAAGTTTATTCGTTTACATTTTGCCTTTGACTGCCTTTGAACTACAACACAGAGTTGAGTAGTTGCAGCAGAGATGTATGGCCTACAAAGCTTTCCTATCTGACCGTCTACAAAAAAACGTTTACCAATCTCTGGTATAGATGACTTAGTCTTAAAAGTACATAAATGTGTTGTATAAATGAACTCATTTTTATATATCAAAAAAGCATAAAAATCACTTTCTTCCAGTTCTACTACCCCTTCTTAGGAAAAGGGCTATAAAACTGGCAACATTATGCAAATGTTTCTCCTGGCTAATTTCAACTGTTATTTAAAAGTTTTATGCCTTCCATACTCCAAATAGGAATTTCATACAATCATTTCCCAAGTAGGTGTTTCATATAATCATGCTTGGATTTCATCAAGGCTATAATTTCCTGAAACCAACCAGTACCTCAGGGACCAAATACTGTATCTGGGTTTCTAAAATTACTACAATACATACTGAGTTTCTACTTTTACAGTGCTATTCTAAAAAACTGCGACCTACTGTATAGCACAGGGAACTCTACTCAGTACTCTGTAATGACCTCTATGGGAAAAGAATCTAAAAAAGAGTGGATATATGTATAACTGATTCACTTTGCTGTACAGTAGAAACTAACAACATTGTAAATCAACTATACTCCAATAAAAAATTAATTAAAAAAAGAAAACTATGTGAAAGTCCACTTCAGAATTCTGGTGCATAAAGAGATAGTGGCAGCACATAGGAGTTCCAAATATCAACCACTGAGTCCCACAAAACAAGACAGGACAAAAGAAAGACGTTCGCTTTGTTAAGATGTAGTCTCCAGCGTTCTCTACACAGAGAAGCACCAGCCGCAAGTCCACGGAAGTCAAACTAAAAAAAACAAATCATTCAATCAAAAAAAGGCCCACAAGTTAGAGTGGTCCAACTAAGGAGGTTCCAAGAAACAAAGTGTACCAACAGACACTTTAGATTATTAGTTTATATTTTCCTTTGCTTAATTTCACCCTTGGTTTATTCTGCCCACCCCAAAATCCCACCATAAAAGATTGCCTTCCCCCATCAAGTTTATACTCTTGAGATATTTATACAGTTGTGTATTCCTGCTACCTTGGTTCAGCCAAGTTATGCAATTTTCATTTCTATCCGTTCCTCATCCGTCAGCCCCTCCAGTCTCTTAATCATTCCTGTGGGTCTTCTGTGAACTCTCTCCAGCTGGTCCCCAGCGATCTGGTAATGAGGTGCCTCCAACTGACTGCAGCCTTCCAGGAACAGCCTTGTTAGTCAGAACAAGATGAGCTCACCCTCCTCGGTTCCGTGACATAATACTCCTGACTAGACTATCCCCCAAAACAGAAAGCTAGAATGCTGCTGTATTAGACTATAACCCCATTCCATGCTCCCCAGATGTGGGCATTGGGGCATGCCAGAATGTGCTAGAAGACAGAGGATAAATGGACACATTCCCACTGCGTCTAGTTATTAGAGGATGAGGTAGTGGGGAGAAAAAATATTCTCATGTTAAAACAAACTCATAGATAATAAAATAGAATGCAAAATATGCAAGAATTCCTAAAGATAAAACATGGGTAGGTTCAAAACGTTCATATATATTTTGTAGTTGAGGCAGAAAGGCTCCTTGGGGCTCTGTTCCCAGCCCCCAAAGGGTTACATGCCCGCTATCCTCTACCATTAGAGGTACCTGAGCCGAAAATTTGGAAAAGCACTGCAACTCCCCCTCAATTGTTGATATACTACCCCGTTACCACCCATTTCATATACTCACATTTTATTTTTTCTGCTATGTTCCTCTATCCCTAGATATCTATATTTTCTCTTAGCTTAAAATTATTTGCTGGGCTTCCCTGGTGGCGCAGTGGTTGAGAGTCTGCCTGCCGGTGCAGGGGGCACGGGTTTGAGGCCTGGTCTGGGAAGATCCCACATGCCGCGGAGCAACCGGGCCCGTGAGCCACAACTACTGAGCCTGCGCGTCTGGAGCCTGTGCTCCGCAACAAGAGAGGCCGCGATAGTGAAAGGCCCGCGCACCGCGATGAAGAGTGGCCCCCGCTCGCTGCAACTGGAGAAAGCCCTCGCACAGAAACGAAGACCCAACACAGCCAATCAATCAGTCAATAGAAATGCTGTAGAATTATTTAAAAAAAAAAAAAACCCTCAGGGGTTAGTTCTGTGAAACACTGCATACAATTATAAAAAAAAAATTATTTGCTAAAACTTCGTGTTTTAGCAAATTCACTATAATTCACCACCAACATCTTTAGGTTCTTCTGTATCATTCATTCTTCATTCATTTCACACTTGTTGAGCATCTGTGGCATGCCAGACTGTGTGCTAAAAGCTAAGGTCACAAGAATAAATAAGACGGGGTCTTTTCTTAACCTCCACGAACCCTGTCCAATGTGGGAGCTGGACAATACAACGTAGCAAGTACCACAAAAGAGGAAAAAACAATATGTGGAGGGCAAAGGAAGGAGAGAAGTAACTTTGCCTGAATGGGGAAGTGTTCACATGAGTGGCAAAGGGGCTATTACTTAAGAATGAGTAAGCATGTGCCAGGCAGAAAGAAAAAAAAAGTACCACTACCCTAGGTAGAAGCAGCAGCATAAGTAAAAGTACTGAGTCAAGAGAGAGTGATAAAAAGTTAAGCATTACAAAAGCAAAGTGTTTAGAAAACCACCTGGGCCATACAGGGTGACTGATTCTAAGTACAGTACAGTGCAGTGGTCAAGAGCATGAATCTCACAACGAAGCAATCCTGGACAAGCTACTTAGCTTATCTTCAGTTGCCTCAGATATAAAATGGAGATGCACTGAGAAAAGAAAGGAATTCAGCTGCGCTTGGGAAGCAAGACTTGGAATATAAGGGAAGGGAGGACCAGCTGAGACTGGCAACTAGACCCAGGTGACTTGGGACCACACGAGAGCCCTGGGGGATACGGCTTTATGTGCAAACCAAGCTGTGGGGTTGCCAGGTTATGATGGTGATTTATGCCCAAGCAGCCCAACCCAAATAAATGAGGAAGATGGCACAGAGTGTACCTGAGGGAACTTGGTTCAGCCAAGTTATACAGTTTTCATTTATATTCATTCCTCATCAGGAAAGATGAGAGATCCAGAGAAATCTCATTTGGAAACAACCAAACAACAATCCAAAATAATAAGCTTTCTGCATTTCTTTTTCAAGTATAATGATAAAAAGAAGAATCCACCTGCACTGAGAACTTACTATATGCCAGCACTGTTTGAAGTGTTTCATATATTATCTCATTTAACTCTCACAGCAACCATATAAGGTAACCATATTATTATGCATATTTTAGAGATTAGGAAACAGAGGTACAGAGAGCTCAAATAACTTGTCTGTAGTCACTAAGCTGACAACTGAAGGAACCAGGCAGTGTGATTCCAGAGCCTACCCTCTTACCCAGGAATACTGATGCATCAAGAAGAACCTCCAAAAAGGGGCTGGAGGGAAAGACATTCTTGGGATAGGAAGAATGAGAGCTCAGAAATATTTAATTTGTAATTTTAAAGGAATATGACTTCATTTTATTAGACTCTAAGCAACAATGACAACAAAACCACAAGAGATGTTTTTTTTGTTTTTTTTTTTTTTTGCGGTACGCGGGCTTCTCACTGTTGTGGCCTCTCCCCTTGCGGGACACAGGCTCCGGACGTGCAGGCTCAGCAGCCATGGCTCACGGGCCCAGCCTCTCCGCGGCATGTGGGATCTTCCCGGACCGGGGCACGAACCCGTGTCCCCTGCATCGGCAGGCAGACTCTCAACCACTGCGGCACCAGGGAAGCCCCAAGAGATGTTTTTTAACTAAGGGAGTAAGAGGATCACACATTTAAAAAGAAGTAACTCTGGGGGCAATGTGAAAGAGACTCTGAAGAGAAAGACAGATCAATGGCTGAGAGACAAGAGGATACTGGTCCAAGGGAGCTACTAGGCACTGGCTGTGATGTAGAGAGGGAAGACTAGCATATGCTTTATTTCTGTTAGAAGCAACAGATTGGTGATCTGCAAAGCTGAAAAGATCAGGGAGAGCAAGAAGCCAAGGACAAATCAGGATTTTCTATGCCTGGGAGCCTGGATGAATAATGGTAGAGAATTAAGGAGGCAGAGATGTAAGGAAAGTAATGAGTGCAGAACTGAACATGTTAAGTTTAAAGTGTCTATAGGATATCTAGTTGAGTATATCCACAAGATGAGTGGAAATCAGCATCTGAAGCTATAGATACCAGGATCCTGAGGGCAGTTAAAAGACATGGAGAATGGGAAAAGACTGCCAGAGAAAGGAGGCAGACCAAGAAAAAGACTAATCATAGAAGCCTGAGGGGATCAACGTTAAATATACCCTGCCCTTGCCCCCAAAAAAGAGCTAGCAAATCAAAATGAGAAGAAACTCAGAGGAGAAAAATTGTATTGGGTTGTCCAAAAGGTTCATTTGTTTTTTTCCGTAAGATGGCTCTAGTAGCACTTAGCTGTCTTTAACTTCATTTGAAACAATTTTGTTAGATTGTATGTCACAGCTGTAATATCAGTGTGCATTTAAAAAAAGACTTATCAAAATTGGTGATTTTTTGTGTAGCCATTTTAACATTGAAGACAGAAGAAAAAAAGCAACATTTTCGGCATATTACGCTTTATCATTTCAAGAAAGATAAAAATGCAACTGAAATGCACAAAAAGATTTGTGCAGTGTATGGAGAAGGTGCTGTGACTAATCAAATGTGTCAAAAGTAGTTTGCAAAGTTTCGTGCTGGAGATTTATTGCTGGACAATGCTCCACTGTTGGGTAGACCAATTTAAGTTGATAGCAATCAAATTGAAACAATAATTGAGAACAATCAATGTTATATCACGCGGGAGATAACCGACATACTCAAAATATCCAAATCAAGAATTGAAAATCATTTGCACCAGTTTGGTTATGTGAATCACTTTGATGTTTGGGTTCCACGTAAGTTAAGAGAAAAAAAGCTTCTTGATCATATTTCTGCATGCAATTCTCTACTGAAACATAATGAAAATGTTCCGTTTTTAAAACGAATTGTGATAGGCGATGAAAAGTGGATACTGTACAACAAAGTGGAATGGAAGAGATGGTGGGGCAAGCGAAATGAAACACCACCAACCATACGAAAGGCCAGTTCATCCAAAGAAAGTGACATTGTGTACATGGTGGGACTAGAAGGGAGTCCTCTATTATAAGCTCCTTCCGGAAAACCAAATGATTAATTCCAACAAGTACTGCTCACAACTAGACCAACTGAAAGTAGCACTCGACAAAAAGCATACAGAATTAGTCAACAGAAAATGCATAATCTTCCATCAGGATAACGCAAGACCGCATGTCTCTTTGATGACCAGGCAAAAACTGTTAGAGCTTGGCTGGGAAGTTCTGATTCATCCGCTGTATTCACCAGACATTGCACCTTCCGATTTCCATTTATTTCGGTCTTTACAAAATTCTCTTAATGGAAAAAATTTCAATTCCCTGAAAGACTGTAAAAGGCACCTGGAACAGTTCTTTGCTCAAAAAAGATAAAAAGTTTTGGGAAGATGGAATTATGAAATGGCCTGAAAAATGGCAGAAGGTAGTGGAACAAAAGGGTGAAAATGTCGTTCAATAAAGTTCATGGTGAAAATGAAAACTGTGTCTTTTATTTCTACTTAAAAAACTGAAGGTACTTTTTGGTCCACCCAATAAAAGTAATTTATTGGAGGCAAAAGGAAGTGACTATTTCTAGAAATTGATGGTCAACTGTATTAGACCGAGTAAAGATTTAGGCCAGAGGGGGAATTCAAAATCAGCCCTCAAGTTTTTTTTCCTTAGTTATTTAGAACTCTCATTCTCTGATCTAGCAACTTCTTCAAATAAAATTTGTATTTTATTTCCATCTGTTTTCATTAATAATATTAACCTCAACTTGACCCAACACTGATAACTAGTAAGCTCTTTGCAACTCAGTTCAGTGATATTATTATTTCAAAATTATTTTAATGCCTATAACAAATTCAGATCCAAACTAATTTAAATCCATTCTCTAATCCTATATAAATGACTGGTTAAAAAAAATCTCTTGTCAAATCTCTTGTCAAAATCAGTTTCACTGAAGTATAATTTATATCTAGTAAGTCACCAATTTAGAGCATACAATTAAGAGTTTTGACAACTGTATAAGGTTATGATATAAAATACAATCATGATACAGAACACTTCATCATCCCCAAAAGTTCCCTCATGATCCTTTGCAGTCAGCCCCCTCCTCCACCCTCCTGCACAACAACTGATGTACTTTCTTTTGCTATAATTTTGCCTTTTACAGAATGCCACAGAAATGACATCACATAGAAAATGTAGTCTTTTGTGTGTGACATAACACTTTTGAGCTCCATACATGCCATTACTTGTATCAGTTGTACATTCCCCTTTACTGCTGGTAGTAGTCGTCCATTATGTGGACGTACAACAATTTGTTTATCCATTCACCAGTACAGGACATTCTATCCAGGCTGGGGCTATTATGGGTATACATTCAAGTACAAGTGTAATGTGGACACACGTTTTCATTTCTCTTGGGTAAACAGCTAAGAGTGGGATTGCCAGGTCGTGTGGTTAGTATATATTTAATCTACAAGAAACCACCAAACTGTTTTCCAAAGCGGCTGTACCACCTTGCACTTCCACCAGCAATGTATGGGAGGTCCCGTTACTATACCCACTTATGCTTGGTATTATCAATCTTTTAAATTTTACCCATTCTAATAGGTGTGAAGTGGTATCTCACTGTGGTTTTAATTTCCCTAAGGACGAACAATATTGAATATCTTTTCATGGGCCTGTTGGCTATTTATAAAGCTTCTCTGGTATCCAAATCTTCTGCCATTTTAAAAAACTGAGCTGTCTTCTTACTACTGAGTTGTAAGAGTTCTTTATAAATTCTGAATACAAGTCCTTTATTAGATACACATTCGGCAAATATTTTCTGTGGCTTGCTTTTTCATTTTCTTAAGTGTTGTTTAAAGAGTAACAGTTTCTAATTTTCCTACCTTGATGAAATCCAACTTATTAATCTTTTTCTTCCTTTTATAGTTTGTGCTTTTTCATGTCTTATTTCTTTAAAAAAATCTTTGCCTAACTCAACGTCACAAAGATTTTCTTCTATAAGTTTTACCTAAAAGTTTTGCATAAGAAAATCTCTTGTCAAAGTTTTCTTTAAATTTTTATTTATTTGTTTGTTTGTTTGTTTGTTTATTTATGGCTGCATTGGGTCTTTGTTGCTGCATGCAGGTTTTCTCTAGCTGGGGCAAGCGGGGGCTACTCTTTGTTGCGGAGCACAGGCTCTAGGCGCGCGGGCTTCAGTAGTTGTGGCACGTGGGCTCTAGAGCGCAGGCTCAGTAGTTGTGGCACACGGGCTTAGGTGCTCCACGACATGTGGGATCTTCCCAGACCAGGGCTCGAGCCCGTGTCCCCTGGATTGGCAGGCGGATTCTTAACCACTGTGCCACCAGGGAAATCCACTTGTCAAAGTTTTTAGCAAGATTTTTTAAGAAACACCTGCATTCCATTTATCTCATCATTAGTCACACAGTTTTATTATCCCTTTGTTTCTTTCAAAATCAACTTCCCACATTAAGAACCACTATTTAAGTTATAGTCTATTTCAGAATTGGAAAGATTTTTATCTTTTAACAGATGTTCCACTTCTTCAATCTAATAAACGGCATTTCTAAATGTAGGCAAGATCTTAGTCCCTCAGTTCTCCTCAAATGACATAAAATTTCTGGACCCCTGATGCTTGTTTTTAAAAGTAATTCTACATTTCTTAATTCAATGTGGATTCCATTACATCAGTCTCTTTCAAATAATCCAGAGTTCTTCAGACTCAAAAGTAAATGAATAGTATATATAAAACTATTCTATGCCCCCTGGAATAGAGAATAGTTCAAAGAAAGTAGGAGAAAGGTATATAAAGCTAATGTTAGTAAAACAGGGAGAAATGAAACAAGAAATTATCATTGCTCATTTTGTAACTTCATGGAATGTCTGGAGAAAAACAAAGTAGAAGACTGGCTCATCTCTGTCCCTATCACAGTCTTTACTCTAAATCAAGAAAATAGCAGCATTATTTACAACTCCCTCCTACCCTGATGTTTTTTCTGTTTACCAAGCTGACTCTACTGTGCCCAATCCACAGATTTAGAACAGGCCCCTGTGTTCCCACACCATGGCAGCTTTTATGCTTAGGTGACCCTGGGCCACCGAATCTTGGCTGTAACAGGAAAAATTTTAAACTAATTCTCTGAATCTGACAAGCCGTCTCCCTCAATAAGTCTAGGAAGTTTTTATTTCATTAACTGTGCATGAAGTGGCAGGCAAACAGCCAGATCTACAGCCCAGTGGGGTGAAACTGGAATTGTCACACATATACTCAAAAGCTAACACAATTTCTAACTATACTACCATCTATTACTTTCAGTTCTACTCTTATTTTTTAAGGAAAATAAATTATTTATATAATCAGAAGAAAGAGGAACCTTAAATGAATACTTTATAGTTCCTTGTTTAAGATTCTGGGAAGAAAAACTCAACTAGCCACAGAAATGACAACTTAAGATGGCTCAAACTGAAGGAGAAACTCAACACTTAATGGTATTCAAAACAAAACTTCTGTTGACCTAATAATCAATGTTACCAAACAAGGGTTTATTAATTTCTTCAAATGTGTATTAAGAACCTATTACATGGGGCCTCCCTGGTGGCACAGTGGTTAAGAATCCCCCTGCCAATGCAGGGGATACGGGTTCGAGCCCTGGTGCGGGAAGATCCCACATGCCACGGAACAACTAAGCCCGTGCGCTACAACTACTGACTGAGCCTGCAATCTAGAGCCCATGAGCCACAACCACTGAAGCCCATGCGCCTAGAGCCCATGCTCTGCAACAAGAGAAACCACAGCAATGAGAAGCCCATGCACCGCAACGAAGAGTAGTCCCTGCTCACCGCGACTAGAGAAAGCCCGCACACAGCAACGAAGACCCAACACAGCCAAAAATAAATAAATTTTTAAAAAAAGAACCTATTACATGCCAAGCAATATGTTGGATGCTTAGGATTCCAAAATAAGATAGTCCCTGACCCCTTAGAAACAAACTAGTAAAGAAGACAGACAAGTAAATAATTGGTGATAGTTCCATATAGTAAAATCTATGAGGTGGGGCTTCCCTGGTGGCGCAGTGGTTGACAGTCTGCCTGACAATGCAAGGGACACGGGTTCGAGCCCTGGTCTGGGAGGATCCCACATGCCGCGGAGCAACTGGGCCCGTGAGCCACAACTACTGAGCCTGTGCGTCTGGAGCCTGTGCTCCGCAACAAGAGAGGCCGCGATAGTGAGAGGCCCGTGCACCGCGATGAAGAGTGGCCCCCTCTTGCCACAACTAGAGAAAGTCCTCGCACAGAAATGAAGACCCAACACAGCCATAAATAAATAAATAAAGCAAACTGTCAACAAGTAAAAATAAATAAACACTATTAAAAAAGAATCTATGAGGTGAACACGCAGTGTTAGTGGAGGCTGGGAAGGGACCCTCAATCAGGATCAGCTCTTAAGCTTCTCAGGAAACTTCACACCACTCTCCTGGGAGCAAAGCCAACTCTCCCACTGAATTAACAGTGCTCTGGGAATCAAAGGCTACAAAACACTACCTATGTGGTATTGTTTATTCTCATGGTCAATGACTTTCTCTCCTCAGCACTGGTCAGAGGGGATTATTGGACCACATACATGGCACAGAAAAAGCTCACTGGAAACCCTAATTTATCAAAATTACACATGATCTAAATGCAGTGTGGTATCCTGGAACAGAAAAAGGGTATTAGTGGAAAATTTTATGAATCTAAATAAAGTCTGTAGTCCAATGTTAATTTCTTAGATGTGACAAAATGTACCGCGATTATGCAAGACGTTAACATCAGGGAGAGATCTGAGTGAAAGGTATACAGGAACTTGCTGTACTATTTTGCATCTTTTCTATGAACTTAAAATTTTTCCAATGTAAAATCTGGTTTTAAAAAAAGTACATATGGTTCCACACTTTACATTCTCACTCCCCCTTAGGATTCTGATCATGCCTCCCTAGTCACTGCCCCAGTTTAGGTAATGCTTGGTTAAAACGTTGTTTCAAAACATTTTCGATCCTTTTCTATGGATATAAACCATTTATGCAGCCCAGTTGGGTTTCCTTCTTCACCAAGATATGAAAAACTAGATCACACTTGGGAGGTTTTAACTGTTTTCCTAACAGTTTCACCACATACACCAAGGGGTATCCTTGGAGTTAAACTTCTCTAAGTGGACAAGACAGAGTTTAAAATAACCTGGGCTGGATCTGTGGATAAAAACAAAGGGACACAACAGAAATGTATTTTGTATATTCTTAGAATATCTTTACCTGATCTCTGATCAAAAGGAATAATGAATAGAAAATACAATGAAAGCATAGGAAGGACTTTTCCAGAAGCCTACAGCAAACTTAATCTCTCACGTCATTGACCAAGATTGAATTACATTTTCTTTCCTAAATTAGAGACTGGTAAAGACGGATGGAATTATTCTTAGCCAACCAGCCCCATCCTTTGGCGTGAAGAGGTGGTTGGCTTTCCCTGAAGCACGTGGCTGCAAGGGAGGAAAGAGAATACATGGAAAAAAGTCTGTTAGGAGGAAGGAGGAAATGGATGCTAGGGGTAGGGAGGTGTGGAGATCAACCAAAAGAATCCTCTGCACTTTTATATCCACAGTATGCCAGCATTTAAGGAACTTTAAAATGTAAAAGCAACTTTTACTATGTAATTACTTTTACTAGCACTTGTGTTTTCTCTTGCTTTTTCAAAGTTCTTGGGGTGGACATGGGAGCTTATACAAGTGCCAAAAAAAGACAGAGAATTAAGTATGGCTAGTAGGTTTCTATGAGTAGTGGGCTTAGTGTCTGTTGGGTGGGTTATGTGGGGTACCAAATTCATGTTCCTTGTATGGTTCTAGTGGAATCAGATGGCCTTGCAGACATACAGAAGCATAAAGAGAGGTCATCTACTTAAGCCAATCCCAATTTTTCAAAACAGAAATGTATTTTAAATGCTTTTTAAAGTGTTTTATTTCACTTTGTCTTTAAGTCTAGTCCAAAAGGAACTAGCATTTGTTAAAGGATAAAAATAGATTGATATGGGCTTCCCTGGTGGTGCAGTGGTTGAGAGTCTGCCTGCCAATGCAGGGGACACGGGTTCGTGCCCCGGTCCGGGAAGATCCCACATGCCGTGGAGCAGCTGGGCCCGTGAGCCATGGCCGCTGAGCCTGCACTCCGCAACGGGAGAGGCCACAACAGTGGGAGGCCCGCGTACCGCAAAAAAAAAAAAAAAAAAAAAAAAAGAGGGATATGCCTTGGGAAGAGAAAGTAGAAACTACACAGGGATATTGTATAAGATCTTAGAGTACCTAAGCAGGAAGGGATCTCAAAATCATTACTAAACCATTCAATCTTTTAATAAAATTTATTGTGGGACTTCCCTGGTGGTCCAGTGGCTAAGACTCCATGCTCCCAATGTGGGGACCCGGGTTAGATCCCTGGTCAGGGAACTAGCTCCCACATGCCGCAACTGAGTTCGCATGCCACAATCAAAAGATCCTGCGTGCCACAACTAAAGACCCAGCACAGCCAAATAAATAAATAAATAAACAAACAAATAATTTTAAAAAAATTGTGTTAGTATTTTTAAAATACAATGAACAGGACTTCCCTGGGGCACAGTGGTTAAGAATTCGCCTGCCAATGCAGAGGACACAGGTTCAAGCCCTGGTGCAGGAAGATCCCACATGCCGCGGAGCAACTAAGCCCATGTGCCACAACTACTAAGCCTGTGCTTTACAGCCTGTGAGCCACAACTACTGAGTCCACGTGCCACAACTACTGAAGCCCGCGTGCCTACAGCCCGTGCTCCGCAACAAGAGAAGCCACCGCAATGAGAAGCCCACGCACCGCAATGAAGAGCAGCCCCCACTCGCGGCAACTAGAGAAAGTCCACGTGCAGCAACGAAGACCCAACGCAGCCAAAAATAAATTAATTAATTTTTAAAAATACAATGAACAGATGTTAATAATTAGCATCTCAACACCAACAGGCAAACTGCACTGAAATGAATGCTTCAGGTAAAAGCTCTGAGAAACATGATAACCAATTCCTCAACTATTCAAAGTAACAAAAATTCATATTAAAATCATATGGTGCTGTTTCCAATTCAGGCTAAATGAAAAGACATATAGCTACCATAACTGTTTGGTTTCTAATATCTAAACGATATCACCTCTTTCTATTAAACCATAATTTGTAGTACAGACTTCAAGAGTCCCTTCAGGAAAATGTCATGGTGACATAACACCATATCAAGTCTCAGGCATGCTCACACATACCCACACACTGCAATAAGGTTAAACAACCTCAAAACTTTGGAAACTGCTATACAAAAGAATATTAGTGAAGGCTAAGCATTCATAAACCCTTCAAAAGGCAAAGAAACCAAAGAAAGATAACTAAAATCTACACTTAAGCTATTTAATGACTAAAGTCATTTAAAAGGTAAACTGATCCATTAAGGTCATAAAATTTGATCTGTTATATGGTATGTTACAGTGTTAAATAAATATTACACAACACTACTCTGACCTGAACCACTACCAGAAAGATGAAAAAGTAGAATAATTCCTCTAAAATATTTCAATTTGCGTATCTGTTCAACCACCTACCATAATTTATCTGTACACAAGTCTTTCTCCAATACAGGCCTGAACTTTTTAAGAGTAACCAGCACATTGCCTGGAGCAGAATGGGCCCCCAATAAATGCCTTCTGAATGAATGAACATGCAGCGGTAATGTACTTCTGAGGTATCCTTACGAACCAATTCAATATCGATACCTTAGGAGTAGGGAATGCTATACACATATGCTACCATATTTAGAGGCAGTCAAGCTAACTGAAAAATAACTAACAGCAACTAACGTTTGTTGGGAGAAAAACTCGTATCACATGAGACATAAAAATAAGTGTAAAAACTGTAACTTGAAAAGGAAGAAAATATCTGTGAATTTTTTTTTCTCTTAATGGCCACAAAAGTGAATCTACCTCTAACTTTCTAACATTGAAATACAAGATGTTGGAATCTTTCATCATCCAAAATTTTATATAGAAATTTGTTAACAACTTAACATTAGTAAGTTAGACCAATTAGTGAATGGAATGAAGTCCAAGCCCAATTATGTGTTCAAACTGTGGGTCGACTGCCTTGAACAATTCTTTCTCTTCAAGACTGCAGAAAAGTACAAAACAACCTCTTGACTGCTGAGAAGGACTAAAATTATTTCTTTTTCTCACAAGTATGTAATCAAAAGCAATTACTTTCTGCTCCCACCCAACACAAAACATCATCTCCCCCTCCCATCACCATCAAAATATGCTATAGAATATCCGACTACTTTAATCTTAGACCATAAGAATCTCAGATTGCAACAAGATTACAATGCAACAAAACATATTTTTCTAAGTATGGTCTCATCCCCCATGGTGTTCCTACATTAATTTAGCTCCCTATCAAGTTTTAACAATCAAGGAAATCAGAAAAGTCTCAGAATAGATATTACAAACTGCTTTTTTTTTTAATGTATTATTGTTCGTGAATTCCAAAATTCAGGGTACACATTACCAAGGGAGTGTTTTTCTGTCAATGCCTGAATTTAAATGCAAATGACTATTTAATTATATGCAATTTTCCCTCTGAACCTATATATAACACTAATCAGTCTCCAAATGTTTAAAACAAACACACCAATCATGTTTACTTAAGAAGCTAATTGCCTAATCACCAAGAGGTTCTAATGCATCGAAAAAGTGGTGGCTATCATATCACCATGACAGCTTGGCAGAAAGGCTGTTCCCGAAAGATTAGGAACTTCTAGTAACCACAAATGGGGTAAAGCAAGAGGCACATACAGTATCTGTAGATGCTCCCATAATAAAATAATTTCCGTATCAAAAATTCAGAGCCTACAAAGTCAGATATGTGCCGTACAAAGCTATCTAAATGCACGCGTGCCTAAAAGGGGAAGCAGAAGTAGGAAGAAAACTGTCTACTCAAATCAACACAAGAAACCACCCTGCAATTGAGCTTTTCAAGAACTGAAAACGTAATAAAGTTTTTGAGGTTATCAACACATTCAAGTTCCAAATTGAGCAACTATATTAAAATACACAATTGGCATACTCTGACAGAAGACACACAACAATAACAGAAAACACTTTAATAGGGTTTAGTCGTGCTAGGAACTTCATACTTCAACTAATTTAGTCTTGTTTACATCCCTGTAAGACAGATACTATTCATTTTACAGGTAAAGAATCTGAAGCACAGATAAAATCACCCAATTACAAACAACTAGTAAGAGGCAGAACAGGGATTTTTAGTTCCACCAGTTAGGCTCAAAATTTCATGTTAATATACTATATTTCATAGTAAGGCTTATGCTGCAATGGTCAGCTTTTTTTTTTTTTTTTAACCTCATAACCTTTTTGGATTTCAAACACTAGGACAGCTTTGTGCAGTAAGTTAAGTACAGACTTTGGAATCAAACAGACCCAAACAAACCCCTGAACAAAGTCTGAGCCTCAGCTTCCCCATATGTAAAAAGAGGGTACTGAAGTTATTGTGAAGGTCAAAGAAGGTAATATAATTAAAGTGCCAAATACAGTATGTAAGATCGGGGTTCTTAACTTAAAGCGCAGACACCTAGAGGGTTCACGGATGGGCTTCAGAGTCCAAGAGTCTCATAATTGTATGGCAAATGTTGTATGTGTACCCATTTGTTAAAGAATAGTCCGTGGATCTCCGAAAGGTTAAGAACCACCAGAGTACCTAGGAGGTACTCAAAAAATGGAAGCTATCTTTCCCTTTTTGTTCTCAAAAACTCTACCTTTTCCATTAGAGATGACAGACCAAGCCTTCACAATACATGTTAATTATTTCCCAACATTTTCCTGGCTTGGTAACTAGTAACATATGCAAGCTTATGCCTCAATTTTCTAGAGTTAAAAGAGACAATCTAAAGAAGGCCCTCAAACGCTGCTCCATCCCTCGCTTCACCGAGATGAATACACGGTAATCACTCGGGGGAGAATCATGAGGATCGTCCGCCTGGCTACACCAGGCACAATGCCGGCTGGGAGAACCAAGTAGGAACCAGAGCCTCCGAGTAGCACGATAAAGACCTGATGCCCCAGCGCTGAAGGATGAGGAGAATGTGTTTCCCCAAGCTACTGGGCAACCCAGAATTTCGTCCCCCCTACCCTTGCGCTACCTCTCTCTGGAACTCTAGTGCAGTCAGGTCTTCTGGGCTCTGCCCCGTGCTGGAGAGATGCAATAGAGAAACATTACCCGAGCAGGGGATGCAGCACGGCGAAGTCCCAGCTCTGCTACCCTGGGAGGCGGCTGCAGCACCAGCAGAAAACCGTCCCTCGACCCTCCCCAAGAAAACCCAGCACAGAACACTGCCAGGGTCGGGAACCGGCTTGGGCTTTTCCGTTGCCCAAAACGGCTTCCGCTTCCGGGCTAGCCTTTGCCGGAAGCGCTATACGGCTGACGCAAAAGTGTCGTGCTGCTGGTAATTCCGGAAGAAACAACAGTGCGGTGTGAACATGGTGAGAGACGAGGGTTCGAGAAGGGGCATTGTCAGACCACGTTTGGGACAGAGATTGAGGGAGTAGCCATTGGCCAAATTTCCACAATATTCCCCTTGCTTATTTTCATTCTGATCTTAGCTTTTAAGCTGCTTGGAGTGGTGCCTGTTATGCTCTAGCGAGTGGGGAGAGCGCTGGGTTGAGGCAGCTAGAATAAGAAGAGTTGGGTATTTGAGGGAAGAGAGGTGTGGACAAAAGAAAAGGAACTCAAGAAGATGCAACGTACTTTCAACTCTTTTAACTCTAAAATTTTTGTTTTAAGGGGAAACAAAAGAAAACACGGAAGTATGCGACCATGAAGCGAATGCTTAGTCTCAGAGATCAGAGGCTGTGAGTGTCTGGAATCAACTGGGTTCATAGACTGCCCGGAGATATAGAAGTCACGAGGGGATAAGTAGTAAAAGTTTTTGTTGTTGTTTTGTGTTTAGTTGTGATATTATTGTGTCTTGGATTTATATAGCATAGGGTAATAAAGTATAACAGTCACTTAGCTGATGAGCAAGTACACTGGTGAATGGGATGGGAATTCATCATCGCTTAAGTGTTCAATTTGTACCACCGTTTTTATATACTGTATCTGCCATATCACATTTAAGCCTCCTAACAGTTCTGTGAGGTAGGTAGGATTATCTCTATGTTCTTGCCATTACACTGCACATTCCCCGGGAAAAGAAAGGTTTGTTATAATTTTTGAAAGGCAGTGAGGTCAGAGACCATGGCTGTACCAGCACCTGACAACTCAAATATTTTTGAAAGAAAAAATGGGAAAATACATAGATGTCTCCACTTTATAAATCTTATAAGAAGATTTATGACTGTGGAAGAAGAGAGTAGAATGATATTCCCTATTATAAGGAGGAACTAAACAGCTTGCCTGCTTCAGTGAACAATGGACTGAGTTATTAAACAAGGACTAGACTTCACTGTTTCTGAGCCTTAGAACAAAGGAGTGAGTGGTTGTTAGAGCCTTCATTTGTTATTAAATTGTATTCTTGGCCTTTAGTATGTATTTATTATGTAATTTTAAGGAAATTTGCCCCACTAATAATATTCTGTTTCTAGTTAAAGTTAAATTTTGTATATATATTGTCACATTTTAGCGCTTTTTAAGAGACATGTAGGGGAACCCTTTTCCTCCTGCTGTTGAAGCATCTCAGTCTTTAGAAGATAAATGTCAGCCTGTTTACCCACTGCTTGGAAGTGGATTTTAATCCTTGATATGAGAGCTTCTGACTAAGAACGAAATAATAATCTAACCAACATTTATTTATCCATTAACAATTTTTATGGATTATTAGCTAATGGTTTTAAAATTTAATTATGTTTTACTGATTAATTCTAGGCTATTTCCCACATAGTTATTCGTGCTCAAAAAGTGTATGCTGATATTAATATAATGAAGTCACAAAGTAGAATTTCCTTTCTAGACAAAAAAAAAGAAACTTTTAATTTTCACGAGGTTATAACTGCTATGGTTTTTTCTTCTCCCCTACATTGAATTTACTTGTTTTTTTTCCTAGTAAAGAAAAGGATAGATTAAAACCGAAAAAGAAAGAAAAGAAAGATCCCAGTGCACTCAAGGAAAGAGAAGTGTGAGTAATCAAAAATTTCAAGTTTTCCTTTAAAACTAGAAGAAAGATTCTAAAACTGTAGACCTCATAGAAATTCAGGCTTTCCCTGAACTGATTTGCTCAGTCATTTGTCTGTCTGACACAACTATACAAATGAAGCTATGCAAATGAAAGTGTTATTGATGAGTATATACCAATTCTAATGGTTTGAAGGTTTTTGGACTTCATAGAGCAGTAAAATTTTCCCTAAAATCCTGGGAATTAAATCTAGGATCATTTGTTTTTCTTTGCCAAGAATCTTTCTAAAGAAATACTTGCCATTGTTTTAACATATCAGCATTTCATAAAAGAGAGAATGTGTCACCAAAAAGTAGTAAGGGCATATTTTCAGGATAAAGGTCATTCCTTTTAAATAAATACACTTAACTTTATGAAACCTCATCACATTTTTCTTATTTTTCTTATTTGCTCTAGATTGGTGATGGATATATCATCAGAGGATTTATTAGGATTTATGTCCAAAGAAAGGAAAAAGGAACAAACTGTTCCAAGCAGGGACTTCTTTTTTTTGTTTTTACCAAATATCAGTGTAGACATTACTTTGTGTTTTGTTTCTTTTTCCTTCAGCCCCCAACACCCTTCCTGCTTATTCTTCCAATATAACACACAGCTGGGCCCACCTTACCACATCCTGGTCGATACCAACTTTATCAACTTTTCCATTAAAGCCAAACTGGACTTAGTGCAGTCAATGATGGACTGTCTGTATGCCAAGTGTGAGTATCAGACCTTTCCATTTCTGTGACATTTGTACAGAATAATCATACTTACCAAATACATGAAAAGAGGGGAATGGGGTTCTAGTTTAACTGAATTGCTGGCTATTTAATTTGCTCACCATAGCAATGACCATTTTCAGTGAACTGAAATATAATGCTGGGACTTCCCTGGTGGTCCAGTGGTTAAGACTCTGCGCCCTCCCAATGCAGGGGGCCTAGGTTCGATCCCTGGTCAGGAAACTAGTTCTCGCATGCTGCAACTAAGAGCCTGTGTGCCGCAACTAAAGAGTCCACATGCCGCATCTAAAAGATACCACATGCCTCAACTAAAGATCCCACAGGCCACAACGAAGACCCCACGTGCTGTAACTAAGACCCAACGCAGCCAAATAAATAAATAAATTTTAAGAAAAAAAGGACTGAAAAGAAATATGCCAAAAAATGTTCAAAAAAAAAAAAGACATTTATGAAAAAACAAATATACGGGCTTCCCTAGTGGTGCAGTGGTTGAGCGTCTACCTGCCGATGCAGGGGACATGGGTTCGTGCCCCAGTCTGGGAAGATCCCATGTGCCGCGGAGCGGCTGGGCCCATGAGCCATGGCCGCTGAGCCTGCACGGCCACAGCAGTGAGAGGCCTGCATACCGCAAAAACAAACAAAAAAACCCACAGAAATATGATGCAAACTTGACTGGGAATAATTAAACTTTCACAATTCATAAAACACTTAGCATGCTTTGATCATCATTATAGACATCAATTTAGAAAAAAAATAGGTGGGGAATTTTCTGTTTTAGGATTTTAAAACAGATTTTAAAATTCTGGATAAATGAAAATTTATTTCACTTCTCACTATTTATTTATTTATTTATTTACATTAAGTAGGAAACATCCTCCATTCCACTCCAATGTGGAAAAGCTAAATAAGACATTTTGCCGTTTACAATCAGAGAACCAGAAATGATGATGGTCAACTATTCTTAAGTTTATTCAGTGTGATGTTTATTTGTACCACAAAGGATCTAAGGTAGTTTATTTACACGTAGGTATGCAATTTACCATTAATAGATTTCCCTTGTGTGTTTGGGTATCTCTTCCTTCAAATGATCTTCTCTTCCTACCATGAGAAGGAAAAAAAAATTTAGGCCAAGGACAAGGGAATAACTTCCTAATAGATCTGTTGCGTATTGTGGTGGCTTTATATTCATATATTTTCCAGTCATCTAGTTGAAGGTACAAATGAAAATTAGACTTTAACTTGGCTGTAAAGAATAAATTATTGGAGTCAAAGGAAAAAATGCGCACCTCCATCTTTAATATTTAAAAGATACTATATAATGAACATTTACAGAATGAAAGTAATGTGAATGTTGTTTATTGATTTATTAAAATTAGCAAGATCGGGGGGCCTTCCTTGGTGGTGCAGTGGCTGAGAATCCGCCTGCCAATGCAGGGGACATGGGTTTGAGCCCTGGTCCGGAAGGATCCCACATGCCGCAGAGCAACTAAGCCCATGTGCCACAACTACTGAGCCTGCACTCTAGAGCCTGCGAGCCACAACTACTGAGCCTGAGTGCCACAGATACTGAAGCCTATGCGCCTAGAGCCAGCGCTCCACAGCAAGAGAAGCCACCACAATGAGAAACCTGCGCACTGCAACGGAGAGTAGCCCCCGCTCGCCACAACTAGAGAAAGCCCGGGTGCAGCAACAAAGACCCAATGCAGCCATAAATAAATAAATATTTAAATATTTAAAAAATTGAAAAAAATAAAATTGGGAAGATGGGATAAGGCATGTGTGATGAGTAAGAGAGGTAAATAATTTAAATGCCTAAAATTAATAAATGTAAAAAGTAACTGCACACTATAAAACTCTTAAAGGAAAACATAGGCAGAACACACTACGACATAAATCACAGCAAGATCCTTTTTGACCCACCTCCTAGAGAAATGGAAATAAAAATAAACAAATGGGACCTAATGAAACTTAAAAGCTTTTGCACAGCAAAGGAAAACATAAACAAGATGAAAAGACAGCCCTCAGAATGGGAGAAAATATTTGCAAATGAAGCAACTGACAAAGGATTAATCTCCAAAATATACAAGCAGCTCATGCAGCTCAATATCAAAAAAACAAACTACCCAGTCCAAAAATGGGCAGTAGACCTAAATAGACATTTCTCCAAAGAAGATATACAGATTGCCAACAAACACATGAAAGGATGCTCAACATCACTAATCACTAGAGAAACGCAAATCAAAACTACAATGAGGTATCACCTCACACCAGTCAGAATGGCCATCATCAAAAAATCTAGAAACAATAAACGCTGGAGAGGGTGTGGAGAAAAGGGAACCCTCTTGCACTGTTGGTGGGAATGTAAATTGATACAGCCACTATGGAGAACAGTATGGAGGTTCCTCATAAAACTAAAAATAGAACTACCATATGACCCAGCAATCCCACTACTGGGCATATACCCTGAGAAAACCATAATTCAAAAAGAGTCATGTACCACAGTGTTCATTGCAGCACTATTTACAATAGCCAGGACATGGAAGCAACCTAAGTGTCCATCAACAGATGAATGGATAAAGAAGATGTGGCACATATATACAATGGAATATTACTCAGCCATAAAAAGAAATGAAATTGAGTTATTCGTAGTGAGGTGGATGGACCTAGAGTCTGTCATACAGAGTGAAGTAAGTCAGAAAGAGAAAAACAAATACAATATGCTAACACATATATATGGAATCTAAAAAAAATTAAATGGTTCTGAAGAACCTAGGGGCAGGACAGGAATAAAGACGCAGATGTAGAGAATGGACTTGAGGACACAGGGAGGGGGAAGGGTAAACTGGGATTAAGTGAGAGAGTGGCTTGGACATATGTACACTGCCAAATGTAAAATAGATAGCTAGTGGGAAGCAGCCACATAGCACAGGGAGATCAGCTCGGTGCTCTGTGTCCACCTACAGGGGTGGGATAGGGAGGGTGGGAGGGAGATGCAAGAGGGAGGAGATATGGGGATATGTGTATATGTATAGCTGATTCACTTTGTTATAAAGCAGAAACTAGCACACCATTGTAGAGCAATTATACTCCAATAAAGATGTTAAAAAAAAAAAGATGCTAGTTACACGTATAAGTTTTAAGGTTTTTTTAGAATTTTTGTTGGGGTGTGGTTGGTTTATAGTGTTGTGTTGGTTTCAGGTGTACAGCAGAGTGAATCAGTTATACATGTACATATATCCACTCTTATTTAGATTCTTTTCCCATATAGGCCATTATGGAGTATTGAGTTCCCTGTGCTACATGGTAGGTCCTTATTATCTATTTTATATACAGTAGACTGTATATGTCAATCCCAATCTCCCAATTTATCCCTCCCCCCCCCAAGTTTTAAGTTTAAATAAAATATTTAAGGGACTTCCCTGGTGACGCAGTGGTTAAGAATCTGCCTGCCAATGCAGGGACACAGGTTCAAGCCCTGGTCTGGGAAGATCTCACATGCCGCAGAGCAGCTAAGCCCATGCGCCACAACTACTGAGCCTGCGCTCTAGAGCCCGCGAGCTACAACTACTGAAGCCTGCGCTCCTAGAGCCCATGCTCCACAGCAAGAGAAGCCGTAATAAGAGAAGCCACTGCACTGAGAAGCCCGTGCACCAAAATGAATAGTAGCCCCCGCTCACCGCAACTAGAGAAAGTCCATGCACAGCAACGAAGACCCAACGCAGCCAAAAATAAATAAATAAGTAAATAATGCTAAAACAAAACAAAAAAAATAAGGCATCTATGTATCTTATTTAAATGATTCACACTTTGACTTCTTGAAATACTGGACACAGAGTTACACACTGATGAGGGACAAAGTTGGTTTAACTGTAAAGTACTGAGCAGACACACAAACCAAATGAGAAGCCATGCTCAGAAAAATAATTTTTAGGCCTCCAAAGATAAAATAACAATCTGACTTTATTGTTCTAGGGTAATGTACTGTATCAGGGACTCCAGTTGTTTCAGTGGCACTGTGCCATGCCACCCAGATCATATCTGTCAGGTGGGATTAAGTGGGAACAGAAACTGATCCAATCAAGCTGCCAGTAAATTGACTGAAATTTGAAGGCTGTAATGTAGCAGTGATTTTGGACAGGAACAATGTGAGGAACTAAACATAACAAGACTTGGTCACTCCTGCTATGTCTTTGCAGTAGAGCATTCTATTTTTATGACAGTATGTAAAATCCTATTACATCAAAATTCTGGAACACATGGAACTTCTATAGAAGCATGATGTGTTATCTGCCAACAAGATATTAAACCAAATTCGTCTGGTGTTTTCCATAAATAATTCCCTACTATTGTCTGGCATCTAGTAAGTATTGACTACGTTTGTGAAAATAGAATTCTAGGAATGACCTATCCTATTTTCTGTGATTTCACTGAAGAAAGAACATATTGTTTTATTTGTATATTTCATCTCAGTAATGTTTTACTATTATAATTCCATGTTAATATGTTATTCTTGGTACCATGAAGTCATAGTATTTTCCAAACTAAGTGATTTGTTATTTCTTTGAAAGTTAGTGGTATATTTCTTTCATAATCTTCATTGTCACCATTAACAATAAATATGAAGTGGCTCTACTACACAGAGTTTAAAGAAGGGTGCTAGAATATATGGTGTGCTGTTCCTGTCATCCAGGATTTGACTATCTAGATGGAGAGAGGAGATGTCAATAGATGAAAAAAAGATAATCATAATGCCAGCTGTTTGGAACTATGAATTACTATGTTCTGGTGTTGTGTTCAGTGCTTTTCATAATTGTCATAATCCTCACAATAACCTAATATGATGAGTAGTATGTCCCCATTTTACAAATGAGAAAACTAAACAGAAACTTGAAGATTCATTTCTTCATTCGATAATGATCACTCTTGAGTATCAGATATTATATAATATAGGAATTCAAGAGAGGGTGAGTGCTACTTGATCTGAGCTTCATAGCTTGGTTGGATTTTAGTGAATAGAGAGAGAGAGAGAGAGAGAGAGAGCATTCCAGGCAAAGGAAAGGACACTCCCAAAGGTTGAAAACATGAGAGCAAATTTGGTGAGAATAGTTGGGCTCAAGTGAGTATAAGTGGGAGAGTGAAGGTGAAACTCAATTCTATCCACAAACATTTCTTAAAGATTGGCAGAAGTGGTTTGGAGACAAATTGTTGAGTGCTTTAAGTAAAAAGCTAAGGAGTTTAGACTTTGTTTTACAGGAAGTGGTGAGTCAAAAATCATTTAACTTGTGTTTAAATTATGTAAATTATAATAGTAACATGTACATTAAAACTAAACAATACAGGGACTTCCTTGGTGGCACAGTGGTTAAGACCCCATGTTCACAATGCAGGGGGCCTGGGTTTGATCCCTGGTCAGGGAACTAGATCCAACATGCATGACACAACTAAGAGTTTGCATGCTCAACTAAGGATCCCATGTGCCGCAACTAAGGAGCCTGCCTGCAGCAACTAAGAAGCCCACGTGACACAATTAAGGAGCCAGTGAGCTGCAACTAAGGAGCCCGCCTGTTGCAACTAAGACAGTGCAACTAGATAAATAAATAAATACATATTTAAAAAACAAAAAAACGAAAAACTAAGCAATACAAAACATAAAAAGAATAGGCAAAAGTTCTCCCCCGCATCAGGCCGTGATTTTACTTCCCAGAAATAATCACTGTTAATAGTTTGGGTATTACCTTCCAACCTTTTACAATTAATAAAAATATAGATGTAAACATAATTGGAATTATACTATGCATGCTTTTTGGCCACCTGTTTTTTTTTCACTGAGTAATGTATCATGAACACCTTTCCATGTTAATACATGCTACGAAGACCTTTGTACAGCTTCAAGCATTTCAAAACTTGGATGCACTAAGATGAAAAAAATCTAGAAAATATACATTAACATAACCAATGTTGCAATAAATATCTTTGATTATCTTCCTAAAAAAAAAGTAACTGCATAAGTTTATTATTAACCAAGTTATAAAGGTAACCACCAAGTGAGAAAAACAACCAATGAATTAAAATAGTCATCTCTATGGATCAGAATTGGTGGGGTGGGAAAAGATCAGGGGATGGTTACTTTTTCATATAGTCCTTTTCGTATTTTTTTTAAGCTATGTACATCTAATACTTTATTTTATTTTATTTTATTTATTTTTTTAACCGTACGCGGGCCTCTCACTGTTGTGGCCTCTCCCGTTGCAGAGCACAGGCTCCGGACGCACGGGCTCAGCGGCCATGGCTCACGGGCCCAGCCGCTCCGCGGCATGTGGGATCTTCCCGGACCGGGGCATGAACCCGTGTCCCCTGCATCGGCAGGCGGACTCTCAACCACTGCGCCACCAGGGAAGCCCACATCTAATACTTTAATTTTTTAAAAAGCCTCTTAGAAATCATAAAGAGTAGTCTGAAGTTGACGCACTACCATGCCTGTAAAAGTGTACTAGGGTGGCCTGTATGAGGGAAGACACTAATCTTGGTAGACTTCTTGTATTCCTATGGCGTTCCTGCTTCTCCAGGAATGCTGTGACCTATTTATAAATGAAATAGATGGAGGATTCGAGCATGGCCCCTTGGAGGTGAATTGCTTCCCTGACTGTATAGCTCTGCCACTATTATCTAAATGGTTATTGTTTAGGGGAATTCTCTGGCCGTCCAATGGTTAGGACTCGGCACTTTCACTCTACTGCTGAGGGCGCAGGTTCAGTCCTTGGTCAGGGAACCAAGATCCCACAAGTGCGTAGTGTGGCCAAAAAAAAGAAAAAGAAAAAAAGATGATTGTTTAGGATAGCTTTAGTCCTATAGTTAGGTTTTTCTGCAGATATGGATACCATAGAGTATAGCTATAATGCATACAGCTAAATGTTCTCATGGTGCCTTTGCCAAAAACAAGCTTATTAAGGAAAATACCACTTTCTGTGTAACATAATACCTCAAAGTAAAGTCTGAAAAAACATTCTACTACAGTACAAATTCAGTTACGTAGGAGATTCCTTAACTGTTTTAAGCTCTGCTTATTTAATTTTTCTTCACTTGCCTTTATTTATAAAAGAATGCCTTTATCTTCCTCTTGCCTTGGAGAGGCCCCTTTGACCTTTTCATAGCTCCTGGTCCCTTGCATTTGATATTCTAACAAAGGAGCATGGTTAGCTACCCATGAGCTTTCTTTTCTGCCCATGAGTCCTCTTTGTAGTGATCTTCCTGAGCCTGCTTCCCTGCTCCTGATGCAAGCCCTTGCTTCAGTGCTACATGGCTCTGAAATTGATCCTTTTAAGACACGTATTGCCCTCTGATTCCATGACTGTCTGCTCTTCCTGACTTCTTCTTTCCTCCATTTTACAACTGCTTTTTCTTCTGGGCATTGTATTTTAGTTTAAGATTTTTTAACTTTGTTTGCTTTCAAGAGTGTTAATGTATTTGTAAAAAGAAAATCTAGCATAAAGAAAATGAAAGTTCCCTATAAAGCTTTTCCTCAGAAAGGGGCAGCTTTTAAAAATTCATATACAATTTCTGTGGGGTAGAGATTACTTTTGTTTATTAATGAGAATAGATCATGCATTATTTACTTTTTTATCATATACCATATAAGTCACTCATTTAAGATATATGAGTCAGGGAATTCCCTGGTGGTCCAGTGGTTAGGGCTCTGCACTCTCACTGCCGAGGGCCCAGGTTCAATCCCTGGTAGGGGAACCAAAATCCCACAAAAAAATAAATAAATAAAATATATGATTCAGTGGCTTTTAGTGTATTCATAGTCAATTTTAGAACATTTTCATTATGTGAAAAGAAACTGAGCTCCTTAGCCATCATCCCCCAACCCTTCCTATTCCCCCCAACCCCCCGCCCCACCCTGCCACACATAGGCAACCATTAATTTGCTTTCTCTATATATAGATTTGCCTATTTTGGACATTTCGTTAAAATGGGGTCACATATTTTTGGTCCTCTTTCATTTTAGTGTAATGTTCTCAAGGGTCATTCATGTTAAAGCATATATCAGTATATCGTTTCTTTTTGCTACCAAATAATATTCCATTTTATGGCATTGTATGGATAGATCACGTCTTAGTTATCTATTTCTCCTTGCTTTTTACATTGAACAAATACATCTTGAACATTTTTCTGTGCCAATATATATAGATGGGCCTTATTCTTTTTTTCACTTATAGTATTCTTTATTTTTTTTTGTTGAAGTATAGTTGATTTACAACGTCGTGTTGATTTCTGCTGTACAGCAGAGTGACTCAGTTGTACACATATATACATTCTTTTTTATATTCTTTTCCATTATGGTTTATCCCAGGATATTGAATATAGTTCCCTGTGCTATACAGGGAAGGACCTTGTTGTTTATCCATTCTCTATGTAATAGTTTGCATCTACTAACCCCAAACTCCCAGTCCATTCCTCCCCCACCCCACTACAAGTATTCTGTTGTTTAAATATGTCATTTTTAAAGACTAGACATTTGGATTATTTCCAGTTTTTACCCTATTATAAACAAAGCTGTAGTGAATATCTTTGTGAATGTGTCTCTGTGTTAGGGTGGAATATTTCTTTTGAATACATTTTCTAGAAGCCATATTGCAATATCAAGGGAGTATATATTTTTTAATTTTAATAGGTATTGCAAAATTGCCCTCAAATAGTTATACAAATTTATACACCTACTTACAATGTGAGGATACCTATTTCTTCAAATATTGGGTGTTTTCATCTGTTTAATTTTTGCCATCCTAATAGGTAGAAAGTATAATCTTGTCTCAATGTATATCTTTTTAACTAGGAGTGAAATTGAGCATTTTTATGTTGATTGACCATTTGTATGTCTTCTGCTATGAACTGCAATGTAGCCTGGTGGTTAAGAACCCACTCTGAAGCCTGACAGTCTCAGTTCAAACCTTGGCTTCACCTTTTGCTGTCTAGTTACTTCATTGTACTTCAGGTTCCTCATCTATAAAATGGGAATAATAATAACAATGCTACCTGATAGGAATTGTTCTTAAGATTAAACGAGATAATCCTTGTGCTTAGCACAGTGTCTGGCAAATAACACATAATTCCAAGCTATTATTTTTTTAACATCTTTATTGGAATGTAATTGCTTTAAAATGTTGTGATAGTTTCTGCTGTATAACAAGGTGAATCAGCTATACATATACATACATCCCCATATCTCCTCCCTCTTACATCTACCTCCCACCTTCCTTTTTTTTTTTTAACATCTTTATTGGAGTATAATTGCTTTACAATGGTGTGTTAGTTTCTGCTTTATAACAAAGTGAATCAGTTATACATATACATATGTTCCCATGTCTCTTCCCACTTGCATCTCCCTCCCTCCCACCCTCCATATCCCACCCCTCTGAAGTCAGGCAGCCTGATTCCTCCAGCTCCATTTTTCGTTCTCAAGATTGCTTTGGCTATTCGGAGTCTTTTGTGTTTCCATACAAATTGTGACATTTTTTGTTCTAGTTCTGTGAAAAATGCCAGTGGTAGTTTGATAGGGATTGCGTTGAATCTGTAGATTGCTTTGGGTAGTAGAGTCATTTTCACAATGTTGATTCTTCCAATCCAAGAACATGGTATATCTCTCCATCTATTTGTATCATCTTTAATTTCTTTCATCAGTGTCTAATAGGTTTCTGCATACAGGTCTTTTGTCTCTTAGGTTTATTCCTAGGTATTTTATTCTTTTTGCTGCAATGGTAAATGGGAGTGTTTCCTTAATTTCTCTTTCAGATTTTTCATCATTAGTGTATAGGAATGCCAGAGATTTCTGTGCGTTAATTTTGTATCCTGCTACTTCACCAAATTCATTGATTAGCTCTAGTAGTTTTCTGGTAGCATCTTTAGGATTCTCTATGTATAGTGTCATGTCATCTGCAAACAATGACAGTTTTACTTCTTCTTTTCCAATTTGGATTCCTTTTATTTCGTTTTCTTCTTTGATTGCTGTGGCTAAAACTTCCAAAACTATGTTGAATAATAGTGGTGAGAGTGGGCAACCTTGTCTTGTTCCTGATCTTAGAGGAAATGGTTTCAGTTTTTCACCATTGAGAACGATGTTGGCTGTGGGTTTGTCATAATATGGCCTTTATTATGTTGAGGAAGTTTCCCTCTATGCCTACTTTCTGGAGAGATTTTATCACAAATCGGTGTTGAATTTTGTTGAAAGCTTTTTCTGCATCTAATGAGCTTATCGTATGGTTTTTATTCTTCAATTTGTTAATATGGTGTATCGCATTGATTGATTTACATATATTGAAGAGTCCTTGCATTCCTGGGATAAACCCCACTTGATCGTAGTATATGATCCTTTTAATGTGCTGTTGGATTCTGTTTGCTAGTATCTTGTTGAGGATTTTTGCATCTATGTTCATCAGTGATACTGGCCTGTAGTTTTCTTTTTTTGTGACATCTTTGTCTGGTTTTGGTGTCAGGGTGATGGTGGCCTCGTAGAATGAGTTTGGGAGCATTCCTCCCTCTGCTATATTTTGGAAGAGTTTGAGAAGGATAAGTGTTAGCTCTTTTCTAAATGTTTGATAGAATTCGCCTGTGAAGCCATCTGGTCCTGGGCTTTTATTCGTTGGAAGATTTTTTAATCACAGCTTTAATTTCAGTGCTTCCAAGCTATTATTATAAAGCTCTTTGTATATTAAGAAAATTTACCCTTTGACAAATGTGTAAAAATGTTTTTTCCAGTTTATTTTTATTTTACTTCAGTATGACTTTTTGTTTGATAGTTGTCAAACAGAAGTTTTATATTTTTATGTGATCAAATTCATATTCTCTGGTTAATTTCACGGTTTCTTTTGGTTCACATTTAAATATTTTGATTCACATTTAAATTTTCTTCCATCTAGAATTTATTTTAATATATAAACAATGACAAGGATCCAGCTCAGTTTTTTTCCCCAGTTATGTTTATGACAGATACTTTATGGAATGTGATGTGGGGTTGGAACAGTTCCCTAGTTTCTTTATAGATAAGGATTTTATTCTTCTCTAGTTCTTATTGTTCACTGTACTGTGCTTATTTTGCTGTCATTTCAAAGATTCTTAACAGGGGAATTCCCTGGTGGTCCAATGGTTAGGACTCTGCGCTTCCACTGTTGGGGGCCTCGGTTTGATCCCTGGTCAGGGAACTAAGATCCCTCAAGCCGTGTGGCACGGCAAACAGTAAATACATATACATACATACACACATACATGCGTACATACTCTCAACTGGATATAATTCAGAGAGAGTTAAATCAGTTCCTTTACAAGTTCTGTTACTAATTTTTTTTTCCTAACAGGTATCCCTTGTATAACTGACTGCGTAATGGCTGAAATTGAGAAATTGGGGCAGAAGTATCGAGTGGCTCTAAGGTAGGAAGGACCTGGTCCAGATTTGTTCTAGCTTGGTGTAATGAAGATTGTTTTGACCCTCCTTCAACTGTTTGCTATCCGAAGATTTCTTGTCTGATTAGTTTAAATAAAAATCATACAAAATTAGTTAACTATTTATAATGAAGAAAGCAAACATTGGAAGGTTAGAGGTTTTCATGCTGAAGCTTTTTGAACTAAGTTACTTAGTCATATTGGTCTCATGGGCCTCCATTTAAGTTCCTCTAGATTTTCAATTAGAAAGTGTTTTTCTGTTAGTTTGTTATCTAGTTATCTTCTTCAGAATTTCACATGTAAAGCATTTTGAGTTTACCTAAAGAAGTTTTGAGTTTATCTGGAAAGTGCCCTTGAGTTTACAGCAGTGGTTCCCAAAGTGTGGCTCATGGAACCCTCCCCCACCCCAGGGGTCCTAGAGACCGTTGCAGGGAGTTTGCAAAACTGTTTTCATAATAATTCCAAGATGTTGCCTTTGTCACTCTGCTGACATTTGCACTGAATGCAAAAAATGCCAGTGCCTTAGTACAAATCAAGGCAGTGGGCCCAAATAATGCTAGTAGTTTCTGTATTCTTCACTACCACCCACTGGCAGTTGAAAAAAAATGCCAGTCACTTAAGAATATGCTTAACAGAGCAGTAAAATTCATTAACTTCGTTAAATCTCAACCCTGCAGTACACATCAGTATTCTGTGTGGTGAAATGTGAAGTACACATAAAGCATTTCTCCTGATGGCTGCTCAGTAACCTTTCTGTGGTAATCATTTCATGGTGTATGTAAGTTAAATCATAATGCTGTATACCTTTAAGCTTACACAGTGCTGTATGTCGATTATATCTCAATAAAACTGGAAGAAGAAGAAAAACGTACCAAAGGATGAACGTTGTCTCTATGAAAAGCATTTTTGTGCTTGAGTTGTGAGCTGAACCAGCTTCTTTTTCATGAAATATCATTTTTATGTGAAGAACAACTGGCAAACACTGATTTTTCAGACTTTGGTATTTAGCAGGTATTTTCTCAAAAATCAATGCAATGAACCTGTCACTTCAAGGAAAACAACTTGCTCTGTTAGTTACCAATGATAAAAATTGAGCTTTCAAGTGAAAAACTAGAGTTTTGGAAAATCATAAGCTTATCACATTCCCAATACTAAAGACCTTTCTGTTGAGACCAGTGAAGGCATTAATGAATATGATTTTTTCCTTTTTTTTCCTTCCACATTGGTACATACAACTCTACCTCATTTTTTAAAATAGGATAGGGGTACCAAAATGTATTTAACTTTTACCTTGCTGGTGGATAATCAGATTATCTCCAATTTTCCACTCTTCTAAACTGTGTAGTAGTGACATCCTTGTGCCTATATTCTTGTACATGTGTGTAAGACAACTTTCTAAAAGTAAAATGGTTAGGTTAAAATTGATTTGGTTTTGAATCCTGGCTTTTCCCAGCTGTGTAGCTTTGAACAAATTAATCAATCTCTCTGAATCTGCTTCTTTATCTGTAAAATGGAAATATAATAATTCAGTTTTGTGACAAGTACATGATGTAAGGCACAGCAGCTGTCAGTCAGTAATTCCCTTCTCTCTAAATTGTCTTTCAATTAGAAGATAAGCTTCAGGAGGAGAGGGGTGTCTTAAAAGCTCCAGATACATCACATTACTCTTATTTCACTGATTGAGAGTCATAAAGTTATTCAATTGCTTGAATGTTTTCATTAATCCACTTTTATAACCATATAGGATTGCCAAGGATCCAAGATTTGAACGATTACCATGCACACACAAAGGAACCTATGCAGATGACTGCTTAGTACAAAGAGTAACTCAGGTATCATCATTTTTAATATGTACTTTGTGCTATTTAAAAAAAAAAAAGATAAACTTATTTCCTGAATGTTCATGTAAAGTATCTAGGAATATAAATGATAAAAAAAAAATTATATAGAATCCCTTCATGTGAAGTGTAGGTGTCCTCATTTACTTGAGAAAATGGATTGGAAGTGTATACTGTAACCATAATGGAAAGATCACTGGCTGAGGGAGGATTTCAAATCTTAGCACTTGCATTTATTGGGTGTGTAATTTGGAGCATTTACTGATTCTTTATTCCACAAATCTTCTCTGTGAGATGGTTTAAGTGAGTGAGTATAGACATAATAATGTATCAGATTCCACCTCCCTGTGAATCTAAAGTGAGGTTCCATTTACTCCCTGTGTAGGAATTTTGTTATGTCTAAGTCTCCCAGGATGCTGTTTCACACATACCCTAGAATAAGTAGGTTTTTGATTCTTGTGCTCTGGCTTCCTTGTCAAATACTACAAGAACTTTTGCTACTGATTGCACTTAAAGAGCCTCTCTCTGCTGAGGATAATCATCTTCATCTGGTGACCACACTGCCGTCCTTTTAGCCACTTCATCCCATGGGTGGGGGCAGCATTTCCCTTAATTTCCCACAGCATGGCTGACACCAATCTGCAACTCTTTATAAAACTCAGTGAGAGATTTGGGTAGGATGGAAGTAAAGTACAATACAAGTTAGTTCCAAACTGTAGCTAAATGTTAGTGCTTTTAGAGCTGTTTGATTCAGACTTGTCCTGGAGATCATCCTATTCTGGCTTTAGGGCCAAGGAGGCAGCCTACCCCCACTGCTAGGAGGCCTCAGAGTAAGTCAGCCCCGGAGATGCCACAGACCGCAAAAGTTGTGCCCTCGGATCTAAGGCACTTACTCTACCTTTGTGTAGAGCCTCTAAGGGCGTTTTCCCAAAACCAAGGAATTGTCTGTCACAGATACGAAAATCCTCTCCACTTATAAGACAAAAACCAATTTGCAGCTTTTAAATAGTTTTTCTATCTTCTCCCTCTCAAGATTCTTAGAACTACATTCAGCCCAGGCAGCTTATAAATTTGAGCTCCTAGATCATAGTAGCTACTCAACAAATTGGTTTAGCCTTTCCTTTCCTATTTACTGTGAAAATGAATAGTTCTTCAGACTAGCCAGTGGTTGTATCCAGTATCACTGAATGAGCTCTATGTGAACACCCAATGGGTCTCTTCCAGCACAAGTGTTACATTGTGGCCACAGTTGACCGGGACCTTAAACGAAGAATCCGGAAGATCCCTGGAGTTCCCATCATGTACATTTCTAACCATAGGTGAGAACTTTCTCTTAGGGAAGTGATTAAAAGTATATAATTGATATCAATTAAAAATGAGGTCAAGTTATAGAAGGATTTGAAAGAGATTGATGTATCAAATGTTTACATAGTTCTATTTGAAGAAATGAGGCAAAGTAACAAGAACAAAGGCAAAAGATAGAGCTAGGATTTAGGAATGAGGCAGACATTCACATTGTTACAGTAAGATCACTAGAAGAAATAGGGAGATGTGTGGCTTTAAATACAAAGCAGTAATTAAAATCAAGCTAATCTTTTTGGCTAGAAATATTTTTTTGAAACCTAGTGCATGTGATTAGCACCTCATCTGGGAAACTAAAAGTTTATTAAAAAAACAAAAGCTGTGGAAACCCAGTGCCAGCTGGGCCCCAAGCTGTTGGCAGGTCTGTGAGTCCAGGGAGGCCAGCAACAAAACCACCTAATCAGCCCTCACAGTTGTACTAAATAATAAATAAATGACCACTATTTTAAGCCAAAACAAACAAACAAACAAAAGCTGCTTTTTATCCTTCTTGGATATTCCTATGTCAGTCCTCAGATATTATTGGCCAGCTTTTATCCTGGGACAAACACAACAGAATGGGAAGAATATGGGTGAGGACCTTGGACTTACCTGGACTCAGAGCCTGGCTCCCCAACTTAACTTTCTCACTTTGAAGAATAAAGATAATATAGTCAGCATTTTGCTGTAAATCATTCATTATGATAGGCCTTTAAAATTTAGTTCCCACTGACAAAAAGGATTCACAACAGGAGGTGAGAGTGATGTAATCAGTAAAGGATGGGTTTTTAAGGTGGGTTCTGGACCCACATTTCTTACCAGTGTTAATTTTTTGTTCTGATCAGGTACAACATTGAGCGGATGCCAGATGATTATGGAGCCCCTCGGTTCTAATTCTTAAAAGACAAATTTCCTCTGCCTTCCTTCAACCAACTTTCTCTTTTGCCAGTTCATTAAACATGCTATAGCATGAATTATTATTCCACTCACCCATTTGCTCTGTAATGAGCTCAGTATGGTTAAATACACTCACTTTTTAATATTTTTGTTGTTGTTGAGTTTTTTTTGTTCTGTTTTGTTTTGTTTTTGCGGTACGCGGGCCTCTCACTGTTGTGGCCTCTCCCGTTGCGGAGCACAGACTCCGGACGCGCAGGCTCAGTGGCCATGGCTCACGGGCCCAGTTGCTCCGCGGCATGTGGGATCTTCCCGGACTGGGGCACGAACCCGTGTCCCCTGCATCGGCAGGCGGACTCTCAACCACTGCGCCACCAGGGAAGCCCCTTTAATGTTGTTTTGAAAATTATATTTTGTGTCATTTTAAAATTTGTTGCATCTTTTTATAAATCAGATAATTGCTCACATAATTTGATGGTCATTTTATATTGATTTACTCAACAAATATTTATTAAGGTGATACTAGGTATTTAATAAGATATGGTCTTATCCTCAAGATACTCATTTATGATGGAAAAGAGAAACATGTAGATGAATAAATACGGTAAAATAATGATGCTAAGATAAAAGTATGAGGGAGTAGACATACAGGTGGAAAGAATGATTTCTTTCTGCTTGGTTGGAATGGGGAGGGGAGAAAGACCAGAAGCAGTTATGTTTGAGTTAATCTTTAAAAAGAACTAGAAAGGGAAGGTGTCTGTACCCACATCTGAGACTCCAGAGGTAGGAGGTGGGAGGGAGGGGGCTTTATATGACATGCTAAAGGGTTTGGACTTAATCCTAAGGTCAATGGGGAGTTATTAAAACTTTAATTAGGGTGGATAACATAATCAGATTAGATGTTTTACATGATCACAACATAGCTAAGAATGGACAAATAGATCATTGAAACAGACTAGAAAGTCCATAAGTAGACCTATATATTTATGGCAATTTGGTATGTTATAAAGCTGGTATTTCAAATCTATATGAAAAGGAAATTACATTAAAAGCCACATATTGTGGAGTCATTCCATTAGGGTTAGAATCCTGATTTCCCCAGTTGATATCTGTATGAATTGGGCAAACCACATAGCCATTTGATGCCTTCTTTGCTTCCCTTTTTAAATGTTTTGTTTAATCCTCAAAACAACCCCAATAAGATGGGGTTGAATTGAACAGTACCTGTTACAAGTAAGTGTTTTTCAATAAATGTTAGTGATTATTGTATTATAATGACAAGTTGGCTATCCATTTGAAAAAAAAATTAGATTTCTACCTCATATCCTTCACGAGAAAATGTTTCAGCTGGATCAAAGTCTAAATATTTTTTAAGCTATGAAAGTATTAGGAAAAAAACAAGAAAAATGTGTATAGGCTCTGAGTAGAATTCTTAAAAGAAGATGAAGAACATAAAAGCCATAAAAGAAAAGATTGCTAAGTGTGGATACATTAAAATTAGATTTCTCTGCAAAACAGCTTCCCCCAAAATTAAGACAAATGACTGACCAGAAGATTTTCCAATATATATAACAAGGGTATGAGGAAATGGATAGTCACGTAGTGCTGACAAGAATGCAGATAAGTATAACCATTTCAGACAGCAGTTGGGCAGGATCCACTAAAATAAAAATTGCAGATATCGTGTGAGCCCAGTTCTATTTTTTGGTTATTTACAGGTATCATATAGGTGATTTCTTTTAAAATGATCAGTGCATTTGCATCACATGATCAGTGTGATGTAAATGCATGATAAATGTGTAAAAAAAATTCACACATGTGTACAAGGAAGTGTATATAGAAGGATGTTTACTGCACCACTATTTATAATAGAGAAAAATTGAAAAGAATGTAAATATCCATCAGAAAGTTTTAACTATGTTATGCCTATACTATGGAATGTCATGAGCATTTAAAAACAATGAGGTAGACTTAAAAATAGGCAAAGGACTTGAACAGACAGTTCTCTGAAGAAGACATATAGATGGCCAAAAAGCCCATGAAAAGACGTTCAACATCACTAATCATTAGGGAAATTGAATCATTGTGCAAATTGAAATCACAATGAGATACCACCTTATACCTAGTAGGATGGCTGCTGTTAAGGATAAATAAACAACAAGTGTTGACGAGGATGTGGAGAAGTTGGGACTGCTGTGTACTGCTGGTGGAAATGTAAAATGGTACAGCTGCTATGGAAAATAGTATGACGGTTCCTCAAAAATTTTTAAATAGAACTACTATATGATCCAGCAATTCCACTTCTGGGAATATATACAAAAGAATTGAAAGCAGGATCTTGAAGAGATATTTGTACACCCATGTTCATTAGCATCACTATTCACAATAGCCAAGGGGTAGGAGCAACACAAGTGTGTCCAAACAGATGAATGAATAACCAAAATGTGGTATATACATGCAGTGGAATAGTATGCGTTTATACTATTCTGACACATACTACAATATGGATGAACCTTGATGTCATTATGCTAAGTGAAATAAGCCAGTCACGAAAAGACAAATACTGTAATTCCACTTATATGAGGTACCTAGAGTCAAACTGGACCAATTAGAACCTCCTTATTCCCTTTGCCATTGTGATTATTTCAAACATGGGTGATCAGGGTCAAGCCAAATAGTCTTAATCAGAGCTCTTACTGGAGAGTTGTTCTTCTTCTGCGGGAGAACTGTTAGATAGTGTTGGCTTTGGAATTGAGTGACCAGGTGTGCCAATACATTAGAAAAGGCTACCTGGGTTTTACTTTAATTGTATAGCCAAACCTAATCCTAACTAATGTAAGATGTATGTCTCCTAAACCAACAGAAATAAAGTGGAAAAGGGAAGCTCAATTAACAAAAAAAATTAAAAATAAAAAAGCAGAATACACCACTGGAGATCCGTATACTTCACTATATGTAAATTCTAAAAGAAAAGAGGAAAAAGAAATGCAGAAGAGGGGAGGGAAGAAGAAATAATGGAAAATAGAAAACTAAGTTGGGTAGGGAGAAGTCCAAACACAGTAGTCAGGATGAATGAATGTGCCTGGGTTAAGTTCCCTTATTAAAAGACAAATGCTCAGATTGGCTATTTTTAAAATCTTGTGGCTATATGGTATTTACAAGATGTGCCTAAATCAGGATGACACAAAACTGTTGGAAATAATGGGAAAATACACTTTCCACACAACCCAGTAACTCCACTCCTAGGAAATCTAACCAAGAGAAATGAAAACATGTCTACACAGAGACTTGTACATCAATGTTCATGTTATCTTTATTCATAATAGATAGGAACTGGAAACAACCAAAGTGTCCATAAACAAGTAAATGGATAAACAAACTGTGCATTCATACAATGGAATACTGTTTGGCAATAAAAAGAATGAACTACTGGGCTTCCCTGGTGGCGCAGTGGTTGAGAGTCCGCCTGCCGATGCAGGGGACGCGGGTTCGTGACCAGGCCGGGAAGATCCCACATGCCGCGGAGCGGCTGGGCCTGTGAGCCATGGCCGCTGAGCCTGCGCGTCTGGAGCCTGTTGCTCTGCAACAGGAGAGGCCACAACAGTGAGAGGCCCGCGTACGGCAAAAAAAAAAAAAAAAAAAAAGAATGAACTACTAATGCAATAATATAGATGAATCTTAAAACTGTTAAACTGAGCAAAAGAAGCCAGACACAAAATAATGTATACTGTATGATTCCGTACATATGAAACTCTAGGAAGCACAAACCCAATCTATAGTGATGGAAAGTAAATTGATTGCCTGATGTGGAGAGAGAAGATTGGCTCTTGTAGAGGTACAAGGGAGTTTGGGGGGATGATGGAAATTTTCTGTATTTTGATTGCTGTGATGGCTACTTGGATATATTGATTTGTCAAAAAGCATTGAAATGTGCACAAGATGGGTACATTTTATTATTTGTAAATTACACCTCAGTAAGTTAAAAGATGGGAAAAGGCATCCAGAAATAATATGCTGTCTGAATATGCAATATGGAAAATATTGAGGTTTTCTTTGTAGCCTAACATGGTCAATTTCATGAAAGTTCCATGTACACCTGAAAAGGAGGTACATTCTGTATTATCTGGTATTATCAGGATAAAAGGTTTGATATTTATGCATAAGATCTACCTGATTGTTTAGATATTCTGTATCCTTACATTTATTTTTGACTCTTTGATCTGTCTCACACTGAGAGAAATAGAGTTTTCTAATCTTAGTATACTTTGTCTATTTCTCCTTGCATTTCTTAGAGTTTCCACTTGACGAAAGTTGCTACTGTGTTGTTTTGTGCATGGATACTCATAACTGATATTTTTTTTTGTGCACTGTAGCCTTTAGCATTATAGTGTATTCTTTTTGTCTCATTTAATGCTCTTTAGCCTGAATTCTACTTTTTCTTATATTAAGAACAGGATCTTTGCTTTCTTTTTCTTTTCTGTAATGCATTTGCCTTATCTACTTTTGCCTGTCCTTTTATTTTTAGCTTTTCTGAATTCCTTACCCCCAAAGTAAGGTGCCCTTGCACAGTTCATCTTGTAGACAGAATTGCTAGAGACTAGTCACTTCTATGTGTTTTGTTTTGTTTATTTTCTGAATAGGAGTGTTCACTGTAGTTGTCCTGTTCCTATTCCACCAATTGTATATTTGGTGTTATAAGGGCAGATAATTTGCCCTCTTGGTGCATAGGTCTCTAGATCAAAAAAAGCCACACCTCCTAATACTGATACTACTACATATACCCCTTGCTGTAGAGACAGCTGTGCTCCACCTAGATCTCTTGGACTTTGAGCATGATGTCATGATTGGACAGGACTTGGAGAATGTCTGTGTGGAGGAGGGGGGTTGTGTAGTGTATACGTGGCCTGTGATAGAGAAAGTGAAATCAACGTTTGGTAACTAGAAGGGTAGAGTGTAGCAGTTGTTGGTGCTGTTTACCAAATATTTCTGGCTCTCTTGTTTATGGACCCAGGGTAGGATGGCTCTTTTCCACCACCTTTGAAGTGAGGTGTGGCAATGTGAGTGAAGATGACATATATCATTTCTAGGCAGAAGTTTTAAAAGTCATTATGTGATGAACTATGCTCCCTTTGGCCTGCCTTTCAAATCATGAAAACATAGAGATGGAACCTTGCTTTGCCTGGATCCCACAGAACATCCCAACACTAGGGTAAATGAAAAATAGACATTTGTTGTTTTAGCCACTGAGATTTGGGTTGGTTTTTTTGTTTGTTTGTTTGTTTTTTACAAGAGCATAACTTAGCCTATACCGACTGATAAAGCACATGTTGGAAAGTCTGGGTTAGAGCAGTTGGACAAGAAAAAGAAAAGGTATCCAAATTGGAAAAGAAGAAGTAAAAAAATTATCTCTGTTCACACATGACATGATCTTACGTAGAAAATCCTAAAGAATCCATTTATAAAATCTGTTACAACTAATTAATGATTTCAACAAAGTTTCAGGATACAAAATCAACATGGAAAAATCAGTTGCATTTCAGTACGCTAACAGTGACCAATCAAAAAAGAAACTAAGGAAACAATCCAATTTGCTATAGCATCAAAAAGAATAAAATACCTAGGAGTAAACCTAACTAAGGAGGTGAAAGACTTGTACACTAAATTACAAAATGTTGCTAAAAGTAATCAGAGAAGATACAAGAGAATGGGAAGACATTCTGTGCTCGTGGATTGGAAGACTCAATAGCAATAAAATGTCCATACTACCCAAAGTGATCTATGGATTCAATACAATCTCTTATCAAAATACCAATAACGTTTGTAGAAATGGAAAGGAAAAAAAGCCAATACTGGTATGGAATCTCAAGGGATCCCGAATAGCCAAAGCAATCTTGGAAAGGAAGAACAAAGTTGGAGGCTTCATGCTTCCTGATTTCAAAACATACTACAAAGCAGAGTAGTAATCAAGACAGTGTTGTACTGACATAAAGACAGATATATAGACCAAATGCAACGATAGAGAGCCCAGAAATAAACCCATACACATACAGCCGTTCCTTTATATTAGCAGGGGCTTGGTTCCAGGACCCTCACAGATGCCAAAATCTGTGGATGCTCAAGTCCCTTATATAAAATGGTGAAGTATTTGCGTATAACCTATGCACATCCTCCCATATACTTTAAACCATCTCTAGATTACTTATAATACCTAATGCAATGTAAATAGTTACCAGTGTACAGCAAATTCAAATTTTGCTTTTTGGAATTTTCTGGAACTTTTTCCCCCAAATATTTTCTATCCCCAGCTGCTTGAATCCACCGGTGCAATACCTTCGGATATGTTGGGCTGACCGTATTGCCAAATGATTCTCTACAAGGGTACAAGACCACACATAGGAAAAGGACAGTCTCTTCGACAAATGGTTCTCAGAAAACTGGATATCCACGTGCAAAAGAATGAAGTTAGACTCTTACACCATATACAAAAGTTAACTCAAGGTGGATTAAAGACCTACACACATGACCTAAACTATAAAACTAGGAGGAAACTTTAGGACTTTGGATTTCACAATGATTTATTGGGTGTGACACCAAAAGCGTTGACAGCAAAAGCAAAACTAGACAAATGGGACTACATGAAACTTAAAACCTTTTGTGTAGCAAAAGAAACAATCAAGAGAGTGGAAGGCAATCTATGGAATTGGAGAAAATATTTGGAAATCATATATCTGATTAGGGATTAATATCCAGAATTTATAAGGAACTTCAACTCAACAAAAATGTCTGATTTTAAAAACGGGCAAAAGACTTGAACAGACAGTTCTCTGAAGAAGATATGCAAATAGCCAACAAGCACATGAAAAAGCTCGACATCACTAATATGAGAAAGGCAAATCAAAACCACAATGAGGTATTACATCTCTCCCGTTAGGGTAGCCACTATCAAAAGAACAGTAAATGAACAAGGGTTGGTGAGGATGTGACCAACATCCTATTAATTGGAACACTTGTGCACTATAGGTAGGAATGTAAAATGGTACAGCTGATATGGAAAATAGTAGTTTTTGAAGTGGTTCCTCAAAAAAATTATAGAATTACCATATGATCTGGCAATCTTACTTCTGGTTATATATACAATAGAATCCAAAGCAGAGTCTGAAAGAGATATGTGCACACCCGTGTTCATTGCAGCGTTATTCACAATAACCAAGAGGTGGAAGAAACCCAAATATCCACTTAAAAATGATAAAGATGGCAAGTGTAATGTGATGTGTGTTTTACTACAATTAAAAAAACATATTACAAGATCCAAGCGATGGCACAGTGAGAAATGAAAGTTTAATGATCAAAGGAAGTCACAGACCCATTAAGAATTGCTCCTCTGTTTGCTGTAGTCCTGTGGGACTCATGGACACAAGCCCTGTTGTGTTTTAGGGACCCATCCCTGATGTGAGAACCTTAAAAGTTGGGGCACAAGATGTGGGTCCAAACCTTTCACTCCTCAGGGAGAAGGTGGGAATTGGGGGTTCCCCGCCCAATTGTATGGCCCTGTACTGAGGGTGAGGTTCATGGTGAGAGTGTGTCTCAGCCTTTCCTACCCATTTTGAGGTGAGTATTTTCTCATCTACTCGATGTGTAGAAGTCGCTAAGCTAGTTTCTGGATTTCTCCCAGAGGAATTGCTCTGTACGTGGCTGTACATTCTGTGTGTCCATGGGAAGAAGGAAGTTCATGAGCCTTCTGTGTCACCATCTTGGTCCCTCTTCATAATAAGGAAATTTTTTACTTATAGAAAAATGCAAGGAAGTGCTCAAAAATTGATGGGGACTTGCCAAAAGAAACAGGAACCAGCTTGGAAAGTCTCATGTTGGTCAAATTTGAGACAATTTAAGGATCAAAATTAGTAATGACAGTAGTGGATTATCACATGATTATTTTTAATTTTTATTGATATATATTTGATGTATAACATTGTATAAATGTAAGGTGTACAACATGTTCATTTTTAATAAAGAATCCATGTGTCCGTAAGATATTAAGAGTAAACAAAGAAAATGGGAGAGATGGGGGAGCTTTTTTGTATAGGAATATTACAACTAATAAATGTAGAAGGAAGGATAGAAATATGAAATCATTTACAATCACCATTGTAATAACTGATTTGGGCAAGAATCATCAGTGGATGTCAGAACCATTGGTAGAAAGCTGTAGGGAACAAGATACTTTCAGAACCTCAAAGTATTATCCCATAGATTACTATACATACCTTTACAATAGAGAAATTTGGCAAACACTGCCTTGCCCAAATGATCAAACTTGATGTCACTACTGATGGGACAAACTGACATAATGTACATCGTGGTGTGGGGTATATAAGGATACATTAATTATGTAGTATTTTTGTCCCCCCAAATTAAAAAAGAAAAACTAAATCTAATCATGAGGAAACTGAAATCCAAAGATTAGGGACATTCTGCAAAACAATCTGTTTGGAGTCTTAAAAAATGTCAGTCATGAAAGAAAAAAAAAGGCTACAGACCTGTTTTTATATTAAAGGAGACTAGGCATGAAAACTAAATGCAATGTGTGATCCTTGATTGTACCCTGAATTAAAAAAATAAGAAACTGTAGAGTTCTCAGAGCTCCTGGTATGAGCGTCTTCCCTTGGGTGGATTCTTGGCTTTTCTCCCAGCATGGCCCCCAAACACCAGTCTTCACTTCCACCCCAAGCAAAGAAACCAAAGAAACCGAGACTGACTCCTGCCTCCAGGCCAGAGGAAACGTCTGCTTCTCCGAACTTGACCAACGAAGAAAAAGAACAGCAAGAAGCAATTGAACATATTGATGAAGTACAAAATGAAACAGACAGACTTAACGAACAAGCCAGTGAGGAGATTTTGAAAGTAGAACAGAAATATAACAAACTCCGCCAACCATTTTTTCAGAAGAGGTCGGAATTGATGGCCAAAATCCCAAATTTGGGGGTAACATTTGTTAACCATCCACAAGTGTCTGCACTGCTTGGGGAGGAGGATGAAGAGGCACTGCATTATTTGACAAGAGTGAAGTGACAGAATTTGAAGATACTAACTCAGGTTACAGAATAGATTTTTATTGTGATGAAAACCCTGACTTCGAAAATAAAGTTCTCTCCAAAGAACTTCATCTGAATGAGGGTGGTGATCCATCTTCAAAGTCCACTCAAATGGAAATCCAGAAAGGATTTGATAAAACATTCAAATCAAATGCAGAATAAAGCCAGCAGGAAGAGACAGCATGAGGAACCAGAAAGCTGCTTCACCTGGTTTACTGATCCTTCTGATGCAGGTGCAGATGAGTTAGGAGAGGTCATCAAAGATGATATTTGGCCAAATCCATTACAGTACTACTTGGTTCTGGACGTGGATGATGAGGAAGGGGAAGGAGAAGAAGATGATGATGAAGAGGAAGAAGGATTGGAAGATACTGATGAAGAAGGGGATGCGGATGAAGGTGAAGAAGATGGAGATGATGCTGAGGGGGAGGGAGGAGAGAAAGATGAAGGAGAAGATGACTAATGGAACACTGATGGATTCCAACCTTCCTTTTTTAATTTTGTCCAGTCTCTGGGAGCAAGTTGCAGTCTTTTTTTTCTCCTCCTCTTGTGCTCAGTCGCCCTGTTTTTGAGGTCTCTTTTCTCCTTTATACCATGGCTCACAACTTATTTTGGGGGAAAATACCTTGAGCAGAATTCAGTGGGAAAAGAATCTCTACCCCTCTCTGTTCCAAATTCATTTTTATCCTTTCCTGTCTCAACAAAAACTTTATGGAATCAACACCACCATTCTCTGTGGGAAAAAAGAAAAACCTTCTGCTCCCTTAGCTCTGCTGGAAGCTGGAGGGTGCTAGACCCCTGTGTAGTAATACATAGAATTCTAGCTTTTTTCCTCCCTTCTCTGTATATTGGGCTCAGAGATTACACTGTGTCTCTATGTGAGTATGGACAGTTAGTGTTTACCAACATGTATCTGTCTACTTTCTCTTGTTTAAAAAAAGAAAAAAAAAACTTTAAAACCACACACAAAAAAAAAAAACTTTAAAAAATGGGGTTATAGAAGGTCAGCAAAGGGTGGGTTTGAGATGTTTGGGTGGGTTAAGTGGGCATTTTGACAACATGGCTTCTCCTCTGGCATGTTTAATTGTGATGTTTAACGGACATCTTTGCAATTTAAGATGACACTTTTAAAATACAATTCTCTCCTAATGATGACTTGAGCCCTACCACTCGATGGGAGAATCTGCAGAACCTGTAGGATCTTATTTGCAATTGACATTCTCTATTGTAATTTTGTTCCTGTTTATTTTTAAATTTTTCTTTTTGTTTCACTGGAAAGGAAAGATGATGTTCAGTTTTAAACGTTAAAAGTATACAAGTTACTTTGTTACAATAAAACTAAATGTGTACACACACACCAAAAATAAGAAACTGTAAAGGATATTATTGGGACAATTGAGGAAATTTAAATAATGGGCCGATTGTAATTGTAATTGTATTTATGTTAAGTTTCCTTAGAGTGAATAGTATATAGTACTTGCATGTAAGGATAGCTTTGTTCCTAGGAAATACCTGCTGAATGTTTAGGTGTGAAGGGTCACAATAGCTTCAAGTAACTGTTTAATGGATTGGGGAAAAACAGATAGATAGATAGATAGATAGATAGAAGAGGGAGGGAGAGAGAGAATGTAGCAAAACATCAACAAATGATATGCCTAAATGAAGTGTATAGGGTGTTTATTTACTTATTTTTCTTTTGGCTGCATCCTGCAACTTGCAGTTTCCCTGACCAGGGATTGAACCCGTGCACTCTGCATTGGCAGGCGGATTCTTTTTTTTTTTTTTTTCGATATCAATGACCAAACTTTAATGAAATAATATTTACGCTTCACCAGCATTATTTCTAGATCAATTCAGTGGTGATTCAACAAAATGAACAGCTCATTTAAAAGGATGCATAGTATTACTATAGAGGAAAGAAGTACGTAATATTGAAGAACATTCACTTTTTAATCACATGAATACAAACCTTACCACGTGTGAGTTTGGTAATGTCCACTATGTCCCTACTCTCTCTGATAGAAATCTCTCAAATATAAAATGTGAAGAGTCCCTACTTCCCTGTGTCATTATAAAGACAAAATAAGATCACATCTGCAAAGCCCTTGACAAAATTGGACATGTTATGAAAACTCAATAAATGGAAACTCTTAATTATTGTAGACTCTTCTGTTTCTTCTATTGTTAGATTTTAGATTATTTCCTATTTTTTCTAGAAATAACAGTGAACTATACATCTATTTCGTGTTTGTTTATATTTTACAGTATGTTTACAGGCTCAAGTTCCTGAAGTCACAATACATATTTTTAAAACTCAGACATAGGTTAATAAGTTGCATTCTAGATAAATTTTATTAATTTATACTTTTACCACCAGGGTGTGAGAAGGCCTATCTCAATAATCCTTTACAAGTGGATTTTTCTTTTTTACATCTTTATTGGAGTAAAATTGCTTTAGAGTGGTGTGTTAGTTTCTGCTTTATAACAAAGTGAATCAGTTATACATATACATTTACGTATACATATACATATACATATACATGTTCCCATATCTCTTCCCTCTTGCGTCTCCCTCCCCCCCACCCTCCCTATCCCACCCCTCTAGGTGGTCACAAAGCACCGAGCTGATCTCTCTGTGCTATGCGGCTGCTTCCCACTAGCTATCTATTTTACATTTGGTAATGTATATATGTCCATGCCACTCTCTCGCTTTGTCACAGCTTACCCTTCCCCCTCCCCATATCCTCAAGTCCATTCTCTAGTAGGTCTGTGTCGTTATTCCTGTCTTACCCCTAGGTTCTTCATGACATTTTTTTCTTAAATTCCATATATATGTGTTAGCATACAGTATTTGTCTTTCTCTTTCTGACTTACTTCACTCTGTATGACAGACTCTGGGTCCATCCACCTCATTACAAATAGCTCAATTTTGTTTCTTTTTATGGCTGAGTAATATTCCATTGTATATATGTGCCACATCTTCTTTATCCATTCACCCGATGATGGACACTTAGGTTGTTTCCATCTCCGGTCTCTTGTAAATAGAGCTGCAATGAACATTTTGGTACATGACTCTTTTTGAATTATGGTTTTCTCAGGGTATATGCCCAGTAGTGGGATTGCTGGGTCATATGGTAGTTCTATTTTTAGTTTTTTAAGGAACCTCCATACTGTTCTCCATAGGGACTGTACCAATTCACATTCCCACCAGCAGTGCAAGAGTGTTCCCTTTTCTCCACACCCTCTCCAGCATTTATTGTTTCTAGATTTTTTGATGGTGGCCATTCTGACCGGTGTGAGATGATATCTCATTGTAGTTTTGATTTTCATTTCTCTAATGATTAATGATGTTGAGCATTCTTTCATGTGTTTGTTGGCAGTCTGTGTATCTTCTTTGGAGAAATGTCTATTTAGGTCTTCTGCCCAATTTTGGATTGGGTTGTTTGTTATTTTGTTATTGAGCTGCATGAGATGCTTATAAATTTTGGAGATTAATCCTTTGTCAGTTGCTTCATTTGCAAATATTTTCTCCCATTCTGAGGGTTGTCTTTTGGTCTTGTTTATGGTTTCCTTTGCTGTTCAAAAGCTTTGAAGTTTCATTAGGCCCCATTTGTTTATTTTTGTTTTTATTTCCATTTCTCTAGGAGGTGGGTCAAAAAGGATCCTGCTGTGATTTATGTCATAGAGTGTTCTGGCAGGCGGATTCTTAACCACTGTGCCACCAGGGAAGTCCCTCGACTACTGTTAATTGAGTCAAGGGTAGGGCATCTTACCCACAAACATCTTATCTATAGATTGGCAGGGGGTTCATGAGATGGACTGTCTTAAGGAAATCGATCCTCTCTTTGGAGAATTTAGATCTCAAGACATGAAGAGTTGAACAGCTATAGCAAGATTAGAAATCATACATACGGGCTTCCCTGGTGGCGCAGTGGTTTAGAGTCCGCCTGCCGATGCAGGGGACACGGGTTCGTGCCCCGGTCCGGGAAGATCCCACATGCCGCGGAGCGGCTGGGCCCGTGAGCCACGGCCGCTGAGCCTGCGCGTCCGGAGCCTGTGCTCCGCAACGGGAGAGGCCACAACAGTGAGAGGCCCGTGTACCGCAAAAAAAAAAAAAAAAAAAAAAAAAGAAATCATACATAAAGAAAAGTAGGGGTGCACCTAAAACAAGAGTACCAAGATGGCAGAGTCCTGGGATAAGAACTGATCAAAAACTTACTAATGCTGAGGGAGTGACAGCCAGGTCTACACTGGGTCCTAAGGGCCACCCAGTTTCTGAGCTACGTTCCACTCTCTGTGAGACCTACATATTCAGCCCTTCTTGTAGTGACAAGTAGGGTTCCTGAACTTCCATGGGGCCCAACTGTGTGTCTGAGGTTCCTGTTTCTCTATGTATCCTTAAAATGTATCTCCAGGTTTCAGTTAGGGTGGTTCCAGTTCAAGTAGCGGGAATCCTAACTCAGTCTACCTTAAACACTAAGGAAATACATCTCAAATAACAGGAGCTTCAAAGGTAGTGAGCTCTATAAACAGCACTATCAGGGCTGAAGCTCCGTATCTCTCAGTTCTGACCTTCCCCCCCCCCCCCCCAGTTGGCTGTAAACAGCAGTTGGAACAACATGTTCCTTGTTCATATACAGGTTAGGGTACGACAACGGGTTAGGGTTAGGGTACGTGTTAGGGTACGGGTTAGTGTTAGTGTACGGGTTAGGATTAGGGTACGGGTTAGTGTAAGGGTTAGGGTTAGGGAACGGGTACCGTTTAGGGTACGACAACAGGTTAGGGTTAGGGTACGTGTTAGGGTACAGGTTAGTGTTAGTGTACGGGTTAGGATTAGGGTACGGGTTAGTCTAAGGGTTAGGTTTCGGGTCAGAGTTAGGGAACCGGTACGGTTTAGGATACAGGTTAGGGTACGACAACGGGTTAGGGTTAGGTTACGTGTTAGGGTACGGGTTAGTGTTAGTGTACGGGTTAGGTTTAGGGTACGGGTTAGGGTAAGGTTTGGGGTTAGGGTTAGGGTACGGGTTAGTGTTAGTGTACGGGTTAGAAAGAAATAGGGTCTCTTCCCCAAACCATGTAATAAAAATCCTGCTTGTCAGCATAATTGTGCCAACTTTGGACAGATGCCAATCTTTGAATGGCCTAAGAAATGCCACATGCAAGGAATTCCCTGGCGGTCCAGTGGTTAGGACTCTGCACTCTCATAGCTGAGGGCCCAGGGTTCAATACCTGGTCGGGGAACTAAAATCCCACAAGCTGCGCAGCAGGGCCAAAAAACCAAGCCAAAACAAAACAAAATAAAAAAGAAATGCCACAGGCTGATTAGGTTAAGCCAGAGTCTCTGAACCAATAAAAGGCAAGGGGATGATATGGGCATGACTGACTTTAACTGCAGCGACGTACTCTTGGAGCTGAAGATAGTCATCTTTTTCTCAGTGACATGGGATATGTAAGGGGAGATGTGGACTCCTGAACAAAACTAGGATTTTATCAAGAAGGAAGAAAGAAGGAAATGGATGTCCTGAAGGCAGACAATAGTATTCACTACACCTCATTTTCAAACAAACCTGTTGTTTGAGGTGGAACTATACAAGTTGGAACTGTTTCAGCCTAGAGAGAGTTTCTGAACATCAGTTTTTCGAAGTTTTCCTCAAGTAACCCACTTTAATGTTTCCTAATTCTCCTTTAATTTTCCCACGTAAAAATATGTAATACTTCATACATTCAAAAACATACATTTATATTAAGTATATATGATATGTGTATTTAAATGTATACCTTTGTATGAAATACTGTATAACATATATAGATACTATAAAATATTACATACATAGAGTATATTTAAGGGATAAAGAATATTACTAAAATGAACACCCTTGTACATATAACCTAATTTAAGAAAAAGAATATTACCCATAACTTTGACACTTTCTATATAATCCTCTCTGATTACATTCCCTCCTTCTCTCACCTCCACCCCACCTCTTAGGTAACCACTCTCCTGGATTTTGTAATTGTCATCCTTTTGGTTTATTTTATAGTTTTACCCATTACTTGAATACCTTAACAATATGTTTGTAATGTGTATGCTTTTGAGTTGCCTATAAATGAAAACATGCTGTATATAGTAATTTTTGTGGTAGAATATACATAACATAAAATTCACCATGCTAACCATCTTCAAGTGTACAGTTCAGTGGCGTTAAGTACATTCACACTGTTGTGCAACCATCACCACCGTCCAACTCCAAATTTTTTTGTTTTCTAAAACTGAAACTCTGTACCCATTAAACAAAAACTTCCAATTCTTCCCTTCCCCCAACTCCTATCAATCCTGATTCTATTTTTTGTCTTCATGAATTCGACTACTCTAGTTACCTCATATAATTGGAATCATATAGTATTTGTCCTTTTGTGACTGGCTTATTTCACTTAGCATAATGTTCAAGATTCATTCATGTTGTAACATGTATCAGAATTTCCTTCCTTTTAAGGTTGAATAATATTCCATTGTATGTATAAGCCACATTTTGTTTATCCATTCATCAGTGGATGGGGCACTTGGGTTGCTTCCACCTTTTGGCCATTGTGACTAATACTGCTATGAATATGGGTGTACAAATACCTGTTCAAGTTTCTGCTTTCAATTCTTTGGAGTATATATCCAGTATATAGTTTTTTGCAACTTTCTCTTTTTTTCTGAGTTATGTTTGTGAGATTCATCCATGTTAGTTTTAGCTTTAGTTCACTCACCTTAATTGCCATATGATATTTCACTGTGTGAATATTAAACAATTTGTTTATTCATGCTCGTATAGATGATCAGTTCAGTTTTTGCAGTTTTTAATATTAGAAACAGAGCTTTATTCTTTTACATGCCTCCTTGTATATATGTAAAAAAGTATTTGTAATCCAAGATAATATACTTAGAAGTGAAATTGTGTCATAAGGCATTGTATGTCTTCAAATTATTGAAGATAATATATTCTCAAATTATTCTTTAAGTACTGTACACATTCGTACTCCCATAAACAGTGTGGGAGTTTCTGTTGCTCCACAGCCATATTAGAACTTGTCATTGTCAGTGTAACAGATATTGCCAGTTGTCCCAGCATTCACTCTTCCCTTCTTCCTTTAATAATAGGTCTTATGAGTTTTATTTGGGTTGCCCAAGTAGAAATTTTATTTCCCAGACTTCCTTGCAGTTAGGCATGGCCTACCATTTAAGTTGTAGACAACAGGGTGTAACTGAAAATGATAAGTATCTCTTCTGGGTTATGACCTTAAAAGGCATGCTCCTTGGGACTTCCCTGGCCTTCCAGTGGTTAAGACTCCGTGCTTGCACTGCAGGGGGCCTTCGACCCCTGGACAGGGAACTAAGATCGCACATGCTGGGGGGCAACTAAGTCCGCATGCCGCAACTGCTGAGCACGCACACCACAACTACAGAGACTGTGCACCATAACGAAGATCCTGTGCATCGCAACTAAGACCTGACATGGCCAAAAATAAATTAATTAATTAAAAAAAATTTTTTTTTAAAGGTATGCTCCCCTAACCCATTCTACCTCCCTACTGACTAGATGCAGATTTGATGGCAGGAGCCAGAGCAGCCACCTTGAACCCAGAGATGGAAGCTTTAGGTTGAAGATGACGACTTTGGACTGCTTACCTCTGAATTGTTCTATGAGTGAAAATGAACTTTTGTTTTGCTTAATCCACTGTACTTCAGTGTCTCGTTGCTATAGCAGCTTGGACTACTTCCTAATTAATACATTTATTCTTTGATTTTAAAATCATTCCCAGTTTTTCCTTGCTCAGAAAGCCTCTGTTTATTCTCTTTCAAAATCTTTGTGGTGGTATTCTTTTTGCATTTGATTGATAATGCTAATCTCCTTTTTATGCCCAGGTCTTTGAATACATTTGCCTGAAAATGGAGGCCCTTCCCCCAGGGGAGTGGGTATTTGTTGCTTTTGTTTGCTCACATCCTCTCCTCCTTTCTAACCGTACCCAGACTTTTTTCTTGGCATGTTACACTCAAATTATATGCAGTTGTATTAGGATTTAGATCAGAGTGCCCAGCCTTTTCACTATAGATGTTGAAGGGGAGAACTGGAGAATCCTTCCTCTTGTTAGGGGAAACACTGACTGAAACTGCCAGCCCTGGCCAGGCAACATAGTAACCACTTGCATGAGTTATCTTAAACAGGAGGTCCTGGTAAGCAACCACCAACCGGAAGAATTCGGGAAAGGTCAAAAGGAGAGAGGAGATGCCAATCCATATGTCCTTCCAACCTCCCAGAATCCTTGCTGGAACCCATTTTGGCCTGGCACTGCGCAAGCCACCAGGAGGGAGCCTGAGTCAGAAAGATTGGCCAGAGACAACCCGAAAACTAACCCCATTCCCATAAAACCCAAGACTGCAAGCCACGTGGCAGAGAGTCCTCCCAGGTTCCCTTACCCTCCTGCTCTCCACCTGAGTGCCGCTTCCCAATAAAGTCTTGTTTTGTCAGCACGTGTGTCTCCTCAGACAATTCATTTCCGAATGTTAGACAAGAGCCCACTCTTAGCCCTGGGACAGGTTCCCCTTCCTGCAACACTCTCACCACCCCCTATATCGGAGAAGGCATTGAGTGGCTAAAGGAAAAAAAAAAAAGAGTTTAACTTTGTTTCATACAGCATCCAGAGCTTTGATAGTAGACTAGCTCCTGGATTGGCTTTTTCCTGCTCCTAGACCTAGTTATATGGCCTTCTTGTCTGTTTTGTGACTTCCATAATATCTTTCCAAATATATTTCTTTTAAAGTTTTAGCTGCTGCTATGGATAACATCCAAAGAACTGTAAGGGATCAACTACTCTCAAGTTACAGGCTCTCCTAAACTGTGCAGATCCACTGGGAATGAAGGACTGACCACATGCAATTGAGATTACTTATTAACACCTATGGAGTTTATTTTTAGGATAAAATGAAAGCGTAACTCCATGGTGATAAGAAGGGAAAGAAGTACTCACACTGCCAAGGTTATATATGACCAGGTTACCCTGAGCCTAGACACTATCCATCCCAAATCTTAAGGGGTCCAATAGCAGATAATCTGCCTCTAGATCCTGTTGTTTAGAATGGTACAAACTGCAAGAGGTAGCAGGGATTTTATTCCACAAAATAATACGCAAGCCACCAGCCAATCAGAATATGGCTTCAAACCACTAACCAATCAAATGTCACCCCCTTGTCCCCGCCCTCACCCAAGTCTCCCTAGTAACAGCAAGAATGAAACATAAGGAAAGAAGGGCAGCTAGATTTTTTTTTTTAATATTTATATATTTATTTGGCTGCACCGGGTCTTAGTTGCAGTATGCGAACCCTTTAAGTTGTGGCATGTGGAATCTAGTTCCCTGACCATGGGTCGAACCCTGGCCCCCCCTGCACTGGGAGCAGAGTCTTATCCACTGGACCACCAGGAAAGTCCCGGGCAGCTGGATTATAAACCTAACCCAGAGAAGGCTCATGCTGAGTTGATTTTGACAGCATTGACAATTAATAGCTGACCCTCCCAGAGTTTCCCACACAAAACCTTCCGTGTGATTTAATTCATCCCTTATTTCATTTTGAATAAGAGCACTTTACGTTTTCATTGTAACTTTACTTTTTACATTCTAGATTAGTAAAATTAGTCTCTAAAAAATGGGCTTGGGGTTGATCATATAACTTGAAATTAATGTTACTAAAATGTCATGAGGAGAGTATTACACAAACAATGAGTTTTCTTTTAAATAATTTTCTGGAGATGGGTTCTGTATAACGAAGATGGCTGTGACTTTTGAAAATTAATTGTGCAGGCTACAAAATTTGAATGGCCAACTATATGTTAGTTCCTTAAGTGTAAGAATGTAGCAGATAGAGGCTTCCCTGGTGATGCAGTGGTTAAGTATCCGCCTGCCAATGCAGGGGACACAGGTTCGAGCCGGTCTGGGAAGATCCCACATACTGCGGAGCAACTAAGCCCGTGTGCCACAACTACTGAGCCTGTGCTCTAGAGCCCGCGAGCCACAGCTACTGAGCCCGCATGCCACAACTACTGAAGCCCGCGCGCCTAGAGCCGGCGCTCCACAACAAGAGAAGCCACTGCAATGAGAAGGCCCTGCTTGCCACAACTAAAGAAAGCCCGCACGGCAACAAAGACCCAACGCAGCCAAAAATAAAATAAATAAATAAATAAATTTATTAAAAAAAAAAAAGAATGTAGCAGATAGGATTTCCTATAGGATCTAGAACAATGCTGATATCTATCTTGAAACAATGAGGGGAACGTGGAAGGGCCTGTTTTAAACAGCGTTGCTGTTTCCCTATTAGGTGCCTTGCTGAGGGAGGGTTTTTGGATACAGGGCCTGGGGCCTGACAGCTAGAACCTACCATGCCAGGTAGGAAAGGAAAAGGCAAAGAGAAAGCTTCCTGCCTTCCTCAACCTAATCTCATCTTTCTTTGTCTTCCACTACCATCACTTTTCTTCTCCTTCCCACTCTTAAAAACTTTAAAAAAAATTGTGAGGTACAAAACACAAACAGGAAACCACAAAGGATAAATTTACAGCTCAGTAAGTTTTAACAAAGCAAATATTTATGTAATTACCACTTGGTTCAAGAAACAGAACACTGTTAGCACCTAAAACCCTACTTGTGACCCCTCTTGGTCACTACACTTTTCCTTCTCCCCAAAGGCAACCACTACCTTCCTTTTTTTTTTTTTTTTTGGCCTCACTGTGTGGCATGTGGGATCTTAGTTCCCCAACCAGGGATTGAACCCATGCCCCCTACAATGGGAGTGCAGAGCTCTAACCACTGGACAGCCAGAGTAGTCCTTACCTTCACTTTTAACATTATGATTTAATTTTGTCTATTTTTGAACTATATGTAAAGTCAATTTTACAGTAACTATTCTTTTGAACTTCCATCTTTCACAATTTTCTTGGAGGTACATTATTATTGAATTATACAAACAGAAAAGTGCACAAATCAAAAGTGGTTCAGCTTGATGAACTTCTCATAAACTGACCATACCTATGTAACAAGCACCCAGATCGAGAAACAGCATTAGCAGCTCCCTTTCAGTCACTATCCCTCCACTGTCCTGAATTCTAACACTATATATAAATTCTGTCTATTTTTGAACTTATATATGTGAAAACATATAGTATATATTCTTTTCTGTCTAGCTTCTTTTGCTTAACATTGTGAGATTCATCTGAGTGGTTTCATGTAGTTATAGATCATTCATTCTCTTGGGTGTTTTGTATTCCATTGTACAAATATACCACAATTTGATGATCTATTCTAGTGTAGGTAGACATTTGTGTTGTTTTCCAGTTTTCAGCCATTACAAATAATGTTGCTGTGAACATTCTTGTACATGCCTTCTGGTGAACATATATATGCATTTCTGTTGGTTATATGTTTAGGAGTGGGATTCCTGGGCCATAGGCTCTGGGGCTGTTCAGCTTTAGTAGATAGTGCCAAATAGTATTTCAGAGTAGTCATCCCAATTTACACTCCCACCAGCAGCATATGAGAATTCCATTTATTCCATTCTTTGGCTTGCAGCTGCATAACTCCATTTCTGCCTTCACCATCACATGGCATTCTCTCTGTGTGCTGTCTTCAAATGGCCATCTTATAAGGAGACCACTTGGGCCCATCCTACTCCAGTATGACTTCATCTTAATTAATTACACCTGGGACAACACTATTTCCAAATAAGGTCACATTCTGAGGTGCTGGGGGTTAGTATTTAAACATCTTTTTTTGGGGGGTGTGGGGGGGACACAGTTCAACCCGTAACAGACATGATAGCAGTGGACATCTCTTCTTGATCTCAGTGGGAAAACTTTCAACTTTTCAGCATTAACTGTGATGTTTGCTGTAGTTTTCTTAGTAAATACTCTGTATAAGGTTAAGGAAGTTTCCTTTTATTTCTGGCTTGCAAATCTTTTTAAAAACCATAAATGGATATTGAAATTTATGAAATGAAAGAAAACATTCTTTTTCTGCATCTAATGAGATGATCATCTGATTTTCTCCTTGTCTGTTCTATAGTAAATTACATTTATTTTTATAATTTTCAAAGAGAATTTCAATTGAAAATATTAAAATTACAAGTGGGATTTCTGAGTTGGGTAATGTTCTGTTTCTTGATCTGTACACAAGTGTGATTGGTTTGTGAAAATTCACTAAGCTGTCCACTATGATTTCTAATTTTATGTATATACTTTATATTTCAATAAAAGCTAAAAGAAACACAGCTAAATTCCTATTTGAGAATGAAAAGCTTTTTCTTCCAAAGGAAACTTAGCTGCCCCACTTTCCGCTCACATCCACCTCCTATGAGAGGTGAAGATCTGGGTTATTAAGATGGAAGCAAGGTCAAACCTGTAAGTGGTGCACAACTGACACATTGACACACTTAATAGTCTCAGAGTTAGGTAGGTTTTTGTTTTGTTTTGTTTTCAGAATTCAGTGTGTATCAGCTTTGTTTTTCAGTGATTCTCTCAAGCCAAATGGGTTCATGTTTAGTATTACATGAGATTGGATTATTTTCTAAATCCAATCTGGTCCTCTCTAGACAATCTTGTTATCTGGCTTTTGCTATCTTTCCTTTGACTGATATTCTCCAACATAAAGTCTTCTGCATTGAATTATTCTAAAGAATTCCCTTTCTTCCCTTTTACAATACCTGCAGGAATTGATGTACTCTTACATTCTGTCTTCAGAATACATCTTCACAGATTTGTTCCTAATTGGACTTTCTGTTAGAATTGAATTAAGTCTATTCACTTAATTTGAGAAGAACTGACAGCTTCATAATTTTTCCTCTTTTCATTCAGAACCATGGTAAACCTCTCCATTATTTCAAGTCTAATTTTATTCCACTCGGATATGAGTCTGTATAGTTCTGTAGTTTCCTTTATATAGATTCTGCATATTTCTTATTAGTGTTATTCCTACCTGCTTCATGGTTTTTTGTTGTTGCTATTGTGAATGGAACCTTTTTTTTTTTTTCCATTCAAAAGCGAACCCGTAGAGCGATAGGATCTCTACCACCGCTCTCAGCTGTGAGACTCTATGGTTCCTTGGCTATATAGGAACATTCAGCTCGCCCCAACATTATCCGAACCGGAAGGAAGGTGGCAACCGAGAGTCGCCAAGCAAAGGGCCGCTCTATCTTGCCTTTGTTCTCCTCTCGGTGGCTACTGCGCAGGCGTAATCGCCCCGGTACCGTCCCCACCTTCCCGGTCGCGGGCGCAGCTCGGTAGCGCCGGCGCACTGGCGCGCTCCGTTTACACGCTCCGGGGCCTGTAGGCGCCGCGAGTTCCGGCTGTCGCCGTCGCCGCCGCAGCTCCTGGAGGTCGGTTGCGACGCGTAACGACGCCGGGACGAGCGCTGCGCCTTCTTCTCCGATATGTACCCGAATTGGGGCCGGTATGGCGGGAGCAGCCACTATCCGCCGCCGCCGGTCCCGCCGCCACCGCCGGTGGCGCTTCCTGAGGCCTCGCCGGGGCCCGGGTACTCGAGCTCGACGACTCCCGCGGCCCCCTCCTCTTCTGGCTTCATGAGCTTCCGCGAGCAGCACCTGGCGCAGCTCCAGCAGCTGCAGCAGATGCACCAGAAGCAAATGCAGTGCGTGCTCCAGCCCCATCACCTTCCTCCGCCCCCCCTGCCGCCCCCGCCGGTGATGCCGGGGGGCGGCTACGGGGACTGGCAGCCACCGCCGCCGCCGATGCCCCCGCCACCTGGGCCGGCTCTCAGCTATCAGAAGCAGCAGCAGTACAAACACCAGATGCTCCACCACCAACGAGACGGGCCTCCTGGTTTGGTTCCCATGGAGCTGGATTCTCCCCCTGAATCTCCCCCAGTACCGCCAGGGTCTTACATGCCCCCGTCTCAATCTTACATGCCTCCACCTCAGCCACCACCCTCGTACTACCCCCCGGCCTCGTCTCAGCCCTACCTGCCTCCCGCTCAGCCGTCCCCTTCTCAGTCCCCACCTTCCCAGTCCTACCTGGCGCCCACCCCATCTTATTCTTCCTCTTCCTCCTCCTCGCAGTCCTATTTGAGCCATTCCCAGTCCTACTTGCCCTCTTCTCAGGCATCTCCTTCCCGCCCCTCCCAAGGCCATTCTAAATCCCAGCTGCTAGCTCCGCCACCGCCGTCCGCCCCTTCTGGGAATAAGACAACTGTCCAGCAAGAGCCTTTGGAGAGCGGGTCCAAGAACAAGAGTGCTGAACAGCAGCAAGCTGCCCCTGAGCCAGATCCCTCTACGATGACTCCACAGGTAAGAAAACATCTGCCCAAGCTGCGGCTCTCACCAAGAGGGCCCTAAGTGAGCAGGCCTGGGGGCTTTACCCAGTGCTTAGCCTAATTCCAACACACGATAACTGGCTAATTTACACTCCAGAGTATTCCATAAAAGTCAAAGGTCTGACATCCCAGCTTTTCAATTAGCTGAATGTGGATTATTAAAAGAACAGTGTTTGAAGATATTTCTAGACACCAGAGTGATGGGGTGGCTCAAGAGTTACTTCTCAGATATATTCCTTGGTTTCCTTTGATCATGCTTCTAGGTTTTATTGCTGTTGCAAAGGGCTTTTTTGTTGTTGTTGTTTAATTGTAACTTAAACTAAAATTCTATTTTAGAGGCAGCATAAAAAAGAAGCTTCTCAAAGGGCTGACACCTGAAATGCATATGAATCTTATGACCAGTTAGTTTCTTTAAAAGAAAATTAAGGGCCACTGATAGCTGTCAGCTTCCTGAATTAAGAAGTCTCAGCAAATGAAGGGTGGAAATCTTGTTCTAATCAGGAACATCCTAATTATGTTTATAGATGTATATGCAATACCTAGGGAAGTCTACATATTTGACCTTTTTGGGAATCTGTTGGTCATTTAAGGAACTGACCCATACATCCTGTTCTCACATCACTTAAAGATAGTTTTGAGACATGACTAATTTGCTGCATTGCATTGTTGTTAGCATTTACTCCACAGTAACAGCCTTGGAATTCGGCCAAGTTTTAAAAAAATGGTGGTGACATCTCTTCATTCATGAGAGAGCCAATCTTCTAAACTTCTCTTTCAAGTGATGCTTCCCTGTCAAAGATTGATAGGGTAGCAGTAATAAATGAATTCCTGTCTTCAGAAAGAAGATAAAATTAAAGTGGAAGAAATAATTTGTTTTGGTTTCTTAAAATAGACACTTTTAGCAATTAGTAATCTACCTAGATTCCCTCATGAAAAAAGAGAATCTTTTAATCTACAAGCTCAGATTTACATATAAAGATTTCCAAAAGATATTATTCTAATTTTACAGTGGTTTGGCATTAGAAATTAAGAAGAGAAACAGGTTGTTTTTTTTTTGTTTTTTTTGCATCTTTATTGCAGTATAATTGCTTTACAATGGTGTGCTAGTTTCTGCTTTATAACAAAGTGAATCAGTTATACATATACATATGTTCCCATATCTCTTCCCTCTTGCGTCTCCCTCCCTCCCACCCTCCCTATCCCACTCCTCTAGGTGGTCACAAAGCACCAAGCTGAAAACAGGTTGTTTTAAGTAAGCAAGATGTGGTGCTTGGCACATCATCAGGAGAAAACACTTGAGCTGCTGGGGTAAAACAGTAGAATGAGAGATTCTGTTAGCTTACACCAAATTAGTACTATCCCATCAGGTTTTTTCTCCAGATTCCTCCATTATAATAGAGATGGAATTTTTGCCCCCTTTACCACCCCACTCTGAGATTTCCAGTGCTTTTGTTGTCCAGCACTCTCAGAGTTAGTCCAAGCCAAAATATGACATTTATATCCTCATCTCTACTGGACTTTTTCTGGCCTCTTAGACAAATGAATTGTTTTTTGGTAGTGGGGGATGGGGGGCGGGAATCAGACCGGTCCTTAATATGAATATTTAGCACGAACACTGTTTTTGTTTTTCTGCCTTTGTACCCTTGTCTATAGTGAACTTCTTTTAGTGCTTTGACTATTCAGTGCCTCAAATTCTTTGATGAGAGCTGTAAAGAAAGTGGTGGAAGATGAGATTTGAGAGGTGGGAATGGGCCAGATCAAGAAGGCCCTTGCTAAGCCTTTTTAGGTTTTTTTTTACCTCTCTCTAGAATTCATCCCAACTTCCTCAACCCTCTCTCCCCCCTTACAGTTGTATTGCTTTCGAGGCACATCTCAAATATCAGGGTCTCTATGAAGCCGTGCTTCAGCTTACCTGTGTGGTTTGGTTCTGTTCTTCAAATCTTAAGTCCCTTGCAGACAGGGACTGCCTCACTTACCTTTTTATCCCCTGTAGCACCTGGGCCAGTGTCTTGCCAATTTGTCAGCTCTCCACAAAGTTTTGTTGAATAAGATACAAGAGTTGTCGTGTTCTAGACTTAGGATACTTTGGTTTATTAGGTGGTAAACATTTTCTTCATGCCAGTGCCAATCTCTGACAATTAACCCTTCTTTGTTGATTCATATTTTATTTTTGGAATATTTCATTAAAAATTTTTTATGGTGAAAGATTTTAAACATGCACAAAAGTAGAGAAAATGGTATGATTCTCCCCATATACCCATCACTCAAATTCAACAGCTATCAAGATGTTGCCATGTATGCTTCACCTAGGCCTTTACTGTTGTTCTTTTTGTTTGTTTGTTTGTTTTGTTTTTTGTGGTACGCGGGCCTCTCACTGTTGTGGCCTCTACCGTTGCGCAGCACAGGCTCCGGACGCGCAGGCTCAGCGGGCATGGCTCACGGGCCCAGCTGCTCCACGGCATGTGGGATCTTCCCGGACCGGGGCACAAACCCGTGTCCCCTGCATCGGCAGGCGGACTCTCAACCATTGCGCCACCAGGGAAGCCCCTTTACTGTTGTTCTTGCTGAAATATTTTTAAATGAATCAGCTCTCACATCATTTCCTTCCTACATTCTTAGACATTTTTTTTAAAGGACTTTTTCTAAGGTAAACACGTTATAACACCTAACAAAATTAACAAGTTTCTATCATCTAATACCAGATCTGTTCAGATTTCCCCTATTGTCTCATCATACTAATAAAAATAATTCCTTGATATTATCCATGTTAAAATTCCCCCATGGACTTAATAAAGTTTTGATGGTTTGTTCAAATTGGGATTCAATATAAACATTTTGGGGCAGAATAATTCTGTTGTGCGGCTGTCTTGTGCATTGTAGGATGTTTAGCAGCAACTCTGGCCTCTACCTGCTAGATACCAGTAGCAGCCCCCAGTTGTGACTACCAAAAATGTTTCCAGATATTGCCAAATATCCCCTGTGGGGCAAAATCACTCTCACTTGAGAATCCCTGATTTAGGTCAGTCTCTCCTATTCTGTTTCTCTACCCTTGCCATTGAGCTTGTTGAAAAATCTGTGTTAGTTATCCTGTAGAATGTCCCACGTCCTGGATTTGTCTGCTGTCTCGTTGGTGTCATTTGACTTGTTCCTCTCTCTCCCATGTTTTTTTTTGTAAACTAGGCATTAACTGTGCAACCTTCTTAGATTTAAGTTCCCCTTTCTTTTGGCAAGTGTACTTCGTAACCTAGGAAGTGCTGTGTACTTCATTTGCATCCCATCAGGAGTCACTCAATGCCTGGCTGTCCCATAGTTAGTGGTGCCAAGATTGATCAAGGGGGGGGTGACTGGTTTCTCTGCTGTAAAGCTTCCCATCAATCTTCAATCTAATATTTCATCTAGTGGTTCATCCGTTGATGGTCTTTGCTTGAGTAAATTATTTCTTTGTTAGAGGTTGCAATATGGTGAATTTTTTTTTCTGCTGTTTCTTCTATATTTACCATAAGGAATTCTGTAAAGAAAAACTTTCACTCATGAACTAGGGCTGTTTGATTGGACATACAGTTAGCATAGAAAAGACAGGATAAGTGCTTGATATTCTTCCATTTAATTTCTAGTTTTCAGAGTAAACTGGTGATATAATGGAATGTGTCTTTTTTGAAGAATTAACTCTTCTGTATGTTTTAAAGGACTGGCTAGTTAAAATGCATACTGGTCTTTTTTTAATGAACTGTGATTTATTCTTTTATTCTTAAAACTTATTTAGGTAAAGCTGTTGACTTTGATTAGAGTTTATAGCCACTATCTAATACTTAAATATATATTGAGTAACAACTGTGTGCCAAGAACTGTGCTTAGTACTGGAGATGAAATGGTGAACAAAATAGACAAGGTACCTGCCCTCATTCACTTGTTCCAGTGCGGGGAAAAGACATTTAAAAAGTAATTGAAGACGTGTAAGGTGCTGTGGAATTATAAAATAGAAAATATCACTAGACCATTCCGTAAGGATTAGGAAAAGGTGAGCTTTTTTAAGCCCACCATTGTATTCACAGGGCCTTGCTCAGGGTCTAGCACATAGTAGGTGAAGAATAAATATTTTTCAAATGATTGAATATAGCTGGGAGCTCTAAACTAATTGAAGAGACCTCCCTTTGCAAGTAATATTTAAATGAAACCTGAAGAATGGGTAGGAAATAACCAGATACGAGTTCAAAGAATTAAGTTCAGTAGGGCTTACTGAAGGTACAAACCAGGCCAGGGAGGACCTATGAAGACTTTATCCTAAGGGCAGTAGGAAGCCATTGAAGGATTTTATATAGGCAAATGTGACAGATTGGCTTGTTTGAAAGTTCACACTGCTTTGGGGAGAGTGGAATCGAAAGGAGCAAGAGTGATTTAGAGAGAATAGTGAATAGAGTGATCCAGGCAAGAGTTAGTAGTGGCTTGGACTTGGATGGTGATGGAGGAGATGGAGAGAAGTGGAAAGACTGGAGAAATATTTTGGTGCTAGAATCCAGTTGGAGATTGAGTAGTAGTGGAGAGGGAGGCATCAAGGACGATTCCTGGGTTTCTGGGATAGGAAACTGGGTGGATGGTGGTTCCATATACTAATAACCTACAGGAGGGGGAAGAACAGGTCTGGGAGGAAGGGAAAATGATGAGTTAAGTTTTAGACTTACTGAGTTTAAGATCCTTGAGACATAAGATTCTAAATGGAGATGTCCAGTTAGAAGTTAGATACAGGTCTGGAGTCTAGAAGTGAGATCTGGGAGACATAGACTTGTGAGTCATCAGCATAAAAATGGTATTTGAAGGCACAGAAATAGATGAAGTCTCCTGAGGAGTGTGTGTAGAGTAAGAATAAAGTTTAAAGGACATTGAGCCTAGCCCTGCAGAACCACAGTACCTAAGGGAACCAATGGGAAGAAAGGCCAAATAGGTAGATGGAAAATCAGGACAGTACAGTGCCACAGAAGTGAAGGGAAGACTGTTTCTAGGAGGAGGGTGTAGTCAGCTGTGTTACTGCTGAGAGGTCAAGCAAGATGAAGACTGTGAGTTATCTTTTGCATTTACTGACATGTAGATTATTGTTGACCTTGGCAGGAGCAGTTTCATAGTGACTGAAGCCATATTGCATTGATTTGAGGAGTGATGGAAGGTGAGGAAATGGGGATGGTGAGTATAGACAACTCTTTTAAAGAAGTTTGACTGAAGGAGAGAGAGAGAGAGAGAGAGAGAATGTGGGCAGGAGCTGGAGGAAGAGGCACAGTAAAGGAGTTTTTTTTTTTAAGATGGGACCTTAATTCCTGGAATAGAGTGTGAACTTCAAAAATGTTGAAAATAAATATATTTTAAATAAATTTTAAAAATGGAAATCCATTTCATTATTTTACCGTCCCCCCTCCCCATCCCACTTGCTTTAGGATATGACATTGAACATTTAATGTTACAGGCATTTATCCTAATCAACCTGGACAGGAAAGGCAACCTTTCAAAATTAATCTTTAAAACATCACACACATAGACGCATGTGTTCATTCATTCATTCATTCATCCATTCATTCATTCATCCTCTCTCTCTCTCTCCCTGTTCCTTCTCCTTTATATTTCCCTACTTGGAGAATCTTTTAGTACCTAGTTCCTTACTGTACTGGTAGCAAGTGGTCAGTAAATACTTGCTGAATTAATTAGCATCTTTTTTGGTATTTATGACAGATACATCCTTACTTTTTAACTCTATTCAGTCTCTCTCTCTTTTTTTTTTTTTTTGTGGTACACGGGCCTCTCACCGTTGTGGCCTCTCCCGTTGCGGAGCACAGGCTCCGGACTTGAAGGCTCAGCGGCCATAGCTCACGGGCCCAGCCGCTCCGCGGCATGTGGGATCCTCCCGGACCGGGGCACGAACCCGTGTCCCCTGCATTGGCAGGTGGACTCTCAACCACTGTGCCACCAGGGAAGCCCTATTCAATCTCTTTTTGAATGTGACATTTACTGTGATTTTCCTCTACCTATGAACTAACATCCCATATGAGATGGAGTTGTCTGATATAACGGGACATTCAGAAGAACTGGCTACTATTTCAGCTTCATTAGCAAGTCCAGGCAGGTTTTATTCCTTTTTAAAATAGAGATAAAGCAACCTTCTCTGGGGTCACTGAGGATATTTCTGAATGATTTCATCATTATTCATTTGCAGAGCTTTAAAAATGTGCCAAAGCCTCGTCCTAGGATTGAATTAGATCTGGTTTCTGCTTATTGGGTTCATATTAAATAGAAATTGATCTACAGTGCATACTGTTAGTAAATCAACAAGTACCTGAGCTCCTAACAAGGTTCTTAACCTTAGACTAGGTCTAAGACAAAGATAGAAAGCACAAGAATAAGGTGGGTATAAATTAATAAGGAATCTAGACCTGAATAATCTTCCTATCTATAGCCACTGGCTTCTAGTTTATGAAAGATAGTTTGCATCTTTGTATGTTTTGGTGATGCTTTCAAAGTAACTTAAAAAAAAAGGAAACTTTTAACTTCTACTTGAAAGAGTTTATTAATTTTTTAAAGCTAAAAAACAAGCCTGTTGCTGTTTTCAGTATTTTCATACAATAATGGAAGAAAGTTGAAAATGTTCTAATACCACATAATTGTTGACTATCATGAACAGTGTGTTGTTTTTTTTTCTTTTTTTTTCATGTTGAATAGTAAAAGTAATTATATTTCAGGAACTGATGATTATGTGTATGATAATAAAAACGAGAAAAACCCAGTCATGACCCAAACTTCAGGATGGAGTTAGTGAGATGGAATTTACTCTTCCAAAGGGATGTAGCAAGTTTCAGGTCATAGAAATTAGTAGCCTAGAAGGGAAGTCTTTAGCTGATCAGCAACTATTTATTGACACTCTACTGTGTGTTCCGGCACTATGCTTAAGCACCAGACAGGATATGAGAAAAGCATGAAACACCTCTCTCCCAAGACAGTTACTTTCTGCAAATGAGAAAACAGATAACAAGACAGTATGTTTCATGAGAAAAGAGTATCATGTATATTTGCATGTGGAAAATTGGAGAGGATGTACAGTAAAATAGTAACAATATAGGAAATCCTGGTTATCCAGAGGCAATGAATCTCAGTGAATGCAAGTAAAATGAATCCATTTAACACAAGGACCAAAAGTTTATTGTAAAAAGTAAAAAATTTAATTTGGGACACAATCTTGAAAAATAAAGCTCAAAAATCATAAAGAACAGCTGAGTCTTAGCGTTTATAAAGAATAAAGTGTAGATTAGGTTTCTGTACTATAATTTTTGTGACAAAATTGTGTGACAACACTATATTATCATCATTTATTTCATTTTTGAATATGTTGAAAAAATATTTTAGGGATTTATACATTTTTCCAAGGGCTGTTTTTCAACATTTGATATTCATGTCATTCTCTTTTGCAGTTCCTATTATAAAAATTATTTTTGGTTGTTAACTGGTAGTACTTCTGCTAGATCCTGCATCTTTATAATTGTAGTAGAAGTGTATGCTATTGTTTTTGTTTTTGTTTATATGCTGTTGTTAATTATAGAAGTATATAGGGCAGTTCATTAGTGAATATTTTAGTGTTATGACAACTTTTTTTTCCTTATGCCACCTTGTAACCATGGGGAATTATATAGTGAACACTGGCATAATGAAGATCCTGTAGTTACTTCTGAGTGGTGAGATTTTTTTTAAATTGATTTTAATTATTGCTTATTTGTAGTCGAGTCTCTTTATTTGAGGTATTTATATTTTATAAAGTTGTCAAGAACACTGAATTAGTGAATACTGAACGATTGCTCCTGGGGGAAGTGCAGGGTTAGGTTCCTGTGGGCCTTCGGTCACATTTTCTTCAACCAATCAATACATAACCTTGTTTTATATGTGTTTCTGTTTAAAAACAAATTATTTAATGTATATTGTTGATTCATTAACATTGAACTCACAGCCAACAGCACTATAACACATGCCTGAAAGAAGCTTATCCAACACAAGTATTTTCTTCTTAAGGCACATCATAGCGTTCTCGCACTTAGGAATACTAGACAGCACTTCAGCACAATGCTTGGGGCCATTTTAAACAGCAAAATCTTCAACCAAAAAGTACAGAAATGTGAAAAATGTGGCCCTAAATAGACCTTGAAAAGAACACTTATTTACAATATAAGAGCTAAACAAAAAGGCAGAGCATGGCCGTGTTCTGCCTCAGACAGGAACGTGCAAGTCAGATAACTAATTTTTTGCCCATCTACGCGTGTCCACAAATCACTGTGAAAGTTCCCTGAGTGTTGATTTTGGAGTTAGAAATAAATTTTAGCAAGTTGGCAAATTCACAAATACAGAATCCATGAATAATCAGGATAGGCTGTATCTTCTAATTTTTTTCCACATTAAACTTATTACTGTGGTAATTTTTCGAAAGTGGAAGCACAAAATAAGCTTCCAGAAAATCAAATTACAGTATAACTTGGAAGACAAAGTGAAACTTTTAAAATAAATAGAAAGCATTCTAAAACACAGTGTATTTTCATTTATGTATATATACCTGGGTATGGCAAGATTAATGATACAGCAGGTGTTTAAAAGAGGGAAGAGAAGACAGAGAGAAGAGGTAGGACTGTTTATTATATTCATTAATCACGAGACCCCCGTGGATAAAACTGAACCAACTAAAGGCAAGTTAAAAACAATAGCTATGAATACTGAAAAGATTTACTCTGATCTTTTATCAGAAAGACTACTCTCACCTCCAAAAGCATGTTTTTTTAATGAGAATAGAGAAGTATGTTGAATTAACATGTATGGTTTAATTTAAATATATAAATTTGGGGGAGGAATTGAAAGATCATGTTTATTTATTTGCCTTTCTCAGTTCAGGTTTGCCTTTTATTATATATAAATACATGAACACAGACACAAGTGTAGCTCCCTGTCAAAACCAAGTTGCAGATATACAGGATTGTCAATTAAAATTCTTTTTTTTTTAATTTTTAAATTTAATTTAATTTATTTTTTTATACTGCAGGTTCTTATTAGTCATCCATTTTATACACATCAGTGTATACATGTCAATCCCAATCTCCCAATTCATCACACCACCACCACCATCCCCGCCACTTTCCCCCCTTGGTGTCCATACGTTTGTTCTCTACATCTGTGTCTCTGTTTCTGCCCTGCAAACCAGTTCATCTGTACCATTTTTCTAGGTTCCACATATATGCGTTAATATACGATATTTGTTTTTCTCTTTCTGACTTAAAAATGGTTTCTGTTGTAGGAACAGCAGCAGTACTGGTATCGACAGCACCTGCTTAGTTTGCAGCAGAGGACAAAAGTGCATTTGCCGGGACACAAAAAAGGTCCTGTTGTAGCAAAGGATGCAGCTGAGCCAGTAAAGGAAGAAGTTACTGTACCTGCCACCAGCCAAGTACCAGAACCCCCTCCATCAGAGGAGCCCCCATTACCACCCCCTAACGAGGACGTACCACCTCCTCTCCCACCTGAGGAACCCCAGGTAACCATGAAGTTAATTACTTGGTATTTATTAAGTTGTTCCATTTTTTTCTGCTTCATATATATATGTACCTTTGTTATATATAAATGGATATATATTTTCATTTTTTTTTTTTAAGTGCATGTAAAATTTCATTTGTGGAATAGTCAGATGTGTGCCATATCGGGTTTAGAAAAGGCATTTTTTCATCGTTTAAGTGAGAGTGAAGAATTAGACACTCTTCTGAATTGAGTGTCTCTAAGCACTAAAGGGATGCAAGTGTGGGTGTTTTCATATTGGCAGCACAGGGCAATAATTAAGAGATTGAGCTTTTATTGTCAAACTGCCCGGGCTGTAGTCCAGGCATTGCTACTTGCTGGTGGTGACTCTGAGCAAGTTAGTTAACCATTCTATGCTTCAATTTCCTCATCTACAAAATGGGCATATTCAAATAGTAGCTTTCTTATTGAGCTATTAAAGCATTAAATGTGATAATCCTTGTTGCTTAGCATACTGACTGGCACATGGAAAGTTCTCACGTTGGTCCAAAGGTCATTGTTCTCCCAAGAGCCTTATATGGAAACATTAATGAAACATGATGATTACACTGTAGGCAGCTGGTGAAAAGTGACTAAGGTGAAAAAAGAAATTTCTCATATAGTGAAAAGGATAGTAACTGTGGATTGACTTTCTGCTGGGGAAATGGTTATCCTATTTAGGAACAGTGAGGTGATTATTCTCGTAAAGACTGTGGGATTTATAAATTCCTTTGTATTAGTATCCATGATCACAGTATAGATAGAACTAGGTATTTTATCTAAGGATAGAATAGCTTTTCTCATAGTTGCAGGGATTCTGGACTTTATAACACAATACTATTACAACATAATACTTTATAAAATATTCAGGTTTCTTATTAATTTGGTTGCTGTTTATGACTTAGAAAAAGAAAAAAACTGTACCCTCTCTTTTATCTTTAGTCTGAGGACCCAGAAGAAGACGCCAGGTTAAAACAGTTGCAGGCTGCAGCAGCACACTGGCAGCAGCACCAGCAGCATCGAGTTGGCTTCCAGTATCAGGGAATAATGCAGAAGCACACTCAGTTACAGCAGATCCTACAACAGTACCAGCAGATTATACAGCATCCACCACATATACAGGTGAGTGCTTCCTCAGTTGCCACATGGGAAATTGCCCCAGGATGTTAAAGGGATTTGTTTCTCATGAAAGAGATTTAAGTATGAAGAAGGAAAGATATCAGATGTTTCGTCTGGAGTGCCCAAGTAGTTATTTGTCACATTACTGGGGGCTTGGAAATGTGGTATTGTGAAAATGCTCTTGGGGAAGGGCGGGTATAGTGGAATCTTCTGATCATGTTAACCCAGGCAGATGTTAGAGTACTGTTGCTAAGAGATTTAAGAACCAGGGCTTCTTACAGACTCACAGACATAGAAACAAACTTATGGTTATCAAAGGGGAAAGCAGGGGGAGGGATAAATTAGGAGTTTGGGGTTAACAGATACACACTACTATATATAAAATAGATAAACAACAAGGACTTAACTGTATAGCACAGGGAGCTATATTCACTCTCTTATAATAACCTATAATGGAAAAGAATCTGAAAAAGAATGTGTGTGTGTGTGTGTGTGTGTATACATATATATATACACACACACACATATATATATATATGTTTTTTTTGTTTTTTTTTTTTTGCTGTACACGTGAAACTAACACAATATTGTAAATCAACTATACTTCAATTTAAAAAAAAAAAAAAGGAATTCCCTGGTGGTCCAGTGGTTAGGACTCTGTGCTTTCACTGCTGAGGGCGCGGGGTTCAATCCCTGGTTGGGGAGCTAAGGTCCTGTAAGCCGCGCAGAGTGGTCAAAAAAAAAAAAGAAGAACAACCAGGGCTTCTTATGTCACTTCAAGGTAACCTGTGTTTTTGCCTGAAAAGCACTGCAGTAACAAGCAGAAATCCACCAGCAAGATCAAAGCAACCACCACAAAAAACCTAAGCAAATGCACCACAAAAGATGAAGTGACTTAGATACTTGTTTGTCTTGTATCTGTGAGGTATAAACTTATGTTTATATGTCTATAACAGATCATTTTCAATAGTAATATTTAAAATGACCCATAGTAGTAATAAAAACTTGAAAAATACTTATTGCTGAGACAGCTATTCGCTTTAATGTTTGGTAGATTTTTTCCAACTCAGTGATAACATATAAATAAGTCAAAGGGAGAAAGGCGAATGATCATCATGGAAAGGATTTAACAAGCTTATCCTTAGCCTCCCAAAGTCTTGTGTTCTAATTTCCTAAGGCTGCAAATGCCCTTGGTTCATTAATATTTTAACTTATGATTAATTTTCTTATATGAATGTCTTGAAATAATTTTTATCCCTTTATTTGTAGACCATGTCTGTAGATATGCAGATGCGGCATTATGAGATGCAGCAGCAGCAGTTTCAACATCTCTACCAAGAATGGGAGCGAGAGTTCCAGCTGTGGGAGGAACAGCTTCATTCCTATCCTCACAAAGATCAGCTTCAGGAGTATGAGAAGCAATGGAAAACATGGCAGGGACATATGAAAGCCACTCAGACCTATCTCCAGGAGAAAGTCACTTCATTTCAGAACATGAAGAACCAGTATATGGGGAACATGTCCATGCCACCACCTTTTGTCCCATATTCTCAGATGCCTCCACCTCTACCAACAATGCCTCCTCCGGTATTGCCTCCATCATTGCCACCACCAGTGATGCCCCCTGCCCTGCCTACTTCAGTGCCACCACCTGGCATGCCCCCACCTGTGATGCCACCTTCTCTACCAACCTCTGTGCCCCCACCTGTGTTGCCTCCATCTCTCTCTTCTGCAGGGCCACCACCAGTTCTACCCCCGCCTTCCCTCTCTTCTGCAGGGCCGCCACCAGTTCTTCCCCCACCGTCTCTCTCTTCAACAGCGCCTCCACCTGTTATGCCCCTCCCACCATTATCTTCAGCCACACCTCCTCCAGGAATACCTCCCCCTGGAGTTCCACAAGGGATACCTCCTCAGTTAACAACAGCCCCAGTTCCACCAGCCTCCAGTTCTCAGAACTCACAAGTTCCAGAGAAACCTAGACCAGCACTGCTTCCCACTCCTGTGTCTTTTGGTTCAGCCCCACCCTCAACTTACCATCCTCCATTGCAATCAGCCATTGGCCCATCTGAACAAGTGAATTCTAAAGCTCCACTGAGCAAGTCTGCTCTGCCGTACAGTTCATTCTCATCTGAGCAAGGACTTGGGGAGTCTTCAGCTGCTCCATCTCAGCCAATCACTGCAGTCAAGGACATGCCAGGGAGGTCAGGGGGATTGCTTCCAGATCCTCCTAGAAGCAGTTACTTGGAAGGTCCAAGAGGCCCAAGGTAGGTCTGCCTTTTTTTTGGGAGCGGGTGGGGAGTGGGGGTGTGGTGGTTTTGCTGCTTTGCTGATACAGGCTGAGTAGGCTTTTATGTTCTCTTTGTACTTATACAAATATACATTCCTGGTTTACAGTTAATAATGTTAGTGTTGTTCACTTATTAGACATGACATAATGAAATCTAGAAATGGCAACATGCCCCCCTTTCTTTGATGTCATTGCTTTTATCCTGTATGTAGCGATTTTAGTCCAGGATGAATGTAGTGGTTTAGAGTAATGCTTATCAATTCCTTAGCTTCAGAAGCAATTTTTATTAAATTTATTGATCTTTTTTGCTTTTTGTTTATGTAACAAATAACTGGATTGGTAACTTTCTGTGACATGATATGCCAGCTGTTGGAGATAAAAATGAATAAGCATCTAGTGAAATAAGGTAATGGAATTTAGTGTAAGGGTAAATAGGACTTTTATTTTATCCATTTGTTCAGCAAATATTTATTAATATTTGTGCCTCCAGCAGTGAATGTAACATAACAGACACAATCCCTGCCCCCATGGAACTTTTATCCTTTATATTTTCCTCAGTTTAGGAGATGTTTTTTTTTTTGTTTGAACCACATTTTTTAGAAAAGCACACAAAACATTTACTAGTAGTTTCTAAATTTTTTCTTTTACCTTTTAAAAGGTGTTAAATTTATTTTTCCAAGTTCGTAAAAATATTTTTTCCCCAAGTTGGCCTAAATGATAATTTTCTTATAGAAAAACATTTTCAATCAGATTTTTTTCCAATTGGAAATCGTACTGGAAATACTCCTTATACAAAATTTAGACAGGACAGGAAAGTATTGAAAAAATGTAAAAGTCACCTAATTCTACTATCTGGAGGTAATAATTTTTAAAACATATGTCATAAAAAATTGAAGCAGGGCTTCCCTGGTGGTGCAGTGGTTGATAGTCCGCCTGCCGATGCAGGGGACACGGGTTTGTGCCCCGGTCCGGGAGGATCTCACATGCCGTGGAGCGGCTGGGCCCGTGAGCCAAGGCCGCTGAGTCTTCGCGTCCGGAGCCTGTGCTCCGCAACGGGAGAGGCCACAACAGTGAGAGGCCTGCGTACCGCAAAAAAAAAAAAAAAAATGGAAGCATACTAAGTGTATTATTTTGTAACTTGGTTTTTCCACTTGTCAGCATTGGTTAGTTTTCCATCTCAGTGTTGATGGATCTACATCATCATTTTAAATTTTAACCTAATTTCAATATTTGAAAACAAAATATATTTTTTATTTGTTCTCCAAGTTTATATTCAGAAAACAGAACTCCATCCAAAAATGAAAGCTAATTAAAGGCAATTAACGTGAATTCCGCTGAGTACCAGAAGCCTTGTCAGAAGCTTTACATACATTATCCCATGGAGTCTTCTCAACAACCTGTGAACTTGGCAGTTTCATATCCTACATTTACCCTTTACAAACTGGGGCTGAGAGGATTGGATAACTTGCTCAGGATCATGTAGGTGGGAGGGTAGAGCCTAAGTCCACATAGTGGGAGCTGAGTCCAGAGGGTCCCCAGAGCAAGAGCACTAGTTAAGCACTGTGTTTAATGCCGTGATTCAGTGATGTTCATCCTGTCAGTGATTACAAGTGCATTTGTAGTCCTGATTTATTTGGCATGTGTTTCATCTTGATTTGAATTCCTACTTATCTCCTGGATTGAGCATTACCTTTTAGATACGGTAACTGATTTGCTATATGAGAAGTACGTTCTTATAACCTCATAAAACATAGATTTCCTGCTTCCTTTTTTCTGTCATAATAATGTTTTCTCTCTTTTGCCTACCAAATCTTGACTTTGTAAATTTAGGACCTACTTTAACTTTTTTTCTTTTGCCTCAGGGTACAGTTAATAATTTCAGTGCTAGGAGGATCTTAGCAGTTACCTAGTGCAACTTGCCCTCTATATAGCAACTCACCTTTGTGTTGCATTTTGTCATCCTAGGTCTTGCACATATTAGCTCATTTATTCCTCTCAGTGATCTCATGAAGTAAATGGATAAAGGGAGCTGAGATTTGGAGAAGTTATAAATAAGTTGCCCCAGATGACATGGCAAATAAATGGTTGAGGTGGGGTTAGAATCCAGGGCCTTCTGACCCACTCTTAAGTCCACTGTGCTTCCTGTGACAAGCAGCTGATGGGCTCTGCTCGAGCGTTGGCACTGTGATAAGGAACACTGCCCCACGAGGTGCTGACAGTTTTACAGAAATTGTATTTCTTACGTTGAACATAAATGTGTTGCCTTGACTTCTGCCTGTTGATTCTAGATCTGCCTGTGTGGTGCAACACATAGTGATTTACCCTGTCCCTCTTCTACAGTGTATCCTGCCGTTGTCTAAAGACCATCCTCTTGTCTCCCTCGACCCACCTTAACCATTCTGCTGTGCCATCACATAAACTGAAGTTCTCTTCATATTAACATCGGTGCTAGCTTTGTCCTGCTGTATTGTTCACTGTCCTTTTTTTAAAAAAAAATTTATTGATTGATTATTTGGCTGCGCTGGGTCTTAGTTGCAGCACTCAGGATCTTCGTTGTGGCGTGCAGGATCTTTTTAGTTGTGGCATGTGGAATCTAGCTCTCTGACCAGGGATCGAACCTGGGTCCCCTGCATTGGGAGCATGGAGTTTTAACTGCTGGACCACCAGGGAAGTCCCTGTTCACTGTCCTTTGAAGGGCCTTTGGTTTATCAGTCTCCTTCAGAATGAACACTTACTTCAGATGGAGAAAGACCATAGGCCTATTACTAACTTTGTTATAAAAATGTACTTATATAGCTGAACAAATTGCTTTTTTTTGGGTGGGGGGGTCAGTACTCTCACAGTGTTGACTCATGTTGAGCTTAACATCAATTTGGCCAGCCAGGTCTTTTTCACCTTACTGTTATTAAGCCAGTTCTCTGTCACCCTGAACTTGTACAGTTTTTTGTCTTGTGTTCTTTTTTTTCCTAACACTTTACATTTCGTCTAGTTAGGTTTGGGCCTGCATTCTAGTCTGCTGAATCTTCACGAATGGAGATTACACTGTTTTTAGATATGAGATATCCCTTCCTGGCTTTTTCCACCTGCAGCTTTGATAAGGATGGCATATTTTGTCCTTGAATTGTATCCTGCTCACATTTCTACCTTGTTTTTTTTTTTTTCCTACCTTGTTTTAAAAACCTTTCCCTGATCTAGCTGTGTCATTGACATTTCTATTACCCTTCTACTTCTTTTGTTCACTTAGCCCATGTAAAGTATAGTTTGTGACTGTTGCCCAGGCATGGTGTTTTTTTTTTTTTTTTTTTAACCTTTGTTACGTGGGAGAAAAAGAGATCAGTGGGAAGCCGGTCAGTGAGTAAAAGAGACTGAGGTAAGAATAATCCACACTATTAAGAAAACTTGTGAATTTCCTTTATTAGTTGAATTCAGCGTTTGCTATATATATAACATACGGTAAGCCACTCTGTGTGTGTGTGTGTGTGTGTGTGTGTGTGTGTGTGGTTTCTTAAACAAAGCTGGGTAGAAAAACAAGAACTGAGAATACAGTTAACTGATTTACCAATTACGCACTGTTAAATAAAGTACTGGAAATTACTTTGAGTTTCTTGAAAAATCCAGATTTAGGCTGCTTTCTAAAAACTGAAGGTTTTCAAAAAATCAAGTGACATAAATGCATCATATGTGAGTAGCACACCACATTGTTGAGCATCTGGGGCAGCTTTTTGAAACTGTTTATATGTGTATGTGTCATTGGATTCATCAAGTCTTGTAGAAGACTACCACAGCTCCAGTAAACTGTCATGTTAGTAGATGTTGGTTTCCAAGAATCTTTTATTTTCAGTAATAAAACTTACTTATTGAAGAGGAACATACAGAGATGTGCACAATCATAAGTGTACAGCTTAGTAAATTTTCACAGATACACCTGTGTTATCGCGACTCAGATTAAGAAACAGAAATTAACAGTGTCTGAGAAGTGCCACTCATGCCCCTTCCCATTTTTCCTCATCCCAAAGATAGCCACTATTCCAACTTTTTACACAAGAGATTAGTTTTGCCTATTTTTGAACTTTATATAAATGGACTCATGCTGTATGTACTCTTGAGTCTGGCTTCTTTCACCTAACATTATATTATTGTGAGATTCAGCCATGTTGTGTGTAGCTGTAGTTTGTTTCATTCTCATTTCTTTACAGTATTTTATTGTATGAATATACCACAATCTGTTTATCCATTCTAATATTGATGGTCATTTAAGTTTTTGGTGGTTATTATGAAAAACACCGCTTTGTGTCTTTGGTGCTATATATGTCCCTTTAGGGGTGTGTGTGTGTGTGTGTGTGTGTGTTTGTATTTAATTTTGTTTAGATATATGCCAAGGATGGGAATTGCTTGGTCATAAGAGTACGAATATGTTCTGCTTTGATAGATATTGTCAAACAGTTTTCCAAAGTGGTTGTGTCAGTTTACACTCTCACCACCAGTGTTTCTGTATTCCATTTTTTTTGTATCCTCATTAGTACTTGGTGTTATTAAACTTTAAAATTTTAGCAATCTTGGTGTATGTCTAGTGGTATTGTAATATGGCTTTAATTTATATTTCCCTGATGACGAATGAGATTGACTTCCATTCCATTTGATTTTCGTTCAGTTGGATTTCCTCTTTTATGAAATGCTGATTCAAGTCTTTTCCCTGTTTTACTGTTGGGTTATGTTTTTTTCTTATTGGTTTGTAGGAGTCCTTTATATATACTAGATATCAGTTCATATGTCTAGATTGTCTTGACTGTTTCTCACTCTGCAGCACTTTTTGCATTCTTATCCTTCAGTATACTAAAAAAGTAGTCTTCACTTTACCATCTAGATGGTGCATTGGAACCTTTCTAAAAAATATTTATTTAGGGGCTTCCCTGGTGGGGCAGCGGTTGAGAGTCCACCTGCCGATGTAGGGGACACGGGTTCGTGACCCGGTCCGGGAGGATCCCACATGCCGTGGAGCGGCTGGGCCCGTGAGCCATGGCTGCTGAGCCTGTGCATCCGGAGCCTGTGCTCCGCAACGGGAGAGGCCACAGCAGTGAGAGGCCCATGTACCGCAAAAAAACAAAAAAAGACAAATCTATATATTTATTTATTTATTTATTTACATTTTGGCTGCGCCGGGTTTTACTTGCAGCATGCACAATCTTTAGTTGCAGCATGCTGACTGTTAGTTGCGGCATGCAGGCTTCTTAGTTGCAGTTGTGGACTCTTAGTTACGGCATGCGAACTCTTAATTGCGGCATGCATGCGGGATCTAGTTTCCCAACTCAGGATTGAACCCAGGCCCCTTGCATTAGGAACGTGGAGTCTTACCCACTGGACCACCAGGGAAGTCCTGGAACCTTTTTATTTTTTTAATTTAAAAGTAATTTTACAAGTAATTTACAGAATTAAGAATAAAGGCATAATAAAAACAACTTACTAGAAATTTTAATTAAATTTTTTTAATTAATTAATTTAATTTTGTCTGCGTTGGGTCTTCGTTGCTGCGCGCAGGCTTTCTCTAGTTGTGGCGAGTGGGGGCTACTCTTCGTTGAGTTGCGCGGGCTTCTCATTGCAGTGGCTTCTCTTGTTGAGGAGCATGGGCTCTAGGTGTGTGGGCTTCAGTAGTTGTGGCACGCGTGCTCAGTAGTTGTGGCTTGCGGGCTGTAGAGCGCAGGCTCAGTAGTTGTGACACACGGGCTTAGTTGCTCCGCGGCATGTGGGATCTTCCTGGACCAGGGCTCAAACCCATGTCCCCTGCATTGGCAGGAGGATTCTTAACCACTGCGCCACCAGGGAAGCCCCTAAAAATTTTAAAAGAGGGCTTCCGTGGTGGCGCAGTGGTTGAGAGTCCGCCTGCCGATCCAGGAGACGCAGGTTCGTGCCCCGGTCTGGGAAGATACCACATGCTGCGGAGTGGCTGGGCCCGTGATCCGTGGCCGCTGAGCCTGCGCGTCCGGAGCCTGTGCTCCGCGGCGAGAGAGGCCACAACAGTGAGAGGCCTGCATACCGCCAAAAAAAAAAAAAAAAAATTTTAAAAGAATAAAACTCTTTGCATCAAGTAAATTTTGACACACAAACATTATAGAAGATGAAATAATTCTGTCACATATTCTTTTAGCAAAGCAGAATGATCCAGGTTCTTGCCAAAAATATGTGATGAAGTCTTCCCTGTTTAATAACTAACTGGATGACGATACCACATTTCCTTTCTGTCCTTAGAAATATATTGTTCACTCATCCTGTCTTGAGTTTGAGAGTATTCATCTAGGATATTGTCATCCGAGGACTCATAGAGATTTTGCTTGTATGATTAATTTCACATCATTATTAGGACCTAGAGCGTAGCTGTCTCTGCATTTATCTTTTGATTCATTTAATCATTTTTTTTTCTTTTGCGGTATGCGGGCCTCTCACTGTTGTGGCCCCTCCCGTTGCGGAGCACAGGCTCCGGATGCACAGGCTCAGTGCCCATGGCTCACGGGCCCAGCCGCTCCGCGGCACGTGGGATCTTCCGGGACCGGGGCACGAACCCGTGTCCCCCGCATTGGCAGGCAGAGTCTCAACCACTGCGCCACCAGGGAAGCCCTAATAATTTTTTTTTAATAAATTTATTTCATTTATTTTATTTTTGGCTGTGTTGGGTCTTCGTTGCTGTGTGCAGGCTTTCTCTAGTCGTGGAGAGTGGGGGCTACTCTTCATTGCAGTGCGCGGGCTTATTGTGGTGGCTTCTCTTGTTATGGAGCATGGGCTTTAGGCACGCGGGCTTCAGTAGTTGTGGCTCGTGGGCTCTAGAGTGTGGGCTCAGTAGTTGTGGCGCACGGGTTTAGTTGCTCCGCGGCATGTGGGATCTTCCCGGACCAGGGCTTGAACCTGTGTTCCCTGCCTTGGTGGGTGGATTCTTAACCACTGCGCCACCAGGGAAGGCCCATCTAATAATTTTGACACAACTTTCTGTGTCACTTTTCTTTGTCAGGAAATGAAAATTTCTGAATTCTCACTTGTGCTCAATGAACCCTAAAAGCAAGCTGCAGTATTTTGGGCAATGCAAGGAGGGGTGACAGCTTATTTTACAATTCCATCATTCTTTTGTTGTCTTTGTATTTTGATCTTTAGCATAGTTGGGAATAATTGATAAGGAATGATGAGTAATAATGAATTCTAGGATAAGAAGATCACAAAATGTTTCAGTATATAGAAAGAAGATTCCATAATGTATCTTAGGTTTATGAAAGAATTCAGTGGACCTATATGGTAATTGCAAGATAATGTAAACTTCATTCTCTTTTTCAAAAAGTAAATTTTCTCTTTGTTCTTAGGAAAGCCTGTAGGAAAAAAAAAAGTCATGAAATATCAATCCTTACAAATAGAACTGTTTTTAAAAAACTCAAAAACTATAATTGAATCCAGTGAACCCAAATGAACCCCAAGGGTTAATGGTATCTTTTTTTTTTTTTTTTTTTTTTTGGCAGTACGCGGGCCTCTCACGGTTGTGGCCTCCCGTTGCGGAGCACAGGCTCCGGACGCGCAGGCTCAGCAGCCATGGCTCATGGACCCAGCCGCTCCGCGGCATGTGGGATCCTCCTGGACCGGGGCATGAACCCGTGTCCCCTGCATTTGCAGGCGGACTCTAAACCACTGCGCCACCAGGGAAGCCCAATGGTATCTTTTGATTAATAGAAATTCTTGATTTTTCTAATTTAGTAGTCTAATTTATTGATCTTTTCTTTATGGTTAGTGCCTTTTCATGTCCTGTTTAAGAAATCTTTGCTTACTCCAAGCCCATAAATACATTATTGTATTTGTTTTCTTTTATTGTTTTACCTTTCTATTTTAAAATCAACAATCCGTATAGAATTGATTTTTTTGTTAATGTATAGTATGAGGTAGGGTAAAGTTCATTGTTTTCCATATGGCTATCATGTTGACCCCAGTACCATTTATTGAAAAAGTCATCCTTTTCTTACTACTTTACAGTGTCTCCATCATAACTCAAGTGACTATATATGTGGATTTGTCTGTGGATTCTATTACTTTGGTTTGTCTATCCTTGCACCAGTGTCAAATAGTTTTTTTTTTCTTTTTTTTTTTAATTAATTAATTTTATTTATTTTTGCCGTGTTGGGTCTTCGTTTCTGTGCGAGGGCTTTCTCTAGTTGTGGCAAGTAGGGGCCACTCTTCATCTTGGTGCGCGGGCCTCTCTTGTTGCGGAGCACAGGCTCCAGATGCACAGGCTCAGTAGTTGTGGCTCATGGGCCTAGTTGCTCCGCGGCATGTGGGATCCTCCCAGACCAGGACTCGAACCCGTGTCTCCTGCATTAGCAGGCAGATTCTCAACCACTGCGCCACCAGGGAAGCCTGTCAAATAGTTTTAATTACTGTAGCTTCATAATAAATCTTGATATCTCTTAGTGTAAGTCCTCCAATTCTGTGTTTCTAGATCAGGGATTTTCTGTGAAGGCTGAATTGTAAATATTTTTAGGCTTTGTGGGCCATGTTTGGTCTCTGTCAAATATTTTTCTTTCTTCCTTTTTCTTTCTTTCTTTTTTTAACCTATAAAAATATTTTAAAAATCAGTCTTAACTGGGTTTGGCCCTGGGCCGTAGTTTGCTGACCCCTGATCTAGATTGTCTTGACCATTCTTGGTCCTTTCTGTTTCCCATATAATGCTTAGAGGCAGCTTGTCAGTTTTCAAAAATACGCTGGAATTTTGCTGAACATGGCATAGACTCTATTGACCATCTTGAGGAAGAACTGACATTTTAATAATATCAAGGCTTCTGATCAGTTATACCTATTTTTGATTAGTTTTAGGATTGGAATTGTGACCTCTTCCATTCTGTAGCTGTCTTACTAGGTTTAACAAGGGACTATGAACACCATAATTTTTCTTAATGCTTCCATTTGCCATGGCTTTTCCTGTTTATAGTGATTATTTCTGTTTGGAATTTTGATTTTAGGATCTTGGTTATACATATTAGAAAATGGCATTATTTCACATGAAAACTAAAAGGGCAGGAATTTGATTCCAGAATTTAAAATCTTGTAATTACCGTGGTCTACTGATGTGAATGTGTTTATATATTGTGATAATCAGACATTATCTTGTTTAAGGGTATTTGTATTTCTGCATCCCTCTTAAGTTTTTGTACCCAATTTGGAGTATATTTTTTGTATCAAGTTTTGAAATTTTTATACCTAGTTCTAATGGTTTCATACCTAGTTTTAGGGGTTTTATTTTTTAGAAGTTTATGAAATACCTAACTGTACAAGCAAAAATTTTCAAAATATTTAAACACCAGATGTTTGTCTTTTTTTCTTTTCATCTAACCAATGTACAATGCATGTGTTTTTGTGTGATTGTATTTAGTGGATGTATACTACGTTTGTACTTTATTTCCAGTACGTTTTTATACGTTAAAAAGGTCATAGTAGTTCATTGTGTTGATGTAAAGATGGCTTATTTTCGTACATATGTTTAATATGAGTATCTCTTAATATATTTATTCCAAAGGCCTAAAAGCTCTTTACTTTTATAAATCAAAAAGGTTTTGATAGTCTGACATTTTTAACATCCTTGAACTTTGAAAAATTTGAAGTGCAGTATTGATAACTAATTTCCATTTATATGTAGTGTTGAAAGTATATTTCAATTGGTTTAACATATTCTGACTCCCCAAATAAAAATAAAATGATGCCCCTTGGCTCCTAAAAGCAAAGCACCCTACCTTTTCATAAACACTGCATATTATATATGCAGGCATGAGGCTTACAGAAGTGAGTTCATTACGTTTTACAACTTTTCCACCATGTTCACTTCTTCTATATCTTTACATCTTTTAGTGCCTTCTGCTTCCTTTATCCTTTCCTCTGGCCTTTGCCTATGCTCTTTTCCTTGTTTGGAATCCCCTTTCTGTCATTTTTTGCTTATCAATCCCTACTTTTCCTGCCCTGGGGATGGCACTTCTGTAATTATGTGTCGAGATCTTTCAGTGAGTCAGACATTGGGGATACTTAAGTGAGCAAGACCAACATGCCCCATATTTATCAAATTCTGTTCTAACTGTTGATTTACTTGTTTCATTCTTCTTATGGACTGTGAACTCCTTGAGGTTAGGTATCAGTTTATTTCCAGCACTAACACAGTACACGACAATTAGTAGGTGTTCAATAAATGTTGCTTACGCCAGAATGTCTTAGTTACGGGTAAAATTCTCAAGGCGTTCACAGTTTAGTTAAAAAGCAGTTCATTCATATTCAGAATTTGATTATAACACTAGCTAACATGTTGAAAAGTGTTCTTATACAGACTTGTGTATTATATATAGTCTTCTCTTATCACTTATATGAACTAATAATTGCTGAATTCAGTACAAAACAGATGACTTTACATATCTTTAATGACCTAAGGTGTTATTTCAGACACTTTGAATTAATAAATGTAACTTCAAGAAAAGGAACCAAATCATCACAAAACCTGAAATGGCATACTTCTTTACCTTCATAAATATGTGGTCTTTATCTTTAGCATTGCAACGTACCTTTTTTTTGGGGGGCTGCATCACGCAGCTTGTGGGATCTTAGTTCCCTGAACAGGGATCGAAGTGGAAGCTCGGAGTCCTAACCGGGAGTTCCCTGTGACATGGTTTTGACAAGCACCTGGTCAGCTCCTTTCCTCTTTGTCCAACAATAGCTGTGTCAAGCCTTCACTATTCTGCATAGACCATCTGTGCTAATGTTGCTTTCTCTGTCTTAGCAAACATCATTATTTCTCTTTGTATCTTTCATTTAGCTTCCTGCTTCACAGAGATAATCAAGGCTTTCAGGCCCAATGAAACTCACTTCCCGGCCTTACCATTACTTAAGTTGCCATCCTAATCTTTCTCGTACTCTCAGAAGAAGCCCTTTTCCTGGTTAGGGCTAACACTCTCTGTGTGTCTTTTAAAGAAATACATTTTACATTTTTATCAAAGTGATACACACACTTGGTTTTTTAAAAATCAAGAGAAACAACCACCCACTGCCCCAAACCACCCTAGACATATTTCCTAATGACATCTTTTAATTCTTTAGCTGTTTCTTTTGGTAGTTACCTTCATATCACTAAATAATGTGTTGCTACTTTCTTGACTTACACATGTATACTTACACATTAGATACTACATGTTTACTTCCTATTCTGATAGATAAAGGTTTAGTTCTTATACTGTTCTCTAACTCCATCTGCCCAATATATTTATTTCATTCAGTAAATAATGTTCATAGAGGTAAACAGTGTATTGTGATTACATTTCCTTTAGCATAATAACTTTTTTAGAATTTCTAGTTGCCTTTCTTCTTGCAACATCTTTTTTAAAAAAATATTTATTTATTCGGCTGCATTGGGTCTTAGTTGTGGCACGTGGGCTCTTTTTGTTGCAGTGCATGGGCTCTTAGCTGTGGCACACAGGCTTCTCTAGTTGTGGCACACAGACTTCTCTCTAGCTGTGGCATGCGGGCTCTCTAGTTGTGATGCGTGGGCTCCGTAGTTGTGGCACGTGAGCTTAACCCCTGGACCACCAGGTAAGTCCCTCTTCTTGCAACATCTTTAAAATAATCCTCCAACTCCAGACTCAAAAGCAACATCTCTTTTTCTCTTGAGATCTCTCCCCCAGATTCATGCATTCTCTTGCTTTTGCCTGGGCTGGTTGGCTGGTTTGCTGCTTTCAAGATCTGTCATATGGCTGTTACTCCAGCATTTCCCTTGACTCTCCTTCTAGATTGGATTCACTGTTTACTGAATCTCATGGCTTCCAGTTTGTGGTTTAGTGCCTCCTTTTCCTGGAGTGCATGCTCAACTAAGAAATTGTGGGTTGGAGTTTCCTGAGCCCTTGCATGCCTGAAAATATTTTAATCTAACCTCACACTTGATTAGTAATTTGGATATATAATTTGAGGTTGAATATATTTTTATTATAATTTATGTAAACTAAAAAACAAAAGAAAACAAAAAGTTTACCCATTTTTCCCACCTCCACACCCTGCCTCTGGCAACCATCAGTCTGTTCTCCATATCTATGAGCTTGGTTTTTTAATTAATTAAAATTTTTTTAAGATTCCAAATATAAGAGAGATCATATAGTATGTCTTCCTCTGACTTATTTCACTTAGCATAATGCTCTGCAGGTCCACTTATATTGTTGCAAACGAAAAGATTTCATTCTTTTTTGTGGCTGAATAATATTCCATTGAATGTATATACCACATCTTCGTTATCCATTCATCCATCAACAACATAGGTTGTTTCCATACCTTGGCTATTGTAAATAATGCTGCAGTGAACACGGGGTGGGGGGGAGGTGCATATATCTTTTTGAGTTAGTTTTTTCATTTTCTTCCAATAAATAGAAGTGGAATTGTTGGGTCATATGATAGTTCTATGTTTAATATTTTGAAGAGCCTTCATACTGTTTTCCATAGTGGGCTTCACCAGTTTACATTCCCACCAGTGGTACACAAGGGTTCCCTTTTCTCTGTATCCTTGCCAACACTTGTTATTTCTAGTCTTTTTGATAATAGCCTTTCTAACAAATGTAAAGTACTATCTCATTGTGGTTTTGATTTGCATTTCCCTGATGATTAGTGATGTAGGGCATCTTTTCATGATGTCTTCTTTGGAGAGACATCTCTGTATCTTCTTTGGAAAAATGTCATTTGTCTGTTGGAAAAGTATCTATGATCTTTTGCTCATTTTAAAATCATATTGTTTCTTTTTTTGCTGTTGAGTTGTATGAGTTCTTTATATATTTTGGAATTAGCCCCTTATCAGATACATGATTTGCAATATTTTCTCCCATTCAGTAGGCTGCCTTTTCATTTTATTGATGGTTTGCTTTGCTGTGCAGAAGATTTTTAGTTTGATGTAGTCCCACTTTGTTTTTGCTTTTGTTGTTTTGCTTTTTTTTTTTAAGTAAGCTTTTTTAAAAGCTTTTATTTACTTTATTTATTTTTGGCTGCATTGGGTCTTCACTGCTGCACTCAGGCTTTTCTCTAGTTGTGGCGACCGGGGGCTACTGTTCGTTGAGTTGCGCAGGCTTCTCATTGTGGTGGCTTGTTGCATAGCACGGGCTCTAGGCGCTTGGGCTTCAGTAGTTGTGGCACACGGGCTCAGTAGTTATGGCTTGCAGGCTGAGTAGTTGTGACGCGTGGGCTTAGTTGCTCCGCGGCATGTGGGATCTTCCCAGACCAGGGCTCAAACCTGTGTTCCCTACATTGGCAGGCAGATTCTTAACCACTACACCACCAGGGAAGTCCCTGTTGCTTTGCTTTTGATGTCAGAATCAAAAAATCATTGCCAATGGGGCTCCCACTCTTCTTCTCATTTTGGAGACATTTCTCAAATATATTGTGATCTCTGGTTGTCCATTTATGTTTAAGAGTGGGAGACACTGAAGCTGATTGGGAGCTCTGTGTATATGTGGGGGGCTAACCAATTGTCAGACTTTGCTTTAAGTGATAGGGCAAAAAACTGCTAACGCTACGGGACCCTTAAATTCAGGCATTTAGAGACATTCAAGACCAGAGAAAGGCTGATCAGTGGTTCTGAATATAGATTTTAATTTACATAATTTTAGCCCCAAGTCTTACTTGTCTTTCCCCAGCATCCCTGGATTCTGAGAATCCTGACCCTCTCTGGGTTTCTGTGGGCAGGCCAGCCCCATTTTGATTGTAACCTTCTCTGCTACCAGCACTCTAAACTGCGGCTTCTTCCTGTTCCATATGTTACCACTCATGTTTGTTCTTTGTCTTCCAGAATTTAAAAACAAAATCCTCATCTACTGGTAGCCCCTTCTCTCTGTTTATAGTGAGTTTATGTATTTTTATTTATTTATTTTTTAAATGTTATTTATTTATTTATTTCTGCATTGGGTCTTCGTTGCTGCGCGTGGGCTTTCTCTAGTTGTCGCGAGCGGGGGCTACTCTTCGTTGCAGTGCGCAGGCTTCTTATTGCGGTGGCTTCTCTTGTTGCGGAGCACCGGCTCTAGGCACGCAGGCTTCAGTAGTTGTGGCTCTTGGGCTCTAGAGCGCAGGCTCAGTAGTTGTGGCGCACGGGCCTAGTCGCTCCACGGCATGAGTTTATGTATTTTTTAATTTCTTGCGATGACTATATAGTGTCAACTTGGCTGGGCTGAAGTACATTTTCCAGCCGTGTTTCTTTCTTTCTTCTATGTTTCTTATTAGGGTGGGTCACGGGAGATTTTTGTGTCTAACATGAAACATTTATCCCTGGTCAACCTGAAATTTTCTAACCCTTTCCCCAGAAAAGATTATAAAGCCCCTTTTCTGTCTTTGGGGAAATCGTCATTCTCTAGCTGGTTTACATCCCCTCTTTGATATTCTGTAACTTAAATTCTGAGATATAAAGCTATCTAGTACTAATACATCTTACGTTAGATGATAAGGAAGAAAACTCAATCAAAAACATTTGACTAATAAATATATACTTAAACATTTAATATCAAACGTTAAGGAAGAAATATTCATAACTATCACAGCCCGTATTTCAGCAACTGGTCATGTAATTACAGTTGGTATTTATAACTTGCCTTCTTCCTCTACTTAATCCATATTCCCTTTAGTCTCAGTGAGCACCGCAGCTGGTCTTGGTTCCTTGTCTGGTGGAGTGACCCAAACCTTCATTTTTGAAAGGTCTGAGCTATTCTCAACCCTGCCTGAATTGAGTTATTTTAGTTTTCTGTTGACTTTAATCACAGGACATGGAAGTACTAAGGGATGTCCTAGAGGATCTCCTCCATTCCAGACATATTCCTCACCCTCACTGTGTAGAAATAACCCAATTTCCCCTTGAATGACAGGATTAATCCCCCCCAGCCAGTACAGTAACTCCCTTTTTTGCTTGTTGATTCAGAACCCAAAGTGGCCAGATGGCAGTCTGAACTGGAGTTTAATAGAATCATTGTTGTGTCCCCTGATAGAAGCATTCTCCCTTTGAAACTAAGACTTCTAGATCACCAAAGACAGATGTCACAGGGATGGGAAGTTAATATTTTGCTGAAACCGAATTTATTACTCTCATTTATTTCCCTAACAAATGAAAGAAAAACCCTTCTATTTCTCATTAGAGGCATGAAAGGCATCACTATCACCGAAGCCAAAAACCTTGGAACCATCCTAAATTCTTCCTTTTCCATTATTTTAATCCCACCTGTTAGAAAATTTATCAGCTTTACTTTCCTTCACATCTCTCTTTATCTCCTCCTTTACATCCTCATATCAATCACTGCCTTAGAACAGACTTCACCTTCACTTACTCAAATTGTAGAGACAATCTACAATTAGCTTTTCCCACTTATCCATTTACTACTTTTCTGCTAGAGAAATCTTTTAAAAATCACGTCATAGTTAGTGGCTCTACGTGCTTAAGGTAATTTCCAACTCCTTACCCAGCTGAATTAATTCACCTGTTGTAACAGAGATCCAAAGTCACATGGCTTTAACAAGTTAGAAGTTTATTCTCTCTCGGGACTTATATGGTGGCTCTACAGTGTTAAGAATCCAGGTTCCTTCTGATTTGTTACTTTACCATCTCTTAGTATGTTGGCCTTATCTACGTGGTTCAGGATGCCTCACCACCATGTCAGAGCCAGCATGAAAAAGAAAATGGTGAAGAGACGGATGTGTTCTTCCCTTTAAGTTTACAACCTGGAAGGATGTGTAAATCATTTTCACTCTCAGCTCATTGGCCAGAACATGGCTAAACGTTCCAGCTGCAAGAGAGTTTGGGAAAAGGAGTTTTTAGTCTGGCTATCCTTATGTCTAGCTAATAATGGAGAGGCTCAATTACTGTAGAAAAAGGGGGAATGAATATTGGAGGTGTACCAGTAGTCCATGCCACCGAGGTATACGAGGTCTTCTGGAGATTGACCCTTGCCTGCCTCTTTACCTTATCTCTTAGTGTGCTGCTTTTCCACTCCTTCTCCTTTCCTAGGTGTCCTAGATTTTGTTTCCTCTTTCTTTCTGCCATGCTAAACTGTTTGCCAAACATGCTATGCTGGTATGTGTTTCTCTGCCTTTCCTCATAATGCTTCCTTAGCCTGAGATGTCCTTGCCACCCACTGCCATCATCTCCAATACTCTCTGTTAACCTGATCTCTGAGAATTTGTTTTTCAAGAGTTAACTTAAGCATCTTCTATGATATAAAGCCTTTATTGGAGAGCACCACCTTCACCCTGGTAGAACTAACCATTCTCTCCTCTGTTGCCCTTACTATATGCAGATAGACTTTAGTCATTGTACCTTTTGGCAGTTATTTACACTTAGATTCTTTCTTTTCCATTGTAAACCCTTTGAGGGTAAAGAAGACATTTTATTCATGTATCCCTTGGATGTAGCATAGTGCCTGACAGAGGATATACACTAAATATTTACCAAATATGCAAGTGGGTCCCTAGCAAAAATATCTCTGTCCGGATTTTTAAATGTCAGGGCATGCTCTTAAGACATAGCTGGCTGCTGTTTTTTCAACTTTTTGTCAATTAGTCAAGATGATAATGTTAGCTCCAACAATATCTGTAATCATCCTATATTATCTTGTTAATTGTTTCATATTTAGTTTTTAGTTATAATTTAACTCTAAAAGTACTTTCAGAATTCTACGGGACTTTTTTTTCTGTTTGAAATGAGTGGCCTTTTCTGTCTACTAAGGCACAATATTTATAATTGCTTTTGAACAATTCAGTATATCAGTGACTTGCTGCAGGAGATTTGTCCTGAGACCTTCTGAGCTCTGCCACCTTAACATACTGGTTCTAAGATATAGATATCTCAGGGTTTGTTTAATGACTAAGAGTCATTTTTGTAAACAGATACTAAGGCAAGATTGCCTTAAATATTTTTACATGGAGAATTTTTTTTTTCTGCTTTACTGTCTTGAGTAATATCTTTTGTTTTACTTGTAGATTTGATGGTCCTCGAAGATTTGAGGATTTAGGGTCAAGGTGTGAAGGACCGAGACCCAAAGGGCCTCGTTTTGAAGGAAATCGCCCCGATGGGCCAAGACCCAGATATGAAGGTCACCCAACAGAGGGCGCTAAAAGCAAATGGGGAATGATTCCCCGGGGGCCAGCATCTCAGTTCTATATTACCCCCAATACATCCCTCAGTCCTCGACAGAGTGGACCACAGTGGAAAGGCCCCAAACCAGCTTTTGGACAGCAACATCAGCAGCAACCTAAGTCACAAGCAGAACCAGGAAACAAAGAACCATTAGCAGACACCAGTAGTAACCAGCAGAAGAATTTTAAAATGCAATCAGCTGCATTTTCCATTGCTGCAGATGTAAAGGATGCCAAGGCGGCTCAGTCAAATGAGAATCTAAGCGACTCTCAACAAGAGCCACCTAAAAGCGAAGTCTCGGAAGGGCCCATAGAGCCTTCTAATTGGGACCAGAATTCTCAAAGTATGGAGACTCAAATGGACAAAGCCCAAGCTGTTACTCAGCCTGTACCCCTTGCAAATAAACCTGTACCTTCTCAATCTACTTTTCCCTCAAAAACAGGGGGGATGGAGGGAGGAACAGCAGTAGCAACATCATCATCACTAACTGCCGATAATGATTTTAAACCTTTGGGTATTGGTCTTCCCCATTCAGAAAACAACCAAGATAAAGGGCTGCCTCGGCCAGATAACAGAGATAATAGGTTAGAAGGCAATCGAGGCAGCAGCTCATCTTACAGAGGTCCTGGGCAAAGCAGAATGGAAGACACACGGGATAAAGGACTAGTAAATAGAGGTCGAGGCCAGGCAATCAGCCGTGGCCCAGGGCTGGTCAAGCAAGAAGACTTTCGTGATAAAATGATGGGTAGAAGAGAAGACAGTCGAGAGAAGATGAGTAGAGGAGAAGGCAGCCGGGACAGAGGGTTGGTGAGGCCAGGAAGCAGTCGGGAGAAAATGCCAGGTGGTCTGCAAGGCAGCCAGGAGAGGGGTAGAGCTGGCAGCCGAGAAAGGGGACCACCTCGGAGGGCTGGCAGTCAGGAGAGAGGACCCCCTCGAAGACCTGGGAGTAGAGAGAGAGTACCACCCCGAAGAGCCGGGAGCAGGGAGACGGGACCACCTCGAGGGCCTGGCAGTCGGGAAAGGGGTCTGGGAAGACCAGAGTTTGGTCGTGACAGAGGTCCATTTAGACCAGAACCAGGAGATGGTGGGGAAAAAATGTATTCGTATCACCGAGATGAGCCTCCTAGGGCAACGTGGAACCATGGAGAAGAGAGAGGGCATGAAGAGTTCCCATTAGATGGTAGAAATGCTCCAGTGGAACGAGAAAGACTTGATGATTGGGATAGAGAGAGATACTGGAGAGAATGTGAACATGACTATCAAGATGATACACTAGATTCCTATAACAGAGAGGACAGGTTTCCGGCACCATCTCGATCTCACGATGGAGATAGACGAGGCCCTTGGTGGGATGATTGGGAGAGAGATCAGGATATGGATGAGGACTACAACAGGGAAATGGACAGGGACTTGGACAGGGATGTGGATCGGATTGGAAGACCTATGGATATGTATGATAGAAATTTGGATAATGAGTGGGACAGAGATTATGGGAGACCACTGGATGAACAAGAATCACAGTTCCGTGAACGAGATATTCCATCTCTTCCACCTTTACCACCCCTCCCACCTCTTCCACCTGTGGATAGATATCGGGATGATAGATGGAGAGAAGAAAGAAATCGAGACCATGGGTATGATCGAGATTTCCGTGATAGGGGTGAGTTGAGGATCCGAGAGTACCCAGAAAGAGGAGATACGTGGCGGGAAAAGCGAGATTATATTCCTGACAGAATGGACTGGGAAAGAGAACGATTGTCAGACAGATGGTACCCATCTGATGTGGATAGACATTCCCCCATGGCGGAACATATGCCCTCCTCACATCATTCTTCTGAAATGATGGGGTCGGATGCAAACTTAGACTCTGACCAAGGCCTTGGAGGGGTAATGGTTCTCAGTCAGAGGCAGCATGAAATCATTTTGAAAGCTGCACAAGAACTGAAAATGCTTCGGTAAGTTAACTACTTAAGATCATTTCTTTTAGTCAAAACCGCATTCAGACTGCTCTTTTTAAAATGATGTGTTATATTTGAATGGAATCATTTTTTTTCAAGTTCTTATTACCACATGATTTTAATTTTAATTTCTAGTCACTGAGTGCTGTTTTAGGGTAGGATGGATATTTAGGAACTGTATTAATTATAAACTTATGTCCTGAAATATGAAAATTTGATAGCCATTCTTGGCTTTTGTAGCTATGTTGCCGACGTGCCATGCCTGTGATTGTTTCAAGTTCAAACTTCAACTTTCCAGTGCTCTGGATTTCACAGAGCTCATACGTAAAATCCCCTTTTTCCCCTGAGGCAGTTTGCTCTTTGGTATTAGATCTGATAGACTTCATATTCACTAATCTTTGGTATAACTTTGGAAAGTGCTGGAAGGATTTATATTTTTCTCTGTTGAAGCTAAGAATGGTTTACCTGGAAGCAGCCTCAGATTTATCTAACTATTGATTCTTTCTTTTTGGGATGTTTTATCTTTCATTATAACTAGAAGCAGGTATCTCTACTTGAGGATGTTACTTGTTTCTACATAATCAAATATTTTCTTTGTGAGATGGAGAATAGAATTTGGATTTCTTGATTTACAATCACCCAACTATCTATAGGTATCTACATAATGCTTCCCATTAGTGGCAGTAATAATAAAAGCTAACATTTATTGCACACTTACTATGTACCAGGAACTGTACTAAGTGCTTTGTATGTATTAATTCATGTAATCCTTATACCAGCTATATCCTGAGATGAGAATTTAGGAGTCACTGACAGATTGCAATGCGAAATTACTTTTTGAGTAATTTCTTAGGAATTAGCAGTGTTTTGTGAAAATAAATTAATGGTTAGTTGTTTGTTTGTTTGTTTTTTAATGGTTAGTTTTTGATATATTCCAATGTATTGTTTTTTTTTCATTTTTCAATTCTGGTCTACATTTGTGGATTATGCTGATTGAAATTATAACTGAAGCTTTATGACTAAAAAAGTATAATGAGGAAAAATACCTGTAAGTAAAGATGAAAGATCAGGTGCCTCAGGAAACAAAACAGATTTCTGTGGTCTATAGAAGATACACTCTTAAGAGATTTGACTTTTCCAGATTACTCCTGAAGAAAGTAGTAAATGTGGAAAGTATGCTATAGAACATTTAGCTATTCTCTGTTCACTTTTAAATTATGGACACCTTTAATTTAACACCTACTGTGTGCTGGCACTGTGCTGATAATTTAGCATGTATTATCTCAATCCTCCTATCTCAAATCCCTATCTCAAAGGCCTGCAAAGATAAGCAGTAGTATTCCCACTTCACCAAAGACACTAAGGCTCAGAGAGTACCACTTGGCTACCGGAATTGGTAAACCTAGAATTTGAACCCAGTCTCTAAAATCTATGTTGTTTATGGAGAACACCAAGCTGATTGGTGTTACTAAGCTGCCAAGGTTTCTTTCCTTTCCTTTTTGAAATCTCCTTTTCACCCGTTATTGCTTTGTATAGAAATGCTGGATACAAGGTGCCTCATCATCCTTTTTTTAAAGCTCTTTCTAGGCCACATAATAAAACAAAATATATGAAGTGATGGGTAAGAGTGGTCATAGTTGAATACAAGTCAGTCACGTTGTATTGGGAAAGTCATAGTATGATTTACATGAGGCAGAAAATAATCTTTTTTTATACTTGACCCTTACTTTGTGTCCATTTGGGTCATTATACTTTACAAAATGGTAGGGAGAAAATTGGAAAAGGTCTGAAGAGGTTGTGGTAGATGTTGTATGTGTTTACTGTGGGCATTGTAAGGAAAAGTGAAGGGAATTTGACCAGCGATTTAAAGAAAAACTGGAAGAGTTAACATAATTACTCTTTAGGAGTATGAAGTGTTGTTTTTAAAGGTTTAGACTGACAACTGTTCTCACTGTATGCAGCAGGGGCTGTAAACTAAAATGCCCACAAGAACCAGACAGGTAACTAAAATGAGTGAAAGCGGGCCAGTGTAACTCTACTGGGTTTGGTGAGGGCTGTGGCAAACTGCTTCATCTAAAGCGGGCAGCCACTACTCCACTGAGCCGATTGTTGGCATGTGGGAATGTAGGCCCAGTGTCTGCAGATCTCTTTAAAATTTGAATTTATATGGAAAAATATATTATTTTGCTTTGTAAGTAATGGCAGCTAGCTCAGATTTTAAAACTAATATGGAAGCTAAATTTTAAAAAACCTTTTTATATATTCATATATATCCAAATACATTGATATTTGGCCCATGTGCCACCATTTTGCAACCTCTTATCTAAAGACTATTGAACAAAAAAAAATAGCAAGAGAGATTTTTGTTGGATGAAAGAAAAACATGACAAGTAGGTGAGATATTAAAATAAACTAAAGAGGCAGGTTCTAGAATCGGTCCTTGAAGATCTTCAATAATTTATCATTATTTTATAGGTCGTAGATGACTGATCAGTTAGTTCATAAAGGCAAGAGAGTATTACCCTGGAGATGTTTTATGGGCACTGCAGAGGGTTTGAAAAAAGGTTTTAGTTTCCTTTTTTGTTCTTCAATATTAATTATAGTTATTTAGGAATGGAGAACATATGCCTTATGTACAATGGCAATTTTATTTGTTTACAGAGAACAGAAAGAACAGCTTCAAAAGATGAAAGACTATGGGTCTGAGCCACAGATGCCTGACCATCTACCACCCCAGGATTCGAGATTGCAGAATACATCTTCAAGACCTGGAATGTATCCGGTATGGGAAAATATGTGCCCAGAAAATGAAATGGTTCTTACTTTGTATGTTTGTATGTCATTTGATTTTTTTTTTTGTATTACAATAAGTATAAATTTCCTCTATAAAAAATGTAAATTTTGGAAAAGTAAAAAGCTAATGGTAATGGACCTTTGAAAATATTATGAGTATGGTCGAAAGTGTGACAGAAATGCTTTTTCCCCCAGGGTTTGATAAGTACACCAAGTACACCTGAACTATATATATGGCTTTGTGTTCACAAAATTGTAGAATTTTCCTGGTAATCCTTTTTGTTCAAATAGTCCTGTTTTCCATTTGGACAGTGTAGGGACTCCCTGTGAGCCCTGCTCATGTGAGCTTCGTAGTCTCCCTGCCTTTTCAGGCTACTAGCCTTTAGCTAGGGAAGGGGTTGAACATCATGCCCCAGTTCAGGCAGTGAAGCTACGTTAAAGACTTGTGTGATTAAGCTCTCCCCTTGTTGTTGCTGTTTTCATTTTACCTTTAAGCCAGTGATGGGCTTTAAAAACGTTATCATGCAAATATAAGTGAGAGAGAGAAAAAAACACTGCTGAACCATTTCATCAGATTAACTCTTCATTTCTCAATGTTCCCTTCCATCCTAATCTAACACACAACACTCGGATGTAATTGTTGATGTCGGCAACCACCATGATGTTGACTCCCCAAATCATATCTCTTGGCCTGTGTATGCATCCATCTGCCTACAGGGTTTCTCTCTGGGTGTGTCTCCTGCCAAACTCAACATATTTAAAATGGAGCTCATTACCATCCTCCATGAAAACTTGTTCTTTCTCCTCATTATCACCTAGTCACCCGAACTTGAAACCTGAAGCCAGCCCTAACTCTTTTCTCTGTTCTAACCTTCTGTGTTCAGTCATTCTGTTGATTAATTTTACTATCTTTTTAATATTGTTCAAGTATTCTATCCTCCACTTCCCTACAACCTCAGTTCTAGCCTTTGTCAGTTCTTGCCTAGATTATTTCAGAAACATCCTAATTCATCTCTCTCCATCTCATTCGCCTCTGATCCATTCTTCATTCTGCTTCCAGAGTGATTATTTTTAAAATATTTTTTGAATCAGATTTTGAGTTATAATTTACATATGTTTTAAGCCCACAGTTTGAGTTTCGACAAATGTATACCAAAAGATAAAAAAAATTTCCACTGCCCCCAAAAGTTCTCTCATGCCACTTTGTAGTTAGGACTACCCTACACTCTACTTTAGGCAGCACTGATGTGACTGCTGGCCAAAATAGACATTTTATGTCTTTGTCTTTTTTTTTTTTTTGCCTGCATTGGGTCTTCGTTGCTGTGCACGGGCTTTTTCTAGTTGTGGCGAGTGGGGGCTACTCTTCGTTGCGGTGCACGGGCTTCTCACTGCGGTGACTTCTCCTGTTGCGGAACACAGGCTGTAGTCATGCAGGCTTCAGTAGTTGCAGCACGTGGGCTCAGTAGTTGCGGTACGTGGGCTTCAGTAGTTGTGGCATGTGGGCTCAGTAGCTGTGGCGTCGGGACCTAGGGCACATGGGCCCTAGGGCACAGGCTCAGTAGTTGTGGCTCATGGACTTAGTTGCTCCGTGGCATGTGGGATCTTCCCAGACCAGGGGTTGAACCCACGTCCCCTGCATTGGCAGGTGGATTTTTAACCACTGCACCACCAGGGAAGTCTCCAAAATGGACATTTTAAGACATAAATCTCACCATGTTGTACCTTGGCTTTAGAACGCTTCAGTATTCTTGTGTTCATTTCAGGATAAAATCTAGATTCTTTTGCCTGGCCTTTTATGTTCTTCCTGAGCTGGCCCAAGCTCTGCTTACCATTACTTGCTACTCCCTCTCTTTACTTTCCCTCCACATGGAGCTTCTGACAATTCTATGAGTGTGACTGGCTCTTACTTCATGCCTTTGCATATGCATGTTGTTCTCTAAACCTAGAGTTTCTTTTTTTTTCTCTTCCTATCCTCTCCTCCAACTAGTTAATTGTTTATTTTTTAGAACTCATCTCTGTATCTTCTCTTCCACTTGTGTAAGACAATTGCCCTTGCATGTACGCCTGTAACATCTTATGGGCCTCTGTCAGAACCTTTATCATACTGTATTTGGATTGTCTGTCTTCTTGTCTGTCTTGCCTTCTGTCTTGTCTTGCCTTCTCTCTTATCTTGCCTGTCCTTCATAAGGATAGGAACTACATCTTTTATCTTTGACTCTCTTAGCAAATAGTAGAAGCTGTAGATTATAGATCCACATTTCTGCTTTATTCACTTGATAAATCAATCATAAACATTTTAACATATTGCTACAAGCTTTATATTTTTGATGCACAATTTATTAAAACTATTCCATTTAACAAAGTTAAACCTTTGTTTCTAATCTTTTATTAATACAATGTTAATAAATGTCTTTGTATCAAATTCTTATTTTTTTTTAGTTTTAATATTTTTTATTGAAGTATAGTTGGTTTACAATGTTGTGTTAATTTCTGCTGTACAGCAAAGTGATTCAGTTATACATATATACACATTTTTAATATTCTTTTCCATTGTGGTTTATCCCAGGATATTGAATGCAGTTCTTTGTGCTATATAGTAGGACCTTGTTGTTTACCCATTCTATAGATAAAAGCTTACATCTGCATTCTTTATTTTCTACAAACCACTACCCATTATGCTTCAAATTCTTGTTTTAGATAACTTCTTAAAAGTACTTTTAAAGTCCTATAGTGGTATACTTTAGTTAAAGAACGAGGACATTTTTAATGATTCCTATAATATAGCCAACAGCTCTCTAAAATAGTTATATAACAACTATACTATAGCCTTGCAAGCATCAGCTACTTAATATTTTTGGAAGATATAATATTTTAATAAAATGTTTTAAAATGTTTGGTAGTGGGGCTTCCCTGGTGGTCCAGTGGTTAAGACTCTGCACTCCCAATGCAGGGGGCCCAGGTTTGATCCTTGGTTAGGGAACTAGATCCCTCATGCTGCAACTAAAGATCCCGCACACAGCAACGAAGATCCTGCGTGCCGCAACTAAGACCCGGTGCGGCCAAATAAACATTAAAAAAAATAATAAAATGTTTGGTAGTTTTGATAATTAGTGAACATGAATATTTTCTGATAATTGTTAATTACATTTCTTATAAAAATTCTATTTTATCTATTTGACTCTTAAGGTTTTTCTTACTAATTTATGTTATCCTTAGTATGGTACAGATATTAATCCTTTCTCATGTAAATACTGTAGGAGGTGTTCTGTTTTTCACAAATGTATATATTGCTTTCACTATGTAATATGAAGAAAACACTTTTTATTTGTAGACACAGTCCAGAATTCTTATGACATTTAAAGCATGTCTGATTAGCTGTGCTCCAGATGCAGTAGCTTTGTCATGTATGGGCATTCCCTTAATAAAGTTTAAAGTGCCGTAACCTACAGTTTACCTTACATCATTTACCTAATAGTCATTTGTCTTTAACTCCAGCCTATAGTGGCCTCTTGTTAAATAATATTTCTTACGTATTAGCCACAATGTAATTTTGTTACTCAAAAAGTTTAACACGCAGCCTGTGTATAAATAAATATATAAGTAATGTGTATTGTTGGCTTTCCAAGGTCTAAAGCAGCTGTCAATTTGTCTGTCAATAGAACAAACCAGAAACATAGAACTAAGAGAAATGGGTAAAGAGTGTTCGAATCAGAGATTAAAATTATCTCTGATTGCAAAGATTAAAATAAAATTTAACGATTGGGTTTCAGTATTAAGTAAATAGAACCTATCTGCCAAGAGATTCTACTGTTTCCTTAATATACATTCCTGTTGACATTTGGTGGCTGTCAGAGAGATTACTAAATGTCCCATTTGGTTTCTTTGTTTTGTTGTTTCCCGGTTCTGATGTTGTGTGTTGGTACCAGCCTTGCCACAAACTACTATTGTCAGTCAGACAATTAGGTAGAAGTGAGGGAGCTAGCTAGAGTTTGTTTCTCTCACTGGAAATTCACTATTTTTGTGGAAGAGACAGGTTACCATAGTGGGGAGATAGTTTATAGCAGAGATTCTTAACCAGGTGGTGAACATCAGAATTACAGAAGTTTTGTTTATTTTAAACTAATGCCAGAACCTCACTCACAGAAATTCAGTAGGTTTGAGGTGGGCCTGGGATACTTGTTTCAAATTGGCTAGCACCCTAATTTTTCTGGAAGGAGAAGAAAAAGAGGGTGGTTCATTGCAGGTTCATTGCAGGGAAGAGGAGGTGATAGTGTTGAGGGCATTTTTTTTTTTCCTTTTTTAAACCAACCTAATTGAGGTATAATTTACATAATCTAATTTGCCCATTTTCAGTTTGTAATTCAGTGATTTTTAGTAAATTTACTGAGTTGTCCAACCATCACCATAATCCAGTTGTAGAACATTTTCATCACCCCAGGAAGATCCCTTGTGCCAATTTGCAGTTAATCCTCATTCCTACCCAAGTCCCAGGCAACAGCTAATCTACTTTCTGTCCCTATAGATTTGCCTTTTTGGGCATTTAATTTAAGTGGAATCATACAATATGTGGTCTTTTGTGTCTGGCTTCTTTCACTTAGCATAATATTTTCAAGGTTCATCCATGTTATAGCATGAATCAGTACTTCATTTCTTTTTATTGCCAAGTAACAATCTATTGTATGGCTATACCATATTTTGTTTGTCCATTCACCAGTTGATGGACACTTGGGTTATCGAATAATGCTGTTGCGAATATTTGTGTGCAGGTCTTTGGGGGGGCATGTTTTTCTTGGTTAGAGACCTAGGAATGGAACTGCTGAATTATTTGGTAAATTGAGGTTTAACTTTTTGACAAATTGTTAGACCATTTCCCAAAGTGGAAATTTTACATTCTTACTAGCAGTCTAAGAGTCTTTGTGTTTCTCTACATCCTTGCCATCATTTGTTATTGTCTATTTTATCAATTATAGCTATTCTACTGGATATGAAATGGTACCTCATTGTGGTTTTAATTTTCATTTCCCTCATGACTAATGATGTCGAGTATATTTTCATGGGCTTATTGGCCATTCATATATCTTCTTCGGAAAAATATATGCAAATCTTTTGCCCATATTTTTTTGACTATTTGTCTTATAAGAGATTTTTATATTCTGAATACAAGTCCATTATCAGATAGGTGATATGCACATATTTTCTCCCTAATGGTGTATTTTAAAGTACAAAAAGTTTTGAATTTTGAGTAAGTTCAATATATCAAATTTTTCTTCTGTGGATTGAGAACCAGATTTTAATTTCTACTGATATGTGAAAACATGATGGTATGCTCATTCGTTAAGCCATTTACTCTGTTCTCCAGCCTCCAGGATCCTATAGACCACCCCCTCCTATGGGTAAACCACCAGGTTCAATTGTAAGACCTTCTGCTCCACCAGCAAGATCATCTGTTCCTGTGACCAGGCCGCCTATCCCAATACCGCCACCGCCACCCCCTCCTCCTCCGCCGCCACCTCCTCCTCCAGTGATAAAGCCACAGACTTCAGCTATGGAACAAGAACGCTGGGATGAAGATTCTTTCTATGGCCTCTGGGATACAAATGATGAACAAGGACTGAATTCGGAATTTAAACCTGAAGCTGCAACGATTCCATCTGCTCCAGTGTTACCACCCCCACCTGTTCACCCTTCCATCCCTCCTCCTGGCCCGGTGCCTATGGGTATGCCACCAATGTCCAAACCACCACCAGTGCAGCAGACTGTCGATTATGGCCATGGCCGAGGTGAGTGAAAGTGGCAAATTTGTATTTGGGATTCTAAAGGAATTGTTAGCTTCAGCTTTGGCTTCCTTAAGCTTCACTCTTACAGTGTTTTTATCCCTGATTTTGTTTACCAGACATATCCACTAATAAAGTTGAGCAGATACCCTATGGAGAAAGAATAACTCTGCGTCCAGATCCACTACCTGAAAGATCAACTTTTGAAACAGGTAGGAGTCCCAGAGAGATCAGTATTTTTAAACCTTTTAGGACCCAATTATCATATGATTTCCCTTTTGGTAAGGTTATCTGGGCCTCCCTTTTTTTTTTTTTTAATTTATTTATTTATTTTTGGCTGCATTGGGTCTTCATTGCTGTGTGTGGGCTTTCCCTAGTTGTGGCGAGCAGGGGCTACTCTTCGTTGTGGTGCGCGGGCTTCTTACTGCATTGGCTTCTCTTGTTGCGGAGCACAGGCTCTAGTCACACGGGCTTCAGTAGCTGTGGCACGCAGGCTCAGTAGTTGTAGCTCATGAGCTCTAGAGCACAGGCTCAGTAGTTGTGATGCACAGGCTTAGTTGCTGTGCGGCATGTGGGATCATCCCAGACCAGGGCTCGAACCCGTGTCCCCTGCATTGGTGGGGAGATTCTTAACCACTGTGCCACCAGGGAATTCCCAGAAATAAAGTTTTAATGGAACATAGACACACTCCCATTAGCTATTGTTTACAGCTGCTTTTATGCTAACAAACCAGAGCTGGGGTAGTTGCGACAAAGACTGTATGTCCTATAAAACATTTACCGTCTGTCCCTTTACAGAAAAAGTTTGCTAATCCCTGTTCTAGACACTGGGAATTCAACAAGAGAAAAAAGTTTCTGTGCTTGTGAAATTACATTCTAATGGGAAAACAAAAAGAATAAATGAACAAGATCGTTTCAGACCTTTGAATGTATTATAAAGACAATGAAACATTTGATGTGATGGATAGTGAAGGTGGTTAATTTAGACAGAGTGGTCAGAGGAGGCCCCTATGACAGTGAAGCTGAGAGCTGAATGACAAGGAGTCAACCATGAAGCATCTGCAAACTGACGGTCCCAGTCAGAGGGAACAGCAGGTGGTAGGTCTCAGGAACGGGAAAGTGTGGTTGCATCACAAAGAGATGGGGAAGGTAGTAGGAGGTGAGATCAGAGAGGGAACTAGGGTTAGGCAGGGGCCAGCTCACAGAAGGCCTCTTAGAATGTGGGCCTCCCTTTAATATAGCTAAAAGATTTATTTATAAGTTGAATTTAGGGCAACAGTTTATGCTAGTTCTAAATTTAGATTTGTACATTTCTGCTTTTATTTCAGAAAAAAGGGATATAGTTCTTATTTTATATTGTTTTTATAGAGCATGTAGGCCAACGAGATCGTTATGATAGAGACAGAGATCGTGAGCCTTATTTTGATCGTCAAAGTAATGTCATGGCAGATCATCGAGATTTCAAAAGGGATCGGGAGACACATAGAGATCGAGACCGGGATCGTGGTGTTATTGACTATGACCGGGATCGATTTGACAGAGAACGCCGACCTCGAGACGATAGGTATGCTATGCTATGAGAAATATCTTTGCCAGGTGTGCAAATTACCATATACTTAAGTTCAGCAAATGTCAGTGTAGTTAAAGGAACTTTAGTAAATGATGTATTTTTCTCATGCATGTGTGTGTAATCTGGAGAGGGAAGAGTACCAGTTTTCAGGAAACTAGGTGGTTGAGTTTTGTGAGCTTGAATTCCAGAGAGTTAAATGGGAGCTGGAGATAGCCAGAAAGGAAAGGAAAGAGTATTGTTGACAAAGTTGTAGTCATTGCTTAATTAACAGGCAAACAATTTATTTTTGCAATTTGTGAGTTCTGTGGATATGTGTATGCACGGCAGATCTAAATGGGAAAGCAAAATGAAAATATAAGTATTGACTATGTATAATAAGTACCCATAGAAAAAATTGGGCAGATAATGGTGTTGCATTATAAGAGACCTCCATATGTTTTTCATTTACCAAAGCACTTCCTGTTAAACCTTCTAGGACTCAGTCATATCGAGACAAAAAAGACCATTCCTCATCCAGAAGAGGGGGATTTGATAGGCCATCCTATGATCGGAAGTCTGACCGACCAGCCTATGAAGGACCGTCCATGTTTGGAGGTAGATTAGTGCCTTGTTAACTATAAAGATGCTGAGAACTGAAAGCAACATGAGATGCTTTCCATTGTAGTTATGGATTTAAACTTTCAGAGTAAAATGCACTCACAGATTTCTCAGAGGTGACAATGTTATCACCAAAAATAGCCATGTAATTGATGAAATAAAATGTAAATTGCTTTTTTTACATTTTTAAAGAAATTTTGGAAGCTAGAAACAAAATCGCTTATAATCCCACCACCTACCATACTACAACTATTGTAATTTTGTATATTTCCTGTCATTCTCTCTTCACACACATATTAATGAAGTTGTAATCAAAGTATAAATACAGTTTCTTTGTTGTGCTTGTTCCCATTGATATTGTGTACTATATACATTTTTCCATACATAAACCTATCATATTAATAGCTCTATGATAGTCCATCAAGTGGATGAGATATATGACTCTTATTTTTGGACATTTAGGTTGCTTTTAGTTTTTCACTGTTATAAATTACACTTAAACTAGAAATTCACACCTACTTATACAAACAAGCTTTCCTAAGCTGATGACTTGTTCTCAATATTGTAAAGCAGAAGTTACATACAGACGGACTATAAATCACACTCAGGACTATTCAGGAGTACATGTTATTCTTCTGTGTTCTGTTAACTGTTTTCCTAAGTTTAATACAAACAAGGATGAATTCAGTATTTTTCAGAACATTCTTTTTACCTGAAATCATACCTAAATCTTTTCATTTTCTTGATTTCAATAGATTTACATTATCTTAAACTATCTCTAATTAAGGATAAAAGTAGCCCCCGAATCACCATAAGTTATATTACCTTAGGAGGAGTGGAGAGAGTTAAAATTTTAAATAATTACTGTATAAATAGTAATTTGTTCAACTGCTGGAATCCTAGGAGAACGAAGAACTTACCCAGAGGAGCGAATGCCCCTGCCAGCTCCTTCACTAAGCCACCAGCCACCTCCAGCTCCGCGGGTTGAGAAGAAACCTGAATCTAAGAATGTGGATGATATTTTGAAACCACCTGGCCGAGAGAGCAGACCTGAGAGAGTAAGTCCTATGTAAATGACTAGCTTTCTTGCAAATGAAGCTGATAAGAAATCTTTTTAGTATCCTGAACAGAATTTCTGTACTTTTCAGTGACGTAGTATTTTTTTTTAATTTTTAAGAAAATTTTATTTTATTTTATTAAAGTATAGTTGATTTGCAATGTTGTGTTAATTTCTACTATATAGCAAAGTGATTCAGCTACACGGATATATACATTCTTTTTCATTTTGGTTTAATCACAGGATATTGAATATATATAGTTCCCTGTGCTATACAGTAGGACCTTGTTGTTTATCCATTCTGTATATAATAATTTGCATGTGCTAATCCCAAACTCCCAGTCCATCCTCCCCCACCCTCCCCCTTGGCAACCACAAATCTGTTCTCTGTGTCTGTGAGTCTGTTTCTGTGTCGTAGTTAAGTTCATTTGTGCCATACTTTAGATTCCACATATAAGTGATATCATGGTATTTGTCTTTCTCTTTCTGACTTACTTCACTTAGTATGATAATCTCTAGGTCCATCCATGTTGCTGCAAATGGCATTATTTCATTCTTTTTATGGCTGAGTAGTATTCCATTGTGTATATGTACCACATCTTCTTTATCCATTCATCTGTTGATGGACGACATTTAGGTTGTTTCCACGTGCGACATAGTATTAATATCAGATTAAAGGCATCTCCAGATCATCATAAAATCTCATAAACTGCCTACCCTATAGAATCTAAGAAATTAGAGCTTAATTGCTTGGCAGAAAAAAATGTTGAAAATTTTAGAAAATAATTCATAAGAACTCAATTAATTGCAATTTGAAGAAGGGAAAAGAGCATTTGGTTTTATGGTATGTGGAACTAAAAGAGGGAGAATTAGGAGACTTGATTAGTTTAGACCTATTTTCCTCCATATGTATACATTTTTAAATTTATCTTATATTGCAAAATAATTAGATTCCATTTAAATAAAATGGTTCCGTTTAAATAAAACGGGAGATTTCCATCAGAAGTTTGACTCTGTATATATATGTATGTCACTGTTTTAAAGTCTGTTTCATCTATTATTAGTATAGTTACTCCAGCTTTCCTGTGGCTGTTGATATATCATTTTCCATCCTTTTAATTTCAATCTATTTGTGTCTTTCAGTGACACAAATAAAGTATGTTTCCTATAGACAGCATATAGTTGGATCATGTTTTTTTATGCGGTCTGATAATTTTTGCTTTTTAATTGGATTGTTTAAATCCATTCATGTGTAATGTTATTATTGATATAGATGGCTTAAGTTCCCTGGTGGTCTAGTGGTTGGGATTCTGTGCTTTGACTGCCGTGGCCCGAGTTCAATCCCTGGTCGGGGAACTGAGATCCCGGAAGCCACACGGTGCTGCCAAAAAAAAAAAAGGAAGATATAGATGGCTTAATTCCATTCTTGGATTGTTCAGTTGTATTGAAATACAGTTGATTTTTTCGTATTGATTGTATATCCTTCAACATTGCTGAACTCATTTATTGGTTCTAATAGATTTTTCGTGGATTCCTTAGGGTTTTTCCTATCTATAAGATCATGTAATCTGCAGATGGAGATGGTTTTACTTCTTACTTTACAATGTGTATGCCTTTTTTCTTTTTCTTGCCTCATTGCTCTGGCTAGACCTCCAGTACAGTGTTGAATAGATGTGGTGAGAGTGGACATCCTTGTTTTATTCCTGATCTTAGAAAGAAAACTTTCAGTCTTTCACCATTAAGTACTATGTTAGTTGTGGGTTTTCATTAGATGTCCCTTATCAAGTTCAGGAGGTTCCCTTCCATTCCTAGTTTGTTGAATGTTTTTTTTTTTTTTTATGCGGTGCGTGGGCCTCTCACCATTGTGGCCTCTCCCGTTGCGGAGCACAGGCTCTGGACGCGCAGGCTCAGCGGCCATGGCTCACGGCCCAGCCACTCCTCAGCATGTGGGATCCTCCCGGACCGGGGCACGAACCCGCGTCCCCTGCATCGGCAGGCGGACTCTCAACCACTGCGCCACCAGGGAAGCCCCTGTTGAATGTTTTTATCGTGAAAGGATGTTGGATTTTGTTAAATGCTTTTTCTGCATTGAGATTTTTTTGTTTTTTATTGTATTGATACAATGTATTACATTAACTGATTTTCAGATATTAATTTGAATCTCTGGGATAAACCCTACTTGGTCATGTTGTGTACTTCTTTTTATATGTTGCTAGATTCAATATGGTAGTATTTTGTTGAAAATTTTTGTATCCATAATCCTAAGAGATATCTGTAATTTTCTTGTGATGTCTTTGTCTGGTTTTGGTATCAGATTATATGCTTGATTTGAAATGCTGGCCTCATAAAATAAGTTGGGAATTGTTCCTTCCTCTTCTGTTTTTGGAAGAGTTTGTGAAGAGTTGGTATTCTTCTTTGAAGGTTTGTTAGGATTTGGTGAAGAAGCCATCTGGGCCTGGGCTTTTCTTTTTTGGCAGTTTTTTGACTACTAATTAAATCTCTTCACTTGTCATAGGTCTATTCAGGTTATCTATTTCTTCTTGAGTCAGTTTCAGTAGGCTGTGTCTTTCTAGGAATTTGTCCATTTCATTTATCTAATTTGTTGGTATACAGTTGTTCATAGTATTCCTTTATAAATAACCCTTTTAAAATTTCTGTAACGTTGGCAGTCATGTCCCCCCTTTTTTTCTGATTCTAGTAATTTGAATTTTCTCTCTTTTTTCTTAGTCTAGCTAAAGGTTTGTCAATTTTGTTGCTCTTTTCAAAGAGCTAGCTTTTGGTTCCATTGATTTTTCTTTGTTTTTTGGTTCTCTATTTTATTAACTTCTGGTCTAATATTACTATTTCCTTCCTTCTGCTTGCTTTCGGTTTAGTTTGTTCTTCCACTGTCTTATGTTGTGTCTTCATTTTTGTTTATCTCAAAGTATTTTCTGATTTTTCTTTTGATTTCTTCTTTGACCCACTGGTTATTTAGGAGTATGGTGTTTACTTTCTACATACTTGTGATTTTCCCAAATTTTTAATTTTACTCCATTGTGGTCAGAGACATGCTTTGTATTATTCCTATGCTCTCAAATGTATTAAGGTTTGTTTCATGGCCTATCATATGGTCTGTCCTGGAGAATGATAGGTCATTGTTAACTCTAAGATCTCACTGTGAAATAAAATCTTCCCTGGATGATTTTTTTTTTTTTCGTTGTGTTTCAGATTGTTGTTATAATGAGAGGATTGCCTGGCAGTGGAAAGACACATGTTGCGAAACTTATTCGAGTGAGTATGGGAAAGTGAAAGAATCAGTTGCTTTTGTTAGCCACTTGCCTTCTTAGCAAGTTATATGATATTGATACAGCTATTTCCCATTTGATCCATTCTAGTTGGCCCATCTGGTAGATGCTATATCATAAATTTTGATCTGCTTAGGCAGATACTTTGCCCCTGCTTGATTTGAAACCACAAGAAGATTGCATGGTATTTAGCCACAGGAAAAACTTTGTGCACATTTATTAACTTATTCCATAAATTCTCTTTAACTTTCTTGAATATATGATTCTCAGGATAAGGAGGTAGAATTTGGAGGACCTGCACCCAGAGTTCTAAGCCTGGATGATTACTTCATCGCTGAAGTGGAAAAAGAAGAAAAAGATCCAGATTCTGGAAAGAAAGTGAAAAAAAAGGTATGGTATATTCCTCTCAGATTACATCCTGATTCATAAATAGCATTGAAAGGAAAACATGTTCAGAGAGAAACGTGGTTGTTTTGAACACAAACTTTAGTACTCAGGTATGAAGGAAAGACTAGAAACTTGTCTGTATCCAAATGCTAACAAGGGAAGAGATTTAAGATGATTCTTTGCTTTTGCTAACTCCATATCTCTTTGGGGGGATCTTAGGTAATGGAATATGAATATGAAGCTGAGATGGAGGAAACCTACCGCACCAGCATGTTCAAAACTTTCAAAAAGACTCTGGATGATGGCTTTTTCCCTTTCATCATCCTGGATGCCATCAATGACAGAGTTAGACATTTTGACCAGTTTTGGAGTGCAGCAAAAACCAAGGGATTTGAGGTATAGATTTAAAAGAACTTTAGAGTACTTTATGTTATCATGTAAGTGCTGCATTTGTTTGCCTAATCATTATTCATTCTTTCTTAGGTGTATTTGGCTGAAATGAGTGCAGATAACCAGACTTGTAGCAAGAGGAATATTCATGGAAGAAAGCTTAAAGAAATAAATAAGGTGATTTTTTTGAAGCACAGAGGGTGTAATATTCTAAACTTCATTTTGCCTATTTCATCACTGTTGTCTGGAAATTCTTATTTATCCCCTTTACTTTCAAAATATATTTTCTACCTGCTTTAGTAAATGTTTCTTACCCTTTGTATCTAAGGGTACGAGGTGTCCTAGCTCTTCCTGGAACTAGCCTGTTAGACTTCACAGTGTTAGTTAAATTTGTCTTGGATATTCTCTTGGTCTTTCTTTGAGTAGTTTCCAGAGATAACGTGACCTCCTGAATCTCTCAATTAGATGGCCGATCACTGGGAAACGGCGCCTCGTCATATGATGCGTCTGGACATTCGTTCTTTGCTGCAAGATGCTGCTATTGAAGAGGTGAGCGTCCTTTGTCTCGAAAGCAGTGCAAAAGCGACCTCTTTTTCCGCCTTTTTTTATTTTGAAAAAAATTTAAATGACAGAAAATGGCACGTATAGTATTGCGTTGGCCAGAATGTTCGTTTGGGTTTTTCCATAATGGAAAACCCTAACAAACGTTTTGGGCAACCCAATATAAGAACACCTGCATGACTTTCGTTGAGATTCACCAGTTGTTAATATTTTGTCTCATTTTTCTCTATTTAGATTTCTTCTTCCTCTTCTTGTTACTACTGCTACTGCTACTGCTACTAGTACTACTACTATTCCTCTTACTGTGGAACCATTTGAGAGTTAAAATGCAGACCTCATAAACCCTTTAGCCCTAAATATTTCAGTAGATATCTCCCAAGAACAAGGGCATTCTCTTACAAAACTAGAAGACTCAATTATCAAATATAAGAAATTTAACATTGATAAGATACTATATTAGGTAATATAAATTTCCTGAATTCTTTCATATACAGTCCATATTCATATTTCACCAGTTGTTCCCATACTGTGCTTTATAAGAATTTCTTAAAATCCAGGATCCAGTCCTTTAATACAAAAAATGGTTTCTCAGCTATGTCATTGTCATGAAAGACAAAAAATTTTTGAAGAGTAGAGGCCACTTAGCTGTTTTGTAGAATGCCCCTCAATTTGGGTTTGTCATGATTAGCTTTAGGTTAAACATTAGCAGGAATTCTACATAAGGGACATTGTGTTCTCACTGCATCATATCAGGGGTCATATGATGTCGTCTTATTTCATTATTGGTGATTTAAGTGTTGATCACTTGGTTCAGGTGATATCCATCAAATTTTTCTGCATTTTTCTCTTCCTAATAAGTAATCTGTAGGGAGATACTTTGATACTGTTAATATCCTGTTCCCCGACAGATTTTCACAGATTGTGAATTCTTGTCTAAATCAATTACTAGTTTGAAATAAATAAATCTTTATTATGGAAAAGGCGAGATTTTTCTCTTTTAATCAGTTATATACTTCTGTTTCATTTGACCTCTTCCTGTGAATGAGAGTTATCTGTACTCAATGTTGTCACTGTATTTTTATGTGTTTTTACCTCCCATGCCACTCTTCATCCCATTTCCTCTGGCTTCTGCCCCAGCCATTCTCTAGAGACTCTCTCACCAAAGATTTCCATGGCAATGGACAATTCTCACTTCTCTTGCTTAATTTTGCAGCCACATACGACATGGTTGACCATGTCCACTTTCTTGAAACCATTTTTCTCTTGGCTTCTGTGAGTCTGCCTTCTCCTGGTTTTCCTCTTGCATCTCTGGCCATCCCTTTTCAGTCTCCTTTGCTGGCTTCTCTTGCTACCCAGTCCTTAAATGCTGGAGTTCTTTAGGGCTCTATCCTAGGCTCTATATTCAATCTGCACATTCTGTATCGATAATCAGGCTTTTTGGTACCTTGGATTGCCACTTCTATGCCCTTAATATTAAATTGTAAAGGCTGGTATGAATTTCATCAATATCTTAACAGTAATTATATCTGTGTGGAGGGGTTGTGGGTGATTTTTATAATTCTACCATTATTTTCCAAATTCTCTACCAAAAAATATGTATTATCTTAGTACACCTCAGACTCAACCTATTCAATATGTAATTCATCCAAACCTGTTCCTCTTCTCACATTCTCTATTTTAGTAATTAGATCCATTAGTCCACTTGGTTGCTGAAACCCTGACTCTCTACTCTCCATTATCTTTGACTCTTTACTTTCCCCTTGTACCAGTGTTTGATTCTACCCCTCCACCATGTAGTCAGTCTACAAGTATTGTCAGTTTTACCTTATAAATACTTCTCTGATTTATCTACTCTCTATTTGTATTGCTACTATTCTGGGCCAAGCTATTATCATCTGACTTTTCACTATACCCTTTCTTACATTTTGAAATTTGAATCATACCTGTTTTACTTGATTGAAAAAATACTTGCTAAAGGTTTTAAAAAGAAATCCTAGTAATCCATTGTCATTCAAAACAGATAACCATCAATTTAGATCATTGTACTCAACTTCATAGAGAATTACAAAGATGGATATCCCAGGAAAATGAAAAGCAGGAGTATCATCTAGTCTGTCAGTTCTGTTTCAAAGTTTAGGGTGTTAGAAATTACTTAGCATGTAACAGCAAGTCTGTGTGTCTTGCTCTGGGCAACTGTGCTCATTTCATATCTCAGTGAGGGACTCAACATTTTCCTAGATGTTAACTCAGTCTTTTTGTGTGTGATTATTGTGGTATTGTAGGTGGAGATGGAAGATTTTGATGCAAATATTGAAGAACAGAAGGATGAAAAGAAAGATGCAGAGGAAGAGGAAAGCGAACTGGTAGGAGACAGAACAACCACTTTGAACAAAGTGTCTCTTTATTAAAATTCTTAAGGGTTTAAATTCAGCTCTGTGATCAGATGACTATTGTTGATATTACACCTTAATGGTAAAAGTTCCCATAATCATCTTCAAGGAGACTTTTGGATACTTTTTGTTTTTCCCCTGACCAAAGGAAAAGAACCCTCTACTGTGTTGTTACAAGAAAATTTTTAAAATGCTAAGAAACTTACCCTTGTACTCACTCATCTATTTGTGGGTGGCTCTAGGGGAATACACTTTTTAAGAAAATCGATTACATTTGAAAGGGTATTCTTACATTCCAGCAGATACGTGGTACAGCCTACCCAATGTATGCATAATTGTCTCTTCTTCGCTATAAGAGCTCAAAATTGATTTTCTATAAACTGAGGCAGAAGAACTTATTGAATGAGGAGGCAGAGGGTTGCCACTGACTGCTGGATTTGTTCTTCCGCATTTTATCCTATTAAGTGATGGGGAAAATGATTTGACTGTGTAGGCAATGCATTTTGCTTAGGCTGATTAAAGGCTTACGTAGTGCGAATTCAAAGATCCCGTGTACCTACTGTAAATGCTTTTGATCACACCTCTGTAGTGATGTCTGCCTTTACCCTGTCATTCAAGAATATGCGACCTATAGACTTACGTTATTTTCAGTGTTTGCTAATGGGGTACAGAGATTAGCAGTGCCTTGGAATAGTGTTGCTTTTTAAATTCAAAATATTATTTGTTTTATTTAATACTTCAGCCCTTGCTAAAGCTGCTTTTCATATTCTTCTGAAAATGTGCAAAGCGAGAACCCTGATTCCTAACCCCTAGAGAATACATTCTCTCTAAGGAGTGGTCCCATCAACCCATGTGTGTTATAGAGGACTCTGAATAGAAACTGTGTGTTTGCATAGAGATGGTGTCAATCTCTACATTCCTAGATTTCATATGTGGATTAAAAAATAAGCTTTAAAGTTAATGGCATTTGAGTCTCCTATGTTTTTTTTTCTTTAAACAAAGTATTTTTATTAATTAGGTTGTATTTTGACATACATGATCTAAGACGTAGGCAGGAAATTCACTTAAAGGTCCACGCTGTCCTGGAATATGGCTAATGACCAGTTTAGCTACTTGGCAGCGTGTGTACTAGCAATCGATCATGTGAGAAGTCTCTAATGTTAGCTTTCTGAAGCTCTGTCTTCCTTTTGTGGAGATTTCAGTTCAGCATATGGTTCATAACATCTGACTTGCTTAGGTGTAGGTCAAAACTTGGAACTTTTAATTGAATGTACTATTATTTTTAAAAGTGAAACACACTGTAATACTATATTTTTTCATCAGAAACATGGCAATGAAGCCTTAGAACTCTACCCTGCTGAACTATCTCTTTTATTTCCAAGTAGCCTAATATTTCAAACAGTGAGAAAATGATTTTAAGTTTTAAGGAAGAAAAAGATGGTTCCAGCAGGGGGAAATTAATGTACTCATTTTGCTTATCTTTATGTTATAAACCTTCTCTTAACCTTTTTTCAAAATGCAGAATCGAGATCTTCTACTGTTGGGTTCTATTCCAAGAGTAAAAGATTCTTGGAGAATTGACCCTTGGAAAGGGTTAAGAGCAAGTCTTGTGTCATTCAGACCATTTTAATGGAATTTTCACTGAACTTTACATTTTCTACTCTGTACTGATTACTATAGCTGGGTGAAATCCAAACTTTTCTTGGTTAAGAGACTCCTTTGGGGGGATCATTGGTATGATATGTTGTCTTCTTTAGTGCTTCAGTGAACCTCATAGATCTGACTCAGAATTTATAAATATATTATTCTAGTGATGTTTAAGGTTTTCAGATGAGTTTTTGAGATACAACTCTACAAATTCCATCAGTACTAAACTTTTAGCACCATCATTTCAGCCTTTGTCTTGGTTTGTTCTAAACATGTATTTGGAAAGGATGGTATAATTTATAATCTGAAATACTGCCTAATTAGTTGAAATTGAATTATTAGTCTGGCTTAAAGACTAGAAATGTATAAAACGTGTAGATTTCCTGGAAGAATGATGATACTCTAGTACACTCTTACACAGAAGCTATTGTCATGAAGTGTTCAACATACTTTCCAACTTTACCCGTGTGTCAGTCTATTCTATGAACTTGAACATTCCCAATAGTAGAAAGATATATGGATTCTTAAAAGAAGATGCTGACACCTTTGATGAACCTGTCCTATATAATAAGTCCTAACCTAATATTAAAGTTCTGTATGTTAAGACCTAATAGAGAACAGAGTCCAAATGAAGGAAAGGGGGAATCAGTGAATTATGTGGAAAAAGCATACACTTGCTAGGTGAATAAACTGAAAGGCTTACTACATAGCTAAATAGGTACATTGTGAAATTTGAAAATCTTATGTAGGACTTCGTTTGAAATAAACCACCCAGTTATTTTATTAAATAAGATATAAATTGCCTGTGGAGATTTCTGGGTTTTCATATAATAGAAAGATGTAATTTTTTAAAAGACATCAGAAATAATAATCTAGTTTCCAACTGATGAAAAAGTAATGCTCTGAAATTGATTCAGTAAAATTAGTCTTTGTAAGATCTAACTGGTAAATGGATTGAGTCATTTTAAAATGAAGTTGAACTTCATAATTGTGTTCAGTGATACCAAGTTTTCTCCCTTCTTTTGAGTATCTAAAAGTACACTGGAATATAAAGTAACTGTCTTGAAGAACACTCTTTGGACCTCATGGCTACTATCACTTGATAATAGCAGTTGTATTTAGAAAATAACCTAGCTAGTATTATAAATTCTCTGCTACTCTGAATGATATTAATTGAGCACAGTAACTACCATACATTCTTACCGCATTGGCTATATAGCTGTTGTTCAGACTACAGTTGTGTGTCCTGAACTGTAGTTGCCGCCAAGCGCCTTCATGATACCACTCTAAAGTGACTATTCTGAAATCTGGGCAGTGAAGTTTGGTGAATTTGGTAATTCAGTTTCTTCAAAGATAATGAGACTGTGTTTTCCCTCAGGATATATTTATAAATAGTGAGTGGAAACTGAATCCATTCCCAGTTTTAATGCTTTTCCAATTCAAAAGTGATGTGCATGTATGTGTCTCTTTCTAACCCTTCGAGCTTCTCTCTGTGTACGATTTAGGGTTACATTCCGAAAAGCAAATGGGAGATGGACACATCTGAGGCAAAGCTAGGTGGGTATTTCCTTTTTCCTGTTTTTATATGTGATACCTGATGGTAATGGTCATAGATCTTTCTGCTATAAGAAGAACAAATTTCCCAAAGTTTCTGCTTAAATGAAGATTTTTGGCCTACCTTACATCCTCAGTCTATTTTGTTGGCTTTCATTTATGTCTTGTGACAGAGTGAAAGAAGAGTATTTTAAAAGAACTACCTTCGGTACCACTTAAAGTTTTTAAAGTAAATGGAAATATGTGATAAATTTAGTAATAAAACACTGTCACTTCTAAAATCCATTCATTTATATTAATCAGAAATGTTGGTGTAGGTGAGGTTTCTACTTTTTTAAAAAAATATTTAACTGCAGTCCAAAGTTGAACCTGATTATGAATACTTTGGGTAATAGTGGTAGTAATAATAATAAATATTGAAGTTTAAAAATTAATTAAAAGGCAGTTATTTTCCTTGTATAATAAATTAGAGTTTCTGAGTTGGGGAGGTAGATATATAATTCAGGTCTTTGAGGAGCCCGCTTTGTAAGATTCCGTTTAAATTTTCCTCCAGCTTGCCTTTAGTGCCAGATTACAAGGTAGACTGGTGAAAATTATTGTCTAAATCAAAAATTGGAGTTGCTTAACATGGGGTTCTTTGTCAAGCAGAAAATCATACATATCCAATGGATTTTACCCCAATATTTCACGGTAATATTGCAGAACAATTTTTTTTTTACCTCACCTAAAGAGAACCATTTAACATGTTGATTAAGATGTATTAGTAAATAATTTAAGATAATGGTATAAGATTTTTTGAAAAGATGGACCTTACTAATATATGAAGTATGACTGTTGGTCTCTGCATTTCTCCTCCTGGAATTATACTGGAACTCCAAAACTGAAGTAACCATAGAAATATATCTTAAATTTATAGAACAAATTTGAGTCATTTAGCTACTTCACTGTTTGGGGCATATTATCTGTGTTTCTGACATCAGAGGGATGCACTTTACACACAATTGCATAGTCTATGCTTTTTATTTTGCCCAGCTGATCATGTGAGCCATTGATGACGACCAGGTCCTATGTGAAAAGATAATTCCGTAAACTGTAGTATTACCATATTGTTGCGATAGGTGCTTTGTTGCAAAGTCTAGGATTTTTTTCTAGTGTATGGCATGTGAAAATGATAATGTGGTTTCTGACATATTCTTGCATTCGTCCTCCCTCTGTGGGAAATCTTAATAATAAACCATCTCCTTCCCTAAACTTTTAAAGTATTCATAAGTGTTTAAATGCAATTAAATATGTAGGAAAATAACAATCACAAGTTACTTTTTTAATAATAATGCTTTAGATATGTTTATTTTAAGATTAGATTAAATCTGAAGTTCTGTACTTATAGAATAACCTATAAGACTATAAGATCATTTCCCTATTTTATGGTTCTCTAAGTAGTGATTATCTTTTGAGGCAAAGAGAAATGGTAATTAAAGAGACATGGGGATTGTGAAATATTTTAGCTAAGCATATAATCTTTAGAGGCCTTATGTAATATATTATGTAGGATAATGCTTTTTTTTTAACCTGAGCTAGTCCACTTTCTATTTTCCTTTCTAATTTCTAAAGAGAAAGGAAAATGGAATTTAGTTATGATGATTATTCAAGATAATATGACATTAATCTTGGTATCAATTTCTGGAAAAAATTCTGGCCTATCTACTATTTGCTTCTCAGAAAATACATTTTATATAAATTTAGTCCATTTTAAAGGCAGAATGTTAGACAGTGATCCAGAAATAGAACTGTTAAATAAACCATTTCAATTAAAGGCACTGAAGATCTAGTAATGAATCTAGGAAATAAATTCTTACATGTTTGCAGTTGGGTTTTTGTTTGTGACAGTGATGTTTCGTATAATGACTTGCCTCTTGCACCACTGTGTTATCTTGAGAGCTATATCATCTTTAGAGAAAGGCAGATGGAGTGTGAGCATTCCTGAAAGTGCTTGCTTCTTTGAGATTGGCCCATGGAGCCAATTGAGAAAAAGAAGAAGAGCCTGAAACATGAGGCTCTTCATTCGAGAATTAGCCTGTTTATGTTGCCTTCCTTATCATAGCAAATTCAGTAGATTTGATTAGCAGGTACAATTTATTTTTCTGAGTATTTTACCAACATTTCTTAAATTACTCTTGGTAACATGATTATGCTGGGTGGAAACATACTGAGCTTTAGCAGTGTCATACATTGAGCTAGACAAGCTGAATCTGTAACTGAGGAGTTTTGATTTACCAATGAGTCTGCCAGTGAGAAAATACTTACCTATAATCTTTCAAAGAGCCGTTAAATCTCATTGTAGAGTCTTGATCTGTGTTCATTAAGTACAGTATACAGTTCAGCCTATGTATGAGTGTTAAATTGGAAGTGGTGTAATTTTAGAAAAATTCAGAACTGGCCTGAGCTGCATCTGGCATGGGTGTCATGGAGTTGTTGAAGACTGCCTGTGGCCCACCTTCAGTAGCACCTGAATGGCTCCTTTCCAGCTGGGACACAGGCACCCTAATGCAAGGAGGGTGGGTGTTACATGCCACATCAAATGCTGGGATTCAGCATTCAAGCTACTTAAATTCCACTGACATGATTTTGGTTTCTCAAACTGAAAAACCAAAAGAATATTTGAGACTGTTGCCATCCTAATTTAGGCTTCTTCATATCGAGTACTTTTGCTTTTCTCATCTCAGTGTCATTTGTCTCTGCTTATGAGTTATTGTGTACTGGCCTTCTACATGTCAGGCGGTTTCATCTCTTCACAGTTGGAATGCAATTATTATTTGTATAGGCACGTAACCCTTGTGTGTTCACTGTGATCAAATTTTCAGAAATATCATTTATGTTTAGAAAATATATAGATATATCTAAATTTTTTTTCTGTTGTGCTGTAATAATAATATATACTGTTTTGAAGATGTGGTAAAATTCTGTGACCTGCCAAGTTGGATATTTATACTTTCATCTTCATCTTAAAACTTCACCTTTTGAAATTCAAACCTCTGAAAATCATTAGTATGAGTGTGTTGGACACGAGTCGTCTTCTGTAACTAACAAATACCCCAGATTCCTCTTCCTTCACCTTATGCCATACATCTGTGTGTTTGGGTTTCCAGGATGCCATGTGGAAGAGGTATGAACCTTTCTTCAGCCCCAAGAAGGAAACTTTAAACATGTTGTGCACAATAAAATTTCAAATTAAACATTACAAACAAGGGTGTTCAGACTAGAAATACATGCTCTTCTGAACTTCCATGTTGCAAATACGGGACTCCTGGTGTGTAACTCCTGTCATACACCCAGTGTATGAGGAAAAGTTCTTGCAGTTTTCTCACTGCCCTTCTGTATTGCTGCCTGGCCATGTTCTATTCTTAGAGTTGAAATATGAAATTTTCCTTTGAAGTATGTTAATGTGGAAGTTGATCTTATTAAGTTTGGAAATCCTTTGAGGTTTATTCAATAAGTGTATTGGAGCTGCTTACTCTTCTGCTAATACTGTACACTGTTGAACTAAGAACAGTTTTACTGTTTGTGGGACTTTGTTGGTTTTCTAATACCATATTCTATGTCCCTGTGCAATCAAGGTGTCACTTCTTTAAGATCTTGTATAATATGGCCTGTCATATACATGTAGGTTAGAGCCATTTGGTACAGCATGTGATTTACAGAGGAGATTAGAAGACTGTTCCTGTTGAACTCAATCCGTGTTAAAAATTTTCAGAAGTGATGTGATAAAAATTTCTTGGGTTTTGTAAAGTGTTGTAGTTTGCCTTGCTGATATTTCAATAATATTGCTTTTATGGGGGAGGAACGTAGGAAATAAAAGCTTTACCAAGTATGCAAAATCTTCCTGGTTTTTGAGGCCTGTATGGTACGCACAGTTAGTTGTGTGTATAACTTTTACATTTGAAGCATAAACTCACCTTCCCTCCTGCTTCCATTGTACTTTTCTTTTCATGTCAAGTTCTCTCCACCTTGATGCCTAAAAGGTTTCTATTATATATACACTCTGCACCCTTTATGGACTTAAATGAAATGTGGTTATTGTGTGTTTCTGAAGTGTTTAGGTTTTCCTTTATTGACCTACTTAATAATAGTGTGTTTATAACTACAGATGATCCAAAAATTTAGTGCTTCAGTGTAGTGCATATATATATATATTATATATATATATTATATATGTATATGTATAACTCATAATATTTCACATGTAGAATTCAAAATCAGAATTAATAACCAATAAAAAACCCCACACATTTTCATCGTGTGTTCTTGAAGACACCTAAACTCATATCTAATAATTTCTGAATCAGCAATCCCTGTTCATTTAATTGATTACAGTTTGGGGCTTTTGGAAAGCCTCTCAGATTGAGGATTCAGAAAGAAAATTCAGATCCAGCCACTTTGGCTGACTAGCCCTTAGCCTCAGGATGGTCAACAGCACTTCACAGTATAACCAAAGAAAGTGGTGATTTGTATAATCAACTTACTCATAAACATTCTCATGACGAATCGTCTCACAGTGGTCAAAATCCCAAGAAACTGTTAATCTAAAACCTTTCTGAACGTTAGCTTGGCTCATTAAGTTCTTGTACTACCTGCTTTTCATATAATACGATACACACATGACTGCACATCTAATGGGTGGTGTTAATATTGTGTTAAAGAAAAGAAAGAATGGAAGAAATTGCTCTTAGAAAAACCCAATGTTGCATTTTCATCAGAACATGAGAGCTGAAGTGTTGTGATTTTAGGTGGGGTGGGAGGATAAGGAGGCCAGGAAACAAGTGCCTTCTCTTGTTCTGCCCATATTTGTTACTTAAACCAACATAGTAATGTAAAGGCTGCCGGTATGAACACCAGATAAACAATGGAAATTGCACAGAACTCGATATTATCTCAGCCAAGAAGATAGTTTGGATCTACAAGTGATGCTGCTCTCACAAATGCGGATGTGCCCTCTGACAGTGTTCCAGCCTTCTTTTCCCTTGTTTTTGTGTCGTGTGCCAGCTCACACTCTTCCTTAATGCTGCGGCTCTGTGTTTGTCCCTCAGACAAGTTGGATGGCTTGAGAACTGGTACTAAAAGGAAACGTGACTGGGAGGCTATTGCCAGCAGAATGGAGGATTATCTTCAGCTCCCTGATGATTATGACACTCGTGCTTCTGAGCCTGGGAAGAAGAGGGTAAGAGACTGTCAATAACTACCAACAGATAAAGGGCCCGTTTAGGCATCTGGTTTTAGAAAGTTATAGTCAGATAATCATATGAATGCTGTTTTTTTAGAGTGGTTTGGTTTATACTGTATCATATTACACATTAAAAAAAAAAGTCCTTACAAATGATCAGATCAAAATGTACAAGTAACTTAAAAAATGGAGAACAGAACCTCACGTGGCTAGCATGTTGTCCACTTAAAGGAGTTTGGAATGGCTGCTTGTGCCATTTTGTCATGGGGCAAAAGAGCCAGGTGCAAAGTAGAGTATTAAAGAGAATCTATGGGACTTCTTAATGGATTAGATGTAGAGGGTCCAGGATGGATGAAATCAAAGGTGACTCTTCAGGATTCTGGCCATAAGCATTCCATGTATGTGGTGCCATTTACTGAGTTAGTGAAAAGTAAGGGAGATGGAAGCTTGGGAGTGAAAAATCAGAAGTTCAGGGAGGTACCAATTAAGTTAGAAGTGATAATAGGACTCAGGTCTGCAAAATTTAGAAGTTCAGATAGAGGTAAATGTTTTAAGAAGTAAAAAATACTCCATTGTTAAATGATACAGGGAAGACAAGTAAATGGAGAAAAGAGAAATAGCCATTGGATTTGGCAACATGGAGATCGTTGATGTTTGATCAAAAA